>NC_134310.1:3075000-4440000 GCF_949628215.1 Phalacrocorax aristotelis | reverse complement strand
GGAACATGCAGAGCTTGCTTTGTACGTGCCCTTTCTTTGATCCATCGTCCTTGGTCATTTCAGCAAACAGGCCAAAGTTGCATATTTCTCATGCTGCTTTTATTAAACAAGATGTTGCTCTCCACATCTGCTCTTGTATTGGAAACCACGTTAAGGGTCCACATGCCTCCGCTCTTCCATCCCCCAAAGAAAACTTTAAAAATTGCTTTCATAATGCAGTAAAATTAACAGTTTTAAGTGAATGCTCATAGCAGGAAAAGGCAAGTTTTAATGAAACCAAGCTCCTTGAACACATGATAAATAATGTGTTTCATTAAAAGAGGAAGTTAAGTAAGGGTGAATGCTGGTATTAGGAGATGTGCTCTAAACCATTCACAGTATTACAAAATATGGTGGAATTTTAAGTGAATTCTCGTGCCCTGTTAGTAGTTACTTATCAGGGCTGAGGTATGGTTGTGTTCTCCAGCTGTTTTGGGCAGTTTTGCAGTTTTATTTAGCTTTAAACCTTCTAGACCCGTAACAGCAATGTCAAATGCAGACTTGAGGCATTTGAGCCTTGCCCATTTAGGAGAGAGCTAGATTGTCGCAGGCTGTGGCGCGAGGTAAGCGTTCAGGTGAGTGACGTAGTTCTGTAATGCTGCGATGTACACAGGGCGGGTAATTACTTGCCTAAATCCCGGCATTCACATGAGTTTATGGCTGATGTGTATCAAGGAGTTGGAGTACTGCAGTGTAGTCATGTCACCCATTCAATACGCCTTCTTCCACAAGACAAGAATGTACTTCAGCAGTTGTGGGTGTGGAGGGGACTGGGGGTTCCAGCTTAATCGAGGCCTGTACCACTCTAGCCCTGCTCTAAGCAAATCTGTCCACTGTGGCTAGATGACTTTTTGGCTGCTTATTTTTCCTTTAACAAGTTCTAAAATGCATCAGTATGAGCAGCTGTGCAGGCAGGACTTTGCTGCTGAACGACACAGCCCCAGCCCCAGGAGGTTCTGCGCCTGGCTGGCAGCAAGAATTGAGGCATTTCCAAAGTTAATGGGGATTTTCTGTGTCTGCCTTTAAATCTAGGGGCTGGATGCTAAGAAGCTTACCTGTAACTGCAAGCCTTTCACTATCAGTCTTCAAGAGCACAGAGGATTCAAGTTTGGAAATGAAAGAATGCATCTTCTGGCTGAGAGGACAAAAACCTGATAGTTCAACAAGAATTTCTGCAAAAGCAACAATGAAGGGAGCTGCTTCCTAGGTTAAAAGACAATTGCGGATTAGGCAAACTATGAAGAACATCATTAGTCCTAGGCAACTGGTTTTATTTAATGCATACTTTTGACATAGGCATCAGTGACTGCAGACACGATACAGGCAACACCTATCCTATAAGTCAAATTAGCACATCGTTTTTATTTCTTTTTTTAGTAGGTGATGGCACCATCACTAGTGGGAAGGCACCCAGACGAAGGGCTCCAGAGTGGAGAATCGCACCGGGGGACCCTTCCTAAAGCAGCAAAACCGTGAAGGCAAAAGAGCAGGGAGAGAGGGTACCCCAGCTTCCCCCAGAGTGCGAAGGAGTGAGCTCCTGAGGAGCGGCGGCTCTGACTCTGCATGGGCAGGGACATGAGTGACATCGGCCAAACCCCCTCATGTACAAGAGCAGCCCCGAGGGAGCACGAGCGACCGGAAGTGCGGTGAGCGTGGTGTGGCAGTTTGTGCAAGCAGGGTGTGCGGGCAGGGCACGGTCCCCTTCCTGGCTCTAAAGGCTCTGAAGGGTAACTACTAGTGTTTATCACCCCCCAGGAGAGGCCCTAGCTATGGTTTCCACTTGCCCAAAAGCTATTGCCAGAAGGAATGTGGTGACCCAGATGGAGCTCCCACACAAACACGCAGCTCTCCAGGTCTCTGGCTGTGCCTGAGCCTGTCACTCATACTGGACGGCAGCAGAGACAAGAGCTGTTTTTGGTGTGACCAGGTGAATGATCTGCTCAGCCTGGTGGCAGAGCTGAGGGGGGAAGTGGAAAGGTTAAGGAGTATCAGGGAGTGTGAGAGGGAGGTAGATTGGTGGAGCCACACCTTACCATCCCTGGGGCCAAGGCAGCAGATGGAGGCTCCACAAGGAGCAGAGGATCCCCTACCCTCTTGACACCAAGCAGAAGGAGGGAACCTAAGAGATGGGGGAACGGAAACAGGTCCCTGCTTGGGGCCACAGGTGAATCCCCTCCAGACCTCCTTCACCTTCCCCTTCCCAGCTGCCCTTACACAACAGATATAGGGCTCTGGAACTTGAGGGTCAGGCAAATGAGAATCTAGGTGAAGGTCCATCCAGGGGGTTGCCTAGGGAGAGTCGGTCAGCCCCACACATTATGACTGCCTCTGTTAAGAAAAGGAGGGTAACTGTCATAGGCAATTCCCTTCTGAGGGGGACAGAGGGCCCAATATGCTGATCAGACCCATCCCACAGGAAAGTCTGCTGCCTCCCTGGGGTCCGGGTCAGATATGTTACTAGGAAACTCCCTGGTCTGGTACGGCCCTCTGATTACTACCCACTATTGGTTATGCAGGTGGGCAGTGATGAGGTTGCAGAGAGAAGCCCAAGAGTGATCAAAAGGGGCTTCAGGGCACTGGGGTGATTGGCTGAAGGATTGGGAGCGCAGTTATCTACAAGTTATCTACAAGAAGGGCTCGAGGGAGGATCCGGGTAACTACAGGCCCATCAGCCTTACTTCAATCCCTGGGAAAGTTATGGAACGAATCCTCCTGGGGGCCATCACAAGTCAATTGAAGCACGTGATTGGGAAAAGCCAACATGGATTCACTAAAGGCAGATCGTGCTTGACAAACCTGGTGGCCTTCTATGACAAAGTGACTTGCCTGGTTGACATGGGGCGGGCAGTGGACATTGTTTACCTGGACTTCTCCAAGGCCTTTGATACGGTCCCCCACAGTCTCCTCCTGGAGAAATTAATGTGTTATGGCCTAGACAAGTGGTCTGTGCAGTGGGTGGGGAACTGGCTGACAGGCCGCACCCAAAGGGTGGTGGTAAATAGCTCTTTCTCAAACTGGCAACCTGTCACTAGTGGAGTCCCCCAGGGATCAATATTGGGCCCAATGTTATTCAACATCTTTATAAGTGATCTGGACAACGGCATCAAGTGTAGCCTGATGAAGTTTGCTGATGACACCAAGTTGAGTGGGGAAGTAGACACTCCAGAAGGGAGAGCTGCTCTGCAGGAAGATCTGGATAGGCTGGAGGAGTGGGCCAGCAAGAACCTTATGAAGTTCAACAAGGAAAAGTGTAAGGTCATGCACCTGGGAAAACATAATCCGGGAGTGCAGCACAGACTGGGATCCACCTGGCTGTAGAGCAGCTCTGTGGAAAGGGACCTGGGGGTCCTGGTGGACAGAAAGCTCAACATGAGCGAACAGTGTGCTGCTGCGGCCAAGAAGGCCAACAGGATGCTGGGTTGCATCAAAAAGGGCATCGCCAGCAGAGAGAAAGAAGTCATCATCCCACTCTACTCAGCACTTCTCAGGCCACACCTGGAGTACTGTGTACAGTTCTAGTCCCCGCTGTACAAAAAGGATGTGGACAGGCTGGAAGGGGTCCAGAGAAGGGCCACCAAGACGATCAAAGGATTAGGAAGGCTGCCATATGAGGATAGGCTGGGAGAACTGGGTTTGTTCAGCCTTGAGAAAAGGAGGCTCAGAGGGGATCTCATCACCATGTACCAGTACTTAAGGAGTAGCTACAAAGAAGATGGAGACTCCCTTTTTACACGGAGTCACATGGAGAGGACAAGGGGGAGTGGATGCCAATTGCTCTTGGGGAGATTCCGATTGGACACCAGAGGGAAATTTTTCACAGTGAGGGCAGTCAGTCATTGGAATAATCTCCCCAGGGAAGTGGTTGACTCGGCCATGTTGGACACCTTCAAGAGTTGTCTGGACAGGGTGCTGGGCCATCTTGTCTAGACTGCGCTCTTCCCAGAAAGGTTGGACTAGATGATCCCTGAGGTCCCTTCCAACCTGTGATTCTGTGTGATTCTGTGATTCTGTGATTAGTGTTTTCCTCAGTCCCATCAGTGGCAGGGAAGAATACTGAAAAGAACAGGAAAACTCATCTGATTAACACGTGGCTCAGAGGCTGGTGCCATTGGTGGAATTTTGGGTTTTTTGATCATGGGGAGGTTTACATGGCACCGGGCCTGCTGTCTTCACCGTCTCAAAGGGGGAAAAGGATTCTTTCACATGAGTTGGTGGGGCTCATTGAGAGGGCTTTAAACTAGGTTTGAAGGAGGAAGGGCCAGGCCCACTAGAGAGGAGCCATGCCCAATAGAGAGGAGCCTAGGGGTGGCATGCTAAGGTTGGGGGTGAAACTGATAGCCCAGCTCAAGTGCATCTACACCAATGCATGCAGCATGAGCAACAAACAGGAGGAGCTGGAAGCAATTGTGCAGCAGGATAGCTATGACTTAGTTGCCATCCCAGAGACATGGTGGGATGACTCTCATGACTGGAGTGCTGCAATGGATGGCTATAAGCTCTTCAGAAGGGACAGGCAAGGAAGGAGGGGGGGTGGGGTGGCTCTGTATATTAGGGAGCTTTTTGACTGTATAGAGCTTAGCAATTGTGATGATAAGGTCGAGTGCTTATGGGTAAGGATGAGGGGGAAGGCCAACAAGGCAGATATCCTGCTAGGAGTCTGTTATAGACCACCCAACCAGGATGAAGAGGGAGATTAAGTGTTCTACAAGCAGCTGGCAGAAGTCTCACAATCACTAGCCCTTGTTCTAGTGGGGGAATTCAGCTTACCAGATGTCTGCTGGAAATAAAACACAGCATAGAAAAAACAGTCTAGGAGGTTCCTGGAGTGTGTGGAAGATAACTTCCTCGCACAGCTGGTAAGTGAGCCTACCAGGGGAGGTGCCTCGCTTGACCTCCTGTTTACAAACAGAGAAGGGATGGTGGGAGATGTGGTGGTTGGAGGCTGTCTTGGGCTTAGCAACCATGATATGATTGAATTCTCGATTCTTGGCAAAGTAATAAGAGGGGTCAGCAGAACCACTACCATAGACTTCTGGAGGGCAGACTTTGGCCTGTTCTGGGCACTGGTTGGGAGAGTCCCTTGGGAGGAACTCCTGAAGGGCAAAGGAGTCCAGGAAGGCTGGGCTTTCTTCAAGAGGGAAGTCTTAAAGGCTCAGGAGCAGGCTGTCCCCATGTGCCGCAAGATGAACCAGAGGGGAAGACGACCAGCCTGGCTGAACAGGGAGCTTTTACTGGCACTCAGGAAAAAAAGGAGAGTTTACCACTTTTGGAAGAAGGGGCAGGCAACTCAAGAAGAGTACAGGGTCTCATTAGGTCATGCAGAGAGAAAATTAGAAAGGCAAAAGCCCAGCTAGAACTCAGTCTGGCCACTGTTGCAAGGGATAACAAAAAATGTTTTTACAAATACATTAACAACAAAGAGAGCCAAGGAGAATCTCCATCCTCTATTGGACGTGGAGGGGAACATTGCCACCGAGGATGAGGAAAAGGCTGAGGTGCTAAATGCTGCCTTTGCCTCAGTCTTTAATAGTCAGACCAGTTATCCCCAGGGTATTCAGCCCCCTGAGCTGGAAGGCAGGAACGGAGAGCAGAACAACCCCCCAATAATCTAGGAGGAACCAGTTTACAACCTGCTGAGCCACCTGGACACTCACAAGTCTATGGGGCTGGATGGGATCCACCCAAGAGTACTGAGGGAGCTGGTAGAACAGCTCGCCAAGCAATTCTTCATCATTTATCACCAGTTCTGGCTAACCAGGGAGGTCCCAGATGACTGGAGGCTTGCCAATGTGATGCCCATCTACAAGAAAGGCCAGAAGGAGGATTCAGGGAACCACAGGCCAGCCAGTATGACCTTGGTACTGGGGAAGATTATGGAGCAGTTCATCTTGACTGCGCTCACCAGATAAGTGCAGAACAACCAGGGGATCAGGCCCAGGCAGCATGGGTTTATGAAAGGCAGGTCCTGCCTGACCAACCTGATCTCCTTCTATGACCAGGTGAATCGCCTAGTGGATGAGGGAAAGGCTGTGGATGTTATCTACCTGGACTTTAGCAAAGCCTTTGATAGTCTCCCACAGCATCGTCCTACAGAAGCTGGCGGCTCATGACTTACACAGATATACTCTTTGCTGGGTAAAAAACTCGCTGGATAGCTGAGCCCAGAGAGTTGTGGTGAATGGAGCTAAATCCAGTTGGTGGCCGGTCACAAGCAGTGTTCCCCAGGGCTCAGTTTTGGGGCCAGTTCTGTTTAATATCTTTATCAATGATCTGGATGAGGAGATTGAGTGCACCCTCAGTAAGTTTTCAGATGACACCAAGTTGAGCAGGTGTGTTAATGTGCTCGAAGGTAGGAAGGCTCTGCAGAGGGATCTGGACAGGCTGGATCAATGGGCCGAGGCCAATTGTATGAGGTTTAACAAGGCCAAGTGCCAGGTCCTGCCCTTGGGTCACAACCACCCCATGCAATGCTACAGGCTTGGGGGAGAGCGGCTGGAAAGCTGCCTGGCAGAGAAGGACCTGGGGGTGCTGTTTGACAGCTGGCTGAACATGAGCCAGCAGTGCCCAGGTGGCCAAGGAGGCCAACAGCATCCTGGCTTGTATCAGGAATAGTGTGGCCAGCAGGAGCAGGACAGTGATCATGCCCTTGTGCTCGGCACTGGTGAGGCCGCACCTTGAATGCTGTGTTCAGTTTTGGGCCCCTCAGTACAAGAAGGACATTGAGGTGCTGGAGCGTGTCCAAAGAAGGGCAACGAAGCTGGTGAAGGGTCTGGAGAGCAAGTCTTATGAGGAGCGGCTAAGGGAGCTGGGGTTGTTTAGCCTGTAGAAGAGGAGGCTGAGGGGAGACCTTATCACTCTCTACAACTACCTGAAAGGAGGTTATAGTGAGGTGGGTGTTGGTCTCCCAAATCACTAGTGACAGGACGAGAGGAAATGGCCTCAAGCTGTGTCAGGAGAGGTTTATATTGCATAGTAGGAAAAATGTCTTTACTGCAAGAATGGACAGGCATTGGAGCAGGCTGCCCAGAGAGGTGGTGGAGTCACCATCCCTGGGGGTGTTCAAAAAATGTGTAGACGTGGCACTTCAGGGCATGGTTTAGGAGGCCTGGTGGTGTTGGGTTGGTGGTTGGACTTGATGATCTTAGAAGTCTTTTCCAAAACAGAATTGATTACAACTTACCTAGGAGTTATCCAGAGGTGCAATATCCTACCCTTCAAGCCTTTGCCTTTACGTGTTTCAGCCACAACTTGCTAAGGACAGGAATTTGCATTGTAAGGATCCCCAGGCAAAACCTGCCAGTGATCAAAGATGCACTGTGGAAAAGCCTGGCCACCAGTGTTGGATCTCAAGCCAGTGGTAAAACCTAGTGGGAAGGAAAAAATAAAAAGGGTTGAGCCAGCTCCAGGAAATAATAAAACTGGTTTATTGTGAATTTCTGCATAGACAAAACCCCCAAAACACTCTTTAGGGTATGGTACTGTTGGGAAACTTCTACTTTGCAGGTAATTCTTTCAAGCAGGTAAAAGTGAGGCCAACTCCAAATAAGTCCTGAAAGAGCTTGTGTGACTATGTCAATTTGCAATAAAAAGGCAAACAAAATTCAATTTCGATAGATAAGTATATGGGGAAAAAGATGTTTCATGTGTCTCAGGACCTGAACCAACCACTCAATTTGAGATTTTAGGGTTATGGTAAGTAGTACAAAATTGTTAGTTCAGTGTTCAGAAGCAGTAAAAATAATGAGAAATCAAGTACTAGTACCTGCTAGGAAAGGAACAGAAACGAAAACATTATGTCCAGTGAAAGCCTGCACCTTTATTATAAAGTTGTGTAGTTATGAGGGGGAGACTGAGTAACTTCATGAAGAAATCCATTGAGGGTTACTAAATTGATCTAGAAACCACTTCTGCCCCAGGAAGCCTCTGAAAGTGGTTATAAAAAAGTGACTGAGGAAGTTTTATACCAGCTTACCTCATTCTTCCTCTTCCCTAAGCACTCACTTTCAGTCACTGTCATGAACAAGATGCTGGGCTAACTCGACATTTAGTCTGACAGTACAGGAACTTTACATTTAACTGAAGATGTATAGGTGTTTCCTTTGCTGTTTCCTCATCTTCATAGCAGTGTCATCCCCTTCTCCCAAGTATTCAGTCCCGTGAAGAGCTGCTGCTTGTGAACGGAGACTTTGCTACTGTAGGACTACTTCTAACCACTGGTTCATAGGAATAATGATACTTCCCCACATCTTTGGTTCGCTGTTTTAGCAAGAGTTGACAGCAGCTTTGGCAAGGAACCAGAGAGGCAGTTTTGCATAATATGGATGTTAACGTGCTGTGTAAGTTGAGACTGAGAGCCCAGTGTAACATATGTCCAAGCAAGTCTAAGCTTACACTTCTTTTTGGTTTTCCATGTTTGGAAAATGTGTCTCTTCATGAAATTGTTTTAAGCTCTATACAAACTTGGAGAAGGGAGAAAAAAACCCACAAAATACCCAAAAGCCAGCCAGACAAACACATGTGTAAATTGTTTTTTAAGAAGTTAAGCATCTCTTATTTCATCACTGATTATTTTAGCAGTTACCACACTAATGTACTTTGGCAAAGAAGCCCCCCTCCAAAATAAAACATGGCATTTCCTACAGTTTTACTGTGTGAGGAGTTCCAAACACACCCCATGAAACTGGTAAACTTTCTGTCACAATGTCACAGGATACTCTTGAAGTGCATTTTTAAAGGGGGAGGAGGGAGATTGGGGACACAAACAAACCACAGTACCAGAGGAAGGGCTCTGTACCACACCAAAAAGTTGACGTTTCAGGGACAGCATAAGAAAGATCAGGTTATTTTAAAGGTAGTCTTAAGAATTGATAAGAGGGTTTAATGCCATTTAAGCTACTCAGGCTGGCACTCTGTCCTTCTTTTAAAGAATCAAATTGGTATCAAATTTTCTAGCCTATTGCTGCTGAACACCAATTCTTTCTTCCAGGCTTGCTTCAGAGGAAGAACTTGATTTAAAATGATAGAAACCGAATCTGGTGTACATTGAAAAGTCTTAAGGTGCAGAAGCTGCCACATCTTTTTGGCACCCTCTGCTGGCACGAAAGCCCAGGGGATTAGGCTGCCAGATAAAGGAGTAAACTATTTCTTCTGAGCTGAAGATGCAAAGGGACAACAGGAGGAAGCTTGGAGCTAGTGAAATGGGAATTCTGAAGTCCCTTTCATCCTGCAGAGGTCTTTCTTAATTGCATGTGGGTAACAAAAAAAGTGTTCTCTTACCAAATGAGTCAGGTAGGAATGACTTGACCAGAAACATTGGAGTTCCTGCTACTTGCGATTCTTCAAAACCGTGTCCCCTTTTCCTGTTCAGCACACCATAGATCACACCAATCACTTGTTATGGGAAAAAAAAAAATATCAAGTTATGTAAACAGAGGAGATCACCAGTTATTAAAACACAGCCAGGCAGCATTAGACAATCCCTCTAGACAGCTCTCTTGATGTTTTTCTCATGACGGCTCCTCACTCAGAGAAATTTCTCTCATGTGTAAGAAGTGGCTTCACTCTCACTTCCAAGACACCTTTCAGAAGCTCTGCCTGCCTTCTCTGCCTCACATGACTGTGAAGTTTCCAATTACTGTATATACTGACTGTACTGGATTGTAGTTTACATCCACAAAGTGAGGCAAAAAGTGCATCTGCTCCATTAATTACCTTCAGCAAGCCTTGGGCACAAGAAAGCAGAGTCCTCTAGTGCTTTGTAATAAATGTATTTACTACAGGATGCAAATTTTACACAAACAGGATCTCACTGTACCTTGTCTTAAAACATACAACATGGCTGACAAGTACTCTGATAAAAACTGTACTTTAAAAACCCCACATTTGCTTAGAAACACACCACTGAGGCTGCAAAACTCCCCTGCTTTGTCACAATAGGTCTCTCATCAAGGCGAAAAAATTCTCCATTTTGCTGTTTTGTCCTTACTTGTACTCATCTTCTTCATCCCTCATGGCTAAGACATTTTTTAAGCAGCTGAACTGGTAGATTTCCTGCCCACCACCCAGCACCGCAGTTTGGAATTAATTTTTAAAGCAGGTTTTAAACCTTACAATTGCTTTTAAGACAGTTAAGACAAATTAGTATGTGAATAGCTGTATGTGGTGATAAATAAATACTTTTAGCATGGAATGTATTTTCCAGGCTCTTTCATGGAATAATTTAATTTACCAAGAAAATCCAGTTATTCAAAGGACAGAAGTTAATGTTTAAACAGCTCAAAAAAAGCCTATTAAAAAAATTTAAAAATCCTTGCTGCTCTTTCTGGTGGCTTAGGATACCCATTGTTTGTTCTTCTGAATGCTTACAGTGACAGAAAGAAAGGAGGGGAAAAATAAAAAAACCCAAATCATAACTTCCCTAAAAGTATTGGCAATTCATAAAGAACAGCATAATTCACCTCCACACCTCCATTGTTCTGTTTCCATTTAACCTTTTTCTAACTTTGGAATGAAAACCATGTAATCAAACAAAGTCTTTGCATCACACAGAACAGAGCTATCATGGTTTCTTGGAAGAGAATGTGGAAACAGATCTGGTGCATATCTGTTGTTGGCAGTGTTAGGTTTTGTCCTGGTTTCAGCTGGGATAGAGTTAAATTTCTTTGTAGTAGCTAGTATGGGACTATGTTTTGGATTTTTGCTGGAAACAGTGGTGATAATGTGGAGATGTTTTAGTTGTTGCTAAGTAGCGCTTACACTGGTCAAGGACTTTTTCAGCTCCCCATGCTCTGCCGGGTGCACAAGAAGCTGGGAGGGGACACAGCGGGACAGCTGACCCAAACTGACCAATGGGATATTCCATACCATATGAGGTCATGCTCAGTATATAAAGCTGGGTAAGAAGAAGGAAGGGGGCACATTTGGAGTAATGGCGCTTGTCTTCCCAAGTAACCGTTACGCATGATGGAGCCCTGCTTTCCTGGAGACAGCTGAACACCTGCCTGCCCATGGGAAGGAGTGAATGAATTCCTTGTTTTGCTTTGCTTCCGCGCGCAGTTTCTGCTTTACCTATTAAACTGTCTTTATCTCAACCCATGAGTTACCTCACTTTTACTCTTCTAATTCTCTCCCCCGTCCCACGAGGGGGGAGTGAGCGAGCGGCTGTGTGGTGCTTGGTTGCTGACTGGGGCTAAACCACGACAGGTTTACAGTTGGACTCATGAAATCATAGAATCATAGAATGCCCTGAGTTGGAAGGGACCCACAAGGATCATCAAGTCCAACTCCTGTCCCTGCACAGGACAACCCCAAAATTCACACCATATCTCTGAGGGCATTGTCCAAGTGCTTCTTGAATAGTGTCAGGCTTGGTGCCATGACTGCCTCCCTGGGGAGCCTGTTCCAGTGTTCCACCACCCTTTGGGTGAAGAACCTTTTCCTAATACCCAACCTAAATCTCCCCTGGCACATCTTCCTGCCATTCCCTTGGGTCCTATCATTGGTCACCAGAGAGGAGAGATCAGCACCTGCCCCTCCTCCTCCCCTTGTGAGGAAGCTGTAGACCGTGATGAGGTCTCCCTTCTCTTCCTCTGGAGAAGAGTCCTGGTCTCTCTTCTCCCTGGAGAAGAGCTTCCTCTTCTCCAGGCTGAACAAAACAAGTGACTTTAGCCGCTCCTCATATGGTTTCCCCTCTAAACCCTTCACCAACTTCATGGCCCTTCTCTGGACACTCTCTAGTAGCTTTATATCCTTAATGTACTGTGGCGCCCAAACCTGCACACAGTACTCAAGGTGAGGCCGCACCAGCGCAGAGCAAAGCGGGACAATCTCCTCCCTCGCCCGGCTGCAATGCAGTGCTTGATGCACCCCAGGACACGGTTGGCCCTCTTGGCTGCCAGGGCACACTGTTGGCTCATGTTCAACTTGCCATCGACCAGAACCCCCAGGTCCCTCTCTGTAGAGCTGCTCTCCAGCCTCTCGGTCCCCAGGCTGTATGTACATCAAGGGTTGCTGTGCCCCAGGTGTAAAATCTGGCACTTGCCCTTGTTAGACTTCATACAGTTGGTGATTGCCCAGCTCTCCAGTCTGTCTAGATCTCGCTGCAGGGCCTCTCTGCCCTCGAGAGTGTCAACAGCTCCTCCCAGACTCAGTGGTCTTAAGGGTCTAACTAAATGATGAATCTATGATCTCAAATATAATATCCTGTTGCATACCTGTATTTCTACCAGATAGATGGGCTCCATAAGCCTGGGTTGTGCTGTAAGAGTAGAGGCATACAGAACCTCCTCGCAGTAAGAATGATTTGCCCACCACCACAGTGAATAGCATCAGTGTGCAGAATGACATCATGGCTATCAAAATGAATGCCTCTCATGTACTTCTCACATAAGACACCCTGCAGTATAAAAGGGGGAAAAACAAAGGCATGATGCTACTCAGGAGTTTCTAAAAGATGTGACCATTCAGTTGTGGAGTAAGTGAATGTGGCCTCCCGTGACAGCACCGGAGATCTCATCGCCCTTGTTGGACGCAAGCCGTGGGATAGATAAACAACCCACAGAAACACAGAACTGAGGCCTTGATATGCGGGACAGAAGGTCAGGGGCACAGCTGGAGCACCGAAGCAGGAGAGCGCGCTTATCTATGCTTATACCATATATGGAGCTAGTGTGATAGAACACATTCAGAGGTGGAGAGAAGGGGAAAATACTAGCTCAGGAAGCAGACTATATTAAGGCTGATCTCTTGCTAATAAACGGCTTTGCTTGTGCATGAATACAGAGGCCGTGTAGTGAATCGCCACATTCACTTAGCAGGATTCTGGCCTGATTTAAGTAACTCATGCTGATGCTGAAGAGTTATGTCTGGACCAAGGCAGTGCACACTACACACACAGCAAAGTCCTTCTAGGAAGGACTCAAATGCTACTCTAGCATTTGAGAACTCACACTTAGAACAAACATTAAAATACCCACAGACAGCAATGTGTTCATTACATAGGTTGAGTGACATACGTTCTTCAGTGGGAATAATTTCCAACTAGCTCACTACCCTGTTCTTATCAGTTACTGACAGTTCCTACATATTTCACAGGAATAGAGCTCAGATACATTTCAATTACACAAGACAAAAGAAGAACATACAGAACTACACTTACCTCTTTCATAGCCCACTGGAAAACAGCAACAACATTGTCTTTGAATTCATTTAGATACTGGACACCTTTTGTGATGTCAACTGAGATATTTGGACCGGTACCATCAGGTCCAAAGCACCAAATCTTATGAGCGTCAGACACATCTGTGCTGGTTTTGCATGAGAAGGGGTTAATTCTCTTCACTGTAGTGCCTGTGGTGGTCAGGGACCTTTCCAGCTTCCAGTGCTCTGCTGTGTCAGCGGGAGGTTGGGAGGGGTGGGGCCACAGCCAGGGCAGCTGACCCAAACTGGCCAATGGCATGTTCATTCCATACCATGTGTCACGATGACCAGTATATTAATGGGGGCAATTGCGGCTTGGGGAGGGGTGGTGTCGGGTTGGTGGGCGGCTGTGTCACGTGTGGGTTTTTTCAGTGGTTCATTCCCCTCCCCTGGGTTTCATGCCTCTCGTTGTTTTCCTTTCCATTGCATTTTTGATGTTGTTGTTTTATTTTAATTATTAAACTGTTCTTATCTCAACCCATGAGCTTTACCCTTCTGATTCTCTCCCCCATCTACTGGTGGGGGAGTGAGCAAGTGGCTGTGTGGGGCTGAGTTGCTGGCTAAACCACAACAGTCTTTTTTGGTGCCCAACGTGGGGCTCGAGGGTTTGAGATAATAACAGCTGCTGTTTTGCCTAAGACATTTGTTATGCAAACACTGGTTTTCAGCTTTATCTGGTATTTGAGTTTTTTTTGCTGGAACTGTGACTGTACTTTGGATACCACCTTGTTGAGGTGATTAGCAATTATACCTCCTCCTCTGAGAGATTTTTATATGGAGGAAATACAGAATAGTACCTTTGCAACTTTGTTCTATGATGTCTCTGCCTTTATTACAACAAACTTTTTGTATCAAGGACCCGAAAGGGTACAGGTGGGCTTTTGGTGTCGCTGCCTTGGAGATGGAGGAAATTAAACAAGTGTCTACCTTGCCTGGCTTCTCAAAGGACCCTTCTGTTGTGGGGTTGCTGAAGGTCAGAGAACAACAGGTGCCAATCGCCACCACAACAGTGCACTGGCGGCAATATCGCGCCAACCGACACTGATCCCCATCCATGAGCTCATTCACCAAGTGAAGAGCCAAGGAGTCATCAGTAAAACCCACTCACCCTTTAACAGTCCCCTATGGCCAGTGCGGAAGTCTAATGGAGAGTGGAGACTAACAGTAGACTATCGTGGCCTGAATGAAGTCACTCCACCGTTGAGTGCTGCTGTGCCAGACATGCTAGAACTTCAATACGAACTGGAGTCCAAGGCAGCCAAGTGGTATGCCACAATGGATATTGCTAATGCATTCTTCTCAATCCCTCTGGCAGCAGAGTGCAGGCCACAGTTTGCTTTCACATGGAGGGGTGTCCAGTACACCTGGAATCGACTGCCCGGGTAGAGAACCTGGTTGTAAAGGTACGTCACGTGGATGCTCACGTTCCCAAGAGTCGGGCATCTGAAGAACATCGAAACAACCAGCAGGTGGATCAGGCTGCCAAGATTGAAGTGGCTGAGGTGGATCTGGACTGGCAGCATAAGGGTGAACTATTTCTAGCTCGATGGGCCCATGACACCTCAGGCCATCAAGGGAGAGATGCAACATACAGATGGGCTCGTGATCGAGGGGTGGACTTGACCATGGATGTTATCTGAATGTGAAACCTGCGCTGCAATCAAGCAAGCGAAGCGGGTAAAGCCTCTGTGGTATGGGAGGCGATGGCTGAAATATAAATATGGGGAGGCCTGGCAAATATACTATATCACACTCCCACAAACCTGCCAAGGCAAGCGCCATATGCTTACAATGGTAGAAACAATGACTGTCTGACTGGAAACATATCCTGTCCCCCACGCCGCTGCCCCGAACACTATCCTGGTTCTCGAAAAACAAGTCCTATGGCAACATGGCACCCCAGAGAGAATTGAGTCAGACAACGGGACTCATTTCTGAAATAACCTTATGGACAGCTGGGCCAAAGAGCTTGGTATTGAGTGGGTTATCACTTCCCCTTTCATGCACCAGCCTCTGGGAAAATCAAAAGAAAGAATGGACTGTTAAAAAGTACGCTAAGAGCAATGGGGGGTGGAACATTCAAGCACTGGGATACACATTTAGCAAAAGCCACGTGGTTAGTCAACACTAGGGGATCTGCCAATCGAGCTGGCCCTGCCCAGTCAGAACCCTTACGTACTGTGAAATGGGATAGAGTCCCTGTAGGGCACGTAATAAAATATGCTGGGCATAGGAGCCTGGGTTCTTCCTGCCTCAGGTAAAGGCAAACCCATTCGTGGGATTGCTTTTGCTTGAGGACCTGGGTGCACTTGGTGGGTGATGCGGGAGGATGGAGAAATCTGATGTGTGCCTCAAGGGGTTTTGATTTTGGGCGAAAACAGCCAATGAACCTAATGGTACAATGTGAACTGCAATGTAATATTGTGTGTCACCTCTGTGTTGTATCAATGATATAATAGTACAAACCTCCCAATCCATGGAAGATGAACTCTGATGAAATAAGCAAAGTGCAGCAGTGATGGAACACACACTGACTTGGTATGCAGCAACCCAACGCCTCACACACCATCTCTCCCACCCTGAAAGACTGATACGACAGATGGAGCCCAGAGTCATGGACTGGGTGAACTCAATGGACATTTTAATGGACATTTTACAGGGAAGGTCCATAGACTAAGGGAATGATGTCTGTGTATTATGTTAAAGGATGGGAAGGGGAGGGGTGGTGGATGGTAAGGTTGTATTGGATGGTATGGGACCTGGGCATAGTGTAAATGGTATGGAATAAGGGGTGGAGAATGTGCTGGTTTTGGCTGAGAAGGGGTTAATTCTCTTCACTGTGGTGCCTGTGGTGGTCGGAGACCTTTCCAGCTTCCCACGATCTGCCATGTCGGCGGGGGGCTGGGAGGGGCGGGGCCACGGCCGGGGCAGCTGCCCCTGACCGGCCAATGGAATGTTCATTCCATAGCATGCAATGCCATGACCAGTACATTAACAGGGGCATTTGGCACACAGGGGGGCAGTTGCGGTTCGAGGACTGGTGGCATAGGGTTGGTGGGTGGTGAGCGGCTGCATCACGTGCGTTTTTTTTTTGGTGGTTCATTCCCCTTCCCCCACTCCCCACCCCGGGTTTCGTGCCTCTCGTTGTTGCAGTATAGCGGGCTTCGGACCCTCTGTATCCACAGCTCCAAAAACCTAGGGGTCGACCTCTATGCCAAGGATGCACAGAGCCTCTAGGCCAGTCACAATGGGGTGCTTTTGCCACTCATTCCCGGTTAGGCTCACTTCAACCTCCAATACAGTTAGCTCTTGGGATCCCCCTGTCACTCCAGCAATGCTGATGGGTTCTGCCCCTTTATAGTTTGATGGCATTAAGGTGCACTGTGCACCGGTGTCCACTAAAGCTTTATACTCCTGTGGGTTGGACATGCCAGCCCATCGGATCCATGCAGTCCAGTAAGCCCGGTTATCCCTTTCCTCCACCTGGCTGGAGGCAGGGCCCCTCTAGTCTTGATCATGGCATTCACAACTCACTTCCTGTAAATGTGAACCAAGAGTCTCTCTATTAAGCTCAGAAATAAAATCAGTGCTTCTACTCCTCTGTCTGGGGACCTGCTCACTGGAAATTGGAGCAGCAGCTTTCCTGGAAGAGCCTCCCTGAGGGACTGTTCTTCCTTGCAGTTCACATACCCGTGCCTCTAGGGTCGAAGTAGGCTTGCCATCCCACCTCATCATGTCCTCTCTGTGGTCACGCAGGTAGAACCATAGGGTGGCCCGTGGTGTGTATCCCCTCCTTTGAGCCAAAGGACGCTTATTCCTAACAGCTGAAGCACTACTCTGTCGAGGTGGGGAGCAGGACAGATCTTCTTTGAGTTGCTGGACCTCTTGGGATAGTTTCTCCACAGCAGAGATGAGCGAGGAAGAGGTATTTGCTTTGTAATCCTGGAATCTATCAATCACCTCCACCACTGTGGGTGCCTCGTCCCCTCTCCAGGACATTACTGCCAATGAGTTTGCATATGAGGATGGTGCGCTCCGTACAAGCTTCCGCCACATGGGTCGTGTGCACTCGGCTTCATCTGGATCTTTGGATGACCATTGATCGTCCAGGTCACCATAAATCACCTCAAGCACAGCTAATTCCCCCAGATACTGGATGCCTTTCTCCATGGTTGTCCATTTTCCTAGGCGATATGTAACATCTTCTTTAAAGGGATACCTTATCTCACTCTGGACAGGAGTCGCCTCCAGAGGCTGAGGGCTTGTGCTTTTTTCCCAATTGATTTGTCAACGCCTCCTTCCCCAGAAAGGGATCCCAGTGGTGTGGCTTCTTTTCCCTCTAATTTCAGGCTACTGGCCCCATTATCCCAGCATCGGAGCAGCCAGGTGACAATGTGCTCACCTGAATGACGGCTGAAATCTTTTCACATATCTCGCAACTCACTCAAGGACAGGGATCGGGTGGTCTCCGTTTCATTTATGACTTCTTCCTCCTTGTCTCCTTGTGATGGCCCTGCTTCTTCATCATCCATTTCAAAACGAGTTGACGTCCACTTCCAATATTTCTTCTTGTGTATGGGGGCGACTGATACTGGCACGGGTTGATTCTCTGAGTCAGCTCCAGTACCTGTTGTGGGTGTCTGAGTAGCTACAGTTCTTGTTGTGAGGGTTTGAGTGGCCACAGTGCCTGTCACTTTGCCTTTCAATCCAGAGACCTTCTCTTCCCCTTGGGAGCACTGAATACTGTTGAGCAGGGCTCAGTATGCATGGGCCAGGCCCCAGCACATTGCAGTTACCTGTGTCTCTCTGGAGTTCCCGGCATAACAACATACTTTCTCCGAATATTCTACTAGTTTTTCAGGGTTCTGCTCTTGTTCAGGGGTGAAACTCCAAAACACTGGGGGTGCCCACTGCCCTAGCTATTTGCCCATGCTATCCCACATGCCCTGCCACTCGTAACTATCAAGCCTTGGGGCAGATTTCTGGGTGATATTCTTAAGTTGCTTAGCCAAAACCAAAACAACATGCCCAAAACCTAACAATAAGTGCCCCTTAACCGCTCAAGGATGTTCAAGATACAAAAAGGTTGTTGCAATAAAGGCAGACACATCATAGAAGAAAGTTGCAAAGATACCATTCTGTATTTCCTCCATATATAATCTCTCAGAGGAGGAGGTATAATTGCTAATCGCCTCAACAAGGTGGTATCCAAAGTACAGTCACAGTTCCAGAAAAAAACCCCTCAAATGCCAAATAAAGCAAAACATTGCTAACCACAGTAGAACACAGCAGACTAAACAAACCAACACCAATCTTTAACACAAACTTCAAAATTGACAACATGGTGCTGTGACCGGCAGCTGTTATTTTCTCAAACCCTTGAGCCCCACGTTGGACACCAAAAAGGACTGTTGTGATTTAGCCAGCAGCTCAGCCCCACACAGTTGCTTGCTCAGTCCCCCACCGGCGGGATGGGGGAGAGAATCAGAAGGGTAAAGCTTGTGAGTTAAGAACAGTTTAATAATTAAAATAAAACAAGAAGAACAAAAATGCATTGGAAAGGAAAACAATGAGAGGTGTGAAACCTGGGGTGGGGGGGAATTGGAATGAACCACCAAAACAAATGGCACGTGATGCAGCCACTCATCGCCCGCTAAACCGATGCCACCAGGCCCCAAGCCACAACTCCCCATCTGTGCGCCAACCACCCCCCTCAATATACTGGTCATGGCATCACATGGTATGGAATGAACATGCCATTGGCCAGTCAGGGTCAGCTGCACTGTCCATTGCCCCGTCCCTCCCAGCCTCCTGCCCATGTGGCAAAGCTTGGGTAGCTGATAAGGTCCCTGACTACTACAGGCACTACAGTGAAGAGAATTAACCCCTTCTCATCCAAAACCAGCACACCTTTTTAATGAGGTCTCCTCCTTTTCTTAAAAAAAAAAAATACGTATTTATGATCCCTGATGTATCTGCAATATTATCTGCTCTTTAGTTTTACTTTGAGTGGGCAGAAAACAAAGGGGAAAGGAGGTAACATGTCAGAAATTTTTCCCCTTCCAATGATGGAAAAGGATATAAGTCTGCAGTTACTTCAAGATGGAGGCTTATCTGAGCTGCTTTTCAAAAGGATGGTCTATCCCTTTTATATTCTAACCATGTACTCCTGCTGACTCCCCTGTTCCAGCTCTGATGTTTGAATAGCCCTATGGTGAGCTGGTACAGGGAACTGATTCACTGGACAGATGAATTATGGAGAAAAAATGGCCAGACTAGGGAGAAAAGGCACAATATTTACTGATTCTCTCCCCTGTCCCACTGGTGGGAGAGTGAGCGAGCGGCTGTGTGGGGCTGAGTTGCTGGCTAAACCACAACAAAAGGTGAAATAAATCCCTAAGTCCGTATTGGGGTTTTAAGAACCCCAACTGATGAGTGACTTATGAATAATCTCTGGTGCTGTTAATACAGTTTTCTGTTTGGATGTGAGCCCATTGTGTTTAAAATTACATGGGAGATAGGCATTATCCATATTAACATCGAGCTTCACATCAAACAGATTGCACATTGATTTCTGGTTTGCTGGTAGTGTCTTGCCTGTTGATGCCTAGAGCTCTGTGTTTGTTCATATATACAGTGCTACAGGTATAAAATGAGCTGTGTACTTGTATGTAATATTTACATAAACACAAGCTCGTGTGTGATAGTTATGCTATTTCTCAGTATATCTTGTGGCTGTTGGCCCTTGTTTTGCAATTTTTACTCAGTTTCCTGGATTTCTTAAACTTCTGTGAATTTCAGGGTTTGTGCTAGCTGAAATATGATTTAATAGCTTTTATAGAAAGCTATTTGAATAATAGCTTTTATATAAAGGAATCTTTAAAGTTTCCTGTAACATTGCAGAAAGGGAAGAGCTATATTGCAAACCCTCACAGAAGTAGAAAGCTTGGAAGATCTATGAAGGGGCCTTTCTTGTCCCCTGTTGCCTAGTGCGAACAGGGCAGAGGTGCCTTGGTCTGTATTACTGCACTGTTGAGCAGGAATGGAACAGGGAGATGGCAGATCATCCATCTGTCTAAACGTTAGCTTTCTGTTGCTTCATGGCATTATGCAGGAATTAAGGGTGAATATGCTGTCTCAGCTCTTCCATTCTTATCCATAGATATCAATAGAAATGGAATTTTCTTATCCTACAAATGTGCCTGGATTCTCAGACTTTTTTATTATCTCCAGGTCTCCTGGAGATTTTTTGACCCATCTTTTACCATATTAATTACTCTCACGTTGGTTCTTTTTATTTTTTGAAAGTCTGAAGACTTTCAAATACTGGTGCCTCCTGTGCTTTCCCTTCTTCCTTCCACCCCTTCCTCATTAACCAAACAAACCCAAAATACATTACCTCCATATCCCCTCCCTCCACTCCAGAAATCCCAAAGCCAACCACATGCATGTGTAAACACTTGAGGTGGCTTATGCATTACTGTTTCAGAGCTTCTTGGTTTGGGATTTCTGCAGCACTGACTACTGTTTGTGGCTCTTGGGACTTTTTGGGTCAGCTGACTTGCTTTGCAGTATAAGCTTTTCTAACCGTAGCTAGTAATGGATTCAGATACTAATTATAACTGCAGTAGAATCTTGTGCCTGTTTAAAAAAGCAAACCAGTAATCCCATAGGGCTTTTTCTTAATGCTCAGGTAGATATCATGAAACCAAAGTTAGACATGACTAAAGGTAAATGCTAAGCCTATTTACTTGCTCTCTCCCAAAGTTTCAATCGACTACTATGGTCTCTCAAAGAAAGGCTTATTTCATAAAAGAACTGACCTTCTGCACCTTTCTTTCTCCTCCAGACTCTGACCTCTTGTACTCAGACAAATTCAGAAGTGTTCTTATCTCCCCATGTCATGGGGGAGTCCTCTCCAGGAAAACCATATTGTCTCTCTGGGTGAAAATAGGTACATTTCCAAAGAGAAACTGTTCTTCTGTTCCTTAGGACAGAATAGGACACCTGTAGGAAATTAGATTACCAAGGCCTTTTGATGTCAGGAAACATTAAAAAAATCATATTAAAAACATTTTTGACAGTGACAGAACAAATCAATAGGTATAAGTAAAACTTCCTGGGTGGGGGAAAAAACCCTCAAAACTTTCTTTTTCAAGGAATTTCTCTTGATGCTGCATGGTTACAACTCCAGAAGTCCACCTAGGAAATAGAAGTCCCTGTACTTTAAAATTAGGTAGGCAGGTGTGTGTATATGTATATTAATACTGCTTTGGTGGAAGAGCAAATACTTGAAAGCTATACTAGAAATGTTTAGAGTAGCAAATAATTCTCCAGTTGCAGAGACCCTTATATTCATGTCTGTGGCTTCTTGCAAGAAGCCACGAAGTGTCTGTGAGTTTCTCTTCCTTCCTGTGTGTATTTTTAGAAATGAAGTACTAGACCACAAATTGAGAAGAAACTTGTGTTCAGGATGTGTGCGGTATAGAGAACATTTTCATTATAGAATTATAGAATCATAGAATCATTTAGGATGGAAAAGACCTTTAAGATCATTGAGTCCTACCATTACCCTAGCACTGCCAAGTCCACCACTAAACTATGTCCCTAAGCACCACATCTATGTGTCTTTTAAATACCTCCGGGGATGGTGACTCAACCACTTCCCTGGGCAGCCTGTTCCAGTGCTTGGCAAGCCTTTCAGTGAAGAAATTTTTCCTAATATCCAATCTAAACCTCCCCGGTGCAACTTGAGGTATTATAGAGTAAGCATCAGCTAGTGGAGTGGGAAAAAAATTGTAGATTTTTTAATCCTGTTACAAGAAAGTTGCTATAACATCTATTTGTGCAGTTTAAAAAGAAAGAACAAACAGGAGAATGGAGGAGCTAAGAGAAATAGATCATGCTGCTTGTGTAGATGAGTTTTAATTGTAAAGCTTATTCCTTTCTGGTAAAGAGACTTGGGTGGGGAGACAGGCAGGGATTTGGTTCAGTTTCCCTTTTTTATGCCTGTGCTGTAAATTAATTCAAAGAGGAGCAAAATCAGGCTCAAAAAACAGAGGCATGCTGTGTATATAGGGAGGGGTTCTGTAAACAGTCTGAAGTCATTGCCCTCTGTTAGTCAACAGGGTCAAAACGGTAATAAGTGTTAATGCAGCGTAACACCAGGACATCTCTATAGTACGGGCATACTTCTGGTATCAACCTTGGTTTATATTTAATGGAATTATAGGGCAAAAGTTCCTTCCTTTATTTGGCTGCTTTATTTTCCTCTGTAGCACTACTGGCCTGTTTCAGCTCAGATATGTCGCTGTTTTTTTTTTAAAAGTGAGTCATGGTAGTAGGAAGAATCTTTGCAGGGGAGCATGACTGCCTGAGCCTATTAAAAGCAATGTCAGTTTGAAGTTACTCGCTTAAAAGTAACATGAAATTTGCCATTGCAGCAGCTGGTTAATAAGAAATTACTCTCAATTGAACAAACAATATCAGAAAAAACAATTGTCATTTCAGAAGTAGCAGCTGTTCTCATTAAACGCAGCAGTGATCAGTCAGTGACAGCTTATCTGTAGTATGATTTCTCACCCTTGTCAGACCTAGTTTTAGAACAATATAAATCCTTCTGTTGGTAGAAGGTGCAAGAAGGGCTTTGGAGACTTACTTCCTGTTGTCATGGTTCAGCCCCAGTCAGCAACTAAACACCACGCAGACGCTTGCTCATGCCCCCCACCCCTGTGGGATGGGGGAGAGAAATGGAAGAACAAAAGCAAAAAAAAAGAAAACTTGTGGGTTGAGATAATAACAGTTTAATAATTAGAATAAAATAATAATGATAATAATATTGATTATGATAATAATAACAATGATAATATAATAAAAAGGAAAAGGAAAAAAGGGGGGAAAACCAGAAACACAAACAATACAATCACTCACCACCCACTGACCAACGCTGCTGGTCCCCGAGCCATGATTGCTGCCTGCCTCCCCCAGCCAGCACCTCCCAGTTAACATACAGGGCATGACGTTACATGATACGGAATATCCCTTTGGCCAGTTGGAATCCACTCTCTTAGCTGTGCCCCCTCCCCTCCCGGCTTCTTGTGCACCCAGCAGAGCATGGGAAGCTAGAAAAGTCCTTGACTAGTACAAGCACTACCCAGGAACAACCAAAACATCAGTGTGTTATCAACATTGTTTTCATACTAAGTCCAAAGCACAGCACTATGCCAGCTGCAGTGAAGAAAATTAACTCTATCCCAGCTAAAACCATGACGGATGGCCTAGCACCCACTCAAGCTGAGTCTTAAAATTGTCCAATGTGGCAGAGTCAACCACTTCCTTGGGAAGATTATTCCAATGGTTGACTCTTCTCACTGTGAAAAAATTTCCTCTCGTGTCCAATCGTAATCTCCCCAAGAGCAAGTTGTGTCCATTCCCCCTTGTCCTCTCTATGTGACTCCTTGTAAAAAGGGAGTCTCCATCTTCTTTGTAGCTACAAAGAAGCTACAAAGCTTCTGTGTTCATCTGCTTGAGGGTAGGAAGGCTCTACAGAGGGACCTGGACAGGCTGGATCGATGGGCCGAGGCCAATTGTATGAGGTTTAACAAGGCCAAGTGCTGGGTCCTGTACTGGGTCGCAACAATCCCATGCAACACTACAGGCTTGGGGAAGAGTGGCTGGAAAGCTGCCTGGTGGAGAAGGACCTGGGGGTGTTGGTTGACAGCCGGCTGAATATGAGCCAGCAGTGTGCCCGGGTGGCCAAGGAGGCCAACAGCATCCATGCTTGTATCAGGAATAGTGTGGCCAGCAGGAGTAGGGCAGTGATCGTGCCCATGTACTCGGCACTGGTGAGGCCGCACCGCATATGTTGTGTTCAGTTTTGGGCCCCTCACTACAAGAGGGGCATTGAGGTGCTGGAGCGTGTCCAAAGAATGGCAACGAAGCTGGTGAAGGGTCTAGAGAGCAGGTCTGATGAGGCAAGTTTGTGGGAGCTGGGGTTGTTTAGTCTGGAGAAGAGGAGGCTGAGGGGAGACCTTATCGCTCTCTTACAACTACCTGAAAGGCGGTTGTAGTGAAGTGGGTGTTGGTCTCTTCTCCCAAGTTACTAGCGATAGGATGCGAGGAAATGGCCTCAAGCTGTTAGGAGAGGTTTAGATTGGATAGTAGGAAAAATGTTTTTACTGCAAGAGTGGTCAGGCATTGGAACAGGCTGCCCAGAGAGGTGGTGGAATCACCACCCCGGCATATAAATGTGGCACTTCAGGGCATGATTCCTTTTTATTATATTATCATTATTGTTATTATCATAATCAATATAATCATTATTATTTTACTGTAATTATTAAACTGTTCTTATCTCAACCCACAAGCTTTTTTGCTTTTGCTCTTCCGATTCTCTCCCCCATCCCACAGGGGTGGGGGGAGTGAGCGAGGGGCTGCATGGTGTTTAGTTGCTGACTGGGGCTGAACCACAACACCATCTTGTCTAGACTCTGCTCTTCCTAGAAAGGTTGGACTAGATGATCCCTGAGGTCCCTTCCAACCTGGGATTCTGTGATTCTGTGAACATTCCTGCCCAACTTGGTGTCATCTGCATACTTACTGAGAGTGCACTTAGTCCTCTCATCCAGAACATTGATAAAGACATTAAACAGAATTGGCACCAAAACTGAGCCCTGGGGAACCCCACTCATGACCTCTCACCAACTGGATTTAGCTCCATTCATCACAACACTCTGGGCTCGGCCATCCAGCCAGTATTTTACCCAGCAAAGAGTACACCCGTCAAAGCCATGAGCCGCCAGTTCTCTAGGAGGATACTGTGGGAGACAGTATCAAAGGCTTTGCTAAAGTCCAGGTAGACAACATCCACAGCCTTTCCTTCATCCACTAGGCAGGTCAACCGGTCATAGGGGATCAGGTTAGTGAGGCAGGACCTGCCTTTCATGAACCCATGCTGACTGGGCCCGATCCCCTGGTTGTCCTGCACATACCTGGTGAGCTCACTCAAGACGTATCACTCCATAATCGTCCCTGGTACCGAGGTCAGGCTGACAGGCCTGTAGTTCCCTGGATCATCCTTCTGGCCCTTCTTGTAGATTGGCATCACATCAGCAAGCCTCCAGTCGCCTGGGTCCTCCCCTGTTAACCAGGACTGGCGATAAATGATGGAGAGTTGCCTGGCAAACTCATCTTCCAGCTCCCTCAGTACTCTTAGGTGGATCATAAAGAAGTGAATATCCTGAAAGTAAGGTAAGTTCAGAGACTCAGATCTTTGCCAAATGACTAATCCAATGTGCTGGTTTTGGCTGGGATAGAGTTAATTTTCTTCACAGTACCTAGTATGAGGCTATGTTTTGGATTTCTGCTGAAAACAGTATTGCTAACACAGCAATGTTTTCATTATTGCTGAGCAGTGCTTACACAGAGTCAAGGCCTTTTCTGCTTCTCACACCACTCCCCAGTGAGTGGTCTTGGGGTGCATGAGGTGTTGGGAGGGGACACAGCTGGGACAGCTGACCCCCACTGACCAAAGGGATATTCCATACCATATGATGTCATGCTCAGCATATACAGCTGGGGGAAGAAGGAGGAAAGCGGGGGGATGTTCGGAGTTATGGCGTTTGTCTTCCCAAGTAACTGTTACACGTGATGGAGCCCTGATTTCCTGGTATGGCTGAACACCTGCCTGCCCATGGGAAGTGGTGAATGAATTCCTTGTTTTGCTTTGCTTGCATGCATGGCTTTTGCTTTCCCTATTAAACTGTCTTTATCTCAACCCATGAGTTTCCTCACTTCTACTCTTCCAATTGTCTCCCCATCCCACTGGGGGGAGCAAGCAAGCTGCTGTGTGGGGCTTAGTTGCCATCTGAGGTTAAACCATGACATCCAGTCAGCATAAATTTTAAACCATACTTATTACCACACACCTAGTAAATTTTCTCTTGTCTCTAAATTTGTGCTTCTGAGAGGTGGCGGTATCACATTCTTGGATTGCTCAACAAAACTATGTGCGGAGATGTTAGATCAGACAGGTATGGCTGAATGCAATGGAGCAAGTCAGTATTAGGTTGCTACATAGCAGAAATTGCTTCACTGTACTATGGAAACAGTGGGTTTTGTTTTTGGAATCACATCACAAGTGGACTTATAATTTTGGAGACTGCCAATCATAATGTGTAAGTAAAGACACTTTTTTAAAAACAGCTGACAGATAGGAAGTTGTGCTATACTGTAGTCAAACCCAGGACATAATACATTTATGAACCCTTTACTTTTACAGTAGGTAAAGACAGGTAAGAGAGGGGAGAGGAACTAAATAGGGTTCACTATAAATAAACTGCGGTGATAGACCCACACTGAACACTGAGCTTCTGAAAAGTCTCCGCTTCTCCAGACGAAAATCAAATTAAAGACCTATGCCATACTAAAGAGCCACCCTTTTGTGTGTGCTGTTTCAGGTGGGTGGGGGTGCATGTGTGTGTTTAGTTCATTTTGAATAGTCTGACTGTTATGCTATTGCCAAAAGAGACCATAAAAAAATTAAAAATGCAATCAAGATGGGAAGGCAAATTGAATATGAGCTCTATGAAGGTCCTGACATGTATGTATTATGTTAGTAATTTATACCCAGGACTAGAGCTTAATTTTACAACTGCATTAACAACAAAATTGCACAAAATTGTTTAATGCCTCCTGTGTTACAAATTAGCAGGAGAAGAACAACCAAATCGGTCTTTTAGTGTCACAAAGCTTATTCTAGGAGTGAAGATAATTTTCCCTAGCCAACTTATAACAATTTGGACTGAAATGTATTAGACTCCAATTAGGCACTCAAATCCTCATATATAGTACTTATTAGTGAAATGATCTTCTCATTAGTATTTACTTCCACAGACAGATCTTTCCCCTTGCTTCCTGTGCCCTCCCCCTCCCAAGAGATAGGAGAAAATGAAAAGCAATTTAAAATTCAAGTTGATCTGCTGTTTTGTGCTTATGGGTCCACTCATGTATGATCAGGGTTTAAGTATAGGTTTTTGGGTGTGGTTTTTTGTTTGTTTAGGGTTTTTTTGGAGGGGGTGTGTTCTTTTTGGTTGTCAGGTTTTTTGTTTGTTTGTTTTTTAAGTATGTTTTACATGTTTTGTTAAATGAGACATATCTTATACTTTATTTTATACTTATACAATACTTTTAATATAACCAAATTTAAGTAGCAGTGTATTTTCCAAACCCACTGTCAACAGGTTTGTTTGGGACAAGACACACAAGCCAACTACCATATTAAATATTTTTAGGCATCTTGAATATCCCAGCTAAAACCATGACACCTGTATAGCTACTGGAGCTGATGGTGTGCAAGTCTGCAAGAAGCATCTAGAATTGTTAAAGCCTGTAGCCAACTGCATGTGTTCTGCAGGTGATAAGGCAGCTCTGGATCTTCTCTGACTAGAGATTACTCTTGTAATACAGAAATTAAATCTTTATATAGATGTTAAATCCAAGTTTCTTGTTTGCTGCTTTGTCATGCAGAAATGAGAAAGTTGTCCTGAATACATGCTGCTTAAGGAAGATTCAAAGACTATTTTATTGGTCATATGGTGTGGGCTGGCATTTTTCCAAGCTTGCTTTTTGTGAGGTTTGCCTTATCCTCCTCCTCTGTTCAGAAGTATATCTAGTCTCCTACTTATCTGCAGTTGCATAATGCTTTTTCTTTCTAATATGACTGTACCTCTTTACCAACTATCAGAAATGTTTACATGCTAAAATCTTTATCAAAGCAAGGTATTTTTAGCTGTTCTCAGCAGAATTTAGTGGGAATAGGGAAAGAGGAAAGAACAGCCAGTATTGAGTAATCAGACAGCTCTTTGTAGGCTACCAGCTCCTTGAACCCACCTCTGCTCCATCTGGCGCTCTGGTAGTGTTCTGGTCTACTCTTTATAAATCCAGAAGTAGTATTAATACAAGACCATTAAAACAGTTTCTGCTAAAAGAACTGTGTGACAGCTAATTTTTGAAGTGGCTAAACACTATTTTTCCCTTTTCCCTAGTGGTGAAACTAAGATCCCCAGAAATATGCAGAGTGCCTGCTACTTGAGGGGAGAAAATTATTTTCCAGTTCAGGCTTAGCTGTAGGGTCTTCAGAGCCTGATTTAACCCTGACCTTACTATTAAAGAGAACCTGTTATGGATAGGGTTGATCTTTTTGACACTCCATTTATAGCTGAAAAAGCATGCCAAAATTATGATGCAAGCTACTCAGAGAAACCAACCAAACATTCCCCAGGTGTTTAACTTTGGAAAGTAGCACCTTTGCATCTACAGTGTATGCTCTATGCCCATAATTACATTGTAAATGTTAATGCTTCTAAAAGGTAGCCATGGCTTTTGAAGTTGCAGGGATTTACTAGAACTTCAGTATGCTGTCTTAGTGCCTGAAGCCTGTGTTTTAGTTAACTTCTGTGATTTCACAAGACTGTCAGTTAAGGTTTTGTACTAGACCTGAAGTTCTTAGATGGTACTGAAAAGATATACTTGAAATGTTTAATAATTTCCAGCTTTAATGTTATTCTCTGCAAATACAGTAAATATGGTGCCATTTTTGGTGACAGGATCAAGTTCCAGAATAAATTCAATTATGTTTACAGGGTCTGCTTGGAAAAGCTCCTCTTATTGCTGAAATAAGATGTCTCTGTCCTAGACAGAACAGAGGAGACAAAAGGAAGGTCTTAAATAGATTAGATGGGAAAGTAATGGAATTAAATTTTATGGTTTCATAGAATGAATTTAAGATGACACATCAAGAGCATAGATATACACAACATAAATACAGCTGAGGGGAGAGAAAAAGGATGGGAATTGCATGCATCCACTTGCTTACCAGAGCGGTAACATGATTAATATGCATCTAGAAATTACTAGGAATAGAATTCAGTGAAATACATCAGTGACAACTGAAGAATGTGATCCTAGATATTATAAATTATTATACTCAAGTTAGTTGTCACAATTAATTACAGCTGGAATGCTATGGTAAAAGTTGATAATACTAAAGGTAAATGGAACTGAGAATAAAGCTAAAAATGTGTCAGCTCTATGTATGCTGTATGTCAACTTTATTATAATATGGTGGCTTGACTCTGGCTGGATGCCAGGTGCCCACCAAAGCTGATCTATCCCTCCCCCTCCTCATCTGGATGGGGCGAGAAAAATATAACGAAATGCTCATGGGTCGAGATAAGGACAGGGAGATCACTCAGCAATTACCGTCACAGGCAAAACAGACTTGACTTGGGGAAATTAGTTTATTACCAATCAGAGTAGGACAATGAGAAATAAAAACAAATCTTAAAACACTTTTCCCCCTAGCCCTCCCATCTTCCCAGGCTCAACTTCACTCCCAAATTCTCTACCTCCTCCCCTCAAGCAGCACAGGGGTCGGGGAATGGGGTTATGGTCAGTTCATCACATGTTGTCTCTGCTGCTCCTTCCTCCTCAGGGGGAGGACTCCTCACACTCTTCCCCTGCTCCAGCGTGGGGTCCCTCCCATGGGAGACAGTCTTCCACGAACTTCTCCAATGTGAGTCCTTCCCATGGGCTGCAGTCCTTCAGGAACAGACTGCTCCAGTGTGGGTCCCCCATGGGGCCACAAGTCCTGCCAGGAGCCTGCTCCAGCATGGGCTTCCCAGGGGGTCACAGCCTCCTTCAAGGTGCATCCACCTGCTCTGGTGTGGGGTCCTCCATGGGCTGCAGGTAGATAGCTGCTGCACCGTGGACCTCCACGGGCTGCAGGGGGACAACTTGCCTCACTATGGTCTTCACCAGGGCCTGGAGGGGAATCTCTGCTCCAGCGCCTGGACCACCTCCTCCCCCTCCTTCTTCACTGACCTTGGTGTCTGCAGGGTTGTTTCTCTCCCATATTCTCACTTGTCTCTCTGGCTGCAGTTGCACAGGGTTTGTATTCCCCCCCTTCTTAAATATGTTATCCTAGAGGCACTACCACGATCACTTATTGGCTCAGCCTTGGCCAGCAGCAGGTCCATCTTGGAGCCGGCTGGCACTGGCTCTATCGGACATGGGGGAAGCTTCTGGCACCTTCTCACAGAAACCACCCCTGTAGCCCCCCTGCTACTAAAACCTTGCCATGTAAATCCAATACATATACTCAAGATATTAATAGTCTTCCTGCTCAGAGCAAGATGGGGCTCCCTATATTTAGAGGATTGTACATTTGGGCAGTTGACAGCTGTTCTTTGTATAAGACAGACTTACCTGTAGTTAATGTAGGAGTAAAATACTGCTTTGATTTCCATTGGATCTTTCTAAGCCTTAAATGGCTCTGTTATTACCATACCTTTATCTTCAAAATAGTAATTGTCACATTGGTTCAAATACAGCAAGTTTTTCTGTATCATAACAATATGATAGTGTTGTGTAGTTTTATATAAAACATATAGATCAGCATTGACTAGCAAACTCTGCCTTAGCATACTTGTGAGAGCATAGCACTTGAAATCAGTGTCCCCAAATGTGCCAACTCAACTGTTTGAACAGACCCAAGACAACTTTAACTGATAACTGCTTCTGTATTTACTTCATTGTATAACAATTTTTCTTTTCCTCTTAGCTTTACCTTCAGGCCAGAATGAAAGGAGACTTGTACATCCTATTCTACAATTTGGTTTTAACGCTGCATCCATCTATGTGGGTCTCTCACGTGTTTCTGATTACAAACATCATTGGAGTGATGTTTTAACAGGACTCATTCAGGGAGCAATAGTAGCTGTGCTCATTGTAAGTAATTCCTGAGCGGGTGTGTGTGTTCATTTTTAAATGCTGCTTTTATAACCAGCATCTTAGAATTGCAGACTGTGCCCAGAGGAGAGCAGACCTGTCTTCCTGATGCTTTGAAAATTGCTGGAAAGGGGGGAAACTCCTTGAACTGGGTGTAGCAATAGTACTATTGCTAGTGAGGCAGACTCTGAGCCAATGATGAGATAAGAGGCTGTTTTATCTCTTAGACAACATGAAATGGTCCCTGACCAAGAGATTTTCAAATAACTGAGATGGAAATGGCCAACTACAAAAACACATGGGCCTTTATGTGACCATACCTTTTGTTTCTAGCCAAATTCTAAATCCCAAGTATAATAGCAGAGAACTGTGTATGAGGTAAGCAGGGCAAAAAAAGGCCTCTAAGAATAAGGACAAAGCATGAAAGTGTTTCCTGCTGCCAGCTTCTACAAACTCCTGTTAATTTTTTTCAGTCTGATGGGAAATTAAAGCCCTTTATCATTTCTTGTGTGCATTTTGAGTGCTAAAAGGGTGTTCAAAATAACCAGCATGTAATGTTTAGCTGCGCTAATGAGTGAAAGGCTATCCTAAGGAACATGAAATTAGCTAAACTTGAAGCTGCAGGCCTGGTTACCTTAGTGGCATCCAAGCAGTTGTGCTGGCTGCCACCAGAGAGTGCCATGGATAAATCTTCACGGGAAGGGACAGATCAAGGAAGCGAGACTTCTGGTTCAGAGACATGAACTGACTGAGGTCATGCTGAAGAATTCAGTTACTGAGAACTGAGGCTCATCTGGAAGAACCACCTCCAAAATAATGCTTTCTCAGCTGAAAGTCAGAAAGGTATGGTTTGTTTCAAGATAAAGCTGCTTTTTTTTTTGAAGCTGTTAGAATGAATTAGAAAAAACAAATCTTGGAGCAGGCCTGGGAAACCATACAAACTGCATTAGATGTTATTAAATGTCTGTGTTGTCTAAAACATAATCCTACCCCTTATTTTGGTACAATCTCAGAGTCTAAGAAAAGGAATACAGGGAAGGAGAAGTATCAGGGATTGAAGAGGCAAGGGTATTTTTTATTAGGAATACAAGTTTAGTGAAAGGTGTTGGTGATTAAGAGGATGTCTTATTGATGCTTGGTAATCCATGAATGAGTAGAAAGTGGTATTACAGTGAACAAAGAGTTGAAAGTTGAGGAAATAAAAAAAAACCCAAAACAAACAAACCAACAAACCAAAACACCAACACCCACTTGTAACCAGGGTGATGAAGTTAACCAAACATGGATGCTGCTATACCATCCAACTGAACATTAAGTCTGGGGACAATCAGTGTATTCTTTAATCTGTATTTTAGTCATTAGTTAATCATTAATGCAATAGATAATGTGTTTCTGTCAGAACCCCTCTTTTCAGACTAAAAGCCTAATTTTTAGATCCCAAAACCCTCACTCCTAGTGCTTAGGGTCCAAACCTCTGTTTTAAGGATTAAATTAAAGCCTCACTTTTAGGTAGCAATGATTTAGGGTATAAATGGTTGGGAGTTACTAATACAGTCTAGTGTAGCTCAACTAATGCTGGGACCTGGAGCCAAAATTTAGCCAAGATAATGAGGTAGCCAGAACAAGAACAGCCTACACGATGACTAAACCTTGTTGCTTTAGGGGAGTCAAAGAGGCCTCGAGATTAGAAGTACCTAAACACAGCCACGATGACATTTGGCCTTAAGAAAAGCAGATGTACAGAGCCATAAAGATAAGGAACTGCAGAGCAAACACTAAACCAAGAACAGACTACCCCTCAAGGACAGTACATACCTAATCTCAGAACTGAGTTTGCACGAACACAAGGGTTAACTAGCGGACACAGGGAGGAAGAGTATGTCCTTCATCCAGAGACCCCTGACGACCACCCAGAGACACCAATAGGCATGTGCAAATGATGTCTGCATATAATGAATATGTATATCTTTTATCAGAAAGCTAATGAATATGTATATGAAGCACGTACTTAACTGGCACAAAGAGATCTGACGGTATGCACATTAGGAGTAACGATCCCCCATGCATCCGGCACTGTAAATAAAGAATGCCTGCCTTCTAACACTACATTGGTGTTATGAGGTTTATTCCTGATTTCGGTGACAGTTTTTGACGACCCAGATGGGACTCTGCTTGTGAATCTCAACAGATTTGCGGGATCACGGGACCTCCAGCCGGCACCGAGGGATTCTCGGGGAGAACCTCTGATCCCCGGACTGAAGAATTCCAAGCAAGTGCCCTGGAAAGGTAATAAGGCATCCTTTTAAGGGGGTAACGTGGGTTCGAGTCCCACCAGCCTGCTTGTAAGACGTGGCAAAAGCTACGCAGAGTTGGGCTGAGAGGTACCTCAATGGGGTTCGAGTCCCCAAGATAACGCCTGCCTATAAGGCGCGGCGAAAGCCTCGCAGGGTTGGGCTAGGGTCCCGGGCAAGGATAAGGGGTTCATGTCCTCAAGGGGCTAGAGTCCCCACAGGTATAAGGAGGTTGGGATTTCCGGCAGGGGGCTGGAATACCAGAGGGAGCTTCAACAGGGTTTGGGGTTCCTCTGACTACTGCCTGTGATAGTGCACAACCACACTCACTAGTCTCTTGGGAAGATGGGAACTTTTCCGAGCAAGACACCCGTCCCACAAAAGACACCACTGGGATCTATTTTGAGACATTGGAAAGATCTGGGGGGTGATCCTTTAACTTGGAAACAATTGAATATTGTAATCACTGGTGGCAAATGTATTGGTTGGAAGGTGGGGAAAAATGGCCAGAAAATGGGACATTGCAATATAACACCATTTTGCAATTAATGTTATTTTGTAAAAGAGAAGGAAAATGGAATGAAACAGATATGTTGATTTATTCTTTACATTGCAGAATCATCCAGAGTGGCAGAAACAATGTGGGATATATCCCCAAAATTATATGGCAATGGTTTTGAAAGGAGGAAAATGTGGTGAGAACTTGAAAAACTGTTGTTCTACTTGTGATACTGGATACTTTGCCTGATGAAACTGAAAAGAAAATGGTATGGAATACAGCCAGAAGGCAGGTGCAGGGAGCACATGCTAATGGGGATTTACAGGGGACAGGGGATCAGTATTTTCCATCTACAAAACCTGAGTGGGACCCTAATCAACTGGGACCCAGGGGAATGTTGACTAGATATCAGAGGTGGATTTTATTTGGAGTAAGACATGCAATGCCAAAAGCAATAAATTGGTCAAAAATTTATGAAGTGAGAGAAGAATTAAGAGAGTCCCCTTCAGCCTTTATGGAAAGGCTGAAGGTGGCTGCCAGAAAATATACTAATTTGGATCCAGAAAAAACAGAAGAAGCAATTCAATTGGCCTCTATATTCATGGGACAATCAGCCCCAGATATTAGAAAGAAACTTCAGAAATTGGAAGGACCTGAATCCTAGAGATTTGGGTAAAATGCTTGAAGTAGCTTGGCATGTAGGAGACCGGGAGAATCAACCCTAGCTGAACCCCTGGTTACCTTGAAGCTAGGGAATGAAGAAATAGATTTTTTAGTAGATACGGGAGCCACTTATTTGTATTGAATACATGTAAAGAAAAATTTAGTCATAAATCAGTAGATGTTGTTGGTGCGACAGGGCAAAGGAAAATTGGCCTTTCTTAGAGCCATTCCAGTATAAATTGGGGAAACAATGGGTAACTCACCAGTTTCTGTATATGCCTGAATGCCCACTACCTCTGTTAGGAAGAGCTCTATTAAGTAAATTAGATGCACAACTAACTTTTAAAGATGGAGAGATTAAATTACTAACACCAGAATCAAAAGCCATAGAGGCGAGAGTGTTTAAGTTACAAGATTCCCCAGGGAGGAACAGATTCCTGAAGAAGTGGAAAATGCAGTAATTCCTTTGGTTTGGGCAAGTGGAGTTTTGGGATGATCTAAATTGGCAGAGCTGGAAAAAGTAACATTAAAACCTGGAGCCAAGCTGGTAAGACAAAACCAATATTCTAGTAAGTGGGAGGCTCGAAAAGGATTAGAGGAGTTAATTACAAAATTTTTAGAATATGGGCTTTTGGTGGAATGTGACTCAGAATATAATACTCCTATATTGCCAGTAAGGAAATCTGGAGGCAAGGAATATCGACTAGTTCAGGATTTAAGGGCTATAAATCAGATAGTCCAAGATACACACCCAGTAGTGGCTAAGCCGTACACTTTACTGACCTCTTTAAAAGAGGAGCATAAATGGTTTACTGTACTAGATTTGAAGGATGCCTTCTTTTGCATACCTCTGGACATAAAAAGCCAAAGCATATTTGCTTTTGAATGGGAAAGCCCCACCACAGGACGAAAGACACAGCTAACATGGACTGTACTTCCACAAGGATTTAAAAATAGCCCTATGATATTTGGGAATCAACTGGCAAAAGAATTAGAGATATGGAAAAAACAGAACCAAGGGAGAGGCATATTGTTACAGTATGTGGATGACATTCTGATAGCGGCAGAAAGTAAAGAAAAATGTTCTGAAATTACTATCAGCTTATTAAATTTTCTGGGCCAAGGAGGATACAAAGTTTCCAGAAACAAAGCCCAAATGTGAGAAGCAGCAGTGATTTATTTGGGATTTAACATATCTCAAGGACAAAGACAATTAGGAAATGAAAGGAAAGAAGCTATTTGTCAAATTCCTGAACCTAGCAGCCCGAAGGAACTGAGAGCTTTTCTGGGGATGATTGGATGGTGTCAGCTCTGGATTCTGAACTATGGACTATATGTGAAGCCACTATATGAAGCTTTAAGAGACTCTAAAGACCGGTATTTGACTTGGACACCTGAATGTCAGAAATCATTCAAAGAACTTAAAAAGGCACTAATGATGGCCCCTGTATTGGGTTTACCTGATCTGACCAAACCTTTTGAGTTGTTTGTGCATGAAAGGCAACATCTGGCCCTTGGAGTGCTGGCACAACAGTTGGGATCCTGGAGGTGGCCGGTGGGATACTTTTCCAAACAAGTTGATAATGTGAGTAAAGGATGGCAGGGGTGTTTGCGTGCTGTGGCAGCAACAGTATTGCTGATCCAAGAAGCTTGAAAATTAGCCATGGATTGTTGCTGTACGCTTCTGTGGGAGAACTTATCTTGGGCCGCACATCTCCAGGACACAGGGCTCTACCCACCCTGGGGACAGTGATGCACAGACATCAATATGATGGATGCAAAATGTCCGTTTATTTAGCTGCGTCACACGCTTATATAGCTCTTGCGCTTCCTGTGTCTGCTACTCCTATGGGGAGGAATCTATCTTTCCGTCACAGCGCATGATCTTCTGGTTGCCGATCCCTGTCTATTTCCCTACAATGGATCAAAAGACGGTGGTATATGTACCACACATGGTAATAACTGTCTTAGAGCAAAAGGGGGGTCATTGGTTATCCCCCCGCAGAATACTGAAATATCAGATTGTCCTATTGGAACAAGGTGATATAGAATTAAAAACCACAGCAATTGTTAATCCAGCAATGTTCTTGTCAGCAGAAAATCCGACAAGAAATTTAGAACATGATTGCCTGCTAACTATTGAACAAGTTTATTCCAGCAGAGTGGACCTGAGAGATGAACCTCTGGAAAATCCTGATCTGGAATTGTTTACAGATGAAAGAAGCTTTGTGCAGAAAGGGAAGCATATGGCCGGATATGCTGTCATTACCACCACCAAGGTAATGGAGTCAGGGATGCTGCCTGCACACACCTCAGCACAGAAAGCAGAACTGGTGGCATTGAAGCAGGCTCTGCAAATGGCAGAAGGACAAAGGGTACATATCTGGACTGATTCCAAATATGCATTTGGTGTAATCCATGATCATGGAGCTATTTGGAAAGAAAGAGGACTGTTATCAGCCCAAGGATCATCAATAAAGCATAAAGAAGAAATTCTCCAACTTCTGGAAGATGTGCAGAAACCAAAAGAAGTGGTGGTAAGGCGTTGCAAAGCTCATCAATTCGGTCAGACGGCTGTAAACATAAATAAACGATTGGCAGATAAAGCTGCAAAGGGGACTGCAGAACAAGGTATCCTTGCACTAACACCAGTAAAACAGATAAAAATTCCAAACTTGAAACCAAGATATAATAAATTGGATGAGCAATTAGCAGAACAATTGGAAGCATCACAAAATACAGAAGGATGGTGAGTAACACCAGAAAAATAGGTAATAATAACCCCACAAGTTATGACAGAACTTGCAAAAGAAAAGCATGAGCAAACACATTGGGGTGTAGATGCTATGGTTTCTAGTTTAAAATCCTCTGTATTACATGTAAGAATGATAGGGATAATCAAATCTGTAATAGCAAAATGTCTGATTTGTCTTAAGAATAACCCTTTACATCAGAAGAAAGCACCTTTAGGGATAACTAAGCAGGGCAATTCTCCAGGGGACTACTGGCAAATTGATTTTTCCGAGTTACCTAGAAAAAAGAGATATAGGTATTTATTGGTATTAGTTAATACATTTCCTGGGTGGCCTGAGGCTTTTCCATGCTGCACCAACAAAGCAAGAGAAGTAGTGAAAATATTGTTAGAAGCGATAATACCGAGATTTGGGGTATCATTGGGCATGTCCTCAGATAGGGGACTGCATTTTATAGCAAAAGTAGTTAAACAAATTAGTAAAATTTTGAGTATAAAATGAGACCTGCAAACGCCCTGGAGACCACAATCAAGTAGGAAAATTGAGACGATGAACCAAACAATAAACTGATATAGTGGAATATTATTGATCTAAGATGGAAGTATTGAAAAGATTATTATTTCAAAACTTCCAAAGGAGGGAAATGTAACCAAAGTGATGAAATTAATCAACCAGGGATGTTGTTATATTATGGGAACATGGAGTGTACGAATCAGTGTATCTGTTGATCTGCATTTTACTCCCTAGGTAATCATTAATGCGAACGAAACAATAGCCAATGTGCTTCTGTCAGAAAAAGATGACAAAATGTGGTTTCGTGTAGTGGACTGAGAGAACTGGTCAGGACTGCCAAGATTAAGAGCCAAGTAGGTAAAAGGTAATGCCGGTAGGGGGAGATCGTGACCACAGACTCATGGCCATCATTAGTGTCTTTTTAAGTTCTTTGAATGATTTCTGACATTCGGGTGTCCAAGTCAAATACCGGTCTTTAGAGTCTCTTAAAGCTTCATATAGTGGCTTTAAGAATCCAGAGCCGACACCATCCAATCATCCCCAGAAAAGCTCTCAGTTCCTTCGGGCTGCTAGGCTCGGGAATTTGACAAATAGCTTCTTTCCTTTCATTTCCTAATTGTCTTTGTCCTTGAGATATTTAAAATCCCAAATAAATCACTGCTTATATGTTACAGAAAGAAAAATAGACTAGAAAAGAAAATTAATTACTAACTCTCACAATTGGTAATGCTGTACTTTGTCAACTATAACTCAAAATGCTTGAACTGTACAGTACCTTGAACATGTAGCAGCCTCACAGTTGAGCATAGAAGCCTTAGACTGTTCTAGTATTCTTTCTAGTTTGATAGGTGGTATGTCATGGGATTTTAGAGGTGAGGTAGTCTCAGAAGCACAGCACTCACTAAATAATTTAGGTTTTATGTCACTGAGTGGGATGGGTATATTACATGATTTACTACCACCTGCCCTAACTGTGTTCTAAGGATGTGAAGTTATTAAGAGTTTATCTGTGCTGCTTTGTTTCTTTCCTTCACATATCTCAACTATTAGAGCAGGGCAGGTGTAATCCAGAGCTCTTGGATAAGCCTCCTTATGGTGAATTGACATTGGTTGGCTATCGTATGCCCACCCAGCTGCTCTCTCACCCCCTCTCCTCAACAGGACAGGGGGAGAAAATACAGTGGAAAAGCTCATGGGTTGAGATAAAGACAGAGAGATCACTTAACAATGACTGTCGCAAGCAAAACAGACTAGACGTGGGGAAAATTAATTTAATTTATTGCCAGTTAAAAATAGAGTAGCATGGTGAGAAAAAAAGACAAACACACCTCCACCCTCAGCAGCACAGGGGGAATGGGGAATGGGGGTTGCGGTCTGTTCATAACATACTGTCTCTGCAGCTCCTTCCTCCTCGCTTTTTCCCCTGCTCCAGTGTGGGCACTCTTCATGGGCTGCAGTATTTCAGGAACTGCTCTAGCATGGGTCCTTCCCACGGACTGTAGTTCCTGCCAGAAAACCTGCTCCTACATGGGCTCTCCACAGGCTGCAGCTTCCTTCAGGGCACATGTACCTGCTGCAGTGTGGGGGGTCCTCCGTGGGCCGCAGAGTGGATATCTGCTTCACCATAGTCTTCCCCATTGGCTGCAGGGGAATCTGCTCCAGCACGTGGAGCACCTCCTTCCCCTCCTTCTTCACTAACCTTGGTGTCTGCAGAGTTGTTTGTTTCTCTGTTTGTTTCTCACAACTGCTCTGTAGCGTTGGGGTTTTCTTGTTTGGTTGTTTTGTTTTGGGTTTTGGTTCGTTTTTGGTTTTTTTTACTCTTTGTTAAATACGTTATCACAGAGGTGCCACTGATTGGCTCAGCTTTGACCAATGGTGAGTCCATTACAGAGCCAGCTGGAACCAGCCCTGTCTAGTACAGGGGCAGCCCCTGGTCTCCTCCCACAGAGGCCACCACTGTGGCCCCCACTACCAAAACCTCTCTGTGTAAATCAAATATGTCTGTGCTTGTAGGTTTTTTTGGTTGGGTTTTTTTTGTTAGGTTTTTTTTTTCTCCTTCCCAGCACATACCAGAATTATCTAATGATTTAGAGCTGGGCTGATATAGTCAAGGTGTCACTTTAACTAGGTAATACTTCTGGGCAGGCCTCTGACATTCCATCCCTCAGATTATGCTGACTATCAATATTTATATCAATATCTTTAAGTGTTTAGTAGCAATCAATGACTATGCAGCAATATCCTGACACTTCTGTGAGTGCAGTAGTTGATCGTGGAGATGCCCATCTCCTAGCTGGACTGAAGCAATCAATTGTTCACTAGTTAGGCTGTGCTGTGACAACCTCTGCCTGACAGGTTTTCTAAAGGATGTGGGTCACCCACCTGATAAGTTGCTGCAGTTAGCAGGTGGTATACTGTGCGCATAACCACATAAGCAGAACTAGACACCACATAACTCAATTAGTATGAACAACACTACAATTGCATGTAAAATTAGGTGCAGCACTCCTGTGGTTGTGGGGGAACATTCAAAGCAAGCACCTCTGCAAACCATCTAAGGTACTTGGCAGTTGTAAACTTAAACAAATCATCTGTTCTCCATTATGTTAAATGGCAAGGTTAATTGTGCCTTGATGGTTCAGCCCCTGTTTCAATTGGTGGGTTATTTCCCATGCAGTCTGCTGCTCATGTTCTAGGCAGTCCTGTACTGAAGCTGTAATATGGGCTTTGTCCCATATAATGGGGTCTCAATTGATAAGTTTGCTGCAATTATTGCCTTTCTGTTCCATGCACAGTCTTATTACAAAAGTTCTTCCTGTTCTTGAAGTTTGGTTAAGGAATATGTGTAGGACTTATTCCTGTAACGCAATAGGTTTTTTTTATAGGTGCTGTCATTGTTTAACCCTGGTAGGCAGATAAGCACCACACAGCTGCTCACTCGCTCCCCCACCTAGTGGGATGGGGAAGAGAATTGGAATGGTAAAAGTGAGAAAACTTGTGGGTTGAGATAAAGACAGATTAGCAATTACAGGGAAAAAAAAAAGAGAGAGAAATAGAAAACAACAAAGGGGGGGAAATAATCTAAAACCAAGAAACATAACTGATAAAAAAAACCCCAAAATTGCTCACCACCAACTGACCAATGCCCAGCCAGTCCCCAATCAACAGCAGCCCTGGCCAAACTCCACTCCCCCAGTTTTTATTGCTGAGCACAATGTCATATGGTATGGAATATCCCTTTGGTCAGTGGGGGTCAGTTGTCCCAGCTGTGTCCCCTCCCAACTTCTTTGCACCCCCAGCCCATGCGCTGGTGTGGTGGTGTGAGAAGCAGAAAAGGCCGTGACTCTGTGTAAGCACTGCTCAGCAGTAACAAAAACACCCCTGTGTTATCAACACTGTTTTCAGCACAAATCCAAAACATAGCCCCATACTAGCTACTGTGAAGAAAATTAACTCTACCCCAGCCCAAACCAGTACAGTCTCCACCCCTTATTCCATACAATTTATGTCATGCTCAGGTCACACTCTAAAATTAAAAATTGAGTTTTAGAGGGTTCTTATATTTGCAGACTTACAGTATCAACACACTATCCAATATATCCTCATTAACCACCCCCCCCACCTTCCTGTCCTTTGGTATATATACACAGATATCATTCCCTTAGTCTATGGGCTACCCCTGTGAAATGTCTGTAAAATGCCCATTGAGTTCATTTAGCCCATGACTTTGGGCTCCATCTGTTATGGTGGTCACTTGGGACAGGCGAGGTGGTGTGTTGTGTGGAGTTATTGGGCACCAAAGACGGCTCAAGTCAGGTCATTGATGCACTTGCACTGCTACTTCTGAGGCTCATCCTTCATTGGTTTGGGTGGTTTCTGCTGTAGTACTTCCTATAATATGCAACTCAAATTGTAGGTTACAACAATTTAAAGGTATATCCATTACAATCTCTGTCCCTGGTCCCTTTGGACCAGGCCATAAGGTTTAACATCGCAATGAACTCCTCCCCTTGCATCTAGCTTGGCTAGCAGTGAGAGGTTCCTGCTATAATACCTTTGACATAGGGCAGCCACAGCAGTGGTGCCATACAGCATCATGTAACACTGCCATCATACAACTCAAATCATGGACTATTTTCACTCAGGATTAAAACTCCTTGAGGTACACATTGGACTTCCCCATCCTTCTGCATTACCCGCCAAGTGCACCCCAGTCCTTGAGCAAAAGCAATCCCACAAATGCATTTGCCTTTTCCTGAGCAAGGAATAACGCAGACCGTCTTTCCCAGCCAGCTCCTTATATGTACTACGGGAACCTTATCTCCTTCCACAGTGCACAGGAGTTTCAACTGGTCAAGGCCAGGAGGACTAGCAGATTCTCTAGTGTTAGCTAGCCAAGTGGCTTCTGCTAAACATATATCCCAATGCTTGAATGTCCCAGCACCCATTGCTCTCAGTGTTGTCTTTAATAGTCCATTGTATCATTCAGTTTTCCCCAGAGGCTGGTGCATGATAAGGGATGTGATACACCCAGTCAATGCCGTGCTCCTTGGCCCAGGTGTCTATGAGGTTTTTTTGGCAATGAGCCCTATTGTCTGACTCAATTCTTTCTGGGGTGCTGTGTCACCATAAAACTTGCTTTCCAAGGACCAAGATAGTATTCCAGGCAGTGGCATGGGTCACAGGGCATGTTTCCAACTGTCCAGTAGTTGCTTCCACCATTGTAAGCACATGGTGCTTGCCATGGCATGTTTGTGAGAGTGTGATATAGTCAATCTGCCAGGCCGCCCCATATTTATGTTTCAGCCATCACCCTCTATACCAAAAAAGGCTTTAGCCACTTGGCTTGTTTGATTATGGTACATGTTTTGCATTCACAGATAACCTGCGCAATAGCATCCATGGTCAAGTCCACCCCTCGATCACGAGCCCATCTGTATGTTGCATCTCTCCCTTGATGGCCTGAGGTATCATGGGCCCATCGAGCTAGAAATAGTTCACCCTTCTGTTGCCAGTCCAGATCCACCTCAGCCACTTCAATCTTGGCAGCCTGATCTACCTGCTGGTTGTTTCGATGTTCTTCAGTGGCCCGACTCTTGGGGACGTGAGCATCCACATGACGTACCTTTACAACCAGGTTCTCTACCCGGGCAGCAATATCTTGCCACAGTGCAGCAGCCCTGATGGGTTTGCCTCTGCGCTGCCAGTTGCTTTGCTTCCACTGCTGTAGCCACCCCCACAGGGCATTTGTCACCATCCATGAGTCAGTACAGAGATAGAGCACTGGTCATTTTTCTCATTCAGCAATATCTAAAGCCAGTTGGATGTCCTTCACCTCTGCAAACTCGCTTGATTCACATTCTCCTTCAGCAGTTTCTGCAACACATCCTGTAGGACTCTACACAGCAGATTTCCAGCTCCAATGTTTCCCCACAATATGACAGGACTCATCAGTGAACAGGGCATACTGCTTTTCATTTTCTGGCAGTTTGTTATAGAGTGGGGCCTCTTCAGCATGAGTCACCTGCTCTGGCAACACTCTGAAGTTTTGTCCTTCTGGCCAGTCCATGATCACTTCCAAGATTCCTGGGTGGTCGGGGTTTCCCATTGAAGGCCGTTGCGTTATCAGTGCGACCCACTTACTCCATGTAGCATCAGTTGCATGGTCTGTAGAGGGGGTGTTTCCTTTGAACATCCAGCCCAGCACCGGCAGTCGGGGTGCGAGGAGTAGCTGTGCTTCAGTACCAACCACTTCTGAAGCAGGTCGAACCCCTTCATATGCTGCCAATATCTCTTTTTCAGTTGGAGTATAGCGGGCTTTGGACCCTCTGTATCCCCGACTCCAAAACCCCAGGGGTCATCCTTGGGTCTGCCCTGGTGCCTTCTGCCAGAGGCTCCAGGTTGGGCCATTCACCCCGGCTGCAGTGTAGAGCACATTTTATATATCTTCTCCTGCCCGGACTGGCCCAAGGGCTACTGCATGAGCTATTTCTCATTTAATCTGTTCAAAGGCTTGTTGTTGCCCAGGGCCCCATTTGAAATCATTCTTTTTCCGGGTCACTTGAAAGAGAGGGCTTACGATCAGACTGTAATTTGGAATATGCAATCTCCAAAAACCCACAATGCCCAAGAAAGCTTGTGTTTCCTTTTTGCTGCTTGGTGGAGACATGGCTGCTATCCTGTTGATCACATCCATGGGGATCTGACAACAACCTTCTTGCCATTTTATTCCTAAGAACTGGATTTCTCGTGCGGGTCCCTTTACTTTGTTTTATGGCAAAACCAGCTTTTAGAAGGATTTGGACTATTTTCTTCCCTTTCTCAAAAACTTATTCTGCTGTGTTGCCCCACACAATGATGTCATCAATGTATTGTAGGTTTTCCAGAGGTCCACCCTGTTCCAAAGCATTATGGATCAGTCCATGGCAAATGGTAGGGCTGTGTTTCCACCCCTGGGGCAGTCGATTCCAGGTGTACTGGACACCCCTCCAAGTGAAAGCAAACTGTGGCCTGCACTCTGCTGCCAGAGGGATTGAGAAGAATGCATTAGCGATGTCAGTTGTGGCATACCACTTGGCTGCCTTGGACTCCAGTTCGTATTGAAGTTCTAACATGTCTGGCACAGCAGCACTCAATGGCAACATGACTTCATTCAGGCCACGATAGTCTACTGTTAGCCTCCACTCTCCATTAGACTTCCACACTGGCCATATGGGACTGTTAAAGGGTGAGTGGGTTTTACTGATGACTCCTTGGCTCTCCAGTCGACGAATGAGCCCATGGATGGGGATCAGGGAGTCTCGGTTGGTGCGATATTGCCGCCAGTGCACTGTTGTGGTGGCGATCAGCACCTGTTGTTCTTTGACCTTCAGCAACCCCACAACAGAAGGGTCCTTCGAGAGGCCAGGTAAGGTAGACAGCTGTTTAATTTCCTCCGTCTCCAAGGCAGCTACACCAAAAGCCCACCTGTACCCTTTTGGGTCCTTGAAATACCCTCTCCTGAGGTAGTCTATGCCAAGGATGCACGGAGCCTCTGGGCCAGTCACAATGGGGTGCTTTTGCCACTCATTCCCGGTGAGGCTCACTTCGGCCTCCAATACAGTTAGCTCTTGGGATCCCCCTGTCACTCCAGCAATGCTGATGGGTTCTGCCCCTTTATAGTTTGATGGCATTAAGGTGGGTCGGATGTGCCAGGCCATCAGATCCACACAGTCCAGTAAACCTGGTTGTCCCTTTCCTCCACCTGGCTGGAGGCAGGGCCCCTCTAGTCCTGATCATAGTATTCATCACTCACTTCCTGTAAATATGAATCACGAGTGTCTCTGTTAAGATCTGTCAGGACATCAGCACTTCTGCTCCTCTGTCTGGAGAATTGCTTACTAGAAAGTGGAGGAGCAGCTCTCCTGGAGAAACTCCCCTGAGTAATTGTTCTCCCTTGCAGCTCACGTACCCGTGCCTCTAGGGCTGAGGTAGGTTTTCCATCCCACTTCTTCATGTCCTCTCCGTGATCACGCAGGTAAAGCCATAGGGTGCCCTGTCGTGTGTATCCCTTCTCTTGAGCCAAGAGACGCTTACTCCTAATGGCTGAGATACTGGTCCGTACTGGTGGTGAGCAGGACATATCTTCTTTGAGTTGCTGGAACTCCCAGGACAGTTTTTCAAGAGCTGAGACGAGCGAGGAAGAGCTATTTGCTTCGTAATCCCGGAGTCTATCAATCAACTCAGCCACCGTTGGTGCCTCGTCATCTCTCCAGGACATCACTGCCAATGAGTTTGCATACGAGGATGGTGCACTCCGTACAAACTTCTGCCACATGGGTCGTGTGCACTCGGCTTCATCTGGATCTTTGGAGGACCGTTGATTGTCCAGGTCACCATAAACCACCTCAAGCACAGCTAATTCCCCCAGATGCTGGATGCCTTTCTCCATGGTCATCCATTTTCCTAGGCGAAATACAGTATCTTCTTTGAAGGGATACCTCTCTCACCACGGACAGGAGCCACCTCCAGAGGCTGAGGGCTTGTGTTCCTTTTCCAATTGCTTTATCAATGCCCCCTTCCCTAGAGAGGGATCCCAGTTGTTTGGCTTCCTTCCCCTCTAATTCCAAACTACTGGCCCCATTATCCCAGCATCGGAGCAGCCAGGTGATAACGTGCTCACCTGAATGACGCCCGAAATCTTTCCGTATATCCCGCAACTCACTCAAGGATAGGGATCGGGTAGTCTCCGTTTCTTGTACACATTCTCCCTCTTCCTCCTCCTCTTCTCGTGATGGCCCTGGTTCCTCGTAATCTCTTTCTAAACGAGTTGACCTTCTCTTCCATGATTTCTTCTTGCGTATAGGGGCGACTGATACTGGCACAGGTTGGTCACCTGGTTTAGCTGCAACGCTTGGCACTGGGGTGAGCAGCTGCAGTGCCTGTCGTGGGGGTTTGAGTGGCCGCAGTGCTCGTCACTGGAGTTGGAGTAGCTACAGTATCTGTCATGGGGGGTTGGGTGGCCGCAGTGCTCGTCACTGGGGTTGGAGTAGCTGCAGTGTCTGTCGTGGGGGGTTGGGTGGCCGCAGTGCTTGTCACTGGGGTTGGAGTAGCTGCAGTGTCTGTCGTGGGGGTTTGAGTGGCCGCAGTGCTTGTCACGGGGGTTGGAGTAGCTCCCTTCTCTTTCCCTTGGGGGTACTGAATAGTGTTAAATAGGGCTCGATAGGCATAAGCCAGACCCCAGCACATTGCAGTGATTTGTATCTCTCTGGAATTGCCAGGGTGACAACATACTTCCTCAAAATGTTCTACTAATTTTTCAGGATTCTGCACTTGTGCAGGGGTGAAGTCCCAAGACACTGGGGGCACCCACCGTCTTAGGTATTTGCCCATACTATCCCACATACCCTGCCACGCATAGCTATCGAGCCTTGGGGCAGATCTCTGGATTATATTCTTAAATTGCTTATTAACCTTAGACAGAACTGACACCGTCTGCCAAAGCAATATCAACAGATGTATCTTGACTACCCAAGGATGTTCAAGATACTGAAAAGTTGTTGTAATGAAGGAGGAGACATTACATAAGATGGCAGCTACGGTGCCATTCTGTATTTCCTCCATAAAAAACTTCTCAGAGGAGGAGGTATAATTGCTAATTGCCTCCATGAGGTGGTAGCTGTAGTACAGTAACGGCTTCCATGCAAGACCTAAATAACCAATAACAGTCAAGGCCAGTGTTTTAATAACAAGTCTCCTAGGCAAAACATCTCTAATCACTGCAGAGCACAGCAAACTGAGAAAACCAACAGCAAGTTTTAACATGTACTTTACAATCAGCATGGTAAAGACTGGACAAACTAATACTGCGAGCAGATGAATCAATGCTGTGACCAGCAACTGTTATTATCTCAAACCCTTCGGGCCCCAAGTGGGGCGCCAAAAATCTAGCTTAAAAGGCTAGTGCTGTTGCATAGCTTCTTAATGATTAGGACCACAGTAATGAGGATCAGCTTTCGAAGTGGGGGAGGGGGTCGGATTCCACTACGATTGGCATGTAGCTGTGGTTGGCCCCGCAGATCTCTGAGCACTGGCCGTAGAAGATTCCTGGTCAGGTGGCGATAAATGATGTTTGGTTTAGTCGTCCCAGGATTGCGTCGGTTTTTACTCCTAGGGTGGGGACAGCTCATGAGTGGAGAACGTTGGCAGCAGTGATGATGATGCGGATCGGGGATTCTATTGGCACTACTATTCGATGGTTGACTTCTAGTAGTTGGAAGTGTCCTTGTGGAAGTTCTGTTGTAGGGAGCATGTATGAGTTGAATGACAGGTCTTTGAAGTCTGTGTATTCGTAGGATCAGTATCATTGGTGGCCGATGGCTTTTAGAGTCAGGTCCGGCTCTTCGATTTCATCCATTATGTATAGGATTTGTAGTGATGGTAGGGCAAGTAAGATAAGGATGATAGCTGGTAGAATTGTTCAAATTAGTTCGTTTTCTTGTGCGTCTACAGAGTTTGAGGATAGTTTTTCTATTAGCATTAGAGTTAAGAGATAGAGTACTAGGCTGCAGATTGCTAGTGCAACTATTAGGGCGTGGTCGTGGAATTCGATGAGTTCTTCTATGATAGGGGACGATGCGTCTTGAAATCCTAATTGGGAGTGGTTGGCCACGAGAGGTGTACGGGGCTTTCACCCGTGATTTAGTCTTGACAAGACTATGTAATTGGTTTACTAATACCTCATAAGAAAGAAGCATAAGTGGTTTGTATGCAGTTGGCTTGAAACCAATATATGAGGGTTCAATTCCTTCCTTTCTTGTACTTGAACAAAGGCTGGTTCTTCGAAGGTGTGGTATGGGGGTGGGCAGCCGTGGATTCATTTGATGTTGGTGGGGGTTAGCTCTGGTTGTAGAATTTTTCGTTTTGATGCGAAAGCTTCCCAGGTGATAAATATTAGTATAATTACAGCTGTTATTGAAATTAGTGAGACGATAGAGGACATGGTGTTTCATAGGGTGTAGGCATCTGGGTAGTCTGAGTATCGTCATGGCATGCCAGCTAGGCCTAGGAAGTGTTGGGGGAAGAATGTTAGGTTTACGCCTGTAAATATTATGCCAAAATGTGCTTTTGCTCATGTGGGGTGTAGGGTATATCCTGTGAAGAGCGGGAATCAGTGGGTGAATCCTGCCATGATAGCAAAGACTGCCCCTATTGACAGGACGTAGTGGAAGTGGGCGACTATGTAGTATGTGTTGTGTAGGGCAATGTCTAGGGAGGAGTTTGCTAGGACAATTCCCGTTAGGCCCCCGATAGTGAAGAGGAAGATGAAGCCCAGGGCCCATAGTATTGGGGGGTCTCATTTAACAGTCCCTCCGTGCAGTGTAGCAAGCCAGCTGAATACTTTAATGCCGGTTGGGATGGCAAAAATTATAGTGGCGGATGTAAAGTATGCTCGGGTGTCTATGTCTATTCCCACGGTGAATATGTGGTGGGCCCATACGATAAAGCCTAAGAATCCAATGGATAGTATGGCTCATACTATTCCTACGTATCCGAATGATTCTTTTTTACCGGCGTAGTATGTGACTACATGTGAGATGATTCCGAAACCGGGCAGGATTAGGATGTAAACTTCTGGGTGGCCGAGGAATCAGAAGAGGTGTTGGTATAGGACTGGGTCTCCTCCCCCAGCTGGATCAAAGAATGTTGTGTTTAGGTTTCGGTCTGTTAAGAGCATGGTGATCCCGGCGGCGAGGACTGGGAGTGAGAGTAGGAGTAGGACTGCGGTGATTAAGATGGATCATACAAACAGCAAGGTTTGATACTGTGATAGGGCTGGGGTTTTATGTTAATAGCAGTTGTGATGAAGTTGATTGCCCCTAGGATTGAGGATACTCCTGCCAGGTGGAGGGAGAAGATGGCTAGGTCGACCGAAGCCCCAGCGTGGGCCAGGTTTCCAGCTAGTGGGGGGTATACAATTCATCCTGTGCCTACGCCCGCCTCTACTGTGGAGAAGGCTAATAGGAGCAGGAAGGACGGTGGGAGGAGTCAGAAGCTCATGTTGTTTATGCGTGGGAATGCCATGTCGGGGGCACCGATTATGAGGGGGACTAGTCAGTTTCCGAACCCTCCGATTATGATGGGTATTACTGTGAAGAAGATTATTACGAAAGTATGGGCGGTGACGACTACGTTGTAGATCTGGTCATCTCCCAGGAGAGTTCCTGGTTGGCCCAGTTCTGTGCGGATAAGTAGGCTGAGGGCTGTTCCAACTATGCCAGCTCAGGTGCCGAAGATAAGGTAAAGAGTGCCGATATCTTTGTGGTTGGTTGAGAATAGTCATTGGTTGATGAAGGTCACAGGTAAGATGGCTGAGTGTTAAAGCGTTATGCTCTAGTCCTTTTTACAGAGGTTTGATTCCTCTTCTTATCGGCCCTGTGGTGAAATTCATGTTGAGTTGCAAGCTCATCGATGCACACTGAGTACGTTTCAGGGCCTGATTAGACAGAAGCCCGCTGGTTTGGGCACTTAGCTGTTAACTAGGAGTTTGTGGGATCAAGGCCCGCCTGTCTAGTGTGACAAGGCCCTAGCTTAATTAAAGCATTTGAGTTGCATTCAGGGGATGCAGGTTAGTATCCTGCGGGTCTTAGCAGAAACTAAGAGGGTTTAACTCTTGTTTAAGGCTTTGAAGGCCTTCGGTTTAGGTTATCCTAAGTTTCTTAGGTGACTGTTAGGATTGCGGGTGATAGGGGTAGGAGTAAGACTGATATGGAGGCAAGGATAGCGGTTGGGGTGTTTGTTGATTTGTTAGTATACCATTGTTTCATGAAATTAGTGGAGTTTGGTGGGAGTGTGATTGTTGAGTGATATGCGAGGTGAAGATAGAAAAATAGGCCCAGGAGTGAGAGTATGGCTATTGTTATTGCTGATGGGGCTATCTCTTGTTTGGTGAGCTCTTGGATGATTAGTCATTTTGGTAGGAAGCCGGTTAGTGGGGGGAGGCCTGCTAGGGAGAGTAGGGTTGCTATTAGGGTTGCGTTTAGTATGGGGGTTTTTGTTCATGATGTTATTACAGTGGATAGCTTTAAGGTTTTGGTTGTATTGAGGGCCAGGAATGTGGTGGCAGTTATTAGTGAGTATAGGTAGAAGGTTAGTAGGGTGAGTTTTGGGTTGTAGGTGGTGATGATGATGGTCATTCAGCCCAGGTGCGAGATGGATGAGAAGGCTAGGATCTTTCGGGTTTGAGCTTGGTTTAACCCCATTCAGCCTCCTAGGGCAGCGGAGGAATTCAAGATGATCTGCTCCATGACCTTTCCCGGCACCAAGGTCAGGCTGACAGGCCTGTAGTTCCCCGGATCCTCCTTCCGACCCTTCTTGTAGAGGTGCGTCACATTCGCCAGCTTCCAGTCATCTGGGACCTCCCCGGTTGACCAGGACTGCTGATAAATGATGGCGAGTGGCTTGGAGAGCTCCTCTGCCAGCTCCCTCGGTATCCTCGGGTGGATCCCATCCGGCCCCATGGACTTGTGAACATCGAGGTGAAGGAGCAGGTCGGTGACTGCCACCTCTTCAACCACTGGGACTTCATTCTGCATACTCCTGGTCAGAGTCTTCATTACTTGCTTTTTGTAATTGCAAACCAGAAGTCCCTTCATCAGGGTCAGAAGTAAGATCAGCCCTTCTACTCTGCCCAACAGACACTAACTAACAGCAGTAATTTTCCTGGATGTATGCTTTGTGGCTGTTGTTTTTTCTTGCAGTTCCTGTACCTGAGCTTCTAGTCTCCAGGTAGAGTCACCATCCCACTTCCCCTTGCCCTCCCCCGGTCACACAGACAGAACCACAGGGTGTCACATGGTGTATGCCACTGGTACCCTTTCCCTTGAGCAGAAAACGGTTGACTTTTAATAGCTGAGATATTGGCTAGTATGAGTGAAGAAGAAGACATATCCTTTTTGAATTGCTGGGACAATTGTTGGGAAAGTTCCTCCACAGCATAGACACAGGTCTGTAGGGAGGAAGCGCGATTCTCTTTGATTTCTCAGAGTTGGCTGGCCAATGCATCCACAGTTGGTGCGTCCGTGCCTGTCCAGCTCATTATCGCCAGGGTGTTGGCATATGATGTTGGTGCACTTTGTACAAATTTTGGCCACATGAACCACATGCACCAGATTTAATTTGGTTCTTTGGATACCTGGTCATCATCCAGGTTGTTATAGATCACCTCCAACACAGCTAATTCCCTCAGATACTGGATACCTTCTTCAGTGCTGGTCCATTTGCAAGATCTTCCTCGAGGGGATACCTTTCCTTCACACTTGACAGGAGTTGCCTCCAGAGGGACTGTTGCCCCTTTTCCAATCCCTTTGTCAAGGGCCTTATCCCTAGCAAGGGATCCTAGCTGCCGGGCTTCCTTACTATTGGCCCCAGTATCCCAGCATTGGAGCAATGAGCTGATAATTTGCTTGCCTGGATGACAGCTGAAACCTTTTCACATATCTCGCAGCTCACTTAGGGATAGGGATTGGGTGGTTTCTGACTCGTTTATTATTTCAGTCTCTTCCCTCTCCTGTTCTTGTGATTGCTCTGCTGCAGAACAGGCTGTCTCCTCTGATTCTTCCCCCTGCTCCCTCTTAAGAGAAGCTTCTTCCTCCCTTACTAAACGAGTTGACTTCCGCTTCCTTTGTTTCCTCTTGACTATGACTATAGGGGTGACTGGTCTAGGGGTTGGGTCTCTGGTTTAGTCACAGCGTTTGTTTGTATGTCTTCAGATCCAGAGACCCTCTCTTCTCCTGGAGGGTGCTGAAGAATAGTGCTTGATAGGCATAGGCCAGGCCCCAGCACAGTGCGATAAGTTGTTCTCTTTGGAAGAGCCAGGGCATCCTTTTTTCAAACATTCTAGCACTTCATCAGGATCCTGCACTTGTTCAGGGGTGAAGTCCCAGACCATTGGAGGTGACAACCTTTCTATGTACCTGCCCATACTCTCCCACAGGCCTTGCCACCCATAACCACAGTGCCTTGGGGCATATCCCTGGGTGATATTCCTAAATAGCTGGTTAACCTTAGAAAAAAATGAAAAAAATATTATTGAGAAGTACCAATAGGAGTATTTTGGTTACCCAAGGCTGTTCAAGATGATACTGAAGAGTTACTGTAATGAGGGAGAAAACGTTCTCCACATGGGAGAAGGTGGTAAAGGTGCCATTGTGCTGGGTTTGGCTGCGAAGGGGTTAATTCTCTTCACTCTGGTGGTCAGGGGCCTTTCCAGCTTCCCACGCTCTGCTGCGGTGGCGGGAGGCTGGGAAGGGCGGGGCCACGGCTGGGGCAGCTGACCCCGACTGGCCAATGGGATTTTCATTCCATACCATGTGACACCATGACCAGTATATTAAGAGGGGAAGTTGTGGCTCAGAGAGGCGTGGTGTCAGGTCGGTGGGTAGTGAGCGGCTGCATTGTGTGCAGTTTGTTTCGGTGGTTCATTACCCTGCCCCCCGCTCCCCGGGTTTCACACCTCTCATTGTTTTCCTTTCCAATGCATTTTTGTTGTATTTTATTATTATTTTATTTATTTATTAAACTGTTCTCATCTCAACCCACGAGCTTTACCCTTCTGATTCTCTCCCCCATCCCGCCGGGGGAGCGACTGTGTGGGGCTGAGTTGCCGGCTTAACCACAACAGTCTTTTTTGGTGCCCAACGTGGGGCTCAAGGGTTGGAGATAATAACAGCTGCTGGTCACAGCACCATGTTGTCATTTTTTCAGTTGGTGTTAAAGATTGGTGTTGGTTTGTTTAGTCTGCTGTGTTCTTCTGTGATTAGTAATGTTTTGCCTATGAGAGTTGTTATGCAAACACTAGCTTTCAGCTTTATCTGGTATTTGGGGTTTTTGCTGGAACCGTTACTATGCTTTGGATACCACCTTATTGAGGCAATTAGCAATTATATCTCCTCCTCTGAGAGACTTTATATGGAGGAAATACAGAATGGTATCTTTGCAACTTTCTTCTATGATGTCTCTGCCTCTATTACAACAACCTTCTTGTATCTTGAACATCCTTGAGCGGTTAAGGGGCACTTATTGTTAGTTTTTGGGCATGTTGTTTTGGTTTTGGCTAAGCAACTTAAGAATATCACCCAGAAATCTGCCCCAAGGCTTGATAGTTACAAGTGGCAGGGCATGTGGGATAGCATGGGCAAATAGCTAGGGCAGTGGGCACCCCCAGTGTTTTGGAGTTTCACCCCTGAACAAGTGCAGAATCCTGAAAAGCTAGTAGAATACTTGAAGAAAGTATGTTGTTATGCTGGGAACGCCAGAGAGACACAGATAACTGCAACATGCTGGGGCCTGGCCCATGCATACTGAGCCCTGCTCAACAGTATTCAGTGCTCCCAAGGGGAAGAGAAGGTCTCTGGATTGAAAGGCAAAGTGACAGGCACTGTGGCCACTCAAACCCTCACAACAAGAACTGTAGCTACTCAAAGCCCCAGGACAAGTACTGGAGCTGAACCAGAGAATCAACCCGTGCCAGTATCAGTCGCCCCCATACACAAGAAGAAATACTGGAAGTGGATGTCAACTCGTTTAGAACAGGATGATGAAGAAGCAGGGCCATCACGAGGAGACAAGGAGGAAGAAGTCATAAATGAAATAGAGACCACCTGATCCCCATCCCTGAGTGAGTTGCGAGATATGTGAAAAGATTTCGACCATCGTTCAGGTGAGCACATTGTCACCTGGCTGCTCTGATGCTGGGATAATGGGGCCAGTAGCCTGGAATTAGAGGGAAAAGAAGCCAAACAACTGGGTACCCCTTCTGGGGCAGGGGGCATTGACAAAGCAATTGGGAAAGGAACACAAGCCCTCAGCCTCTGGAGGTGACTCCTGTCCGGAGTGAAGGAAAGGTATCCCTTTAAAGAAGATGTTACATATCGCCTAGGAAAATGGACAACCATGGAGAAAGGCATCCAGTATCTGGGGGAATTAGCTGTGCTTGAGGTGATTTATGGTGACCTGGACGATCAACGGTCCTCCAAAGATCCAGATGAAGCCGAGTGCACACGACCCATGTGGCGGAAGTTTGTACGGAGCGCACCATCTTCGCATGCAAACTCATTGGCAGTAATGTCCTGGAGAGGGGACGAGGCACCCACAGTGGCAGAGGTGATTGATAGACTCCGGGATTACAAAACAAATAGCTCTTCCTCGCTCGTCTCTGCTGTGGAGAAACTATCCCAAGAGGTCCAGCAACTCAAAGAAGATATGTCCTGCTCCCCACCTCGACAGAGTAGTGTCTCAGCTGTTAGGAATAAGCGTCCTTTGGCTCAAAAGAGGGGATCCACACCACGGGCCACCCTATGGTTCTACCTGCGTGACCACGGAGAGGACATGATGAGGTGGGATGGCAAGCCTACCTCAACCCTAGAGGCACGGGTATGTGAACTGCAACGGAAAACAATCACTCAGGGGAGTTTCTCCAGGAGAGCTGCTCCTCCAGTTTCCAGTGAGCAAGTCCCCAGACAGAGGAGTAGAAGTGCTGATTTTATTACTACGCGTAATAGAGAGATTTTTGATTCACATTTACAGGCAGTGAGTTGTGAATGCCATGATCAAGACTAGAGGGGCCCTGCCTCCAGCCAGGTGGAGGAAAGGGACAACCTGGCTTACTGGACTGTGTGGATCTGAAGACCTGGGACATCCAACCCACAGGAGTATAAAGCTTTAGTGGACACCGGTGCACAGTGCACCTTAATGCCATCAAACTATATAGGGGCAGAACCCATCAGCATTGCTGGAGTGACAGGGGGATCCCAAGAGCTAACTGTATTGGAGGCCGAAGTGAGCCTCACCGGGAATGAGTGGCAAAAGCACCCCATTGTGACTGGCCCAGAGGCTCCGTGTATCCTTGGCATAGACTGCCTCAGGAGAGGGTATTTCAAGGACCCAAAAGGGTACAAGTGGGATTTTGGTGTCGCTGCCTTGGAGATGGAGGAAGTTAAACAGCTGTCTACCTTACCTGGCTTCTCAAAGGACCCTTCTGTTGTGGGGTTGCTGAGGGTCAAAGAACAGCAGGTGCCGATTGCCACCACAACAGTGCACCGGCGGCAATATCGCACCAACCGAGACTCCCTGATCCCCATCCATGAGCTCGTTCACTGATTGAGGAGACAAGGAGTCATCAGTAAGACCCACTCACCCTTTAACTGTCCCATATGGCCAGTGTGGAGGCTAACAGCAGACTATCGTGGCCTGAATGAAGTCACTCCACCGTTGAGTGCTGCTGTGCCAGACATGCTAGAACTTCAGTACGAACTGGAGTCCAAGGCAGCCAAGTGGTATGCCACAAATGATATTGCTAATGCATTCTTCAAAATCCCTCTGGCAGCGTAGTGCAGGCCACAGTTTGCTTTCACATGGAGGGGTGTCCGGTACACCTGGAATCGACTGCCCCAGGGTTAAAAACACATCCCTTCCCTTTGCCATGGATTGATCCATAATGCTTTGGAACAAGGTGGAGCTCCCGAACACCTTCAATACATTGATGACATCATTGTGTGGGGCAACACAGCTGAAGAAGTTTTTGAGAAAGGAGGGAAAATAGTCCAAATCCTTCTAAAAGCTGGTTTTACCATAAAAAAAAGTAAGGTGAAGGGATCCGCACAAGAGATCCATCTGTCATATCAGTCTTTCAAGGCAAGAGAGATGGGGTGTGTGGTGTTGGGTTGCTGCATACCAGGTCAATCATTGTTCCGTCACTGGTGCACTTTGGTTGTTTCATCAAATTTTATCTTCCATGTATTGGGAGATTCGTCCTCTGATATCATTGATACAACAAAGAGGTGACACACAATATTATATAGCAGTTTGCATTATGCCATTCAGTTCATTGGCCATTTTCGCCCAAAATCAAATCCCCTTGAAGTACACACCAGACTCCTCGATCGTCCCGCATCACCCACCAGGTGCACCCAGGTCCTCGAGCAAAAGCAATCCCACGAATGGGTTTGCCTTTGCCTGAGGCAGGAAGAACCCAGACTGGTTTCCCCAACATATTTTTTACGTGCACTACAGGGACTCTATCCCCTTCAACAGTATGTAGGATTTCTGACTGGGCAGGACAAGCTCGCTTGGCAGATCCCCTCGTGTTGAAGCGTGATAGGGGATGTGATACACCCACTCAATGCCATGCTCTTTGGCCCAGCTGTCTATGAGGTTATTTCAGAAATGAGTCCCGTTGTCTGACTCAATTCTCTCTGGGGTGCCATGTCGCCAGAGGATGTGTTTTTCGAGACCCAGGATAGTGTTCTGGGCAGTGGCGTGGGGGACAGGATATGTTTCCAGCCAGCCAGTCGTTGTTTCTACCATTGTAAGCACATGGCGCTTGCCTTGGCGGGTTTGTTGGAGTGTGATATAGTCAATCTGCCAGGCCTCCCCATATTTATATTTCAGCCATCAGCCCCCATACCACAGAGGCTTTACCCACTTCACTTGCTTGATTGCGGCGCACGTTTCACATTTGTGGATAACCTGTGCAATAGCGTTCATGGTCAAGTCCACCCCTCGATCACGAGCCCACCTGTATGTTGCATCTCTCCCTCGATGGCCTGAGATGTCATGGGCTCACCAAGCTAGAAATAATTCACCCTTATGTTTCCAGTCCAGATCCACCTCAGCCACTTCAATCTTGGCAGCCTGATCCACCTGCTGGTTGTTTTGATGTTCTTCAGTGGTGTCCTGGTTTCAGCTGGGGTAGACTTAAATTTTTTCATAGTAGCTAGTATGGGGCTATGTATTGGAGTTTTGCTGGAAACAGTGGTGATAATGTGGAGATGTTTTAGTTGTTGCTAAGTAGTGCTTACACTAGTCGAGGACTTTTTCATCTCCCCCCATGCTCTGCTGGGTGCACAAGAAGCTGGGAGGGGACACAGCCAGGACAGCTGACCCAAACTGGCCAAAGGGCTATTCCATACTATATGAGGTCATGCTCAGTTTATAAAGCTGGGGAAGAAGAAGGAAGGGGGGGAGGTTGGAGTGATGGCATTTGTCTTCCCAAGTAACCGTTACGCGTGTTGGAGTCCTGCTTTCCTGGAGACAGCTGAACACCTGCCTGCTGATGGGAAGTAGTGAATGAATTCCTTGTTTTTCTTTGCTTTCGCGTGCAGTTTCTGCTTTCCCTGTTAAACTGTCTTTGTCTCAACCCATGAGTTGCCTCACTTTGACTCTTCTGATTCTCTCCCCTGTCCCACCAGGGGGGGAGTGAGTGAGCAGCTGCGTGGTGCTTGGTTGCTGATTAGGGCTAAACAACGACAAGTGGCCTGACGCTTGGGGATGTGAGCATCCACATGACGTACTTTCAGAACCAGGTTCCCTACCTGGGCAGCAGTATCTTGCCGCAATGCAGCAGCCCAGATGGGTTTGCCTCTGTGCTGCCAGTTGCTCTGCTTCCACTGCTGTAACCAGCCCCACAGGGAATTTGCCACCATCCAGGAGTCAGTATAAAGATAGAGCACTGGCCACTTTTCCCATTCGGCAATGTCTAAGGCCAGCCGGATGGCCTTTACCTCTGCAAACTGGCTCGATTCACCTTCTCCTTTAGCAGTTTCTTCGACTTGTCATATAAGACTCCCAACTGCAGCCTTCCATCTCCTTTGCTTTCCAAAAGACGACAGGACCCATCAGTGAACAGGGCATACTGCTTCTCATTTTCTGGCAGTTTGCTGTACAATGGGGCTTCTTCAGCACGTGTCACCTCCTCCTCTGGTGATATTCCAAAGTCTTTGCCTTCTGGCCAGTCCATGATCACTTCCAAGATTCCTGGGCAACTGGGGTTTCCTATACGATCCCACTGGGTGATCAGTGCAACCCACTTACTCCCTGTAGCATCAGTTGCATGGTGTATAGAGGGGATGTTTCCTTTGAACATCCAGCCCACCACCGGCAGTCGGGGTGCGAGGAGTAGCTGTGCTTCAGTACCAACCACTTCTGAAGCAGGTCGAACCCCTTCATATGCTGCCAATATCTCTTTTTCAGTTGGAGTATAGTGGTCTTCGGACCCTCTGTATCCCCGACTCCAAAACCCCAGGGGTCATCCTTGGGTCTCCCCATGTGCTTTCTGCCAGAGGCTCCAGGTTGGGCCATTCACCCCGGCTGCAGTGTAGAGCACATTTTTTACATCTTGTCCTGCCCGGACTGGCCCAAGAGCTACTGCATGAACTATTTCTCATTTAATCTGTTAAAAGGCTTGTCGTTGCTCAGGGCCCCATTTGAAATCATTCTTCTTCTGGGTCACTTGATAGAGGGGGCTTACGATCAGACTGTAATTTGGAATATGCATTCTCCAAAAACCCACAATGCCCAAGAAAGCTTGTGTTTCCTTTTTGCTAGTTGGTGGAGACATGGCTGCTCTTTTGTTGATCACATCCATTGGAATCTGATGACGACCATCTTGCCATTTTATTCCTAAGAACTGGATCTCCTGTGCAGGTGCCTTGACCTTCCTTTGTTTTATGGCAAAACCAGCCTTCAGAAGGATTTGGACTATTTTCTTCCCTTTCTCAAAAACTTCTTCTGCTGTGTTGCCCCACACGATGATGTCATCAATGGACTGTAGGTTTTCCAGAGGTCCACCCTGTTCCAGTGCAGTCTGAATCAGTCCATGGCAAATGGTAGGGCTGTGTTTCCACCCCTGGGGCAGTCGATTCCAGGTGTACTGGACACCCCTCCATGTGAAAGCAAACTGTGGCCTGCACTCTGCTGCCAGAGGGATTGAGAAGAATGCATTAGCGATGTCAGTTGTGGCATACCACTTGGCTGCCTTTGACTCCAGTTCGTATGGAGGTTCTAGCATGTCTGGCACAGCAGCGCTCAATGGTGGAGTGTCTTCATTCAGGCCACGATAGTCTACTGTTAGCCTCCACTCTCCATTAGACTTCCACACTGGCCATATGGGACTGTTAAAGGGTGAGTGGGTCTTACTGATGATTCCTTGGCTCTCCAGTCAACGAATGAACCCATGGATGGGAATCAGGAAGTCTCGGTTGTTGCGATATTGCCTCCAGTGCACTGCTGTGGTGGCGATCGGCTGGGCCATCTTGTTTAGACCCTGCTCTTCTTAGAAAGGTTGGACTAGATGATCCCTTAGGTCTCTTCCAACCTGCGATTCTGTGATTGATTCTGTGATTCTGTTGCTTTTTACCCTCAGCAACCCCACCACAGAAGGGTCCTTCAAGAGGCCAGGCAAGGTAGACAGCTGTTTAACTTCCTCCATCTCCAAGGCAGCTACACCAAAAGCCCACCTGTACCCTTTTGGGTCCTTGAAATACCCTCTCCTGAGGCAGTCTATGCCAAGGATGCACGGAGCCTCTGGGCCAGTCACAATGGGGTGCTTTTGCCACTCATTCCCAGTGAGGCTCACTTTGGGCTCCAGTGCAGTTAGCTCTTGGGATCCCCCTGTCACTCCAGCAATGCTGATGGGTTCTGCCCCTATGTAGTTTGATGGTGTAAGGGTGCACTGTGCACTGGTGTCCACTAAAGCTTTATACTCCTGTGGGTCGGATGTGCCAGGCCATCTAATCCACACAGTCCAGTAAACCCGGTTGTCCCTTTCCTCCACCTGGCTGGAGGGAGGGCCCCCCTAGTCCTGATCATAGTATTTGATACTCATTTCTTGTAAATGCGAATCACAAGTGTCTCTATTAAGATCAGAAATACAATCAGCGCTTCTACTCCTCTCTCTGGGGAATTGCTTACTGGAAACTGGAGGAGCAGCTCTCCTGGAGTAACCCCCGAGTGATTGTTTTCCGTTGCAGCTCACATACCCGTGCCTCTAGGGTTGAGGTAGGCTTGCCATCCCACCTCATCATGTCCTCTCCGTGGTCACGCAGGTAGAACCATAGGGTGCCCCATCTTGTGTATCCCTTCTCTTGAGCCAAGGGACGATTACTCCTAATGGCTGAGATACTGGTCCATACTGGTGGCAAGCAGGACATATCTTCTTTGAGTTGCTGGAACTCCCAGGACAGTTTTTCAAGAGCAGAGACGAGCGAGGAAGAGCTATTTGCTTCGTAATCCCGGAGTCTATCAATCACCTCTGCCACTGTGGGTGCCTCGTCCCCTCTCCAGGACATTACTGCCAATGAGTTTGCATGCGAAGATGGTGCGCTCCGTACAAACTTCCGCCACATGGGTCGTGTGCACTTGGCTTCATCTGGATCTTTGGATGACCGTTGATAATAATGATAATATAATAAAAATGAAAAGGGAAAAAAAACCCAGTAACACAAATGATACAACTGCTCACACCCGCCGACCAATGCTGCCTGTCCCCGAGCCGCGATTGCTGGTTCCCTCCCCTGGCCAGCTCCTCCCAGTTAACATACTGGGCATGACGTTACATGATATGGAATATGCCTTTGGCCAGTTTAAATCCACTCTCTTAGCTGTGCCCCCTCCCCTTCTGGCTTCTTGTGCACCCAGCAGAGCATGGGAAGCTAGAAAAGTCCTTGACTAGTACAAGTACTACTCAGCAACAACCAAAACATCAGTGTGTTATCAACATTGTTTTCATACTAAGTCCAAAGCACAGCACTATGCCCGGTACAGTGAAGAAAATTAACTCTATCCCAGCTAAAACCATGACAGAAATATACCGTGGGACAATTGGCAAATTGATTTCTCGGAACTTCAAAGAAAAGGAGGGTATAGATACCTATTGGTACTCACAGACACAGATCTGAATGCACTTTGGGAAAAAACCATAAGTATTCCATTACGTATCTCTAGATGGCACTTCTTTAGGGTTTTGCGATTTGTGGGATAAATTGACTTCTTGGTTTCCTAATCTAAGATGGTTAAAACAGTTATTCATTGGATTGGTTACGCTAATGTTTTTAGGAATGTTAGTTTGTATGTGTGTCAGATGTTTTCTCTGGTGTCAAAATTCAGCTGAGACATACAGTAATTGGAAAAGAAATAAGATTAGACACCAAGTGGAAACAGGGAAATATTTTACTTGGGCCCTTGAAAAGGATGAATTTTTATGACATTTACAAACAAACATAAAACACTTCTATAATAGTCTCTGAGACTTAGTAAATTCTTATATTGAGAACTGCAGCAGGTAAGCTACAAGCCCTCAAAAAGAAAAGGAGGGATTGATAGAGTTAGAACTGTTATGACTAAAACTTGTTGCTTTGGGGAAGTCAGAAAGGCTTCAAGACAAGAAGTTCCTAAACAAATTTACGATGACGACATTTGACCTTAGAAAAGCAGATGTACAGAACCATAAAGATAAGGCACTGCAGAGCAAAACACTAAACCAGAACAGGCTATCCCTCAAGGACAGTATATACGTGATCTCAGAACTAAGTTTGCGCAAAAGCAAAAGTTAACTAGCGGACGCAGTGAGGAAGAGTATATCCTTCATCCAGAGACCCCTGACGACCATCCGGAGACACCAACAGGCACGCACAACGGACATTTGCATACGATAATGAGTTCTTGGAAAATAATAAATATGTATATCTTATCGGAAAACTAATGAATATGTATGTAAAGCTTGTATAAATTATGCAACTAACCCTGTGCAGGCACACACATTAGGAGGCGTGATCCCCTGTGCGTCCAGTGCTGCAATAAAGAATACCTGCTTAATAGTCATTCAGACTATTGAGTACTATTTTCGGCTTTTCACGGCATCACCTTCAAGTAATACATTGATTCCAGTGAATTAGGGCAATTAAATATTATTTTATCAAGGGAAGTGCTTGTGCACGATAACCTTAATGTGAGGTTCACTCTAGTATACTTTTGTAAGGGTCTAGAAACTTGTCTCAACATTGTTGGCAGGACAAGTTTCACTGCCAAAGCATGATCACCATGGCAACTGAGTGGGACAGTTTGGTCGCTGGGGCAGCCCGTTGAGTTCTGCTGGGTGGGACTGTGTGTGTCCTGTTGTCTCTGAGTACATGCCCTCTGTGCATGTGCCCGGGCCCAGGGTCGACTGATGGTGGGGCTCGGACCCTCTAGAACTTTCTAGCACCCTCTAATGATGGTACTGGGCATGTGCCCCACTGCTGAGTGGGAGGTGTGGATATGCAAAACAGTTATTGACTATGCAAGAGGACAACCCTATAAAAAGGAGAAACCAGCAGAGACCACAAGGAGTGTTCTGGAACATTCTCCCTCCACTGGATTTGAAGATACATTGGATGGACGGACTGCACGGATGGACCAACTGCTGCAGATCCGTGGTGGTAGCTATCACAATGCGTGCTCTCTCCCTCTCCCTTTCTCACCTTTTTTCTCTCTTTCTCTCCTTTCCTCTCACATGTTTATTGTTGGCCAAATAAAGTGACTTGGCACTTGACTCCATTTTGAGTCTTAATTCTGTTTCCGAGAATGTAAAAGGAACCTAGTCACGATAAAACATTGGGGTTAATCAGAAGTTAAGCCCAGCCACCCCCAACCACCCAGAATTATCTGAGGTCGGTTGGAAAGCAAGGGGGTTTAACCTCTGCCAAATTATTCAACCCAACAGTCGATCCTGACAAATTTGTAAGAAGTTTCTGAGCCCTTAGGGGTATATTTGGGGAAGGGAAAAGGGATCTGGGTGCTGATCACTTCCAGCCTTCCAGCTCCACTGAAGGAGAGATTTGCCTGCATTGTTTACAGTCACTTCTGCAGGAAAGCAATTGAAACAGCAGTAAAACTTCCTACTTCAAATGCTTCTCTAGGTGAGTGTTGTAATGGGCCGCAAGCAAGAATGCACTCAAGGAAATAATCTTTGCAAGCCTCATGGGGACACCCTGGAGGGATGCAAACAACCAAGCAGCAGGCAGGTGCCAGTCCTAACCAAGACAAAAGGAACTAACGACATCTCCATCTAGATAAGAGTCAGAACACCAGCTGAAACCAACATGCCTTGCAACACACTGTGACAATCATTTACCAGCAGTCCTGGTCAACCGGGGAGGTCTCAGATGACTGGAAGCTGGCGAATGTGACGCCCCTCTACAAGAAGGGTTGGAAGGAGGATCCAGGGAACTACAGGCCTGTCAGCCTGACCTTGGTGCCGGGAAAGGTCATGGAGCAGATCATCTTGAATACCATTACGCAGCACATGCGGGACATGCAGGGGATCGGGCTCAGCCAGCACGGGTTTATGAAAGGGAGGTCCTGCCTCACTAACCTGGTCTCCTTCTATGATAAGGTGACCTGCTTAGTGGATGAGGGGAAGGCTGTGGACGTTGTCTATTTCGACTTTAGTAAGGCCTTTGACACTGTCTCCCACAGCATTCTCCTGGAGAAACTGGCTGCTCACGGCTTGGACGAGTGTACTCTGCGCTGGGTTCAAAACTGGCTGGACAGCCGAGCCCAGAGAGTGGTGGTGAATGGAGTCAAATCCAGTTGGCGGCCAGTCACGAGTGGTGTTCCCCAGGGCTCAGTGTTGGGGCCGGTCCTGTTCAATATCTTCATTGATGATCTGGATGAGGGGATTGAGTGCACCCTGAGTAAGTTTGCAGATGACACCAAGCTGGGTGGAAGTGTCGATCTGCTGGAGGGCAGGAAGGCCCTACAGAGGGACGTGGACAGGCTGGATTGATGGGCTGGGGCCAACGGTATGAGATTCAACAAGGCCAAGGGCCAGGTCCTGCACTTTGGTCACAACAACTCCATGCAACGCTACAGGCCTGGGGAGGAGTGGCTGGAGAGCTGCCTGGAGGAAAAGGACCTGGGGGTATTGGTTCACAGCCGGCTGAACATGAGCCAGCAGTGCCCAGGTGGCCAAGGAGGCCAACAGCATCCTGGCTTGTATCAGGAATAGTGTGGCCAGCAGGAGCAGGACAGTGATCATGCCCTTGTGCTCGGCACTGGTGAGGCCGCACCTCAAGTACTGTGTGCAGTTTTGGGCCCCTCACTACAAGGAGCATGTCCAGGGAAGGGCAACGAAGTTGGTGAAGGGTCTAGAGAACAAGTCTTAAGAGGAGCAGCTGAGGGAATTGGGGTTGTTTAGTCTGGAGAAGAGGAGGCTGAGGGGAGACCTTACCACTCCCTACAACTACCTGAAAGGAGGTTGTAGCGAGGCGGGGGTCGGTCTCTTCTCCCTAGTAACAAGTGATAGGACGAGAGGAAACGGCCTCAAGCTGCGCCAGGGGAAGTTTCGGTTGGATATTAGGAAAAACTTCTTCACCGAAAGGGTTGTCAAACATTGGAACAGGCTGCCCAGGGAAGTGGTTGAGTCTCCATCCCTGGAGGTATTTAAAAGGAGGGTAGATGTGGTGCTTGAGGCTATGGTTTAGTGGTGGACTTGGCAGTGATAGGTTAGCAGTTGGACTTGATGATCTTAAGGGTCTTTTCCAACATTAACAATTCTATGATTCTATGATTCTAAGATTACTCAATGGGACAACTCATGACCATGAGTGGAAGGAATCACAGTTCATGGAAAGGACACAAAAATCACCCCTTCAACAAACCACTGGGGACCATCAGAGACCACCTGTTGCCTCTTTAGGGGCTCCTAAGGGACTTAAAACACATGTGTAATTAAGATGCAAGTATTATAATTAGTTCCAGGAAATCTAATGCATATGTGCATAACTGAGCAATATAAGCTTTTTCTATTGCAACTTGGGGCATGCATGCTAGGAGTAATTATTTATCCCCCCCATGCATCTGATGCTGTAATAAAGAATGCCTGCTTCTTAATACTACATTGGTGTTAAGGAGTTTTATTTCTGATTTCGGTGACAGTTTTTGGTGACCCAGGTGGGACTCTGCTCTTGAACCTCGACAGATCTGTGGGATCGCAGGGCCTCCAGCTGGCACTGAGGGATTCTCAGGGACAACCTCCGATCCCTGGACAAAAGAGCTCTGAGCAAGGCCCCATGGAAGGTGAAGGAATTCTTTTCTTAAAGGATTTAAAGGAATATTAAAGGTAAAGGTTGCATGCCTGTAAGGCACAGCACAAGCTATGCAGGGTTGGACTATAAAGGTACCTAAGGGACGGCTTGTTTGCATGTTACTATGGGGACGGCCGGAGTGCCAGCCAAGGGGCCAGGTATGAGTCCCAGTGAGGTAAAGGAATTAAGCGCTTGCTGGCATGAGTGCCTCACATACCAGCCTAAGGTCTGCCCACACAGGAAGGGAAAGTTTATTTAATTGGAAATTCTAACTATAATTTGGTTTTAAGTACCAGCACTTGTATATTGGTTTTGGTCAATTATTAAGAGAAAAATAATTTTGCAAAGTATGTTTTCTGGTTGGGGATTCGAGTCCCCTATTTGGTTTGGAATGGGGTTCGAGTCTCCAAAGCTTAAGGAGTGGGTTAGAGTCCCACTGAAAGGGGTTTGAGTCCCCAGTTTGGTTAATTGTCTTGATTGGTCTCTGAATTTTGGCTTGGTTATCAGAACTATGGATTTGTTTTTGCATGCTTGGATCAGAGAGTTGTTTTGGAACTCACATTTAATATGGGTGGGGAATCATCTAAAGGAGTCATCTTAAGGAAATCACCTTTAGGGTGTTTACTGAAGCATTGGAGGAAGGGCGGGGGTGTGTGATCCCCTCACAAGGAAGCAGTTAACTGAATATTGTAATCATTGGTAGCCAATGTATACTTTGAAATATAATACTATAATAATACAATGTTATTATAATGTAATAATACTATATTACAGTTAATGTTGTTTTGTAAAAGAGAAGGAAAATGTGATGAGATACCATATGTGGATTTGTGTTTCACGTTGCGGAATGCTTGGAAAAGTAGAAAAGAACGAGGATTGATTACAAAGGATGCAAATGTTTTGGCTTTAGAACAAATTTGGGACAAATGCCTAAATGATGTTGTTCTGCATGTAGTACTGGTAAAAGGTGTAAAATACAAGGAGCCAGTGGAAGAGGAAGATGATGTAGGATTATTAGTGGCTCTGGGTCAGGGAAATCTACGGGGAGGTAATGATCAGGGTGGAAACAGGGAAGTTGGAGAAGTGGATAATAGGGATGTGGACAGTGATGCTGAAAGTGAAGGGGAGAATTTCAGTGCAGTAGCAGGAAGAACTAGGAGAGGGGGTCAGTGCTACAAGCGCCCTTAAGGCAGGCTGTGGGTCTGACAGGGGGACCAGTGTGGGTTAAAGTATCCTCCTCAGTAGCAGACTTAAGGGCTTGGATGGAAAGAGATGGCTGGAACATATAGGGAAGACCTGGAAAAGGTGGCAAAGGTATTGGAAACTATTGTGGAGAATCATGATCCAGAGCGGAAGGATATACAGGCGGTGTTGAATATATTGTTGACATATGAGGAGTGGCGGTCTGTTGTGGTTAAGGCTAAGGAAGAAGCAGAGAGGGTTCATGCTCAGGATGCACAGGCAAGAAGACTGGAGGATCATTTTTCCCACCACCAACCTGAATTGGGACCCTAACAATCAGGCACAAAGGTTATTGTTAACTGAATATCAGAGGTTGATATTGTTTGGTGTAAGGAACGTGATTCTAAAACTGAAAACGTTGTCAAAATTCTATCAGTTGGTACAAGGGAAAGATGAAACTCTGTCAGCTTTCTTTGAATGACTATGTGATATGGCTAGGAAATGGACAGTTTAGGATCTGGAGAGAGACTGATGCGCTAATGTTTGTGACTTTGTGGGGCAGTTGAATCCTGATATTAGGAGAAAACTGCAAAAGCTAGAAGGAGCAGAGGCAAGATCTATGGATAAGTTGTTAGAGGCAACGTGGAAGGTGTATATTAATAGGGAGGAGGAGAAGTAGTGACAGGAAAAGGAGTAAGTTAAGAAAGAGAATCACAAGGCTTAATTGCTGCCTGATGCAGCAGCAGAAGGCAAAATGATGGGTATAGGTTAGATCGCCCTCCTATGGGAGGAAGTATGAGGACCCCCTTTAGACCTGGGGAGAGTAAAACTTTGACTAAGGATCAGTGCATTTTTAACTTTTTTTTAAGCAAAAAGTGCAGTAGGAGAGGGAATGCCCTCAGAAGCATTTTCAGAGGAATTTTCCAAGAAAACAGGAAAATCCCAAGGTGGAAGAGCTGCTTACTTTGGGTCAAGATTCAGATTGACAGGGATCAGGGGATGAATTGAAAGTCTCCCCAGCAGAACCCCTGGTTACATTAAAGCTGGGGAACGATGAGGTGGAATTTTTAGCTGATACGGGAGCCACTTATTATGTGTAAGGGAAATTTCAGCTATGAAACTGTAAGCGTTGGTGGTGGTACAGGGAAACAAGAAAACTGGCCCTTTTTACAGCCCTTAAATTTTAAATTAGGAAAACAATGGGTAACTCATCAATTTTTTTATATGCCTGAATGCCCAGTGCCCTTGATGGGAAGAGATTTCTTGAGCAAATTAGATGCACAGATAACTTTTAAGAACGGAGAAGTGCAATTATTAATACCTGAATCAAAACCTGTGGAAGCGAGAATTTTTATGTTACAGAACGCACAGAGACAAGAGGAAGAAATTCCTGCAGGAGTAGAGGATGCAGTAACACCCTCTGTACGGGCTGATGGAATCCCAGGTTGGTCTAAATTGGCAGAACCAGTAAAAGTTGTCTTAAAAACTGGAACTAAGCCAGTAAGGCAAAAACAGTACCCTATCAAGTGGGAGGATAGGAAGGGGTTGGAAGGATTAATAATACATTGATAGAGTGTGAATCAGAATATAACACTCCAATAATGCCAGCAAAAAAACCAAAATGGCAAGGAATATAGATTAGTTCAAGACTTAAGAGCCATGAATCAAATTGTTCAAGATATTCACCCAGTAGTGGCTAATCCATATACCTTGCTGACAACCTTGAAGGAAAAGCATAAGTGGTTTACTGTGCTTGATCTCAAGGATGAGCCTTCTTCTGCACACCTCTAGACAAAGATAGCCAGGCGATATTTGCCTTTGAATGGGAAAGCCCCACCACCTAGCACAAAGCACCACTTACTTGGATGGTGCTGCCTCAAGGGTTTAAGAATAGACCTACAATAATTGGCAACCAGCTGGCAAAGGAGCTGGAATTATGGAAGAAGGAAAACCCAGAGGGAACAATACTGCAATATGTAGATGACATTTTGTTGGCTGCAGAGACTGGGAGAGAATGTCTACAAATTACTATAAGCCTGTTGAATTTCTTAGGACAAGGAGGATATCGTGCATCAAAGAGCAAAGCTCAGGTGGGAAAAGAGACTATGATTTCTTTAGGTTTTGAGGTTTTACAAGGACAACAGAGACTGGGAGCCAACAGAAAAGAAGTGATCTGCCAAACTCCAGAACCAAGAACTGTACGAGAGCTGAGGGTGTTTCTGGGTATGGCCGGGTGGTGCAGGCTGTGGATCCTCAGTTATGGACTGTTGGTAAAACCCCTTTATGAAACCTTAAGGGGGTCAACAGAGAGCCACCTACTATGGACCCCTGAATGCCATGTAGCTTTTAAGGACTTAAAAAAGGCTTTGATGTCAGCACCTGCATTGGGACTGCCCAATTTGTCTAAACCTTTTGAGTTATTTGTACATGAAAGACAGCATCTTGACTTGGGTGTGCTGACTCAAATACTGGGAACCTAGAGAAGAGCTGTGGGGTATTTCTCTAAACAAATTGGATAATATGAGTAAAGGATGGCCAGGATGTTTGTGTGCTGTAGCTGCAACTGTTCTTCTAATCCAAGAAGCTAGAAAATTAACAATAGGACAAAGAATCACTGTGTACATTCTACATATGGTGGTTTTTGTCTTAGAGCAAAAGGGGGGACATTGGTTGTCTCCAAGCTGTATGCTCAAATATCAAGTTATCTTGTTGGAACAGGATGATGTGGAACTTAAAATCACCACAGCAATCAAGCCAGCAATGTTTCTGAATTCAGAAATAAGGGACCCTGAACACTTGCACCATGACTGTCTGCAAACCATCGAACACGTATATTCCAGCAGACAGGATTTAAGAGATGAACCATTAACTAAGCCTGATTTAGAGCTGTTTACAGATGGTAGCAGCTTCGTAGGAGATGGGAAACGGATGTCCGGATATGTGGTGGCTACAACTAAACAGATAATAGAGGCTGGGGCCCTACCTATCAATACGTCGGCCCAGAAGGTGGAACTAGTGGCTTTAAGATGAGCCTTGAAGGTAGCTGCAGGGAAAAAGGTAAGTATATGGACTGATTCAAAATACACATTTGGGATTGCCCATGCACATGGGGCTATCTGGAAAGAAAGAGGATTGTTGTCAGCTCAAGGATCACCTATTAAATACAAGGAAGAAATTCTCCAACTTCTACAGGATGTTAAAAAATCTAAGGAAGTGGCGATAATGCATTGTAAAGCACATCAGTTCTGCTAAAGAGGTGGCTGAACAAGGCAACCTTGCATCAGTACCAGTAAAACAGGTGAAGCTCCCAAGTTTGAAACCTGACTACGCTGAGACAGACCAACAATTGGCATCATTGTTGAAAGCAACCACAAACAGAGAGGGCTGGTTCATAACTCCCACAGGAAAAGTCCTTGTTACGCCGCAGGTCATGACTGAAATTGTAAATAAGGGACACGAGGAAACACCCTGGGGTAGTGAGGCTATGATTTCAAGCCTTCAAAATTTGATTATATGTGCAGGGATGACTGGAATAGTAAAGTCTGTAATAGCAAAATGCCCCATTTGTTCAAACATTAATCCCATGAACGGGAAAAGACCATGCCCAGGGACCACTAGGCAAGGAAATTCCCCCAGAGGTTACTGGCAAATTGATTTTTCTGAGTTACCAAAACAAAATGGTTATAGATATCTCCTGGTATTGATTGATACTTTCTCAGGATGGCCGGAAGCTTTTCCCTGTCACACCAACAAAGCTAGGGAAATAACTAAGTTATTACTTAGCTTACTATTATAATAATCTTGGTTACTTGTATATTAATGCAATGTATTCCTATGATTAGAAATCTGTGTGAATCAAAATACATAAGGTATTGAGATCTCTCTAATGAAACAGCGAAATCTCAAAAGAGGGGACTTCTTGTAAGGGGCCTCAGGCAAGAATTCACTCAAGGACATAATCTTCTCAAGCCTGATGGGGGACACCCTGGAGGGATGCAAACAACCTAGCAGCAGACAGGCGCCAGTCCTAACCAAGACAAACCACTAGGTACCACCGGAGACCACCTGATACCTCTTCAGGAGCTCCTAAGGGACTTAAAATGCACGGGTAATTAGGATGCAAGTATTATAATTAGTCCCAGGAAATCTAATGGATATGTGTATAACTGAGCAATATAAGCTTTGCCTATTGCAACTTGCAGCATGCATGCTAGGAGGAATTATCCCCTGTGCATCTGATGCTGTAATAAAGAATGCCTGCTTCTTAATACTACATTGGTGTTAAGGAGTTTTATTCCCGATTTTGGTGAGAAGAGTGGATATTTTTTCCTCCGTGGTATGCAGCTTGGTATCTGCTGTGGGTTCCTCCCTGCTTTCTGTGTGGCTTTAGGTGAGCTAAAGCTAGAAATGGGCTAGTTAATTAGATGAGCTGAGGTGCTGCAGACTTTCTCAGCAGCTGTAAGGGCTTAAGACAAGTCCTGCTGAACTGTACGTGCAAATCAGGTTAATGTGCATATGACTATATAGTTAACCACCTTACAGTTCATTGCAAGATGCATTTACTTGATTTGCACAGACATCTGTAGCCAATAGACTGGTGCAATTACATGGTTATACAGGGTTTTTCTGCATTTGCTGTATTTTTAAGTTCAAACATGTTAACATGTAGTTTCTGTGATGTGATTTGGGTTAGTTTGTTAGGTGAGAGAAAAAAAACCAAACTTGTCAAAGTGCACATAGGAAGCTTTCTACTGTAGCATGTTTTCCTGTGACTGATAGTGACAAAAGCAAGCTGCATACATACTCTTTCCTGAGCAAATGGATTCGATTTGATGCATTTGTTGCTCCTGCTGTTGGAGAGTGGCTAGGATCCTGCACCATCCTCCTCTATTGGGGGAAGGAATAGCTAGTTTCCTGCTTGCATCAGCTGCGCCTACCTGAAAATAACAGCTCATCCTGCACCCCTTTTTCTTGGTGTGTTAGAGGCTGGAGAGTGAAAGCTGGTCACGTGGAGAGAGGTGGGGTAAGAGAGGAGTAGGCAGGAGCAGGCTCTGCTAGTAATTGCCAGAGTAGGAGGAGAAAGAAAATGGTGGAGTCAGAGATAGCAGTAGTTGAAGGAAAGGCTTGTTTCCTAGGCTTCCTGTCGTTATTTGTGCCGTCAATTTCACTGGTGTCATAATTGCTGTCCTGCGTGCTGAGGCAGTTCGTATGGAATCGAGTCAAGGTATAAGGCAGCTGCTCTTTTTAGGGTTGAACTAGATAGGAGGATTGGACTAAGAATAAGATGGGGAAGGGGGAAGGGAATCAAATCCCTGTTGGTTAAAAATATATTTGCATGTTGTACTGCTGATAGTTGCTAAGCTTTCCTGAGGAAGGATAGGGCTCATTTGGAGTAACAGTAGGAGAGTCTGGATGCCTGCATGTAAGATCATGTGTATTGTGCTGGGGGTATATTATAATCTGTGATGTGTATAAACTGTAACGTTGTAAGAGTATACTCTTTGCTTCACAGGATTTCTTTTCAGTTAAGGATGCTGCAGCTAGGAAAAAAAAAAAGAGGCAATGGTATCCATTAGCATCAGGAGTGCAGTGCTGGGGCAGTTACTTGGTGTGTGAATCATGCATTAATGAGAATATGGGAATGGATGACAGTAGGTTGTAATACTCTGAATGGATGAGGAATTTGTATCTGCTTTTTAAGCTGCAGTGAAAGATATAATATATATATTAGTGCCCTAGGTTCAGCTGCAAATAGTGGCTTCAACAAATAACTGTGCACTGGGTTATTTTAATAATATTGAGATGCATAGAATATTACTGTACAGAACTATTTATGCTCTACTATAATTTTTTTATCCCTCCTCTGATTAAAAGAAGAAATGGAGGTCAAGAGGAAACCAATTGCTGAGTAAGTAGAACATGGTTGTAACAGGACAGAGAGTGAAGGCATGTCCTAACAGGGTCCTATTAGACTGCTGGCTTGTGGGAGGGGCTCAAGGGAGAGGAGACCTTCCCGCCCCTATTTGTAAGCTTCCCTTCATATTTGAGCTGGGAGAGGGAGCTAATTAGTTGTTAGTATCAAATACTAATTTTAGGAAAAGGAGACCTCTTGATTCTTCCTGGAGGAGCAGCTGTATAGGTTCTAGTGCAATTAGGGTGTGGATTGCTTCAGTTATCTTCCTGGTTGGTGCAGCCATATATATTTTACCTTTTTTTTTTTTCCCGGGAAGCTTAGTCTTAACAGAAGCCATTTACTGCAGCTTGTTTCACTATCATCACATGTAGAGCTGCATTTGGAAGGAGACTGAGGACTTGAGGCTGGGATTAAATTTTTTTTTTCTTTCCCTTTTTGTGGCTTTATTGGGCTGTAGAATTATAGTTTATTTTAACATGCCCTATGGATCTAACTGTCATAGCCACTAAGAAACTAAAGTAGAAAGGCTGGAAGGCATAGATTTTTCCCAAACTCTGCATATTATTAAGGGTGAGCTAATGTGGGTGTGGGGCAGATCAGACATGTAGCATTCATTCTTATCTATACTAAGCATTAACTTATGTCAGGTGATAAGAATGCATCTATACATTAAGGATTTTGATTATTCTTTTTAAACATGGCTCACAGGCTCCAACCAACTTGCTTCCTAAAATATTCCAATCACAGTGGTTTAAATTTTACTGCATTGCATTCAGAATCTGAACTGACTGTCCTTATCTCTGCAGCCTGTACCTGTCATACTTCCAGAAATGGATGTGTAATATAATTTTTTACAAATGCTAAAAAGAGCAAAGAATGTTTATTTTCTAGGTATTACAACTGTGATATGCAGCTAATAAAAAATGAGGTGTATGTTTACCTTCTGAGTTGAAAAAGGCCCCCGAAAAAGCCCACCACTGTGAGAGCCCAGAGGTCTGCTTACCTATCATTTTTAATTGCAGTAATTTCTAATGGTGCATGTAGCTCTTCCATCCAGCTAGTGAAAAAAAGATTTTATGTTTTTCTGTTTGTGTTGGCTTTTTCTTCAATTCTTAATTTAAGATAATTAATTATTGAAAATCTTATAATCTTATAATGTAAGAATTCAAGATTGTATGCCTGTGTAGTTCAAATCTTGTTCTTGTTAGTTCTGTGGAACCACAGTCTAAACAGAAGAAAGAGTTGTTTCTTCTGTTTAAAAGAAACAGTTGTTTCTTTTAAAAACTATTCCTTACTACTTGCAAGTAACTGCTACCACTTCTAAGGACAGTTACTGAGTAATTCTGCTGTCAGTGTATTTCTGTATATTTACACTGAAAAATTGTCTTCAGTAAGTATTAATGCAAGGCTGTAGAAAAAAAACTGTACAAAAGCAGAAATTGCAGCATTCTAATACATTTTGAGAAGGACTTTATGTGTGTCTAATGGGTGAAATGCAAAATGGTCAGTTTGGAAGAAGAAAAGCAGCCTATGTTTGGGGGGGGAGAATGTAGTTTGGTTGTGGTGGGGTTGGGGGACGCTGCTTGTGGTTTGGTTTTTTGTTTTTCTGGTTTTTGGGGGGTTTATGTGTGGGGTGTTTGGTTGGGTTTTTTTTGTTTGTTTGGTTTGGGTTTTTTTAGAGGTTAATGAGCTTCAAGGCCAAACCATTTTACCAAGTAATGGCTAACTGAGGCTAGCTGTATAATATGAATCCTACAATTCATGGTCTAGGTTTATTGGACCTTTTTAGATGTAGTTCAGTATGCTTATATTTTCATTGTCCTCAATTAAAATACCAGTATTGTTTTTCTGACTATTCTGTCTTCTAACAGATACAAGGCCAGCTTTTTATAAGGTTATTATAGATGGTGTTTGTAGATTGGCCTTTTGATTAAAAAAATAAAAGAATGCCAGAGAAAGTAGATTTAGGACAGCTAGTTATCAAGAAAAGATAGCTGTGGTATATTGGAAGGGACCTGTTTAGAATTACTCTTTCAGTTTTATATTTACTTTAATACAATATCCATAGGTCCTTTTGTTATGGACTAGATTATTTCAGTTGGAAGGGACCTACAATGATCATCTAGTCCAACTGCCTGACCACTTCAGGGCTGACCAAAAGTTAAAGCATGTTAGTAAGGGCATTGTCCAAATGCCTCTTAAACACTGAGAGGCCTAGGGCATCGACCATCTCTCTAGGAAGCCTGTTCCAGTGTTTGACCACCCTCTCAGTAAAGAAATGTTTCCTAATGTCAAGTCTGAACATCTCCTGGTGCAGCTTTGAACCATTCCCACGCGTCCTGTCACTGGATGCCAGGGAGAAGAGATCAGCACCTCCCTCTCCACTTCCCCTCCTCAGGAAGCTGTAGAGAGCAATGAGGTCACCCCTCAGCCTCTTTCTCTCCAAACTAGACAAACCCAGAGTCCTCAGTTGCTCCTCATAGGACATGCCTTCCAGCCCCTTAACCAGCTTTGTTGCCCTCTTCTGGACACATTCTAGTACCCTCACATCCTTTTTAAATTGTGGGGCCCAGAACTGCACAGAGCACTCAAGGTGAAGCTGCACCAATGCTAAATACAGCAGGATCATCACCTCTTTTGACTGGATGGCTATGCTGTGTTTGCTGCACCTCAGGATGCGGTTTGCCCTTGTGGCTACCAGGCACACTGCTGACTCATACTGAGCCTGCTGTCAACCAGGGCTCCCAGATCCCTTTCTGCAGGGCTGCTCGCCAGCCACTCCTCTCCCAATCTATACTTGTGTCCAGTATTACTCGGTCCCAGGTGCAGAATCCAACAATTGGTCTTGTTAAATTTCATGCCACTGATGATTGTCCAATGCTCCAACCTTTCCAGATCCCTCTGCAAGGCCTCTTGTCCCTCAAGAGAGTCAACAGCACCTCCCAGTTTGGTACTGTCAGCAAACTTGATGTCATCTCCAAATGTGTAGTTAGAAGTTTGGAATTCCTTGTGTCTTTGGCAAGAATGGGAGCACTCCGCATTTTCTTGTTTTGTAGTTGTCTCTATGTATATTTAGATAATAGGAAGTAATGCTTTGGAGAAGTTTCTGTGATGCTGAATGTCATGGAGTACTGATGCCAGAGGTGAAAATTCTGGTGTAATCAGTTGTGCCCTTCCTTATTCTTCCAGGATGGATAAAGTGGGTATGGATTTTCTGAGGTAAATATGAAAGTCTTGTTTGCTGTGTGTGGATATTAAAAATCCATAATGCTTTTAATTAAGAAAAATCTTGCTGTTAATTTCTAGGCTAAGCTTTGTAAGAAGCTAACCAAAGAACAGCTATTAAAAGCATGATTTATCTGAATGGATTTTAATGGAACAAGGGGTTGATTCTTTCTTTGTTAGTTTAAGCCATAGACTTAAAATATTTATTATTCTTAAATTAAGAAAAATCAAGCTATAAAAGCCTGCAACATGAGAATTATGTTTGCCTATGAAATGTTCTTAACCTTCTGTTATTATGAGTAGCACTTATTAATACTAGAGTGGGAGATGAAAGGCATGAGTGCAGGGGGGAATAGAATCTCTTTTTATTTTTGTTTTTATTTCATGTACTTAACAAAGCCATTTGCAGTGCTTTAGTTGATTTTAGGTTGTGGGGTGGCTTTTTTTTGTTGTTTGTTTGTTTTTTTAATGGCAAATACTTTGACATATTCGTTGATGGCAAAATAAGGGCTACTTTACTGTTGTAAATCAGAAAATATCAGATAGAAGTAATGCGTATTCATTGCCATGTTGCTGCATAAATGTGAGGGCAGGATTAGAATCTAAAACAAATTCTCACCTTCTAAAAAAAATGTTTCTACATTAAGTTTCTGGAGTCCTTTAGGCTGACAAAACCAAAATGGAGGCTAAAACTTATACCTCATCTTTGTGCCTAGGTATTGCAGGCCTTTTTTTTTTTTTTTGTACGTGAATAGCTCTATTGACTGTAATTACGTTTGATTCTCATTAGACTGCACATGAGAATTGCAACCCCCCCAGGTGTATGTGACCGTTTAATGTATGTTGCCAGTAGGCAGTGCAGCATAATTGAGGCATAACTTCTTACAAGATTATATCAGCATAGATTTGTCAAACTTGTCATGTTGTAGTACCACACTTTTAAATGTGGTTTTCTTATTGCAGTAAAAGCTGAAAATTTCTACTTGATATGAGATCTAGAAAGTTATTCTCTGATCATTTATCTCTAATGTAGGGAGGCTGCTACTACTACCACCATTAATAAAGTAGAATCCTGTCCTTTCTGCTTAAGGAGTTGGGTTATTTATCAAACATATATAAAATTATACATGTTCCTTATCTGGGTTAAGTATAGGTGGCCCATCCACCTCAGTAAAGACCAGTGATTATTGTCTTTGGCAGGATAGGTGACATAGAATCATAGAACTATTAAGGTTGGAAAAGACCTCTAGGATCATCAAGTCCAACTGTCAACCCAACACCACCATGTCCCCATAACCATGCCCTGAAGTGCCACGTCTACACATATTTTAAATACCTCCAGGGATGGCAACTCCACCACCTCTCTGGGCAGCCTGTTGCAATGCCTGACCACACTTTCAGTAAAGACATTTTTCCTAATATCCAGTCTAAACCTTCCCTGACGCAGCTTGAAGCCATTTCCTCTCGTCCTATCGCTAGTGACCTGGGAGAAGAGACCAACATCCACCTCACTACAACTTCCTTTCAGGTAGTTGTAGGGAGTGGTAAGGTCTCCCCTCAGCCTCCTCTTCTACAGGCTAAACAACCCCAGTTCCCTCAGCTTCTCTTTATAAGACCTGCTCTCCAGACCCTTCACCAGCTTTGTTGCCCTTCTCTGGACACACTCCAGCACCTCAATGTCCTCCTTGTACTGAGGGGCCCAAATGTGAATACAGTATTCAAGGTGCAGCCTCACCGGTGCCAAGTACAGGGGTACAATCACTTCCCTACTCCTGCTGGCCACACTATTCCTGATACAAGCCAGGATGCTGTTGGCTGCCTTGGCCACCCGGGCACTGCTGGCTCATGTTCAGCCGGCTGTCAACCAACACCCCCAGGTCCTTTTCCTCCAAGCAGCGCTCCAGCCGCTCTTCCCCAGGCCTGTAGCATTGCATGGGGTTGTTGTGACCCAAGTGCAGGACCTGGCACTTGGCCTTGTTAAACCTCATACAATTGGCCTCCGCCCATTGATCCAGCCTGTCCAGGTCCCTCTGCAGAGCCTTCCTACCCATGAGCCGATCAACACTCCTGCCCAATTTACTGAGGGTGCACTCAATCTCCTCATCCAGATCATTGATAAAGATATTAAACAAGACTGGCCCCAAAACTGAGCCCTGGGGAACCCCACTCATGACTGTCCACCAACTGGATTTAGCTCCATTCATCACAACTCTCTGGGCTCCACCATCCAGCCAGTTTTTTACCCAGGAAAGAGTACACCCATCCAAGCTCTGAGCTGCCAGCTTCTCTAGGAGGACGCTGTGGGAGACAGTGTCAAAGGCTTTACTAAAGTCCAGGTAGACAACATCCACAGCCTTTCCCTCATCCACTAGGCAGGTCTCCTGGTCATAGAAGGAGATCAGGTTGGTCAGGCAGGACCTGTCTTTCATGAACCCATGCTGGCTGGGCCTGATCCCCTGGTTGTCCTGCACTTGCCTGGTGAGTGCACTCAAGATGTATTGCTCCATAACCTTCCCTGGTACCGAGGTCAAGCTGACAGGCCTGTAGTTCCCCGGATCCTCCTTCCGACCCGTCTTGTAGAGGGGTATCACATCAGCAAGCCTCCAGTCATCTGGGACCTCCCTGGTTAACCAGGACTGCTGGTAAATGATGAAGAATGGCTTGGCGAGCTCCTCTGCCAGCTCCCTCAGCACTTTTGGGTGGATCCCATCCAGCCCCATAGACTTGTAAATGTTCAGGTGGAGCAGCAGGTCGTAAACTGCTTCCTCCTGGATTATGGGGGGTTTATTCTACAATCTGTCCCTGCCTTCCAGCTCAGGGGGCTGAACACCCTGGGGATAACTGGTCTTACTGTTAAAGACTGAGGCAAAGGCGGCATTTAGTACCTCAACCTTTGCCTTTTACCTCATCCTCAGTTGCAATTAAAACATTAAGATCTTACGGTAGTTCTTACTTGACTAACGAACATATGTATAATATCCCCAGCCAAGCTCTTCAGATATTGCCCTAACTTTAAACTAGTTCATTTTACTATCATTATAGGGTCATGTCCTACAAGGTATGTTCTAGTGCTTTCTCATTGGAGGAATTTTCCATGGTCTAAGTCTGTATAAGCCAGCACTGCTGATAGTGGGGTTACTAGCTTCCTTTCTGAAGTATTCTTCTATCACATTGCTTTTGTATTTAAAACAATGAATAGTCTCGATGAGATAGACAAGGAACTTTCTGTTATCTTGTAGTGAAAGGAGATGACATTCTGTGAAACTAAGTCAATTAAAAAAGTAAATATTTTAGATCTGTGACTTTCATGGCTCTGGCTGCTCTCTCCCCATGCTGACATTTGTTCTTGAATCATCTTTCTATTCTTCAAAAGCTTGCTCGTAAGTCAGTGATTAAGTAACACTTGGATTCAGCTTTGCTTTTTTTATTTCTTTAATTTTTAATGAGCACTTACATATAACCTATTCTCTGTAGGTAGAAAACCATCTTATCCCACAGAGTAGAAAGAGAGTTAGAGGGGGAGACTTCCAAACAAAATCTGTGGGGAAAGGTCATGACAGATGAGTAGTGTACCCCCGAGGTTTTCAGTGAATCCTTTTAAGTGATAATTTGTCTTCTCAACTAGTTTTACTATTATAAGCCTCTAACACCCTCTTTGAGCACTGAGAGTATCCCCTCTGAATTTGATGTTGAAACTTTCAGCTGAGTACAGATGAGAGAAATATCAGGATAGTAGAGCTGTGGAGTCTGTTAAAAACCCAGTCATCTTCTATCAAGATAATTTGAATAGGTTTCTGAAATTATCTAACCTTTAATGTATTTTTCTTGTACTGCTTGAGATGTACACCTTGGGAGGAACTGCTTTTCTGTGTATGTGGTTAAGGTAACAGATTGATATACAGGAGATCTAGATTTGATTTTCTGGCTAAGTAATTGAATTTTTCTAATTATTTTATGTTTTGCAGGTAATGAAATAAGGTGGTTTCTATTCTTTCCACTCTTGCCTTTCTAGAATCAGTAAGTGCTTCATCAAAATCTTATTTGAGAAGAAATGCCTTTTGCTCAAAACTTGGTTTTACTTGTGGGGATTGAGGAGGGATAGGGTAAAAGAAAGTAATATTGAAGGGGCAAGAAGAAAACCGAATGTAATGGACAATTTTTAATATATAATGCATGAAAACATGGAAGCATGTTTTCTTTCTGGAATCAAATCTAACTGCTCTATTAATGAAGAGCTAGTATTTGTAATTATTGAACTGATTTCTGGTTGTGGTTTCTGGAGGGCTTTTTGGTTTTGTTTTTTACCAAGGCATCTCAGCCTCTTGATATTCCTCTTGCTTATAGACTAGAAAAGGAAAATATGCAGTTTAGAAAGTTATAAAGTTTATAAAGCAGTACTGAATTTACATGAACTGAAATGAAGAATGCATCTTCTGTGAATCTGCAGAACACCACTGGTTTAATTTAGTTCATGGAAAAGTAAGTAAATTGACTGAAATAAGCTGTAGAAGAGGATTTTAAAATAAACAACCAACCCTCCTCGCCCACTCCTTGCAAGAGGAGAATTTTTAAAAGATTGTGATGTGTTGGCTGCACCTATCGCTATTTGTCTGTACCTTTTCTCACCAATGTAATTCATCAGATACCTCTTTGGGATTACTTCAGTTGTTGCAGATGACAGAGAATGTTATCTCATCTTCTGTTTGCACTAGTTAGGAGGATCACAGAATCACAGGGGTTGGAAGGGACCTCTGGAGATCATCTCGTCCAACTCCCCTGCTTGAGCAGGTACACCTAGAGCAGGGTGCACAGGACTGCATCCAGGTGGGTTTTGAATGTCTCCAGGGAAGGAGACTCCACAGCCTCTCTGGGCAGCCTGTGCCACTGCTCTGGCACCCTCACAGTAAAGAAGTTTTTTTCCAATATATTGAGGTGGAACTTCCTGTGTTCCAACTTGTGCCCATTGCCCCTTGTCCTGTCATTGGGCACCACTGAAAAGAGTCTGGCCCCATCCACTTGACACCCACCCTACAGGTATTTATAAGCATTGATAAGATCCCCCCTCAGTCTTCTCCAGGCTGAACAAATCCAGGTCTTTCAGCCTTTCCTGATAAGAGAGGTGCTCCAGTCCCCTGATCATCTTTGTAGCTCTCTGCTGGACTTGCTCGAGCAGATCCCTGTCCTTCTTAAACTGGGGGGCCCAGTACTGGACACAGTACTCCAAATGTGGTCTCACTAGGGCAGAGTAGATGGGGAGGATAACCTCCCTCCACCTGCTGGCCACACTCCTTTTAATGCACCCCAGGACGCAGTTGGCCTTCTTGGACACAAGGGCACATTGCTGGCTCATGGTCAGCTTGTTGTCCACCAGCACTCCCAGGTCCTTCTCAACAGAGTTGCTTTCCAGTAGTTCAGCCCCCAACCTGTACTGGTGCATGGGGTTGTTCCTCCCCAGGGGCAGGACCTTGCACTTGGTCTTGCTGAGTTTCATGAGGTCCCCCTCAGCCCAGCTCTCCAGCCTGTCCAGGTCTCGCTGGATGGCAGCACAGCCTTCTGGTGTATTAGCCATTCCTCCCAGCTTGGTATCGTCAGCAAACTTGCTGAGGTTACACTCTGTCCCATCATCCAGGTCACTGATGAATATATTGAACAGGACTGGACCCAGTACGGACCCCTGGGGAGCACAGCTAGTTATGTGCATCCAACAAGACTCTGCCCCATTGATCACAACCCTCTGAGCTTTGTTATTGAGCCAGTTCTCTATCCACCTCACTGTCATCTCATCTAACCCACACTTCCTTAGCTTGTCTCTGAGGATGTTATGGGAACAGTGTTGAATGCCTTACTGAAGTCAACATAAACAACATCCACTGCTCTCCTTTAATCTACCCAGCCAGTCATGCCATCACAGAAGGCTATCAGGTTGGTCAAGCATGATCTCCCCTTGGTGAATCCATGTTCACTACTTCTGATAACCTTCTTTTCCTCTACATGCCTGGAGGTGACCTCCAGGATGAACTGCTCCATCACCTTTCTGGGGATGGAGTTGAGGCTGACTGGCCTATAGTTTCCCGGGGCCTCCTTCTTGCCCTTTTTGAAGACTGGAGTGATATTTGCTTTCCTCCGGTCCTCGGGCACCTCTCCTGTCCTCCACGACCTTTCAAAGATGGTAGAGAGTGGCTTGGCAAGAGCATCCACCAGTTCCCTCAGCACTTGTGGGTGCACCCCATCAGGGCCCATGGCTTTGTGAGGGTCCAGTTTGCCTAGGTGATCTCTAACCCAATCCTCCTCAACCTCTCCTCTGGGGGCTGAGATGCCTGAGGGCCAGCCTTAGCAGTGAAGACTGAAGCAAAGAAGGCATATTTTATTTTATTCTTTAAACCCCTCATTCTGCATGATTAAGTATTACGGTTCTCAGGCAGTGGTACATTTTAACTGCACATTACAATATAAAAGATAAAGAAGTTATGTAGTATTCATTGGCTGTTCCACTCAAAGTCAGAAGTGACATCGACATTTGTGGAATAAAATTGTAAGGACCTGGAGTGCATCCCCCTTCTAGGAGTTTAGCTGGCTAAGTCAAAGAGTTTAGCTGGCTGATTCCAAGGTCAGCTCCTTCACTTTATAAGAGCTGTTGTGAAGAGAGCTAGAAGTGAGAGCATGACCTTCCTTTTCCCTTGAGAGCTGCTTTTAAGCTGCGGCTTTACCACTGGACCCTGCCTGTGCTACATTGCAGCTGTGTACGTGCCTGGTCTCAGACCTCCATGATTCTGACCGTGACCTGGACCCGCTGGCTTGGCTCTCTGGCTTGGCCTTGGACCTGCTTCATCACTGCATACTTGCTGGGTGATCACTGGACTGTGTCTGACCCCAACTACTGTCTCTGGCTCTAATCCTGACCTGGACTTGCTGCTCTGCATTATGGCTCCTTGTTGGTGAGGTCACTGCTCCTGCTTGCCTTGTTCTTGTGCTCCACTCCTGGCTCACCTTTGCTTGCAGAGCAGCTGGCCCTTGCTGCTGCCTGACAAAAATGAGTCAGAGGAGAATCAGGTCCCTCTTCCTTTTATATTGTCTGAATCCTGATGGCTTCCCATGAGGGAATATCCTCTTAGCTTGAAGTTTTCAGGTATAACCAATTCCTCAAAAGGAATTTACTTACTGAATGTGTGACAGAATCTAACTGGAAATTTACTGGAGTTTCAACACTTTTTCCTCTAGTTTTTCATTGGATTGATTTTGTACTCTTGACTTTAGGTTTGGACAGGGTAAGAAGCATTAGGTCTTTAGATCAAGAGCTACTGCTTACTTGTCTTGATAACTGCTAAAATTATTTCTTTGTCACAAATGCCTTTAAGAAGTTAAAAAAAATTATTGCTTAACTGTTCTAGAGGCACTTCAAATCTTGCGTATGCTTTGTATTCTACTACTTTAGCATTTTAATGCTTTTTTTCTGCTTTGAAAAAAATCTGGAACAGCATTCTATAACTTCATGCATGCAGTCCAAGGAGCGGGTAAAGCCTCTGTGGTATGGGGGACAATGGCTGAAATATCAATATGGGGAGGCCTGGCAGATTGACTATATCACATTCCCACAAACCTGCCAGGGCCAGCACCATGTGCTTACAATGGTAGAAGCAACCACTGGCTGGCTGGAAACATATCCTGTGCCCCATGCCACCACACAGAACACTCTCCTGGGTCTCGAAAAACAAGTCCTATGGCGACATGGCACCCCAGAGAGAATTGAGTCAGAAAACAGGACTCATTTCCGAAACAACCTCATAGACACCTGGGCCAAAGTGCATGGTATTGAGTAGGTGTATCACATCCCCTATCATGCACCAGCCTCTGGGAAAATTAAACAGTACAATGGATAATTAAAGGCTACACTGAGAGCAGTGGGGGGGTGGAACATTTAAACACTGGGACACACATTTAGCAAAAGCCCTCTGGTTAGTCAACGTGAGGGGATCTGCCAACCGAGCTGGCCCTGCCCAGTCAGAAATCCTACATACTGTGGAAGGGGATAGAGTCCCTGTAGTGCACGCAAAAAGTATGCTGTGCAAAACAGTCTGGGTTCTTCTTGCCTCAGGCAAAGGCAAACCCATTCATGGGATTGCTTTTGCTCGAGGACCTGGGTGCACTTGGCGGGTGATGCGGGAGGATGGAGGAGTCTGGTGTGTGCCTCAAGGGGATTTGATTTTGGGTGTAAACAGCCAATTAATTGAATGGTATGCTGTTAATTGCTATATGATGTTGTATGTCATCACTACTATGGTTGCTATATGTATGGGACCCGAGCATGACGTAAATGGTATGGAATAAGGGGTGGATACTGTCATGGTTTTAGCTGGGATAGAGTTAATTTTCTTCACTGTACCTGGCATAGTGCTGTGCTTTGAACTTAGCATGGAAATAATGTTGATAACACACTGATGTTTTGGTTGTTGCTGGGTAGTGCTTGTACCAGTCAAGGACTTTTCTAACTTCCTTTGCTCTGCCGGGTGCACAAGAAGCCGGGAGGGGAGGGGGCACAGCTAAGAGAGTGGATTCAAACTGGCCAAAGGGATATTCCATGTCATGTAACGTCATGCCCAGTATGTTGACTGGGAGGAGCTGGCCAGTGGAGGCAGGCAGAAATCGTGGCTTGGGGACCGGCAGCATTGGTTGGCGGGTGGTTAGCGGTTGTATCGTTTGTGTTTCTGGTTTTTTCCTTTTTCCCTTTCCCTTTTAATTTTACTATCATTATTTTTATTATTATCATAATCATTACTATTATCATTATTATTTTAATTTAATTTTTAATCTGTTCTTATCTCAACCCACAATTATTTTTTCATTTGCTTTTGCTCTTCTGATTCTCTCCCCCATCCCACAGGGGTGGGGGGAGTGAGCAAGCGGCTGTGTGGTGTTTAGTTGCTGACTGGGGCTAAACCATGACATGGGGTTACATCAGGTTGGCGGCCAGTCACCAGTGGGGTTCCTCAGAGCTCAGTTTTAGGGCCAGTGCTCTTTAATATTTTAATAAATGATCTGGACACAGGAATCTAATGTACATTAAGTTTGCTGATGATACTAAATTAGGAGGAGCTGTGGACTCCCTCAAGGGTAGAGAGGCCTGACAGAGAGATCTGGATAGACTAGAGAGCTGGGCAATCACCAACCCTATGACATTTCACACATGACATGAACAAAACCTAAATAGCAAGTGGTACAGTGAAAAAATATGTTTGTTCTTGCCAACTGAAATTACAGCTTAAGCATCTTAAATAAAATTACTAGTATAAAAGCCTAATCTAAGGAAATTTTATTTTCTTGTTCGTTTTTTACCACACAATTTTTCACTGATAGCTTACCCTTTTTTTTGGTTATAGATTGTATCTTAAATTAGCTGCCAAGATCACCTGCAATTTTGACCACTGGAATCGCCACCCTGGCATATAAATAATGATTATTAACAAGTTCTTTTCCACAGAAAAAAAAGAGAAATTAGAATAGCATTTAAGTGAATATCAGTATTATAATGTGAGGCTAGCTTTAATTTTTATTAGAGACGTCATCCCCAATTAGGCTCCTTGGACTGCATGCATGAAGTTATAGAATGCTGCTCTTTCTTCTGACTGTTATAACTGAAGAAAATGCATTTTCTTTTTGTGAGGTTATCTGAAAAAATCTCATCTGCACACTCACAAAGGAGCTCAGGCTCTTGAGTGAATATCAAGCCAGACTAGCTGGTAAATAGGTGAAGCAGCCTGGGAGCAAGGGTGGTGTGTGTGGGTCTCTAAGGGCCAGCTCTGGGTGTAAAAATGCCTGTGTGTCTCTAAGGGTGAAAGCACAGGGGGTTGGCTATCAGGGACTGGAACAGTTCCATCCAATTCAGGGGGTGAGACTGCCTGTATATCTCTAGGGGCAAGAGCACAGGGGGGCAGGTGGGTGGGCAGTTATTGGTACCTGGAAATTCCTGGCCAGTTCTCTGTGTGTGCGGCAGTCTGTACCAGCAACTGTTATGGGACTGCGGCCTCAGCGGCCCATATGTACAGATGCCAGCAACTGGGGAGACTGGGATCCAGGGACAGCTACTGGGCAGGCTGAGTGTGTGAACATATGCACATATATAGTCTCATTAGTGGACTTCTATCCTGCTCAGCCAGCGGGGAGCAGGATGAGGCCATTGGTGCTGTCTATGTTTGTGTTAGGGCTCTGAGCATCTGTGAGCTGTGTGGCCAGACGTGTGTGTGTATATATATGTGGTACATACGTTGTGTATATGTGTGCTCTGTGTGCGTGCACCTTCTAGGAATGTCTCTTCAGCCTTGCCACTGGTTGAACACGGGGAAATGGAGCAGCAGCAGTCTCACCTCTCTTGGGCTGTTGGCTACAGCATGATATATTTTCCTCGACTATAGAATCATAGAATCCTTAAAGTTGGAAAAGGCCTCTAGGATCATCAAGTCCAACCGTCAACCCAACACCACCATGTCCCCATAACCATGCCCTGAAGTGCCACGTCTACACATATTTTAAATACCTCCAGGGATGGCAACTCCACCACCTCTCTGGGCAGCCTGTTGCAATGCCTGACCACACTTTCAGTAAAGACATTTTTCCTAATATCCAGTCTAAACCTTCCCTGACGCAGCTTGAAGCCATTTCCTCTCGTCCTATCGCTAGTGACCTGGGAGAAGAGACCAACATCCACCTCACTACAACTTCCTTTCAGGTAGTTGTAGGGAGTGGTAAGGTCTCCCCTCAGCCTCCTCTTCTACAGGCTAAACAACCCCAGTTCCCTCAACCTCTCCTCATAATACTTGCTCTCCAGACCCTTCACCAGCTTTGTTGCCCTTCTCTGGACACACTCCAGCACCTCAATGTCCTCCTTGTACTGAGGGGCCCAAATGTGAATACAGTATTCAAGGTGCAGCCTCACCGGTGCCAAGTACAGGGGTACAATCACTTCCCTACTCCTGCTGGCCACACTATTCCTGATACAAGCCAGGATGCTGTTGGCTGCCTTGGCCACCCGGGCACTGCTGGCTCATGTTCAGCCGGCTGTCAACCAACACCCCCAGGTCCTTTTCTTCCAGGCAGCTTTCCAGCCACTCTTCCCCAGGCCTGTAGCATTGCATGGGGTTGTTGTGACCCAAGTGCAGGACCTGGCACTTAGCCTTGTTAAACCTCATACAACTGACCTCGGCCCATTGATCCAGCCTGTCCAGCTCCATCTGCAGAGCCTTCCTACCCTCAAGCAGATCAATACTCCCGCCCAACTTCTTGTTTCCTGCAAACTTACTGAGGGTGCACTTGATCCCCTCATCCAGATAATTGATAAAGATTAAGATTAAAGAAGACTGGCCCCAAAACTGAGCCTTGGGGAACACTGCTTGTGACCGTCCACCAACAGGATCTAGCTCCATTCACCACAACTCTCTGGGCTCGGCCATCCAGCCAGTTTTTTACCCAGAGAAGAATGTACCTGTCCAAGCCATGAACCGCCAGCTTCTCTAGGAGGACGCTGTGGGAGACAGTGTCAAAGGCTTTACTAAAGTCCAGGTAGACAACATCCACAGCCTTTCCCTCATCCACTAGGCAGGTCACCTGGTCATATGTTTTAGATAGTTATGGTCCAATATTCTTCTTTATTGACTGAATTTCTTGACCATATGCTAGATATATCTTGTTACCTTCTGTTTTCTGATGATCACTGGACTTTTGAGGGGATCTCTTGCTATCACTACCCCTGCTCTTCGTAGGGCTGTACCTCACTGGTAAGATTGCTACCCTTCCCTGCCTTGCTGTTGCCTTGTCGTGGTTTAACCCTAGCCAGCAACTAAGCACCACACAGCCATTGGTTCACTCCCCCTCCCCGGTGGGATGGGGGTTAGAATCAGAAGAGTAAAAGTGAGAGAACTTGTGGATTGAGATACAAAAATTTTAATAATTGAAATGAAATACAGTAAAATAGTAGTAGTAATAATAATATACAAAGCAAGTGATGTATGATACAATTGCTCACCACCTGCCAAACAATGCCCATCCCATCCCCAAGCAGCGATCGCTACCACCCCAGCCAACTCCTCCCAGTTTATATACTGAACATGACACCATATGGTAATGGAAGATCCCTTTGGCCAATTTGGATCAGCTGTATTGGCTGTGCCCCCTCCCCTCCCGGCTTCTTGCACACCTGGCAGAGCATGGGAACCTGAAAAGTCCTTGACTAGTGTAAGCACTACCTAGCAACAACTAAAACATCAGTGTGTTATCAGCATTATTCTCATACTAAATCCAATACACATCACTATACCAGCTACTAGGAGGAAAATTAACTCTATCCCAGCCAAAACCAGGACAGCCTTTAGCTCCTGGCTTGCCTGTACTTTTAGAGGAGTTACTGTTGCTGTGTTCTGATACTTATTTCTTCACTCTTGTTTTAACTACTTCTGACCAAGCTAAATGAAAAGGTAGGATGCTTGAGACTCAATTGCTTTCTTTCAACTTGTTGGTCTAGTACCAGAACCAGAAAATACTTTCAATTTTGAAAGCCTCTCACATATTGTGAAGCATCTTTAAAGCAGGTTGTGCAGTTCTAGTAGCAGTAGACTCAGAAGCTAATGGTTCATAACATATGAAAACTTTAATTTTAAACTTTTAAGTGTTAAAGGTGTGTGGGGGAGGGGTTCCTTTGTGGGGTTTTTTTTGTGTTTCTGTGTCCCTAGAGGATCTTGAGCAATCTGACCTTAAAGATACATCAAGTTTAATATTGGCCTTTTCACTCTAAGAGGACTTCTGTGCCTTTGGCCCAAGGCTTGAAAGTAGCAAGTTCCAAAAAAAGAAAAAAAAAATACCACCAAAAATAGGCTGCCTCATCAAGGGGAGGATGTTGATGAAGTGGTCTTACTTCAACTACAAGAAGCATCATACTCACAGGCCTGATCCTGCTAGGGGACTTGACCCTACTCGGTGGCGGGGCAGTATGAGAAGTAGAAAAGGCTTTGACACTGTGTAAGCACTGCTCAGCAATAACAAAAACATGCCTGAATTATCAACACTGTTTTCATCACAAATCTGAAACATAGCCCCATACAAGCTACTATGAAGAAATTTAACTCTATCCCAGACAAAACCAGTACAGTATGTTAGTCAGAAAAGGAAGACAAAAGAAATTGTACCCACCCCCTCCCCAATAAATGAGACAGGGGATCTGGTGACAACTGACATGAAGGCTGAGGTACTCAACAACTTTTTTGACTCAATTTTCACTGGCAATTGCTCTTCCCACATCTCTTGAGTCCCTGAACCTCAAGGCAGGGAGTGGGGGAATGAAGTCCTGCCCATTATATGAGAAGACCAATTCGAGACCACCTGAGGAACCTGAACATACATAGGTCCGTGGGACCCGACAAGATGCATCCCAGGGTCCTGAGGGAATTGGCTTATGCAGCTGCCAAGCCGCTCTCCGCCATATTTGAAAAGTCATGGCAGTCAGGCAAAGTCCCCAGTGTCTGGAAAAAGGGAAGCATCACACCCATTTTTAAAAAGGGTAAAAAGGAGAACCCTTGGACCTCCCGACCAGTCAGCCTCACCTCTGTGCCTGATAACATCATGGAACAGATGCTCCTGGAAGACATGTTGAAACAGAAGGGTGACAGGGAGGTGATTAGGGACAACCAACATGGCTTCACCAAGGGCAAATAATACCTGACTAATCTGGTGGCCTTCTGCAGTGGAGTGACTGCATTGGTGGATAAAAGAAGAGCAAGTGATGTCATCTATCTTGACTTCTGCAAGGTCTTTGATACAATCCCCCACAACATCCTTCTCTTTAAATTGGAGAGATATGGATTTGATGGCTGGACCGTTTGGTGGATGAGGAACTGGTTGGATGTTCGCATCCAAAAAATTGCAGTAAATGGTTCTATGTCCAAGTGGAGACCAGTAACAAGTGGTGTCCCTCAGGGGTCTGTACTGGGACCAATACTGTTTAATATCTTTATTAATAACATTGATGGTGGGATTGAGTGCACCTTCAGCAAATTTGCAGACGACACCAAGCTGAGTGGTGCAGTTGATAAACTAGAGGGAAGAGATGCCATCCAGAGGGACCTTGACAGGCTTAAGGAGTGGGCCCATACGAACTTCATGAAGTTCAACAAGGCCAAGTGCAAGGTCCTGCACCTGGGTCGGGGCAATCCCCAGTATCAGTACAGACTGGCTGCTGAACTGATTGAGAGCAGCCCTGTGAAGAAGGACGTGGGGTTACTGTTGGATAAAAAGCTGGACATGAGCTAGCAATGCGTGCTTGCAGCTCAGAAAGCCAACTGTATCCTGGGCTGCATCAAAAGAAGTGTGGCTAGCACTTAATCCGGGAGTGCAGCACAGACTGGGATCAACCTGGCTGGAGAGCAGCTCTGTCGAAAGGGACCTGGTGGTCCTGGTGGACAGAAAGCTCAACATGAGCGAACAGTGTGCTGCTGCGGCCAAGAAGGCCAACAGGATGCTGGGTTGCATCAAAAAGGGCATCGCCACCAGAGAGAAAGAAGTCATTATCCCACTCTACTCAGCACTTCTCAGGCCACACCTGGAGTACTGTGTACAGTTCTGGTCCCCTCTATACAAAAAGGATTTGGACAGGCTGGAAAGGGTCCAGAGAAGGGCCACCAAGATGATCAAAGGACTGGGAAGCCTGCCATATGAGGATAGGCTGGGAGAACTGGATTTGTTCAGCCTTGAGAAAAGGAGGCTCAGAGGGGAGCTCATCACCATGTACCAGTACTTAAGGGGTAGTTACAACGAAGATGGAGACTCCCTTTTTACAAGGAGTCACATGAAGAGGACACGGGGGAATGGACACAAGTTGCTCTTGGGGAGATTCCGATTGGACACCGGAGGGAAATTTTTCACAGTGAGGACAGTCAACCATTGGAATAATCTCCCCAGGGAAGTGGTTGACTCAGCCACGTTGGACACCTTCAAGTGTTGTCTGGACAGGGTGCTGGGCCATCTTGTCTAGACTGCGCTCTTTCTAGAAAGGTTGGCTGATCCCTGAGGTCCCTTCCAACCTGAGATTCTGTGAGTCTGTGATTCTGTGTGATTCTGTCACTCTACTCCACTCTCATGAGACCCCACCTGCAGTACTTCATCCAGCTCTGGGGGTCCCCATCACAAGACAAACATGGACCTGTTAGAGAGGGTCCAGAGGAGGGCCACGAAAATGGTCAGAGGGCTAGAACAGTTCTCCTATGAAGAAAGGCTGAGAGAGTTGTGTTGTTCAGCCTGGAGAAGAGAAGGCTCTGGGGACACCTTATTGTGGCCTTTCAATATAGAAAGAGGGCTTATAAGAAAGATGGAGAGAGACTTTTTACCAAGGCCTGTAGTGACAGGACAGGGGGCAACAGTTTTTAACTGAGAGAGGGTAGATTTAGATAAGATATAAGGAAGAACTTTTTTTATGATGAGGATGGTGAGACACTGGAACAGGTTGCCCAGAGAGGTTGTGAATGCCCCATCCCTGGAAGTGTTCAAGGCCAGGCTGGATGGGCCTTTGAGCAACTTGTTCTAGTGAAAGATGTCCCTGCCATGGCAGGGAGATTGGAACTAGGTGATCTTTAAAGGTCCCTTCCAACCCAAACCATTCTATGATTCTATGATTCCTTGAATCACAGAGAGAGCTTTGTGTATGAGCAGGTCACCAGACAAGAGTGGGTTTTCCTCTAAAACCTGACAATTTCCATCTGCCGTTCTGTCTCCATAGTACTCTTCAGCAGCCAGCCATATGTGAGGTAACCAGCCTGGTCCTTAGTGGGTGCACAGGTTTTGCAATGTAAAGTCTGTTTATGACCTTTTTATCTTGAGCTAGACATAACTTGGTCATTGTGGAAGTCCTGAGCTTTAAAAGCCATTGACATATGGTATAACATAAAGGCTTTTTTAAGCAACGTTAAGCGTGGCCACCACCTCCAGTAGCTTCAGGCCCAGGACTCCTTCCTGCCCAGCTGCTGGAGCCCAGCCCAGTGAGTCCGGGGTCTCTGCCCACGCTGAGGGACAGGACTGCTATTTTCCTGTTTGCAGGGTCAACCAGCAGCAAAGCTGAGCATGTATCCCAGACACAGACATGGCCAGTTACACAGACTGTCAACAGCACCTACATAAAGGACTCACCTCATATCCCTGCCTGTACCCAGGGCTTCCTACTTGGCAGTTAGTCCAACCTGAAGTTTTCTAGCGAATTACAAATGCATAACCCCATGCACACCAGCAAATTACACACACATGCTATTTAGGATTTGTTCATGTCTTTTTTATCATTTTTGATCCGGTCTGTGTGTGAAATATGTTGTTACAGAGATGGTCATCTGTGGAGGCTTGCAAAGATTTTTGTCTTCACTGCTTTTGGTTTGCTACTACTTTGTATTATAACATTGGGCAACCTTTCTATGGTGGTAGATAGATGGTATCAAATCCCTCTTGAGTCCATTGGTTCTGTTTCTTCTGTTGGCAAGACTTTATTGCTAAGAAAGGCCTATTCCTTTCCTGAGTGGAGATTGCTCATACATGTTATTTCTTTTCTCGCTGTCCCAGAGATCACTGTCACTTTGGTCTCATTCACTTGTACACATTTATGAGGTCTGGCGTGTCTGAATTGAAGATTTGAACTTGAATTGTGTTTTTTGCCAGAGCAAAACAGAGTAGAAACTGGAAATTCGGCCTTCCAAATGGAAGAAAAGGTGAACATTAATGGGGGGTGACTTAATTCTAGGTCTGTTTCTTTTTTTAATAATAAAGGAACTTGAGGAGATTGGCTATGTCAGGTACAGGATCCTTCCAGTTCCTTTTTCCTCAGATAGAGGGGAAGATGTGAGCAGGCAATGAAGGAACTTTTTTATCCTGCATGTGTTAGATTGTCTTCATTGTTGACTGCATACTAGCTGTATATCAAGTAGTCAATAAGCACAAGTTTAATGTGTTAAGGGATGTTAAGACAGGTGCTGCCTCCAGCTGCTCTGGCTCAGGACTCCCTCCTGCCTGGTGGCTGGAGCTCAGCCCAGTGTGCCTGGGGACCCGGGGTCTCTGCCCAGGCTGAGGGATGCAACTGCCACTTTCCTGTTTGCAGGTTCAACCATTAGCAAAGCTGAGCATGTATCCCAGAAACACACACACGCACACACACACAGATGCAGGACACATGCAGGACACTGACATGGCCAGTTACATAGACTCCCACAGGCAAGGTGCTGCCTTCAAGAGCACCTACATACAGGATTTGCATAAAATGTATACACAGGCAGCCAAGTCCCTTTCCTCATCTTTGGCTGTCAGCGATAGAAGTTCACTAGTGAAGGCACAGACAACACTCTAGATTCACAAGCACATGCACGCTTGCAGATCCCCAAGTACCAGCACAGCCTCTCTGTCCGTCCAGTACCCCTGTTGTCCCTAAATCAGGGTTCTTTACCCGGCATGCAAAACGCCAACCAACACACTGCGTCGAGATATTTCTCTTTATTGCCAGTCTGCAGCGGGGTGCCAGGCATTTAACATCAGCCAGCACACCTTTTAGAAATGCATGGGGTCTTTCATACAAAATGCTGTCTGTCGTGGTTCAGCCTCAGCTGGCAACTGAACACCACGCAGCCGCTCGCTCACCCCCCCCCCCCACCCCTGTGGGATGGGGAAGAGAATCGGACGAGCAAAAGAACTTGTGAGTTGAGATAAGCACAGTTTAATGATTACAATAAAATGATAATGCTAAATGATTATGATAATAATGACAATAATGTTAATATAATAAAAGGGAAAAGGAAGGGAAAGGGAAAACAGGGGAAAAAACAGCAGAAACACGAACGATACAACCGCTCACCACCCGCCGACCGACGCTGCCCGTCCCCGAGCCGCGATTGCTGCCTCCCTCCCCCGGCCAGCCCCTCCCAGCTAGCATACTGGGCATGACGTTACATGATATGGAATATCCCTTTGGTCAGTTTGAATCAGCTCTCTTAGCTGTGCCCCCTCCCCTCCCAGCTTCTTGTGCACCCAGCAGAGCATGGGAAGCTAGAAAAGTCCTTGACTAGTACAAGCGCTACCCAGCAACAACCAAAACATCTGTGTTTTATCTCAACAGGTTTTTTTTTTCCCTGCTAATTTCAAAGCACAGCACTATACCAGCTAGAGTGAAGAAAATTAACTCTATCCCAGCTGAAACCATGACACTATCAAAAAGAAATTACATTAAAATATCTGCTTGGTTATTTGTACAAAAGTTTGTCCGCACATGTCTTATTTTTAGTTTGGCTCATTATATTAAGGTGGGCTCACATTTACATCTAAGGTCTCCTCCTAGGAGTGAGCTTTTTAGTATTATAATTAACCTAAGGTAACCAGAGGTCATACCTTCATCCTATCAGTTATCACTAAGTTAATGTGTTACTTCACCTCCTGCTGTGGCTCCTGCCTGAACAATGGCTAGCCCTAAGGCAGGTATTTGCAGATCTTTGTTTTCAGGGCATTCTATTCTCTCTATTCAAGGCTGACCATCATGGTTCTTTTAACCCTTGGATATCAAATTCCCCCCTTTGAGACTTATGGATATGTTCTACACTTCCCATAAGTCTCACCTTATAATTTTCTCAAAGAATTCTTCATCGACTCCTGTTCTTCTATTTTCTTCATAAAAGGGCTGTCTTCTAATTTAGTGACCATTATTTGGTGGGTTTTTCCATTTTTCAATGCCTGTTTGCATAAGTTCGGATACACAGGTGTTTTAGCTGGGATAGAGTTAATTTTCTTCATTGTAGCTGGCATAGTGCTGTGCTTTGGACTTAGTATGAAAATAATGTTGATACTACACCGATGTTTTGGTTGTTGCTGGGTAGTGCTTATACTAGTCAAGGACTTCTGTAGCTTCCCATGCTCTGCCAGGTGCGCAAGAAGCCGGGAGGGGAGGAGGCACAGCTAAGAGAGCGGATTCAAACTGGCCAAAGGGGTATTCCATATCATGTAACGTCATGCCCAGTATATTAACTGGGGGGAGCTGGCCGGGGGTGGGCAGCGATCGCAGCTCGGGGACCAGCAACGTCAGTCCGCGGGTGGTGAGTGGTTGCACTGTCACTAAAATCGGGAATAAACCTCATAACACCAATGTAGTGTTAGAAGGCAGGCATTCTTTATTTGTGGCGCCGGATGCAGGGGGGATCGCTCCTCCTAATGTGCATACTGTCAGATCTCTTTGTGCCAGTTAAGTACGTGCTTCATATACATATTCATTAGCCTTATGATAAAAGATATACATATTCATTATATGCAGACATCATTTGCACATGCCTATTGGTGTCTCTGGGTGGTCGTCAGGGGTCTCTGGATGAAGGACATACTCTTCCTCCCTGTGTCCGCTAGTTAACCCTTGTGTTCGTGCAAACTCAGTTCTGAGATTAGGTATGTACTGTCCTTGAGGGATGGTCTGTTCTGGTTTAGTGTCTGCTCTGCAGTGCCTTATCTTTATGGCTCTGTATGTCTGCTTTTCTTAAGGCCAAATGTCATTGTGACTTTGTTTAGATACTTCTAATCTTGAAGCCTCTCTGACTCCCCTAAAGCAACAAGGTTTAGTCATCCTGTAGGCTGTTCTTGTTTCAGCTACCTCATTATCTTGGTTAAGTTTTGGCTCCGGGCCCCAGTGTAACCAGGGTGATGAAGTTAACCAAACATGGATGCTGCTACATCAGCCAACTGAACATTAAGTCTGGGTGTAACCAGATTTGAAGGATGCCTTCTTTTGCGTACCTCTGGACATAAAGTCAAAGCATATTTGCTTTTGAATGGGAAAGCCCCACAACAGGATGAAAGACACAGCTAACATGGGCTGTACTTCCACAAGGATTCAAAAATAGCCCTACGATATTTGGGAATCAGCTGGCAACAGAATTAGAGGTATGGAAAAAACAGAACCAAGGGGGAGTCATATTGTTACAGTATGTGGATGACATTCTGATAGCGGTGTTGCCGAAAAACGCGGTAAAATCAGAAACAACTCTTTAACACCAATTTAGTATTAAAGAGCAGGCATTCTTTATTCACGGCGCCGGATGCACGGGGGATCGCTCCTCCTAACGTGCATACCTTACACACCTTTCCCATATAATTTATAGATCAAAAATTTACTTATTCATGCATATTCATTATTGTCCTTTTTACTGATTGGTACAAACTTGCTCGTTCCACATGTAGATTACTGCGCAAACTCAGTTGTCTTCTTCTATTGTTCTCTTTTGAGTAGGTGGTATTACTTGGGTCGGTGGTCCGTGAGTCGGGGGTCGCGATCTCCCCCTGATGGAATTACCTTTTACCCTTTTGGCTCTCAGTCTTGGCAATCCTGGCCAATTTTCTCAGTCCACTACACGAAACCACATTTTGTCATCCTTTTCTGACAGAAGCACATTGTCTATTGTTTCGTTCACGTTAATGATTACCTAGGGACTAAAATGCAGATCAAAGAATACACTGATTGGTATACTCCATGTCCCCAGACTTAATGTCCAGTTGGATAGGGCTGTACAAGGAGTATAGCAACATCCATGGTTGGTTAATTCTATCGCTCTGGTTACATTTCCCCCCTTTGGAAGTTTTGAAATGAAACTATAGTATCTACATCCCAATGTGTTTGCTCATGCTTTTCTTTTGCAAGTTTTGTCATAACTTTTGGGGTTATTATTATCTGGGTGGTGTTTTTTTTTTTTGTGTTACCATCCTTCTGTATTTTGTGAGGCTTCCACTTGTTCTGTTAATTGTTCATCCAGTTTATTATATCTCGGTTTTAACTCTGGAATTTTTATCTGTTTTACTGGTACTAGTGCAAGGATACCTTGCTCTGCAGTTCTCTTTTCAGCTTTATCTGTCAATTGTTTACTTATGTTTACAGCCGTTTGGCTGAATTGATGAGCTTTGCAATGCCTTACCACCACTTCTTTTGATTTCTGCACATCTTCCAGAAGTTGGAGAATTTCTTCTTTATGCTTTATTGATGATTCTTGGGCTGATAGCAGTTCTTTTTTCTTCGAAATAGCTCCATGATTATGGATTACACCAAATGCATATTTGGAATCAGTCTAAATATTTATCTTTTGTCCTTTTGCCATTCGCAGATCTTGCTTCAGTGCTACCAATACTGCTTTCTGTGCTGAGGTGTTTGCAGGCAGTGCCCCTGACTCCATTCCCTCGGCGGTGATAACGACAGCATATCCGGCTATTCGCTTCTCTTCTCGCCCAAAGCTTCTTCCATCTGTAAACAATTCCAGATCAGGATTTTCCAGAGGTTTATGTCTCAGGTTCAGTCTGCTGGAATAGACTTGTTCAATAGTTAGCAAGCGATCATGTTCTAAATTGTCCGTAAGATTTTTTGTTGTTAAAAACATAGCAGGATTCACTATAGCAGTAGTCTTCGATTCCACATCATCTTGTTGTAACAAAACAACTTGATATTTCAACATTCTGCTAGGAGATAGCTAATGACTCTCTTTTTGTTCTAGAACAGTTATTATCATGTGCAGGACATATACTGTAATTTTTTCTATTGTTAACTTTCAGGCTTCCTGGATCAGTAATGTTGTTGCTGCCACTGCCCATAAACATTCAGGCCATTCTTTATTCACATTATCAAGTTGTTTGGAGACGTAGCTCACAGGTCTCTTCCAGGTTCTCAGTCGCTGTGTTAGCACTCTAAAAGTGCTAAATGTGGTCTTTCATGGACAAACAACTCAAAAGGTTTAGTTAAATTAGGTAGGCTTAATGCAGGGGCTATCATCAAGGCTCTTTTAAGTTCTTTGAATGCTATTTGGCATTCGGGCATCCAGGTTAAACATTTAGCTTTTGATTCTTTCAATGCTTCATATAATGGTTTTACATACAGTCTATAGTTCAGAATCCAGAGCTGACACTATTTAATTATTTTCAGAAAAGCTCTCAGTTCCTTCAGGCTGCTAGGTTCGGGAATTTGACAAATAGGTTTTTTTTTTCTTTTCATTTTCTAATTGTCTTTGTCTTTGAGATATTTCAAATCTTAAATAAATCACTGCTTTTTTCTTATTTGGGTTTTGTTTCTGGAAACTCAGTATCTTCTTTGGCCCAGAAAATTTAAAAATTTTAAAACATTTTTCTTTATTTTCTGCTGCTATCAGAATGTCATCTATATACTGTAATAATATGCCTCTCTCAGTTCTGTTTTTCTATATCTCTAATTTTATTTTTTTTTTTGCTAGCTCTGAGTCTCAAATATCGTAGGACTATTTTTAAATCTTTGTGGACATACAGTCAATGTTAGCTGTGTCTTTTGTTCTGTGGTGGGGCTTTTCATTCAAAAGCAAATATACTTTGACTTTTTATGTCCAGAGGTATGCAAAAGAATGCATCTTTTAAATCTAGTACAGTAAACCATTTATGCTCCTCTTTTAAAGAGGTCAGTAAAGTGTATGGATTAGCTACTACTGGATGTATATCTTGGACTATCTGATTTATAGCTTATAAATCTTGAACTAGTTAATATTCTTTGCCTCTAGATTTCTTTATTGGTAATATAGGAGTATTATATTCTGATTCACATTCTACTAAAAGCTCATATTTTTAAAAATTTCATAATTAACTTCTCTAATTCTTTTCGAGTCTCTCACTTAATAGGGTATTGTTTTTGTCTTACTGGCTTGGCTCCAGGTTTTAACGTTACTTTTACTGGCTCTGCCAATTTAGATCGCTTTGGAGCTCTGCTCGCTCAAACCAAAGGAATTACTACATTTTCTACTTCTTCGGGAATCTGTTCTTCCCTGGAGGAATCCTGTAACATAAACATTCTCGCCTTTATGGCTTTTGATTCTGGTATTAGTAATTTAATCTCTCTATCTTTAAAAGTTATTTGAGCATCTAATTTACTTAATAGGTCTTGTCATAACAGAGGCAGTGGACATTCAGGCATATACAGAAATTAGTGAGTTGCCCATTGCTTCTCCAGTTTAAACTTTAATGGCTCTAAGAAAGGTTGATTTTTCTTTACCCTGTCGCACTATCAACATCTACTGATTTATGACTAAATTTTTCTTTACATGTATTCAATACCAAATAAGTGGCTCCCGTATCTACTAAAAATTCTATTTCTTCATTCCCTAGCTTCAGTGTAACCAGGTGTTCAGCTAGGGTTGATTCTCCTGGTGTCCTTCATGTCAAGCTACTTAAGCATTTTACTCAAATTTCTAGATTCAGGTTCTTCTAGTTTCTGAAGGTTTGGGGTTTTTTTTACAATATCTGGGGCTGATTGTGTCATGAATATAGAGGCCAATTGAATTGCTTTTTTCTGGTTTTCCTGGATCCAAATTAGTATATTTTCTGGCAGTCATCTTCAGTCTTTCCATAAAGGCTGAAGGGGACTCATTTAATTCTTGTCTTACTTTTTAAATTTTAACCAATTTATTGCTTTTGGCATTGCATGTCTTACTCTAAATAAAATTTATCTCTGATATCTAGTCAACATTCCCCTGGGTCCTGGCCAATTAGGGTCCCACTCGGGATTTGTAGATGAAAAATTCTTATTCATTGTTCTCTGTAAATTCCCATTAGCATGTGCTCCCTGCACCTGCCTTCTGGCTGTATTCCATGCCATTTTCTTGTCAGTTTCAGCAAGCGAAGTATCCAGTATCACAAGTAGAACAATACTTTTTCAAGTTCTCACCACATTTTCCTCTTTTCAAAAACATTGCCATAGAATCTTGTGGACATATCTCACACTGTTTCTGCCACTCTGGATGATTCCACAGTGTAAAGAATAAATCAACATATGCCACTTCTTCCCATTTACCTTCCCTTTTTACAAAACAACATTAATTGCAAGATGGTATTATATTGCAATGTCTCATTTTCTGGCCATTTTTCTCCACCTTCCAATTGATATATTGGCCACCAATGATTGCAATATTCAATTAATGGTTTCCGAGTTAGTGGGTCATCACCCCTGATGTCTTTCCAATGCTTCAAAATACATCCCAAAGGTGTTCTTTGTGGGACAGGTTTCTTACTCGGAAATGTTCCCATCTCTCAATCGGCTAGTAGTTGTGATTGTGCACTATCACAAGTACTAGTCAGAGGGACTCCAACCCCTGTTAGAGCTCCCTCTGGGATTCCACTCTCACTGGAAATCCCTGGGATTCCACTCTCACTGGAAATCCCCCACTGGGATTTCTAGCCCCCTGCTACATATCCCTGGAGACTTCAACCCCCTGTTGAAGACTCCCCTACCCTTGGGCCCCACTCCACAGACTTTCGCCTAGCAGAGACTTACCAACCGAGGTACCTCTTGGCCCCAACCCTGCGTAGCTTTCACCGCGCCTTATGGGCAGGCCTGTGGGACTCCAACCCACTATCCTATCCTATGTGGGAAGCTAACCCCACGTATTTTTCTACCTAAGTTTCTTCTTAAAAGAATGCCTTGTTTACCTCAATCCAGGGGATCTTGCTCAGAATTCTCCGGTCCGGGGATCGGAAGCTCTCCCCAAGAATCCCTCGGTGCCAGCTGGAGGTCTCACGATCCCACGGATCCGTCGAGATTCAAAAGCAGGGTCCCATCTGGGTCACCAAAACTGTTGCCAAAAAACGCGGTAAAATTAGAAACAACTCTTTAACACCAATTTAGTATTAAAGAGCAGGCATTCTTTATTCACGGCGCCGGATGCACGGGGGATCGCTCCTCCTAACGTGCATACCTTACACACCTTTCCCATATAATTTATAGATCAAAAATTTACTTATTCATGCATATTCATTATTGTCCTTTTTACTGATTGGTACAAACTTGCTCGTTCCACATGTAGATTACTGCGCAAACTCAGTTGTCTTCTTCTATTGTTCTCTTTTGAGTAGGTGGTATTACTTGGGTCGGTGGTCCATGAGTCGGTGGTCGCGATCTCCCCCTGACGGAATTACCTTTTACCCTTTTGGCTCTCAGTCTCGGCAATCCTGGCCAGTTTTCTCAGTCCACTACACGAAACCACATTTTGTCATCCTTTTCTGACAGAAGCACATTGTCTATTGTTTCGTTCACATTAATGATTACCTAGGGACTAAAATGCAGATCAAAGAATACACTGATTGGTATACTCCATGTCCCCAGACTTAATGTCCAGTTGGATAGGGCTGTACAAGGAGTATAGCAACATCCATGGTTGGTTAATTCTGTCGCTCTGGTTACAGCGGCAGAAAGTAAAGAAAAATTTTTTGAAATTACTATCAGCTTATTAAATTTTCTGGGCCAAGGAGTTTACAGAGTTTCCAGAAACAAAGCCCAAATACAAAAAGAAGTAGTGATTTATTTGGGATTTGAGATATCTCGAGGACAAAGACAATTAGGAAATGAAGGGAAAGAAGCTATTTGTCAGATCCCCGAGCCTTGCAGCCTGAAAGAACTGAGATTTTCTGGGGATGATTGGATGGCGTTGACTCTGGATCCTGTATTTCCATTACAATCTCCACCCCTGGTCTTTTTGGATCAGACCATCAGGTTTAACATTGTAATGAACTCCTCCCCTTGCCCCTGCTCTGGTTTGGACTTATCCACAGACTGCAGTCCTTTAGGGTTGTACCTGCTCCAAGTGGAGCCGTACCCAGGAGCCACAGTCTCTCCAGGGGCACACCTGCTGCAGCATAGACTTATCCAGAGCCACAGTCGCTTTGAGGTGCACCTGTTCCAGCGTGGCCTCAATGCTTTCAGAGCTATACCTGCTCCAGCATGGCCTTAGCCACAGCTGCAGTCCCTCCAGAAGTAAACCTGCTCCAACAATCCCTTGCCCGTGGCTGTAGTTCCTCCAGAGCCTGCTCCAACTTGGCCTTGCCCATGGCTGCAGTCCCTCCAGAAGTAAGCCTGCGCCGTTGTGGGCTTATCCATGGCCATGCACTTTGAGGTGCTCTGGCATGACCTCATGCACAGCCACTGATGCTTCAAGGTGTACCCGCTGCAGCATGGACTTATCTACAGCCACAGACACTTTGAGGTGTACCTTCTCCAAGATGGATTTATCCTTGGGCCACAAATCCATCAGAGGCATACCTGCTGTGGCACAGACATAACCAAGGCTACAGATGCTTCGAGATATACCTGCTCTGGCATGGGCTTATACACAACCACAGATGCTTTGGGGTGTCCTGCTCCCACATGGACTCATCCACAGGTCACAGTCCCTTTGGCTTGAGTTCACACTGGAGTTCCAGCCTGTCCAGTACAGCAGCACAGAAACAGCAGTGGGGCCCTGGCCATCTGCCAGCCCAGGCACCTGGCCATTGCTGTTATCAGAAAGTTCCCAGGCCCGGCAGGGTAAGGTGATAAGCAGTATAGCAGTACAGCAAGCAGCGAAAGCAAAAAACAGCCACTAATGAGCACTAGACTAGAAAGGCCAACAGTGTATGTATATACAGTAAGTCAGGCAAGCCCCATAGCAAGAACAGAAGCCTGACAATTAATAGCTAAACAGCAATAACAGCTATAAATTCCAGATAGTGCATTCCAGTCAAATCTGTCGTTATCTCAAACCTTTCGTGCCCCACATTGGGCACCAAAATGGACTGTCGCGGTTTAGCCCCAGTTGATTGTAAATGCGAATCAAGAGTCTCTCTATTAAGCTCAGAAATAAAATCGACTCTTCTCTGGGGACCTGCTCACTGGAAACTGGAGCAGCAGCTTTCCTGGAAGAACCTCCCTGAGTAAGTGTTCTTCCTTGTAGTTCACGTACCCGTGCCTCTAGGGTCAAGGTAGGCTTGCCATCCCACCTCATCATGGCCTCTCCGTAGTCACGCAGGTAGAACCATAGGGTGGCCCGTGGTGTGTATCCTCTCCTTTGAGCAAAAGGACACTTATTCCTAACAGCTGAGACACTATGTTGAGGTGGGGAGTAGGACAGATCTTCTTTGAGTTGATGGATCTCTCGGGATAGTTTCTCCACAGCAGAGACTAGCAAGGAAGAGATATTTGCTTCGTAGTCCCGGAGTCTATCAATCACCTCCGCCACCGTTGGTGCCCCGTCCTCTCTCCAGGACATTACTGCCAATGAGTTTGCATAGGAGGATGGTGCGCTTCATACAAACTTCCGCCACATGGGTCGTGTGCACTCAGCCTCATCTGGATCTTTGGAGGACCGTTGATCATCCAGGTCACCATAAATCACCTCAAGCACAGCTAATTCCCCCAGATACTGGATGCCTTTCTCACAGTTGTCCATTTTCCTAGACAATATGTAACATCTTTGAAGGGATACCTTATCTCACTCCAGACAGGAGTCGCCACCAGAGACTGAGGGCTTGTGTTTTATTTCCAATTGCTCTGTCAATGCCCCCTTCCCCAGAAGGGGAACCCAGTTGTTCGGCTTCTTTTCCCTCTAGTTCCAGGATACTGGCCCCATTATCCCAGCATCGGAGAAGACAAGTGACAATGTGCTCACCTGAATGACAGCCAAAATCTTTTTGCATATGTCAACACTCACTCAAGGACAGGGATCGGGTGGTCTCTATTTCATTTATGAATTCTTCCTCCTTGTCTCCTTGTGATGGCCCTGGTTCTTCATCATCCCGTTCTGAACGAGTTGATGTTCGCTTCCAATATTTCTTCTTGTGTATGGGGGCGACTGATACTGGCACAGGTTGATTCTCTGAGTCAGCTCCAGTGCTTGTCGTGGGGGTTTGAGTAGCCATAGTGCTTGGCCTGGGGGTTTGAGTGGCCACAGTGCCTGTCACTTTGCCTTTCAATCCAGAGCCTTTCTCTTCCCCTTGGGAGCACTGAATACTGTTGAACAGGGCTCGGTATGCATGGGCCAGGCCCCAGCATGTTGCAGTTATCTGTGTCTTTCTGGAGATCCCAGCATAACAACATACTTTCTCCAAATATTCTACTAGTTTTTCAGGATTCTGCACTTGTTCGGGGGTGAAACTCCAAAACACTGGGGGTGCCCACTGCCCTAGGTATTTGCCCATGCTATCCCACATGCCCTGCCACTCGTAACTATCAAGCCTTGGGGCAGATTTCTTGGTGATATTCTTAAGTTGTTTAGTCAAAACCAAAACAACATGTCCAAAAACTAACAATAATCATATCTTAACCACCCAAGGATGTTCAAGATACAAGAAGGTTGTTGTAATAGAGGCAGAGACATCAAAGAAGAAAGTTGCAAAGATACCATTCTGTATTTCCTCCATATAAAATCTCTCCGAGGAGGAGGTATAATTGCTAATTGCCTCAACAAGGTGGTATCCAAAGTACAGTAAGGGTTTCAGCAAAAACCCCAAATACCAGATAAAGCTGAAAGCCAGTGTTTGCATAACAAATCTCATAGGCAAAACATTACTAATCACAGAAGAACACAGCAGACTAAACAAACCAACACCAATCTTTAACACCAACTGCAAAAAGGACAACATGGTGCTGTGACCAGCAGCTGTTATTATCTCCAACCCTCGAGCCCCATGTTGGGCGCCAAAAAGGATTGTTGTGGTTTAGCTGGCAACTCAGCCCCACACAGTCGCTTGCTCAGTCCCCCACCGGCGGGATGGGGGAGAGAATCAGGAGGGTAAAGCTTGTGGGTTGAGATAAGAACTCTTTAATAATTAAAATAAAAACCAACAACGACAAAAATGCAATGGAAAGGAAAACAATGAGAGGCGCGAAACCCCAAGGGATTTGGGGGGAAGGGGAATGAACCACCAAAACAAACCCCACACAACAGAGCCACTCACAGCCCACCAACCCAACACCACCCCTTCCCAAGCCACAACTCCCCCGTTAATGTACTGGTCATCGTGTCACATGGCATGGAATGAACATCCCATTGGCCAGTCAGGGTCAGCTGTCTTGGCTGTGGCCCCGTCCCCCCAGCCTCCTGCCTACATGGCAGAGCGTGGGAAGCCGGAAAGGTCCCTGACCGCCACAGGCACTACAGTGAAGAGAATTAACCCCTTCGCAGCCAAAACCAGCACAGGGACGTAAAAATTAGGCTTTGAGGCTTAGAAGAGGTGTTCTGACAGAAACACATTGTCTATTGTTTCATTCACATTAATGTTTAACTAATGACTAAAATACAGATCAAAGAATACACTCATTGTCCCCAGACTTAATGTTCAGTTGGATAGTATAGCAGCATCCATGTTTGGTTAACTTCATCACCCTGGTTACAGCACCACTTACTGTTTGGGATTTTTTCCCCTCTTCCTGTGGTTTCAGTTCTCTCTCTCTTTATTTTCTTTTTAATTATATTACTATTATCATTATTATTGCTATTACTGTTTTATTTTAATTATTAAACTGTTCTTATCTCAACCCACGATTTTTTTTACTTTGGCCCTTCCAATTCTCTCTTCCATCCCACAGGGGTGGCAGCAGCAAGCGAGTGGTTGTGTAGTATTTAGTTGCTGACTGGGGCTAAACCACAACAGTCCATTTTGGCGCACAACATGCGGCTCGAAGGGTTTGAGGTAATAACAGTTGCTGGTCACAGCATTGATTTATCTCTTCCCAATATTACTTTATCCAATCTACACCATGCTGATTTTGAAGTACACATTAAAGATTGGTGTTGGTTTTTGTAGTTTGCTGTGATTGCAGTGATTAGAGATGCTTTGCCTAGGAGATTTGTTATTAAAGCACTGGCCTTGAGCTTTATCAGTTATTTGGGTCTTCAATGGAAGCCGTTACTGTACTTCGGCTACCACCTCATGGAGATAATTAGCAATTATACCTTGTCCTCTGAGAGGTTTTTTATGGAGGAAATACAGAATGGCACCTTAGCTGCCATATTCTATAGTGCCTCCTCCCTCACTACAACAACTTTTCAGTATCTTGAACATCCTTGGGTAGTTAATATACATCTCTCGGTATTTCTTTGGCAGATTGTTTCAATGTTGTCTAAGGTTAATAAACAATTTAAGAATATCATCCAGGGATCTGCCCCAAGACTCAATAGCTATGTGTGGCAGGGTATGTGGGATAGTATGGGCAAATGCCTAAGACGGTGGGCACCCCCAGTGTCTTGGGCCTTCACCCCTGCACAAGTGCAGAATCCTGATAAATTAGTAAAATATTTGGAGGAAGTATGTTGTCACCCAGGCAATTCCAGAGAGATACAAATCACTGCAATGTGCTGGGGCCTGACCCATGCCTAGCGAGACCTATTTAACAGTATTCAGTACCCCCAAGGGGAAGAGAAGGCCTCTGGATCTAAAAAGACAAAGAGAAGGAAAGCAACAAGCACTGTGGCCACTCAACCCCCCCCGACAGACGCTGTGGCTATTCCAACCCTGGTGACAAGCTCTGCGGCCACTCAAACCCACATGACAAGTGTTGCAGCTGAATCAGAGGATCAACCCGTGCTAGTATCAGTCGCCACTATACACAAGAAGAAAACTTGGAAGGGAAAGTCAATTTCTTATCCTGAAAAGTGGGTTCATTCACCCATTGTTCAAAATGCCAAACTACACACACAACAGAGGTATTTTATTAAATACATTTTTGTGCAAAGATTGGTGCTAGGTGGTAACCCACAAAGCTAGCCCACTGCACAGAGAAACTACAATGCATTTATACAGTTGTGTCATTCACAGCTAATATTCATACGCTTCAGCTTATAATTGGTTAATTTCTTTCTCACGTCAATTTAACAGTACAGCTCCCTTTAATTTACTGTGCATGCTCATACATTAGGGGACTTAATAGGGGGGGGATGGTGGTTCCTGGCCTATGGATCTGATTTTCAGTATTATTATGAGGACAGTTCCCCTACTGGTCACTTTGTTTTAGTTCTTATCTACATTCCAATTAGTTGTTCTTCTTGACTATACACTTTATCACCCCTGTCTCAGTGGCTTCTGAGGTGGGAGGTTTGCTTTAATCTGGTGTTATGGTTTTAGCTGGGATAGAGTTAATTTTCTTCACCGTAGCTGGCATAGTGCTGTGCTTTGGACTTAGTATGAAGACAACGTTGATAACACACCAATGTTTTAGTTGTTGCTGGGTAGTGCTTGTACCAGTCAAGGACTTTTCTAGCTTCCAATGCTCTGCCGGGTGCACAAGAAGCCAGAAGGGGAGGGGGCACAGCTAAGAGAGCGGATTCAAACTGGCCAAAGGGGTATTCCATATCATATAATGTCATGCCCAGTATGTTAAATGGGAGGAACTGGCCGGGGGAGGGAGGCAGCAATCGCGGCTTGGGGACCAGTAGCATCTGTCAGCAGGTGGTGAATGGTTGTATTGTTTGTGTATCTGGTTTTGTCCCATTTTCCTTTTCCTTTTTATTATATTATCATTATTGGTATTACTATAATAATCAATATTATCATTATTATTTTAATTTAATTATTAAACTTTTATTATCTCAATCCACAAGTTTGGGGGTTTTTTTTGCTCTTCTAATTCTTTCCCTCATCCCAGAGGGTTGGGGGAGTGAGCGAGTGGCTGCGTAGTGTTTAGTTGCTGACTGAGGCTGAACCACAACATCCGGCTCTCAGCTCTCCTCAAGGATACAGTCATGAAACTGGTGCTTCCCTATCTCTCAGTTTCTCTCTCTGACCCTCAACTTCTGTTCTGCCAGGCTCGCATAGTTCATTGTGATGTCTTTAGCAGACAGTTCCAAAAATTCAATTTTCTTGGGGATATCAAACCCATTTAGAAAGAGATGATAGAAGACCAGGGCCATTACGAGGAGAGGAGGAGGAAGAGGAAGAACTCATACAAAAAACAGAAACTATCTGATCCCTGTCCTTGAGTGAGCTGTGAGATATGCGAAAATATTTCGGCTGTCGTTCAGGTGAGCACATTGTCACCTGGCTACTCCAATGCTGGGATAATGGGGACAGCAGTCTGGAATTAGAGGGAAAAGAAGCCAAACAACTGGGATCCCTTTCTGGGGAAGGGGGCATTGACAAAGCAAATGGAAAGGGGACACAAGCCCTCAGCCTCTGGAGGCAACTGCTGTCATGTTTTCGAGAAAGGTACCCCTTCAAGGAAGATATTGTATTTTGCCTAGGAAAATAGATGACCATGGAGAAAGGTATCGAGTACCTGAGGGAACTAGCTGTGACTTAAGTCATTTATAGTGACCTAGATGATCAACAGTCATCCAAAGATCCAGATGAAGCCGAGTGCACACCATCCATGTGGTAGAAGTTTGTATGGAGCACACCATTGATGCATGGAAACTCCTTGCAAGTAATGGCCTGGAAAGAGGACGAGGCACCAATGGTGGCAGATGTAACTGATAAACTCGGTGATTACGAAGCAAATATTTCTTCCTCCCTCATCTCAGCTGTGGAGGAACTGTCCCGGGAGGTCCAGCAACTCAAAGAAGATATGTCCTACTCCCCACCTCTAAGGACCTCTCAGCCATTGGGAGTAACTGTCCCTTTGCTCAAGGGAGCGGATACACGCCACGCAGCACTCTATGGTTTTACCTGCGTGACCATGGAGAGGACATGAGCAAGTGGGATGGCAAGACTAACTCAACCCTCGAGGCACAGGTATGCGAGCTGCAAGGAAGAACAATCACTCAGGGAGGCTCTTCCAGGAAAGCTGCTGCTCCAGTTTCCAGTAAACAATTCCCCAGAGAGAGGAGTAGAAGTGCTGATTATATTTCTGATCTTAATAGAGACACTTGTGATTCGCATTTACAAGAAGTGAGTAACAAATACTATGATCAGGACTAGAGGGCCTCTGCCTCCAGCCAGGTGGAGGAAAGGGACAACTGGGCTTACTGGACTGTGTGGATCCGATGGACTGGCACATCTGACCCACAGGAGTGTAAAGCTTTAGTGGACACCGGCACACAGTGAACCTTAATGCCATCAAACTATATAGGGGCAGAACCCATTAGTATTGCTGGAGTGACAGGGGGATCCCAAGAGCTAACTGTATTGGAGGTCGAAGTGAGCCTCACCGGGAATGAGTGGCAAAAGCACCCCATTGTGACTGGCCCAGAGGCTCCGTGCATCCTTGGCATAGACTACCTCAGGAGAGGGTATTTCAAGGACCCAAAAGGGTACAGGTGGGCTTTTGGTGTCGCTGCCTTGGAGACGGAGGAAATTAAACAGCTGTCTACCTTGCCTGGCCTCCCGAAGGACCCTTCTGTTGTGGGGTTGCTGAGGGTCAAAGAACAACAGGTGCCGATCGCCACCTCAACAGTGCACCGGTGGCAATATTGCACCAACCGAGACTCTCTGATTCCCATCCATGGGCTCATTTGTCCACTGGAGAGCCAAGGAATCAAGTCCCCCTCACCCTTTAACAGTCCCATATGGCCAGTGCGGAAGTCTAATGGAGAGTGGAGGCTAACAGTAGACTATTGTGGCCTGAATTAAGTCACTCCACCGTTGAGTGCTGCTGTGCCAGACATGCTAGAACTTCAATATGAACTGGAGTCAAAGGCAGCCAAGTGGTATGCCACAACTGATATTGCTAATGCATTCTTCTCAGTCCCTCTGGCAGCAGAGTGCAGGCCACAGTTTGCTTTCACATGGAGGGGGTGTCCAGTACACCTGGAATCGACTGCCCCAGGGGTGGAAACACAGTCCTACCATTTGTCATGGACTGATTCAGACTGCACTGGAACAGGGTGGACCTCTGGAAAACCTACAGTCCAATGATGACATCATCATGTGGGGCAACACAGCAGAAGAAGTTTTTGAGAAAGGGAAGAAAATAGTCCAAATCCTTCTGAAGGCTCGTTTTACCATAAAACAAAGTAAGGTTAAGGGACCCGCACAAGAGATCCAGTTCTTAGGAATAAAATGGCAAGATGGTCGTCGTCAGATCCCAATGGATGTGATCAACAAAAGAGCAGCCATGTCTCCACCAACTAGCAAAAAGGAAACACAAGCTTCTTTATGTGGTGTGGGTTTTTGGAGTATGCACTTTCCAAATTACAGTCTGATCGTAAGCCCTCTCTATCAAGTGACCCAGAAAAAGAATGATTTCAAATGGGGCCCTGAGCAACGACAAGCCTTTGAACAGATTAAACAGGAGATAGTTCATGCAGTAGCCCTTGGGCCAGTCCGGGCAGGACAAGATGTAAAAAATGTGCTCTACACCGCAGCTGGGGAGAATGGTCCTACCTGGAGCCTCTGGCAGAAAGCGCCAGGGGAGACCCAAGGTCAACCCCTAGGGTTCTGGAGTCGGGGATACAGAGGGTCCGAAGCCTGCTTTACTCTAGTGGAAAAAGAGATTTTGGCAGCATATGAAGGGAACTGATCTGCTTCGGAAGTGGTTGGTACTGAAGCACAGCTGCTCCTGGCACCCCGACTGCCAGTGCTGGGCTGGATGTTCAAAGGAAACATCCCCTCTATACACCATGCAACTGATGCTACATGGAGTGAATGGGTTGCCCTGATCACCCAGTGGGCTCGAGTAGGAAACCCCAGTCGCCCAGGAATCTTGGAAGTGATCATGGACTGTCCAGAAGGCACACATTCTGGATTATCGCCGGAGGAGGTGACACATGCTGAAGAAGCCCCACTGTATAACAAACTGCCAGGAAATGAGAAGCAATATGCCCTGTTCACTGATGGGTCCTGTCGCCTTGTGGGAAAGCACCGGAGATTGAAGGCTACTGTATGGAGTCCTACATGACAAGTAACAGAAACTGCTGAAGGAGAAGTTTAATTGATCCAGTTTGAAGGAGTAAAGGCCACCCAGCTGGACTTAGACACCACTGATTGGGAAAAGTGGCCAGTGCTCTATCTCTATACTGACTCCTGGATGGTGGCAAATGCCCTGTGTGGCTGGTTTCAGCACTGGAAGCAGAGCAACTTGCAGCAGTTTGTTGAAGGGGTGTTTTTTGTGTCCTTTCCATGAACTCTCAGTCCTTCTTCCACATATGGTCGTTAGTTCGCCCATGGAGTAATCTTGTCACAGTGTGTTGCAAGGTGTGTTGGTTTACTCTTATCTAGATGGAGATGTCCTTAGTTCCTTTTGCCTTTGTTTGGACTGGTGCCTGCTGCTAGGTTGTTTGCATCTCTCCAGGACCTTTCCCCATCAGGCTTGTGAAGATTATTTTCTTGAGCGCATGCTTGCCTGAGGCCACTTACAACAGTGTTACAAAGCCATAGGAGGAAAAAACTCATCTACGCAGAGCAGGTACTTCTTTATTCCAGCGCTGGGGGCACAGGGTGGGGAGGTGGGGGTGGTGGGGCAGGGATAGCTCTGCCAAAGATATGTCCACCTTTGTTTTAAAATTCACCAGTTTTTATACACTTTTTCTGTCAAGTCACTATTTCATAAATTGTTTAACACAAAAATGCATACTATGTTCGCTATTAAATTTAACCTTTACATTGACTGGTTTCTTTGATTAGATCACTTCATCAATATCCCAAAATTATCATTGGTCACCTCTATTAATATCTATTAATTAGAATCCTTGATATTCAAATCAAGATGGGAAGTGTAAGAGGATTTCCTAGCAGTATCACGGGTGCATAACAGGTTTCTATAGCAAGTTTCCTTGGTTTCACAAGTCTTAATATAATAACTAACAAATACAGTTCCTAGAGTTACAGGACTCAAACAAAACTCTCCAGTTGTTCATTGTTTCACCCAGTTTCTATTAGTTTCTTAATAGGAAGCAGTAGCTACCTAGTGAGGCTTCTATGGTTATGATTTTGAAAACACACAATATTCTAACATTCTATTTCTACTATAATAAAATCTGGTGATTTTTGCAGCATTTCCCCCCTTTGAAGGTTTTAAAAATTATTTCAATACTTTCATTCTAACAAAAGTTTTGTGTGTCATTTATTATTCACTGTACGATCGTGGGAGACTTGTGATTGAATAGTTTGAATCTTGTCGTCTAGCTACTAGCTGAATGATCATTCCATTAATGGCCATCCTGCTGGTGATTTCTTTCTTTAAACAGTAATAAATTAGTAATATCATCAAAAATACTACTCATAAGAGTAATACAGTACCAATTAACGACTTTATCCAGGAACTCAGATTCCATCCTAATCCGTTGAAAATTTTGTCAAGTCAATTCTCTTGCATATCTCATTGAATCTCTTGGGTGTCCTTTTCTATTTGTCCTATGTTGTGGTTCAGCCAGCAACTCAGCCCCACACAGCCACTCGCTCACTCCCCCACCGGCGGGATGGGGCAGAGACTCAGAAGGGTAAAGCTTGGGGGTTGAGATATGAACAGTTTAATAATTAAAATAAAATTATAACAACAAAACCAGCAACAATAATGCAATGAAAAGGAAAACAATGAGAGAGGCACGAAACCCAGGGTGGGCGGGTGGGGTGGGAAATGAACAACCGAACCAAACCGCACATGACGCCACCAGTCCCAGAGCCGCAACTGCCCCCCCCATGCATCAACTGCACTGGTTAATATACTTACTGGTCATGGTGTCACATGGCATGGAATGAACAGCCCATTGGCCAGTCTGGGTCAGCTGTCTTGGCTGTGGCCCTGCCCCTCCTGGCCTCTTGCCCACATGGCAGAGCATGGGAAACTGGAAAGGTCCCTGACTACTACAGGTGCTACAGTGAAGAGAATTAACTCTTTCTCAGCCAAAACCAGCACATTCTAATAAATCCAAATCGTGCTTAACATCCTGAGTAACATTTGGGATATGTATGCAGCAATGGTCTATCCTATCCTTCAAATATCCACAAATTCCATGTTCTTTCAACAAGAGTATATCTAAGGCCATCTGTTGTGGTTTAGCCCCAGTCAGCAACCAAGCACCACGCAGCCGCTCGCTCACTCCCCGCTGGTGGGACGGGGGAGAGAATCAGAAGAGTAAAAGTGAGGCAACTCATGGGTTGAGATAAAAGTTTAATAGGGAAAGAAAAAGCTGCATGCGGAAGCAAAGCAAACCAGGGAATTAATTCACTACTTCCCACGGGCAGGCAGGTGTTCAGCCATCTCCAGGAAAGCAGGGCTCCATCATGCGTAACGGTTACTTGGGAAGACAAACACCATTACTCCAAACGTCCCCCCCTTCCTTCTTCTTCCCCCAGCTTTATATACTGAGCATGATGTCATATGGTATGGAATATCCCATTGGTCAGTTTGGATCAGCTGTCCTGGCTGTGTCCCCTCCCAGTTTCTTGTGCAGAGCATGGGGAGCTGAAAAAGTCCTTGACCAGTGTAAGTGCTACTTAGCAACAACTAAAACATCTCCACATTATCACCACTGTTTCCAGCACAACTCCAAAACATAGCCCCATACTAGCTACTACAAAGAAAATTAACTCTATCCCAGCTGAAATCAGGACACCATCCTATTCTACATAGTCATTCTTGAGGTTGCTTGTAACTGCAATTTCAGTTCTTTGAATCCTTTCTTCATTACGTTTGCCAATCTTTCTACCTGACCAGTCAACCTATATAACCAGTTCCTATTCCTATATGTTGACAAGAGAGTCAATAAAGATTCCAAGGCCCATCCAACTTTTACTCCTGTTGAAGGTTCATTCCAATCTACATTAGCATCAGTTAGCGACCTTTTTATTCGTTCCAGTTTCAAACTTTCCAATTTCCCTTTAAAAGGAGCCTCTTTCCAAATTAAACATAATGTTGGCATTCCCAATGTAATTTGTTTCACTTTCCCATCCATTGGTAAATGGGTGGTCCAAGTTCCATCACTCATTGCCCAAACTAAGTGTCCTGGGCTTTGAATTGCAGATTTCCTACAACTATTGTTCCTCTCTTGGACTTATATGTGTCAGTCAGTTGTAGGTCACTTCTAATTCCTCTACACCAAAATCCATATTTCAGTGCAGCTACTAGAGGGAGAACATCCTGAACTATTATAGCTCAAAGTATTATAGCTCAAAGTCCCATTCATTGGCCATTTTTCCTGATCCTCTAAAACATATAATGGCCACCAGCAATTACAATAATCATTTGACTTTTACGTAAATCATCAGGCAACACATTCCAATGTGTCAATAAACATCTCAAGGGTGATGCCTTTGGTATCTTCTCATCAGTAGGTAAATTCCCTGCAATCTTATTAACAATTTTGCTAATGCCATTATTCTTATATATATAATGCTTATATATATTTTCAAATAACAAATATTAAACAAATGCAAATAGTACAAGGAAAAGGGGAAAAGGAGGACCCTCCCGTTGAGTCATGAGGTTCAGAATAGACCCCCTTGCTTTCTAAACTTCTTGCAGAGAGAAGTCTAGGTGCAGCTAGGTCCAATCTTAGTCTTAGACTTGGTCAAGGGTTTATGTGAATAGGGATAATATACATTCAAATAATGACTATTAAACAAATGCAAATATCCAAATAACAAATACCAAACAAATGCAAATGACATTGTCTCAAATACACAAAGGCCAACCCAGCAGTAGCTTTCGCTTATGACTTAAGGACAGGTTCCCAGGCTTTCAATGCAAACAGGTACCCTCAAACCCCAACCCTGCGAAGCTTTCACCGAGCCTTACAGGCAGGCTATCCAAACAAATTCCAAAGAAGTGCTTTACCCTTTTTCCAGGGAACGCTGCGAGGAGGTTGTATGGGTCGAGGGCCATGGTCCTCCCCGAGAATCCCTCGGTGCTGGCTGGAGTCTGATCAACACCCGATCCCTTCCAGTCTCACTCGCAAGGTCCCATCTGGGTCGCCAAAACTGTTACAAATCTGTAGGAGGAACAACTCATCTACACAGAGTAGGTGAGCAGGCACTTCTTTATTCCAGCGCTGGGGACGTGTTTGGTGGAGCTATCCCCCTGTGTCCAGCATATAGAGAAAGGAATGAGTTACCATAGTATTTCCAATTGTGCACTCAATTGGTTGCAAAAATGATTTTAGAGTATTTTTCCTGGTGGCACCAATTACACTAGTTTTGATTTTACTTAATGGCCCCTTAACAGTCTCTAAGTACAGAATGTGTTGCCCCACTATCTATTAAAAGATCTGTTGTTTCATTCCCCAGCTTCACTGGAAGCAGAGGATCGGCTGGGGAAACTTTAATAGGTTCCTCCAGTCCCATTCAATCTAATCCTATCTCTGCCAGTACATCAGCAGCTCTGTCCCTTTTCCCTGACTATTTGACCGCTGCGGACAATTTTTTTTCCAATGACCATCCTGCTTACAATGAGCTCATTGATTAAGTCCTAAAGGGGTATTGCACCGATTCCCCCTCGAATTTCCACAGCCTCCTCCTCAAGCCCTAAATCCACTTGGTGAATTTCTATGCCTCTTCCTCTTCCTCTCTTTTGTCTTTCTGCCAAAGCGGCTAACAAGGAAGCCTGTAGTTTTGTCTTTTTGTTTGGTTTGGTCTGGTTTTTCTTTTTCTTCCACTTTATCCCAAATATTATAAACTTTATATGCAAGTGACATCAATTGTGAAATTGTCATTCTGTCTGCACCATCCACTTTTTGCAATTGCTTCTTAATGTCCGATGCTGATTGGCCAATAAATAACATATTAAGCAGTTTAATATTACTAGCATCATCCGGATGCAAATTTCACAGAAACACAAAATCACAGAAGCACAGAATCACAGGTTGGAAGGGACCTCAGGGATCATCTAGTCCAACCTTTCTAGGTAGAGCAGAGTCTAAACAAGATGGCTCAGCACCCTGTCCAGATGACTCTTGAAGGTGTCCAACGTGGCCGAGTCAACCACTCCCCTGGGGAGATATTTCCAATGGTTGACTGTCCTCACTGTGAAAAAGTTCCCTCCGGTGTCCAATCGGAATCTCCCCAAGAGCAACTTGTGTCCATTCCCCCGTGTCCTCTCCATGTGACTCCTTGTAAAAAGGGAGTCTCCATCTTCGTTGTAACTACCCCTTAAGTACTGGTACACGGTGATGAGATCCCCTCTGAGCCTCCTTTTCTCAAGGCTGAACAAACCCAGTTGTCCCAGCCTATCCTCATATGGCAGGCTTCCCAGTCCTCTGATCATCTTGGTGGCCCTTCTCTGGACCCTTTCCAGCCTGTCCAAATCCTTTTTGTATAGAGGGGACCAGAACTGTACACAGTACTCCAGGTGTGGCCTGAGAAGTGCTGAGTAAAGTGGGATAATGACTTCTTTCTCTCTGCTGGCAATGCCCTTTTTGATGCAACCCAGCATCCTGTTGGCCTTCTTGGCCGCAGCAGCACACTGTTCGCTCATGTTGAGCTTTCTGTCCACCAGGACCCCCAGGTCCCTTTCCACAGAGCTGCTCTACAGCCAGGTGGATCCCAGTCTGTGCTGCACTCCCGGGTTATGTTTTCCCAGGTGCATGACCTTACACTTGTCCTTGTTGAACTTCATAAGGTTCTTGCTGGCCCACTCTTCCAGCCTATCCAGATCTCCCTGCAGAGCAGCTCTCCCTTCTGGAGTGTCTACTTCCCCACTCAACTTGGTGTCATCAGCAAACTTCATCAGGCTACACTTGATGCCGTTGTCCAGATCACTTATAAAGATGTTGAATAACATTGGGCCCAATATCGATCCCTGGGGGACTCCACTAGTGACAGGTTGCCATTTGAGAAAGAGCTATTTGCTACCACCCTTTGGGTGCGGCCTGTCAGCCAGTTCCCCACCCACTGCACAGACCACTTGTCTAGGCCATAACGCATTAATTTCTCCAGGAGGAGGCTGTGGGGGACTATATCAAAGGCCTTGGAGAAGTCCAGGTAAACAATGTCCACCGCCCGCCCCATGTCAACCAGGCAAGTCACTGTGTCATAGAAGGCCACCAGGTTTGTCAAGCACGATCTGCCTTTAGTGAATCCATGTTGGCTTTTCCCAATCACGTGCTTCATTTGACTTGTGATGGCCCCCAGGGGGATTCGTTCCATAACTTTCCCAGGGATTGAAGTAAGGCTGCTAGGCCTATAGTTACCCGGATCCTCCCTCGAGCCCTTCTTGTACATAGGGGTAACATTTGCCTTCCTCCAGTCCTCTGGGACATCCCCCGTTCTCCATGACTTCTCAAAGATTATGGAGAGCGGCCTTGCGATGATGTCAGCCAGCTCTCTCAACACCCTTGGGTGGATGGCGTCAGGGCCCATTGATTTGTGGGGGTCAAGCTCCTGTAGTAATTCATATACCTACTCTTCCTTCACCGATGGTGGGTCGGTGTTTGGTTCAATTAGCAATTTTGTTCCCAAAGCCCGGGACCTGACAGTGCTGGTAAAGACAGAGGTGAAGAAGGTGTTGAGGACCTCTGCCTTTTCAGCATCATTGGTGATTGACTGTCCTTTTCTGTTTAACAGTGGGCCTATGTTTTCCTTCTTTTTCTGCTTCTGGTTGACATACCTGAAGAACCCTTTCTTGTTATTTTTGACATCTACAGCCAGTTTTAATTCAAATTGGGGTTTTGCTTTTCTAAGTGCATCTCTGCAAGCTCTGGCTATGCCCTTGTAGTTCTTGACGGATAATCCTCCACTTCTCCATTTCTGGTGTGCTTCCCTTTTGGTTTTGAGTAGACCCAGGAGGTCATGGTTGAGCCATGGGGGCCTCTTGCTCCGCTTACTTCCCTTTCCTTTGTAGGGGATAAATTGGCTTTGTGCTTCCAATAGAGAGTTCTTGAAGAACTCCCAGCTCTCACTAGCTCCTTTGTATTCCATGGAAGCTTCCCATCGAATCCCTCCCAATTGAGCCCTGAGTGCACTGAAGTTTGCTCATCTAAAAATCCAGAACCCTTGTCTTAGAGCTGACCTTCAGCACAGTCAGCAGGGTCCCGAACTCCACTATATTGTGGTCACTGCAGCCAAGGCTATCACTAACCAAGATATTACAAAGTAGGCTTTCTCAGTTTGTGAATAGCAAGTCCAGCAGTGCCTCCTTCCTGGTTGGCACATCTAACATTTGTATCAGGAAACAGTCCTCTATACATTCCAGGAACTTGGTGGATGACAAGTGAGCTGCCGTATTGTTCTTCCAGCAGATGTCTGGGTAGTTGACGTCACCCATCAGGACCAGGTTCTGTTGGCCAGAAGCTTGCTTTAGCGCCCCAAATATCGCTTCATCGGCTTTGTCACCGTGGTTAGGAGGTTGATAGCAGATGCCCACTGTGAGGTCCTGCTTGGAGATGACCCCTTTGACTTTAACCCAGAGGCATTCGATAGAGCAGTCGCAATCACCATAGTTGACTTTGATACATTCAAGGTGTTCCTTGATGTAGAGTGCACCTCCTCCACCTCTTCTACCTTGCCTGTCTTTATGAAAGAGCTTGTAAATGTGTCCATTTTCAAGCTACTTTACACATTCTTTCAAAAGATATTGTAGCCTCCATTGACTACAATATCTTTTCAATTTACCTTTTGTCATGGGATCCCCACCAAATTTATTCCAATGTTTTAGGATGCATCCTAGAGGAGAACAAAGCAGTGCCTCTTGAGAAGCAGCAGAGCCCATTTCAGTACCAAAAAGAATTTCCTAGCCCAGGAATACACAATTTACTAATTCAGATAGAGAACAGCATGAGGGACGTCTCCCTTCGTTACCAGAACAGCATGTAAAAACAAAACAATTATGTCACTGCTGCATATCCTTTCTGATGCGCCTTACACAGAGCTTAAATAGAACAAATATTTCCAGTGGCTTACTGCTTCCCAAGAGATTTCACCTGTCCCCCCTTTTCCCAATATTTGAAAATGCCTCTTTTCAATAGCATTGCACCATTGTGTTGCTCACTGCCCGACTGCAGGAGAGGAGCCAATGGAGTCCCTGATCAAGAGGTTGGTGTGTGCTGGAATCCACTCAGTTCCTTCTTCCCGTTGGGTGAGGCAAGATGAACTGGGCAAGGCTGTCAGCGCTGTCCCATCTGGGTTGACAGAAAACTGTTATCCCAAAAGCTTGAGTCCATTACTTGGTGTGCATCGCCCAATTTACACAGTCGAGGTATTTTCCTTTATTATGTAAATGTGCACATACGGGTGCAAGGTACAAACCAGCACACCATTGGTGGAAACTAGCAGTTCTTTATACACAAGATATTAACATATTTAATAATCTAATTTATTAATTGTTAAATGATTGGATAAAATTCTTCACCTACCATGTAAATAACTATGCATGCCCACTATGATTTTTGAGACCTTTACTTCCTTAACCTTTTGGGTTGGTGGGTTTCTTGAGTGGGTGGTCTTTGAGTCAGTGGTCGTGATCTCCCTCTGCCGGAATTACCTTTCTGCTAGTTTCACTTAAATTTGGCAACACTAAGCAGTCCTTCACAGGCTGTTAACAAAGCAGACTATCATTTGCTTTGGGGTTTTTGTTCTGAGGCAGAGCTATCCTGTCCTGTTTCACTATGCCCTAGTATTGTTAAAGTGAGCTAGGTTAATCTTTATTGATATCACAAAGGCGTTTAATTCACTTTAAGGGGTGCCATAAAAATTCCTTACACCTCTGTGAGAAGAGGCCAAAGACTGCCCGTGATGGTTACAGCTGGTTTCAGCCAGCTTGGCAATGGATCCACTGTAGGCCAAAGCTGAGACAATCAATGAAGCTGATGGTGCCTTTGTGAAAACATATTTAAGAAAGGGCAAAGAGTAAGGAGTGAAAAGTGTGAGAAACACCAAGGTCAGAGAAGAAGGAGAGGGAGGAGTTGCTCCAGGCACTGATTCCCGAGAATCCTGTGGAAGTTTTAGAAGAGATCAGGGTGAAGCAGATATTTCCCTCCAGCCCATAAAAGAGACCACTCCAGAACAGATATCCACACTGCAGCCCATGGAAGACCCTTGCTGGAGCAAGGGAAAAGTGTGAGGAGGAAGGAACAGCAGAAAGGAACTGTTATGGACTGATCTAAATCCCCCGTTTCCCGTCCCCCCTGCATTGCTTGGGATGTGGGGAAATAGAGGAGTCAGGAATGAAGGAGTGAAGTTGAGCCTGGGAAAAAGGGGTGGGGAGAAGGTGTTGTTTTAATTTGTCTTTGTTTCTCACCATCTAAATCTATTTTAATTGGCAAAAATTAAAGGAACCTTCCTCAAGTTAAGCCTGTTTTGCCCATGACAGTAATTGGTAAGTGATCTTCCTGTCTTTATCTTGACCCATGAGCTTTCACTTTTTCAGTTAAAAGAAAACACCCCCCTCCAATTTTCAATTACTTCTTTTGATGCAAGTCTAAATCCATGAGCTACTTTTATTTGGTTTTTGTTTATATGAAGTCCTAGAAAGCTCAGTTAGCTTTGTGCATGGTATCTTTACCTGTTCAATAATGTTTTTATGTGATTTCATAATTAATATTTTGTATCTATGTATTATAACTTAAGTCCTAGGATTGTTTTGGTTTTGTTTGTTTTTGAGGAAAGTGGGAAAGGCATATATTAGAAGCTAAGCATAGCATGTTAGATTTGTGCAAGTTATGTATGCGTTGTTTCTGAAAAAAGTCTGTCTGGATCCTGGGGCAAGATTTCCTTTTCCTCTCTTTTAAGGATGTAGTTTTAAAGACTAAAACAATGGGTATGGCACAGACAAGGTGAAACACTTGCTGAAATGGAAGCTACACCCACTGGGGGTTCCTATAGATCTGTAGCAGGAATTACTCCTAGCTACCCTCCCCTGCCTGTCGGGAACTCTGATGGACAGCAGCTGAAATCACTATTGCTTTTCCTCTGTAGGAGTAAAAAAAGTGCACAAAAAAGAAAACAAAAATAAATCCAAATAAAAAACCCAACAACCATTTCTGTGGCTTTGCACGGAGCTTATTTAGTGAACTCTGCCTGAGTTCACTAAATTTGGTTCAAGTTCTATTTTATGCATTGAATTATTTTTTAATTATTATTGGTATCTAACATATTTTATAACATCTTTTTATAGCAATATTTTACATATTAAAATATAAGTCTTCTCACAAGGCATTTTAACCCCCTTGGACTTGGTGATGTGATAATTGGAGGCCATCTTGGGCATAGTGATCATGAAATAATAGTTTTCAATTCTTGGAGAAGTAAGGAGGGGGGTTAGCAGAACTTCTACCTTAGACTTCTGGAAGGCAGACTTTGGCCAGTTTAGGAACCTGGTTGAGAGAGTCCCTTGGGAGGCAGTTGTGAAGGGCAAAGGAGTCCAGGAAGGCTGGACATTCTTCATGAAGGAAATCTTAAAGTCACAGGAGCAGGTTGCCCCCATGTGCTGAAAGATGAGCCAGTGGGGAAGAAGATTGCCTTGGCTAAACAGAGAGCTTTGGCTGGAACTCAGGAAAAAAAAAGGAGAGTTTATGACCTTTGGAAGAAGGGGCAGGCAACTCAGGAGGACCACAAAGATGTCATGAGGTTATGCAGGGAGAAAATTAGAAGGGCCAAAGCCCAACTAGAACTTAATCTGGCTACTGCAGTAAAAGACAATAATAAATGTTTCTATAAATACATTAGTAACAAAAGGAGGGCTAAGGAGACTCTCCATCCTTTATTGAGACTCTCCATCCTTTATTGGATGCAGGGGGAAACAGTGACAAAGGATGAGGAAAAGGCTGAGGTACTTAATTCCTTCTTTGCCTCAGCCTTTAATAGTAAGACCAGTTGTTCTCGGGGTACCCACCCCCTGAGATGGGAGACGGGTGGGGAGCAGAATGAAGCCCCCATAATCCAAGGGGAAACAGTTAGCAATCTGCTACACCACTTAGACACACAAGTCTATAGGGCTGGATGGGATCCAACCAGGGGTACTGAGGGAGCTGGCAGAAGTGCTCACCAAGCCACATTCACAGAATCACAGAATCACAGAATGGTAGGGGTTGGAAGGGACCTCTGGAGATCATCCCGTCCAACCCCCCTGCTTGAGCAGGCACACCCACAGCAGGGGGCACAGGACCATGTCCAGGCGGGTTTTGAATGACTCCAGGGAAGGAGACTCCACAGCCTCTCTGGGCAGCCTGTTCCACTGCTCTGCCAGCCTCACAGGAAAGAAGTTTTTTCCCATATTGAAGAGGAACTTCCTGTGTTCCAGCTTGTGCCCATTGCCCGTTGTCCTGTCATTGGGCACCACTGAAAAGAGCCTAGTCCCATCATACTGGCACCCACCCTTTAGATATTTATAGGTATTGATGAAATGCCCCCTCAGTCTTCTCCAGGCTAAACAAACCCAAGTCTTTTAGCCTTTCCTCATATGGGAGATGCTCCAGTCCCCTGATCATCTTTGTAGCTCTCTGCTGGACTTGCTCAAGGAGTTCCACATCCTTCTTAAACTGGGGGGCCCAAAACTGGACACAGTACTCCACATGTGGTCTCACTAGGGCAGAGTAGATGGGGAGAATAACCTCTCTCAATCTGCTGGCCACACTCCTTTTAATGCATCCCAGGATACCATTGGCCTTCTTGGCCACAAGGGCACATTGTTGGTTCATGATCAGCTTGTTGTCCACCAGCACTCCTGGGTCCTTCTCAACAGAGCTGCTTTCCAGTAATTCAGACCCCAGCCTGTACTGGTGCATGGGGTTGTTCCTCCCCAGGGGCAGGACCTTGCACTTGGTCTTGCTGAGTTTCATGAGGTCCCCCTCAGCCCAGCTCTCCAGCCTGTCCAGGTCTCGCTGGATGGCAGCACAGCCTTCTGGTGTATCAGCCACTCTCCCAGCTCGGTATCGTCAGCAAACTTGCTGAGGTTACACTCTATCCCAACATCCATGTCATTGATGAATACATTAACCAGGAATGGACCCAGCAAAGAACCCTAGGGAACACCACTAGTGACAGGCCTCCATCCAGACTCTGTCCCATTGATCACAACCCTCTGAGTTCCGTTGCTGAGCCAGTTCCCTTTCTCAAACTGGCAACCTGTCACTAGTGGAGTCCCCCAGGGATTGATATTGGGCCCAATGTTATTCAACATCTTTATAAGTGATCTGGACAACGGCATCAAGTGTAGCCTGATGAAGTTTGCTGATGACACCAAGTTGAGTGGGGAAGTAGACACTCCAGAAGGGAGAGCTGCTCTGCAGGGAGATCTGGATAGGCTGGAAGAGTGGGCCAGCAAGAACCTTATGAAGTTCAACAAGGACAAGTGTAAGGTCATGCACCTGGGAAAACATAACCCGGGAGTGCAGCACAGACTGGGATCCACCTGGCTGTAGAGCAGCTCTGTGGAAAGGGACCTGGGGGTCCTGGTGGACAGAAAGCTCAACATGAGCGAACAGTGTGCTGCTGCGGCCAAGAAGGCCACCAGGATGCTGGGTTGCATCAAAAAGGGCATTGCCACCAGAGAGAAAGAAATCATTATCCCACTCTACTCAGCACTTCTCAGGCCACACCTGGAGTACTGTGTACAGTTCTGGTCCCCGCTATACAAAAAAGATGTGGACAGTCTGGAAGGGGTCCAGAGAAGGGCCACCAAGATGATCAAAGGACTGGGAAGCCTGCCATATGAGGATACGCTGGGAGAACTGGGTTTGTTCAGCCTTGAGAAAAGGAGGCTCAGAGGGGATCTCATCACCATGTACCAGTACTTAAGGGGTAGTTACAAAGAAGATGGAGACTCCCTTTTTACAAGGAGTCACATGGAGAGGACATGGGGGAATGGACACAAGTTGCTCTTGGGGAGATTCCGATTGGACACCGGAGGGAAATTTTTCACAGTGAGGACAGTCAACCATTGGAAATATCTCCCCAGGGAAGTGGTTGACTCGGCCACGTTGGACACCTTCAAGAGTCATCTGGACAGGGTGCTGGGCCATCTTGTTTAGACTCTGCTCTACCTAGAAAGGTTGGACTAGATGATCCCTGAGGTCCCTTCCAACCTGTGATTCTGTGATTATCAATCCACCTCACTGTCCACTCATCCAACCCACACTTCCTTAGATTGTCCATGAGGATGCTATGGGAGACAGTGTCGAATGCCTTACTGAAGTCAAGATAGACAACATCCACTGCTCTCCCTTCGTTGACCCAGCCAGTCACACTGTCAGAGAAGGCTCTTAGGTTGGTCAAGCATGATCTCCCCTTGGTGAATCCATATTGACTACTTCTGATAACCTTCTTGTCCTCTACATGCCTGGAGATGACCTCCAGGATGAACTGCTCCATCACCTTTCTGGGGACGGAGGTGAGGCTGACTGGCCTATAGTTTCCCAGGTCCTCCTTCTTGCCCTTTTTGAAGATTGGAATGACATTTGCCATCCTCCAGTCCTCGGGGACCTTTCCTGTCCTCCACGACCTTTCAAAGATGGTAGAGAGTGGCTCGGCAAGAACATCCGCCAGTTCCCTCAGCACTTGTGGGTGCATCCCATCGGGGCCCATGGATTTGCGAGGATCCAGTTTGCTTAGGTGATCGCTGACCCAATCCTTCTCAACCGATGGTAAGTCTTCCTTTGTCCCAATTTGTCCTCTCTTCTCTGGGGGCTGAGATGCCTGAGGGCCAGCCTTATCAGTAAAGACTGAAGAAAGAAGGCATTCGGTAACTCTGCCTTCTCTGCATCCTGTGTCACCAGGGCCCCTACCTTGTTCAGCAGTGGGCCCACTCTATCCCCAGTCTTCCTTTTACTGCTGATGTATTTAAAGAAGCCCTTCTTCTTATCTTTGACATGCATTGCCAGATTTAATTCCAAGTGGGCCTTGGCCTTCCTCATCGCATCTCTGCATACCCTGACAACATTCCTGTATTCCTCCCAAGTAGCCAGTCCCTTTTTCCACATGTTGTGAACCTCCCTCTTCTATTTGAGTTTCTCTAGAAGCTCTTTGCTCATCCATGAGGGTCTCCTGGCTCCTTTGCTTGACTTCTTCCTCCTGGGGATGCACCGATCTTGAGCTCGGAAGAAGTGGTCCTTGAATACTGTCCAGCTCTCTTGGACTCCCCTGCCTTCTAGAGCCCTAGCCCATGGGATTCCTCTTAGCAGGTCTTTGAAGAAGCCCTCTTGAAGTCCAAGGTTGTAACTCAACTCATAGCCCTGCTTCTACCTTGCAGTATCCTAAACTCAACCGTGTCATGGACACTGCAGCCAAAGCTACCCCCAACTCTCACATCCTCAACCAGCCCTTCCTTGTCTGTTAGGATAAGGTCGAGCAGCACATCTTGCCTCGTTGGTTCCTCCACCACTTGCATCAAAAAGTTGTCCTCAATGCTCTGTAGGAACCTTCTGGATGGTGCATGACTCACCGTGTTGCTTTTCCAGTAAATAATTAGGGTGGTTGAACTCCCCCATGAGGAACAGGGCCTGCGATTGCGAGACTATTTCCAGATGTCTGTAGAAGGCTTCATCAATTTCCTCTTCTTGATCAGGTGGCCATCATTTATCAGCAGTGCTAGTTAACCTGGGAGGTCCTGGATGACTGGAGGTTAGCAACTGTGATACCCATCTACAAGAAGGGCTGAAGGAGGATCTGGGGAACTACAGGCCTGTCAGTCTCACCTTAGTGCTGGGGAAGGTTATGGATGAGATCATCTTAAGTACCATCAGATGGCACATACAGGACAAACAGGTGATCAAGCCCAGTAAGCATGGGTTCATGAAAGGCAGGTCCTGCTTGACTAACCTGATCTCCTTTTATGACAAGGTGACCAGCTTAGTGGATGAGGGAAAGGCTGTGAATGTTACCTACCTGGACTTAGTAAAGCCTTTGACACCATTTCCTACAGCATTGGCCTGGAAAAATTGGCTGGTCATGGCTTGGATGGGCATACTTTTCTCTGGGTAAAAAACTGGCTGGATGGCCATGCCTAAAGAGCTGTGATGAATGGAGTTAAATCCAGTTGGCAGCCAGTCACAAGCGCTGTTCCCCAGGGCTCAGTTTTGGGCCAGTTCTTTAATATCTCTATCAATGATCTGGATGAGGGAATCGAGTATGCCCTCAGTAAGTTTGCTGGTCACACCAAGTTGGGTGGGAGTGTTGATCTGCTTGAGGGTAGGAAGGCTCTATAGAGGGATCTGGACAGGCTGGATTGATGGGCCAAGGCCAATTGTATGAGGTTTAACAAGGCCAAGGGCCAGGTCCTGCACTTTGGTCACAACAATCCCATGCAACGCTTCAGGCTTGGGGAAGAGTGGCTGGAAAGCTGCCTGGTGGAGAAGGACCTGGAGGTGTTGGTCGACAGCCGGCTGAACATGAGCCAGCAGTGTGCCCAGGTGGCCAAGAAGTCCAACAGCATCCTGGCTTGTATCAGGAATAGTGTGGCCAGCAGGAGTAGGGGAGCACTGGTGAGGCTGCACCTTGAATACTGTGTTCAGTTTTGGGCCCCTCAGTATAAGGAAGACATTGAGTTGCTGGAGCATGTCTAAAGAAGAAAAAGGAGGCTGGTGAAGGGTCTGGAGAACAAGTCTTATGAGGAGCAGCTGAGGGAACTGGGGTTGTTTAGTCTGGAGAAGAGGAGGTTGAGGGGAGACCGTATCGCTCTCTGCAACTACCTGAAAGGAGGTTGTAGCGAGGTGGGTGTTGGTCTCTTCTCCCAAGTTACAAGTGACAGGATGAGAGGAAACAGCCTCAAGTTGTGCCAGGGGAGGTTTAGATTGGATATTAGGAAAAATTTATTTACTGAAGGAGTGGTCAGGCATTGGAACAGGCTGCCCAGGGAAGTGGTTGAGTCACCATCCCTCAAGGTATTTAAAAGATGAGTAGATGTGGTGCTTAGGGCCATGGTTTAGTGGTGGACTTGGCAGTGATAGGTTAAGGGTTGGGCTTGATGATCTTAAGGGTCTTTTCCAACCTAAACAATTCTATGATTCTATATTTGGTAGTAAACCACCAGCTAAAATTATATTTTTCTAATGGGTATGCGATTAGACTTGAAATACATGAGGTGGTCTTATGACACTGCATCTTAAATATTGGAGAAGGTTCAGAATATCTGCAATTGGCAGATTAAAACTATACCCTCTGAGCTAGGTAAACCTGGTTGCTCTGAGAAACATCTAGAGGAGAAGCTGTATTCTTATAGGTTTTTCTTATTTCCATGCTGTATATAGTTATCATCGTTGGCAGACCTCTGTTGTAATTATCTCATAATTTGAGATTTTTTTTTGCTCTGAGCAGAACACATTTGGTAAAACTAAAATGCCTCTCTAGTCTCAATGTGGCAAGGGTCACAATTATGAATATTTGTAATCTCTATTCCCTGTTTTAGGAAAGACATTTCGGGCAGAAATAATCTTGCATAATTTTAGAGGTATTTCATGAACATGTCTATACTGGAGCTAGCTATCTTATACTTCTCTAGGGAAGAGAAACAGGCACTTTGCATTGTACCCTAAATGTGTCTTTTTCTCTCTGTTGACTAAGAGTCCTAGAATGAGGATCTTGTTTGAAGATATGTTGGAAATGTCTAGTCTGAAAAGGTATCATATATCTGACCAGTTACAGACTACTGCAGCAGGATAAAATCTCAGTCATTTTACACTGCCACATCCTACCACAATATCTCTTCCACAATTGAGCCCCTGGTGAAATTTAGTTGCTTTGTTGTGCGTCTTGGCTGCACTGTCTAGATGTCTGGCCAGTCCATAGAAGCATCTCTTGGACTGGTCTGAGACAGTGGATTCTTTCCCAGAGAATTTGTCCATAAATCTGTAAACTGCAATTCTCAAAGGAATTGTGGTCCCATCTCTGAATGAATGGTGCTTGTAGAAATCAATTTGTATTGGAAGGTCATGCTGTTGTGCTGGTTGTCCTCTGACTTAAGAGCTGATGAAGCCAAAACTTTTTGTGTTGGAGAAGCAAGGGTGTGTTTTGCTACTCTGGGGTTGTTTGTTGACTCCACACTGTGGGGCTTTTTTGTTTTGTTTGTGGGTTTGTTTGTTTTTTTAATAACATCACTCTCTTAATTTCTTTCCAGTCCTGATAGACAAAGTATCTATGCAGTAAGTGGATACAATAAGTGGCCTACACATCAGAACTTTCCATGAACCATTTGGTCATACTATCTGAGGTGGAGGTGAATGAAGAGCCAGCAAATGAAGATATGAATGAGTCAGTGGAAGCTGACTTGGAGCACTCACACGTAGAAGAGGAACAACAGTCTGTGATCTGCTATTCAAGGCACAGAAACAGCAACCAAGGGGTACCATCTGGGCAGGAAGAGGAAGGGATGCTAGCTCAATCAGCTAGCACTGAGAGTGATTTCCATAATCACATGGACATGGTGGAAGGGGATGTTATAGCCACAGCAGAGGATGGCTATGATGTAGATCTCATTCAGGAGAATGAGGATGAGAGTACATATGCAGTGCAGTACAGGCCTGAGTCTGAGGAGTACACAGAAAATGCTGAAGCAGAGCATACTAAGGCTGTTCATAATCGAACACTGCCTGATCATGTACATTTCCACTCCATTGAACATGAAGAAGCCATGAATGCAGTGTACTCAGGTTACGTCTACGCTCACCAGCCCCTCCACCAAGGAGAGGATGAGCGATATGCTGAGCCCTATGCTGGCTATAGGCAGCAGGAACATGTGTATGAGGAGATAGGGGATGTGCTGGACCTTGATGTTAGGGAAGGACTTCAGCAATATGAGTGGGAAAGGGAGGAAGCTGACAACTATCGCAAAGAAGCTCTTGGTGCTCGCCTTCACCATTATGATGAACGATCTGATGGAGAGTCGGACAGCCCTGAGAAAGAGGCAGAGTTTGCTCTATATCCACAAATGGACAGCTATGAACAAGAGGAAGATATCGATAAGATTGTGGCAGAGGTGAAACAGAGTATGAGCTCTCAGAGCTTGGGCAAGGCTGCTGAAGACATGCTAGAGGCAGAGCAAAGCTTGGAGCATGCTCCAGGTAGGGGGCATGAAAGCCGTGGTCAACTGTCAGCTGGCTCTAGGGCCACAGCCAACTCAGAAGAGACAGTACAGAGGTGCAGAAAGGAGAAAAGAGATGCAATATCACTGGCCATCAAAGATATTAAAGAAGCTATTGAGGAAGTGAAGACAAGGACTGTTCGTTCTCCTTATACCCCTGATGAACCAAAAGAACCTATTTGGGTCATGAGGCAGGACATTAGCCCAACCAGGGACTGTGATGATCAGAGGCCACTACATGGAGATGTAAGTATACAGAGCTATAGGCTCACATGTTGCAATTAAAGGAACAGGGATTGTGTAATATACATTACAGTGAAACTGAGAGGGTTATACTCTTCTGTGATTCATTTTATTCCTCAGTAAAGTATGTAATACTGTATTTATTTTAAATTTTTACTCAAAAGGATGCATAAGGAGTATATATATGTTGTCAGAGCACCAAATTTTCCTTTATGAAACACTGCTGACTTCATTAGAGTTGTACTAGAGATAAATTTGACACAGAAAGCTCTACTGACATTTTTATGAAACAAGTGATACTACATTTTTTTCCTAACATCCACTGGAAAATTAGAATAATTACCAAATAATTTACCTTATGGTATAGAACCTTGTGTGTTCCTGTTAATTCTGGACTTGTTAGTTTTGTTTTCTGTCACATAATAAAGCTAATAGTTTCTATGAAAAATTTCTTAATACTATTTGCTACTTCTATAAAGGTAATATTACAGTTGCAGAGCTGAAAAGATTCAGGCTCCTTATGTGCTTGCAGTCTCTAGAGATTTGCTATGACTCCTCATGCATTATATTATAGAACAGAATGGAACGGAACAGAATAGAATAGAATAGAATAGAATAGAATAGAATAGAATAGAATAGAATAGAATAGAAATTTCAGTTGTAAGGGACCTACAATGATCATCTAGTCCAACTGCCTGACCACTTCAGGGCTGACCAAAAGTTAAAGCATGTTAGTAAGGGCATTGTCCAAATGCCTCTTAAACACTGACAGTCTTGGGGCCTCGACCGCCTCTCTAGGAAACCTGTTCCAGTGTTTGACCACCCTCTCGGTAAAGAAATGTTTCCTAATGTCAAGTCTGAACATCCCCTGGTGCAGCTTGGAACCATTCCCACATATCCTGTCACTGGATGCCAGGGAGAAGAGATCAGCACCTCCCTCTCCACTTCCCTGCTGACGCGGAAGTCACAGACACCCCACACGACCAATATGATCAAGCAAATGCCAGTTTATTACAGACACAGCGCGGTTAATATAGCTCTGCAACCACCTTATCACACACAAGCCTCTACTGTTTATTATATACAAGCCTATTATTAGTTGGTCAGCACAGCCTTGGGCTTTATCCCAAGGATAGCCACTAGCAGCATCGGCAACTCCCGCCTTGTTTTGCTACGCTGTAACGAGACACTCCCGCCGGTGGTATGGGATGCGGCCCCTGTTGACAGAGTAGCACCTGTGGCCAATCTTGGAATGCAACTTATCAGAAAGACGTAATGCCATCCCACACATTCCCACAGTAAGTTCGTACCATGCCGCTTTGTAAGTCTTGGGAAATACAAAACCACAGCTGTTATTAATAGCTACATACATTGGTTTTAACTTGCAACATCCTTGAGGCCTTCTTGTTCCCAGGCCGATTAAGTCCGCGCAGTCCGAGCCTGGATTGTTCACTACGTGTCCTTTGCTTTCCAGATATCCCACACTTCCCCTGCTCAGGAAGCTGTAGAGATCAATGAGGTCACCCCTCAGACTCCTTTTCTCCAAACTAGACAAACCCAGAGTCCTTAGCCACTCCTCACAGGACACACCTTCCAGCCCCTTAACCAGCTTTGTTGCCCTCCTCTGGATGCATTCAAGGACTTTCACATCCTTTTTAAATTGTGGGGCCCAGAACTGCACAGAGCACTCAAGGTGAGGCCACACCAACGCTAAATACAGCGGGATCATCACCTCTTTTGACTGGATGGCTATGCTGTGTTTGCTGCACCCCAGGATGCGGTTTGCCCTTGTGGCTACCAGGCACACTGCTGACTCATACTGAGCCTGCTGTCAACCAGGGCTCCCAGATCCCTTTCTGCAGGGCTGCTCACCAGCCACTCCTCTCCCAATCTATACTTGTATCCAGCATTACTCGGTCCCAGGTGCAGAATCCAACAATTGGTCTTGTTAAATTTCATGCCACTGATGATTGTCCAATGCTCCAACCTTTCCAGATCCCTCTGCAAGGCCTCTTGTCCCTCAAGAGAGTCAACAGCACCTCCCAGTTTGTTATCATCAGCAAACTTGCTAATGGTGCATTCAACTCCTTCATCCAGATCATTGATAAAAATACTGAACAGAACTGGCCCTAGAATTGAACCCTGAGGAACACCACTGGTGACTGGTCTCCACCCAGATGCAGCCCCATTCACTACAACCCTTTGAGCCATGCCCTTCAGCCAGTTCTTCACCCAGCGCACCATGTACCTGTTCATCTCACAGTTGGACAACTTGTCCAGAAGGATACTGTGAGGGACAGTATCAGAGGTTAGAAGGGACCACTGGAGATTGTCTCATTCAGCCCCCCTGCTCAAAGCAGGGGCAGCTAGAGTGGGTTGCCCAGGATATTGTCCAGTCAGGTTTTGAATATCTCAAAGGCTGCAGACTCCACCATCTGTCCCAGTATTCAAGGACTCTCATGGTGTATTTAAAAAAAACCAAAGTGTGGAATTTCCTGTGTTTCAGTTTGTGCCCATTGCCTCTTGTCCTGTCACTGGGCACCGCTAAGAGTCTGGCCCTGTTCTCTTTACACCCTCTCATCAGCTATTTATATAGATTGATAAGAACCCCCCTGATCCTTCTCTTCTCCAGGATGAACAGTCCCAGCTCTCTCATCCCCTCCTTGCATGAGAGATGCTCCACTCCCGTAGTCAACTTCATGGCTCTTTGCTTGACTGGCTCCAGTGCATCCATGTCTTTCTTGTACTGTGGAGCCCAGGGCTGGACACAGGTCTCTGGGTGTGGCCTCACCAGTGCTGAGTAGAGGGGAAGGAAAACCTCCTGCAACCTTCATTCCTAATGCATTCCAAGATGCTGTTGGCTGACTTTGCTGTTCAGGCACATTGCTGGCTCATGTTCAACTAGGTGTCCATAAGGACCCCCAGGTCTTTTTCTGCCAAGCTGCTTTCCAGCTGGGTGCCCCCAGCATGTACTGGTGTGTGTTGTTGTTCCTCCCCAGGTGCAGGACTTGGCATTTCCCTTTGCTGAACTGCATGATGTTCCTGTTGGCCCATTTCTCCAGTTTGTCTAGGTCCCTCTGGATGGCAGCACAACCCTCTGAAGTATCAGCCACTTCCCCCAGTTTTGTATAATCTGTTTTGAAATATAATATCAGTTCATTTTGCACAGCAGCAAGAGTAATGACATTGAGAAACTGACACTGTATGGAAAGGCTATGCAGCTGAAGTTAGATTAGATATTCTGTGCATAGAACCAGAGAAGTGCAGTTCATGCCCTCCTGAACAGTCCATGATGGACCGGCATGGATTTTTTTGGCACATACACATCGGAGAGAATGGCATACAGGGATTCCCTTTAGAAAAGGCCATGGTTCTCCTAGGTATATATTCTCATCCCTCTGGAAGGGCAGGGCCTTGTATCTTCAAAGTAGTCTCCTAGGGAAGAATGATGGGCAGGAGCTATCTCCACCTGGAAACTGTATGTTGTGAATGCTCTTAGCTGAGTATGGGAAGGAGGCATTTAAAGGCACAAATAGAAGATGTATGCAGTGCACAAATCATAGGTCTTGAGGTATACTGCTGCAAAAAATTGGTAAACAGCATCACTCTTCTAAAATGAGCAGATTTTACTATTAGAAGATATTCTAACCAACTGGGATGAGAAGGATAGATTTGATGCAATACAGTACTACTGTTTTTCCTATTATGAGTTCTGTTATTAAATCTGTGCTGGTTTTGCTGGGATAGAGTTAATTCTCTTCACTGTAGCTGGTAAAGTGCTGATGGCACATTGATGCTTTAGTTGCTGTTAAGTAGCAGCTAAGTATCGGTAAGTAGTGCCTATAGTAGTTAGGGAACTTTCCAGCTTCCCATGCTCTGCAAAGTGGGCAAGAGGTCAGGAAGGGAGGGGCCAAAGCAGGGACAGCTGACCAAGACTGGCCAGTGGGATATTCATTCCATACCATGTGACGCCATGACCAGTATATTAACTGGGGCAGTTGGCGCACAGGGGGGTGGTTGCAACTCAGGGACTGGTGGTGTCAGGTTGGTGGGCGGTGAGCGGCTGCGTCATATGTAGTTTGTTTTGGTTGTTCATTCCACTTCCCCCCCGCCCCCCCTCGGGTTTCGCACCTCTTTCATTGTTTTACTTTTAATTGCATTATCGTTGCTGTTGTTGTTATTGATTTATTTTAATTATTAAACTGTTCTTATCTCAACCCATGAGCTTTACCCTTCTGATTCTCTCCCCTGTCCTGCCGGTGGGGGAGTGGGCGAGTGGCTGTGTGGGGCTGATTTGCCAGCTGGGGCTAAAACACAACAGTCTCTTTTGGCGCTCAATGTGGAGCTCAGAAGGTTTGAGATAACAGCTGGTGGTCACAGCACCATGCTCTTGTTTTTGCAGTATATGTTAAAGATAGGTGTTGGCCTGTTTAGTCTGTTTGTTCTGCTGTGATTGGTGATGTTTTGCCTTAGAGATTACTTATGTAAACACTAGTTTTCAACTTTATCTCACATTTGGGGATTTTGATGGAACCGTTACTGTACTTTGGATACCACCTTGCTGAGGCAATTAGCAATTATACCTCCTCCTCTGAGAGATTTTATATGGAGGAAATACAGAATAATACCGTTGCAACTTTGTTCTATGATGTCTGTGCCTTTGTTACAACAACCTCTTTGTATTTTGAACATCCTTGGGTGGTTAAGGTGCACTTATTGTTAGGTTTTGGGCATGTTGTTCTGGTTTTGACTAAGGTTAGAAAACAGCTTAAGAATATCACCCAGAGATCTGCCCCAAGGCTTGATAGTTACGAGTGGCAGGGCATGTGGGATAGCATGGGCAAATACCTAGGGCAGTGGGCACCCCCAGTGTTTTGGAGTTTCACCCCCGAACAAGTGCAGAATCCTGAAAAACTAGTAGAATATTTGGAGAAAGTATGTTGTTACACTGGGAACTCCAGAGAGACACAGATAACTGCAATGTGCTGGGGCCTGGCCCATGCATACTGAGCCCTGCTCAACAGTACTCAGTGCTCCCAAGGGGAAGAGAATATCTCTGGATTGAAATGCAAAGTGACAGGCACTGCAGCCACTCAAACCCCCAGGACAAGTACTGGAGCTGAACCAGAGAATCAACCTGTATCAGTCTCCCCTGTACACAAGAAGAAATACTGGAAGTGAGTGTCAACTCATTTAGAACGGGATGATGAAGAAGTAGGGCCATCACAAGCAGAGGAAGAAGAAGTCATAAATGAAAAGGAGATCACCTGATCCCTGTCCTTGAGTGAGCTGTGAGATATGTGAAAAAATTTCATCTGTTGTCCAGGTGAGCACATTGTCACTTGTCTTCTCTGATGCTAGGATAATGAAGCCAGTAGCCTGGAATTAGAGGGGAAGGAAGCCAAACAACTGGGATCCCTTTCTGGGGAAGGGGGCATTGACACAAGCCCTCAGCCTCTGGAGGCGACTCCTGTCTGGAGTGAAGGAAAGGTATCCCTTTAAAGAAGATGTTACATATCGCCTAGGAAAATGGATGACCATAGAGAAAGGTATCCAGTATCTGAGGGAATTAGCTGTGCTTGAGGTGGTTTATGGTGACCTGGACGATCAACAGTCATCCAAAGATCCAGATGAAGCCGAGTGCTCACGACCCATGTGGCAGTTTGTACGGAGCGCACCAACCTCCTATGCAACCTCATTGGCAGTGATGTCCTGGAGAGAGGACGAGGCACCAACAGTGGCAGTGGTGATTGATAGACTCCGGGATTACGAAACAAATATCTCTTCCTCGCTTGTCTCTGCTGTGGAGAAACTATCCTGGAAGGTCCAGCAACTCAAAGAAGATATATCCTACTCCCCACCTCTATGGGGTACTGTCTCAGCTGTTAGGAATAAGCGTTTTTTTTTTCTCAAAGGAGAGGAAATACACCATGGGCCACCCTATGGTTCTACCTGCGTGACCATGGAGATGACATGAGGAGATGGGATGGCAAGCCTATTACAACCCTAGAGGCATGGGTACACAGGCTGCAAGGAAGAACAGTCAAGGGGTTCTTCCAGGAAAGCCGCTGATCCAGTTCCTAGCAAGCAATTCCCCAGACAGAGGAGTAGAAGTGTTGCTTTTATTTCTGAGAGAGACTCTTGATTCACATTTCACAGAATCATAGAATCACACAGAATCACAGAATTGCAGGTTGGAAGGGACCTCAGGGATCATCTAGTCCAACCTTTCTAGGTAGAGCAGAGTCTGGACAAGGCGGCCCAGCACCCTGTCCAGATGACTCTTGAAGGTGTCCAACGTGGCCGAGTCAACCACTCCCCTGGGGAGATTATTCCAATGGTTGACTGTCCTCAATGTGAAAAATTCTCCTCTGGTGTCCAATCGGAATCTCCCCAAGAGCAATTGGCATCCATTCCCCCGTGTCCTCTCCATGCAACTCCTTGTAAAAAGGGAGTCTCCATCTTCTTTGTAGCTACCCCTTAAGTACTGGTACATGGTGATGAGGTCCCCTCTGAGCCTCCTTTTCTCAAGGCTGAACAAACCCAGTTGTCCCAGCCTATCCTCATATGGCAGGCTTCCCAGTCCTTTGATCATCTTGGTGGCCCTTCTCTGGACCCCTTCCAGACTGTCCACATCTTTTTTGTATAGCGGGGACCAGAACTGTACACAGTACTCCCAGTGTGGCCTGAGAAGCGCTGAGTAAAGTGGGATAATGACTTCTTTCTCTCTGGTGGCGATGCCCTTTTTGATGCAACCCAGCATCCTGTTGGCCTTCTTGGCCGCAGCAGCACACTGTTCGCTCATGTTGAGCTTTCTGTCCACCAGGACCCCCAGGTCCCTTTCCACAGAGCTGCTCTACAGCCAGGTGGATCCCAGTCTGTGCTGCACTCCCGGGTTATGTTTTCCCAGGTGCATGACCTTACACTTGTCCTTGTTGACCTTCATAAGGTTCTTGCTGGCCCACTCTTCCAGCCTATCCAGATCTCCCTGCAGAGCAGCTCTCCCTTCTGGAGTGTCTACTTCCCCACTCAACTTGGTGTCATCAGCAAACTTCATCAGGCTACACTTGATGCCGTTGTCCAGATCACTTATAAAGATGTTGAATAACATTGGGCCCAATATCGATCCCTGGGGGACTCCACTAGTGACAGGTTGCCATTTGAGAAAGAGCTATTTGCTACCACCCTTTGGGTGCGGCCTGTCAGCCAGTTCCCCACCCACTGCACAGACCACTTGTCTAGGCCATAACGCATTAATTTCTCCAGGAGGAGGCTGTGGGGGACTATATCAAAGGCCTTGGAGAAGTCCAGGTAAACAATGATGTCCACCGCCTGCCCCATGTCAACCAGGCAAGTCACTTTGTCATAGAAGGCCACCAGATTTGTCAAACACGATCTGCCTTTAGTGAAGCCTTGTTGGCTTTTCCCAATCACGTGCTTCATTTGACTTGTGATGGCCCCCAGGGGGATTCGTTCCATAACTTTCCCAGGGGTTGAAGTAAGGCTGCTAGGCCTATAGTTACCCGGATCCTCCCTCGAGCCCTTCTTGTACATAGGGGTAACATTTGCCTTCCTCCAGTCCTCTGGGACATCCCCCGTTCTCCATGACTTCTCAAAGATTATGGAGAGCGGCCTTGCGATGATGTCAGCCAGCTCTCTCAACACCCTTGGGTGGATGGCATCAGGGCCCATTGATTTGTGGGGGTCAAGCTCCTGTAGTAATTCATATACCTACTCTTCCTTCACCGATGGTGGGTCGGTGTTTGGTTCAATTGGCAATTTTGTTCCCAAAGCCCGGGACCTGACAGTGCTGGTAAAGACAGAGGTGAAGAAGGTGTTGAGGACCTCTGCCTTTTCAGCATCATTGGTGATTGACTGTCCTTTTCTGTTTAACAGTGGGCCTATGTTTTCCTTCTTTTTCTGCTTCTGGTTGACATACCTGAAGAACCCTTTCTTGTTATTTTTGACATCTACAGCCAGTTTCAATTCGAGCTGGGGTTTTGCTTTTCTAAGTGCATCTCTGCAAGCTCTGGCAATGCCCTTGTAGTTCTTGACGGATAATCCTCCACTTGTCCATCTCAGGTATGCTTCCCTTTTGGATTTGAGTAGACCCAGGAGGTTGTGGCTGAGCCAAGGGGGCCTCTCACTCTGCTTACTACCCTCTCCTTTGTAGGGAATTTACAGAAAGTGAGTTGCGAATGCCACGATTGGGAATGGAGGTGCCCTGCTTCCAGCCAGGCAGAGGAAAAGGAAAACCGGGCTTACTGCACTGAGTGTATTAGATGGCCTGGCACGTCTGACCCACAGGAGTATAAAGCTTTAGTGGACACTGGTGCACAGTGCACCGTAATGCCATCAAGCTATATAGGGGCAGAACCCATTAGTATTGCTGGAGTGACAGGGGGATCCCAACAGCTAACTGTATTGGAGGCCGAAGTGAGCCTAACTGGGAATGAGTGGCAAAAGCACCCCATTGTGACTGGCCCAGAGGCTCTGTGCATCCTTGGCATAGACTACCTCAGGAGAGGGTATTTCAAGGACCCAAAAGGATACAGGTGGGCTTTTGGTGTAGCTGCCTTGGAGATGGAGAGAATTAAACAACTGTCTACCTTGCCTGGCCTCTCAAAGGACCCTTCTGTTGTGGGGTTGCTGAGGGTCAAAGAACAACAGGTGCCGATCGCCACCTCAACAGTCCACCGGTGGCAATATCGCACCAGCTGAGACTCCCTGATTCCCATCCATGAGCTCATTCATCGAGTGGAGAGCCAAGGAGTGATCAGTAAGACCCCCTCACCCTTTAAAAGTCCCATATGGCCAGTGCAGAGTTCTAATGGAGAGTGGAGGCTAACAGTAGACTATCGTGGCCTGAATGAAGTCACTCTGCCACTGAGTGCTGCTGTGCCAGACATGCTAGAACTTCAGTACTAACTGGAGTCAAAGGCGGCCAAGTGGTATGCCACAACTGATATCGCTAATGCATTTTTCTCCATTACTCTGGCAGTAGAGTGCAGGCCACAGTTTGCTTTCACATGGAGGGGCATCCAGTACACCTGGAATCGACTGCCCCAGGGGTGGAAACACAGTCCTACCGTTTGTCATGGACTGATTCAGACTGCACTGGAACAAGGTGGAGCTCCGGAACACCTTCAATACTTTGATGACATCATTGTGTGGGGCAACACAGCAGAAGAAGTTTTTGAGAAAGGAGAGAAAATAGTCCAAAGCCTTCTGAAGGCTCATTTTACCATAAAAAAAAATAATATCAAGGCACCCGGACAGGAGATCCAGTTCTTAGGAATCAAATGGCAAGATGGACATCATCAGATTCCAATGGATGTGATCAACAAAAGAGCAGCCATGTCTCCACCAACAAGCAAAAAAGGAAACACAAGCTTTTTTACATGTTATGTATTTTTGGAGAATGCATATTCCAAATTACAGTCTGATCGTAAGTCCTCTCGATCAAGTGACCCAGAAAAAGAATGATTTCAAATGGAGCCCTGAGCAACGACAAGCCTTTGAACAGATCAGACAGGAGATAGTCCATGCAGTAGCCCTTGGGCCAGTCTGGGCAGGACAAGATGTAAAAAATGTGCTCTACAGCGCAGCCGGGGAGAATGGCCCTACCTGGACCCTCTGGCAGAAAGCGCCAGGGGAGACCCAAGGTCAGCCCCTAGGGTTTTGGAGTCGGGGATACAGAGGGTCTGAAGCCTGCTATACTCCAACTGAAAGAGATATTGGCAGCATATGAAGCGGTTCGAGCTGCTTCAGAAGTGGTTGGTACTGAAGCACAGCTCTTCCTGGCACCCTGACTGCCAGTGCTGGGCTGGATGTTCAAAGGAAACGTCCCCTCTATATGTCATGCAACTGATGCTACAGGGAGTAAACGGGTTACACTGATCACCCAATAGGCTCGAGTAGGAAACCCCAGTTGCCCAGGAATCTTGGAAGTGATCATGGACTGGCCAGAAGGCAAAGACTTTGGAATATCACCAGAGGTGACATGTACTGAAGAAGCCCCACTGTATAACAAACTGCCAGAAGAGGAGAAGCAGTATGCCCTGTTCACTGATGGGTCCTGTTGCCTTGTGGGAAAGCACCGGAGACGGAAGGCAGCTGTATGGAGTCCTACATGACAGGTAGCAGAAACTGCTGAAGGAGAAGGTGAAATGAGCCAGTTTGCAGAGGTAAAGGCCATCCAGCTGGACTTAGACATTGCTGAATAGGAAAAGTGGTCAGTGCTCTATCTCTATACTGATTCCTGGATGGTGGCAAATGCCTTGTGGGGGTGGCTGCAGCAGTGGAAGCAAAGCAACTGGCAGCGTAGAGGCAAACCCATCTGGGCTGTCACATTGTGGCAAAATATTGATGCCCGGGTAGAGAACCTGGTTGTAAAGGTACGGCATGTGGATGCTCACGTCCCCAAGAGTCGGGCCACTGAAGAGTATCGAAACAACCAGCAGGTAGATCAGGCTGCCAAGATTGAAGTGGCTGAGGTGGATCTGGACTGGCAGCATAAGGGTGAACTTTTTCTAGCTTGGTGGGCCCATGACACCTCAGGCCATCAAGGGAGAGATGCAACATAAAGGTAGGCTTGTGATCGAGGGGTGGACTTGACCATGGATGTTATTGCACAGGTTATCCACGAATGTGAAATGTGCTGCAATCAGTAAGTGGGTAAAGCCTCTGTGGTATGGGGGACAACGGCTGAAATATAAATATGGGGAGGTTTGGCAGATCGACTATATCACACTCCCACAAACACACCAAGGCAAGCACCATGTGCTTGCAATGGTGGAAGCAACGACTGGCTGGCTGGAAACACATCCCGTGCCCCATGCCACCTCCTGGAACACTATCCTGGGCCTTGGAAAACAAGTCCTATGGCGACATGGCACCCCGGAGAGAATTGAGTCAGACAACGGGACTCATTTCCCAAACAACCTCATAGACAGTTGGGTCAGAAAGCATGGCATTGAGTGGGTGTATCATATCCCCTATCATGCACCAGACTATTAAATACTCCACTGAGAGCAATTGGGGGTGGAACATTCAAGCACTGGGATACACGTTTAGCAAAAGCCACATGGTTAGTCAACACTAAGGGAATCTGCCAACCGAGCTGGCCCTGCCCAGTCAGAAATCCTACATATTGTGGAAGGGGACAGAGTCCCTGTAGTGCACGCAAAAAATATGCTGGGCAAAACAGTCTGGGTTCTTCCTGCCTCCGGCAAAGGCAAACCCATTCGTGGGATTGCTTTTGCTCGAGGACCTGGCTGCAATTGGTGGGTGATGAAGGAGGATGGAGAAATCCAGTGTGTGCCTCAAGGGGATTTGATTTTGGGTGAAAACAGCCAATGAACTGAATGGCATAATGCAAACTGTTATATAATGTTGTATGTCATCTCTTCTGTAGTTGCTATATGCCGTATCAATGATATCACAGTACAAATATCCCAGTTCATGGAAGATGAACTTTGTTGAAACAAATTGCATCAGTGATGGAACAAAGACTGACTTCAGCCTGCAACACCACCACACACACCCTCTCTCCTGCCCTGAAAGACTGATATGACAGACGGAGCCCAGAGTCATGGACTGGGTGAACTCAATGGACATTTTAATGGACATTTTACAGGGATGGTCCATAGACTAAGGGAATGTTGTCTGTGTACTATGTCAAAGGATGGGAAGGGGAGGGGTGGTGGTTGGTGAGGTTGTATTGGGTGGTATGGGACCTGGGCATGGTGTAAATGGTATGGAATAAGGGGTGGAGAGTGTGGTGGGATAGAGTTAATTCTCTTCACTGTAACTGGTAAAGTGCTAATGGCACACTGATGCTTTAGTTGCTGTTAAGTAGTGGCTCAGTGTCGCTAAGTAGTGCCTATAGTATTTAGGGACCTTTCCAACTTCCCATGCTCTGCCACCTAGGCTAGAGGCCAGGAGGGGCGGGGCCACATCCAAGACAACTTACCCCAACTGGTCAACGAGATGTTCATTCCATACCATGTGACACCATGACCAGCATATTAACCGGGGCAGTTGGTGTGCAAGGGAGTGAATGCGGCTTGGGGACTGGCAGTGTTGGATTGGTGTAGCAAGTGCTGTTGGTTTTGGTTGTTCTTACCCCCTTCCCCGGGTTTCGTGCCTCTCATTGTTTTCTTTTTCATTGCATTATTGTTGCTGTTGTTCTTATTGTTTTATTTTAATTATTAAACTGTTCTTTTCAGCCCACGAGCTTTACCCTTCTGATTACAGAATGGTAGGGGTTGGAAGGGACCTCTGGAGATCATCCCGTCCAACCCCCCTGCTTGAGCAGGCACACCCACAGCAGGGGGCACAGGACCATGTCCAGGCGGGTTTTGAATGTCTCCAGGGGAGGGACTCCACAGCCTCTCTGGGCAGCCTGTTCCACTGCTCTGCCAGCCTCACAGGAAAGAAGTTTTTTCCCATATTGAAGTGGAACTTCCTGTGTTCCAACTTGTGCCCATTGCCCATTGTCCTGTCATTGGGCACCACTGAAAAGAGCCTAGTCCCATCATACTGGCACCCACCCTTTAGCTATTTATAGGTATTGATGAAATCCCCATCAGTCTTCTCATCTCCAGGCTAAACAAACCCAAGTCTTTTAGCCTTTCCTCATATGGGAGATGCTCCAGTCCCCTGATCATCCGCTGGACTTGCTCAAGGAGTTCCACATCCTTCTTAAACTGGGGGGGCCCAAAACTGGACACAGTACTCCACATGTGGTCTCACTAGGGCAGAGTAGATGGGGAGGATAACCTCTCTCGATCTGCTGGCCACACTCCTAATACATCCCAGGATGCTGTTGGCCTTCTTGGCCACAAGGGGACAGTGCTGGCTCATGGTCAGCTTGTTGTCCACCAGCACTCCCAGGTCCTTCTCAGCAGAGCTGCTTTCCAGCAGGTCAGCCCCCAGCCTGTACTGGTGCATGGGGTTGTTCCTCCCCAGGGGCAGGACCTTGCACTTGGTCTTGCTGAGTTTCATGAGGTCCCCCTCAGCCCAGCTCTCCAGCCTGTCCAGGTCTTGCTGGATGGCATCACGGCCTTCTGGTGTATTCTCTCCCCCATCCTGCCGGTGGGAGAGCGAGCGAGCGGCTGTGTGGGGTAGAGTTGCTGGCTAAACCGCAACAAAATCCCATTGTAAAGGGCAGTGAAGTGGATCGTATTCTTAGACTGAAGCAATGCAATTAAGATGAAGAATTTTTTTATCTATTGGGCTAAAAAAGAAATATAGGTAGGTCTTCAAGGAGGAGAAAAAAAGGGTTGTGGATGCTTATTGTTATTAAGAGTCCTGGAAAAAAAGCACTCTACAAGTCAGTAGCAAAGTTTTCTATGGTAATAGTAGAAAGACTGACATTCATTTATTGTTTGTATCCTGACAAAGTTTTAGTTAGGCTTCTAAAGCAGTTCTGTTAACTCTTAAGGAATCAGTATTGGACATTTGCTTTAGACATTAGTTTACATTGTTTCCAAGTAGCTGCATAAATTGTTTGTCCTCTGTGGTTTATCAAAAATATTTCTTGCTATTGGTATAAAAGCTACTTGTGGGCTGTAGTGTATGTTGTATATTGTACCTCTGTGCTTTCATTTGCTGAGGAAGACAAACAGGCTATGATTCTTCAAAGACAAACTTGGACATACAAGCATTTTTGAGAATAAGTCTAATTGCATGTCTTGTAGCACACTATAGATTCTATGATGTTTGCATTTGGGGGGGTGGGGGTTGGTCAGGCTGCAGTAGTTTTTTCAGAAACTTTTGTAACAAACATGCAAAGACAGTTCCTAGAAGGCTGTATAATCTTTCTGATAGGTCAATAAGAATAATATTCTGTAGACAAGACTAGCTTATGATTTTTGTGATGCTACTGGAACAACCATTAACACATTTTAAGCAGTGCTGAATTTCTATATGTCAGTAATTAGATTAGTTTATGTAAAAGCTTTTTTGTTATTATTTTGGCATATGAGTATGAGAGCTTTCAGGCTTTTCAGAGAATTCTTCATGGATACATTTGGTGTTGAAGGATCATATGCGCTTTTTTTTTGTTTTTGCTTACTGCTTAAAGCTCAGTCTTCCAATATCTGTATATGATGTCATTGTTAGGTTGAGAGTTTTTCACACCTTTCATGTTTAACCATAATATACACAGTATTATGTATCTAATGGGAATAAGAACGCAATGGGAATGCTTTCCTAAGAGAATAGGAAATGCTACTTGTGCAGTTGAGTCAGCACAGAACTGTAACATTTTATGTCACATGGTAAGTTAGGATGTATATAACTCTCTCAAAGTACTTGTGAAAGTGTCAGGGAACTTATGGGTGATAAATGATTCATCATTGTCATAGTGCAAGTATATTCCCATATTCTAGGTGCCATTTCACAAAATCACCTTTTCTGTATGTCTTTTTTTTGCCCCACAGTTGTGAATAAAATAAATAAATAAATAGAAGCAAAGGCTACTGTTTACCTAGGATGCATCTGTATAAAGAATTGCTTTCTAACTCTTTGGTAGCCTCTATTAGTTGAATGTGATTCTGGAATGTCTTTTTAGTAAACATACAAGATAGGCCTTTTCAAGAAATGAGGAAAAGGAGGAGGTGGATGGATTATTTTTGTTGTGTGTTTATGAAGAAAAAGCAGCAGAAATTAGATTTCATAGCATAATATTTGATAGAGTTTGAGATTTAAGCTGGGGTGGGAATGCAGCCAAGAATTTGCTGCTGCCATCTCAAAGCAGAAATATAGTCATATTACAGTGTTATAACACTAGCTGGCTTAGAGAGGGGATGTAATAATTGCTTATGAAGCTAGAATGATAGTATTTGGCTGTTTTACTATTAGTGACAAACTGTACTGATGTGGCAAAGCAAGGAGCAAGATTCCTATGTTGAAGGAGACTTTGCAGAATTTCAGAGCTTCTGGGCTTAAAAAACAACCAGTGCGCATAACTGAATACTAAAGCTTCAGCTGAGGGCTCACCTTGTGACATCTGCACTGCCACATCTCCTAAAGATCTGGTTTTGAAATACTTTCTGGGTCAAAGCTTTACAGTCTTCTTTCTATATGCTGTATTTTTTAATCATATTTGTACTAAAGTACTTACTACTCTTGACTTTAGATACATAACTATTGCTCTTTAATGTTAGCAGCATTCTATAACAGTGTCCTATTAGTATGATAGTATTTCTCATAGCAGCTTACCAAGGTATTTGCTGGTGGATCACACAGAGATAGAAAATTCATGATACTGGTTTTCTGTGGTTTTCACTTTATTTTTCTAATATGACTTTCCCAAGTATATGACATTTGATGGAGGTTTTATAGTTAGAACAGAGAAGAACATTCTTTATAATAGTGAATGACTGGGGGAAATAGTCTGAAAGATGGTTTCTCCATTAAGATTTAATTAAGGTTTTGGTAGCAGGGGTTACAAGGTGGTCTCTGTGGGAAGAGGTATGGGTAGCCCTGTGCCTGACACAGCTGGTTCCAGCCAGCTTGTTCATGGACCCACAGCAGGCTGAAGCTGAGCCAGTCAGTGAAGTTGGTGGTGCCTCTGTGAAAACATTTAAAGGACAAAAATGCCAGATGATGAGCAGAGGAGTGAGGGGGGAAAAAAGTGAGAAACAGTAGTATGAACACCAAGGTCCGAGAAGAAGGGAGGAGGTTCTCCAGGCACCAGACCAGATATTCCCCTGGAGCCTGTGGAAGAGACCATGCCGGAGCAGATATCCACACTATGGCCTGTGAAGGACCCCACACTGGAGCAGGTAGATATTTCTTGAAGGAACTGAGACCTGTGGAAAACCCACACTATAGCAGATTTTTCCTGACAGGAACTGCAGCTTGTGGAGAGGACCTATGCTGGAGCAGGGGAAAAGTGTGAGGAGGAAGGACCAGCAGAAAGGAACTGTTATGGACTGACCTAAATCCTGTTTCCCATCCACCCTGCATTGCTTGGGGTGTGGGGAAATAGGGGAGTCAGGAATTGAGCCTGGGAAAAAGGGGTGGGGAGAAGGTGTTGTTTTAATTTGTCTTTGTTTCTCACCATCCAAATCTATTTTAATTGGCAAAAATTAAAGGATTCTTCCACAAGTCAAGTCAGTTTTGCCCATGACAGTAATTGGTAAGTGATCTTCCTGTCTTTATCTTGACCCATGAGCTTTTCCATCTTATTTTCTCCCCCCATTCTGTTGAGGAGGGGGAGTGAGAGAAAGGCTGGGTGGGCGTGTAGCAGCTGGCCGAGGTCAACCCACCACAGTTGTCTACCACTGAAGGCAGCTATTAATTTTTCAACATGCTGCATTTAATAGATTATTGACAAAGTAAAGTTTTCTGTGTTGATTTAGCTGTTCAGATAAGTCTCAACATCCTAATAGACTGTGTGATCATTGCAATGAAAAGGGCTATAACACTTCAGAAAGTGTTTGTCATGTTTTGGTGTTTTCCTCATTTCTTATTCCCACTGCCAAACCAGAGATATTTCTACATCAGTCACTCAAATGATGTAATTTTATTTTCTTACCATGTCTAGTCTCTGTCTCCTGATTCCTCTTCACCCTGGGGTGCTGAACCAAGTAGGCAACATCATCAGGATATCTGCAGTACAGCAGAGACCTCCACTAATAAAGAGGTAGTGCAAGCTTTTTAAAAGTCACTGTCTTGTCTGTACTGCTTATGCCTTTCTATTTTCTTTATGTCTTTGTACATGTATAATCTCCTCTCTTGTACCAAAACAGCAACAAAAACAAAAAACTGATTTGATATTTTCCCTTTGTGTTTGTCTCCCTGACTGAATGCATAACATACTGTATCCGAGACCATTTGTGATGGCATTCCTTACTCTAGCCGCAACAACACTTGTTTAACAGGCTAGAGGGTATTGATTTATTGAGGATCAGCTGCCAATGTCACCTCTGTATTCAGGGCAAGAGGAGCTAGCTCTCTTCCTTATCTCTGCAGAATATCTTGCCATAAAGAGAATAACATTTCTCAGCCAGGTGAATAGGCCCTTCCAATGTACTAATTTAATGCTGCCTACTATCTTATTGACGGGCAAATTGACCCGTAGGAACAAGTAAGTGATTTCTCAATAGCCTGCCAATGATTCACAGGCAGAACTGAAACTAGAATCTAGGAGTCCTGACTCTGGGCTCCTTGAAAGCAAGCTATACACTTCATTTTTTTTTTTGTCAAGGTCTTTACCTGGCAGGTTTCCACACTGCAGTAGTTCCACTAAGATGAGATGAGAAATGCTTATCTCACTGATATGAGGTGAGAATTTTTTTTCAAACTTCAGTGTTAGATTTGTTAGAGATCTGCAAGCAAGTAGACACAGTTGCTGATAGATATCATGCTGTTAGCTGATAGCTAAGCACAAGTTATCTTCTACAAACGAACAATCTAATGTACTGTAAACAGAAATATTGGTTGAAATTTAAACAAGACTTAGTCCATTCTTGTTTTTCTTCTTTATCATCTAGGGGAGAAAAAAGCTTATAGCCTGTGTATATATGTTAATTTAAATACATGCTTGCATTTAGAAGGGGATGGAAGCTTTCAGAAGACTTCAGAATTTTGTCCTTAATTTATCCTGCACTAAAGCCTTCAACAGCATTGGATTGTGCCATTATGTTTTAACTTACAATATTTAGTTTGCTAAAGCCTCTGGCTTTATTCAGTTTACAGATGTAGTTGCTTTGTGACAACGCTAAAGGCTGACAGTTGTTAGATATTAATCTTACTCAAAGGAGAAAATGAACAATATACTACCCATTTTAGTTTTCAATATGTGATTACATACAGTGTTAAGTGTTATTTCAGGGTAATTTCAGTCAGATGTGCTGGGGTTTTTTTTCCATGCAAATAAGCAACTGTTGTGGTTAGCCCCAACTGGCAACTAAGCCCCACACAGCCGCTCGCTCACTCCCCCACCAGTGGGATGGGGGAGGGAAACAAAAGGGTAAAAGTGAGGAAACTCATGGCAGTTTAATAATTAAAATAAACAATAACAACAATAATAATATAATGGGGAGAGAGAGAAGAAACCGGGGAGGGAAGATAAAACAACCAAAACAAACAAGTGCTGCAACTGCTCATGATCCATCACTGCCAGCCCACAACCACCCTACCCCATGCCAACTCCCCCAGTTAATATACTGGGCATGATGTCACATGATATGGAATATCCCATTGGCCAGTTGGGGTCAGGTGTCTTGGCTGTGGCCCTTCCCCTCCCGGCTTCTTGTGCATGTGGCAGAGCATGGGAAGCTGGAAAGGTCCCTAACTAGTATAGGTGCTACTTAGTGACACTTAGCTGCTACTTAACAACTAAAGCATCAATGTGCCATCAGCACTATACCAGCTACAGTGAAGAGAATTAACTCTATCCCAGCCAAAGCCATCACAATATGGGAGAATTTAGTAAAGACAACTTTGTATAAAAACCCATGGTAATAGGTATACTAAAGCATATGCTGCTGTTAAACCTTTTGAAAATAAAAGTTTTTGATAAGCCAAGCATTACAAGATGTTGACAAACCTGAACCTCATTCTGCAATGCGTTAAATTTTGAGCAACTCATATATATATATTTATTTTTATATATATATAAAAAAACAAGATTCACATATGATCAGGATGAAGTCCAGTGTCTCAGATGATGTTCAGTTGCATTTACATATTCACATATATACCAATTTGTTTCCCTTTATGATAGGCAGTTTAACAGGTTCTATATGCTTGTGACAAATCAATCACTTGGGAAGCGCATGCTTATGTGACAGGTAAATGACTAATCCAGTGAGTCTTTTCCATTAATTGGTACAAGGACGTGAGGAATAAGTAATATTTTTCATCCTACTACACTGTCCTTACTGTAAAATAATTGGTGGCAGAAAAACAAAAGACATATGAAAGATAAAACAGAGCCTAGAGAACCTTAAAATACTTGGCCTTTCCTCATGAAAGAGCATTTCTGAGTTGTCCAGCAAAACCATAAAAGCTCTTGTGGTAGATTTGGCAGTGTTAGGTTTGCAGTTGGACTCGATGATCTTAAAGGTCTTTTCCAACCTAAATGATTCTATGATTCTTCTCAGAGACAATATCAGCAGAGAGAAATTTATGACTAAGTAATGACTGCCTGCTGTCAAAATGCTTAAGGAAAATCAAGTGCTGAGAGGACACAAGCATTTATTTTCAAATCAGGACTGGCTTTTCTGTGGCTATTCAATCTGTTGTGATGACTTTATTTTTACTGCGCCACCTATACCCACTTCAATAATTGCATGCAATTGCTGCTACTGTGATGCTAGCAGATATTCAGTTATCTGGATTCTGACAGGCCTAGAGAACAAAACAACTGTACACTTCTAAAAAAACTCAAAGTATACATATATTTTTTTTAAAAAGACTCAAGGCCTAACCAAATTTTATGTATATAATTACAGGTTTGACAGATATTCAGTAATCTGACTAGCCAATAAAACTTCATTTCAGGATAAAGCTGAGAAAACTAATATTAATGTTTTTATTACAAAGGCTCTACAAAGACAATTCTTTTCATTCATTATCCATGTCAAGAAACACTGATAAAACTAAAGTAATAACAAGGTATCAGAAAACGTTATTGAAAAAGGGGAATCAATTTTTAATTATATATCTATGAGTAATAAAAAAATAGGTCATTAATATTGAATTACTGGTTTTGTCCATCAACTGAACACTAAAATTTACATTTTAAATAAAGGTTTTGTTAAAACCTAAAAGTGTGTCCTAAAAATAATGAGGCTTTGTCATTATTATTTTTGTAAGGGAGGTACTAAACCATGCAGTGTTGCTGTGCTGGTTTTGGCTGGGATAGAGTATATTAACTGGGGGAGTTGGTGTGGGGTGGTTCAGGTTGAGGTGGTCAGTGTTGGAGGGGGGTGTCAGTGGGTGGTGAGTGGCTGTGGCACTTGTTTGTTTTGGGTTTTTATTACCCTATCACCCTTCCACCCTGGGTTTTGCCTCCCTCTCTTGTTATTTTCCAGTTGTAGTAGTTTGGTTAGTTGTAGTGGTTGTTTTATTTTAATTATTAAACTGTTCTTATCTCAACCCATGAGTTTTCTCACTTTTGCCCTTCTGATTCTCTCCCCCATCCCACCAGTGGGGGAGTGAGCGAGTGGCTGTGTGGGTCTGAGTTGCTGCCTGGGGCTAACCACAACATATTGAGTATAACAAAATGGTGAGTCTCCCTGAAGTTATAGTTTCTGATACCAGTCTCTTTCATAGACAACTGGGTTTTTTTCTATTAGTTTACCTTTCATGAAAGTGAGACTTTACTTCATTCTTTACTTGATTAAATAAACAAGGAATAAATGCCTTGCTTGCAGTTTTCATTGTCTAAATCATGCATGTTCATATGTATTTTTGTGCTTGTTACAGTATAAACATAATCAGTGTAGGACTGTTGTTAAATACATCTACTCCAGCAGATATAAGTGGCTACATAGCCTTTCAAGAACAATCCTAATAAGTTATTAAATTTGGTTCATAATTAACAGAATAGGTCAATTATTTTTGTCATGAATAATAATAGTATTAGTCCTTCTTTTTAATATCTCCAGATTTATTTATTTAGAAAATGTCTATGAGAGATTATGTATTTTCCTGTATTTCTGTTTGTTAAAGAGAGCACGGCACTAATTAGTAGTCAGGAAGCATGTTGCCAAACACCAAGAGCTAATTCAAAATAATGTAGTGTTGCCTGCTTGATGAACAAGTTAATAGAATATACCATATTTAGGGGTAATAACCCTCTAATAATTGGTCAGACATTTAATTTAAAAGTAAATATTTTCCTAATAAGCTCACCCTCTTTTGCTAATAACTATTACTGTGATTTCATTTTTATGGAGGAATTTTTAATGTGTATTGAAGCATATTTGTTCTGTTGAAATCCTATTTGTCTTGATTACAGTCCAGAAAAAGCTTGGCTTCATTCCCAAAATATGTTGAAGGTAAGATATATTTCATAACTTAAAGGTTTCATTATATGAAGAACTCATGTTTTTATTGTATAGAACTTTATTTTTATGTGCAGAACATAAAACTTGCTGAGATTGGATGAATTGATTTAGATTAAACTGTGTCCAACCTGGAACTTGAATTAAGCCCTAGTAGACTTTTTTAGAAGTTGAGCAAAATCTCTCTTATTTTGTAATATTTAATTGATGCGTCCTGCCACCTTTCTACTGGGTTGTTATCATTGTAATTTAAATTATTGATTAAAAAAAATCACCACGGAATTCATAACATATGTGAATGTGTGTAGAGAGTAATTTGTTGTCTAATAAGGAATAGAGGTTAGACAAAACAGTCAATCTCTCCACAAAACTGAGATTTAATTGGCAGACAAGTAGGAGGAAACTTGCACTGATTTTCAGGTACTTATCCTCTGATTAAATAGCCCTTATCCTTTATAGAATGGAAAAAAAAAAAGCTGACATCATATTTAATTTGGAATGTGTTCAAATTCCTTGATTGCTTTACAGTATACTATCTTTAGACTGTAAATTTTGCCATTGGTCTAGTCTTTAAAAGTATATGTTGTATATTTTAGAACCTGTGACCTCTCTCTGTCATGGACCATCCTAAAGTGTGTCCCTGCCCCCCAACAAATAAAAAAATCTCTTTGCATTCTTTGAGATATTGGTCCAGTGGGCAGTTGCTTAAAACATTGAATACACTATTTTTATGCAGGTAATTGATAGTCTGAGGAAAAACTTTCACCTGCACTACACTTTTATTCAACAGATAATTTCATAATGTACAGAGAGGGGCTTGTGAAGAACAATACTGTTGTTCTGCAAGAGTGTTCACATCTCATAAAAATAAAACATGTTCCTCTTTCCTTTTGATTATGCTTCCTGTCTTATCTGTACCTCTTTCACCCTATGCTTAAGATTTTGTGTTTTGATCAAGAACTGTGCTATAAAGGTTTTGGTAGTGGAAGTGGTGATAAGGCCTTTATGCATAGAGTAACAAATATCAGCAATTACAGTACTGTATATTTTCAGGGCTTGAGCAATAATATGCCAATATGTATCACTTCTAGATGCTATGTGGTTGGTTGGAAGTGGTTGGTAAGATGCTGATACTGCCAGGCTTAGAACAGACACCAACCTAGTGATATCAGGATGCTTGCTCTGTCCCATCTTGGTGTTCCCCTGATAGCCCAGGAAAGCACCCCACAAACTACCACCCCCAATCATCCTGATCATGGAAGCAGGTTTAACATGTGTCATATGGTCAGAACAACAGGTTTTGTTCATTGTCCTGATTTAGACTGCAGTTGACTGATCAAGCACATGGTTGCCCAATGGGGGCCCACAAACACTTTATTAACGTTTTTCCCTGCTGCTTGGCCCTCCTTTTTGTCACCCTTGTATCTCCCTTTCTAATATTCATGCCTGGACTTGGGGCCCCTCACCAACGCCTTGAGCCTTTACAGATGCAGGTCTCCTATTTGCAAGCTAGCCCAGGTTGATGTTTGCTAGCAAATTACACACACACGCTTAAAGTATTAAAGTTCATTAGGGAAATATAAACACACCCTGATTGCTCCAGTTGCTGGCACCTGTGACTTGTGGCCCCTTCTCCATTTGCTGGCACTTAACCCTTGCAGCACTCACATAGGCTAGAGGGTGAGAGCACACAGAAAAATGAATTAAGAAAAAGGATTTAATAAGAAGGCAGGACAGACTGCAGTGATCAAGAACAAGGCTCAGTCAAACAAGTGTACTGACTGGCAGCCTGCTTACATGTGACCAGCCTCTTCTGTCCCCCCTTCTCTCCATTTTCCCATGCTTGTACTTCTCCCCCCTCATCTACCCTGATCCCTCCCATTCTCCACCCTGGTCTCCTCCCAAATAAACAACCCATCTCTAATTACTTTTTCCCCACTGGTCTGTTATTGCTACATCCATACCCAAATTTGGTATTTCTGATACCAGTCCCTAGACACTCTCAGCCTTGTATGCTATAGTCACCCAGGCACTTCTGGCCTTGCAAGGTTCCACTCCCCCAAAGGCCCCCAATGCTCCCTGTCAGGTGTCTGTGAAGTCTCATGTAACTCCCCCTTAACCACCAGTGCAATCCAGCCATCCCTCGTGGTGCTGCCTGTAACTTTTGGCAGTTCACTCTGTTACCTGTCATGTCCAGCAATTTCTTGTGTCACAGCCAGTAGTTTTCCACATCCTGTTCAATTAGCTGAGGCTTGGGACACAGCCTAATCAGTGGCCCAACAATATAAATTCCATTCCTTTGGGTTTCATTCCTGAAAATTACTATCGACCATAATTATTTTCATTTTTTGGGTGTCCATTTATGTAGTACTGAACAGAATGAGCACACTCAAGGTACCTCAAAATCAGTAGTCATAAACTTTCATCTATAAAGAAGCCATAAATTGGGAAAGCTTCATGATAAAGTTTGTGTATGTACTCATATCTGTGTATATATTATGAATTTGATTAAAATTTAGTTCTAGCTACTAATTTTTTTATTAACTTAATGGCATATTCTTTTGGGGGTAAATTTCTCAGTCCTTGTTAATGTCATCTTTGGTGAATTAGAATAAAATTGACATTTTTGTGTTATGTTCAATTTCAGGCTTTAGCACCTCTTAAATCTCAGGCTAACTCCTGAGTTGACTAAAAACTCTGTTCTGAAAGGATCAGGTTTTGTTTCTAGCAAAATAGAGAGCAAAACCAGTTTATAATTCTTGGTAAAATATAGACAATTCTACCAATTCTCAAATTATGATTGTCTGTACATTTTCACTGGCCTTGAACATAGATTTTTTTTTTCTTACTTGTAGCAAAATAAGAAGCTTCTTGCATAAACCTTCCTTTTTCTCAGATCATGAGAATTTTAATATATATATAGAAAAGCCCTAATTTCTGCACATATAATCCCCAAACACCTGAAAACCTGTATATTATACGTTTCTCTGTACTGACTTGTGAGGTGATCAATACCTCATTGACTTTTAACCTTACACAGAAGTTGATGAGAGCTGAAGTCATTATGTATCTTGCAGGACTAAGACAGTAGCTTTTTCCAAATGCAAGAGCCCTTGCACTGTATATTTACCATCAAAATCTTTTTCTCTAGCACCTCCCCCTCCTCCCCGCCCCAACACAATACCCTTGTTGGGAACGAGTGTGATTTTTGTTAATACTGATCTCTTCTACTGGGTGTGGTGGTGTGTGTATCATAACCGTAAAGCACTCTTGAGGAGATTCCACTACCTGTTCAAAGTGCTGAGAGAACAATTTAAGTATTCTTGTTTCTATGTAAGAACAAAACTAGAGAGGTTATTTTGCTCTAGAGTGAACCCTGCCTTATAGGAGAATGATCTATTGTGAGAAATTGAATTAGCAATTAGTTTCTGCTGGAGGGATGTTGAGAAGACATGCTTGGTGTTTTGTATGACTTGATTAAAAGTATTGGTTGTCATGCCATCATGCTAAAGTGAAGTAGTTCAGAGGAGCGTTTGCAGCTCTTAGGTACAGACTCAAGAAGTCAGAATATTATTTCTTTAACCATGGTTTTATGTGATTCCCCCCCCCGTATTTGTAGTTCCTGGACCTTGTGACCCTGAAGACTTGATTGATGGAATAATTTTTGCTGCCAATTACCTCGGCTTCACTCAACTCCTTTCTGACAAAACTCCCTCCAAGAATGTGAGAATGATGCAGGCACAAGAGGCTGTCAGCAGAATCAAGGTGAGGGATGACTCTTGCTGTTTCTCAAGTTAGTGTTTTAAAGCTGCAGATGTGAACTTCTTGTACGCTTAAGTCTTCTCATGTTGGGTTATCTGTGGTTTCATAAACATTAAGTGACTAATCTTTTTTTTTTTTTGCAAGATAAACCACTTAATGCTGCTTTTGGAACAAGGGTGAAAGGAAAAAAGTTCCAGATAATGCTAATTTGTACAGTACAGCTTCTGCTCTAATCTGTTGATGCCGTGAAAAGCCAAAATCGGGACTCAATAGTCTGAACAACTATTAAGCAGGTATTCTTTATTGCAGTGCTGGACGCGCAAGGGATCACTCCTCCTAATGTGCGTGCCTGCACAGGGTTAGTTGCATAACTTATACAAGCTTTACATACATATTCATTAGTTTTCTGAGAAAAGATATACATATTCATTAATTTTCCAATAATTCATTGTCATATGCAAATGTGCTTTGCGCATGCCTGTTGGTGTCTCTGGGTGGTCATCAGGGGTCTCTGGATGAAGGATATACTCTTCCTCACTGCGTCCGCTAGTTAACTGTTGCTTTTGCACAAACTCAGTTCTGAGATCACGTATATACTGTCCTTGAGGGATAGCCTGTTCTGGTTTAGTGTTTTACTCTGCAGTTCCTTATCTTTATGGTTCTGTACATCTGCTTTTCTAAGGTCAAATGTTGTCGTTGCAAATTTGTTTAGGAGCTTCTTGTCCTGAAGCTTTTCTGACTTCCCCAAAGCAACAAGTTTTAGTCACAACAGCTCTATCGATCCCTCCTTTTCTTTTGAGGGCTTGTAGCTTACCTGCTACAATCCTCAATATAAGAATTTCCCTTGGTGTCTAATCTTATTTCTTTTCCAATTACTGTATGTCTCAGCTGAATTTCGACAACAGCAAAGAAAACATCTGAGAGATACACAAACATTCTTAAAACCATTAGAGTAACCAATTCAATTAATAACTGTTTTTCAAACATATCTCACATTGTTGAATGACCTGTCAGATTGTGGTATATAAATTTCTCCCTATTCATTTCCTATTTAAAAAGATATACAGAGAGTCTGCCCCCCAATGTGTTCTATTATGTCCCTCTTTAACAATTCCCCATACCAGTTTGGCAGGAATTATAATTCTGCCATCACTCAAATAGGCCCATCCTCTGGAAGGAATCTGCCCCCCCCCCAACTTTTCTATTAGTTCCTTATCAGTTTTAGAGTATTCAATATTTCCCTGCTCATCTAAACCCTTCCTAACTCTATTATCTGAAATTAACGTTAAGAACTTTTGCATTCTTTCTGCTGCCTGTTTAGCTTCATAATCAGCCAATAGGTTACCTCTTTCCAGGTCAGTGTTACCCTTTAGATGTCCTTGGCAGCGCATGACAGCGACTTTAGTTGGTAGTTGCATTGCCTTTAATAGGCAAAGTATTTCCTCTGCATGCTTTATTTGTTTTCTTTGTGTAGTTAATAGCCCTCATTCTTTCCAAATTGCTCCATGAGCATGGACAACTCCAAAGGCGTATTTGGAATCTATCCATATATTTCTCTTTTTCCCTTTTGCCAGCTCCAGGGCCCTCATCAGGGCAATCAATAATTTCAGCCTTTTGAGCTGATGTTCCAGCAGGTAGTGATTGAGATTCAATTATTTTGTTCACTGTTGTCGCCGCGTATCTAGCCTTTCAAATACCTTGTCAGACGAAGCTGCTTCCGTCTGTGAACCAGGAATCTTGTGCATCTTCCAGAGGCTCTTCTTTCAAATCTGGTCTACTGGAGTAGATAGTCTCTATAGTTTCAAGGCAATTGTGTTAATGGTTCAGAAGTCACTCCACTGAGGAAAGAAGCTGGGTTCGTAACATTGGTTACTTCAATAGTAACATCATCTGGTTCAATTAAAATGGCCTGGTACTGTAGAAATCGGGATGGGGAAAGCCAGTGATTCCCTTTCTGTTCCAACACAGCTGATATTGTGTGTGAAACCAGTACTGTGATCTTTTGGCCTAAGGTGAATTTCCGGGCCTCCTGAATATTCAAGACCACAGCTGCCACAGCTTGCAGGCACCCTGGCCACCCCTTGCTTACTTTGTCAAGCTGTTTAGAAAAACAGGCCACAGCTCTTCTGTAGGGTCCTAGCCATTGAGCTGGGAGTCCCAGAGCTACACCTTGTCTTTCATGGGAAAACAGCCAGAAGGTTTAGTCACATCAGGTAGGCCCAGGGCCGGGGCCTTCATTAGTTCCTTTTTAAGTGTATTGAATGCATTTTGAGCTTCTTTGGACCAGACCAATTGAGTGGGGTTGTTTTTTCAGAAGTTCATACAAAGGTTTTACTATTATTCCATAACTATAAATCCATAACCGGCACCAACCTGTCATTCCCAAAAAGGTCCTGGGTTCTTTTACCATCTGAGGGAGGGGGGTTCTGCAGATGGCTTCTTTTCCTTCTGTTCCTAATTCCCGTTGTCCTCCAGATAATTCATATCCAAGGTAGGTTACTTGTTGCCGCACCATCTGAGCTTTCTGTTGAGACTCGATACCCATTTAGTCCCAAAAAATTCAAGAAACTGGTAGTCCATTATATACAATCAGGTTTTGTTTCAGTTGCTATTAATAAAGTCATCCACATACTGTGAAAGGACTCCTTCCCTGCAGGGAGGATCCCATGTTTCAAGTTCTCGTGCTAATTGATTTCCAGAGATTGTTGGACTATTCTTAAAACCTTGAGTAACACTGTCCAGGTAAGCTTTTTTTGCCAGTGGTAGGGCTTTCCCATTCAAATGCAAATAAATTTTTACTTTCTTTGGCTAAAGGCAAACAGAAGAATGCGTCTTTTAAATCTAATACTGTAAACCATACTTGATTATCCCATAATTTAGTAAGTAAGGTATAAGGATTAGCTACTACAGGGTATAGGTCCTTAATAATTTTGTTCACTTCTCATAAATCTTGTACTACCTGATAGTTCATCTGGCTTTTTTACTAGTAATATGGGGTATTATATTCTGATTCACATTCTATTAATAGCCTGTGCTGTAAAATTTATTCATTGGTCCTTCTATTCCCTTCCCGTCTTCTAACTTCAAGGGGTATTGTTTTTGTCATACTGGCCTTACCCCTTCTTTAAGTTCTACTACTATGGTAATGGCATTCTTTGCTTTTCCTGGAATTCCTGTAGCCCATACTCCTGGATATACCTGATTGATAATCTCTTCAGTTTCGGACACTGATACTCCTGCTGGACACACTATTCCCGATACGAGCTAGGATGCTGTTGGCCGCCTTGGCAACCTGGGCACACTGCTGGCTCATGTTCACCCAGATGTCAATCAACACCCCCAGGTCCTTTTCTGCCAGGCAGCTTTCCAGCCACTCTTCCCCAAGCCTGTAGCATTGCATGGGGTTGTTGTGACCAAAGTGCAGGACCTGGCACTTGGCCTTGTTAAACCTCATACAATTGGCCTCAGCCCATTGATCCAGCCTGTCCAGATCCCTCTGTAGAGCCTTCCTACCCTCAAGCAGATCAACACTCCCACCTGGTATCATCTGCAAACTTACTGAGGGTGTACTCGATCCCCTCATCCAGATCACTGATAAAGATATTAAACAAGACTGGCCCCAAAACTGAGCCCTGGGGAACACTGCTTGTGACCGTCCACCAACTGGATTTAGCTCCATTCACCACAACTCTCTGGGCTTGGCCATCCAGCCAGTTTTTTACCCAGAGAAGAATGCACCTGTCCAAGCCATGAGCTGCCAGCTTCTCTAGGAGGATGCTGTGGGAGACAGTGTCAAAGGCTTTACTAAAGTCCAGGTAAACAACATCCACAGCCTTTCCCTCATCCACTAAGCAGGTCACCTGGTCATAGAAGGAGATCTGGTTAGTCAAGAAGGACCTGCCTTTCATAAACCCATGCTGGCTGGGCCTGATCCCCTGGTTGTCCTGTATGTGCCATGTGATAGCACTTAAGATGATCTCGTCCATAACCTTCCCCGGCATAGAGGTCAGACTGACAGGCCTGTATTTCCCTTCTTGTAGATGGGTGTCACATTTGCTAACCTCCAGTCAACTGGGACATCCATTACATTAATTTTATGAAATTAGATAGTCATTCACTAAGAAGCTGAAGTAAATCTGCAGTCTGATGCTGTTCCTATTGAATTTGAGAGCAGGGTTCTGAATGAAGTGCTTAATAGGGTATTTTGAGTCACCTTTGACATAGTGTCTGCACTGTGAAATTCTAGCTCAAGATTTTTTCCTTTCTATTTCTGATGTGCTTTTTCCTTTTTCATGTGAGATCCATCATTGTGTACAGTTTACAGTTTTTTCTGAAAGATTCTGATTTTGGGGAAGAGTTACAATTGCTTATCTGGGGAGTTTAAAAAAATAAAAAGAAGTCCTACCAGTGTGTGCAGAAGCTGCTGTTCAGGATATCTATGTTATTCCTTAATGTCAGTGTCAATTTAATGGAGAGCCTTCAGTATGAGCCAGTTCCAATTGCTTTTGCTGTAGCCTGGTGATAGCAAACTATAGCATACTTCTCTATCTGAAAGAGATTATTAGAAATGTGGAAATGCTTGGGTTTATTTGTAAATAAGAAAAAGTATCTAATGTTTCAGTGCCTGCTTTCACACTGGCTTAAAGTAAATCTGGCAGACTTGTTGTGAGCATGAACATAAAACGTTGAGTGCATCCATGATTAAGGCTTTCTGTTTGTTTGCAGTTCCTAATACTAATTAGTCATAAATCTTTATCTACATCGTGGTTTAGCCGGCAGCTCAGCCCCACACAGTCGCTCGCTCACTCCCCTACTGGTAGATGGGGGAGGGAATCAGAAGGGTAACGCTCGTGGGTTGGGATAAGACCAGTTTAATATTTAAAATTAAAAGAAACAACAACAGAAATGCAATGTAAAGGAGAACAACGAGAGGCGCAAAGCCCCGGGGGAGGGGGGAAGGGAGGGGGGAAGGGGAACGAACTGCCGAAACAAATTGCATGCGACGCAGCTGCTCATCGCCCACTGACCCGACGCCGCGCCGCTCCCGAACTGCAGACTGCCCCCCCTTAATATACTGGTCATAGTGTCACATGGAATGGAATGAACATGCCATTGGCCAGTCGGAGTCAGACACCCCCACCATGGCCCTGCCCCTCCCAGCCCCCCCCCCCCCCCCCCCCGCCACTCAGCGGAATGCAGGAAACTGTAAAGGTAGCCACCCCCCACAGTGAGGAGAATTAACCCCTTCTCAGCCAAAACCAGCACATTCTCCACCCCTTATTCCATACCATTTACACCATGCCCAGGTCCCATACGATGCAATACAACCGTACCAACCACCACCCCTCCCCTTCCCATCCTTTAACATAATACACAGACATCATTCCCTTAGTTCATGGACCTTCCCTGTAAAATGTCCATTAAAATGTCCATTGAGTTCACCCAGTCCATGACTCTGGGCTCCATCTGTTGTATCAGTCTTTAAAGGTGGGAGAGATGGTGTGTGTGGCGTTGGGTTGCTGCATACCGAGTCAGTCATCATTCCATCACTGCTGCACGGCTTGTTTCACAGTCTATCTTCCATGGGTAGGGAGGCTCGTACTCTGATATCATTGATACAACACAGAGGTGACACACAATATTATATAGCAGTTCACATTGTGCCATTCAGTTCACTGACTGTTTTTGCCCAAAGTCAAATCCCCTTGAGCACACATCGGATTTCTCCATCCTCCCGCACACCCACCAAGTGCACCCAGGTCCTCGAGCAAAAGCAATCCCACGAATGGGTTTGCCTTTGCCTGAGGCAGGAAGAACCCAGACTGTTTTGCCCAGCATACTTTTTGCATGCACTACAGGGACTTTATCCCCTTCCACAGTACGTAAGGGTTCTGACTGGGCAGGGCCAGCTCGATTGGCAGATCCCCTAGTGTTGACTAACCACGTGGCTTTTGCTAAATGTGTATCCCAGTGCTTGAATGTTCCACCCCCGATTGCTCTCAGTGTAGTTTTTAACAGTCCATTGTACCGTTCAGTTTTCCCAGAGACTGTTGCATGATGGGGGATGTGATACACCCACTCAATGCCATGCTCTTTGGCCCAGGTGTCTATGAGGTTATTTTGGAAATGAGTCCCATTGTCTGACTCAATTCTCTCTGGGGTGCCATGTCGACATAGGACTTGTTTTTCAAGACCCAGGATAGTGTTCCGGGCAGTGGCGTGGGGCACGGGGTATGTTTCCAGCCAGCCAGTGGTTGCTTCTACCATTGAAAGCACATGGCGCTTGCCTTGGTGGGTTTGTGGGAGTGTGATATAGTCAATCTGCCAGGCCTCCCCATATTTATATTTCAGCCATCGTCCCCCATACCACAGAGGCTTTACCTGCTTCGCTTGCTTGATTGCAGCGCATGTGTCACATTCATGGATAACCTGTGCAATAGCATCCATGGTCAAGTCCACCCCTCGATCACGAGCCCACCTGTATGTTGCATCTCTCCCTTGATGGCCTGAGGTGTCATGAGCCCACCGAGCTAGAAATAGTTCACCCTTATGTTGCCAGTCCAGATCCACCTCAGCCACTTCAGTCTTGGCAGCCTGATCCACCTGCTGGTTGTTCTGATGTTCTTCAGTGGCCCGACTCTTGGGGACGTGAGCATCCACATGCCGTACCTTTACAACGAGGTTCTCTACCCGGGCAGCAATATCTTGCCACAATGTGGCGGCCCAGACGGGTTTGCCTCTGTGCTGCCAGTTGCTCTGCTTCCACTGCTGTAGCCACACCCACAGGGCATTTGCCACCATCCAGGAGTCAGTATAAAGATAGAGCACTGGCCACTTTTCCCGTTCAGCAATGTCTAAGGCCAGCTGGATGGCCTTTACATCTGCAAACTGGCTCCATTCACCATCTCCTTCAGCAGTTTCTGCGACTTGTCGTGTAGGACTCCATACAGCAACCTTCCATCTCCGATTCTTTCCTACAAGGCGACAGGACCCATCAGTGAACAGGGCATATCGCTTTTCATCTTCTGGCAGTTTGTTATACAGTGGGGCTTCTTCAGCACGTGTCACCTCCTCCTCTGGTGATAATCCAAAATCTTTGCCTTCTGGCCAGTCCATGATCACTTCCAAGATTCTTGGGCGACTGGGGTTTCCTACTCAAGCCCGCTGGGTGATCAGCGCAACCCATTTACTCCACGTAGCATCAGTTGCATGATGTGTAGAGGGGCCTTTCCTTTGAACATCCAGCACTGGCAGTCGGGGTGCCAGGAGGAGCTGTGCTTCAGTACCAACCACTTCCGAAGCAGATCAGTTCCCCTCATATGCTGCCAATATCTCTTTTTCAGTTGGAGTATAGCAGGCTTCAGGCCCTCTGTATCCCCGACTCCAAAACACTAGGGGCTGACCTTGGGTCTCCCCTGGTGCTTTCTGCCAGAGGCTCCAGGTAGGGCCATTCTCCCTGGCTGCAGTGCAGAGCACATTTTATACATCTTGTCCTGCCCGGACTGGCCCAAGTGCTACTGCATGAACTATTTCTCATTTAATCTGTTAAAAGGCTTGTCGTTGCTCAGGGCCCCATTTGAAATCATTCTTTTTCTGGGTCACTTGATAGAGAGGGCTTACGATCAGACTGTAATTTGGAATATGCATTCTCCAAAAACCCACAACGCCCAAGAAAGCTTGTGTTTCCTTTTTTGCTAGTTGGTGGAGACATGGCTGCTCTTTTGTTGATCACATCCATTGGAATCTGATGACGTCCATCTTGCCATTTGATTCCTAAGAACTGGATCTCCTGTCCGGGTCCCTTCACCTTGCTTTGTTTAATGGCAAAACCAGCTTTCAGAAGGATTTGGACTATTTTCCCTCCTTTCTCAAAAACTTCTTCTGCTGTGTTGCCCCACACGATGATGTCATCAATGCATTGAAGGTTTTCTGGAGCTCCACCTTGTTCCAGTGCAGTCTGAATCAGTCCATGGCAAATGGTAGGGCTGTCTTTCCACCCCTGGGGCAGTCGATTCCAGGTGTACTGGATGCCCCTCCATGTGAAAGCAAACTGTGGCCTGCACTCTGCTGCCAGAGGGATTGAGAAGAATGCATTATCAATATCAATTGTGGCATACCACTTGGCTGCCTTTGACTCCAGTTGGTATTGAAGTTCTAGCATGTCTGGCACAGCAGCACTCAGTGGCAGAGTGACTTCATTCAGGCCATGATAGTCTACTGTTAGCCTCCACTCTCCATTAGAACTCTGCACTGGCCATATGGGACTGTTAAAGGGTGAGGGGGTCTTACTGATCACTCCTTGGCTCTCCACTCGATGAATGAGCTCATGGATGGGAATCAGGACGTCTCGGTTGGTGCGATATTGCCACCGGTGGACTGTTGAGGTGGCAATCAGCACCTGTTGTTCTTTGACCTTCAGCAACCCCACAACAGAAGGGTCCTTCGAGAGGCCAGGCAAGGTAGACAGCTGTTTAATTCTCTCTGTCTCCAAGGCAGCTACACCAAAAGCCCACCTGTACCCTTTTGGGTCCTTGAAATGCCCTCTCCTGAGGTAGTCTATGCCAAGGATGCACGGAGCCTCTGGGCCAGTCACAATGGGGTGCTTTTGCCACTCATTTCTGGTTAGGCTCACTTCGGCCTCCAATACAGTTAGCTCTTGGGATCCCCCTGTCACTCCAGCAATGCTGATGGGTTCTGCCCCTATATAGTTTGATGGCATTAAGGTTTACTGTGTGCCGGTGTCCACTAAAACTTTATACTCCTGTGGGTCGGACGTGCCAGCCCATCGGATCCACACAGTCCAGTAAGCCCGGTTATCCCTTTCCTCCACCTGGCTGGAGGCAGGGCCCCTCTAGTCCTGATCATGGCATTCACAACTCACTTCCTGTAAATGTGAATCAGGAGTCCCTCTATTACACTTAGAAATAATATCAGCGCTTCTACTCCTCTGTCTGGGGACTTGCTCACTGGAAACTGGAGCAGCAGCTTTCCTGGAAGAGCCTCCCTGAGTTACTGTTCTTCCTTGCAGTTCACGTACTTGTGCCTGTAGGGTCGAGGTAGGCTTGCCATCCCACCTCATCATGTCCTCTCCATGGTCATGCAGGTAGAACCATAGCGTGGCCTATGGTGTGGATCCTCTCTCTTGAGCAAAGAGATGCTTATTCCTAACAGCTGAGACACTACTCTGTCGAGGTGGGGAGTAGGACATATCTTCTTTGAGTTGCTGAACCTCTTGGGACAGTCTCTCCACAGCCGAGATGAGGGAGGAAGAGAGATTTTCTTCATAATCCCAGAGTTTATCAATCACATCCCCCACCATTGGTGCCTCTTCATCTTTCCAGGACATTACTGCTAATGATGTTGCATGCAACAATTGTGCGCTCCGTACAAATTTCTGCCACATGGGTCATGTGCACTTGGCTTCATCTGGATCTTTGGAGGACAGTTGATCGTCCAGGTCACCACAAATCACCTCAAGCACAGCTAATTCCCTTAGATACTGGATGCCTTTCTCCATAGTTGTCCATTTTCCTGGGCGATATGTAACATCTTCTTTAAAGGGATACCTTTCCTTCACTCCGGACAGGAGTCGCCTCCAGAGGCTGAGGGCTTGTGCTTTTTTCCCAATTGATTTGTCAACGCCCCCTTCCCCAGAAAGGGATCCCAGTTGTTTGGCTTCTTTTCCCTCTAGTTCCAGGCTACTGGCCCCATTATCCCAGCATTGGAGCAGCCAGGTGACAATGTGCTCACCTGAATGACGTCTGAAATATTTTCGCGTATCTTGCAAGTCACTGAAGGACAGGGATCGGGTGGTCTATATTTCATTTATGACTTCTTCCTCCTTGTCTCCTCGTGATGGCCCTGGTTCTTCATCATCCCGTTCTAAACGAGTTGACGTCCGTTTCCAATATTTCTTCTTGTGTATGGGGGCAACTGATACTGGTTCAGGCTGATTCTCTGGTTCAGCTCCAGTACGTGTCCTGGGGGTTTGAGTGGCTGCAGTGCTTGTCCTCAGGGCTGGAGTGACTACAGTGCCAGTCACTTTGCATTTCAATCCAGAGACTTTCTCTTCCCCTTGGGAGCACTGAATAGTGTTGAGCATGGCTCATTATGCATGGGCCAGGCCCCAGCATGTTGCAGTTACCTGTGTCTCTCTGGAGATCCCAGCATAACAACATACTTTCTCCAAATATTCTACTAGTTTTTCAGGATTCTGCACTTGTTCAGGGGTGAAACCCCAAAACACTGGGGGTGCCCACTGCCCTAGCTATTTGCCCATGCTATCACGCATGCCCTGCCACTCATAACTATCAAGCCTTGGGGCAGATTTCTGGGTGATATTCTTAAGTTGCTTATTCAAAACCAAAACAACATGCCCAAAAACTAACAATAAGTGCACCTTAACCACCCAAGGATGTTCAAGATACAAGAAGGTTGTTGTAATAGAGGCAGAGACATCATAGAACAAAGTTGCAAAGGTACTATTCTGTATTTCCTCCATATAAAATCTCTCCGAGGAGGAGGTACAATTGCTAATTGCCTCAACAAGGTGGTATCCAAAGTACAGTAATGGTTTCAGCAAAAACCCCAAATACCAGATAAAGCTTAAAACGAGTGTTTGCATAACAAATCTTGTAGGCAAAATGTTACTAATCACTGCAGAACACAGCAGACTAAAGAAATCAACACCAATCTTTAACACCAACTGCAAAAATGAGAACATGGTGCTGTGACCAGCAGCTGTTATTATCTCCAACCCTTGAGCCCCACGTTGGGCGCCAAAAAGATTGTCGTGGATTAGCCGGCAGCTCAGCCCCACACAGTCGCTCGCTCACTCCCCCACCGGTAGATGGGGGAGAGAATCAGAAGGGTAACGCTCGTGGGTTGGGATAAGAACAGTTTACTAATTAAGATTAAAAGAAACAACAACAACAGAAATACAATGTAAAGGAGAACAATGAGAGGCGCAAAACCCCGGGGCAGGGGGGAAGGGAGGGGGGAAGGGGGGGGAACGAACTGCTGAAACAAACCACACGCGACGCAGCCGCTCACCGCCCGCCGACCCGACGCCGCGCTTCTCCCGAGCCGCAAACTGCACCCCCCCATAATATACTGGTCATGGTGTCACATGGAATGGAATGAACATGCCATTGGCCAGTCGGGGTCAGCCGCCCCCACCATGGACCTGCCCCTCCCAGCCCCCCGCCACACGGCAGAGCCGGGAAGCTGGAAAGGTAGCCGACCTCCCACAGTGAGGAGAATTAACCCCTTCTTAGCCAAAACCAGCACAATCTATAACGTGTTACCCTGTAGTCCTCTAATATTTTATTTCCATTGGTAAATTTGTGTTGAGTTTGCAGTGCCTCAGGACTGAAGTTTGTCAGGCCTGCTCTGTCTGAAGTTCTCTTGATCTGTCCATGACTTTGTTTTAAAATGATTTAGCTATAACAGCAATTTTTATAATTGATCAGGTGTCTATGGATAATATTATTTTCTTTTGTCTATCTTTGTATGGTGCCACCATGGTTTTATGATTCTGACATAGTAATGTAGTGTAGAGAAATACAGGCCTGTTATGATAGCAGGGGCCTTGAGAATTGGAGACAGACGATGCAGTGTAGAGGAATAAAGGAGTAGGATAAAAAGAGATGGGGCACAGGATTTTGGCACCGGAGACCCCATGGCTATAAACGCACCAAGGGTCAGTTAAAGAAATGCTGGAAAAAACTGATTTTAGGGGTAACAGAGAATATTGAAATAGCGCCTAGCATCTGTAAAAAGCCACCATATAGAGTAAATTCGGATGTAACCTGGAGTTGCAGACCAATGAAGAAAAAGCAAAGATTGAATATATATATTAAAAAAAAGGTGTGCTTCCTCTTAAACAATAAACAAGATTCTGAGCATAATAGGCCTTGGCATAATAGGCCCTTGTCCCCTTAGAGAACACCTGTTAACTCACTTATGTAAGAAGACATGTTCATCACAGAATGGCAGGGGTTGGAAGGGACCTCTGGAGATCATCTTGTCCAACCCCCCTGCTTGAGCAGGCACACCTAGAGCAGGGTCCACAGGACCATGGCCAGGTGGGTTTTGAATGTCTCCAGGGAAGGAGACTCCACAGCCTCTCTGGGCAGCCTGTTCCACTGCTCTGGCACCCTCACAGGAAAGAAGTTTCTTCTCATGTTTAGGTGGAACTTCCTGTGTTCCAACTTGTGCCCATTGCCCCTTGTCCTGTCAGTGGGCACCACTGAAAAGAGTCCAGTCCCATCCTCTTGACACCCGCCCTTTAGATATTTATAAGCATTGATGAGATCCCCCCTTAGTCTTCTCTTCTACAGGCTGAACAAACCCAAGTCTCTCAGCCTTTCCTCATATGGGAGATGCTCCAGTCCCCAGATCATCTTTGTAGCTCTCCGCTGGACTTGCTAAAGCAGATCCCTGTCCTTCTTAAACTGGGGGGTCCAGAACTGGACACAGTACTCTAAATGTAGTCTCACTAGGGCAGAGTAGAGGGGGAGGATAACCTCCCTCCACCTGCTGGCCACACTCCTTTTAATGCACCCCAGGACGCAGTTGGCCTTCTTGGCCACAAGGGCACACTGATGGCTCAGGGTCAGCTTGCTATCCACCAGCACTCCCAGGTCCTTCTCAACAGAGTCGCCTTCCAGCAGGTCAGCCCCCAGCCTGTACTGGTGCATGGGGTTGTTCCTCCCCAGGGGCAGGACCTTGCACTTGGTCTTGCTGAGTTTCATGAGGTCCCCCTCAGCCCAGCTCTCCAGCCTGTCCAGGTCTCGCTGACCTGGACACCACAGCCTTCTGGCCTATCAGCCACTCCTCCCAGCTTGGTATCGTCAGCAAACTTGCTGAGGTTACACTCTGTCCCATCATCCAGGTCATTGATGGATATATTGAACGGGACTGGACCCAGCACAGACCCCTGGGGAACACCACTAGTGACAGGCCTCCAACAAGACTCTGCCCCATTGATCACAACCCTCTGAGCTTTGTTATTGAGCCAGTTCTCTATCCACCTCACTGTCATCTCATCTAACCCACACTTCCTTAGCTTGTCTGTGAGGATGTTATGGGAGACAGTGTCGAATGCCTTGCTGAAGTCAAGGTAAACAACATCCACTGCTCTCCCTTCGCTGACCCAGCCAGTCACACCATCATAGAAGGCTATCAGGTTGGTCAAGCATGATCTTCCCTTGGTGAATCCATGTTGACTGTTTCTGATAACCTTCTTGTCCTCTACATGCCTGGAGATGACCTCCAGGATGAACTGTTCCATCACCTTTCTGGGGACGGAGGTGAGGCTGACTGGCCTATAGTTTCCCAGGTCCTCCTTCTTGCCCTTTTTGAAGACTGTGACATTTGACATCCTCCAGTCCTCGGGCACCTCTCCTGTCCTCCACGACCTTTCAAAGATGATGGAGAGTGGCTCGGCAAGAACAGCCGCCAGTTCCCTCAGCACTTGTGGGTGCATCCCATCGGGGCCCATGGATTTGCGAGGATCCAGTTTGCTTAGGTGATCTCTGACCCAATCCTTCTCAACCAAGGGGAAGTCAGTCCTCCTTTCTCCATATTTTCTCTCTCTTCTCTGGGGGCTGAGATGCCTGAGGGCCAGCCTTATCAGTAAAGACTGAAGAAAGAAGGCATTCGGTAACTCCGCCTTCTCTGCATCCTGTGTCACCAGGGCCCCTACCTTGTTCAGCAGTGGGCCCACTCTATCCCCAGTCTTCCTTTTACTGCTGATGTATTTAAAGAAGCCCTTCTTCTTATCTTTGACATGCATTGCCAGATTTAATTCCAAGTGGGCCTTGGCCTTCCTCGTCGCATCTCTGCATACCCTGACAACATTCCTATATTCCTCCCAAGTAGCCAGTCCCTTTTTCCACATGCTGTGAACCTCCCTCTTCTATTTGAGTTTCTCTAGAATCTCTTTGCTCATCCATGAGGGTCTCCTGGCTCCTTTGCTTGACTTCTTCCTCCTAGGGATGCACCGATCTTGAACTCAGAGGAAGTGGTCCTTCCATCTTCAAAGTAAAAAGGCTATATGCCAGTTGGGTCAATCTTGTATTTCTTCAATAAGCAGGTCCATACGTTCAAATCTTCAGAGTCCTTGGGTTTATATTTAAACCGACTGCAAAGCAATGATGCTTGTTTTCAAGCATTGCTGTTGTCACAGTAATAGTACATAGGATGTTTCCATGAATGAAATATCTTTGGATATAAAGGAGAGTTACAGTAAGAGACAATTTCAGGTGTTTATGAAGTATATTATCTTCCCCATTCTAGGAATAATGTGATGGTATAGAAATATCGTTATGAAGGTGTCACAGAAAAACCTGGTCTCCAAATGCATGGGTGTATTTGCATAGGAGGAGATGTAGTTGGGGGCAGAAGGGTTCAGTCAGATATAGCTTCTATTTTTTTTTCCAGGAAAAGTTAACTTATTTCTGTGTTTGGGATTAAAGATTGCATGCTTTGGGGTTTATGATTCCGTGTGCGTGTGAGACCATTAAGCGATTTGTATTTAAATTCTTTAAATCTGAGAAAGTTGGAATAATAATGGGTGGGATTCTTTTCTTGCACCTTATGCTGACTTTACTTTGGAGGAGCCACTCTCAATTTGTACTGCTGTAAATGAGCAAAGGCTTTTGGAGAGTAGGGGAGGAAACTCTTCAGAGTAACGTTTAAATGGGGAAAAAATCCTTTTATATACTCTCCTGGTGCAGATTTCTCTTTGGAAGTTATTCTCTAACTATTTTCCATCTCTGTTTATTACATGCTAAACAGATGGCCCAGAAATTAGCCAAAGGCAGGAAGAAGGTGCAGTACATCCACCATCAGCTTGATGTTATATCTGTTCTTCTGTTTGCTTTGTTGGTTTTTTTTCTTCCTTTTTATTTTGTGCTTTTCTTTTTTGCATCCAGCAGGATTTTTTTAGGGTTATTTCTGAGTTACCATGTCAGTTAACATTTCTCAGAAATCAATTGCCTGGTTGGCTGTCATTAGCCATTGCTTATCATTAGCCATTTTGTGTTAGAAATAGGGTAAAGATTGGACTTATCAAAGGGATACAGGTAGTACCAAAAATGCATACCAAGGAAATAGGACTGATGTGTCAAAGGTTTTATTCTGTAAACTGGCAAATTTTTTTTAAAAAGTGCTTTTTTTATTCCTCTATAGAGAGTGTTTTGCTTGATTCACAGCTGTGTCAAATAAAGGAAAAAAGAATAGACACACAATTATATGCTGACTGACTCATATTTTAGTAATATGTTATGATTATGGAGTTCTTAAATAGTTATCAGATTTTTTAAAAAGCACTTAAAATTGCAAGCATTTGCTTTTTGTTTACAAAGGTACGGCTTCTAGAGGGAGTTAGCGTGTTAATAGTATGTTGTTTGACTGTGAAGACCCTCTTACCAGAACTGCACTATAAGTTATTTAAAACTGCACCTATGGTACAGATTTTTCAATTATTCTGAGCATTCGCTGTTGTTAAGCCCCTGTATGTGAAGGGAGGTCAGAGTGGATTTTACGGGATTAAAAATTTTACAAATTGCATCTAACCCACTTTCATACCTTATATAGGGTTTCCATATATCTTTGTTTAGTTTTGGCTTCTGCGATCTAATACTTTGTTTTGAATTGCTGTTCTGGTGACTGTGTCTTGTTTGTGATCTTGTTAAGGGTGTTACCTAATGTTATTGACTCTATTCCATTTATTTTCAGGCTCTAGAAGGTGAATTTCAACCTGTGACTGAAGTGGACCTCTTTATTTCTACACAGAGAACAAAAGTATTGAATGCAGACACTCAGGTATGGAGAAAGAAGCACCTTTGCCAGGTCAGGCCTTGTCAGTGTTATAATAATAGTCTTTTGAAACAGACCTTCATCTACCTGCCAAAATTTGACTTTCAGGGAGTGCTGGCTCTTACAGTTCCCTCCAAGACTTCCTGGTCAGAAAGCTATGCTCAAGAACCACATAAAACATGGAATTAATCAGTGTTGTCTGACTGATTTGGCAGGTATGCTAATTGCAGTCAGCCCAAAAGATAAGAAGCTTTGTTCATATTATACAGTATTCTAGGCAGTCTATACTATAATATGACAAGTACCAATTGTCCACAGACAAGCCGAAGGTATTTGGTTGTGAAAACTAATTTGAGGTCCTTAGTCCTCAGCGTGTTGTGCGTGTACAGGACAAGATACCCAAGTCTTTCTGTTCTTTTCCACAGTAACTTTCACTTTCAAAATGTGCTTTTTTTATGGTTTGCTTTTTTTGAAAGTCAGGCTGATGGTTCCTCTTGGCACCTCCTTTCATACAGGAGACTTATTTCCTTTTTGTAGACATTTACTTAATAAAGGTGTCATGCTGCCATTAATCTCTTTATAAAACATCAAAAGTGCAATAAGAATTTGCTTAAAACAGCGTCTGATACCATTTTTTCTATCCTTCAGGAAACTATGATGGATTATCCTCTGAGGACCATTTCTTACACTGCGGATATAGGGAATATAGTTGTTCTGATGGCTCATAGACAAATGCTGCAATCAAATTCCCGGGACAGTGTGGAAGCATCTCACCCTTCCCAAGATGGAAAAAGGCAATACAAAATGATTTGCCACATCTTCGAGTCTGAGGATGTAAGGATTGCTTTTTCTTGTGATTTTTCTAGGAGATAAACTGTGATCACATCTTGACAGGCTTGAAAGTCTATAGCCAGTGGTCCTGTTTGGCTTGTTTCTTAATTGCATAAAAATATTTAATTGAAGTAGAAGAACTTGTTTTCTCTTTGCATGATGGAACCCTGAGTTTTACTTGCAAAGTCAGTATTTATGTAACTTCATTTTTTTCAAGTAAATTTAATGCTTTCCCAGAAAAAGTGAGGGACACATTCTAAACTGAAAAAAGATTTTTTTTTGACACTGTCTCCCAAAGCATCATCCTACAGAAGCTGGTGGCTCATGCCTTAGACAGGTATACTCTTTGCTGGGTAAAAAAACTGGCTGGATGGCCGAGCCCAGAGTTGTGGTGAATGGAGCTAAATCCAGTTGGTGGACGGTCACAAGTGATGTTCCCCAGGGCTCAGTGTTGGGGCCAGTCTTGTTTAATATCTTTATCAGTGATCTGGATGAGGGGATCAAGGGCACCCTCAGTAAATTTGCAGATGATACCAAATTGGGCAGGAATGTTGATCTGCTTGAGGGTAGGAAGGCTCTACAGAAGGATCTGGACAGGCTGGATCAATGGGCTGAGGCCAATTGTATGAGGTTTAACAAGGCCAAGTGCCAGGTCACAACAACCCCATGCAATGCTACAGGCTTGGGGAAGAGTGGCTGGAAAGCTGCCTGGAAGAAAAGGACCTGGGGTACTGATTGACATCTGCCTGAACATGAGCCAGCAGTGTGCCCAGGTGGCCAAGGCGGCCAACAGCATCCTGGCTTGTATCAGGAATAGTGTGGCCGGCAGGACTAGGGAAGTGATCGTCCCTTTGTACTCGGCACTGGTGAGGCCGCACCTTGAATACTGTGTTCAGATTTGGGCCCCTCATTACAAGAAGGACAATTGAGGTTCCTGCACCCAGCAGGAACCAGTGTTATGCACAGCACTATTCCACACTCAGTTTCCTGCACTCATCAGCTCTGCACTTATGCCATATTGCTTTCCACTTGTAAACAATATGTATATCATTCCCAGTTTACCTTGATCACCTCATAACAAAGGATTCCACTAGTCTGCTTTTTTCAGCTGCTTCCTTGCATGGCACAGAGATCAGAGCTTTCCCTTTACATGCCTTTGTTTTTCTACCCATCCCTGCCTCTACCACCAGTAGCAGGTGTTAGGAGCTAGAATCATAGATTCATAGAATGGTTTGGGTTGGAAGAGACCTTTAAAGATCATCAAGTTCACCCCCCTGCCATGGGCAAGGACATCTTTCACTAGATTAACTTGCTCAAAGCCCCTTCCAACCTGACTTTGAACACTTCCAATGATGGGATATTGACACCCTGCCTCCTGACACCCTGCCCCTTGACCAATATTGGCAGCGTAGACAGACTGCCAACACCCTGCCCCTTGACTGACATCAGCAGTGTAGGCAGGATGCCACCCACATTATTCATGTAAAGTATGATGCTCTCAAATCATACTGCCATTGGTGGAGCCATAGGAAAGCATGACTCTTACCCATATTCAAAAGGCATTTGCACAATTGGCTGTTGCTGCCAGATGACCTGGACGCCAAGTGTCCCTGGCAGTCTGCCAGAGCCATGGCATCGCTTATGAGCCTGTGTTAGCTATTGGTGATTGGGTGAGTTGCAGTATGGGCATGCTGTTGCTCATCTTTCCTACTACCTCAGTAAAGCTGCGTTTTATAACACTGTCAGTTTCTATTACCATTTGTATCACAGGCATCCACAACTTCTCTGGGCAACCTGTTCCAGTGTCTCACCACCCTCATCATAACAAAAAAAATTCTTCCTTATATCTTATCTAAATCTACCCTCTCTCAGTTAAAAACTGTTGCCCCCTGTCCTGTCACTACAGGCCTTGGTAAAAACTCTCCATCTTTCTTATAAGCCCTCTTTCTATATTGAAAGGCCACAATAAGGTGTCCCCAGAGCCTTCTCTTCTCCAGGCTGAACAACACAACTCTCTCAGCCCTTCTTCATAGAAGTGTTCCAGCCATTTTTGTGGCCCTCCTCTGGACCCTCTCTAACAGGTCCATGTTTGTCTTGTGCTGGGGACCCCAGAGCTGGATGAAGTACTGCAGGTGGGGTCTCATGAGAGCGGAGCAGAGTGACAGAATCACCTCCCTCGACCTGCTGGCCACACTTCTTTTAATGCAGCCCAGGATATGATTGGCTTTCTGGGCTGCAAGCACGCATTGCCAGCTCATGTCTAATTTTTCATCCACCAGTACCCCCAAGTCCTTCTCCACAGGGCTGCTCTCAATCAGTTCAGCAGCCAGTCTGTACTGATACTGGGGATTGCCCCGACCCAGGTGCAGGACCTTGCACTTGGCCTTGTTGAACTTCATGACGTTCGTATGGGCCCACTCCTTAAGCCTGTCAAGGTCCCTCTGGATGTCATCTCTTCCCTCTAGTTTATCAACTGCACCACTCAGCTTGGTGTCGTCTGCAAATTTGCTGAGGGTGCACTCAGTCCCACTATGTCATTGATGAAGATACTAAATAGTATTGGTCCCAGTACAGACCCCTGAGGGACACCACTCATTACTGCTTTCCACTTGGACATTAAGCTATTGACTATAACTCTTTGGACGCGGCCATCCAGCCAATTCCTTATTCATGTAACAGTCCATCCGTCAAACCCATATTTTTATTTATTTTATCTTTCCAATTTAGCAGCAAGACTGTTGTGGGTGACAGTATCAAAGGCCTTACAGAAGTCCAGGTAGATGACGTCTGTAGCTCTTCCCTTGTCCACTGATGCTGTCACTCCATCACAGAGGGTCACTAGGTTGGTCAGGCACAATTTTCCCTTGGTGAAGCCGTGTTGGCTGTCCCTAATCACCTCCCTGTCTTCCATATATTTTGACAGAACTTCCAGGAGGATTTGTTCCAGGATCTTGCTGGGTACAGAGGTGAGGCTGACTGGTTGGTAGTTCACAGGGTCCTCCTTTTTACCTTTTTTAAAATTGGGTGCAATATTCCCTTTTTTCCAGTCACTGGAATAGCTCATAGGGAGCAATTAAGCAGTGAGTGAAAGCTATGGAGCAGGGCAGCCAAGAGCAAGCTATGGGCTTACGAGAGAGCCATATAGACTAGGTGGAGTGGGCTGGAAGCCCCCTGAGCTTTTCATTCATGAGATTCAACAAGGACCAATGACAATTCCTACACCTAGGGAGGAAGAAACCCTGGCAACAAAACAGGCAGGGGACTGACTAGCTGGACAGCAGCTCTGCTGAAAAGGCCCTGGGGGGTCTTGGCAATGATGAACATGAGCCAGCAGTATGCCCTGGCAAACAAAGGCAGACAACAGCATCCTGGGCTGGATTAAAAGGAGCATAAGCAGTAAATTGCAGGAAATGATTCTTCCTGTCCACTCAACACTCACTAGACCACCTCTAGACTACCACATCCAGTTTTGTGCCCCCCCCCAAGAAAGGCATTGATAAAATGGAGCAAGTTCAGCAGAAGGCCATCAAGATGGTCAGGGGGATGGAGCACTTGCCCTATGAAGAGAGGCTGAGGGAATGGGGCTTGTTCAGCCTGGAGAAGAGAAGGCTTCAGGGGCCTTAACAGCAGCCTACCACTATCCATGAGGAGATCATCAAGAAGACAGAGCCAGGTTCCTCACAGTGGTATATGGTGGGATTATGAGAGCTAATGGGTATACATTGAAACAAGAAAGGTTCAGACTGGATGCAAGGGAAAACTTTTTCATTATGAGGATTGTCAAGAATTGGAACAGGTTGCCCAGAGAGGTTATAGAGTCTGTCCCTGAAGATTTTCAATACCTGACTAAAAAGCCTGAGGAAGCTGGTCTGACCTCATAGAAGATTGCTTTGAACAGGAGGTTGGACTAGAGACCCTATGAAGTCCCTTCTAACCTGAATGATTCTGCGATTGTGTACCACGTCCAGTCACATTAAGGGCTGAATCTGCTCAATGGGCCAGTTGTTTCCACACTTTCCATACTTTATCTGACAGTAACTTCAGACATGGTTGTGAGAGTTTTATAGGAAAGCATGGATGAGAAGGAAGAGTTGGAACTACCATAGAACCATAGCATAGATGAGGTGTGATGGCACCTCTAGAGACTGTCTGGTTGAATCCCTGCATGCTTAATCAGGGCCAACTAGAACAGGTGTCATGGTTTAGCCGCAGTCAGCGACTAAGACCCACACAGCTCCTCGCTCACTCCTCCCAGCCCTGTGGGATGGGGGAGAGAATAGGAAGGGCCAAAGTAAGAAAACTTGTGGGTTGAGATAAGAACAGTTAATAAATAAAATAAAACTGTAACAACAATAAAAGTATAATGAAAAGGAAAATAATGAGGGAGAAAGAGAGAGGTGAAACTTCGGGAGGAGGGAAAAAAAAAAAACAAACAAGTGATGCAACCACTCACCAACTGCCAAATGATGCTGCCAGTCCCCAACCCACAATCACTGCTTCCCCTGGCCAACACCCCCCAGTAAATATACTGGGCATGATGTCATATTATATGGAATATCCCTTTGGCCAGTTTGGTTCAGCTGTCCTGGCTGTGCCCCCTCCTGGCTTCTTGTGCACCAGGCAGAGCATGAGAAGCTAGAAAAGTCATTGACTAGTACAAGCACTACTTAGCAACAACTAAAACATCAATGTGTTATCAATATTATTCTCATACTAAGTCCAAAACAAAGCACTATACCCACTACAGTCAAGAAAATTAACTCTATCCCAGCTAAAACCATGACAGTATCCACAGCTTATTCCATATTATTTATGTCATGCTCAGGTCCCATACTATCCAATACAACCTCAATAACCAACACCGCCCTATCATCCTTTGATAAAATACACAGATATTAATTACCATCACCCTAGTCTATGGTCCACCCCAGTAAAATGTCTGTAGAGGGTGCACAAATGGCCACAAAAGGTCCACAGAGTTCATTTAGTCCATGACTTTGGGCTCCATCTATCGTACGAGTCTTTCAGGGCTGGAGAGATGGTGTGTATGGTGTTGGATTGTTGCATGCTGAAGTCAGTCCTTTTTCCATCACTGCTGCACTTTTAATGGTTCAAAGTTCATTCTTCATTAATTTGGGATAGTTCTAATATGATAGCATTGACATGTTATATAGCAACCATAAGTGTGATGACATACAATATTATATAGCTATCAACAGCATGGAAATTCAGTTCACTGGCTGTTTTCACCCAAAAGCAAATCCCCTTGAGGCACACATCAGACTCTTCCATCCTCCCACATCACCCACCAAGTACACCAAGTGCATCCCACTAATGGGTTTGCCTTTGGCTGAGGCAGGAAGAACCCAGACTGTTTTGCCCAGCATACTTTTTGTGTGCACTACAGGGACTCTATCCCCTTCCACAGTACGTAAGGGTTCTGACTGGGCAGGGCCAGCTCGATTGGCAGATCCCCTAGTGTTGACTAACCACGTGGCTTTTGCTAAACGTGTATCCCAGTGCTTGAATGTTCCACCCCCGATTGCTCTCAGTGTAGTTTTTAACAGTCCATTGTACCGTTCAGTTTTCCCAGAGACTGTTGCATGATGGGGGATGTGATACACCCACTCAATGCCATGCTCTTTGGCCCAGGTGTCTATGAGGTTATTTTGGAAATGAGTCCCATTGTCTGACTCAATTCTCTCTGGGGTGCCATGTCGCCATAGGACGTGTTTTTTAAGACCCGGGATAGTGTTCCAGGTGGTGGCATGGGGCACAGGATATGTTTCCAGCCAGCCGGTCATTGCTTCCACCACTGTAAGCACATGGCGCTTGCCTTGGCGGGTTTGTGGGAGTGTGATATAGTCAATTTGCCAGGCCTCCCCATATTTATACTTCAGCCATCGTCCCCCATACCACAGAGGCTTTACCTGCTTCGCTTGCTTGATTGCAGCGTACGTTTTACATTCATGGATGATCTGTGCAATAACAGCCATGGTCAAGTCCACCCCTCAATCACTAGCCCACCTGTATGTTGCATCTCCCCCTTGATGGCCTGAGGTGTCATGGGCCCACCAAGCTAGAAATAATTCACCGTTATGATGCCAGTCCAGATCCACTTGGGCCACCTGCTGATTGTTCCGATGTTCTTCAGTGGCACAACTCCTGCGGACGTGAGCATCCACATGATGTACTTTCACAACCAGGTTCTCTACCCGGGCATCAATATCTTGCCAAAATGTGGCAGCCCAGATGGGTTTGCCTCTGCGCTGCCAGTTGCTTTGCTTCCACTGCTGCAGCCACCCCCACAGGGCATTTGCCACCATCCAGGAATCAGTATAGAGATAGAGCACTGGCCACTTTTCCCGTTCAGTGATGTCTAAGGCCAGCTGGAATGCCTTTACCTCTGCAAACTGGATCAATTCATCATCTCCTTCAGCAGTTTATGCAACTTGCCATATAAGACTCCATACAACAGCCTTCCATCTCCTATGCTTTCCCACAAGAGGACAGGACCCATCAGTGAACAGGGCATATTGCTTCTCATTTTCTGGCAGTTTGTTATACAGTGGGGCTTCTTCAGCACGTGTCACCTCCTCCTCTGGTGATAATCCAAAATCTTTGCCTTCTGGCCAGTCCATGATCACTTCCAAGATTCCTGGGCGACTGGGGTTTCCTACTTGAGCCTGCTGGGTGATCAGTGCAACCTATTTACTCCATGTAGCATCAGTTGCATGGTGTGTAGAGGGGACCTTCCCTTTGAACATCCAGCACCTGCGGTCGAGGCGGCAGGAGGAGCTGTGCTTCAGTACCAACCACTTCTGAAGCAGCTCAAACCCCTTCATATGCTGCCAATATCTCTTTTTCAGTTGGAGTATAGCAGGCTTCAGGCCCTCTGTATCCCCGACTCCAAAACACTAGGGGTCAGGCTTGGGTCTCCCCGGCACGTTTCTGCCAGAGGCTCCAGGTAGGGCCATTCTCCCCGGCTGCAGTGTAGAGCACATTTTATACATCTTGTCCTGCCCAGACTCACCCAAGGCCTACTACAGGAACTATCACCTGTTTATTCTGTTCAAAGGCTTGTGGTTGCTCAGGGCCCCATTTGAAATCATTCTTTTTCCGGGTCACTTGATCGAGAGGGCTTATGATCAGACTGTAATTTGGAATATGCATTCTCCAAAAACCCACAACGCCCAAAAAGGCTTGTGCTTGCTTTTTGCTAGTTGGTGGAGACATGGCTGCTCTTTTGTTGATCACATCCATTGGGATCTGACAATGTCCATCTTGCCATTTGATTCCTAAGAACTGGATCTCTTGTGCAGGTCCCTTGACTTTGTTTTATGGTAAAATGAGCCTTCAGACAGATTTGGACTATTTTCTCTCCTTTCTCAAAAACTTCTTCTGCTGTGTTGCCCCACACGATGATGTCATCAATGCATTGAAGGTGTTCCGGAGCTTCTCCCTGTTCTGGACTTTCTTGCTGGTTCAGTGCAGTCTGAATCAGTCCATGACAAACGGTAGGACTGTGTTTCCACCCCTGGGGCAGTCGATTCCAGGTGTACTGGACACCCCTCCATGTGAAAGCAAACTGTGGCCTGCAGTCTGCTGCCAGAGGGATTGAGAAGAATGCATTAGCGATATCAGTTGTGGCATACCACTTGGATGCCTTTGACTCCAGTTGGTATTGCAGTTCTAGCATGTCTGGCACAGCAGCACTCAATGGTGGAGTGACTTCATTCAGGCCACGATAGTCTACTGTTAGCCTCCACTCTCCATTAGACTTCCGCACTGGCCATATGGGACTGTTAAAGGGTGAGCGGGTCTTACTGATCACTCCTTGGCTCTCCACTCGATGAATGAGCTCATGGATGGGAATCAGGGAGTCTCGGTTGGTGCGATATTGCCACCGGTGGACTGTTGTGGTGGCAATCAGCACCTGTTGTTCTTTGACCTTCAGCAACCCCACAACAGAAGGGTCCTTCGAGAGGCCAGGCAAGGTAGACAGCTGTTTAATTTCCTCCGTCTCCAAGGCAGCTACACCAAAAGCCCACCTGTACCCTTTTGGGTCCTTGAAATACCCTCTCCTGAGGTAGTCTATGCCAAGGATGCACGGAGCCTCTGGGCCAGTCACAATGGGGTGCTTTTGCCACTCATTCCCAGTTAGGCTCACTTCAACCTCCAATACAGTTAGCTCTTGGGATCCCCGTCACTCCAGCAATGCTGATGGGATCTGCCCCTATATAGTTTGATGGCATTAAGGTGCACTGTGCACTGGTATCCACTAAAGCTTTATACTCCTGTGGGTTGGATGTGCCAGTCCATCAGATCCACACAGTCCAGTAAACCCGGTTGTCCCTTTCCTCCACCTGGCTGGAGGCAGAGGCCCTCTAGTCCTGATCATAGTATTTGTTACTCACTTCTTGTAAATGCGAATCACAAGTGTCTCTATTAAGATCAGAAATACAATCAGCACTTCTACTCCTCTCTCTGGGGAATTGTTTACTGGAAACTGGAGCAGCAGCTTTCCTGGAAGAACCTTCCTGAGTGATTGTTCTTCCTTGCAGCTTGCATACCTGTGCCTTGAGGGTCGAGGTAGGCTTTCCATCCCACTTGCTCATGTCCTCTCCATGGTTACGCAGGTAAAACCATAGAGTGCTGCGTGGCATGTATCCGCTCCCTTGAGCAAAGGGACAGTTACTCCCAATGGCTGAGAGGTCCTTAGAGGTGGGGAGTAGGACATATCTTCTTTGAGTTGCTGGACCTCCCGGGACAGTTCCTCCACAGCCGAGATGAGGGAGGAAGAAATATTTGCTTCGTAATCCCCGATTTGATCAATCACCTCTGCTACCATTGGTGCCTCGTCCTCTTTCCAGGCCATTACTTGCAAGGAGTTTCCATGCATCAATGGTGTGCTCCATACAAACTTCTACCACATGGATGGTGTGCACTCGGCTTCATCTGGATCTTTGGATGACTGTTGATCATCTAGGTCACTATAAATGACTTAAGTCACAGCTAGTTCCCTCAGGTACTCGATACCTTTCTCCATGGTCATCTATTTTCCTAGGCAAAATACAATATCTTCCTTGAAGCGGTACCTTTTTCGAAAACATGACAGCAGTTGCCTCCAGAGGCTGAGGGCTTGTGTCCCTTTTCCAAACGCTTTGTCAATGCCCCCTTCCCCAGAAAGGGATCCCAGTTGTTTGGCTTCTTTTCCCTCTAATTCCAGACTGCTGTCCCCATTATCCCAGCATCGGAGTAGCCACGTGACAATGTGCTCACCTGAATGACAGCCGAAATATTTTCGCATATCTCGCAGCTCACTCAAGGATAGGGATCAGATAGTTTCTGTTTCTTGTATGAGTTCTTCCTCTTCCTCCTCCTCTCCTCGTAATGGTCCTGGTCTTCCATCATCTCTTTTTAACCAAGTTGAGTTTCTCTTCCAGGATTTCTTCTTGTCTTTAGGGGCCACCGATACTGGCAGGGGCTCATCCTCTGATTCAGCTGCAGTGCATGCTGTGGGGGTTGGAGTGTCCACAGTGCTTGGCACAGGGGTTTAATTGGCTGCAGGGCCTGTTGTTGGGGCTGGAATGGCCACAGTGCTGTCGCCAGACTTGGAGTGGCCGCAGTATATGTTGCCAGATTTGGAGTGGCCCCGGTTTGAGTCACCATAGTTGGAGTGGCCTCAATGCCTCTTGTTTTCCTTTTCTTTGTCCTCTCTAGGTTCAGAGGCCTTCTCTTCCCCTTGGGAGCAATGAATACTGTTGAACAGGGCTCGATAGGCATGGGCGAGGCCCCAGCAAGTTGCCTCTGGAGTTGCCGGGTTGACGACATACTTTCTCCAAATACTCTACTAGCCTTTCAGGATTCTGCATTTGTTCAGGGGTGAAGTCCCAAGACACTGGGGGTGCCCGCTGCCCTAGGTATTGTAGCTGTACGCTTCTACGGGAGAACTTATCTTGGGCCGCATATCTCCGGGACACAGGGCTCTACCCACCCTGGGGACAGTGATGCACAGACATCAATATGATGGATACAAAATGTCCGTTTATTTAGCTGCGTCACGCGCTTATATAGCTCTTGCGCTTCCTGTTCCTGCTACTCCTATGGGGAGGAGTCTATCTTTCCGTCACATCCCGTGATCTTCCGGTCGCCGATCCCTGTCTATTCCCCTACATCTCCCCCTCCCCATGCTACTAAAAATTCTACAAAGCTACTTGCATAAGCAGATACATATTGCGGTCAGGTCTATATTCATGTAACTCTCGCAGGCGCTCTTTGTCTTATAACACAGCATAACAATGGCAGCCCACAAGTAACCATGGTTACTACACACAACAAGATCCCCCCAATTATTACTATCCAATCCCAGTTCATATCTCTCTTTTGCCGCCCTTTCCCAGTGTCGCTCTCGTTGCAATATTGCTTGCGATCTTGTCAAGGAGCTCATTTCTTTTCCCAATGGTACGGCTAGCGTGAGGATCCATGTCAGCAGACCCTGCAAAGAGACAACTCAGAGAGGGATTATTCATTGTACATCCTTGCACAGTTCTGCTTTCACACACTTTGCAGGCACCCATTCTATGCGCCCTTCATTCTCAACCGCGGCGTAGCCCCCCCCCAGGCATCTCAGTTTCCATCCTCTCTCCCATTGCTCACTGCCTGGGAACCTTACTCGTACCTGCGGATAGCGCTCGCCTGCTTGAGCTTTGCCAAAGTGCTTCTCCACTGCTGTAACTTGCTCCTGCCCGCGTATAAAATGATTAAGCGAATATAATGCACGCATTAAAATAGTTTGCTGAGCTGCTATGGGTATAGCTCCCTTATACCCCTCCCCCTCCCCAAGCTGTATTATTTTTGCTTTCAAGGTGCAATGAGCGCGTTCAACTATTGCCTGCCCCGTGCTATTGTAAGCAATGCCGTGTTTTAATACAATATTCCAAGCTTTACACCATTCTTCGGTACTTCGAGCCCGAAAGCATGGTCCATCGTCTGTTTTTATCTCAGTAGGCTTTCCAAGCCACACCATTACCGTGGTCCAATGCGCAGTCAAATGCGTTGCGGTCTGCTTCCGATGTTGAGTAGCCATGATGACTCCACTATATGTATCAATTGTAATTGCCAGGTGCCGTCCGGGGGCCAGCTGTGGACATTCAGTAAAGTCAGTCTGCCAGATAGCATTTGCTTCTAGTCCTCGAGGGTTGACTCCTGCCTCCCACAATGGCGAGTGCTGACAGTAAGGACAGGTGGCTACTACTTCTCTTGCTGCTCTTATTAAGATGCCACACTCCTTTGCCAAGGCTTTAGCACCCAGGTGCAGTTGTTCATGCAGTTTCTTTGCCTCCGTCAATGTCCAGACTCCCGCGGCTGCCTCATCAGCCATGCGATTCCCCTCAATCAGTGGTCCAGGCCCTGTCTGATGACTGCGAATGTGAATTACTGTCACAGTTGCTCCTCGCTGTGATAAAGCAACCTCTAGCATCAAGGCAATTTCCGTGTGTGGTACACCCTCTCGTTTCATGGACATGACTAATTTATACACGTATAAGGAGTCTGTGCACACATTTATATGCCAATCTATATCCTTTCGCAGGGCCATCTCTAGCGCTTTCGCTTCTAGCCACTGCACACTTTTACCCTGCTCCTCATACGTCTGGCGCATCCCACTATTCTCTTCTTTCCACACTACCGCCGCTCTGTTCGTCTTCGAGGAAGCGTCTGTGAAATATGTTGGTCCTGGGTGAGGGGTATCCAAAACTCTACTATCCACACTCAAATCCACCACTTTGGCTGTCTCGGCCCACCTCTGTACCGTGCCTGTGACGATTTTCCCTGGGTACGAGTATACTGCCAATTGTATATCCTCTTCACTCTCTACCACCTTCCGCCATTTCTCCCCATTCCACGGCACTGTCAGCTTATCTGGCTCCTTCCCAAAGATTCCCTTGCTTTCCCGTCGCAGACGCCAAATCATTCCCCCGGCTACCTTGACTTTTGTGGAGAACGCATCCTTGGGAACCTTCTGATATACCCATCGCAGTGGTTTTTCTTCCCCTGCCCGTATTTGATATAGCAATCCTAATCCTCCACTGGCGGTCAGAATCCAACCTGCGATTAATTCCTCCTGAGGGTCCCACCGCCATACTCCTTCCTTTTGCATTCGACGTTCTATCATCTGCAACTGCTGGACTGCCTCAGCGTCTAAAGTCCTGGGCTCCCATGGGTCGGTCCCTTTCAGCAACGCATAGAAAGGTTGCATCTCCACACCGGTGACGCGCACAAACGTCCGCAACCACTGCAGTGCTCCTACCAGCTTCTGTACATCGTGTAAATTTTTAACCCAAGGTGTAAGTTTAATAGGCTGAGCTTGTATGGAATCCCCTTGTATTCTAGCACCCAGAAATCCACACACTGGTCCTCGCTGTACCTTTGCCTCAGCTACCTTGAGGCCCTGTCCCGCAAGGCCCCTTTGGGTGTCTGAAAAGACTTGTTCACACAATGCCTCGGTGGGCGCAGCTATGAGGATGTCATCCATGTAGTGGATCATGTAGATTCTCTCCTGATACTGTTGCCTTACTTGCTGCAATGCAGAAGCCACATACCTCTGGCAGATCTCTGGAGAATTTTTCATCCCCTGCGGAAGTACTGTCCACTGCCATCTACTACCTGGTTCTGCGCGGTTCACCGCAGGCAGAGTAAAGGCAAATCTCTTTCTATCATCTGGATGTAGCGGAATACTGAAGAAGCAGTCTTTGATATCTAAAACAATGATTCGCCATCCTTTCGGGACAGCACTCAGATCTGGTAGGCCAGGTTGGAGAGGCCCCATGTCCTCCATTTGCTGATTTACTGCTCTAAGGTCATGCAGCATCCTCCATTGGTTTTTATCTTTCTTTTTTATAGCAAATATAGGGGTGTTCCACGGGCTCATCGAGGGCTCTAGGTGCCCTGCTTCGTGCTCTTGTTTTACTATAGCTCTTACAGCCTCTGTTTTCTCTGTTGTCAGGGGCCACTGCTCCACCCAGATGGGCTGTTCGGTTTTCCACACTAACTTGTGGTGACGAAACCTCTCTGAGGCAGTGGCCCTTGTGCTAAATTTTTCAACCCGATCCCCATCTGGGCAAGGGCGTCCCGCCCCAACAAGGGGCTTGCTACCCCATCTGCTACTAGTATGGTCACTACGGCCGTGAGGAGCTTCCCTGCCTCCTCGTCCATGACTTCGAGTTTCACAGGGCAAGTACTAGTCCTCGTTTGTTGTTCTCCTCCCACCCCTATTATATGCTTTCCCATGGCAAGGGGCCAAGTTGGTGGCCACCGTTCGAGTGGCATCACTGTGACATCTGCCCCGGTATCCACTAACATTCCCAGGCATATCCGTGCCAGGCAACTCGGCTCTTGCGGGGTAATCATCACTGCTGCCATGGGCCTCTCGTCACAGCCTATGACCAAGGCCACACGGGGGCTGTAACCTGCAAATCTTGCTGGTTCTGCTCCCCTGCCTGAAGTTTCACTCCCCCTTGGCCCGCTATGGTGGGCCAAGCTCCTGGCACTGGCACCATGATGGGGGCCATTTGACTCACAGGAGGCACGAATCCCCCTCGCTTCGCCCTCCTTTGGCCGTTTCCCGGCTTTGTGGTTGGACAATCTCTTGCCAGGTGTCCTGGCTTCCCACACACCCAGCACCTCCCTACTGGGCGCGCTCCTCCTCCATTACGTCCTCCCCTTTCCCCTAGCGGGCACCCGGCTTTAAAGTGCCCTTGCCGTCCACACAAGTGACATCTCGGCCCCACCCCGGCCGCTTGCACCATCACCCTTTCTTCGCTTCCACAGTCAGGGTTCTGGCAGACGTGCGCTCCCGCACCGCCATGCTGATTCAACGCCTCCTGGCGCAAGACATGCCTAATGGTTTGACCCAATGAAGCCCCCACCGCCAGGGTGCGGAGGATATCTTGTGTTTGCGGATTTGCTTGATTTCGGAGGCAATCCATAAGGACTGCCTCCTTGGCTGCTGGTGGCAATTCTGATTCTATAATAGCCTTCTGCAACCTGTCACAAAACGTTGTAAATGGCTCTGCTAGTCCTTGCTGTATCTTTTGCCAAGGTTCTGCTTTTTTCTCATACCTGCCCACTTCGCTATACGCTTTGCGGGAACTCTCCATTACCGCTTGCAGCTCCCTGCCCCTTAATTCTGCTGCTTGCAACTGCGGGGTTTCCAGTCCTTGACTTCTGCCAGTGAGCCAGTCAAGGGTGGTCCCTCTCAGAGGGTGGCCCGGAACTGCCGCCGCTTGCTGTACGAGGGCATGGCAGGCACTGTGCATTGCCTCCTTCCAAAGTATGTACATTGTGGGAGCCAATATTGCTTTCGCCAACTGCTTAGCATCAGAGGGGGTCAACGGCGCTGCATGCGCAGCGTCCAGCAGCAATCCTACTCCTTCGTCTTTCAGCCCCTTCTCTCTAATTTCTCGCCATAAACTTCACACTAGCTTGGCATCTATCGGCGTTCACTCCACCCCTCCTCCTGGAGCTAGTCGGAAGATCCCGGGCATCTCTATCCTTACTCCATCGAGGCTACAATCTCTAGCTATCAGCCGCCAGTTAGGTAACTCGACTGACTGTCGCTGGGGCGCACCCTTCGTTAAGAGTCCTGTCTGCCCCCGAGTTACCTCCCCTAGTGCGCGCATAGCCTGCTGCAGCTGCCGCAGCACGTCCTCCGCGGACCCCTCCGGAGCTGCAGCGCTCCGGACCTCCCCTTTTGGCGGTCCCTCTCCTCCCTCCTTCTGATTGGTCCTCCGAGTCCCTGCTGCCTTATGCCTCTTTTTTGCGCGCTGCAGGCAAGCTGCCCCATCTTCCCACATGTGGGCATCGGTTTCTCCCCCAATTTCTGATTCGCTGCTACTCGAGGTTGTTCTATACCCCCCCTGTCCTCCCCTCCAGGCACCCCAATCCTCCTCCTCGTCCGACTCCCATCTCAAGGGTTGCCCCGGGAGCCAGTCTCGAGGGTCGGGCAGAGGGCGGTGCCGCTGCCGGCGCTGATCATCTTTCTCCTTCCGCTCCGTCACTCCCGCTGCGTCCGCTGCCACGTCACCCTCCCCGCGCGCAGGTACCCGCGCCTGTGCCAAATCGTCCCAGGGGTTTGCGGGGGGGGGGGGCCATTCCAAGGGTCCTGCTGGCTCAACAGGGAACACCGCCGCTTCCCGATCCACCTCCCTGGGAGCCTCAGACTGAGTCGCTGGCCAGGCTACTCCGTCCGAACTCTCCCCTTCTTTCCCATCCCCCGCGATGCTTGCCCCTGTCTGCGTCCCCACTGCCCCTCCTGGGTCTATTTCCGGGCTACTGTCGCCTGTAGCACCGTGCAGGCACAGCCGCGCCTGCCGCCACGTCTCCTGATCATCCCGAGCTTTCAATAGTAACCGGTGTATCTTTCCCCAGAGCTGTATGTACTGGGATTTTCCCATCATAGCCCTTTCGGCTAACTCCTCTTTAATTCTCGCCCAATTATCTTTATTAAATATGTCTGCGGGACTCCGTATGAGCCCCTGCGTAATCATCCATTGGATGGCCTTTGAGGTAGGCGCCTTCGATATCGAAGTACCATATTCCTTCCCCAATCCCTTCAGTACCTTTACGACTGATTCCATGGCGCGCCCGCCGACCTGCGGCTCCCCGTCCCGCCCCTGCGTGCCTCAAGCTATTTTTTCCCCCGGCGAACTTGCCATGCCGCCCCGCCGATCACGTCGGGGTCACCACTTGTAGCTGTACGCTTCTACGGGAGAACTTATCTTGGGCCGCATATCTCCGGGACACAGGGCTCTACCCACCCTGGGGACAGTGATGCACAGACATCAATATGATGGATACAAAATGTCCATTTATTTAGCTGCGTCACGCGCTTATATAGCTCTTGCGCTTCCTGTTCCTGCCACTCCTATGGGGAGGAGTCTATCTTTCCGTCACATCCCGTGATCTTCCGGTCGCCGATCCCTGTCTATTCCCCTACAGGTATTTGCCCATACTATCCCATATGCCCTGGTACTCATAACTATCAAGCCTTGGGGCAGATCTCTGGATGATATTCTTAAATTGTTTATTAACCTTAGACAATATTGAAACTATCTGCCAAAGAAATACCAAGAGATGTATATTAACTACCCAAGGATGTTCAAGATACTGAAAAGTTGTTGTAGTGAGAGAGGAGGCACTATAGAAGACGGCAGCTAAGGTGCCATTCTGTATTTCCTCCATGAAAAAACCTCTCAGAGTAGGAGGTATAATTGCTAATGGTATCCATGAAGTGGTACCCAAAGTACAGTAATGGCTTCAATATAAACTTCAAATACCAAATAAAACTGAAGGCCAGTGTTTAAAAACAACTCTCCCAGGCAAAATATCACTAATCACTGCAGAGCACAGCAGACCACAAAAACCAACACCAATCTTTAATAGGCACAGCAAATACAAGAGCATGGTGCAGATTGGATAAACTAATATTGAGAACAGAGTCTATGCTGTGACCAGCAACTGTTATTATCTCAACCCTTCGAGCCCCGTGTTGGGCACCAAAAAGGACTGTCGTGGTTCAGCCCCAGTTGGCAACTAAACACCACGCAGCCGCTCGCTCACTCACTCCCCTCACCCCTGTGGGATGGGGGAGAGAATCGGAAGAGCAAAAGCAAGAAAATTTGTGGGTTGAGATAAGAACAGTTTAATAAATAAAATAAAATAGTAACGTTAATAATTATTATGATAATAGTGATAATATAATGAAAAGGAAAAGAGGGAAAAGGGAAAAAAAACCAAACACAAGCAATACAACCGCTCACCACCCGCTGACTGACGCTGCCAGTCCCCGAGCTATGATTGCTGCCTGCCTCCCCCGGCCACCTCCTCCCAGTTAACATACTGGGCATGATGTATGATGTTACATGATATGGAATATCCCTTTGGCCAGTTTGAATCCACTCTCTTAGCTGTGGCCCCTCCCGGCTTCTTGTGCACCCGGCAGAGCATGGGAAGCTAGAAATGTCCTTGACTAGTACAAGCACTACTTAGCAACAACTAAAACATCAGTTTGTTATCAACATTATTTTCATACTAAGTCCAAAGCACAGCACTATACCAGCTACAATGAAGAAAATTAACTCTATCCCTGCTAAAACCATGACATTTAGAGATTCTAAAACCTCTCTGGACAACCTGTTCCAGTATTTACACACCTTCACAGTACAAAAGTGTGTTCTTAGGTTTAAGTGGAATTTTCTGTGTTTTGGTTTGTGCCCATTGCCTCTTGCCCTGTCACTGGGCACCGCTGAAAATAGGCTGGCTCCATCTTCTTTACACTCTCCCATCAGGTATTTCTGTGTATCTGTAAGATCCCCCTGATCCTTCTCTAGGTTGAACAGTCCCAGCTCTCTCAGCCTCTCCACATATGTCAGATGTTCCAGTCCTTGAATCATCTTTGTGGCCCTTCTCTGGACTCTCTCCAGTATGTCCATGTCTCTCTCATACTGGGGAGCCCAGAACTGGACACAGGACTCCAGGTGTGGCCTCACCAGTGCTGAGTGGAGAGGAAGGATCACTTCCCTCGAACTACTGTCAACACCCTTCCTACTGCAGCCCAAGAAACTTTTGCCTGCTTTTAAAGGCCTTCTCATTATCTTTTAAAATGCTGTTGTATGTTTTCTAGAAGGTGTTTTTATTTTTTATTGATGGATTGATTTTGTGCCAGAAGTGAAAATTACCACAGGTGAGAGCTCAAGTTCTCCCTCTGGAGTCTCAATTTCAAGTAATGCAATAGGTATACCTTTAAGTTAGCAGTAGTTAGCTGTGAAAGGAAGGCTTTACTTGTGTTTCTTATGTTCATCTGGGTTCACTGCATGGATGACTATGTTGACAGTCTGTTTTGCTTTTTTACTTAATACTTTAGGTTCCTTAACATGTAGGCATAAACCATTTTGCAGCATGTTTATAACAGAGAAAGTATCAGTTAATGAAACCATCGGAATGTTTGATGTTCTTTTCTTCTTTGGGAATTACTACAGGCACAGCTGATTGCACAGTCTATAGGTCAAGCATTTAGCGTGGCCTACCAGGAATTTCTGAGGGCAAATGGAATCAATCCAGAAGACCTAAGCCAGAAGGAATATAGTGACTTGCTCAATACCCAGGACATGTACAACGATGACCTGATTCATTTTTCCAAATCTGAAAACTGCAAAGATGTATGTCTGCTTTTTTTCCATAACACCATTAAGCTCATGTATACTGAGTTCAAGCCTGTACTGGCAACAATTAGAAAGCTATTAGTGCTTCCAATGAATAACGGCACTGAGGTAATTTCTATCCTTCCCAGTAGGTTTATCCTGTGGGCAATTCTGTTTTAAGAGCAAGCAGGGAACCCTAAATTTATCAATAATTGAATGATTTACTTTCTTTTTGTATTCTTTTTACCAAAAAAATTTCACATTTGAGACACACGACAGTGAAGTGAATATACAGTAGACAGTATAAAATTTTTGGAGGCACTGAGGTTGGTAAGAGTGGTTGACCCCAGGTTTTAAAAGGCTATATATTTGCTGCTGGTTTTATCAATAAAGATGAAGTAGTGTAACACTGCAACACACAGGTAACTGTTTCAGAAAACACAGTCACAAGTACTTTAAAACCCTCCCTGACTTAGTTGTGCCCACCAAAGGCCATCATGCCAGGGTTGTTCTATACCAGCTCCCTCCAGCCATATGAACAGATGAGTTCTATTTGGGGGCGATTTTGAATTAAACAAAATCTCTAGTTTTAATGTTATTTGATGGTTGAAGGCATTTAAACTATGTTAAACTATATACCCTCTTGTGTTTTGCCTTTGAATAAGAAAGGCATTTTGCAAATGAGAAGCCTGTGTTTGTTTATATGGAAACATATGAGGGGGTGGGATCATCAGTTCCATAGATGAGAAAAAAGCTTTTGTTTGAAACTCTCTTTCTTATGATTCAGGTTTACATTGAAAAGCAAAAGGGAGAAATTCTAGGTGTAGTGATTGTGGAATCTGGCTGGGGATCCATTTTGCCTACAGTTATCATAGCCAACATGATGCATGGAGGACCAGCAGAGAAGTCTGGGAAACTAAATATAGGGGACCAGATCATGTCAATTAATGGGACCAGTTTGGTTGGCTTACCACTCTCAACATGCCAGAGCATTATAAAGGTACAGAGAATATTCCTGGATATTACATATTTTAAAATCTTTATTGGAGTAGTGGGAGATCAAAAAGTATAGAATTATTTGTTGTTTGTTAACTTTGATCTTGTGCATTTTATAGCAGTTTCCTTTTGATGACTTTAAAATAGAGGGCAAATTCTGTTTTACCTATTTTCTGAGCCCTAAGAAGGGAGCTATGCATTTAGCTGCTTAGACCAGGGCATGCTGCAGGAATTCAGGCCCCAAGGGAATATTTGGATCCAAAAGGAAGATGTCTGTTACTACCTGGAGGCACCTAAACTTCATAGGACAGTTTGAGACATAGGTGCCTAAAATCTGCATTGGTGCAATTTTAGCCATTTAAATGATTCCTGAGATCTAATTCCTAGAGAACTGAGTAATTTTTTAAAAAGCTTGACTTTTTAAAACATATTTTAACATTTTTCTAAACTTTTATTCTTTTTTAAAGGAAAAATTAAGCCTATTTATTTTCTGTAGAAACAACTTGAGTGTATTGGAAAGTATAATGTTTCTTTGAACTTGGCTAAATGGTGGGACTTTTTAACCAGAAGAATTTTCTTTTAATTGACATGAGATCATGTAAATGCAAAAAGCAGGCGAGTCAACTGTAAATGAAGAGCCTCTGGGGTAGATGCAACATACAAGAGAATGGGTATTTAAACATCAAAGTTTCAGGAGGGGGAAAAATGTAACCTTTGAGAATGTTGGAAAATCAGCTAAATTGTCTTCTGGGTTACCTATTGAAATAGTCAATCACCACAGAACTGCTGCATATTGTACCATGTAGACATGCAATGTAATGCTATATAGGATTATAGAAACCCTTCTGTGTCCCTGCTGGGTAGTGGTGTTCTGATATTCTGGTTTCTGAAAATGTAAAGACCGTGCACTGACAAGTAATAGATATTTAAGTCTCTGAGACCAACCATTCTGGATTCAGTTAATTCAAACGATATCTTGTGAATGCAGTATATTAAAACATTGGTAACTGCAGTCTTTTATTTTTTTCCTGAAGCAGAAAAAATCCTTAAGTATCTCTGGGCTAACTTCAGTGGAACAAAGCTTACTACCCGTCATGTTCTGAGCTTTGTCATACTTGTTTTCTATCCCATATCAATTTTATTTCTAAAACTGATGTATGCTTTTCTCATACAGATGGACTTTTGCTGTGATGCATTAAGAATCTTCTGTACTTTCTCAAAATGAAAACAATCAAAAAGCTAGCTTTGCTGTCTCCTGCCTTTAGAGGCCTTTCTACTCCTTTTTCATGGATACATGAGGCTGTTGCCAGAGGAACTGCTAGCCATTTATCTTTCTGTTAAGAAGGTAGTTGATGCATTTGCAGGTCTTTATAGCCGTGCATCTAGAACTGTTTATGTAACATTATTGGATAACACAAATGAACCCCTAAATGAACCATCAGTCACCCAAGTATATATTTCAATGTTACAGAAATATCCTGACTGCAGACTTTTTTAGTATGCTATAAGGTCTCCTATGAAAAGATAAGCATTTTATATAGATGAGGAGAATATCTTGCAAGTACTTCACATAAGATTATTTTTAAATTAGAGATGTAAGCCTTGCTACTAATTGACTATAAACCATTTACAAACTGACAGATCTAGGAAGAATCTTTCCATATGTGATGGTTATTCCCTAATTGTATTATGCTACTTATGTCTTTTTCAGAAGCATCTGGTGCTAGCTACTATCAGAAACAGATTCAGGGCCTGTGCAACTGTCATGTCCAGGCAGTTAGAGGCATTGACTTTTCATCCCAGCAGAATGTCAGTTTCAAGTCAGTACCAAGTCTAGATTTAGGCTCAACAAAATCAGCAGTGGTAAACTGCATGTAGAGACATCAGTATATTACCTTAGCTGTAATAGGAGTTATTTTTCTAAATGAAATCCTAATCTTGTTGAAGTGAGTGGCAGGCAACCCATTATTTTCAATGCGATCCATATTTCACTTTGTGCATATGAAAGAAAGCAGGCATTGTAATTGATAAATGTTAACGTGATTGAAGCTTGAAGCTACTGTACTTTCTACATAATATCTCTTTTCTGTATGGGTTCTGTTTATTGAAGGCTACATGTGTGTAAATGCAACATTTAAGAGTAATGTGTGTTCAGTTCTATATGTTGTATAGAAAAAAGTAATCTAACATCGGAGTTGGATTTACCTACAAGTAACAGCTCTGAACGCTTGAATATATGTAATGGTCAGACTCTACAATTATCTCCCCTTTTATGTTTGGGTTTTCCTTCTTTTAGTTCTTCTGGTAGCAAAGATTTAATGCTGAATGTGATAAATCCCATTTAGAAGGGAGGGGCAATATAAATATGAGTATTGCTTATACAAGGACTTGACATTTGCATTGCAGAACTGAATATGACTACACCAGAAAAGCCACTTATTTGTAACTATTGATCTTACCTGCATATTTTAAATTTCATTTCCCAGCCAGAATGTTGGCAGTTTTCTGGTCAACTGCATAGACCTGCTTTTTATTTCCTTTGCTTCCTTTCTTAAAACAACAACATGAGCGTCTTGACAAGAAGAGGTTTATACTGCATCATTCAATTCACTGAGCATCCTGTTGCTTGTGTCTGGTATTCAGGAATCCTGCTTTATAATGATACATTCAAAGAACTGCTTATTCAGAGCTATTCCCATGTTAACATTCTAAGTATTGTTTTTCCTAGTGATCATGTTAAATTGTTTCACGCCATCTTTGTCAGCATTTTTCATGGTGATGGTATTTTTTTGCAGGGTTTGAAAAACCAAGCCCAAGTTAAATTGAATGTAGTTAGATGTCCTCCGGTAACCACAGTCTTGATCAGGAGACCTGACCTCAGATACCAGTTAGGCTTCAGTGTACAGAATGGGATTGTAAGTAGCTTCCAGACCTTCTGGTGATGCTTTTACATATGTTAAAGTTTACATATGTAATGAATTGTACTTTTTCCCTCACTGCAACAGGGGCTCAGTACACATTTTTAGTCTAACATATAAAAGCTGAACTGGTCCAAGTTATTCATCTGACTTTTTTCCCAGTCAAAAGTAGGAAAAGAAACTTTATTTCATAGCTTTAGCATCAATCAGAGGAGTAAAAAGGCTGGTTTAGGTTAAAGAAACAAAAGTGTATGGAGAACGCTGCTTTCAGTCTGTATCATTTGTGTCTCTGACCAAATCATTGCATATGGTCTCAAAAGAGTGTCTTTGATTCTCTCTTAATGCAAGGCTTATGCACTTTAAACTTTTTATAAACTATAGTTATTCATACACTCTTAAATTTTCAAACCATGAAGTAACAAGTATAATATGGATGGCTTTTGGTGGATGGTTTCTTTTGCTTTTTGAAGAGAATTTGTACTACTCGATTACTAATAAGTGTTACTTTGAATCAGTGATCCACTACATTTTAGACTTTGTTGCAAACACGTGTATTTAAATACTGAATTATTGTTTGTGGTCAAAAGCCTCTGTTCCATATCAAAACTCTGATAATTTTGTCCTTTCCCTTCCAGATCTGTAGCCTTATGAGAGGAGGTATAGCAGAACGAGGAGGAGTGCGAGTTGGCCATCGTATCATTGAAATCAATGGGCAGAGTGTTGTAGCAACACCTCATGAGAAAATTGTTCACATTCTCTCAAATGCTGTCGGTGAGGTAGGAGCAAGCAGTGTGCCTAGACAATATTGCATATTTCATCATCATTGCCTCTTTTGGGTTGTTACTGTTCAAACATAAATACTAGAAGTGAGAGTGAGAACCACCAAGGTTTTTCTTATTACTGAAGTGCCCACAACTTCAGATAAAAATTGAGATGGTTGGTAGATACTCAACACCTTAGAGAATAATTTTTCCCCAGACCTTAGTATGGATATAAAAATTCTCAGGCTTTCCTTTTCCCTTCTGCCCTATGTTACCTCAGCTAGTTTCTTCCCTAGTGCTCCCTAGGCTATGGACACTCATGTTTTTGGTAGCATGCCTAATAGGAGTATTGATTAACATGTCTTATTACCTTCTAGATTCATATGAAGACCATGCCAGCTGCTATGTACAGACTGTTGACTGCGCAAGAGCAACCAGTTTATATCTAAGGCTGACACCTCACCTTCACAACATGCATGAAGGATAGTTTTCCTCATTACTGTGTCTGTTTCTAGTGCTGCATTTGTGTCCACAGATATATTTCTCTCTCTCCCCAACATTTGCTGTGTATAAAGGGGGAGGGAAAAATATAGCCATGAGACTTTTTGGTTACATCTCTGTACAAGTAAAGCTTTATGCAACTCCACACAGAGAGTAAATAGCAGCAGCAGCGTTCATGGTAAGACTCACAAAAAGTTTTACATGCCTATGAAGAATGAATAACTGATGCTCGCATAAAACCCATTGTTCAAATGTACACCCTTTAATTTCTGTTCTTCAGGATAGTAGAACCCCAAAAGTTGCTCCATGAGTTGGTACAGACAATGCAATTTTGACATGTTTCAGCAAATAATTCAGAAGATGCGCTTTTTTGCAGTTGGGTCCCCCAGGTTTCTAATTCTTAAAATACTTGTTTTTCAAATGCAGTGAGTCTTTTATATGCCCATTTCAGAGGTTAAATGAGGGGGGAGAGGAGTGATCTCTAAATATCCAGCAAGAGTAATACTGAGGGGCTCTGCTGAAAAGCTATACATTCTAAGCTCTTAATTACAGATTTGGTGCACACAATTGTGTGCTTGTGTATACTGACATTTATAATTGTGCTTGAAAATAATAGGTCTCCACACTGTTCTAAGTAATTTTGTTACACTGAGCCATTTTAAAAGTATTTTTTGTTGAAAGACATCTAGTTTTTATTGACATTTTTCTTTAGATGTAAATAGGAGAAGTAAAGGTAAGGTGGGAATAAATTTATTTATTTGTTATATAAGTTAATTTGTGATTTGTTTTTCCATATGACACTTAGAGGATGTGTGAGTACTATATGGATTTGTGTGAAGAAATGTAGAGATGTATGAAATGCCGGATTTGACTGGTCTATAACTTATATCAGGGACAAAGGGGAAAAACAGTAAAAGAATAAAGCAGCTGATGGCTCTTTTTCCTCAAGATGAAAACATTCCATTTTGTATATCTACATTCTGTCCATACTGCATACTGCTGTTTACACTGAATTTGAACCATATATTTAGACCAGGCTGATGCCTTGAATTTTCTGAAAGCAACAGTTTCTGCCATGTAAAGGCTCAGTGTGATTAAAAACAAGACCAGAACACATATGGGGAAAAAAAAATACCATCCTTTTCACTTGAGAATGGTGTGATGCTTATAGCCATTAGTTTCTCAATTACTGTGGAATGGACTGTGTACTGCATTGTGTTTGGAGACTAGTAATGATACCTGGACTTTATTCCAGAGATTTCATGGATGTGTATGTACATATGCACACTTCTGTTGATGAGAGCCATGAAAACTTTGGTTTTCGCTGAGCACTTGGTTTCCATCTGTGGTCAGAGGTTTATTGTTGCCTTTCAGAAACCATGGACATACATGGGATGAACAGAGAGAGAGAAAGAAAAAAATCAGCTTTATATTTCAATGGGCAGTAAGGGAGATAACAGAACAGAGCATAAGCTGTTGCAGCAAGTGAATACATTTTAGTTTGAAAGTAGTGTAGAATAACTTCATTTACTGCAGTTCTTGTTTTTGCATAATTTAATCTTGATCTCTGGAATAGCAGATTTTGCAAGCAAATGGTTTTAGTATTCCAGATTAGTATTTACCTCTGCTATCAGACTGATGTAAATAGATTGTGAATGACTTGTGATTAGAGTTTTTAATTGTAGACATCTGGCTTATGGAGATAATTTGAAAATTTTCATAACTTCTTATAAAAATAGTAATCTATATCAATATGATATATTACCATATACTATTTAGTAGGTTATATACAGTGCAGGCTTTCCATAAGTTGCCTGAGGAAACTCAACAGTCTTGAAGACAGTTATCACACTTCTGATTCCTGCTGTGTTTTACACCCTCAACTTCACTTGTTTCTGTGGTTCTGTCCAATTCATGTTGAGGGATCTTCCCATTGACTTCAGTGGGAGATGAAGAAAACCTAAGCACACAAAAATTTGAATCATTAAAATCAAGGCTGTTTTCCTGCAATCAAGCTTATACCTAGTTGTAAGCACCTGAGTACCTAACCCATTGACTTCAAGGTGAACAGATGCTTAAAGCTAAGCATATGAATGCTTGTTGGATTGGATCCTAGTGAAGAATCACAGAATGGTAGGGGTTGGAAGGGACCTCTGGAGATCATCTTGTCCTACCCCCCTGCTTGAGCAGGCACACCCAGAGCAGGGGCACAGGACTGTGTCCAGGCAGGTTTTGAATGTCTCCAGGGAAGGAGACTCCACAACCTCCCTGGGCAGTCTGTTCCACTGCTCTGCCAGCCTCATAGTAAAGAAGTTTTTTCTCATATTGAGGTGGAACTTCCTGTGTTCCAACTTGTGCCCATTGCCCCTTGTCCTGTCAGTGGGCACTAATGAAAAGAGCCTAGTCCCGTCATCCTGACACCCACCCTTTAGCTATTTATAGGTATTGATGAAATCCCCATCAGTCTTCTCTTCTCCAGGCTAAACAAACCCAAGCCTTTCAGCCTTTCCTCATATGGGAGATGCTCCAGTCCCCTGATCATCTTTGTAGCTCTCTGCTGGACTTGCTCAAGGAGTTCCACATCCTTCTTAAACTGGGGGGCTCAAAACTGGACACAGTACTCTAAATGTAGTCTCACTAGGGCAGAGTAGATGGGGAGGATAACCTCTCTCGATCTGCTGGCCACACTCCTTTTAATGCATCCCAGGATACCGTTGGCCTTCTTGGCCACAAGGGCACATTGTTGGCTCATGGTCAGCTTGTTGTCCACCAGCACTCCCAGGTCCTTCTCAGCAGAGCTGCTTTCCAGTAGTTCAGCCCCCAGCCTGTACTGGTGCATGGGGTTGTTCCTCCCTAGCGGCAGGACCTTCACTCAGAATCTTCATTGTTCCGATTAATTGTAATATATGTATAAGATTTCTACACTGGGAAGTTTCCAGTGTACACTCCTGATAAGTCTTGTAAATAATCCCATTTTAGTTTGCAAAAGTAAAGACAGTTGCAAGAAAAATTAGCTCAAAAGGAAGAACTGGCAATTTTCTACAGTAGTGCAGTAGTTTATTAGATTAGATGCGTGAATTCTCCATGGATTTAAAAGAATAAACTGCCATTTTACATTCCTTCTTCTGTAAAAGGTCTAAAAAGTTTTTTTCCCTCTTCACTATTTCATATATTCTTATTAATGCTTCGGTGTTTACATTACAGATGAAACATCCTTTTTATTTTTATTAACAAGTTTCCCCACTTGTTTTGAATCTTGTTTTGATTTGAGATTTGTTTGGAATTTCCAGATTTGTTTTCTTTTGTGTGTTTTTCCCTTAATTTTCTAAATTAAATAAGTTTCTGAAGACGGCAATGTGCGTGAGATCTCTTGTACATATTTTGTGCAATGCCTAGACTCTCTTGTATTATTGTTCTGTAAAAAGGTCAAATAGGAATTATTATAAAGTGTTGGGAAAAGTGTAGTATTTTATTTGTAAAATATTGTTCTTTGTAAACACTGGACTTGGTGATCTCTCTCTATATATAAATGAGCCTAGAATGTGAGCCTGCACATCTGAATGTAATTCCTCTGATGTTTTTTGTCACAGGTCTTTGACCCTTTCTCTGTAATGGAGCTGCAATGGTTTCATTGGGGGGGATTTTGGGTTGAGGGGGAGTTGCCATCTATTTTGTTCTGATGTATTTACTGTGCTACATTCCTTTATTTAGCAGAGTACTAATGTCTATAAGAATTGCAACAATAAAATACAGAAAATAAATACCTCAGACAAGGCCGAGAGTTTGCTGATAATAATTTAGGAAGTGGCTTGCCAAAACTGAATGAATGTATGTATGCTAAGAAGGTGTTCAAATTTCTCTTCTGCCACTTAGTTTGCAGTAATGTATATGTGCATCTGCAGAATCAAACATATAACATTAACTATGTATTTAAAACAGCATTGTTTTAGGGTAATAAATGACACAACTTATCCTAAATTATATCAATTACTTAGCTAAGGTTGTGTCCCAGCTTTCATTTTCAATTCTTGCCACATGTGGACCTTTCCATAAATATGTTCACTATTTAAATATGCAGGGCATATGGCAGAAATGTTATTCTACTGTCTAACTTTAAATATGTTTTTCACTTAGGCAACAGTGTGGTGGGTTGACCCCAGCCAGCAGCAAAACACCCACCCAGGCTCTCACTCATTCCCCTTTCCTGTGGGATGGGGAGAAAACAGAAGGAAGTCAAGAAAACTCATGGACTGAGATAATAAAAATTTAATAGGGAAAGTAAAAGCTGCATGCACAAGCAAAGGAAATAGAAGAATTAATTCACTACTTCCCTTCAGCAGGGAGATGTCCAGCCACTTCCTGGGAAGTAGGGCCTCAGTATGCGTAGTAGTTGCTTCAGAAGACAAACGCCTGAATAATGAATGCCTCCCCTCCTCCTCATTTCTTTCAGCTTTTACTGCTGAGCATGACATCATATGGTGTAGAATAGCCCTTTGGTCAGTCTGGGTCACCTGTCCTGGTGGTGTTCCCTCCCAACCTCTTACCTGCCCCCAGTCTACTTGCTGGGGGCAGGGGGAGAAAAAGAGAGAAAACCTTGATGCTGTGCAAGCACTGCTCAGCAGTAGCCAAAGCATTGGTGTGTTATCAACGCTGTTTTAGCCACAAATGCAAAGCATAGCACCATACAGGTTGCTGTGAAAAAAGTTGACCCCATCCCATACAGATCCAGTACAAACAGATTACTTCCTATATTCCTAATTGCTAATCTAGTGGCCCTCTGTGATGGAGTGACTGCATCAGTGGACAAGGGAAGAGCTACAGACGTCATCTACCTGGACTTCTGTAAGGCCTTTGATACTGTCACCCACAACAGTCTTGCTGCTAAATTGGAAAGATAAAATAAATAAAAATATGGGTTTGACGGATGGACTGTTACATGAATAAGGAATTGGCTGGATGGCCGCGTCCAAAGAGTTATAGTCAATAGCTTAATGTCCAAGTGGAAAGCAGTAATGAGTGGTGTCCCTCAGGGGTCTGTACTGGGACCAATACTATTTAGTATCTTCATCAATGACATAGTGGGACTGAGTGCACCCTCAGCAAATTTGCAGACGACACCAAGCTGAGTGGTGCAGTTGATAAACTAGAGGGAAGAGATGACATCCAGAGGGACCTTGACAGGCTTAAGGAGTGGGCCCATACGAACGTCATGAAGTTCAACAAGGCCAAGTGCAAGGTCCTGCACCTGGGTCGGGGCAATCCCCAGTATCAGTACAGACTGGCTGCTGAACTGATTGAGAGCAGCCCTGTGGAGAAGGACTTGGGGGTACTGGTGGATGAAAAATTAGACATGAGCTGGCAATGCGTGCTTGCAGCCCAGAAAGCCAATCATATCCTGGGCTGCATTAAAAGAAGTGTGGCCAGCAGGTCGAGGGAGGTGATTCTGTCACTCTGCTCCGCTCTCATGAGACCCCACCTGCAGTACTTCATCCAGCTCTGGGGTCCCCAGCACAAGACAAACATGGACCTGTTAGAGAGGGTCCAGAGGAGGGCCACAAAAATGGCTGGAACACTTCTATGAAGAAGGGCTGAGAGAGTTGTGTTGTTCAGCCTGGAGAAGAGAAGGCTCTGGGGACACCTTATTGTGGCCTTTCAATATAGAAAGAGGGCTTATAAGAAAGATGGAGAGTTTTTACCAAGGCCTGTAGTGACAGGACAGGGGGCAACAGTTTTTAACTGAGAGAGGGTAGATTTAGATAAGATATAAGGAAGAATTTTTTTTGTTATGATGAGGGTGGTGAGACACTGGAACAGGTTGCCCAGAGAAGTTGTGGATGCCTGTGATACAAATGGTAATAGAAACTGACAGTGTTATAAAACGCAGCTTTACTGAGGTAGTAGGAAAGATGAGCAACAGCATGCCCATACTGCAACTCACCCAATCACCAATAGCTAACACAGGCTCATAAGCGATGCCATGGCTCTGGCAGACTGCCAGGGACACTTGGCGTCCAGGTCATCTGGCAGCAACAGCCAATTGTGCAAATGCCTTTTGAATATGGGTAAGAGTCATGCTTTCCTATGGCTCCACCAATGGCAGTATGATTTGAGAGCATCATACTTTACATGAATAATGTGGGTGGCATCCTGCCTACACTGCTGATGTCAGTCAAGGGGCAGGGTGTTGGCAGTCTGTCTACGCTGCCAATATTGGTCAAGGGGCAGGGTGTCAGGAGGCAGGGTGTCAATATCCCATCATTGGAAGTGTTCAAAGTCAGGTTGGAAGGGGCTTTGAGCAAGTTAATCTAGTGAAAGATGTCCTTGCCCATGGCAGGGGGGTGAACTTGATGATCTTTAAAGGTCTCTTCCAACCCAAACCATTCTATGAATCTATGATTCTAGCTCCTAACACCTGCTACTGGTGGTAGAGGCAGGGATGGGTAGAAAAACAAAGGCATGTAAAGGGAAAGCTCTGATCTCTGTGCCATGCAAGGAAGCAGCTGAAAAAAGCAGACTAGTGGAATCCTTTGTTATGAGGTGATCAAGGTAAACTGGGAATGATATACATATTGTTTACAAGTGGAAAGCAATATGGCATAAGTGCAGAGCTGATGAGTGCAGGAAACTGAGTGTGGAATAGTGCTGTGCATAACACTGGTTCCTGCTGGGTGCAGGAACCTCAATTGTCCTTCTTGTAATGAGGGGCCCAAATCTGAACACAGTATTCAAGGTGCGGCCTCACCAGTGCCGAGTACAAAGGGACGATCACTTCCCTAGTCCTGCCGGCCACACTATTCCTGATACAAGCCAGGATGCTGTTGGCCGCCTTGGCCACCTGGGCACACTGCTGGCTCATGTTCAGGCAGATGTCAATCAGTACCCCAGGTCCTTTTCTTCCAGGCAGCTTTCCAGCCACTCTTCCCCAAGCCTGTAGCATTGCATGGGGTTGTTGTGACCTGGCACTTGGCCTTGTTAAACCTCATACAATTGGCCTCAGCCCATTGATCCAGCCTGTCCAGATCCTTCTGTAGAGCCTTCCTACCCTCAAGCAGATCAACATTCCTGCCCAATTTGGTATCATCTGCAAATTTACTGAGGGTGCCCTTGATCCCCTCATCCAGATCACTGATAAAGATATTAAACAAGACTGGCCCCAACACTGAGCCCTGGGGAACATCACTTGTGACCGTCCACCAACTGGATTTAGCTCCATTCACCACAACTCTGGGCTCGGCCATCCAGCCAGTTTTTTTACCCAGCAAAGAGTATACCTGTCTAAGGCATGAGCCACCAGCTTCTGTAGGATGATGCTTTGGGAGACAGTGTCAAAAAAAAATCTTTTTTCAGTTTAGAATGTGTCCCTCACTTTTTCTGGGAAAGCATTAAATTTACTTGAAAAAAATGAAGTTACATAAATACTGACTTTGCAAGTAAAACTCAGGGTTCCATCATGCAAAGAGAAAACAAGTTCTTCTACTTCAATTAAATATTTTTATGCAATTAAGAAACAAGCCAAACAGGACCACTGGCTATAGACTTTCAAGCCTGTCAAGATGTGATCACAGTTTATCTCCTAGAAAAATCACAAGAAAAAGCAATCCTTACATCCTCAGACTCGAAGATGTGGCAAATCATTTTGTATTGCCTTTTTCCATCTTGGGAAGGGTGAGATGCTTCCACACTGTCCCGGGAATTTGATTGCAGCATTTGTCTATGAGCCATCAGAACAACTATATTCCCTATATCCGCAGTGTAAGAAATGGTCCTCAGAGGATAATCCATCATAGTTTCCTGAAGGATAGAAAAAATGGTATCAGACGCTGTTTTAAGCAAATTCTTATTGCACTTTTGATGTTTTATAAAGAGATTAATGGCAGCATGACACCTTTATTAAGTAAATGTCTACAAAAAGGAAATAAGTCTCCTGTATGAAAGGAGGTGCCAAGAGGAACCATCAGCCTGACTTTCAAAAAAAGCAAACCATAAAAAAAGCACATTTTGAAAGTGAAAGTTACTGTGGAAAAGAACAGAAAGACTTGGGTATCTTGTCCTGTACACGCACAACACGCTGAGGACTAAGGACCTCAAATTAGTTTTCACAACCAAATACCTTCGGCTTGTCTGTGGACAATTGGTACTTGTCATATTATAGTATAGACTGCCTAGAATACTGTATAATATGAACAAAGCTTCTTATCTTTTGGGCTGACTGCAATTAGCATACCTGCCAAATCAGTCAGACAACACTGATTAATTCCATGTTTTATGTGGTTCTTGAGCATAGCTTTCTGACCAGGAAGTCTTGGAGGGAACTGTAAGAGCCAGCACTCCCTGAAAGTCAAATTTTGGCAGGTAGATGAAGGTCTGTTTCAAAAGACTATTATTATAACACTGACAAGGCCTGACCTGGCAAAGGTGCTTCTTTCTCCATACCTGAGTGTCTGCATTCAATACTTTTGTTCTCTGTGTAGAAATAAAGAGGTCCACTTCAGTCACAGGTTGAAATTCACCTTCTAGAGCCTGAAAATAAATGGAATAGAGTCAATAACATTAGGTAACACCCTTAACAAGATCACAAACAAGACACAGTCACCAGAACAGCAATTCAAAACAAAGTATTAGATCGCAGAAGCCAAAACTAAACAAAGATATATGGAAACCCTATATAAGGTATGAAAGTGGGTTAGATGCAATTTGTAAAATTTTTAATCCCGTAAAATCCACTCTGACCTCCCTTCACATACAGGGGCTTAACAACAGCGAATGCTCAGAATAATTGAAAAATCTGTACCATAGGTGCAGTTTTAAATAACTTATAGTGCAGTTCTGGTAAGAGGGTCTTCACAGTCAAACAACATACTATTAACACGCTAACTCCCTCTAGAAGCCGTACCTTTGTAAACAAAAAGCAAATGCTTGCAATTTTAAGTGCTTTTTAAAAAATCTGATAACTATTTAAGAACTCCATAATCATAACATATTACTAAAATATGAGTCAGTCAGCATATAATTGTGTGTCTATTCTTTTTTCCTTTATTTGACACAGCTGTGAATCAAGCAAAACACTCTCTATAGAGGAATAAAAAAAGCACTTTTTAAAAAAAATTTGCCAGTTTACAGAATAAAACCTTTGACACATCAGTCCTATTTCCTTGGTATGCATTTTTGGTACTACCTGTATCCCTTTGATAAGTCCAATCTTTACCCTATTTCTAACACAAAATGGCTAATGATAAGCAATGGCTAATGACAGCCAACCAGGCAATTGATTTCTGAGAAATGTTAACTGACATGGTAACTCAGAAATAACCCTAAAAAAATCCTGCTGGATGCAAAAAAGAAAAGCACAAAATAAAAAGGAAGAAAAAAAACCAACAAAGCAAACAGAAGAACAGATATAACATCAAGCTGATGGTGGATGTACTGCACCTTCTTCCTGCCTTTGGCTAATTTCTGGGCCATCTGTTTAGCATGTAATAAACAGAGATGGAAAATAGTTAGAGAATAACTTCCAAAGAGAAATCTGCACCAGGAGAGTATATAAAAGGATTTTTTCCCCATTTAAACGTTACTCTGAAGAGTTTCCTCCCCTACTCTCCAAAAGCCTTTGCTCATTTACAGCAGTACAAATTGAGAGTGGCTCCTCCAAAGTAAAGTCAGCATAAGGTGCAAGAAAAGAATCCCACCCATTATTATTCCAACTTTCTCAGATTTAAAGAATTTAAATACAAATCGCTTAATGGTCTCACACGCACACGGAATCATAAACCCCAAAGCATGCAATCTTTAATCCCAAACACAGAAATAAGTTAACTTTTCCTGGAAAAAAAAATAGAAGCTATATCTGACTGAACCCTTCTGCCCCCAACTACATCTCCTCCTATGCAAATACACCCATGCATTTGGAGACCAGGTTTTTCTGTGACACCTTCATAACGATATTTCTATACCATCACATTATTCCTAGAATGGGGAAGATAATATACTTCATAAACACCTGAAATTGTCTCTTACTGTAACTCTCCTTTATATCCAAAGATATTTCATTCATGGAAACATCCTATGTACTATTACTGTGACAACAGCAATGCTTGAAAACAAGCATCATTGCTTTGCAGTCGGTTTAAATATAAACCCAAGGACTCTGAAGATTTGAACGTATGGACCTGCTTATTGAAGAAATACAAGATTGACCCAACTGGCATATAGCCTTTTTACTTTGAAGATGGAAGGACCACTTCCTCTGAGTTCAAGATCGGTGCATCCCTAGGAGGAAGAAGTCAAGCAAAGGAGCCAGGAGACCCTCATGGATGAGCAAAGAGATTCTAGAGAAACTCAAATAGAAGAGGGAGGTTCACAGCATGTGGAAAAAGGGACTGGCTACTTGGGAGGAATATAGGAATGTTGTCAGGGTATGCAGAGATGCGACGAGGAAGGCCAAGGCCCACTTGGAATTAAATCTGGCAATGCATGTCAAAGATAAGAAGAAGGGCTTCTTTAAATACATCAGCAGTAAAAGGAAGACTGGGGATAGAGTGGGCCCACTGCTGAACAAGGTAGGGGCCCTGGTGACACAGGATGCAGAGAAGGCGGAGTTACCGAATGCCTTCTTTCTTCAGTCTTTACTGATAAGGCTGGCCCTCAGGCATCTCAGCCCCCAGAGAAGAGAGAGAAAATATGGAGAAAGGAGGACTGACTTCCCCTTGGTTGAGAAGGATTGGGTCAGAGATCACCTAAGCAAACTGGATCCTCGCAAATCCATGGGCCCCGATGGGATGCACCCACAAGTGCTGAGGGAACTGGCGGCTGTTCTTGCCGAGCCACTCTCCATCATCTTTGAAAGGTCGTGGAGGACAGGAGAGGTGCCCGAGGACTGGAGGATGTCAAATGTCACAGTCTTCAAAAAGGGCAAGAAGGAGGACCTGGGAAACTATAGGCCAGTCAGCCTCACCTCCGTCCCCAGAAAGGTGATGGAGCAGTTCATCCTGGAGGTCATCTCCAGGCATGTAGAGGACAAGAAGGTTATCAGAAACAGTCAACATGGATTCACCAAGGGAAGATCATGCTTGACCAACCTGATAGCCTTCTATGATGGTGTGACTGGCTGGGTCAGCGAAGGGAGAGCAGTGGATGTTGTTTACCTTGACTTCAGCAAGGCATTCGACACTGTCTCCCATAACATCCTCACAGACAAGCTAAGGAAGTGTGGGTTAGATGAGATGACAGTGAGGTGGATAGAGAACTGGCTCAATAACAAAGCTCAGAGGGTTGTGATCAATGGGGCAGAGTCTTGTTGGAGGCCTGTCACTAGTGGTGTTCCCCAGGGGTCTGTGCTGGGTCCAGTCCCGTTCAATATATCCATCAATGACCTGGATGATGGGACAGAGTGTAACCTCAGCAAGTTTGCTGACGATACCAAGCTGGGAGGAGTGGCTGATAGGCCAGAAGGCTGTGGTGTCCAGGTCAGCGAGACCTGGACAGGCTGGAGAGCTGGGCTGAGGGGGACCTCATGAAACTCAGCAAGACCAAGTGCAAGGTCCTGCCCCTGGGGAGGAACAACCCCATGCACCAGTACAGGCTGGGGGCTGACCTGCTGGAAGGCGACTCTGTTGAGAAGGACCTGGGAGTGCTGGTGGATAGCAAGCTGACCCTGAGCCATCAGTGTGCCCTTGTGGCCAAGAAGGCCAACTGCGTCCTGGGGTGCATTAAAAGGAGTGTGGCCAGCAGGTGGAGGGAGGTTATCCTCCCCCTCTACTCTGCCCTAGTGAGACTACATTTAGAGTACTGTGTCCAGTTCTGGACCCCCCAGTTTAAGAAGGACAGGGATCTGCTTTAGCAAGTCCAGCGGAGAGCTACAAAGATGATCTGGGGACTGGAGCATCTCCCATATGAGGAAAGGCTGAGAGACTTGGGTTTGTTCAGCCTGTAGAAGAGAAGACTAAGGGGGGATCTCATCAATGCTTATAAATATCTAAAGGGCGGGTGTCAAGAGGATGGGACTGGACTCTTTTCAGTGGTGCCCACTGACAGGACAAGGGGCAATGGGCACAAGTTGGAACACAGGAAGTTCCACCTAAACATGAGAAGAAACTTCTTTCCTGTGAGGGTGCCAGAGCAGTGGAACAGGCTGCCCAGAGAGGCTGTGGAGTCTCCTTCCCTGGAGACATTCAAAACCCACCTGGCCATGGTCCTGTGGACCCTGCTCTAGGTGTGCCTGCTCAAGCAGGGGGGTTGGACAAGATGATCTCCAGAGGTCCCTTCCAACCCCTGCCATTCTGTGATGAACATGTCTTCTTACATAAGTGAGTTAACAGGTGTTCTCTAAGGGGACAAGGGCCTATTATGCTCAGAATCTTGTTTATTGTTTAAGAGGAAGCACACCTTTTTTTTAATATATATATTCAATCTTTGCTTTTTCTTCATTGGTCTGCAACTCCAGGTTACATCCGAATTTACTCTATATGGTGGCTTTTTACAGATGCTAGGCGCTATTTCAATATTCTCTGTTACCCCTAAAATCAGTTTTTTCCAGCATTTCTTTAACTGACCCTTGGTGCGTTTATAGCCATGGGGTCTCCGGTGCCAAAATCCTGTGCCCCATCTCTTTTTATCCTACTCCTTTATTCCTCTACACTGCATCGTCTGTCTCCAATTCTCAAGGCCCCTGCTATCATAACAGGCCTGTATTTCTCTACACTACATTACTATGTCAGAATCATAAAACCATGGTGGCACCATACAAAGATAGACAAAAGAAAATAATATTATCCATAGACACCTGATCAATTATAAAAATTGCTGTTATAGCTAAATCATTTTAAAACAAAGTCATGGACAGATCAAGAGAACTTCAGACAGAGCAGGCCTGACAAACTTCAGTCCTGAGGCACTGCAAACTCAACACAAATTTACCAATGGAAATAAAATATTAGAGGACTACAGGGTAACACGTTATAGATTGTGCTGGTTTTGGCTAAGAAGGGGTTAATTCTCCTCACTGTGGGAGGTCGGCTACCTTTCCAGCTTCCCGGCTCTGCCGTGTGGCGGGGGGCTGGGAGGGGCAGGTCCATGGTGGGGGCGGCTGACCCCGACTGGCCAATGGCATGTTCATTCCATTCCATGTGACACCATGACCAGTATATTATGGGGGGGTGCAGTTTGCGGCTCGGGAGAAGCGCGGCGTCGGGTCGGCGGGCGGTGAGCGGCTGCGTCGCGTGTGGTTTGTTTCAGCAGTTCGTTCCCCCCCCTTCCCCCCTCCCTTCCCCCCTGCCCCGGGGTTTTGCGCCTCTCATTGTTCTCCTTTACATTGTATTTCTGTTGTTGTTTCTTTTAATCTTAATTAGTAAACTGTTCTTATCCCAACCCACGAGCGTTACCCTTCTGATTCTCTCCCCCATCTACCGGTGGGGGAGTGAGCGAGCGACTGTGTGGGGCTGAGCTGCCGGCTAATCCACGACAATCTTTTTGGCGCCCAACGTGGGGCTCAAGGGTTGGAGATAATAACAGCTGCTGGTCACAGCACCATGTTCTCATTTTTGCAGTTGGTGTTAAAGATTGGTGTTGATTTCTTTAGTCTGCTGTGTTCTGCAGTGATTAGTAACATTTTGCCTACAAGATTTGTTATGCAAACACTCGTTTTCTGCTTTATCTGGTATTTCCAGTTGTGCCTGCAATGGAACTTTCTAGCACCCTCTAATGATGGTACTGGGCATGTGCCCCACTGCTGAGTGGGAGGTGTGGATATGCAAAACAGTTATTGACTATGCAAGAGGACAACGCTATAAAAAGGAGAAACCAGCAGAGACCACAAGGAGTGTTCTGGAACATTCTCCCTCCACTGGATTTGAAGATACATTGGATGGACGGACTGCACGGATGGACCAACTGCTGCAGATCCGTGGTGGTAGCTATCACAATGCGTGCTCTCTCCCTCTCCCTTTCTCACCTTTTTTCTCTTTCTCTCCTTTCCTCTCACATGTTTATTGTTGGCCAAATAAAGTGACTTGGCACTTGACTCCATTTTGAGTCTTAATTCTGTTTCCGAGAATGTAAAAGGAACCTAGTCACGATAAAACATTGGGGTTAATCAGAAGTTAAGCCCAGCCACCCCCAACCACCCAGAATTATCTGAGGTCGGTTGGAAAGCAAGGGGGTTTAACCTCTGCCAAATTATTCAACCCAACAGTCGATCCTGACAAATTTGTAAGAAGTTTCTGAGCCCTTAGTGGTATATTTGGGGAAGGGAAAAGGGATCTGGGTGCTGATCACTTCCAGCCTTCCAGCTCCACTGAAGGAGAGATTTGCCTGCATTGTTTACAGTCACTTCTGCAGGAAAGCAATTGAAACAGCAGTAAAACTTCCTACTTCAAATGCTTCTCTAGGTGAGTGTTGTAATGGGCCGCAAGCAAGAATGCACTCAAGGAAATAATCTTTGCAAGCTTCATGGGGACACCCTGGAGGGATGCAAACAACCTAGCAGCAGGCAGGTGCCAGTCCTAACCAAGACAAAAGGAACTAACGACATCTCCATCTAGATAAGAGTCAGAACACCAGCTGAAACCAACATGCCTTGCAACACACTGTGACAATCATTTACCAGCAGTCCTGGTCAACCGGGGAGGTCTCAGATGACTGGAAGCTGGCGAATGTGACGCCCCTCTACAAGAAGGGTCGGAAGGAGGATCCAGGGAACTACAGGCCTGTCAGCCTGACCTCGGTGCCGGGAAAGGTCATGGAGCAGATCATCTTGAATACCATTACGCAGCACATGCGGGACATGCAGGGGATCGGGCTCAGCCAGCACGGGTTTATGAAAGGGAGGTCCTGCCTCACTAACCTGGTCTCCTTCTATGATAAGGTGACCCGCTTAGTGGATGAGGGGAAGGCTGTGGACGTTGTCTATTTCGACTTTAGTAAGGCCTTTGACACTGTCTCCCACAGCATTCTCCTGGAGAAACTGGCTGCTCACGGCTTGGACAAGTGCACTCTGCGCTGGGTTCAAAACTGGCTGGACGGCCGAGCCCAGAGAGTGGTGGTGAATGGAGTCAAATCCAGTTGGCGGCCAGTCACGAGTGGTGTTCCCCAGGGCTCAGTGTTGGGGCCGGTCCTGTTCAATATCTTCACTGATGATCTGGATGAGGGGATTGAGTGCACCCTGAGTAAGTTTGCAGATGACACCAAGCTGGGTGGAAGTGTCGATCTGCTGGAGGGCAGGAAGGCCCTACAGAGGGACGTGGACAGGCTGGATTGATGGGCTGGGGCCAACGGTATGAGATTCAACAAGGCCAAGGGCCAGGTCCTGCACTTTGGTCACAACAACTCCATGCAACGCTACAGGCTTGGGGAGGAGTGGCTGGAGAGCTGCCTGGAGGAAAAGGACCTGGGGGTATTGGTTCACAGCCGGCTGAACATGAGCCAGCAGTGTGCTCAGGCGGTCAAGAAGGCCAATGGCCTCCTGGCTTGTATCAGGAATAGTGTGGCCAGCAGGAGCAGGGAGGTGATAGTGCCCCTGTACTCGGCACTGGTGAGGCCTCACCTCGAGTACTGTGTGCAGTTTTGGGCCCCTCACTACAAGGAGCATGTCCAGGGAAGGGCAACGAAGTTGGTGAAGGGTCTAGAGAACAAGTCTTAAGAGGAGCAGCTGAGGGAATTGGGGTTGTTTAGTCTGGAGAAGAGGAGGCTGAGGGGAGACCTTACCACTCCCTACAACTACCTGAAAGGAGGTTGTAGCGAGGCGGGGGTCGGTCTCTTCTCCCTAGTAACAAGTGATAGGACGAGAGGAAATGGCTTCAAGCTGCGCCAGGGGAAGTTTAGGTTGGATATTAGGAAAAGCTTCTTCACCAAAAGGGTTGTCAGCCATTGGAACAGGCTTCCCAGGGAAGTGGTTGAGTCTCCATCCCTGGAGGTATTTAAAAGGAGGGTAGATGTGGTGCTTGAGGCTATGGTTTAGTGGTGGACTTGGCAGTGATAGGTTAGCAGTTGGACTTGATGATCTTAAGGGTCTTTTCCAACGTTAACAATTCTATGATTCTATGATTCTAAGATTACTCAATGGGACAACTCATGACCATGAGTGGAAGGAATCACAGTTCATGGAAAGGACACAAAAATCACCCCTTCAACAAACCACTGGGGACCATCAGAGACCACCTGTTGCCTCTTTAGGGGCTCCTAAGGGACTTAAAACACATGTGTAATTAAGATGCAAGTATTATAATTAGTTCCAGGAAATCTAATGCATATGTGCATAACTGAGCAATATAAGCTTTTTCTATTGCAACTTGGGGCATGCATGCTAGGAGTAATTATTTATCCCCCCCATGCATCTGATGCTGTAATAAAGAATGCCTGCTTCTTAATACTACATTGGTGTTAAGGAGTTTTATTTCTGATTTCGGTGACAGTTTTTGGTGACCCAGGTGGGACTCTGCTCTTGAACCTCGACAGATCTGTGGGATCGCAGGGCCTCCAGCTGGCACTGAGGGATTCTCAGGGACAACCTCCGATCCCTGGACAAAAGAGCTCTGAGCAAGGCCCCATGGAAGGTGAAGGAATTCTTTTCTTAAAGGATTTAAAGGAATATTAAAGGTAAAGGTTGCATGCCTGTAAGGCACAGCACAAGCTATGCAGGGTTGGACTATAAAGGTACCTAAGGGACGGCTTGTTTGCATGTTACTATGGGGACGGCTGGAGTGCCAGCCAAGGGGCCAGGTATGAGTCCCAGTGAGGTAAAGGAATTAAGCGCTTGCTGGCATGAGTGCCTCACATACCAGCCTAAGGTCTGCCCACACAGGAAGGGAAAGTTTATTTAATTGGAAATTCTAACTATAATTTGGTTTTAAGTACCAGCACTTGTATATTGGTTTTGGTCAATTATTAAGAGAAAAATAATTTTGCAAAGTATGTTTTCTGGTTGGGGATTCGAGTCCCCTATTTGGTTTGGAATGGGGTTCGAGTCCCCAAAGCTTAAGGAGTGGGTTAGAGTCCCACTGAAAGGGGTTTGAGTCCCCAGTTTGGTTAATTGTCTTGATTGGTCTCTGAATTTTGGCTTGGTTATCAGAACTATGGATTTGTTTTTGCATGCTTGGATCAGAGAGTTGTTTTGGAACTCACATTTAATATGGGTGGGGAATCATCTAAAGGAGTCATCTTAAGGAAATCACCTTTAGGGTGTTTACTGAAGCATTGGAGGAAGGGCGGGGGTGTGTGATCCCCTCACAAGGAAGCAGTTAACTGAATATTGTAATCATTGGTAGCCAATGTATACTTTGAAATATAATACTATAATAATACAATGTTATTATAATGTAATAATACTATATTACAGTTAATGTTGTTTTGTAAAAGAGAAGGAAAATGTGATGAGATACCATATGTGGATTTGTGTTTCACGTTGCGGAATGCTTGGAAAAGTAGAAAAGAACGAGGATTGATTACAAAGGATGCAAATGTTTTGGCTTTAGAACAAATTTGGGACAAATGCCTAAATGATGTTGTTCTGCATGTAGTACTGGTAAAAGGTGTAAAATACAAGGAGCCAGTGGAAGAGGAAGATGATGTAGGATTATTAGTGGCTCTGGGTCAGGGAAATCTACGGGGAGGTAATGATCAGGGTGGAAACAGGGAAGTTGGAGAAGTGGATAATAGGGATGTGGACAGTGATGCTGAAAGTGAAGGGGAGAATTTCAGTGCAGTAGCAGGAAGAACTAGGAGAGGGGGTCAGTGCTACAAGCGCCCTTAAGGCAGGCTGTGGGTCTGACAGGGGAACCAGTGTGGGTTAAAGTATCCTCCTCAGTAGCAGACTTAAGGGCTTGGATGGAAAGAGATGGCTGGAACATATAGGGAAGACCTGGAAAAGGTGGCAAAGTTATTGGAAACTATTGTGGAGAATCATGATCCAGAGTGGAAGGATATGCAGGTGGTATTGAATATATTGTTGACATATGAGGAGTGGAGGTCTGTTGTGGTTAAGGCTAGGGAAGAAGCAGGGAGGGTTCACGCTCAGGATATTCACCCAGTAGTGGCTAATCCATATACCTTGCTGACAACCTTGAAGGAAAAGCATAAGTGGTTTACTGTGCTTGATCTCAAGGATGAGCCTTCTTCTGCACACCTCTAGACAAAGATAGCCAGGCGATATTTGCCTTTGAATGGGAAAGCCCCACCACCTAGCACAAAGCACCACTTACTTGGATGGTGCTGCCTCAAGGGTTTAAGAATAGACCTACAATAATTGGCAACCAGCTGGCAAAGGAGCTGGAATTATGGAAGAAGGAAAACCCAGAGGGAACAATACTGCAATATGTAGATGACATTTTGTTGGCTGCAGAGACTGGGAGAGAATGTCTACAAATTACTATAAGCCTGTTGAATTTCTTAGGACAAGGAGGATATCGTGCATCAAAGAGCAAAGCTCAGGTGGGAAAAGAGACTATGATTTCTTTAGGTTTTGAGGTTTTACAAGGACAACAGAGACTGGGAGCCAACAGAAAAGAAGCGATCTGCCAAACTCCAGAACTAAGAACTGTACGAGAGCTGAGGGTGTTTCTGGGTATGGCCGGGTGGTGCAGGCTGTGGATCCTCAGTTATGGACTGTTGGTAAAACCCCTTTATGAAACCTTAAGGGGGTCAACAGAGAGCCACCTACTATGGACCCCTGAATGCCATGTAGCTTTTAAGGACTTAAAAAAGGCTTTGATGTCAGCACCTGCATTGGGACTGCCCAATTTGTCTAAACCTTTTGAGTTATTTGTACATGAAAGACAGCATCTTGCCTTGGGTGTGCTGACTCAAATACTGGGAACCTAGAGAAGAGCTGTGGGGTATTTCTCTAAACAAATTGGATAGTATGAGTAAAGGATGGCCAGGATGTTTGTGTGCTGTAGCTGCAACTGTTCTTCTAATCCAAGAAGCTAGAAAATTAACAATAGGACAAAGAATCACTGTGTACATTCTACATATGGTGGTTTTTGTCTTAGAGCAAAAGGGGGGACATTGGTTGTCTCCAAGCTGTATGCTCAAATATCAAGTTATCTTGTTGGAACAGGATGATGTGGAACTTAAAATCACCACAGCAATCAAGCCAGCAATGTTTCTGAATTCAGAAATAAGGGACCCTGAACACTTGCACCATGACTGTCTGCAAACCATCGAACACGTATATTCCAGCAGACAGGATTTAAGAGATGAACCATTAACTAAGCCTGATTTAGAGCTGTTTACAGATGGTAGCAGCTTCGTAGGAGATGGGAAACGGATGGCCGGATATGTGGTGGCTACAACTAAACAGATAATAGAGGCTGGGGCCCTACCTATCAATACGTCGGCCCAGAAGGTGGAACTAGTGGCTTTAAGATGAGCCTTGAAGGTAGCTGCAGGGAAAAAGGTAAGTATATGGACTGATTCAAAATACACATTTGGGATTGCCCATGCACATGGGGCTATCTGGAAAGAAAGAGGATTGTTGTCAGCTCAAGGATCACCTATTAAATACAAGGAAGAAATTCTCCAACTTCTACAGGATATTAAAAAACCTAAGGAAGTGGCGATAATGCATTGTAAAGCACATCAGTTCTGCTAAAGAGGTGGCTGAACAAGTGTCGTGGTTTAGCCGGAAGCTCAGCCCCACACATTTTGCTCGCTCACTCCCCCACCGGTAGATGGGGGAGAGAATCAGAAGGGTAATGCTTGTGGGTTGGGATAAGAACAGTTTAATAATTAAAATTAAAAGAAGCAACAACAGAAATGCAATGTAAAGGAGAACAACGAGAGGCGCAAAGCCCCGGGGGAGGGGGGAAGAGAGGGGGAAGGGGAACGAACCGCCGAAACAAACCGCACGCGCCGCAGCCGCCCGCCAACCCGATGCCGCGCCGCTCCCAAGCTGCAACCTGCCCCCCCTCAATATACTGGTCATGGTGTCACATGGTATGGAATGAACATGCCATTGGCCAGTTGGGGTCAGCCACCCCCACCATGGCCCTGCCCCTCCCAGCCCCACCTGCCACGCGGCAGAGCGCGGGAAGCTGGAAAGGTAGCCGACCCCCACAGGGAGGAGAATTAACCCCTTCTCAGCCAAAACCAGCACATTCTCCACCCCTTATTCCATACCATTTACACCATGCCCAGGTCCCATATGATGCAATACAACCGTACCAACCACCACCCCTCCCCTTCCCATCCTTTAACATAATACACAGACATCATTCCCTTAGTCTATGGACCTTCCCTGTAAAATGTCCATTAAAATGTCCATTGAGTTCACCCAGTCCATGACTCTGGGCTCCATCTGTTGTATCAGGCTTTCAGGGTGGGAGAGATGGTGTGTGGCGTTGGGTTGCTGCATACCGAGTCAGTCATCATTCCATCACTGCTGCATGGCTTGTTTCATAGTTTATCTTCCATGGGTTGGGAGGCTCGTACTCTGATACCATTGATACAACACAGAGGTGACACACAGTATTATATAGCAGTTCACATTGTGCCATTCAGTTCATTGAATGTTTTCGCCCAAAATCAAATCCCCTTGAGGCACACATCGGATTTCTCCATCCTCCCGCATCACCCACCAAGTGCACCCAGGTCCTCGAGCAAAAGCAATCCCACGAATGGGTTTGCCTTTGCCGGAGGCAGGAAGAACCCAGACTGTTTTGCCCAGCATACTTTTTGTGTGCACTACAGGGACTCTATCCCCTTCCACAGTACGTAAGGGTTCTGACTGGGCAGGGCCAGCTCGGTTGGCAGATCCCCTCATGTTGACTAACCAGGTGGCTTTTGCTAAATGTGTATCCCAGTGTTTGAATGTCCCACCCCCCCATTGCTCTCAGTGTAGTTTTTAACAGTACATTGTACCGGTCAATTTTCCCAGAGGCTGGTACGTGATAGGGGATGTGATACACCCACTCAATGCCATGCTCTTTGGCCCAGGTGTCTATGAGGTTATTTTGGAAATGAGTCCCGTTGTCTGACTCAATTCTCTCTGGGGTGCCATGTCGACACAGGACTTGTTTTTCAAGACCCAGGATAGTGTTCTGGGCAGTGGCGTGGGGGACAGGATATGTTTCCAGCCAGCCGGTTGTTGTCTCTACCATTGTAAGTACACGGCGCTTGCATTGGCGGGTTTGTGGGAGTGTGATATAGTCAATCTGCCAGGCCTCCCCATATTTATATTTCAGCCATCGTCCCCCATACCACAGAGGCTTTACCCGCTTCGCTTGCTTGATTGCAGCGCATGTGTCACATTCATGGATAACCTGTGCAATAATATCCATGGTCAAGTCCACCCCTCGATCACGAGCCCACCTGTATGTTGCATCTCTCCCTTGATGGCCTGAGGTGTCATAGGCCCATCGAGCTAGAAATAGTTCACCCTTATGTTGCGAGTCCAGATGCACCTCTGCCACCGTTGGTGTCTCGTCATCTTTCCAGGACATTACTACCAATGAGTTTGCATGCTTCGATGGTGCGCTCCGTACAAATTTCCACCACATGGGTCATGTGCACTCGGCTTCATCTGGATCTTTGGAGGACCGTTGATCGTCCAGGTCACCATAAATCACCTCAAGCACAGCTAATTCCCTGAGATACTGGATGCCTTTGTCCATAGTTGTCCATTTTCCTGGGCGATATGTAACATCTTCTTTGAAGGGATACCTTTCCTTCACTCCGGACAGTAGTCGCCTCCAGAGGCTGAGGGCTTGTGCTTTTTTCCCAATTGATTTGTCAACGCCCCCTTCCCCAGAAAGGGATCCCAGTTGTTTGGCTTCTTTTCCCTCTAGTTCCAGGATACTGGCCCCATTATCCCAGCATCGGAGCAGCCAGGTGACAATGTGCTCACCTGAATGACGTCTGAAATCTTTTCGCATATCTTGCAACTCACTCAAGGACAGGGATCGGGTGGTCTATATTTCATTTATGACTTCTTCCTCCTCTCCCCGTGATGGCCCTGGTTCTTCATCATCCCGTTCTAAACGAGTTGATGTCCGCTTCCAGTATTTCGTCTTGTGTATGGGGGCAACTGATACTGGTACGGGTTTATTTTCTGAGCCAGCTCCAGTACTTGTTGTGGGGGTTTGAGTGGCTGCAGTGCCTGTCGTCAGGGCTGGATTGTCTACAGTGCCAGTCACTTTGCATTTCAATCCAGAGACATTCTCTTCCCCCTAGGGGCACTGAATACTGTTGAGCAGGGCTCTGTATGCATGGGCCAGACCCCAGCATGTTGCAGTTATCTGTGTCTTTCTGGAGTTCCCAGCATAACAACATACTTTCTCCAAATATTCTACTAGTTTTTTAGGATTCTGCACTTGTTCAGGGGTGAAACCCCAAAACACTGGGGGTGCCCACTGCCCTAGCTATTTGCCCATGCTATCCCAAATGCCCTGCCACTCGTAACTATCAAGCCTTGGGGCAGATTTCTGGGTGATATTCTTAAGTTGCTTAGTCAAAACCAAAACAACATGCCCAAAAACTAACAATAAGTGCCCCTTAACCACCCACGGATGTTCACGATACAAAAAGGTGGTTGTAACAAAGGCACAGACATCATAGAACAAAGTTGCAAAGGTACTATTCTGTATTTCCTCCATATAAAATCTCTCCGAGGAGAAGGTATAATAGCTAATTGCCTCAACAAGGTGGTATCCGAAGTACAGTAACAGTTTCAGCAAAAACCCCAAATACCAGATAAAGCTGAAAACGAGTGTTTGTATAACAAATCTTGTAGGCAAAACATTACTAATCACAGCAGAACACAGCAGACTCAACAAACCAACACCAATCTTTAACACCAGCTGCAAAAAGGACAACATGGTGCTGTGACCAGCAGCTGTTATTATCTCCAACCCTTGAGCCCCACGTTGGGCGCCAAAAAGACTGTCGTGGTTTAGCCGGCAGCTCAGCCCCACACAGTCGCTCGCTCACTCCCCCACCGGTAGATGGGGGAGAGAATCAGAAGGGTAACGCTCGTGGGTTGGGATAAGAACAGTTTAATAATTAAAATTAAAAGAAACAACAACAGAAATGCAATGTAAAGGAGAACAACGAGAGGCGCAAAGCCCCGGGGGAGGGGAGAGGGGGAATGAACCACCGAAACAAACCGCACGCGCCGCAGCCGCCCGCCGACCCGATGCCGCGCCGCTCCCGAGCTTCAGCCTGCCCCCCCCCCCCCCCCAATATACTGGTCATGGTGTCACATGGTATGGAATGAACATGCCATTGGCCAGTTGGGGTCAGCCGCCCCCACCATGGCCCTGCCCCTCCCAGCCCCCACCCCGCCACGCGGCAGAGCGTGGGAAGCTGGAAAGGTAGCCGACCCCCACAGTGAGGAGAATTAACCCCTTCTCAGCCAAAACCAGCAGAACAAGGCATCCTTGCATCAGTACCAGTAAAACAGGTGAAGCTCCCAAGTTTGAAACCTGACTACGCTGAGACAGACCAACAATTGGCATCATTGTTGAAAGCAACCACAAACAGAGAGGGCTGGTTCATAACTCCCACAGGAAAAGTCCTTGTTACGCCGCAGGTCATGACTGAAATTGTAAATAAGGGACACGAGGAAACACCCTGGGGTAGTGAGGCTATGATTTCAAGCCTTCAAAATTTGATTATATGTGCAGGGATGACTGGAATAGTAAAGTCTGTAATAGCAAAATGCCCCATTTGTTCAAACATTAATCCCATGAACGGGAAAAGACCATGCCCAGGGACCACTAGGCAAGGAAATTCCCCCAGAGGTTACTGGCAAATTGATTTTTCTGAGTTACCAAAACAAAATGGTTATAGATATCTCCTGGTATTGATTGATACTTTCTCAGGATGGCCGGAAGCTTTTCCCTGTCACACCAACAAAGCTAGGGAAATAACTAAGTTATTACTTAGCTTACTATTATAATAATCTTGGTTACTTGTATATTAATGCAATGTATTCCTATGATTAGAAATCTGTGTGAATCAAAATACATAAGGTATTGAGATCTCTCTAATGAAACAGCGAAATCTCAAAAGAGGGGACCTGTTGTAAGGGGCCTCAGGCAAGAATTCACTCAAGGACATAATCTTTTCAAGCCTGATGGGGGACACCCTGGAGGGATGCAAACAAGCTAGCAGCAGGTGCCAGTCGAAACCAAGATAAAAGGAACTAAGGACATCACAGAATCACAGAATGGTAGGGGTTGGAAGGGACCTCTGGAGATCATCTTGTCCAACCCCCCTGCTTGAGCAGGTACACCTAGAGCAGGGGGCACAGGAAAGTGCCCAGGCAGGTTTTGAATGTCTCCAGGGAAGGAGACTCCACAACCTCTCTGGGCAGCCTGTTCCACTGGTCTGTCAGCCTCACAGGAAAGAAGTTTTTTCCCATATTGAAGTGGAACTTCCTGTGTTCCAGCTTGTGCCCATTGCCCCTTGTCCTGTCATTGGGCACCACTGAAAAGAGTCCAGTCCCATCCTCTTGACACCTGCCCTTGTTATTTATATGCATTGATGAGATCCTCTCACAGTGTTCTCTGTAACCCAAGTCTCTCAGCCTTTCCTCATAAGGGAGATGCTCCAGTCCCCTGATCATCTTTGTAGCTCTCCGCTGGACTTGCTAAAGCAGATCCCTGTCCTTCTTAAACTGGGGGGTCCAGAACTGGACACAGTACTCTAAATGTAGTCTCACTAGGGCAGAGTAGAGGGGGAGGATAACCTCCCTCCACCTGCTGGCCACACTCCTTTTAATGCACCCCAGGACGCAGTTGGCCTTCTTGGCCACAAGGGCACACTGATGGCTCAGGGTCAGCTTGCTATCCACCAGCACTCCCAGGTCCTTCTCAACAGAGTCGCCTTCCAGCAGGTCAGCCCCCAGCCTGTACTGGTGCATGGGGTTGTTCCTCCCCAGGGGCAGGACCTTGCACTTGGTCTTGCTGAGTTTCATGAGGTCCCCCTCAGCCCAGCTCTCCAGCCTGTCCAGGTCTCGCTGACCTGGACACCACAGCCTTCTGGCCTATCAGCCACTCCTCCCAGCTTGGTATCGTCAGCAAACTTGCTGAGGTTACACTCTGTCCCATCATCCAGGTCATTGATGGATATATTGAACGGGACTGGACCCAGCACAGACCCCTGGGGAACACCACTAGTGACAGGCCTCCAACAAGACTCTGCCCCATTGATCACAACCCTCTGAGCTTTGTTATTGAGCCAGTTCTCTATCCACCTCACTGTCATCTCATCTAACCCACACTTCCTTAGCTTGTCTGTGAGGATGTTATGGGAGACAGTGTCGAATGCCTTGCTGAAGTCAAGGTAAACAACATCCACTGCTCTCCCTTCGCTGACCCAGCCAGTCACACCATCATAGAAGGCTATCAGGTTGGTCAAGCATGATCTTCCCTTGGTGAATCCATGTTGACTGTTTCTGATAACCTTCTTGTCCTCTACATGCCTGGAGATGACCTCCAGGATGAACTGTTCCATCACCTTTCTGGGGACGGAGGTGAGGCTGACTGGCCTATAGTTTCCCAGGTCCTCCTTCTTGCCCTTTTTGAAGACTGTGACATTTGACATCCTCCAGTCCTCGGGCACCTCTCCTGTCCTCCACGACCTTTCAAAGATGATGGAGAGTGGCTCGGCAAGAACAGCCGCCAGTTCCCTCAGCACTTGTGGGTGCATCCCATCGGGGCCCATGGATTTGCGAGGATCCAGTTTGCTTAGGTGATCTCTGACCCAATCCTTCTCAACCAAGGGGAAGTCAGTCCTCCTTTCTCCATATTTTCTCTCTCTTCTCTGGGGGCTGAGATGCCTGAGGGCCAGCCTTATCAGTAAAGACTGAAGAAAGAAGGCATTCGGTAACTCCGCCTTCTCTGCATCCTGTGTCACCAGGGCCCCTACCTTGTTCAGCAGTGGGCCCACTCTATCCCCAGTCTTCCTTTTACTGCTGATGTATTTAAAGAAGCCCTTCTTCTTATCTTTGACATGCATTGCCAGATTTAATTCCAAGTGGGCCTTGGCCTTCCTCGTCGCATCTCTGCATACCCTGACAACATTCCTATATTCCTCCCAAGTAGCCAGTCCCTTTTTCCACATGCTGTGAACCTCCCTCTTCTATTTGAGTTTCTCTAGAATCTCTTTGCTCATCCATGAGGGTCTCCTGGCTCCTTTGCTTGACTTCTTCCTCCTGGGTATGCACCAATGATGATGCTATGGCATCCTGTGTTCAGGAAAGCCTTTTAAAAGTTCATTCGCCCATGTGCAAAACACCAAACTCCACATAGAGCGGAGTTATTTTATTCATTTCATTTTTGCACAAAGATTGGTGCTAGGTGGTAACTCCACAAAGCCAGCACCCCGCACCAAGAAACTACAAGGCATTTATATAGTTAAATGTGTCAGTCACAGCTAATATTCACATGACTCAGCTAATAATTGGTTAATTTCTTTCTCACTTCACCTTAAAGGTATAGCTCCCTTTAAATTTGCCATGCATGCTCAGAGTAAGGGGCTTATCTGAGTGGGGGGCTTTTCTGGCCTATGGGCGTGTTTTTTAGTATTATAATGAGGATAGTTCACTTAAAGGACACTTAGTCTTAATTCTAATCAACATACATAAAACATCCCAAATGGTTGTCCTCCTTGACTTCATACTTTATCACCCAGCTTTTGGCATCTTCTGAGGGGGGATGTTCCCTTTTATCAGTCTCTCAGTTCTTCTTCAAGGATATAGTCGTAAACCAAATGCTTCCCTGTCTCTCAGTTTCCTCCTCTGACTGCCAAATTCTGTATTGTCAGGCTCACATGGTCCATTGTGATTACTTAGTGGAAATTTTCTTTTTCTTCGGGATATCACAGGGATACCTAAATTCTGTATTCACACCGATATTAACATTAAAGTTCCCTTTAGGAAGGAGAATGTCCTGGCACTCATATCTTCTGGGCTGTGCAAAATGTATGGTTTTGAGTTGCATGGCTGGATTTGTTTGTTACCTTAGTGCCTAGTGCAGAAATTTCTTTCCGCTGATTTACGTAATCCTCTGATTTGGATGCTGCAAAGGTCCCCCATTCATATCACACAAGCTGCCCTAGCAGATAGGACTGGGTTTGTTTTAGGTTAACACTGACTTGTCCATGGCCAGCAGCTGAACTGTGCTGGTCTGTTGTGAGCAAAGCACATTGACAGGATGGGCTGGAGAAGTCTGATCTGATGCAGCCTGCATAAAAGCCCAGCCAGCAGTGAACCTCTGCTCGAGCTGATGAGAATCTAGTGCCTTTAGTGCTCTTTAATGTAATTTGAAGTAGTTAAATCTACATTACAAAACCCAGCAAAAAACCCAGATTCTCTTAAGTCACTTCACTGCTAAATTAAAGCAACAAGGGCAGGTTATAATTGTGGTTTTTTTGATACTGTAAATTGGCAAATATAAGAACCCTCTAAATCTCAATCTGTAGTTATAGAAAGCAGGCATTCTTTATTGCAGCATCGGGCGCATAGGGGATTGCGCCACCTGGTGTGTGCACTGAGTTGCTCTACTACAAGGGTTATATGCAATCAAAATATACATATTAGATTTCTAGGAAATTATTATCATATTCATACTATTCTTGGAACTCATTAATATATGCAAATGTCCTTAACGCATGCACATTCATGTTCATTGGTGGTCTTCCAGGGTCCTCTGGTGGTTGTCAATAGTCTTCCTCATCATGTCCGCTGGTTGAACTCAGCCTCTGGGCATGCTCAATTCGTTTTTGGCTTGGTTACACAATTCTTACTGATACTAAACTAGCTTATTCTAGCACATCTCCCTTATTTATTCTACTCAAGGATACAGTGTCTCCAGACTCCCTTCTATCTAATCACATATAGCAAGTTCTAAGACTATCTTATTCGTAAAGTATTCCAAGTATTTAAAACTTAGCTATGTTGCTCCAATTAGAGGGGGCCATATGTCCTTTTGAAGCCAGTATCAGGTATCAATTTCAGTAAGTAATGAAAGCATCTGAGAGAGGGTGCTGATCATTAAGAGTCCAGTAAAACTTCTGGTCAAAGCCAGGACAACCTGTTCTCTTCCCTGAAAGAGTGGCTGATTACTGCAGACAATTTCAACTTTCCAAAGTTGCTAGCTGCCAGTATACAGCATGTGGTGGCATAAAGCTTTAAATAAACTGCTGTGACTACAATAGCATAGGATACATTTTGCACAGAAACAGAGAAAGCACGCTGCAAGGACATAATAGCAGTGCACAGCATTCATATTTATAATAACAACCTTGTCCATTTGTTCACTTCCTTGCTCTTCTTCCTCCTGGTCAGAATCAGTGAAACTGGGTTTACACAGAGTCTGTGCTGGCCCTGTGAGCACAGGTGGTGGTATGATGCTGCAAGAGGGGAAACTGAGTGTCTAGAACTTGTGTAGATATCAGGTGCCTGAAACACCCCTTCTACTGGGAAGATAGCGCTGGTGATAAGAGGAAGAGCACCTAATGTGCTTGTTTACTGCATCTATGCTGCTATTTCCAACTGAATGATTCCTGCTGTGTTCCTGAGGGAGATCAAGGCTGCCCTCCTTTCTGCAAATCATTGATTGAGATAACCTTTAGTATAAGCTTTAATATCTACATTTCAGCAGGGCTGAATCCCATCATGCAAGTAGGTCTATAATCAGCATTGTGATGTCTGCCATCTCAGTAAGTATGCCAGCGGCTGTGCTGGGGACTGCTGCAGCCAAAACCATGTTTCTTTCTAGCCCAAGTTGCAAAACAAGTTTGCTGCTGACAGTTGCTTCTTCTCTGGGCTATCACCAAAGGGAGTGCTGTCCTTTGTCCTAAGAGGGTGAGCTTTCTGAGTGTCTGAGGACCCTGAAGGTTAAATCCCAGAAGGACTCATGCATGTGTGATAGCTGTCCTCTTTGCCAGCAGATTGTTTTAAATCAAGGCTCACCAGAGCTCTAAGCAAAGGTTCCCCTATGTGATGGGATCGCAAGGCACACATGAAAGGCTTGGCAGCACCCCAGAAAGGCGCAGGGGCTGCAGGAAGAGGTATCCTGGCCTATGGGCAATGACAGCAAGATTCAAGCATCAGCTGCCTTGGGAAGCAGCTGAGAGAGGGCAGGAGCAAGGGACAGGGTGCTTGCCGGGAAATCTCCTGCTGCCTCCATGAAGAGACTTGGGCTCAGATGATCATGAGGGCACTGAGCCAACCCAAGGCCTCATGTTTCGGACATCTTGGAAGGACCTGTGATTAGCATGTAGCCATCCTATGGCAAATCCCCTTGCTAAGGACTGCTGATGGATTCAGATCTAGAGCAGCTCATGATGCTGTCCTGGGAGTGCCCTGGCCTCTTCAGAGGTGTAAGGGGAAATGACTGCATGAATGCTGGTGCTTTCGTTGAGGTGATGTGTGAAATGGAAGCTGCTGGTGCCTATGATACCTGATGCTAGCTTCGAAATAACATACGTCCCCCTCTAATTGGAGCAACATAGCTAAGTTTTGAAATACTTGGAATACTATTATAACATATAATTTATTATATTATATTAATTATATATTATACTAATATATAATATAATATATTATTATAATATAAAAATATATAATAATTTAATTTAATTAATTTTAATTCATTCTTTTTAACATTAGTGTTAAGAAGTTTATTCCTAATTTTGGAGTATAATAATACCATATTACAGTTAATGTTGTATGTCGTGGGGGTTTGAGTGGCCGCAGTGCTTCTCCCTTTCCTTGTCTTTCTCTTTTTAGATCCAGAGGCCTTCTCTTCCCCTTGAGGGTACTGAATAGTGTTAAACAGGGCTCAATAGGCATGGGCCAGGCCCCAGCACATTGCAGTGATTTGTATCTCTCTGGAATTGCCTGGGTGACAACATACTTCCTCCAAATATTTTAATAATTTATCAGGATTCTGCACTTGTTCAGGGGTGAAGTCCCAAGACACTGGGGGTGCCCACCATCTTAGGCATTTGCCCATACTATCCCACATACCCTGCCACGCATAGCTATCGAGCCTTGGGGCAGATCTCTGGATGATATTCTTAAATTGCTTATTAACCTTAGACAGAACTGAAATGTTCTGCCAAAGCAATATCAACAGCCATACCTTAACTACCCAAGGATGTTCAAGATACTGAAAAGTTGTTGTAATGAAAGAGGAGGCTTTATGGAAGATGGTAGCTAAGGTGCCATTCTGTATTTCCTCCATAAAAATCCTCTCAGAGCGGGAGGTATAATTGCTAAGTGTCTCCATGAGGTTTTACCTGACGTACACTAACGGCTTCAATATAAACTTCAAATACCAAATAAAACTCAAGGTCGATGTTTTAAAACCAGCTCTCCCAGGCAAAACGTCACCAATCACTGCAGAGCACAGCAGACCACAAAAACCAACACCAATCTTTAACAGACACAGCAAGTACAAGAGCATGGTGCAGATCGGTGTGCTGGTTTTGGCTGAGAAGGGGTTAATTCCCCTCACCGTGGGGGGGTCGGATACCTTTCCAGCTTCCAGCTCTGCCGCATGGCGGGGGGATGGGAGGGGCAGGACTATGGTGGGAGCGGCTGACCCCGACTGGCCAATGGCATGTTCATTCAATACCATGTGACACCATGACCAGTATATTAAGGGGGGACAGTTTGCAGCTCGGGGAGCGGCGCGGCGTCGGGTCGGTGGGTGGTGAGTGGCTGCGGCGCGTGCGGTTTGTTTCGGCAGTTCGTTCCCCTCCCCCCTCCCTTCCCCCCTCCCCTGGGGTTTTGCGCCTCTCGTTGTTCTCCTTTACATTGCATTTCTATTGTTGTTTATTTTAATTTTAATTATTAAACTGGTCTTATCCCAACCCACGAGCATTACCCTTCTGATTCTCTCCCCCATCTACCGGTGGGGGAGTGAGCGAGCGACTGTGTGGGGCTGAGCTGCCGGCTAAACCATGACAATCGGATAAACTAATATTGAGAACAGATGAATCAATGCTGTGACCAGCAACTGTTATTATCTCAACTCTTTGAGCCCCACGTTGGGTGCCAAAAAGGACTGTCGTGGTTCAGCCCCAGTCCTCCAACTAAACACCATGCATCCGCTTGCTCACTCCCTGACCCCTGTGGGATGGGGGGGAGAATCTGAAGAGCAAAAGCTAAAGAAAAAACAACTTCTGGGTTGAGATAAGAACAGTTTATTAATTAGAATAAAATCATAATTATAATAATAATGATTATGTTAATGCTAACAATAACGATACTAGAATAAAAAGGAAAAGGGAAAAAGGGAAAAAACCAGAAAACACAAACGATACAACTGCTCACCACCCACCGACCAACGCTGCCGGTCCTCGAGCCGTGATTGCTGCTTCCCTCCCCCAGCCAGCTCCTCCCAGTTAGCATACTGGGCATGACATTACATGATATGGAATATCCCTTTGGCCAGTTTGAATCTGCTCTCTTAGCTGTGCCTCCTCCCCTCCTGGCTTCTTGTGCACCTGGCAGAGCATGGGAAGCTAGAAAAGTCCTTGACTAGTACAGGCACTACCCAGTAACAACTAAAACATCGGTGTGTTATCAACACTGTTTTCATACTAAGTCCAAAGCACAGCACTATGCCAGCTTGCAGTGAAGAAAATTAACTCTATCCCAGCTAAAACCATGACAGTTGGCAGGACCTGTTGCCCATGGAGAGAGGAGCCCATGCTGGAGCAGGTTTTCTGGCAGGACTTGTGACCGCGTGGGGGACCCACGCTGGTGCAGTCTGTTCCTGAAGGACTGCACCCCGTGGGAAGGACTCACGCTGGAGCACTTTGTGAAGAACTGCAGTCCATGGGAGTTACCTATGTTGGAGCTGTATGTGCAGGACTGTCTCCTGTGGGAGGGAGCCCATGCTGGAGCAGGGGAAGAATGTGAGGAGTCCTCCCCCTGAGGAGGAAGGAGCGGCAGAGACAATGTGTGATGAACTGACCACACCCCCCCATCCCCTGTCCCACTGTGCCGCTCGGGGGGAGAGGAAGAGAAGCCAGGAGTGAAGTTTACCCTGAAAAGAAGGGAGGGGTGGGGGAAAGGTGATTTAATATTTCTTCTTACTGCTCATTACCCTACTCTGATTTGATTGGTAATAAATTAAACTAATTTCCCTGAGTTGAGTATGTTTTGCCCATGATGGTAATTGGTGGGTGATCTACCTGTTCTTATTTTGACCCCCGAGCCTTTATTCAGATTTTCTCTCCCCGTCCAGATGAGGAGGGGGAATGACAGAGCAGCTTGGTGGACACCTGGCAGCCAGCCAAGGTCAACCCACCTCAGCTGGGCTGGATGTTCAAAGGGAGTGTCCCCTCTATGCAGCATGCAACCGATGCTACATGGAGCAAGTGGGTTGCACTGATATCACAATGGCCTTGAATGGGAAGCCCCGACCCCCCAGGAGTCCTGGAAGTGATCATGGCCTGGACAGAAGGCAGAAATTCAGAGTGTTGCCAGAGGAGGTGACTCATGCTGAAGAAGCCTCACTGTATAATAAATTACAAGAAAATGAGAATCGTTATGCCCTGTTCACTGACGGGTCCTGTCGTCTTGTGGGAAAACATTGGAGGTTGAAAGCTGCTGTGTAGAGTCCTACAGGATGTGTTGCAGAAACTGCTGAAGGAAAAGGGGAATCTTGCCTGGCCTCTCAAAGGACCCTTCTGTTGTGGGGTTGCTGAAGGTCAAAGAACAACAGGTGCCGATTGCCACCACAACAGTGCACCGGCAACAATATCGCACCAACCGAGACTCTCTGATTCATATCCATGAGCTCATTCGTCGACTGGAAACCCAAGGAGTCATCAGTAAGACCCCCTCACCCTTTAACAGACCCATATGGCCAGTGCGGAAGTCTAATGGAGAGTGGAGGCTAACAGTAGACTATCGTGGCCTGAATGAAGTCACTCCGCCGTTGAGCGCTGCTGTGCCAGACATGCTAGAACTTCAGTACAAAGTGGAGTCAAAGGCATCCAAGTGGTATGCCACAACTGATATCGCTAATGCATTCTTCTCAATCTCTCTGGCAGCAGAGTGCAGGCCACAGTTTGCTTTTACTTGGAGGGGTGTCCAGTACACCTGGAATCGACTGCCCCAGGGGTGGAAACACAGCCCTACCATTTGTCATGGACTGATTCAGACCGCACTGGAACAATGTGGAGCTCCGGAACACCTTCAATACTTTGATGACATCATTGTGTGGGGCAACACAGCAGAAGAAGTTTTTGAGAAAGGAGAGAAAATAGTCCAAATCCTTCTGAAGGCTGGTTTTGCCATAAAACAAAGTAAGGTCAAGGGACCCGCACAAGAGATCCAGTTCTTAGGAATCAAATGGCAAGATGGACGTCATCAGATCCCAATGGATGTGATCAACAAAAGAGCAGCCATGTCTCCACCAACTAGCAAAAAGGAAACACAAGCTTGTTTATGTGGTGTGGGTTTTTGGAGTATGCACTTTCCAAATTACAGTCTGATCGTAAGCCCTCTCTATCAAGTGACCCAGAAAAAGAATGATTTCAAATGGGGCCCTGAGCAACGACAAGCCTTTGAACAGATTAAACAGGAGATAGTTCATGCAGTAGGCCTTGGGCCAGTCCGGGCAGGACAAGATGTAAAAAATGTGCTCTACACTGCAGCTGGGGAGAATGGTCCTACCTGGAGCCTCTGGCAGAAAGCACATGGGGAGACCCGAGGTCGACCCCTAGGGTTTTGGAGTCGGGGATACAGAGGGTCCGAAGCCCGCTATACTCCAACTGAAAAAGAGATATTGGCAGCATATGAAGGGAATTGATCTGCTTCGGAAGTGGTTGGTACTGAAGCACAGCTCCTCCTGGCACCCCGACTGCCAGTGCTGGATGTTCAAAGGAAAGGCCCCTCTACACATCATGCAACTGATGCTACATGGAGTGAATGGGTTGCCCTGATCACCCAGCGGGCTCGAGTAGGAAACCCCAGTCGCCCAGGAATCTTGGAAGTGATCATGGACTGGCCAGAAGGCAAAGACTTTGGAATATCACCAGAGGAGGAGGTGACACGTGCTGAAGAAGCCCCACTGTATAACAAACTGCCAGAAAATGAGAAGCAATATGCCCTGTTCACTGATGGGTCCTGCCACCTTGTGGGAAAGCACCAGAGATAGAAGGCTACTGTATGGAGTCCTATACAACAAGTATAGGGCTCGAGGGCTCGAGGGAGAATCCGGGTAACTATAGGCCCATCAGACTTACTTCAATCCCTGGGGAAGTTATGCAATGAATCCTCCTGGGGGCCATCACAAGTCAATTGAAGCACGTGATTGGGAAAAGCCAACATGGCTTCACTAAAGGCAGATCGTGCTTGACAAACCTGGTGGCCTTCTATGACAAAGTGACTTGCCTGGTTGACATGGGGCAAGCGGTGGACATTGTTTACCTGGACTTCTCCAAGGCCTTTGATATGGTCCCCCATAGTCTCCTCCTGGAGAAATTGATGTGTTATGGCCTAGACAAATGGTCTGTGCAGTGGGTGGGGAACTGGCTGACAGGCCGCACCCAAAGGGTGGTGGTAAATAGCTCTTTCTCAAACTGGCAAGCTGTCACTAATGGAGTCCCCCAGGGATCGATATTGGGCCCAATGTTATTCAACATCTTTATAAGTGATCTGGACAACGGCATCAAGTGTAGCCTGATGAAGTTTGCTGATGACACCAAGTTGAGTGGGGAAGTAGACACTCCAGAAGGGAGAGCTGCTCTGCAGGAAGATCTGGATAGGCTGGAGGAGTGGGCCAGCAAGAACCTTATGAAGTTCAACAAGGAAAAGTGTAAGGTCATGCACCTGGGAAAACATAATCCGGGAGTGCAGCACAGACTGGGATCCACCTGGCTGTAGAGCAGCTCTGTGGAGAGGGACCTGGGGGTCCTGGTGGACAGGAAGCTCAACATGAGCAAACAGTGTGCTGCTGCGGCCAAGAAGGCCAACAGGATGCTGGGTTGCATCAAAAAGGGCATCGCCAGCAGAGAGAAAGATGACATCACCCTACTCTACTCAGCGCTTGTCAGGCCACACCTGGCGTACTGTGTACAGTTCTGGTCCCCGCTATACAAAAAGGATGTGGACAGGCTGGAAGGGGTCCAGAGAAGGGCCACCAAGATGATCAAAGGACTGGGAAGGCTGCCATACGAGGATAGGCTGGGAGAACTGGGTTCGTTCAGCCTTGAGAAAAGGAGGCTCAGAGGGGATCTCATCACCATGTACCAGTACTTAAGGGGTAGCTAGAAAGAAGATGGAGACTCCCTTTTTACACGGAGTCACATGGAGAGGACTAGGGGGAATGGACACAAATTGCTCTTGGGGAGATTCCGATTGGACACCAGAGGGAAATTTTTGACAGTGAGGGCAGTCAGCCATTGGAATAATCTCCCCAGGGAAGTGGTTGAATCGGCCACGTTGGACACCTTCAAGAGTCGTCTGGACAGGGTGCTGGGCCATCTTGTCTAGACTGTGCTCTTCCTGGAAAGGTTGGACTAGATGATCCCTGAGGTAACTTCCAACCTGGGATTCTGTGATTTCATCAGTGTAATGCAACAGTTTACACCTTGGGGACAGGCTGTACTCCTCCAAGTGATGAGCCACAATCCCATGACAAATTGTTGGGCCATGCAGGTATTATATGTCATGGTTTAGTCAGCCGCTCAGCCCCACACAGTCGCTCGCTCACTCCCCTACTGGTAGATGGGGAAGGGAATCAGAAGGGCAACGCTCGTGGGTTGGGATGAGAACATTTTAATAATTAAAATTAAAAGAAACAACAACAGAAATGCCATGTAAATGAGAACAGCGAGAGGCACAAAACCCGGGGAGGGGGGGGAAGGGAGGGGGGAGGGGAACGAACCACCGAAACAAACTGCACGAGGCACAGCCGCTGACCGCCCGCCAACCCAACGCCGCGCCGCTCCCAAGCCGCAAACTGCCCCCCCTTAATACACTGGTCATGGTGTCACATGGTATGGCATGAACATGCTATTGGCCAGTCCGGGTCAGCCGCCCCAACCTTGGCCCTCTCCCTTCCATACCCCCATCACGCGGCAGAGCTCGGGAAGCTGGAAAGGTAGCCAACCCCCACAGGAAGGAGAATTAACCCCTTCTCAGCCAAAACCAGCACATTCTCCACCCTTTATTCCATACCATTTACACCATGTCCAGGTCCCATACGATGCGATACAACCTTACCAACCACCACCCCTCCCCTTCCCATCCTTTAACATAATATACAGACATCATTCCCTTAGTTCATGGACCTTCCCTGTAAAATGTCCATTAAAATGTCCATTGAGTTCATCCAGTCCATGACTCTGGGCTCCATCTGTTGTATCAGTCTTTCAGGGTGGGAGAGATGGTGTGTATGTGGCATTGGGTTGCTGCATACCGCGTCAGTCATCGTTCCATCACTGCTGCACTGCTTGTTTCACAGTCTATCTTCCATGGGTAGGGAGGCTCATACTCTGATATCATTGATACAACAACAGAGGTGACACACAATATTATATAGCAGTTCGCATTATATAGCAATTAACAGCATACCATTCAGTTCATTGAATGTTTTCGCCCAAAATCAAATCCCCTTGAGCACACATCGGATTTCTCCATCCTCCTGCATCACCCACCAAGTGCACCCAGGTCCTCGAGCAAAAGAAATCCCACGAATGGGTTTGCCTTTGCCGGAGGCAGGAAGAACCCAGACTGTTTTCCCCAACATATTTTTTCCATGCACTACAGGGACTTTATCCCCTTCCACAGTACGTAAGGGTTCTGACTGGGCAGGGCCAGCTCGATTGGCAGATCCCCTAGTGTTGACTAACCAGGTGGCTTTTGCTAAATGTGTATCCCAGTGCTTGAATGTTCCACCCCCCCCATTGCTCTCAATGTAGCTTTTAACAGTGCATTGTACTGTTCAATTTTCCCAGAGGCTGGTGCGTGATAGGGGATGTGATACACCCACTCAATGCCATGCTCTTTGGCCCAGGTGTCTATGAGGTTATTTCGGAAATGAGTCCCATTGTCTGACTCAATTCTCTCTGGGGTGCCATGTCACCACAGGACTTGTTTTTCGAGACCCAGGATAGTGTTCCGGGCAGTGGAGTGGGGGACAGGATATGTTTCCAGCCAGCCAGTCGTTGTTTCTGCCATAGTAAGCACATGGTGCTTGCCTTGATGGATTTGTGGGAGTGTGATATAGTCAGTTTGCTAGGCCTCCCCATATTTATATTTCAGCCATCGTCCCCCATACCACAGAGGCTTTACCTGCTTCGCTTGCTTGATTGCAGCGCATGTGTCACATTCATGGATAACCTGTGCAATAACATCCATGGTCAAATCCACACCTCGATCACGAGCCTGCCTGTATGTTATATCTCTCCCTTGATGGCCTGAGGTGTCATGGGCCCACCGAGCTAGAAAAAGTTCACCTTTATGTTGCCAGTCCGGATCCACCTCAGCCACTTCAATCGTGGCATCCTGATCCACCTGCTGGTTGTTTCGATGTTCTTCAGTGGCCCGACTCTTGGGGACGTGAGCATCCACATGACGTACCTTTACAACCAGTTTCTCTACCCGGGCAGCAATATCTTGCCACAATGTGACAGCCCAGATGGGTTTGCCTCTGCGCTGCCAGTTGCTTTGCTTCCACTGCTGCAGCCAGCCCCACAAGGCATTTGCCACCATCCAGGAGTCAGTATAGAGATAGAGCACTGGCCACTTTTCCCGTTCAGCAATGTCTAAGGCCAGCTGGATGGCCTTTACATCTGCAAACTGGCTCCATTCACCTTCAGCAGTTTCTGTTACTTGTGTAGGACGCCATACAGCAGCCTTCTATATCCGGTGCTTTCCCACAAGACGACAGGACCCATCAGTGAACAGGGCATATTGCTTCTCATTTTCTGGCAGTTTGTTATACAGTGGGGCTTCTTCAGCACGTGTCACCTCCTCCTCTGGTGATATTCTGAAATCTGTGCCTTCTGGCCAGTCCATGATCACTTCCAAGATTCCTGGGCAACTGGGGTTTCCTACTCAAGCCTGCTGGGCGATCAGTGCAACCCATTTACTCCATGTAGCATCACTTGCATGGTGTGTAGAGGGGACGTTTCCTTTGAACATCCAGCCCAGCACTGGCAGTCAGGGTGCCAGGAGGAGCTGTGCTTCAGTACCAACCACTTCCGAAGCAGATCAGTTCCCTTCATATGCGGCCAATATCTCTTTTTCAGTTGGAGCATAGCGGGCTTCGGACCCTCTGTATCCCCGACTCCAAAACCCTAGGGGTCGACCTCGGGTCTCCCCTGGCACATTTCTGCCAGAGGCTCCAGGTAGGGCCATTCTCCCCAGCTGCGGTGTAGAGCACATTTTTTACATCTTGTCCTGCCCGGACTGGCCCAAGGCCTACTGCATGAACTATCTCCTGTTTAATCTGTTCAAAGGCTTGTCGTTGCTCAGGGCCCCATTTGAAATCATTCTTTTTCTGGGTCACTTGATAGAGAGGGCTTACGATCAGACTGTAATTTGGAAAATGCATACTCCAAAAACCCACACCACATAAACAAGCTTGTGTTTCCTTTTTGCTAGTTGGTGGAGACATGGCTGCTCTTTTGTTGATCACATCCATTGGGATCTGAAGACGACCATCTTGCCATTTGATTCCTAAGAACTGGATCTCTTGTGCGGGTCCCTTGACCTTACTTTGTTTTATGGCAAAACCAGCCTTCAGAAGGATTTGGACTATTTTCTCTCCTTTCTCAAAAACTTCTTCTGCTGTGTTGCCCCACACAATGATGTCATCAAAGTATTGAAGGTGTTCCGGAGCTCCACCTTGTTCCAGTGCGGTCTGAATCAGTCCATGACAAATGGTAGGGCTGTGTTTCCACCCCTGGGGCAGTCGATTCCAGGTGTACTGGACACCCCCCCAAGTAAAAGCAAACTGTGGCCTGCACTCTGCTGCCAGAGGGATTGAGAAGAATGCATTAGCAATATCAGTTGTGGCATACCACTTGGCTGCCTTTGACTCCACTTTGTACTGAAGTTCTAGCATGTCTGCCACAGCAGCACTCAACGGCAGAGTGACTTCATTCAGGCCACGATAGTCTACTGTTAGCCTCCACTCTCCATTAGACTTCCGCACTGGCCATATGGGTCTGTTAAAGGGTGAGGGGGTCTTACTGATGACTCCTTGGGTTTCCAGTCGACGAATGAGCTCATGGATATGAATCAGAGAGTCTCGGTTGGTGCGATATTGTCGCCGGTGAACTGTTGTGGTGGCAATCAGCACCTGTTGTTCTTTGACCTTCAGCAACCCCACAACAGAAGGGTCCTTTGAGAGGCCAGGCAAGGTAGACAGCTGTTTAATTCTCTCCGTCTCCAAGGCAGCTACACCAAAAGCCCACCTGTACCCTTTTGGGTCCTTGAAATACCCTCTCCTGAGGTAGTCTATGCCAAGGATGCACAGAGCCTCTGGGCCAGTCACAATGGGGTGCTTTTGCCACTCATTCCCAGTTAGGCTCACTTCGGGCTCCAATACAGTTAGCTCTTGGGATCCCCCTGTCACTCCAGCAATGCTGATGGGATCTGCCCCTATACAGTTTGATGGCATTAAGGTGCACTGTGTGCCAGGGTCAGCTAAAGCTTTATACTCCTGTGGGTCAGATGTGCCAGGCCATTGGATCCACACAGTCCAGTAAACTCAGTTGTCCCTTTCCTCCACCTGGCTGGAGGCAGGGCCCCCGAGTCTTGGTCATGGCATTCACAACTCACTTCCTGTAAATGTGAATCAAGAGTCTCTCTATTAAGCTCAGAAATAAAATCAGCACTTCTACTCCTCTGTCTGGGGACTTGCTCACTGGAAATTAGAGCAGCAGCTTTCCTGGAAGAACCTTCCTGAGTGCTTGTTCTTCCTTGCAGTTCACGTACTCGTGCCTCTAGGGTCGAGGTAGGCTTGCCATCCCACCTCATCATGTCCTCTCTGTGGTCACGCAGGTAGAACCATAGGGTGGCCCGTGGTGTGTATCCACTCCTTTTAGCCCGAGGATGCTTATTCCTAACAGCTGAGACACTACTCTGTCGAGGTGGGGAGTAGGACATATCTTCTTTGAGTTGCTGGACCTCTTGGGAAAGTTTCTCCACAGCAGAGACATCAATCTCCCAGAGTCTATCAATCACCTCTGCCACCGTTGGTGTCTCGTCATCTTTCCAGGACATTACTGCCAATGAGTTTGCATGCTTCAATGGTGCGCTCCGTACAAACTTCCGCCACATGGGTCGTGTGCACTCGGCTTCATCTGGAACTTTGGAGGACCGTTGATTGTCCAGGCCACCATAAATCACCTCAAGCACAGCTAATTCCCTTAGATACTGGATGCCTTTCTCCATAGTTGTCCATTTTCCTGGGCAATATGTAACATCTTCTTTAAAGGGATACCTTTCCTTCACTCCGGACAGGAGTCGCCTCCAGAGGCTGAGGGCTTGTGTTTTATTTCCAATTGCTTTGTCAACGCCCCCTTCCCCAGAAAGGGAATCCAGTTGTTTGGCTTCTTTTCCCTCTAGTTCCAGGATACTGGCCCCATTATCCCAGCATCGGAGCAGCCAGGTGACAACATGCTCACCTAACGATGGCTGAAATCTTTTCGCATATCTCTCAACTCACTCAAGGACAGGGATCGGGTGGTCTCTATTTCATTTATGACTTCTTCCTCCTCTCCTCGTGACGGCCCTGCTTCTTCATCATCCCATTCTAAACGAGTTGACGTCCGCTTCCAATATTTCATCTTGTGTATGGGGGCAACTGATACTGTTTTGGGTTGATTCTCTGAGCCAGCTCCAGTACTTGTCCTGGGGGTTTGAGTAGCTGCAGTGCCTGTCACTTTGCCTTTCAGTCCAGAGACCTTCTCTTCCCATTGGGAGCACTGAATTTTCTTGAGCAGGGCTCGGTATGCATGGGCCAAGCCCTAGCACGTTGAAGTTATCTGTGTCTCTCTGGAGTTCCCAGCATAACAACATAATTTCTCCAAACATTCTACTAGTTTTTCAGGATTCTGCACTTGTTCGGGGGTGAAACTCCAAAACACTGGGGGTGCCCACTGCCCTAGCTATTTGCCCATGCTATCCCAAATGCCCTGCCACTCGTAACTATCAAGCCTTGGGGCAGATTTCTGGGTGATATTCTTAAGTTGCTTAGTCAAAACCAAAACAACATGCCCAAAAACTAACAGTAAGTGCCCCTTAACCACCCAAGGATGTTCAAGATACAAAAATGTTGTTGTAACAAAGGCACAGTCATCATAGAACAAAGTTGCAAAGGTACCATTCTGTATTTCCTCCATATAAAATCTCTCCGAGGAGGAGGTATAATTGCTAATTGCCTCAACAAGGTGGTATCCAAAGTACAGTAACAGTTTCAGCAAAAACCCCACATACCAGATAAAGCTGAAACCAGTGTTTGCATAACAAATCTTGTAGGCAAAATATTACTCAGCACAGCAGACTAAACAAACCAACACCAATCTGTAACACAAACTGCAAAAATGAGAACATGGTGCTGTGACAAGCAGCTGTTATTATCTCCAACCTTTGAGTCCCATGTTGGACGTTAAAAAGACTGTTGTGGTTAAGCCGGCAGCTCAGCCCCACACAGTCGCTCGCTCACTCCCCCACCGGTAGATGGGGGAGAGAATCAGAAGGGTAACACTCGTGGGTTGGGATAAGAACTGTTTAATAATTAAAACTTAAAAAGCCCCAAGAACAACAAAAATGCAATGTAAAGCAGAACAACAAGAGGCACAAAAACCCCGGGCGGGGGGGGGGAAGGGAGAGGGGAATAAACCGCTGAAACAAAATGCATGAGACACAGCCGCTCACCACCCGCTGACCCAACACCGCGCCGCTCCCAAGCCGCAAACTATCCCCCCTTAATATACTAGTCATGATGTCACGTGGTATGGAATGAACATGCCATTGGCCAGTCGGGGTCAGCCGCCCCCACCATGGCCCTGCCCCTCCCGGCCCCCCGCCATGAGGCAGAGCGCCGGAAGCTGGAAAGGTAGCCGATGCCCACAGTGAGGAGAATTAACCCCTTCTCAGCCAAAACCAGCACACGCAGAATCATAGAATCACAGAATGTCCTGAGTTGGAAGGGACCCACAAGGATTATTGAGTCCAGCTCCTGTCCCTGCACAGGACAACCCCAAATTCACACCCTATCTCTGAGGGCCTTGTCCAAGTGTTTCTTGAATATTGTCAGGCTTGGTGCCATGACTGCCTCCCTGGGGAGCCTGTTCCAGTGCTCCACCACCCTCTGGGGGAAGAACCTTTTCATAATATCCAACCAAACCCTCCCCTGGCACATCTTCCTGCCGTTCCCTCGGGTTCTGTCATTGGTCACCAGAGAGGAGAGATCAGATGCCTCAGGTATCCCTGAGGTAGTACCGTAAATGTGTACCACTGGCCTTCCCAGGAAAAGGCAAACTAGTCCTGTGACTCTTCAGCAAGAGGAATACTGAAGAAGGCATTTGTGAAGTCAGTTATGGCATGCCAGGCTCTTGCCTCGGTTTCCAGTTACTCTAACTGGGTGACAGTGTCTGGCAGGACCGCAGCCATGGGAGGGGCACCTTTATTCAAAAGCTGGTAATCCACAGTCATAGGCCAGGACCCATCTGGCTTCTTCACAGGCCAAATAGAGCTATTAAAAGGTGAATACGTCTGTTGGATAACCCCTGCTTCTAACAACCGTTTAATAGTTTGAGACGTCAGTATGCACCCCCTCTGCCCCCGGCAGACGGTATTGTTTTAAGGCTGTAGGCTTGGTGAGGGGGAGCCACAGTCCTCCCTGCTATAACCTCCCATATCCGAGCTGATTGGATACCAACGGAATTATTTTCCCCCAGTGGGATAAAAAGTCTTGCCTGCTAACAGATTATGCCCTATGACGTATTCAGGCACTCTCACACTCCATACTTAAGCCGAAAACAGTGGGTATCTTTCTAGTTGCAAGATAAGAGGAACTTCTCAATCTGGTTCTTTCCTTCTCCTGAATGCATTAATATTTATCAGTTTATTCTTGGGGCAATGGGACAGATTTCCATGAATTAGGGTTACTTATGCTCTGGTGTCTATCAGGGCCATCACCTGTTGTTTATTATGCCGACTCCAGGGTATTACAAGCAGAATGCGTGGACAGCAGTCCCCTCAGCTAGCTCCCTTTATCAGCCGTTTGTTCCTGTGCCCGTAAGGTCTTTATTAATTTGGCATCTTTATTATCATATTTAGGTGGTGTCTTAGGTAGCGTTGTTTCTTTTTCTGGTAATAATGCCATGATGCCTGTTTCTGCAGCCTCTTTGGCAGCTTTATCTGCCAATTGATTACCTATTTCTGGTGGGGTCTTTCCTGTTCGGTGGGCTTTGCAATGCATTATTGCAACTGCCATCGGTTTTTAGATGTTCTCTAGTAATCCTTGTATTTGTGCTGCATGCCTGATTTCAGTTCCTTGTGCTGATAATAGTCCTCTTTCTTTCCAAATGGCTCTATGCGCATGCACTACCCCAAAGGCATATTTTGAATCAGTCCAAATATTTACACGTTTGCCTTCACTTAACTGCAAAGCTCGAGTAAGAGCAATCAGTTCAGCCTTTTGGGACGATGTTTTGGTGGGCAGTGCTTGTGCTTCTACCACCACATTGACCGTGGTAACTGCATATCCTGATATTCGTTTTCCTTCTGTAGGGGAATAGACAGGGATCGGCGACCGGAAGATCACGGGATGTGACGGAAAGATAGACTCCTCCCCATAGGAGTGGCAGGAACAGGAAGCTCAAGAGCTATATAAGCGTGTGACGCAGCTAAATAAACGGACATTTTGTATCCATCATATTGATGTCTGTGCATCACTGTCCCCAGGGTGGGTAGAGCCCTGTGTCCCGGAGATATGCGGCCCAAGATAAGTTCTCCCATAGATGCGTACAGCTACACCTTCTTTCATAAAGCTACTGCCGTCCGTGTACAGTTCCCAATCCGCATCCTGCAAGGGAACATTCTTTAAATCAGGCCTACTTGAATAAACTTCCTCAATGGTCTGCAGGCAGTCATTTTCAGGCTTTCCTTCTTCCTGTCAAGCTGAGAGGAACATAGCAGGGTTAGCCATGGCAGTAGTCTTTAGGGTCACATCATCTGGGTCTATCAGTACCACTTGATATTTTAGCATTCTACTAGAGGACAGCCAATGTCCGCCCTTCTGGTCCAATACTGTAGTTACCATGTGTGGAACATAAACAGTTATCTTCTTTCCCATGGTAAGCTTCCGAGCATCTTGTATTAATAATACTGTTGTAGCTACTGCTCATAAACATCCAGGCCATCCCTGACTCACCGGATCCAATTGCTTAGAAAAATATGTCACTGCTCGTTTATATTCTCCTAAGCATTGGGTTAAAACACCAAGGGCTACGGCTTGCCTTTCATAGGTGAACAGTTCAAAAGGCTATTCTAAATTAGGCAGCTCTAAAGCTGGAGCTTTCATCAAGGCTCTTTTTAGTTGAATGTATGCATTCTGATTTTCATCTGTCCATTGCAGGGGGCCCTTCGATGATTTCAATAGTTCATACAAGGGCTTCACCATCAGTCCATAATTAGCAAGTCACAAGCGACACCATTCCTAAAAAGGTTCTCAGTTCGTGGACATTTCGAGGTTCTGGAAGATGACAAATAGCTTCCTTCCTCTCATTACTTAACTGTCTCTGTCCTTTCAGGATTCCAAAACCCAAATATGTTAGTTTCTTGTGCAATCTGAGCTTTTTCCTTTGACACTCAATAACCACTAAGTCCAAGGAAATTTAATAAACTGATTGTCAGTTCCAGACATACCGCTCGGGAGTTTCCAGCTAACAGTATATCGTCAACATACTATAGCATTATCCCATTCTTATTGTCTTGTCTCCACAGTTCTAATTCTTTTGCTAATTGATTTCCAAAAATTGTCGGACTGTTTTTGAATCCTTGTGGTAACACTGTCCAGGTATAGTGGGTCTTCAGGATTTTCCCACTCAAAAGCAAAAAGTTCCTGACTTTCAGAATCAAGAGGTATGCAGAAAAAGGCATCTTATAAATCTAAAACTGTAAACCAGCCTTGTTCACTAGTGAGGGTAATTAGTCATATATATGAGTTTGCAACCACCGGATGTGTGTCTTGTACTATCTGATTTATTGACTCACATTCTACCAGTAATTTGTATTTCAAAATTTTCTGAATTATTGGTACTAGGCCAATTCTCGCTTCTAGTTTTAAAGGATATTGTTTAGTTCTTATCGGTGCTGATCCTGGTTTAAGGTCTATCCTTACAGGTTCAGCTCTCTTTGATTTCCCTGGTACCTCTCCTGCCCAGGCAATGGCTATCACTTCATTTTCAACTTCAGCTGGGATTTTCTTTTCCACCTGTTCAATTTCCTGCAATAACAATATTGAAGCTTGGATAAATTTAGACTCAGGCAGTATTACTTCCACTTCCCCATTTTTAAATTTTATCTCGGCTTCTAATTTTTCTAATAAATCTCGGCCTATCAGAGGTTTGGCACACCTGATAAATACAGAAATTGATGTGTTACCCACTGCTTTACAATTTTAAATTTCATAAGTTTAAAGAAGGGCCGTGTCTCTGCCTTTCCTGTTGCACCAATAATTCTTACAGTATCATATCCTAATTCATGCCTTTTTGTATTTAAAACTGAATAGGTTGCCCCTGTATCAACTAAGCATTCTCTCTCTGTTTCATCTTCCCCCAGCTTAATCTTAACCAGAGGCTCTGCTGGGGAAGATCCCTCCGGTCTCCTTCAGTCCCTAGCTTCTATAGCCATCACGGCAGTGTCTGATTCCTCAGATTTCTGCAAAGCTGGACATTCTTGCTTCCAGCGCCCCTCCTTTTTTGCAATAAGCACACTGAGTCTCTCCTACTTGGGGTTTTGGGAATCCTCTGCCACGTCCTCTTCCTCGGTAACCACCTCTAAATCCACCCCAAGTCCTCACCGAGGACCATAGGTCCCTCCTAGCGCAGCTATTAGTCTGGCATTCCCCTTTTCTTTCTGCTGATCCCTATGTCTATAAACCACCCAAGTCTCTAGCATCTGCTCCCTGTATCATTTGCAACTTTCTCCGAATATCATCAGCAGACTGCCCAGTAAACAAAGTCACTAACTGACCTCTCCCTTCTTCTGACTTGGGCTCAAGGGTCATGTACTTCCGGGCAGCTTCTTTCAATTTATTTAGAAAATCAGTCAGAGACTCTTTTCCATCTTGCTTGATTTCATATAATTTTGACCAATTTGTTGCTTTCGGTATAGCATTTCTTATACCGACCAAAAACAACCTCTGATATTGCTCCAATAACAATTTATCTCCATGATCATTAGGGTCCCAGTCAGGATCTACTAAGGGAAAGTGTTGTTCTACTTGTCCTTGCAATACCTCTGATGCCACCTGACCCTCAACCTGTGTTCTTGCAGCTTTACGAATCCTTTCCCTTTCTGTACTATCAAATAATACTTGCAGGACGGTTCCAATATCCTTTCAATCTGGATCCTGAGTTTTAATCATCATCTCAAAAGTATTAGCCGCATGCTCAGGATCATCCCTATAGCTACCGGCAGCTATTTTCCAGTTATTTAAGTCTGCGATTGAAAAAGGCACTTTCACCACGACCGGGCCCTCATTCCTAACCCTGGTGCTTTGCACTTCCTTTCGCACCTTCCCCCTTGCTTTTACTTTCTTATACAGGATCCACAAATAAGGAGTTGGCTTGCCCTCTCTCTCTGCTCCCTAGACACTCCTGCCTGTATTAGTGCCGGAAGCATCTCTTGCCAAGTAACCTTTTCCTTCGGCTGTTGCATTTGAAATGCTTCAAGCTCCAGCTCCTCTTCTTCAGTCTGATAACTGCCAAGCTGTCCTAGCCATAGAATAACACCCTTCCAACACTGGTTTTCCCACGGCAGCTCCTAGCAAGGAAATTATTGGTTCCTTCAGGGTAAGTGGGGCTGATACCCTAAGCTGGCAAATATAAGAACCCTCTAAAACCCAATTTGTAGTTTTAGAAAGCAGGCATTCTTTATTGCAGCGCCAGGTGCACAGGGGATCACTCCACCTAGTGTGTGCGCCGAGTTGCTCTACTACAGGGGTTCTATGCAATCAAAATATACATATTAGATTTCTAGGAAATAATTACCATATTCATACTAGTCTTGGAACTCATTATTATGTGCAAGTGTCCTTAATGCATGCACATTCATGTTCATTGGTGGTCTTCCAGGGTCCTCTGGTGGTCATCGATAGTCTTCCTCACCGTGTCCACTGGTTGAACTCAGTCTTTGGGCCTCCTCAGTTCACTTTTTGCTTGGTTACACAATTCTTACTGATACTAAACTAGCTTATTCTAGCACATTTGTTGTGGTTTAGCCCCAGCTGGCAACTAAGCCTCACACAGCCATTGATCCCTTCGGGTTGATCCCTTCGGGTTGATCCCTTCGAACATTCTCACTTGTTTAACCAATCAAGCATAATATTCAGAAGGATGTTCAGCATCTTCTTGCTGGCATTCTTGGACCTTAGCCCAATTTAGAGTCTTCCTTCCTGCCAGTTCTAAGGATTCTAACAATCCCCGTCTCGCGCTTTGCAGCATACCTCTATTGGCTGGTAAATTTGGGGGACCGACCTGGGTCATTGGCTGGCCATGGGCTTCTGCCCTGTGCTTACCCGGCTGATCTGTGATTTGTTTCCCAGATTTTAATTCTTTCATCAGGATTAAAGACAGTGTCAAATAGTTGCTGCACATCAGCTCAGGTAGGGCTATAAACGCAGAAGATGCTGCATATAGTTTGTATCACCTTCTCCGGATCATCCCACAGTCTGGGCATTTGTTGTTGCCCCAAAACCAAATCAGCACGTGCAAATGGCACGGAGACTGTTCCCACAGAAAGCTGGCCATGTTCCAGTCCTGGCCAACTGTAGCCAGAGAGAGGAGTGAGAATATGTGAGAGGAACAACTCTGCAGACACCAAGGTCAGTGAAGAAGGAGGGGGAGGAAGTGCTCCAGGCACCGGAGCAGAGATTCCCCTGCAGCCTGTGGTGAGGCAGGCTGTCCCCTTGCAGTCCATGGAGGTCCACGATAGAGTAGATATCCACCTGCAGCTCATGGAGCACCCCATGCCGGAGCAGGTGGATGCGCCCAAAGGAAGCTGTGACCCCATGGGAAGCCCACGCTGGAGCAGGCTCCTGGCAGGACCTCTGGGCCCATGGAGAGAGGAGCCCACGCTGGAGCAGGCTTGCTGGCAGGACTTGTGACCCCGTGGGGGACCCATGCTGGAGCACCCTGTTCCTGAAGGACTGCACCCTGTGGAAAGGATGCATCCATAACACACTGTCATAGTTTTAGCTGGGATAGAGTTAATTTTCTTCACTGCAAGCTGGCATAGTGCTGTGCTTTGAACTTAGCATTAAAACAATGTTGATAACACACAGATGTTTTGGTTGTTGCTGGGTAGTGCTTGTACTAGTCAAGGACTTTTCTAGCTTCCCATGCTCTGCCGGGTGCACAAGAAGCCGGGAGGAGAGGGGGCACCGCTAAGAGAGCGGATTCAAACTGGCCAAAGGGATATTCCATATCATGTAACGTCATGCCCAGTATGGTAACTGGGAGTAATTGGCCAGGGGAGGGAAGCAGCAATCGCGGCTCGGGAACCGGCAGCGTCGGTCGGTGGGTGGTGAGCGGTTGTATTGTTTGCTTTCTGGTTTTTTTCCATTTTTCCCTTTCCCTTTTTATTATATTATCATTATAGTTATTACTATTAAAATCATCATTATGATAATTATTATTTTATTTTCACTATTAAACTGTTCTTATCTCAACCCACAAGGTTTTTTTGCTGCTTTTGCTCTTCTCATTCTCTACCCCATCCCACAGGGGTGGGGGGAGTGAGAGAGCGGCTGCGTGGTTTTTAGTTGCTGAGGCTGAACCACGACATGCAGCTACTCCAACCCCTGTGACAAGCGTTGCAGCTGAATCAGAGGATCAACCCATGCCAGTATCAGTTGCCCCTATACACAAGAAGAAATCCTGGAAGAGAAAGTCAACTCGTTTAGAAAGAGATGATGAAATATCAGGGCCATCACAAGGAGAGGAAGAGGAAGAGAAACAATTCGTACAAGAAATGGAAACTACCTGATCCCTATCCTTGAGTGAGTGTTGAGATATGTGAAAAGCTTTCGGCTGTCATTCAGGTGAGCACATTGTCACCTGGCTGCTTCCATGCTGGGATAACGGGGCCAGCAGTCCGGAATTAGAGAGGAAGGAAGCCAAACAACTGGGATCCCTTTCTAGGAAAGGAGGCATTGACAAAAAATTTGGAAAAGGGGCACAAGCCCTCAGCCTCTGGAGGCGACTCCTGTCAGGTGTGAGAGAAAGGTACCCCTTCAAGGAAGATAGTGTATTTTGCCTAGGAAAATGGATGACAATGGAGCAAGGTATCCAGTACCTGAGGGAACTAGCCGTGCTTGAGGTGGTTTATGGTAACCCAAAGATTCAGATGAAGCCCAGTGCACACAACCCGTGTGGCGGAAGTTTGCACGGCGCGCACCATCGATGCATGGAAACTCATTGGCAATTATGTCCTGGAAAGATGACGAGGCACCAATGGTAGCAGAGGTGATTGATAAACTCTGGGAGTACGAAGGAAATATTTCTTCCTCCCTCATCTCGGCTGTGGAGAAACTGTCCCAGAAGGTTCAGCAGCTCGAAGAGGATATGTTCTACTCCCCACGAGTACGGACCAGTATCTCAGCCATTAGGAGTAAGCTCCCCTTTGCTCAAGAGAGAAGATACACACCACAGGGCACCCTATCGTTTTACCTGCGTGACCATGGAGAGGACATGAAGAAGTAGGATGGGAAACCTACCTTGACCCTAGAGGCACGGGTACGTGAGCTGCAAGGAAGAACAAGAACTCAGGGAGGGTTCTTCCAGGAAAGCTGTTGCTCCAGTTTCCAGTGAGCAAGTCCCCAGACAGAGGAGTAGAAGTGCTGATTTTATTTCTGAGCTTAATAGAGAGACTCTTGATTCACATTTACAGGAAGTGAGTTGTGAATGCCATGACCAAGACTCGGGGGCCCTGCCTCCAGCCAGGTGGAGGAAAGGGACAACTGAGTTTACTGGACTGTGTGGATCCAATGGCCTGGCACATCTGACCCACAGGAGTATAAAGCTTTAGTGGACATCCCCCGTGCACAGTTAACCTTAATGCCATCAAACTATATAGGGGCAGAACCCATCAGCATTGCTGGAGTGACAGGGGGATCCCAAGAGCTAACTGTATTGGAGCCCGAAGTGAGCCTAACTGGGACTGAGTGGCAAAAGCACCCCATTGTGACTGGCCCAGAGGCTCCGTGCAGCCTTGGCATAGACTACCTCAGGAGAGGGTATTTCAAGGACCCAAAAGGGTACAGGTGGGCTTTTGGTGTAGCTGCCTTGGAGACGGAGAGAATTAAACAGCTGTCTACCTTGCCTGGCCTCTCAAAGGACCCTTCTGTTGTGGGGTTACTGAAGGTCAAAGAACAACAGGTGCCGATTGCCACCACAACAGTGCACCGGTGGCAATATTGCACCAACCGAGACGTCCTGATTCACATCCATGAGCTCATTCGTCGACTGGAAACCCAAGGAGTCATCAGTAAGACCCACTCACCCTTTAACAGTCCCATATGGCCAGTGCGGAAGTCTAATGGAGAGTGGAGGCTAACAGTAGACTATCGTGGCCTGAATGAAGTCACTCTGCCGTTGAGTGCTGCTGTGGCAGACATGCTAGAACTTCAGTACAAAGTGGAGTCAAAGGCAGCCAAGTGGTATGCCACAACTGATATCGCTAATGCATTCTTCTCAATCCCTCTGGCAGCAGAGTGCAGGCCACAGTTTGCTTTTACTTGGAGGGGTGTCCAGTACACCTGGAATCGACTGCCCCAGGGGTGGAAACACAGCCCTACCATTTGTCGTGGACTGATTCAGACTGCACTGGAACAAGGTGGAGCTCCGGGACACCTTCAATACTTTGATGACATCATCGTGTGGGGCAACACAGCAGAAGAAGTTTTTGAGAAAGGAGAGAAAATAGTCCAAATCCTTCTGAAGGCTGGTTTTGCCATAAAACAAAGTAAGGTCAAGGGACCCGCACAAGAGATCCAGTTCTTAGGAATCAAATGGCAAGATGGACGTCATCAGATCCCAATGGATGTGATCAACAAAAGAGCAGCCATGTCTCCACCAACTAGCAAAAAGGAAACACAAGCTTGTTTATGTGGTGTGGGTTTTTGGAGTATGCACTTTCCAAATTACAGTCTGATCGTAAGCCCTCTCTATCAAGTGACCCAGAAAAAGAATGATTTCAAATGGGGCCCTGAGCAACGACAAGCCTTTGAACAGATTAAACAGGAGATAGTTCATGCAGTAGGCCTTGGGCCAGTCCGGGCAGGACACGATGTAAAAAATGTGCTCTACACCGCAGCTGGGGAGAATGGCCCTACCTGGAGCCTCTGGCAGAAAGCACATGGGGAGACCCGAGGTCGACTCCATGGGTTCTGGAGTCGGGGATACAGAGGGTCCAAAGCCTGCTTTACTCTAGTGGAAAAAGAGATATTGGCAGCATATGAAGGGAATTGATCTGCTTCGGAAGTGGTTGGTACTGAAGCACAGCTCCTCCTGGCACCCCGACTGCCAGTGCTGGATGTTCAAAGGAAAGGCCCCTCTACACATCATGCAACTGATGCTACATGGAGTAAATGGGTTGCCCTGATCACCCAGTGGGCTTGAGTAGGAAACCCCAGTCGCCCAGGAATCTTGGAAGTGATCATGGACTGTCCAGAAGGCACAGATTTCAGAATATCATCATCAGAGGAGGTGACACGTGCTGAAGAAGCCCCACTGTATAACAAACTGCCAGAAAATGAGAAGCAATATGCCCTGTTCACTGATGGGCCCTGTCGTCTTGTGGGAAAGCACCGGAGATAGAAGGCTACTGTATGGAGTCCTACACGACAAGTAACAGAAACTGCTGAAGGTGAATTGAGCCAGTTTTCAGAGGTAAAGGCATTCCAGCTGGCCTTAGACATTGCTGAATGGGAAAAGTGGCCAGTGCTCTATCTCTATACTGACTCCTTAATGGTGGCAAATGCCCTGTGGGGCTGGCTGCAGCAGTGGAAGCAGAGCAACTGGCAGCATAGAGGCAAAGCCATCTGGGCTGCCATGTTGCAGCAAGATATTGCTGCCCGGGTAGAGAACCTGGCTGTAAAGGTATGTCATGTGGATGCTCATGTCCCCAAGTGTCAGGCCACTGAAGAACATTGAAACAAAGAGCAGGTAGATCAGGCTGCCAAGATTGAAGTGGCTGAGGTGGATCTGGACTGGCAGCATAAGGGTGAATTATTTCTAGCTCGGCGGGCCCATGACACCTCAGGCCATCAAGGGAGAGATGCAACATTGTTGTGGTTTAGCCGGCAGCTCAGCCCCACACAGTCGCTCGCTCACTCCCCCACCGGTAGATGGGGGAGAGAATCAGAAGGGTAACGCTCGTGGGTTGGGATAAGAGCAGTTTAATAATTAAAATTAAAAGAAACAACAATAGAAATGCAACGTAAAGGAGAACAACGAGAGGCGCAAAGCCCCGGGGGAGGGGGAAGGGAGGGGAGAGGGGGAACGAACCGCCAAAACAAACCGCACGCGCCGCAGCCGCTCGCCACCCGCCGACCCGACGCTGCGCCGCCTCCGTGCTGCCACTTCCCCCCCAATATACTGGTCATGGTGTCACATGGTATGGAATGAACCTGCCATTGGCCAGTCGGGGTCAGCCTCCCCCACCATGGCCCTGCCCCTCCCAGCCCCCCCCCCGCCACGCGGCAGAGCGTGGGAAGCTGGAAAGGTAGCCGACCCCCACAGTGAGGAGAATTAACCCCTTCTCAGCCAACACCAGCACAAACATACAGGTGGACTTGACCATGGACGCTCTTGCACAGGCTATCCACGAGTGTGAAACGTGCACTGCAATCAAGCAAGCGAAGTGGGTAAAGCCTCTGTGGTATGGGGGACGATGGCTGAAATATCAGTATGGGGAGGCCTGGCAGATTGACTATATCACGCCATAACCAGTATATTAACGGGGGCAGTTGGTGCGTGGGGTTTGTTGCTGCTTGGGGCCTGGTGGCATCAGGTCAGCGGGTGGTGAGTGGCTGCATCACGTGCAGTTTGTTTTGGTGGTTCATTCCCCCTGCCCCAGGTTTCGCGCCTCTCATTGTTCTCCTTTCCATTGCATTTTTGGTGGTGTTGTCTTATTTTAATTATTAAACTGGTCTTATCTGAACCCACAAGCTTTACCCTTCTGAGACGCTCCCCCGTCCCACAGGTGGGGGAATGAGCGAGTGGCTGTGTGGGGCTGAATTGCCGGCTAAACCACAACAGCAGGACTGCTTTTGCTCAAGGACCTGGGTGCACTTGGTGGGTGATGCGGGAGGATGGAGGAGTCCAGTGTGTGCCTCAAGGAGATTTGATTTTGGGTGAAAACAGCCAATGAACTGAATGGTATGCTGTTAATTGCTATATAACGTTGTATGTCATCACTACTATGGTTGCTATATGCCATATCAATGGTATCATGGTGGGAATCTCCCAAATTAATTAAAAAAAAAATGAACTTTCACTGAACCAAGCAAAGTGCAGCAGTGATAGAACAAGGACCAACAGTGCAGCGATGATGGTACGAGGACTGACTTCAGCATGCAACAATCCAACACCACACGCAGCACCTCTTTGAAAGAACCATACAATAGATGGAACCCAAAGTCATGGACTAAATGAACTCAATGGCCATTTCTCAGACATTATACAGGGGTGGTCCATAGACTAGGGGTATGATAAATGAAATCTCTATATTCTATTAAAGGATGAAAAGGCCGGTAGGGGTTACTGAAATTGCATTGGATTGTATGGGACCTGAGCATGACGTAAATTATATGGAATAAGGGGCGGATACTGTCATGGTTTTAGCTGGGATAGAGTTCATTTTCTTCACTGCAGCTGGCATAGTGCTGTGCTTTGGACTTAGTATGAAAACAATGTTGATAACACACCAATGTTTTGGTTGTTGCTGGGTAGTGCTTGTACTAGTCAAGGACTTTTCTAGCTTCCCATGCTCTGCCAGGTGCACAAGAAGCCGGGAGGGGGCACAGCTAAGAGAGCAGATCCAACAACAACTAAAGCATCTCCACATTATCACTGCTGTTTCTAGCACAAATCCAAAACATAGCCCCATACTAGCTACTACAAAGAAAATAAACTCTATCCCAGCCAAAACCACGACAATGATGTGCTCATGAAGCGCAGAAAAGGATGTCAGGAGAGACCACAGCCATCATAAAGGAAGCTGAACTTATCTGAACACCAAGGAGACCAGAAGGTGGCCTTTGTTGTAGATAAAAGACTCTATCAGTTGAGTGGGTCAACTGGTTATGCAAATGGCTTTCCCAAAATAATCAATAGAAAATATTATCTTCCTGAGCCAGCCAGACAAACATGGGTGAAGGGTATATGTGTCTCAGCCCAAACTAGAGATTAAAAATCAAACAACCAACAAAATGAACTTTGCAGAGAGCAATGGGCTTGAGCTGGTGCCCTGGTTTTGACTAAGATAGAGTCAATTTTCTTCCTAGTAGCTGATACAGTGCTGTGTTTTGGATTTAGGATGAGAATAATATTGATAACACACTGTTTTGGTTGTTGCTGAGCAGTGCTTACACTAGTCAAGGACTTTTCAGCTTCTCACACTGCACTGCCAGCAAGGAGGCTGAGGGTGCACAAGAAGCAAGGACAGGTGACCCAAACTGGCCAAAGGGATATTCCATACCATATGATGTCATGCTGAACAAAAAACTGGGGGGAGTTGGCCAGGTGGGTGCGGCCACTGCTCAGGAACTGCCTGGGCATTGGGATGGTGAGCAATTGCATTGTGCATCGCTTGTTTTGTATATTCTTTTATCATTATTATTATTTTACCTTCCTTTTCTGTCCTATTAAATAGTCTTTAACTCGACCCGTGACTTTTCCCTTTTTTCCTATTCTCTCCCTGTCGTGGTTTAGCCCCAGTCAGCAACCAAGCACCACGCAGCCGCTCGCTCACTCCCCCCACCCAGTGGGACGGGGGAGAGAATCGGAAGAGTAAAAGTGAGGCAACTCATGGGTTGAGATAAAGACAGTTTAATAGCGAAAGCAAAAGCTGCACACGGAAGCAAAGCAAAACAAGGAATTCATTCACTACTTCCCACGGGCAGGCAGGCGTTCAGCCATCTCCAGGAAAGCAGGGCTCCATCACGCGTAACGGTTACTTGGAAAGACAAACGCCATCACTCCAAACGTCCCCCCCCTTCCTTCTTCTTCCCCCAGCATTATATACTGAGCATGACATCGTATGGTATGGAATAGTCCATTGGTCAGTTGGGGTCAGCTGTCCTGGCTGTGTCCCCTCCCAGCTTCTTGTGCACCCGGCAGAGCACGGGGAGCTGAAAAAGTCCTTGACCAGTGTAAGTGCTACTTAGCAACAACTAAAACATCTCCACATTATCACCACTGTTTCCAGCACAACTCCAAAACACAGCCCCATGCTAGCTACTACAAAGACATTTAACTCTACCCCAGCTGAAACCAGGACAGTATCCACCCCTTATTCCATACCATTTACATCATGCTCAGGTCCCACACTATCCAGTACAACCTCATTAACGTCCACCCTACCTTCCCATCCTTTGATAAAATACACAGATATCATTTAGTCCACGGCTTTGGTCTCCATCTGTTCTTGTGGTCACTCAGGACAGGAGAGGTGGTGTGTTGCGTGGAGTTACTGGGCACCAAAGCCAGCTCAGGTCGGGTCACTGCTGCACTTGCCCTGCTTCTTGAAAGGCTTGTCCTCCATTGGTTCAGGTGGTTCCTGCTGTAGTAATTCCTATAACATGCAACTCAAATCACAGGTTACAACAATTTAAAGGTAGAACCATTACAATCTCCACCCCGGCCCCTTTGGGCCAGGTTATAGGTTTTAACACTGCAGTGAACTCCTCCCCTTGCTCCCAGCCTGGCTAGCAACAAGGGGTTTCTGCTACAGTAATTTCCATAATATGTAACTCAAATCCTGGGTTAGAACAATTTAAAGGTAGAACCATTACAATTTCCACCCCTGGTCCATTTGCACCAGACCATCAGGTTTAACATTGCAATGAACTCCTCCCCTTGCCCCTGCTCTGGTTTGGACTTATCCACAGACTGCAGTCCTTTAGGGTTGTACCTGCTCCAAGTGGAGCCGTTCCCAGGAGCCACAGTCTCTCCAGGGGTACACCTGCTACAGCATAGACTTATCCAGAGCCACAGTCGCTTTGAGGTGCGCCTGTTCCAGCGTGGCCTTCTGCATGGGCCTCAATGCTTTCAGAGCTATACCTGCTCCAACGTGGCCTTACCCACGGCTGCAGTCCCTCCAGAAGTAAACCTGCTCTGTTGTGGGCTTACCCATGGCCACGCACTTTGAGGTGCTCCAGCATGACCTCATGCACAGCCACTGATGCTTCAAGGTGTACCTGCTGCAGCACGGACTTATCTACAGCCACAGACACTTTGAGGTGTACCTTCGCCAAGATGGATTTATCCTTGGGCCACAATTGCCTTGGAGGTATACCTGCTGTGGCATCCCAGTGGGATGAGGGAGTGAGCAAACAGCTGTGTGTTGTTTAGGTGCCTGCTGGGTTAAGGCACAACATCTGGCTTCAACCCACATATTCCTTCCCAGCAACTAGGGAAACTAAGCATCGTGATGGTGCGCATATAGAGATTGGTAACAGGAACCAAGTTTGTATTGCGATCCAACTGTATACTGCAATTGCTATATTGTGCTTGTGTTGTCATTTCGGTATATTGCTATATCACTTTTCTAAATCAAAATCTCATGTAACATCAAATATCTTCAAATAAGTAAACTTAGCATTAAATCATTAAACCCTCCTTGTGTGGAATATCTAGAAGAACCTGCTCAGAGAGCATTTGACTGACAAACACTCATTGGTTATTTTTAAGCAGACAAAACACAGTGCAGTGATAATGAATAACGACATGACTTCAGTTTTATCCTTCCGTAATTCAAATCAATTTTAGATCACTCGGGTATTAAACTGGAATGATGAGATCATAAACCAATGACTGTATATAAAAATGCATTCCTCAAGAGAAAAATGCATCATACGCTTGATTTAACAGAGGCTGCTTATCACAGTATAATACTAAAATCAAGCCTGACTGTCTTGCCTCTGATGACAATTAATATATGAAGATTCAGAGGAAACTATTTGACTATAAGCATGTAATCTATATTAGGCAGATGTTTTGCACCTGGGGGTGCCGGTCCATCTGTAAGAGACAATAATATATATAATCTTACATGCCTCTAGATGCTGGGCTCCTGAGTTGTATAGCACTGAAGAGCACTGAGCCATATACAGCACACTGTGCAGATCCCATCTGTAGAAAGGATTACCCCACTGTGGTCATTTGAGATATTATAGGATTTTTCTTAAAAGAAAACAACTCTACTCATCATTTCTCTTCTCAAACAGAAAGGACATTCTCATTGTTTTCCCGAAAAGCAGGTTCATTTGCCCGGTGTGCAAAACGCCAAACTACATTTTTGCACACAGATGGGTGCTAGGTGGTAACCCACAAAGCTAGCACCCTGCACTGAGAAACTACAAGATATTTATACAGTTCAGTGTGTCAGTCACAGCTAATATTCACGCCCTCCCCAGCTGATGATTGGTTAGTTTCTTTCTCACTTCATTTTGAAGGTACAGCTCCCTTTAAATTTACCACACAAGCATAGTGAGTAAGGGGCTTATTTGAGCAGAGACTTTTCTGGCCTATGGGCGTGATTTTTAGTATTATAATGAGGATAGTTCACCTAAAGGACACTTAGTCTTAATTCTAATCAACATACATAAAACATCCCAAATTGTTGTCCTCCTTGACTTCATATATTATCACTCAGCTTTTGGTGTCTTCTGAGGTGGGATGTTCCCTTTTATCAGTCTCTCAGTTCTTCTTCAAGGCTATAGTCGTAAACCAAATGCTTCCCTATCTCTCAGCTCCCTCCTCTGACCGCCAGATCCTGTTTTGCCAGGCTCACATGGTTCATTGTTATTACTCAGCGGAAAATTCCATTTTCTGCAGGATATCAGTTTCCCCCCTTTGAGACTATGAGACCTTTTTCATGAGTCTCATAATTCTTACTCCTTCTTTTCATAAACAGAATTTCCCGTAACTTGTCTTACTGTCATACTCTTAAGACATCCAAATAATATATAAGCAATTACAATCATAATTACAACACTGTAACAAGATTTGCAGCCATCGAGTAGGGGAGAATCCAAGTCTATGTAATATTCTGTTTAACCACCCCATTTCCATTGAAGCCCTCAGGTCCTGGCTTGACTTCACCTCTTGTTTTATTTACTCTAATTGTTCACCTAGATTTTCAGTAACATTTGGGGTGTGAACACAACAAATAACAAATCCTTGTCATTTATATTTATATATGCACAGACCCCATGACCATGTAGTAACATCCGAATGCGATTACTTTACCTCCTGTTATTGGGAGATCGAGCATCGCTGAATTATTAGCTATCAAGTTTTCAACAGTTCGATTTAAATCTAGAACTAAAATTCCCCAATCTAGGGGGTTTGCAACAAATTTTGGTAGTGGAAGACATGCAGCCAAACTGCTGCTATTGAGGATTCTGGGTAACTGGGTAAAATTCTAAGATTAATTTTCCTTTACAGACGGTAAATACTGAATATACAACTATCATGTTGGTATAGTTAGCTTAACAATGCTTTCCAAGGGGGTTCCATAACTATCCTTGTGGGGAAAAATTGGGACTTAGTCTCTACGTGCCTCCGTAGTCCTGTTTCCTAAGCACAGGTCATCAAAGGTCTCTGGTCAATCGAAGTCTACCTTCTCCAGTTGGGTTGGAGGCCTATGTATCTTGATCAGGCCTCAGTGCCCTTTTTACCCATGTATAATGAATCCAGGAATCAATTCCTTCTACCTTAACCACAGTATGTGTCTTCAATAGTACAGTATAGGGTCCTTTCCACTTTTCCTTCAGCGGTCCATCTTTCCAAGTTCATATGTAGACAGTGTCTCCTGGCTGGAATGGGTGGATTAATAATTATTCTAATTATTAAACTGTTCTTATCTCAACCCACAAGTTTTTTTTGCTTTTGCTCTTCTGATTCTCTCCCCCATCCCACAGGGGTGGGGGGAGTGAGCGAGCAGCTGTGTGGTGTTTAGTTGCTGACTGGGGCTGAACCACGACAGGTACAAAGGAGGACCCTGGGAACTACCGTCCTGTCAGCCTCACCTCTGTGCCTGGGAAGATCATGGAACAGAGCCTCCTAGAAGCTATGCTAAGGCACATAGAAGACAGGGAGGTGATTCAAGGCAGTCAGCAGCATGGCTTCACCAAGGGGAAGTCCTGCCTGACCAACCTAGTGGCCTTCTGTGATGGAGTGACTGCCTCAGTGGACAAGGGAAGAGCTATGGATGTCATCTATCTGGACTTCTGTAAGGCCTTTGCCACAGTCCCCCACAGCATCCTTCTCTCTAAACTGGGGAGATACGGATTTGATGGGTGGACTGTGCGGTGGATAAGTAACTGGCTGGATGGTTGCATCCAGAGGGTAGTGGTCAATGGCTCGATGTCCAGATAGAGACCAGTGGTGCCCCCCAGGGGTCCATACCAGGACTAGTTTACTTAGTATCTTCATCAATGACATAGTGGGATCGAGTGCACCCTCAGCAAGTTCGCAGATGGCACCAGACTGAGCGCAATGCCTCTTGGAGTTGGAGGAAGAAGGCTTTGTCAGTAGGCTCCCCTTGATCAGTCAGCCTGTAGTAGACACCAACCACAAGGTTTCCTTTGTTGCTTCCGTCTCTGATAAGCTTTCGACCCATAAGCTTTCAACCTGCCTCTTAAGCCTCTTAAGTTATTGTTTGGTACCCAACATGCATTCAACTTTAGTTGCTAAGTCCAAGAGGATACCTTTCAGTAGTCCGCACTGTTTAAGTGCTTGTGCAGGAGACAGAGACTACAAATTCTAGGAAGGTTTCTGGGTTTTAAGTATTTTTTTTTTACTATATCCTTGATTAATAAAATACCCACCTCCATCCAAAAGCAGCTAACTTCCTCAATTTGAATAGTAACAGCAACATTCCCAGAACTCAACCATCTGAACAATTATTGAATTGCCTCTCACTGTGAGCTAAGAAATCCTTTACTGGAAGAAGCATCATCAGTCATCTTTCAAAGAACATCATATAATAATGATAATAAAAGATCTGGACAATGTCACTTAACCTTTTCTTCTTGAGGTCTTTATTCAGTTTTTTTTACAGATAAAGGAAATTAGTTGTTTCAGTTGTCAAGAAAGAATACCTGAGTTAAGAATGCACATTCCTTCCCAGTTTCTGAAATTACTTTCTTGAACAAGGATTTATTCAGCATCAAGTTGCTCTTTAGTTTTCTGATATTGTTGCACAATGCCTAGAACATTTTTTGTTTGTTTGTTTCTGTCCCTGCTGGAGTATTTCCTCACTTCAAGAGTTCTTTTTCATCCGCATAGATTGCTGAAGAGCAGACAGTGCAGATTAACTCTGCCTAGAAGATACAAAGTTTGTACTAAGAAGCCTTTTATAGAAGACACTTCAGTAACTTCACATCAAGCACAGGATATCACAGAAATTTTTAGCACCATGTCAGAGAATACTTTAATGACTACGCATAAATTCTTAACTACTAGGAAAATACAAAGCTACCATCTCTACTTTTGTTTCCTTTCCTGGGGTTGAGGTTTGCTAACATTACTGAAGCGTTATTTCAGATTTCTTTTCCAACCTAGGAATTTATGATATGCGAGTACAGACAATGATGCTTTATCTATAGTAGTTGCCTTGCACTGCTTCTTGCCACCAATACAGTAAGGCTACTTCATTTTTCTACTGAGTATTCTTCTAACATCATCTTACCACCACCATCACCCCCCAAATAAAATTTACCATTGCCTTGTAAGTGAGCCTGGTTTTCTAGTAGCAGCATACCCTTCTTTCATCACTGAAAACTTCTCTTCCTGGCTATTTTCTGCCAGCATAGAAAAACATCACACTGTTGACTAAACGGAGCGGGGTTCAAGGAGTTATTAAGAAAGAGTGGCACCCCACCAGCTTGTCTCTGGACCATTTGTGATTAGAACAATGTATTCAGGCACCTAGACTGGTGCTCATCCTAGCTTCTGCTCATAGCCCAACTCAAAGCAGGCAGCTGCCTAGATCAACGCACTGCTTCTCACTTCTAGAGAAGAGGAGCACCTATCACATTCTATATAGCTTGCTCGCAACATTCACTGCCCCCTACCCTTATTTGATCCTTCTGTCAGCAGTATCAAGCTGTGAAGGAGGGTGATGGCTGCTGTGTACAGGGGAATAAAAGGGCCTTCTAGTAGCAGCATGACACAGCAACCTAGCGGACAAACTAGTGGAACTTGGGAACACACTGGGGAAGTAACACATTAAAGGCAGATTTTTCAGAAGCCACAAACTACAAAATCAGCATGTTTGAAAGAACCAAAGCATATGAAGAGACACTTAAACAAGTGTAAAGCTTTTAAGTACCTTCTGTGTGTGAGGAAATCTAGTGTTACTGATTATAAAATGAGATTTGCTTAGACTTATAACAGCTTACACCAACAACAACTGCATAGTACTCATCCACAACCTCACCTAAGACAAAATACATTGCACAGAGCAAATAGAAAAGCCTAAAATTCACATTAATGAGGAGACTAAGTAACAGCATAAGCACCCATACCTTGTGTCATGATTTAGCCGGCAACTCAGCCCCACACAGGCGCTTGCTCACTCCCCCACTGGTGGGATGGGGGAGAGAATCAGAAGGGTAACGCTCGCGGGTTGAGATAAGAACAGTTTAATAATTAAAATTTAAAAAAAAAAAAACAAAACCCACACAACAAAAATACAATGGAAAGGAAAACAACGAGAGGCGCGGAACCCGGGGGGGCGGGGGAAGGGAGGGGGGAGGGAATGAACCACCGAACCAGATCACTTGTGACAGGTTGCCACTTGGAGAAGGAGCTATTTATCACTACCCTTTGGGTGCGGCCTGTCAGCCAGTTCCCCACCCACTGCACAGACCACTTGTCTAGGTCATAATGCATTAATTTCTCCAGGAGGAGACTGTGGGGACTGTATCAAAGGCCTTGGAGAAGTCCAGGTAAAAAAAAAAATATATTAAACTGATAATAACAGATACATCCTGCTGATTGGTCTTACTGAGCAGGATTCTGGGGAGGCAGCGAGCAGTGTCATGGACACCATGAGAGGACATGGTTGGGAAATTAATATACAGAAAGTGCAAGGTCCAGCAACTGAAGTAAAATTTTTAGGCATCATCTGGCAAGGACCCTGCCAGATTATGCCTGAAGCTGCCAAGCAGACAATAAAACAACTACTGGCTGCATATTGAATTTTAGTAGAAACTGAATGAGTCATTGGGGGAGAGACTGTCACTCTGATTGTGGGCTTGCCTATACTGCAGTGGGTTTTGTCTACTGATAGCAACTATAGAATTGGAAAAGCACAACAGTCCAGCACCATAAAATACAAGTGGCATATTTCCATGCAGGTAAAGCCAGACCCCCACAGAACCAGTGTCTTGCAGGGAGAAATAGCCCAACTGGAACTGACAAATGTGATTCAACCTAATGCTTCTGCTATACGTGTATCCCAGTCCCACTCCCCATTGCTCTCAGTGTAGTCTTTAACAGTCCATTGCATCATTCAATTTTCCTGGAGGGGAGTGCATGATAGGGGATGTGATATGCCCACTCAATGCCATGCTGCTTGGCCCAGGTGTCTGTGAGGTTGTTTGAGAAATGAGTCCTGGTGTCTGACTCAATTCTTTCAGGTGTGCCATGTTGCCATAAAACGTGCTTTGTGGTAGTATGATATAGTTGATCTTCCAGGCTTCCCCATACTGATATTTCAGCCACCGTCCTCCATACCACAGAGGCTTTAAACACTTGGCTTCCTTGATTATGGTACACATTTTGCGTTCATTGGTGACCTGCGTGATGGCCTCCATGTTCAAGTCCACCCCTCGATCATGAGTCCATTTGTATGTTGCATCTCTCCCTTGATGGCCTGAGGTGTCATGGGCCCACCAAGCTAGAAATAATTCACCCTTATGCTGCCAGTCCAGATCCACCTCAGCCACTTCAATCTTGGCAGCCTGATCCACCTGCTGGTTGTTTCGATGTTCTTCAGTGGCCCGACTCTTGGGGACGTGAGCATCCACATGACGTATTTTCACAACCAGATTCCCTACCCAGGCAGCAATATTTTGCCACAATGCAGCAGCCCAGATGGCTTTGCCTCTATGCTGCCAGTTGCTCTGCTTCCACTGCTGTAACCACCCCCACAGGGCATTCGCCACCATCCAGGAGTCAGTATAGAGATAGAGCACTGGCCACTTTTCCCATTCAGCAATGTCTAAGGCTAGCTGGATGGCTTTTGCCTCTGCACACTTACTCGATTCACCTTCTCCTTCAGCAGTTTCTGCGACTTCACAGAATCACAGAATCACAGAATCACAGGTTGGAAGGGACCTCAGGGATCATCTAGTCCAACCTTTCTAGGAAGAGCAGAGTCTAAACAAGATGGCTCAGCACCCTGTCCAGACGACTCTTGAAGGTGTCCAACGTGGCCGAGTCAACCACTTCCCTGGGGAGATTATTCCAATGGCTGACTGCCCTCACTGTGAAAAATTACCCTCTGGTGTCCAATCGGAATCTCCCCAAGAGCAACTAGTGTCCATTCCCCCTAGTCCTCTCCATGCGACTCCGTGTAAAAAGGGAGTCTCCATCTTCTTTCTAGCTACCCCTTAAGTACTGGTACATGGTGATGAGATCCCCTCTGAGCCTCCTTTTCTCAAGGCTGAACGAACCCAGTTCTCCCAGCCTATCCTCGTATGGCAGCCTTCCCAGTCCTTTGATCATCTTGGTGGCCCTTCTCTGGACCCCTTCCAGCCTGTCCACATCCTTTTTGTATAGCGGGGACCAGAACTGTACACAGTACGCCAGGTGTGGCCTGACAAGCGCTGAGTAGAGTGGGATAATGACTTCTTTATCTCTGCTGGTGATGCCCTTTTTGATGCAACCCAGCATCCTGTTGGCCTTCTTGGCCACAGCAGCACACTGTTCGCTCATGTTGAGCTTCCTGTCCACCAGGACCCCCAGGTCCCTCTCCACAGAGCTGCTCTACAGCCAGGTGGATCCCAGTCTGTGCTGCACTCCCGGATTATGTTTTCCCAGGTGCAAGACCTTACACTTTTCCTTGTTGAATTTCATAAGGTTCTTGTTAGCCCACTTTTCCAGCCTATCCAGATCTCCCTGCAGAGCAGCTCTCCCTTCTGGAGTGTCTACTTCCCCGCTCAACTTGGTGTCATCAGCAAACTTCATCAGGCTACACTTGATGCCGTTGTCCAGATCACTTATAAAGATGTTGAATAACATTGGGCCCAATATCGATCCCTGGGGGACTCCATTAGTGACAGCTTGCCAGTTTGAGAAAGAGCTATTTACCACCACCCTTTGGGTGCGGCCTGTCAGCCAGTTCCCCACCCACTGCACAGACCACTTGTCTAGGCCATAACACATCAATTTCTCCAGGAGGAGACTATGGGGGACCATATCAAAGGCCTTGGAGAAGTCCAGGTAAACAATGTCCACCGCCCGCACCATGTCAACCAGGCAAGTCACTTTGTCATAGAAGGCCACCAGGTTTGTCAAGCACGATCTGCCTTTAGTGAAGCCATGTTGGCTTTTCCCAATCACGTGCCTCAATTGACTTGTGATGGCCCCCAGGAGGATTCATTGCATAACTTCCCCAGGGATTGAAGTAAGTCTGATGGGCCTATAGTTACCCGGATTCTCCCTCGAGCCCTCGAGCCCTATACTTGTTGTATAGGACTCCATACAGTAGCCTTCTATCTCTGGTGCTTTCCCACAAGGTGACAGGACCCATCAGTGAACAGGGCATATTGCTTCTCATTTTCTGGCAGTTTGTTATACAGTGGGGCTTCTTCAGCACGTGTCACCTCCTCCTCTGGTGATATTCCAAAGTCTTTGCCTTCTGGCCAGTCCATGATCACTTCCAAGATTCCTGGGCGACTGGGGTTTCCTACTCGAGCCCGCTGGGTGATCAGGGCAACCCATTCACTCCACGTAGCATCAGTTGCATGATGTGTAGAGGGGCCTTTCCTTTGAACATCCAGCACTGGCAGTCGGGGTGCCAGGAGGAGCTGTGCTTCAGTACCAACCACTTCCGAAGCAGATCAATTCCCTTCATATGCTGCCAATATCTCTTTTTCAGTTGGAGTATAGCGGGCTTCGGACCCTCTGTAACCCCGACTCCAAAACCCTAGGGGTCGACCTCGGGTCTCCCCATGTGCTTTCTGCCAGAGGCTCCAGGTAGGACCATTCTCCCCAGCTGCAGTGTAGAGCACATTTTTTACATCTTGTCCTGCCCGGACTGGCCCAAGGCCTACTGCATGAACTATCTCCTGTTTAATCTGTTCAAAGGCTTGTCGTTGCTCAGGGCCCCATTTGAAATCATTCTTTTTCTGGGTCACTTGATAGAGAGGGCTTACGATCAGACTGTAATTTGGAAAGTGCATACTCCAAAAACCCACACCACATAAACAAGCTTGTGTTTCCTTTTTGCTAGTTGGTGGAGACATGGCTGCTCTTTTGTTGATCACATCCATTGGGATCTGATGACGTCCATCTTGCCATTTGATTCCTAAGAACTGGATCTCTTGTGCGGGTCCCTTGACCTTACTTTGTTTTATGGCAAAACCAGCCTTCAGAAGGATTTGGACTATTTTCTCTCCTTTCTCAAAAACTTCTTCTGCTGTGTTGCCCCACACAATGATGTCATCAAAGTATTGAAGGTGTTCCGGAGCTCCACATTGTTCCAGTGCGGTCTGAATCAGTCCATGACAAATGGTAGGGCTGTGTTTCCACCCCTGGGGCAGTCGATTCCAGGTGTACTGGACACCCCTCCAAGTAAAAGCAAACTGTGGCCTGCACTCTGCTGCCAGAGGGATTGAGAAGAATGCATTAGCGATATCAGTTGTGGCATACCACTTGGATGCCTTTGACTCCACTTCGTATTGAAGTTCTAGCATGTCTGGCACAGCAGCGCTCAACGGCGGAGTGACTTCATTCAGGCCACGATAGTCTACTGTTAGCCTCCACTCTCCATTAGACTTCCGCACTGGCCATATGGGTCTGTTAAAGGGTGAGGGGGTCTTACTGATGACTCCTTGGGTTTCCAGTCGACGAATGAGCTCATGGATATGAATCAGAGAGTCTCGGTTGGTGCGATATTGTTGCCGGTGCACTGTTGTGGTGGCAATCGGCACCTGTTGTTCTTTGACCTTCAGCAACCCCACAACAGAAGGGTCCTTTGAGAGGCCAGGCAAGATTCCCCTTTTCCTTCAGCAGTTTCTGCAACACATCCTGTAGGACTCTACACAGCAGCTTTCAACCTCCAATGTTTTCCCACAAGACGACAGGACCCGTCAGTGAACAGGGCATAACGATTCTCATTTTCTTGTAATTTATTATACAGTGAGGCTTCTTCAGCATGAGTCACCTCCTCTGGCAACACTCTGAATTTCTGCCTTCTGTCCAGGCCATGATCACTTCCAGGACTCCTGGGGGGTCGGGGCTTCCCATTCAAGGCCATTGTGATATCAGTGCAACCCACTTGCTCCATGTAGCATCGGTTGCATGCTGCATAGAGGGGACACTCCCTTTGAACATCCAGCCCAGCTGAGGTGGGTTGACCTTGGCTGGCTGCCAGGTGTCCACCAAGCTGCTCTGTCATTCCCCCTCCTCATCTGGACGGGGAGAGAAAATCTGAATAAAGGCTCGGGGGTCAAAATAAGAACAGGTAGATCACCCACCAATTACCATCATGGGCAAAACATACTCAACTCAGGGAAATTAGTTTAATTTATTACCAATCAAATCAGAGTAGGGTAATGAGCAGTAAGAAGAAATATTAAATCACCTTTCCCCCACCCCTCCCTTCTTTTCAGGGTAAACTTCACTCCTGGCTTCTCTTCCTCTCCCCCCGAGCGGCACAGTGGGACAGGGGATGGGGGGGTGTGGTCAGTTCATCACACATTGTCTCTGCCGCTCCTTCCTCCTCAGGGGGAGGACTCCTCACATTCTTCCCCTGCTCCAGCATGGGCTCCCTCCCACAGGAGACAGTCCTGCACATACAGCTCCAACATAGGTAACTCCCATGGACTGCAGTTCTTCACAAAGTGCTCCAGCGTGAGTCCTTCCCACGGGGTGCAGTCCTTCAGGAACAGACTGCACCAGCGTGGGTCCCCCACGCGGTCACAAGTCCTGCCAGAAAACCTGCTCCAGCATGGGCTCCTCTCTCCATGGGCAACAGGTCCTGCCAACTGTCATGGTTTTAGCTGGGATAGAGTTAATTTTCTTCACTGCAAGCTGGCATAGTGCTGTGCTTTGGACTTAGTATGAAAACAGTGTTGATAACACACCGATGTTTTAGTTGTTACTGGGTAGTGCCCGTACTAGTCAAGGACTTTTCTAGCTTCCCATGCTCTGCCAGGTGCACAAGAAGCCAGGAGGGGAGGAGGCACAGCTAAGAGAGCAGATTCAAACTGGCCAAAGGGATATTCCATATCATGTAATGTCATGCCCAGTATGTTAACTGGGAGGAGCTGGCTGGGGGAGGGAAGCAGCAGTCGCGGCTCGAGGACCGGCAGCGTTGGTCGGTGGGTGGTGAGCAGTTGTATCGTTTGTGTTTTCTGGTTTTTTCCCTTTTTCCCTTTTCCTTTTTATTCTAGTATCGTTATTGTTAGCATTAACATAATCATTATTATTATAATTATGATTTTATTCTAATTAATAAACTGTTCTTATCTCAACCCAGAAGTTGTTTTTTCTTTAGCTTTTGCTCTTCAGATTCTCTCCCCCATCCCAAAGGGGGTCAGGGAGTGAGCAAGCAGATGCACGGTGTTTAGTTGGAGGACTGGGGCTGAACCACGACAGTCCTTTTTGGCGCCCAACGTGGGGCTCAAAGAGTTGAGATAATAACAGTTGCTGGTCACAGCATTGATTCATCTGTTCTCAATATTAGTTTATCCGATTGTCATGGTTTAGCCGGCAGCTCAGCCCCACACAGTCGCTCGCTCACTCCCCCACCGGTAGATGGGGGAGAGAATCAGAAGGGTAACGCTCGTGGGTTGGGCTAAGAACAGTTTACTAATTAAGATTAAAAGAAACAACAACAGAAATGCAATGTAAAGGAGAACAACGAGAGGCGCAAAACCCCGGGGGAGGGGGGAAGGGAACGAACTGCCAAAACAAACCGCACGCGCCGCAGCCACTCACCACCCACCGACCCGACGCCGCGCCGCTCCCGAGCTGCAAACTGTCCCCCCTCAATATACTGGTCATGGTGTCACATGGTATTGAATGAACATGCCATTGGCCAGTCAGGGTCAGCCACTCCCACCATAGTCCTGCCCCTCCCATCCCCCCGCCATGCGGCAGAGCTGGAAGCTGGAAAGGTATCCGACCCCCCCACGGTGAGGGGAATTAACCCCTTCTCAGCCAAAACCAGCACACCGATCTGCACCATGCTCTTGTACTTGCTGTGTCTGTTAAAGATTGGTGTTGGTTTTTGTGGTCTGCTGTGCTCTGCAGTGATTGGTGACGTTTTGCCTGGGAGAGTTGGTTTTAAAACATCGACCTTGAGTTTTATTTGGTATTTGAAGTTTATATTGAAGCCGTTAGTGTGCGTCAGGTAAAACCTCATGGAGACACTTAGCAATTATACCTCCCGCTCTGAGAGGATTTTTATGGAGGAAATACAGAATGGCACCTTAGCTACCATCTTCCATAAAGCCTCCTCTTTCATTACAACAACTTTTCAGTATCTTGAACATCCTTGGGTAGTTAAGGTGCGGCGAGCGAGGAAAGCAAGCAGCCAACTCAACGTGAGTGATAGAGCAAGCTTCAGTTTTATTTTTAAGTCACAGCGCTTTTATATGCTCTTGTAAACAAGCTTCAACAATTACTTCATACGGATTGCGACACCTCCTTAACGAACAGTCTATTTCTGTACTTCGTGCCTAAACTCCTTGTTGTTTGTCGGATGCTCTCAAGGCCGAGAGACATCCCTGCCTTTCTTCTTTGCTCTCAAGGCCGAGATATCTCTCGCCTTTCTTCCTCCTCCTGGTGACTTGCAGATTCTCTGTAATTTCCCATCATCGGGTCTGATCTGTGTAATTTTCCATCAGCGGGTCTGACACTGGGTCTGTAGTCAAGCTAATTCCATCGCGTACCTATAATCCTCCAGCCCGCTTTCTATCTCAAACAACTTATCAGGGGACCCGCATGTGGATTCAAGCCTATAGTTTCCCACATTTCCCCCTTTTTCTTTTATTCCTTGAGAAAGGAACACGGCACTCATACTTCTTTCCATCATTCGTCGCATACATTGCGATATACAAGGAACACACATTAATACAATGATAAACAGTATAAATATCATTAGTCCCATCTGCAAAATACTCTTAATCCAATTGCCAATGCCCCATCCATTAAACAAGCTGTTAAACCAATGCCATGGATCATCCTCCCTAAGTTCTGAGACCCTCCTTCTTAAGCTCTCAATACTTGCATGTATTGATTCCGAATGATCTGATAGATTCATGCAACACATCCCTTCAAACTCAGCACACCCATGTCCTTGGGCTAAAAGCAAAAAATCTATGGCTGCGCGGTTTTGCAGCGTAGCGTGTCTTACAGAGCCTACATCTAGTAATAAGTCAGATAACGCCTTTGATGTGGCATTTGTTTGCTTAGCTAGCCAACACCCTAGCTTGTTTAATGTCGTGAGGCTTCGAGCAACACCAACTCCAGGAGCCAAGAAGGAAGCAGCTATGATCTTTGCCGGATTCCAAAACTCAGCTGTAGAGTCACAGCTGTTCTCAAACTTATGAGTGCTCCTTTTGCTTCTCATCTTTCTATAATGTTGATAAATCATTGAAGTGTTAGGAGTAAGAAGTGTTAGGCGACCTATAGAGCAAGGCCCTCCCTTTATATGTGACGGGATGCCAGGCCAAGCCCGGTCTCCACAAATTAAAAACAGACCTGCAGGTAGCGCAATAGGCATATTGCTAGAGCGTGAGATATTTGCAGAGGTGTAGTTACACCAAGCAGTGGCATTTTTATATACACTTAGGGTGGCATTCACAGGCCAAGAAAGAGACTGGTTTCGTTCCGTATAATTAAAGTATAAACAAGCATCCATTGACAAAGAACCCAATAGCTCAAGCTCTTGTGGCTTGAGATTAGTTTGAGGGCGATGGACTGCCCAACCGTCCCAATTATTCACACAATTCTGGGGAGTATCACAAAGGCTCCCTAAGTGTGGTGTATTTTGTGGTATCACTAGCGTCCAATTATCAACCGGCACTCCAACCAAACAGGTGGAGAGGGGATTTCCTGGCGATGACAATGATAGGCAGATGGAATCTTGGCCTGTTAGATTTGCCAGGGTAACCCATACATTCTGTTTTGGCTGGGGCGGTATGTACATGCCCTCGGTGATTCTTATCACGATACTTACGATGACTAACGGGAGTACTATTGATTTGTCTAATCCAGTCAAGGGTGTACAATTCATATCGTCTAGAACCCTCTATTTCGTGGCCTGTGATGATTAAAACCTTATGTGTCTGTGATGGGTGATAGTAGCAACTGTCACACCACCCCCTAGCTCGATGGGTTCTTACCCACCCGCGCTGTTGACAGCTATGACACTCTCTTAGTACCCAGGGTCAGCACTTATTACATTGGGGACATTCTATCCGTATCCTGGCTACCTCTACCGGTGCAGTCATACGTCTTCACTGTCTCCTGTCACTTCGCAGATTTCGTTCTTCTGTTCATTAGGCATAGCCTTTACCCATCTACTGGGTATCCACCTTGGACTTGAGAGTCACTGATGCGCCATCCGAGGTATTTCCATACTGGCGAACGTTGAACCTTCTCTGCTGCGATTACTAGGTCGTGTAGCTGGAGCTGTTGCTGTAAATATAATTCTTGCTGTGCCGAGAAGGGTTGTTGTTGCGCGAACAAGATGTCATCCATGTAATGGTAAATTATAGTGTCCGGCCATTGCTGCCGCACATTTTTTAATGCAGCATCTACGAAAAGTTGACACAGAGTAGGGCTATTCTTCATGCCTTGTGGCAATACTGTCCATTCGAAACGTAAGTCAGGACCCTCTCTGTTGATTGCTGGTAACGTAAATGCAAATCGCTGGGTATCCTGAGGATGCAGCTTTATAGTAAAGAAGCAGTCCTTTAAATCAATAATTAGCAAATGCCAACCAGCTGGTAACATGGCTGGATTTGGAAGGCCAGGCTGTAAAGCCCCCATCGCTTGCATTTGCTGATTTACTGCCCGTAAATCATGTAACAGCCTGTATTTCCCTGACTTTTTCTTGATAACAAAAATAGGGGTGTTCCAGGGGCTTGTCGACGGTCGGAGATGTCCTTGATCTAATTGTTCTTTTATTAATATGTGGGCTTGCTGTAGACTTTCCCGTTTGAGCGGCCACTGCCCGACCCATACTGGCTCTTCTGTGAGCCATGCTGATCTTCTGTGGACGAGTGTCCATCAAAGTGACATCTACTGCTGTTGCCAAGTCCAAGCCGAGGCTTCCTCTGGTGGCGGGTTGCAAATTGGAAGCTGGCCGGAGCTGCTCGGCACGACTGGTGGCGTGGTGACGGAGTGCTGAGAAGTCACTGGAGCCGCAATTGGTGCCTGCGCGCTGCGACTCTGGGCGCTCAGCTTCCCGTTTCCCGAACGCCGGCAGGCAGCTGTATTGTGGCTTTGAGCTTGGCAGTGTTTGCACCATAAGTTAGCTTCGCTGCACTGTCTCTTCATGTGTTCTGCTTTTCCGCAGCGGAAGCATCTAAAAGTAGCTGGCCCTCTGTTAGGGTTTTTAGCTGGACCCAATGGGGCGAGAGCGGCACAAACTTGTTGTTGAACCTGTACCATTCCCTGCCCAACTTCCCTCAGTGCCTCAACTAACATAGCTTGAGGACCGGTAGGTACTCGACTCATGCGTTCAAGCATCACCTCAATGCCTGCGTCTAGGGGAAGTGTAATTAAAATACTTTTAGTAGCTTGGTTGGAGTTTTCCATAACACATTGACGCAGCAATGGGCCCTTCATAAACTCAGGTAAGTCGGTACGATCTAACGCTTCTGTAACTCGATCCACAAACGTGGCAAAAAGCTCTTCCCTCCCTTGCTTAATTGACATGTAAGGAGGGGTGATTGGTGCTGTTTTGACGCGCTGTAAGGCGTCCCTTGCTAGCCTCATTGATTCTCTTAATACATCAGGGCCTGTCTGCATTTGCATGTCTAGGGACGAGAAGGGTCCTATTCCCATAAGTTGTTCTACTATTACTCCTGCTAGCGGATCGTTTTGCTGGCGCTGGGTGTTTGCCGATCTATCGCATAGGGCGTGCCAGTGAGCCTGCCATAAAAGCTGCTGCGACTGTGTCAGTATGAACTTCATAATGTTTTTAATATCCTCGGGACAAAGCAGCCCGCTTCCCCAAATGTAATTTAGCATCTGTCTGGTCGGCTCACTGTGTACACCCGATTCGCTGACCGTACTTCTCAGCTGGTTCAAGATTTTCCAATCAAGAGGAGTATGGTGTGCGAATAAATTTTGATTGTTAGCAGGGTCCGGTTGATAGATGACAGGGAAAGCCTGAGCCAACAAGTCGGCGGTCTCTAGGTCCCCATTTTGTAATGCCTCAAACCCGATTTTCCGCCAGTCAACTCGGCTGCGCACACTAGGCACAGAACGGTGACTAGACGGGGTGCTCGGCTTATTTTCCTCCACCGGAGAAACTACATCACATAAATTTTCAATATCTTCACCTCCCTTTCCCAAGCTTATTCCTTCTCCGCTAGTTTCTACAGATCCACCAGGAGGAGGAGGAGGGGGAGGAGGAGGAATAAGGGGCTTTCGAGGTACGGTAACTGGGATCCCCGAGAAGGGAGGCGAAGGATTGCCTAAGCCAATTCCAATTTTTCCAGCATTGGGGTCACAATTGTCTAGCCGATCAGAGGCGGCTGTTGCTAATCTTTTTTCAGTTTTATATTTTTTCATACAGTTAATCACTTCCCGCCAAGGTTTCATTAGCTTTTTCGCTGTCTTATCGTCATCTATCACCAAGTCCCACAAACAATCACCATAAGCTCTCCACTCTTCTACTTCAAAAATCGACTCCGGTTCTTTAAAGAACTCTTTCACTTTGCCCACTGTAACTAGCCTTGACAAGTCTTTTAACTGACTTACTCCCCGCTTTTCTAAAAAGCACTTTAATAATTCAAAAGCTACCTCGACCTCCATCGCCCGATGTGAGGATAAATCAGCGTCGTTTGTACGGCTCTCGCTCCCGGGTTAGCTTCAACTGCGGAAAGCGGATCCCCTCTTGAATTCCGAGGTTGGATCCAGGCCGGAGGGTCGGAACGTATCAGAAATGATGCATAAATCGACTCCTCTTTTGCCCCCTGGCCGCCGTCTGCCAGTGCGTCTCCGTCTCTCGCTGCCGTATCAGAAATAGTCCTTTTCAGGTCCCTGTTCGGGCGCCAGTTGCGGCGAGCGAGGAAAGCAAGCAGCCAACTCAACGTGAGTGATAGAGCAAGCTTCAGTTTTATTTTTAAGTCACAGCGCTTTTATATGCTCTTGTAAACAAGCTTCAACAATTACTTCATACGGATTGCGACACCTCCTTAACGAACAGTCTATTTCTGTACTTCGTGCCTAAACTCCTTGTTGTTTGTCGGATGCTCTCAAGGCCGAGAGACATCCCTGCCTTTCTTCTTTGCTCTCAAGGCCGAGATATCTCTCGCCTTTCTTCCTCCTCCTGGTGACTTGCAGATTCTCTGTAATTTCCCATCATCGGGTCTGATCTGTGTAATTTTCCATCAGCGGGTCTGACACTGGGTCTGTAGTCAAGCTAATTCCATCGCGTACCTATAATCCTCCAGCCCGCTTTCTATCTCAAACAACTTATCAGGGGACCCGCATGTGGATTCAAGCCTATAGTTTCCCACATTAAGGTATGGCTATTGATATTGCTTTGGCAGAACATTTCAGTTCTGTCTAAGGTTAATAAGCAATTTAAGAATATCATCCAGAGATCTGCCCCAAGGCTCGATAGCTATGCGTGGCAGGGTATGTGGGATAGTATGGGCAAATGCCTAAGATGGTGGGCACCCCCAGTGTCTTGGGACTTCACTCCTGAACAAGTGCAGAATCCTGATAAATTAGTAGAATATTTGGAGGAAGTATGTTGTCACCCAGGCAATCCCAGAGAGATACAAATCACTGCAATGTGCTGGGGCCTGGCCCATGCCTATCGAGCCCTGTTTAACACTATTCAGTACCCTCAAGGGGAAGAGAAGGCCTCTGGATCTAAAAAGAGAAAGACAAGGAAAGGGAGAAGCGCTGCAGCCACTCAAACCCCCACGACAGGCACTGCGGCTACTCCAACCCCAGTGACAAGCACTGCGGCCACTCAAACCCCCACAACAGATGGTACGGCTACTCCAACCCCTGCGACAAGCGTTGCAGCTGAATCAGAGGATCAACCCGTGCCAGTACCAGTTGCCCCTATATGCAAGAAATCCTGGAACAGAAAGTAAACTCGTTTAGAAAGAGATGATGAAAAAGCAGGGCCATCACGAGGAGAGGAGGAGGAAGAGGAAGAACTCATATAAGAAACGGAAACTACCCAATCCCTATCCCTGAGTGAGCTGCGAGATATGTGAAAAGATTTCAGCCATCGTTCAGGTGAGCACACTGTCACCTGGCTGCTCCGATGCTGGGAAAACGGGGCCAGTAGCCTGGAATTAGAGGGAAAAGAAGCCAAACAACTGGGATCACTTTCTAGGGAAGGGGGCATTGACAAAAAATTTGGAAAAGGGACACAAGCCCTCAGCCTCTGGAGGCGACTCCTGTCAAGTGTGAGAGAAAGGTACCCCTTCAAGGAAGATAGTGTATTTTGCCTAGGAAAATGGATGACCATGGAGAAAGGTATCCAGTACCTGAGGGAACTAGCCATGCTTGAGGTGGTTTATGGTGACCTGGATGATGAACAGTCACCCAAAGATCCAGATGAAGCCCAGTGCACACGACCTGTGTTGCGGAAGTTTGTACAGAGCGCACCATTGACGCATGGGAACTCATTGGCAGTAATGTCCTCGAAAGATGACGAGGCACCAATGGTGGCGGAGGTGAATGATAAACTCCGGGAGTATGAATCAAATATCTCTTCCTCCCTTATCTCAGCTGTGGAGAAACTGTCCCAGAAGGTTCAGAAGATCAAAGAGGATATGTTCTACTCCCCACCAGTACGGACCAGTATCTCAGCCATTAGGAGTAAGCGTCCCTCTGATCAAGAGAGAGGATACACGCCACGGGCCACACAGGTTTTACCTGCGTGACCATAGAGGGGCCATGAGGATGTGGGATGGAAAACCTACCTTGACCCTAGAAGCACAGGTATGTGAGCTGCAAAGAAAAAAATATCACTCAGGAGAGCTGCTGCTCCAGTTTCCAGTGAGCAATTCCCCAGACAGAGGAGTAGAAGCGCTAATTTTAGTTCTGATCCTAATAGAGACACTTGTGATTTGTATTTACAAGAAGTGACTGATGAATACTATGATCAGGACTAGGGAGCCCTGCCCCTGCCTCCAACCAGGTAGAGGAAAGGGATAACTGGGCTTACTGGACTGTGTGGGTCCGATGGCCTGGCACATCTGACCCACAGGAGTATAAAGCTTTAGTGGACATCCCCCGTGCACAGTTAACCTTAATGCCATCAAACTATATAGGGGCAGAACCCATCAGCATTGCTGGAGTGACAGGGGGATCCCAAGAGCTAACTGTATTGGAGCCCGAAGTGAGTCTAACCAAGAATGAGTGGCAAAAGCACCCCATTGTGACTGGCCCAGAGGCTCCGTGCATCCTTGGCATAGACTACCTCAGGAGAGGGTATTTCAAGGACCCAAAAGGGTACAGGTGGGCTTTTGGTGTAGCTGCCTTGGAGACGGCGGAAATTAAACAGCTGTCTACCTTTCCCGGTCTCTCAAAGGACCCTTCTGTTGTGGGGTTGCTGAGGGTCAAAGAACAACAGGTGCTGATTGCCACCACAACAGTACACCGGCGGCAATATCACACCAACCGAGACGTCCTGATTCACATCCATGAGCTCATTCGTTGACTGGGGAGCCAAGGAGTGATCAGACCCGCTCACCCTTTAACAGTCCCATATGGCCAGTGTGGAAGTGCTTTGAAGAAAGTACCTTCAAAAGCTTTTTCCCAGGGGACCTTACTAAGCAGTTCCCTGAGCAACTTGAAGTCTGCTCTCCTCATATCCAGAGTTGAGGGCTTACTGGAAGTTTTCCTCCTGTCACAATAGATTTTAAACTTGACTGCTTCATGGTCACTCTGGCCAAAGTGGCCACTTCACCCACAAGGCCCTGTCTGTTAATAAGTAACAAGTCGAGGAAGGCAACCTTCCTGGTCAGTTCCCTTAGTACCTGTACCAAGAAGTTGTCATTCAGATGGTTTATCATCATAGAATCATTAAGGTTGGAAAAGACCTCTAGGATCATCAAGTCTAACCATCAACCCAACACTACCAGGCCTCCTAAACCATGCCCTGAAGTGCTGTATCTACCCTTCTTCTAAATACCTCCAGGGACGGCGACTCTACCACCTCTCTGGGCAGCCTGTTCCAATGCCTGACCACTCTTTCAGTAAAGAGATTTTTCCTAATATCCAATCTAAACCTCCCCTGATGCAGCTTGAAGCCATTTCCTCTTGTTCTATCACTAGTAACTTGGGAGGAGAGACCAACAACCACCTCGCTACAACCTCATTTCAGGTAGTTGTAGAGAGCAATAAGGTCTCCCTTCAGCCTCCGCTTCTCCAGACTAAACAACCCCAGTTCCCTCAACTTCTCTTTATAAGACCTGCTCTCCAGACCCTTCACCAGCTTCGTTGCCCTTCTCTGGACACGCTCCAGCACCTCAATGTCCCTCTTGTCCTGAGGGGCCCAAACCTGAGCACAGTATTCAAGGTGCGGCCTTGAAAAACACAACAAAAATGCAATGGAAAGGAAAACAGAGGCGCGAAACCCAGGGGGGCAGGGGAAGGGAGGGGGGAGGGAATGAAACGCCGAAACAAACCACACACAACGCAGCCAGTCACTGCCTGCCGACCCAATGTCACGCCTTTTTTCGAGCTGCAAACTGCCTCCATTAATATACTGGTCATGGTGTCACATGGTATGGAATGACCATGCCATTGGCCAGTCGGGGTCAGCTGCCCCCACTGTGGCCCTGCCCCTCCCAGCCTCCCGCCGATGCAGCAGAGAGTGGGAAGCTGGAAATGTCCCCAACTACGACAGGCATCACAGTGAAAAGAATTAATCCCTTCTCCACCAAAACCAGCACACCTTGTTTGAAGAACCAGGCAGATGTATAATAGACAAACAAGGTGAACCTGGCATGACTTCCAATTCTCTCACTTCCTAACTAATACCATTTCAAACCAGCACGAACTGCTTAAGGCATAGCGTGGGCCAAATATTCCTAAGTGCTTCCCATTTCAGCATGGGCTTGGAGTCAGCCACAGCTGTGGCAAACACTGGGAAACAGGAAACACCTGGGAGCAATTGGGAACAGTAGAGACAGAGAACACAATGTGAAACAATGGAATGGCTAGAAAAGGGTCATCAGAGGTAGAGGGAAATTTGAACTCATAGGTCTTTATGTTTGAATAGACACCATTCCTCATCCTCTGCACCAGACTTTCATCAGCAGAAAGGGGCTGACTTATTTGGCAGCTGATTCCAACTAGCAGTGCAACATAAGGGCAGATGGGAGAGGCAGAGTGGACAGCTGAGTTCAGTGGGTGTGAAGGCAAATCATCACATCTGGAGAAACACTTCTGCACAAAGAATCAGAGTTAGAAAATTCATCTCAGGTATGGACAGAGATGACAGATTTTGCATAGGCATAGTTTAGATAGCCAGCAGATACTTCTGGGCTAAACATCTATCATCATCTGCAACTGCAGAGAGATTGTGGTGGGTTGACCCTGGCTGGATGCCAGGAGCCCACCAAAACCATGCTATCACTCCCCCTCCTCAGCTGAACAGGGGAGAGAAAAATATAATGAAGGGCTCATGGGTCAAGATAAAGACAGGGAGATCACTCAGCAGTTACCATCACAGACTCGACTTGGGGAAATTAGCTTAATGTATTACCAATCAAATCAGAGTAAGGTAATGAGAAAATGAAAACTGAATCTTAAAACACCTTCCCCCCACCCCTCCCTTCTTTCCAGGCTCAACTTCACTCCTGATTTTCTCTACCTCCTCCCCTCTAACTGGAACAGGGGGATGGGGAATGGGGGGTGCGGTCAGTTCATTATGCTTTATTTCTGCTGCTCCTTCCTCCTTGTGGACACAGACACATGCAGACACTCTCTCTCTCCCCTCATACTCTTCCCCTGCTCCGGCATAGGGTCCCTCCCACAGGAGACAGTCCTCTATGAACTTCTCCAACGTGAGTCCTTCCCACAGGCTACAGTTCTTTGTGAACTGCTCTGGTGTGGGGTCCTCCACAGGCTGCAGGTAGATATCTGCTCCACCATGGACCTCCATGGGCTGCAGGGGGACAGCCTGCCTCACCATGGTCTTCACCAAGGGCTGCAGGGGAATCTCTGCTCCAGCACCTGGAGCACCTTCTTCCCTGACCTTGGTGGCTGCAGGGTTGTTTCTCTCACATATTCTCACTCCTCCCTCTGTCTGGTTTTCCCCCCCTTCTTAAATATGTTATCCCAGAGGCAATACTACCGTTGCTGATGGGCTCAGCCTTGGCCAGTGGTGGGTTCATCTTGGAGCTTTCAGCAGCTTCTCACAGAAGCCACCCCTGCAGGCCCCCCCACTACCAAAACTGTGCCACACAAATCCAATACAGAGATGAATAATGATGTGATTCTTTCCAGAGAAATCTATACTTGATTCAGTAAGTCATCTATATAGCAATTATCTTACTGTGAAAGCTCTGGACCAATTTTCCTCATCCAGTGCCTCATCTTAATGCTGTTTGTTACCAATTAAGAATTAATCTAAATAAACTCTGAAATGAAGTGTACACTGCCTTTTGACTACTGTGCATAACTGTAAAGATCTCAAAATTCTGATAGTAACGTTCTACAGAACAGAAGACTTCTGAAGACTTCTTTAATAAGGATCTTGCCGTAACTGTCTCATCCTTGGAGTGTTTTTTTTTACTCTTTTTAAATTATGGAAGCAATAGGGAAGATACTTCAAAAGCTATTAAAAAATTAATTTGTGCAACATTCTTGGAAAAGTGTCTGTTGCTTATTTATTACAAGATCTTGCTAGTTACTTTTGTTTATGCTATAAACAAACACTACTATGTTTTAACTGAGTTAACAGCATGACCAACTGCATTTTCTAGAAAAACTGTGAGTGTGTCTCCTGTATCCTCCAGTTTAAGCCTTTTCCTTACTACTGCCCATCACCAGAATTCAAAGGTTTGGCTGGACCGCCATTTCATAGGAAGAGAATGAAACATGATAGTCTGTTTAAGGTATAATAATTAACAACAAGAAGATCAAAGTCTAAAGCTGCAGCATTCACATTTAACTATTCATACTCAACTGAAAAAAGAGGTTTAGCAACTGGTATTAGAGTAACCCTAAAGAAAACAGATATATAGACTCAGACAGGTGTTATCCAAAACATTTTTTTAATGTAATCTGCATTTGGAGACTAAAGAGAGTAAGAGCAGAGAAATATATTTGTTATTCCTTTTTTTACATTATAATTGAAGCTAAATTAAAAAAAGAAAATGCAGTATTTCAATATATGGAATTGATATATTTTAATTTATAATTGAAATATTTCAATTACATGGAATTCCCCTGCACAGGAAGTCTTTGTGATAGAATGGAACACAAATACAGAGTTAGTTAAAACCAAATGATCAGTAACTTTTCATTCTGCTCACTGAGGGTTCAACAGTTACTTTCACACCCAAAGCAAAGATATTTGAACAATGTAAACCAAACTATATTTGTCTAGTATTTCTTCATCATATTCCTCAAAGTTACTTTGAAGCATTAAATACCACTTCACTTCATTGTAGTCACAGAACACAGAAATTAGTTTTAAGTCTTTGTACTCACATTTGTCAATATTTTAGAGTCTAGCAGTCATCCCACTCTATAATTCAAAGCACAAGGAAGCTATTTCCAGAGTAGCCATATCCTGCCACTATTAACTTGCAGTTGATGTAAAACTGGAGAGGCACATGTCTTTTCTGTTAAGGTTTTTATCCTTTTTTAATCCTTTAGTAAAAATTTTGCTATAGCATTCCATTCCTTCTATAAGATAACATTTTATATAAGTGGAAAGAGTTTAATTTCAACCAGTTTCAAAACAGTTGTTAAAAGAGAACTTTTGGTATTTAGGTAATATATAAAAATACCTCCTATCCAAGGACTGTTGCAGAGTATACATTAAAAAAAAACCACCATGCTGTTGCCTTGCATTTTAAAAAGTGCCTTTATACCATGTGCTTAACAGTCAGAACCTCAGAGACACCACAGACAGCTGGAATCGTTACTGACATAAGTGATATAAAAATAGCAATCTACTTTTAGTATTCGGCAAGAACGGCTTTTTTTGTTGTTGTTGTTAAACACAATACTTTTCATCTTCCTGGCTGAAGTATTTCAGTGGAAGACCAAGAAGATTAGAAGAAAGAGTGCTTTGAGTATTTATTAAAAAAATAAATCTAACTTCAAAGGTATCAGTATCCTTGTCTTTAAAAATACATACCTGCAAATTATTTAATCTATTTCTAAATCTATTTCACCCCCACAGGGCATACAATTTTTTCCTCAATATTCTTAAGATCTTTATGGGTTGGCAGCTCTGAAAAAGTACTTTTAATCAGAAAAAAAAACAAATGGGAAGATAAGAACATAAAAAGAATGAGTTAATATGACAAAAACCAATAACAGTTCTGTGTGTTCTGAATGCTCTTTATCTCCTTGGCCTTACTATAGTTTGTGTTCAGCTAGCAACACTATTGCATTTAGCATCAACATGTTTCAGTAAAATAATCTTATTCCAATTTCTGAATGGGTAATAAGAATAAAAAAAAGTCAACAACAACAAAAAAACTGGTCCAGAAAGTTGGTATCTATACTTAAGTGGAGATATTCCTGGTTTGAATTAGGGGCTGAGGGGGCAAAACTGCTACTACCCATTAGCGCTGGCCATAGTGGCACAGACATCTCAGACAGGGTCTACTGTCTTTATGCTCCTTCCCAATCAGTAAATCCTTAACTAACCCCTAACACATTACCCAGCATAGGCTCTACACCAATTTCTTTTAAAATGAAGCAAAAATTAAATGGGGGTAATGTACACATACAGGGTTAAATAGAAAGTGGAATTAAATGCATTAACTTATCCATCTGGTCACCTAAGCTTGAATATCTGACATCATCACAGTTAAGAATTCAGCAGATAGCCTCATAACCTTGCAAAATTAAATTATGAATATAGGTGATAATATCTACCAATACACATCAATCCTAAAGGTTAAGACAGAATTACATACAGTAAATCAGTACTTCATATGTTAAAAACAAACAGAAAACCCCCAAAACCCAAGTAGCTAACAATAAGCCCTGTAAGGCCTGGCAATTTTCACTAGATTTACACATATTAGATAGTTATATGCTTTCTCTTCTGGAGTGTTTTCCATTCAAAACTTTGCTAACAATAGCAGGACATACTACCATAAATTTTTAGTTCTATTTCTGGACTAATAATCTCGAAGTAACTTATTTTAAACAGGATATTATACAGTTATAAAGACAAATTCAAATTGCAAGCACTAAAGAGCAGTACAGATTTCAGAGTATAAAACAGTGATCTAAAAATCCCTTTCTCTGTGACCTATATAAAGACTATTTTTTATTACTTGAAGTATAATGTGGGTCATTTCTAGCATGGTATGATTTGTTGATTACACCAACTTACAGAGTAGTAGAGAAGCATATCAAAAATAAGAAATACAAAAATCAAGCTACTTGTTCTCACAACTGACAGCCTGGGTGGTGTGTAGTTTAATCATTACAAATCAGGAAAAAAAATCAGCCAATTTAATAGAAGTTTACTGCTGCACATTTGCAAGAGAAACAAATAGAATTTCCTTATACACAGAATTTCATACAGTATAGGTATGCCATGGGACAAACAGGTGAAAATTGTTTCAAAATAAGAGTTTGAAAGTGGCAATATACAAATAGCACTACTTTCAGCATATCTTTGTTTAAAAGTATCCCAATATTTTCCCCAAGAATGGCTAAGCTTGTTGACTCCACCCTGTACACTAAGAGAAAACCTAAACCAGCCAAAAAGCAAGGATGAACTACTTCTTTTTATATATATACTCTTTTATACTCTCAAGACATTCTTCTTCAACTTAATTCACAAAAGAAAAATACTCCAACATCAAATTTAAAAAAACCCTCCTAAATATTTTTTTCCTTTATCTACTTAATTTGGCTTTTAAATATCTCGGTCACCAACAAAAGCCTAAATCAACTGGTTGAGTTTCTGGAGCAAGAAACCCATTTACTGCCCATCACTGAAATGTCAAGTCAACAATATCCAATATGCTAGAATACTAAATTTGTAGGTAAACTGTATTCTACTCAACACAAATTAATTTCACTTAGACATTTGCAGGGCTAATGTGCCATAATAAATTCTACTATTAATCAACAGTAAAGTGCTGAATTATATTAAATATCTGAATCTCGCTCTCCTTTATGAAATTCTTTTATAGATTTCTTATCAAGTCAAAAGAGCCCTTTCTGTTGTAAAAGTTAAGCTATTATGGAAATATTATAAAAATAGGTAAGTTTAATTGGGAGCTATATATACACAACAGAACTTTCTTTAAGTACAGCTGACAGCTAATAGAGATGGAAAGAAACATGCATTTATAAAGATATTTAAAATGAAGGAGACAGAATTTCTATTACTCTGGCATACAGCCATTTACTATATTATAATGATACTAGATGGTGCCTATATATATTTCTGGACTGATAAGCATCACACCACCAACGTGCTTTAGTTTCTTTTGTAGCTAAAGAAGTTGATTTGTAAATTTAAACTATGGCATACATTTAATCTATTTCTCATTAGAGTGTATCATTAAGTTTGAGGTTCAACTTTGAATAAACTTTACATCTAGTCACATAACCAACACAAGCAAGACATTAGTGCAAAAGGGAAGCTGTCAGTTGTACATGATGAGGACTCTTCCCCTAACTGCATGATGTGAGAGAACGATTATCAGATTAAACTTTCAAGTGGATTACCATGAGAACAAGAGAGATTTTCTTCTCCCAAATATAGCACAGATTTCCAGAGGATCAAGAGGAAAGCAACCTTAGCCTACAGCTAGAATAAAAAAGTTAAACCCCAGTTCGGAAAGGTGATATGTAGCTCTAAAATTTGTCATGCTATGAAGGCAGCATTCTCAAAAAGAGCTCCAAACAAAACTGCAAATCAAAATGGGCATTTAAGTTGAAATTGACCAACTGCTGCACAGAAATATGTTCACACACAACAGTCACATTTAAGTCAGTGCATAGAGAAGATAAAAAGCACTTATGGTATTTGCAAATGTTAACAAGTCTATACAACTTTCACAGTTTAAGAAGTCCATAGAAAAAGAATAGAGTAATAGTAGAAATGCTCAAGCAAAATAAAAAAAGATGACCCTCCAACTGTATAAAATTCACACAACAGTTGTAGTAAAAAGACATCAGTGGAAAATATTCAACTCAGTCCTAAACACATCCACCAGGCAAATAAGACCTGAATAGACAAGCCTTTGGCAAACAATTTTGAGTCTAAATATGGCACTACATTTCTAAATATTCCACAAAATATAATATATGGCACATTCAAATATTGGTTAACCAACTCTGCAGATGCAATGCTAACAACACTTTAGCCAATGAGAGCAAAATGGAGCAAACTAAGGGAATATTGGTATATCACAACAGTGCTCAAGAAAAACATTGTCACCATGTCATGCTTCAACAACAGCACTCTGGTACTGCACACTATTATCTATGGAGCAAAACAAATTTCTCTAGTTTTTCAGGGATGTGCCCTGCATAGCATATGTTATGATTCACTAGAACACGAGCAGCAAGACACTGCAATGTAGTATGATTTATAGGTTGGATTAAGTTTTTTGCTATTTTCTTCTCATCCAGCAAATCACTAGCAGTTTGTTTATGAGAGTTTGTGGCATCAAAGTGTGAACCTGACTTGATAAGAAAATTCATGATGCCTGGATGGTTGTTCAGTGCAGCAATATGTAAAGGACTGTTGTTATCAGAGTCTCTGACATTTATATTAGCACCACATTCCACCAGGATAGCAGTAACTTGTAGAGAAGGGAATTTACAAACTGGGTAGCGACTCACACATGTAGTATTCTTGTCAACAGCAAGGTGAAGTGGACTGAAGTTATTCTTCCCTCTAGGCTGAAGCTTAAGAAACTTGTAAATAGTCTGTTTCTTAAAATGCTCCTGTTCTGAGCTGCAAGGTACTTTTTCCAACAAGCAAATTAAATGCAAAATGATAGAAAGGGCTTTGTTCAGTTGTATTGGATCAGGAGGGCACTGTATTTGTTTCATGGCCCGCTCTATTTCAAGAACACTTTTGCACAGTATACCCATGAGATCATTAAATGTAACAGTAGTACCTAGCAGGCCCTTTGCCCTGTCCTGCAGCATAAAGGAGAAGAGTTCAGCAAATGATAGTAAACTGCTGGCTGTCATAGGACTCAGTGGATCTAGATTGCTCTGCTGCATGTCCAAAGCATATTTCCATAAGTTGATGCATCGCTTAAAGTTTCCAGAGTCTGCATAGACAGCACCTCTATATCTAATATAGTAGGACGTATCTGGGTGAGAAGGACCAAGAATACGTTCTCTAATTAATAGTGCTTGCATTCTCATCTCATCAGGGTCTGCAATAAGATTTTCTAGCTCTTCTGAGCTGTTTACCTCTTTAGTATAATCATAGGCCATAATTAGTGTTTGTGGCACAGGTTTGTTCAGGATACTAGTCCTATCCCTGTATCTCATTTCCATAGCTCGCTTCCAGTATTTCAAAGCACCAAGCAAATCTCTCTTTTTGTCCACGAATGTTGCTCCTAGAAGTTCCAGAGCATTTATACGTTCTATCTTACTGGTCTGCTCATGTTGGGTCAGAAAGTCCACAATATTTGTGTGGCCTGTCACACTGGCTGACAGAAGGGGAGTCATCCCATAGCCATCCTTTTCCATCTTAGCACAATACTTGAGAAGCATCTTCATGATCTCTAAACTTCCAGATTCTGCACAGTCATGTAATGCAGTGTTTCCTAGCAAAAGAAGAAAAACAATTACATAAATCATAATCAAATTATAGTAGAAATATCACCACACTAATAGTTACAAAAATAAAAATAAAAACTGTTTTGACATCTACAGACTATGAAAGGATTAAATGATGAGTTTAAACATTCAAGAACTGATTAAAGCATCAAGGCTACCAGGCAGTTATACAAATAAAAATGCTTGACATTATTACCCAAAATAATTAAACAGATTTTAAGGACACTTATGTCTCATTATTCAAAAATTAAACCAGAATTGTCTACTACATGAACAATTTTGTATCTGCTTTCAAGTATAAAACAGAAACCTAAGCTTGTCATCTTAAGTGGTTATATTTTCCCTTCTTCCCTTGTCAAATTTCCTTCCTTCCTCCCTATCACCATCCACCATAAAAAAAAAATCTGTATAAAAATTAAAGCTATGATAACTCAACATTGGTCTTGCTCACCTCCACACTGTGCCTCCTCTTCTCTCTTTCATCCAAAGCCTTTGATTAAAGTGTTCCAAGGTAATAATTGTACACAAAGGCAAATACAACTCATCACAACAGGCCCTTCATCTCAGCTGGGGCCTCAGAGACTGCCAGAATATTCTGAGGGACCTGCTTATTTTGTCAATCCTATGTATACACACAGACAAACTATTCTGAGTACTTTATTAGGTCTTTATCCTGAAGTCTCACATTAACCCCTCTGCTCAGGATTAAAAAAAAAATAATCCAAACAATGCCTTCAACACACAACATGCGGCCGTTTGTCTTATAAGTCTTATAATTTACATTAAGATTATTTCTCATTAAGAGAACATGCAATGTCATGCTAAAGGCATTCAGGTGACACTCACACTATGTGGTGATATTTCCAGCAAGCACTAGTGCCACCTGACCAAAAAACATATTTGCAGCAAATTAAAAAGAAAACATTGCACAGCATAGTTAAATATTTAACTACTATGCTTCAAGTAGAAGAAAATTTTGCTTAAGATCATACATGAGTATTTCACTGGGGGAGATGGGAAGACGGATGACCAATAACTCCCCACCTCCCCCCCAACATAATAAAGCTTCTTGTGTGGTTGCTTTTAGAACTACACAATTTAAACCTAGATTCTTTTTCATATATACTACAGATTCAGGCATACCAACTTTTCAGTCTCCTACTACATTAGCATGAAAATAATTAACAGCACATCCATGTAAAAATTCCACCCCCCCAACTAAAATGTCCTATAACACTAGCCTTGCAAATTCTTATTTACTGGCCATCAGATCATCAGTATCTGTTACATCATCAGCAAGCTTCCACATTCTCAAGTGAGACCTCCTTTTCCAAGGATTCTGTACATTCATAGTCATCTGATTCAGCTTTTAAAAAGTTCAGAGAGAAAGTTTCCTAAAACTTCCTCATTTGCCTTTTTGGCAGGCTTTTTTTCTATGCCAACAAAACACTGATTTTCAGTGGGCTTTGCTGTTGTATTTCTAGATCTATAACAGAACTGAAGTAGGTAGGGAAACAAAGCAGTAGTCTTTAACTCTTCAGCTGATGTTTGGGAAAAGTGCATTTTTGTAGGTATACAGCCTCCTGATCTCAACAGCTTAGAATGACCTTTGTACATTTTCTTAATGCACTCCCCCCTTCCCCAGGCGCTGATCTCTAGAACATGCAGTTCACTCTAATATAAAGAGTGTTTATCCAGTAAAATTCAAATCAGTCCCTAAAGCATGCCTGAGATTTCTCTTAAAAGCTGAACACTGAATTGAAATAAACTGAAAATAAGATGGAGGTAAAGGCTTTCCGTTAACAAATTCTTTCTGCCCAGAATGTATTGTTTATGCTGTCTTAAATAGGTTAAATTCAAATGCAAAAATATTTGAAGTTGGTACATGTATATATCTATCTACAAGAAAAAAAAAGACTCGTATTAGTTAAATACATTTCAGAAATAGAAAATTTTGTTCCTTGTTCTTATTTCAATTATAAGAACCTGAATTAAGTTTATGTAAATAATCTTGGTATCTTCTAGCTTTTGGCTTCACAGCATTCTTATTTCATTTTTAATGAGAAACTTGGTAAGGGAATATGAAGTGAGAGTTTGAAGAAAAAAAAAGCAAAATTCAGAAATATCTGGTGAAACCTGACTGTCCTCTAAATTCAATACCTACTTATCACCAGCAGAACTAGATACTTTAGATCTACAATCAAACCTCTATCCTGTCTTTTGACTTAGATTATGAAGTAGTAGCTTGCTTTTATCTTCTGTAGATAAACCACTAGGATGAGAACAAGCGTATCTAAGAGTTTTGTGAGTTTTGGTATACAGCAGAAGGATGTAGAAACTCAAGGTTTATTTAGATGAAAGTGTTCTAGTGGGCACAGAACATTTTGCCTCTGTTCCTCTGCTAGTATTCCAGCAGTCCCCTCCTCACTTTCTCTTCTAATCTTTCAATTCCTGAAACTTTACATGCAAATTAATCTGCTGCTTCTTCCTCAAACTTGCTTGTGGACCATCAGAGGAAGAATTGACAGCACATTTCAAGACTTGCTTATTGCTCTCAATACCAGTAACCAGACAGTGGTAAGGAAGAACAGTAGTTATTCAAGATAAACCGAGTCTCAATCCAAGCATGCTGGATAATAAGAATTTAGCTACCACACTAATCAAATTCATACCAAAGGCGTGCAAAAAGCTATTTTCAAAAGACTATGACTAAAGGTTAACAGGTTTTTACAATTATAGTAAAACAGGAGCTGTGATCCCATTTTATCCCCTCAAACAATTTTTAAGTGCAAGTTCCAAGCATTAAACCCCCCACAAAAAAAACCCAACCCCCAAATCCCCCCCAAAAAAACCCAAACCAACAACCAAAATCCAACCCACAAAGCATTAGATTGTTTATTAACATACAGTGAGCTTAACTTGCTAAATGTTCTTTTTCTAGTACATTTCTGAATAGTGGCCAACTATTTTACTATCACTTACAAAAAAAGTAGGCTGAAGAAGACACCCCATGCAAAGTGGCACCCAAAATTATCTGTTAGGTCAAGACTCATGAAACTAAAACCAGGTCTTAATAGGAAGTGATTTTCAGTCTCAAAACTCCTAGGCAATCTTTGTCACTAATGGAACATTAAGTCAGTGACAGGAGCTTCACCTATAAACTGGTCTAGTCACACTACAGTTTCTACCGAGTCCAACAAAATTACCAGTAACAGGAACAGATATTTTTCCAAATTTAGGTGGCTTAAAAATTTGGTTTGTCAACTGTAGTTTATTAATTATAATTCCTTCTTTCTATAAAGAAAACTGTTCATACATCCCAATTGACAAGCATGAGACCTTTAAATTCCTAAGGTGGAAAGAGATCAAAAGCAGACAAATACACAGAACCAGCTTGCCAATACACAGACACATTATAAAAGTCATTGTTGTAGTTCAGCCCCAGTTGGCAACTGAACACCACACAGCTGCTCACTCACTGCTCCCACCCCTGTGGGATGGGGGAGAGAATCAGAAGAGCAAAAGCAAGAAAAACTTGTGGGTTGAGATAAGAACAGTTTAATAATTAAAATAAAATATTAATAGTAATAATGGTAATAATAATAATAATAATATAATAAAAAGGAAAATAACGAGAGAGATAAATGAAGCCCAGAAAAAAAAAACCAACAAAAAACCAAACCCCAAGCGATATAACCGCTCACCAACTGCCAACCGATGCTGCCAGATCCTGAGCCCCCGGCCAGCTCCCCCCTAGTAAATATACTGGACATGACATCATATGATATGGAATACCCCTTTGGCCAGTTTGAATCTGCTCTCTTAGCTGTGCCCCCTCCCCTCTCGGCTTCTTTGCACCCGGCAGAGCATGGGAAGCTAGAAAAGTCCTTGACTAGTACAAGCACTACCCAGCAACAACCAAAACATTGGCGTGTTATCAACATTGTTTTCATACTAAGTCCAAAGCACAGCACTATGCCAGCTACAGTAAAGAAAATTAACTCTATCCCAGCTAAAACCATGACGGTCATCTTGCTGTGCTGGAGAAAGTCTAGTTAAAATTTAACTATAGCTGTCAAACCAGACGTAAATACTGACTGGCTCCTCGGGCCATCTGCACTTCTGGAACACTCAGTGATGAAGCCAAAACCAGATCCATCTGGGTGGAGGCTGAGCCACCAGTTAATGTAGCCCGTTTAGGGTGTATTCAAGTCCATATTACCCCATTATCAGCAGAGCTCTGAAACACAAGAAAGGTCTTTTTGGAGGGTGCCAATTCCAATGCCAGTCTAGACATGGCCTGGGATGAAAAAGAATCAGAACTACAAGTGTTTGCACCAATATATGTCAGAATCTTGTGTTAGCTGGGCAAATTTACATTTAACATTTAAATTTCAAAATATTAGTGTACATAGTTTAAGTTGTATTTGAGGTGTTAGTTGATTTAAAAAATAAAAAACCCTCTCAAAAATGTTTTAATACAGACCATACTGTACTTGTTAAAATACTAGTCATCCTTAGGTCACAGCTATTTCATCTTTACATGTTATCACTCACAATCCTCTATTTTCTACCTTCAAGTCAATATTTTCAAGATATTAGAAAAGTCATAACATAAAAGCATCTTAAAGACAAACAAATCAAAATCCACTAGTAACACCAAAGTTCTTAAAATTGCTTCACAACTACTGATATACAGTAGTGGCTGCACCTCACTTCAGTTTGACTGGATGGAATAAGGCCTTTATTCACAAGGGAAAAAAAGAGCGGAATTTTTAAATTTGTTTTTTTTGCTTGTTTTTTCCAAAATTAATCTTGCCAAACAGACAAGACACAAACAAACAAAAACCAAAAAACACCCCCACAACCAAAAAAACCCACCAAACTCAACAAATCTGTCAGATTCCTTGATGTTTACTGCAAGGGAAGATTAATTAATTTTCATGTATACTAAACCACACGGGTCATATAGCAAAGATGGTGCATCCATATAATCCCCCTATTTCTTGGTCTGCCAAGTCTGTAAAAAACTCCCCCCGCCCCCCCAAGCAGGTTTGAGTATTATGCTTTTCAGTCTCCCACATAAACGATAACACTGGAATAGTGCTAGTTCTTGATATAGTACTACTATATGTATAACCTTGATAAGGTACTCATAGAGACTGAGGTCTGTGTACTTCTAAACTTTCCAAAATGAGCAAGTAAACCAAACAAGCCTCATTCGCCACATTATTTTACAAAGCCATTATAATCAATTACTGCACCATAGCTAATGGTATTTAAGAACAACAAGACTTCGAGTCATAGCATTATTTTGCATTTTCAAAATACATAATTCCCCTAACTTTTATGGTAGTATGGAGTATGATAAACAACAAAAAAAAAGGGTTTCCAACCAAACGTTCCTGTGCAGATCTCAAGAGGTATCTAAATGAATACCTAATCCAGCAGTTCTTATATTTTCTAATACTTAGAAGGGGGAAAAAATAGTCTTTTAGCTAGCAGATGTGTCTGTTAACAACTGACGGGAGATAGAGGTAGTAAAGACCATCAGTGAAACCCAGGAGTATCTTCTTGATGTGAAAGAGACCACGTTCCAAGCAACTCATCAATGGAAAGAGTTACAAGCCACATTCAGAAAAAAAATCTGCCTTTCAAGTAATTATTTTTTGAAAAAGAGTCCTTATTCCCTGCGCCATTATGTACACACCATCCTGGCTATCAAAGCTTGTGTACTTTATCTATAGCTTAACAACTTAATTGCAGAAAGGAAGGGAACGAGCCTCCATTATTAGAGCAGCTCTGATGAAAAGGGAGAAAGCAAAGTAACGAGGGGGGTCAGCAGAACTACTACCATGGACTTCTGGAGGGCAGACTTTGGCCTGTTCTGGGCACTGGTTGGGAGAGTCCCTTGGGAGGAAGTCCTGAAGGGCAAAGGAGTCCAGGAAGGCTGGGCTTTCTTCAAGAAGGAAGTCTTGCAGGCACAGGAACAGGCTGTCCCCAGGTGCCGCAAGATGAACTGGAACGGAAGATGACCGGCCTGGCTGAACAGGGAGCTTCTGCTGGGACTCAGGAAAAAAAAGGAGAATCTACCACTCTTGGAAGAAGGGGCAGGTAACACAAGAAGAGTACAGGGATCTCATTAGGTCATGCAGAGAGAAAACTAGACAGGCAAAAGCCCAGCTAGAACTCAACCTGGCCATGGCTATAAGGGATAACAAGAAATGTTTTTACAAATACATTAGCAACAAAAAGAGATCCAAGGAGAATCTCCATCCTCTATTGGATGCGGAGGAGAACATTGCCACCGAGGATGAGGAGAAGGATGAGGTACTAAATGCCTTCTTTGCCTCAGTCTTTAATAGTCAGACCAGTTATCCCCAGGGTATTCAGCCCCCTGAGCTGGAAGGCAGGGACAAGGAGCAGAATAAACCCCCCATAATCCAGGAGGAAGCAGTTTACGACCTGCTGAGCCACCTGGATACTCACAAGTCTATTTGGCCAGATGGGATCCACCCGAGAGTGCTGAGGGAGCTGGCGGAGGAGCTTGCCAAGCCACTCTCCATCATTTATCACCAGTCCTGGTTAACAGGGGAGGTCCCAGATGACTGGAGGCTTGATGATGTGACGCCCATCTACAAAAACGGCCGGAAGGAGGATCCAGGGAACTACAGGCCAGGCAGTCTGACCTCGGTACCGGGGAAGGTTATGGAGCAATTTATCTTGAGTGAGCTCACCAGATATGTGCAGGACAACCAGGGGATCAGGCCCAGGCAGCATGGGTTTATGAAAGGCAGGTCCTGCCTGACCAACCTGATCTCCTTCTATGACCAGGTGACCCGCCTAGTGGATGAGGGAAAGGCTGTGGATGTTGTCTACCTGGACTTTAGCAAAGCCTTTGACACTGTCTCCCACAGCATCCTCCTACAGAAGCTGGTGGCTAACGGCTTGGATGGGTGTACTCTTCGCTGGGTAAAACACTGGCTGGATGGCTGAGCCCAGAGAGTTGTGGTGAACGGAGCTAAATCCAGTTGTCGGCCGGTCACGAGCGGTGTCCCCCATGGCTCAGTGTTGGGGCCAGTCTTGTTTAATATCTTTATCAACGATCTGGATGAGGGGATCAAGTGCACCCTCAGTAAGTTTGCAGGCGACACCAAATTGGGCAGGAGTGTCAATCTGCTCGAGGGTAGGAAGGCTCTGCAGATGGATCTGGACAGGCTGGATTGATGGGCTGGGGCCTATTGTATGAGGTTTAACAAGGCCAAGTGCCAGGTCCTGCACTTTGGTCACAACAACCCCATGCAGTGCTACAGGCTTGGGGAGGAGTGGCTGGAAAGCTGCCTGGCAGAAAAGGACCTGTGGTGCTGATTGACATCTGGCTGAACATGAGCCAGCAGTGTGCCCAGGTGGCCAACAAGTCCAACAGCATCCTGGCTTGTATCAGGAATAGTGTGGCCAGCAGGAGTAGGGATGTGATCGTCCCTTTGTACTTGGCACTGGTGAGGCCACACCTTGAATATTGTGTTCAGATTTGGGCCCCTCATTACAAGAAGGACAATTGAGTTGATGGAGCGTGTCCAAAGAAGGGCAACGAATCTGTTGAAGGGTCTAGAGAGCAAGTAGGTGGTTGTTGGTCTCTTCTCCCAAGTTACTAGTGATAGGACGAGAGGAAATGGCCTCAAGTTACGTCAGGGGAGGTTTAGATTGGATATTAGGAACAATTTCTTTACTGAACAGGCTTCCCAGAGAGGTGGTGGAGTCACCATCCCTGGGGATGTTCAAAGAACATGTAGACATGGCACTTTGGGACATGGTTTAGGAGGCCTGGTGGTGTTGGGTTGTCGGTTGGACTTGATGATTCTAGAGGTCTTTTCCAACCTCAATGATTCTATGATTATGCAAAATATCAAAACATGCATTGCAATTTCTCAAAGTGCAACATCCAAGTATTCTGTCTGGAGTTAGACTAGAGGTATAACATCCCTTTAAAATGGTTTGCATGCAAAATATCTCTGTTTTGGAAATTAAATTAATTTGAAACAGAAAAACCAGTTCCAACAAACACAGCCCCAGGTACATCACCAACAAAGCCCAAATCCATAATTTTGAGGCGCAAAGCCTGCTATCACTTGAATTACAAGAGCAAGCATCTCCCCCACCCCCACACAAACACTGACTAGCCCAAAGAAGACTGCACAGAAACACATCAGCAAAACACTAATCAAGACTCCAGAAGTCTATTAACACTGTAAGGGAGCACTACCCTTTAACTACAGATCATTTGCAGGCTTCACAATGCAGCAAAATAGAAAACTGCATGCAGCCAAAATGCAGAACGTTCCTCCTGATCCAAGCACATGGGTAGGTGGTCTGTACCTCATTCAGAGTTTAGTTCTAGGGTTCTTCCTCCTCATGAATAAACTCAGGTTTCTGCCACTACAGTATTATCCATACCATTCCTTGTTTAAAAAGCAAAATTTTAAAAAGCTTTTTTAAAAAAAAAAATGAAAAAAAAAAACCCAACTCTCAAAAAAAACCCCCCAAAATTAATTTGCTGTTCGAGACCTCTGTTTCATACCAGTGAAATATATCAAGTTCTGTTAGTTTTGACCTGAAGCTTCTCAAACCAGGAGCAATGTACTGAAAAAGCCTCTAAATTAGGAAGACAATGACAAATTAACTCACATTGAAAGCATTGCTTGAGCTACTTTCTGCTTTTCTAAAAACGTCTTTAATTTTACAGGTACCTTTGCTATTTTCCACAATTTTAAAAGAAGAAAAAGAAGAATTTTCTTATCTTGTTTATCACTTTGTGCTGGTTTTGGTTGAGAAAGAGTTAATTCTCTTCACTGTAGTGCCTGTAGTAATCAGGGACCTTTCCAGCTTCCCATGCTCTGCCACCTGGGCAAGAGGCCCGTGAAGGGCTCTGGGTTGTTCATTCTCCCTTCCCCCCGCCTGGCCCGGGTTTCGTGCACCTCTCATTGTTTTCCTTTTCATTGCATTATTGTTGCTGTTGTTGTTATAGTTTTATTTTAATTATTAAACTGTTCTGACCACAACCCATGAGCTTTATTGTTCTGACGCTCTCCCCTGTCCCACCGGTGGGGGAGTGAGTGAGCGGCAGTGTGGGGCTGAGTTGCTGGCCAAACCACAACAGTCTCTTTTGGTGCCCAGCGTGGGGCTCAAAGGGTTTGGGATAATAACAGCTGCTGGTCACAGCACAATGCTCCATTTTTGCAGTATGTGATAAGATTGGTATGGGTTTGTTTAGTCTGTTGTGTTCTGCTGTGATTAGTGATGTTTTGCCTAAGAGATTTGTTATGCAAACACTGGTTTCAGCTTTATCTGGTATTTGGGGCTTTTGCTGAAACCATTACTGTACTTTGGATACCACCTTGTTGAGACAATTAGCAATTGTACCTCCTCCTCGGAGAGATTTTATATGGAGGAAATACAGAATAGTACCTTTGCAACTTTGTTCTATGATGTCTCTGCCTCTATTACAACAACCTTCTTGTATCTTGAACATCCTTGGGTGGTTAAGGGGCACTTATTGTTAGTTTTTGGGCATGTTGTTTTGGTTTTGAATAAGCAACTTAAGAATATCATCCAGGAATCTTCCCCAAGGCTTGATAGTTACGAGTGGCAGGGCATGTGGGATAGCATGGGCAAATACCTAGGGCAGTGGGCACCCCCAGTGTTTTGGAGTTTCACCCCCGAACAAGTGCAGAATCCTGAAAAACTAGTAGAATATTTGGAGAAAGTATGTTATCACCCCGGCAATTCCAGAGAGACACAGATCACTGCAACGTGCTAGGGCTTGGCCCATGTGTACCAAGCCCTGCTCAACAGTATTCAGTGCTCACAAGGGGAAGAGGTGGTCTCTGGATTGAAAGGCAAAGTGACAGGCACTGCGGCCACTCAAACCCCCATGACAACTACTGGACCTGACTCAGAGAATCAACCCGTGCCAGTATCAGTTGCCCCCATACACAAGAAGAAATATTGGAAGTGGACGTCAAGTCGTTTAGAATGGGATGATGAAAAAGCAGGGCCGTCACGAGGAGAGGAGGAAGAAGTCATAAATGAAATATAGACCACCCGATCCCTTTCCTTCAGTGACTTGCAAGATACGCGAAAATATTTCAGACGTCATTCAGGTGAGCACATTGTCACCTGGCTGCTCCGATGCTGGGATAACGGGGCCAGTAGCCTGGAATTAGAGGGAAAAGAAGCCAAACAACTGGGATCCCTTTCTGGGGAAGGGGCCGTTGTAAAAGCAATTGGAAATAAAACACAAGCCCTCAGTCTCTGGAGGCGACTCCTGTCCAGTGTGAGAGAAAGGTATCACTTCAAAGAAGATGTTACATATCGCCTAGGAAAACGGACAACTGTGAGAAAGGCATCCAGTACCTGAGAGAATTAGCCGTGCTTGAGGTGATTTATGGTGACCTGGACGATCAACAGACACCCAAAGATCCAGATGAAGCCGAGTGCACACGACCCATGTGGTGGAAGTTTGTACGGAGCGCACAATCCTCGTATGCAACCTCATTGGCAGTAATGTCCTGGAGAGAGGACGAGGCACGAACAGTGGCAGAGGTGAATGATAAACTCGGGGATTATGAAGCAAACCTCTCCCCCTCCCTCATCTCTGCTGTGGAGAAATTGTCCCAAGAGGTCCAGCAACTGAAATAAGATATGTCCTGCTCCCCACCTCTATGGAGTAGTGTCTCAGCCATTAGGAATAAGCGTTCTTTTGCTCAAAGGAGAGGATAAACACAACAGGGCACCCTACGGTTTTACCTGCATGACCATGGAGAGGACATGATGAGGTGGGATGGCAAGCCTACCTCGACCCTAGAGGCACAAGTACGTGAACTGCAAGGAAGAACAGTAACTCAGGGAGGCTCTTCCAGGAAAGCTGTTGCTCCAGTTTCCAGTGAGCAAGTCCCCAGACAGAGGAGTAGAAGCACTGATTTTATTTCTGAGCTTAATAGAGATAATCTTCATTCATATTTACAGGAAGTGAGTCGCAAATGCCATGATCGGGACTAGAGGGGCCCTGCTTCCAGCCAGGTGGAGGAAAGGGACAACTGAGTTTACTGGACTGTGTGGATCCAATGGCCTGGCACATCTGACCCACAGGAGTATAAAGCTTTAGCTGACACTGGCGCACAGTGCACTTTAATGCCATCAAACTATATAGGGGCAGAACCCATCAGCATTGCTGGAGTGACAGGGGGATCCCAAGAGCTAACTGTATTGGAGCCCGAAGTGAGTCTAACCAAGAATGAGTGGCAGAAGCACCCCATTGTGACTGGCCCAGAGGCTCCGTGCATCCTTGGCATAGACTACCTCAGGAGAGGGTATTTCAAGGACCCAAAAGGGTACAGGTGGGCTTTTGGTGTAGCTGCCTTGGAGACGGCGGAAATTAAACAGCTGTCTACCTTTCCCGGTCTCTCAAAGGACCCTTCTGTTGTGGGGTTGCTGAGGGTCAAAGAACAACAGGTGCTGATTGCCACCACAACAGTACACCGGCGGCAATATCACACCAACCGAGACGTCCTGATTCACATCCATGAGATTATTCGTCAACTGGAGAGCCAAGGAGTCCTCATTAAGACCCCCTCACCCTTTAACAGTCCCATATGGCCAGTGTGGAAGTCTAATGGAGAGTGGAGGCTAACAGCAGACTATTGCAGCCTGAATGAAGTCACTCCACCAATGAGTGCTGCTGTGCCAGACATGCTAGAAATTCAAAACGAATACATAATGCATTGGAACAAGGTGGAGCTCTGGAACACCTTCAATACTTTGATGACATCATCGTGTGGGGCAACACAGCAGAAGAAGTTTTTGAGAAAGGAGAGAAAATAGTCCAAATCCTTCTGAAGGCTGGTTTTGCCATAAAACAAAGTAAGGTCAAGGGACCCGCACAAGAGATCCAGTTCTTAGGAATCAAATGGCAAGATGGACGTCATCAGATCCCAATGGATGTGATCAACAAAAGAGCAGCCATGTCTCCACCAACTAGCAAAAAGGAAACACAAGCTTGTTTAAGTGGTGTGGGTTTTTGGAGTATGCATATTTCAAATTACAGTCTGATCGTAAGCCCTCTCTATCAAGTGACCCAGAAAAAGAATGATTTCAAATGGGGCCCTGAGCAATGACAAGCCTTTCAACAGATTAAACAGGAGATAGTCCATGCAGTAGCCCTTGTGCCAGTCCAGGCAGGACGAAAATATGCCCTGTTCACTGATGGGTCCTGTTGCCTTGTGGGAAGGCACCAGAGATGGAAGGCTGCTGTATGGATGCCTATACGACAAGTCGCAGAAACTGCTGAAGGAGTAGGTGAATTGAGCCAGTTTTCAGAGGTAAAGGCATTCCAGCTGGCCTTAGATATCGCTGAACAGGAAAAGTGGCCAGTGCTCTATCTCTATAATGACTACTGGATGATGGCAAATGCCCTGTGGGGCTGGCTGCAGCAGTGGAAGCAGAGCAACTGGCAGCATAGAGGCAAACCCATCTGGGCCGCCACATTGTGGCAAGATATTGCTGCCCGGGTAGAGAAACTGGTTGTAAAGGTACGGCATGTGGATGCTCACGTCCCCAAGAGTCGAGCCACTGAAGAACATTGGAACAACCAGCAGGTGGAACAGGCTGCCAAGATTGAAGTGGCTGAGGTGGATCTGGACTGGCAGCATAAGGGTGAATTATTTCTAGCTCAATGGGCCCATGACACCTCAGGCCATCAAGGGAGAGATGCATCACACAGATGGTCTTGTGATCGAGGGGTGGACTTGACCATGGATGCTACTGTACAGGTTATCCATGAATGTGAAATGTGCACTGCAATCAAGCAAGCGAAGTGGGTAAAGCCTCTGTGGTATGGGGGACGATGGCTGAAATATAAATATGGGGAGGCCTGGCAGATTGACTATATCACACTCCCACAAACCCGCCAAGGCAAGCGCCATATGCTTAGAATGGTGGAAGCAACCACTGGATGGCTGGAAACATGCCCCATGCCACCGCCCGGGACAGTATCCTAGGCCTGGAAAAACAAGTCCTGTGGCAACATGGAACCCCAGAGAGAATTGAGTCAGACTATGGGACTCATTTCCAAAATAACCTCATAGACACCTGGGCCCCAGAACTTGGCATTGAGTGGTTGTATCACATTCCCTATCATTCACCAGTCTCTGGGAAAATTGAACGGTACAATGGACTGTTAAAAACTACACTGAGAGCAATGGGGGTGGAACATTCAAACACTGGGATACACATTTAGCAAAAGCCACCTGGTTAGTCAACACGAGGGGATCTGCCAATCGAGCTAGCCCTGCCCAGTCAGAACCCTTACATACTGTGGAAGGGGATAGAGTCCCTGTAGTGCATTGAAAAAATATGCTGGCGAAAACAGTCTGGGTTCTTCCTGCCTCAGCCAAAGGCAAACCCATCTGTGGACTTGCATTTGCTCTGAGACCTGGGTGCACTTGTTGGGTGACGCGGGAGGATGGAGGAGTCTGATGTGTGCCTCAAAGGGATTTGATTTTGGGTGAAAACAGTCAATGAACTGAATGATATTCTGTTAATTGCTATCTAATGTTGTATGTCATCACTGCTATGGTTGCTATATGTCATATCAATGGTATCATAGTAACAATCTCCCAAATTAATGAAAAATGAACTTTAATTGAACCAAGCAAAGTGCAGCAGTGATGGAACAAGGACTGACTTCAGCATGCAACAATCCAACACCATATACACCATCTCTCCGGCCCTGAAAGACTCGTACGATAGATGGAGCCCAAAGTCATGGACTAAATGAACTCAGTAGACATTTTGTGGCCATTTGTGGACCCTCTACAGACATTTTACTGGGGTGGTCCATAGACTAAGGGGATGATAAATGATCTCTGTGTATATTATCAAAGGATGGGAAGCAGGGTGGTGGTGGTTATTGAGGTTGAGGGAGGGGGCACATCTAAGAGAGTGGATCCAAACTGTCCAAAGGGATATTTCATATCATATGACATCATGCCCAGTACATTAACTGGGGGAAGTTGGCCAGGGGAAGCAGTGATTATGGCTCGGGGACCAGCAGCATCAGTCAGCGGGTGGCAAGCGGTTGCATCGCTGGTTGGTTGTTTTTTTTTCCGTCCTCCCAAGGTTTCACCTCTCTCTCATTATAATAATAATATAATGAAAAGGAAAATTACTGTTTTATTTTCATTATTAAATTGTTCTTATCTCAACCCACAAGTTTTCTTACTTTGGCCCTTCCAATTCTCTCCCCCATCCCACAGGGGTGGCGGGAGCAAGCGTGCGGCTCTGTGCTGCTTAGTTGCTGACTGGGACTAAAACACGGCTATAGCACTTTCTTTCTCTCTTCCTTTAGTTTGTCACTGCTTATTTAATAACTTCAGAGACCAGACTGCTTCATGATGCCAAAAAGTATGCTCATGTCATATCAGAGAGGAGCATTTTTTTCCAAACATGAAAAGGCAGTCCATACTTGACTAATAGATATATGTGTACACATGCATTTGTACACACTGTAGTCCAAAAGATAAAATGAATTTTTATGAGCTAAAACATATCCAATCCAACATTTTTTTATTACTAAAAAATAAGAATCAGTTAATACCTTAGGCACATGAGCAAAACTTCCTAAGTTGAAAATCACACAAACTGAAGGGAGCAGAGAGGAAGGAATTAAGATAAAAAAGAAACCTGAGAGCAGTGAGAAAATCCTCAGGAGTGCACAGCTGCCATTCAGTCATTTAAACAACAAATAAAAATTAAAGTAATGCACTAGTAAAGTGAATAATAACGATGAGTAAATTAAAGCCTACTCCACTGACACAAAAATGAGGAATAAGTGATCCACAGTTGTTTTCTTTCTTTCCTGTTACATCAGATATTTAGGCAGCTCTACTCTGTTCATACCTACCATATAAAGGGATGACTTTTAAACTAAAAATAATGTATATTTTATATACATTGTTATTCCAAGAACCCAGTCTAGAAACATGACCTTTTTATCCTATCACAAGTCCATGATTCATAGGCTTACATCCTTAAATCCTTACAAGAAAAATGTATTTTGCTCCACCCACCTCTATGACAAATTTTTAGTTTAGCTTTCTTTATATTAAACCCACATAACTCCATGACTTGCAGAAAAAAGGCATATTTAACTGAACAACTTTTTCAAAGCGATTACTCTCATATTTGACATTTAACAATATTGTGCAGTAAGCCAGGCACTACAGGTTTTTCTGTCAAAATATACTTTAAGTATATTATACTGTTAGAATTTTAATTAGCCAGAAAAGGGCAACTGAAGTATTATGCTACAGAAAGATTAGCAGATTTATTATTAATAAACATATATAAAAAATAAGCTGCTGACACACAATCCTGGCTCAATGAGCTAAAAAGTCAACCATAACCTGCAATAATCAATACGCTTTTTAGGCCAATATCATATTCACATACAAGTTTGAGATGTAACAAAAGCCAACAATTAGAATAAGAGGTCCACATAATTATGATCACAGCAAAAAGGACGTAAGTCTTCACTTTGAACAATGTGTCAGGATAATTGTAAACAGAGGCAAACAGCTGTTCTTCATGATCTGTGCACCACCAGAAGTCTTTCTGTTGTGATCACAGTCATATAAACCTTTATTTCCTTAATTCTAAAATACATTTTTGTTTACTAACATTGAAAACAAGATCCAAAATTATTCAAGAATTTGAGGGAGAGGAGGAGTAAAGAGCAAAGTGATTATTCATTTCCAATGTAGAAGAGAATTCTTCTCCTTTATGCATCTTTCCCTATTCTAGTCTTAATGGCACAAGCGAATTTTACGTACAGCATATTTGGTTTGTTAAAAAACAGTATGAAAAACATCCTAAATTTTACACAATGTATGCTCATATATTTATTACTACACAAACCTGCTACAAATAGGAGTTCTCAGCAAAAGTTGATTAGCTTTTTTCACATGCATAAATACAAAGTCTTTAGATTAAAATGTATCAATTTAGAATTACATTTTATAGCCAGTATTAAATGAGTATGCTGAAAAAAACTCATAAAAATGTAGCTAAATACACTTCATCTCTTACTGGAAAAAACATTCACATTATGAGACTAGAGGAATATTTTTGGATGTCAGTCTCCTAAAGAACACATGAGTAACTTCACCCTTATTTACTACAAGGAACAATGAAGCGATGAACTTACCTTTAACACTTTTTCTGTTAACATCAGCTCCTTTCTCAAGTAAATACTGAGCAATTTCTTTGTGGCCTTTGTAACATGAGATCATCAAGCACGTATGCCCATGACGGTTTGATACTTCCAAGTCTGCTTTGTGCTCCACAAGATATTTTACTATTTCCAGGTGACCATCAAAACAGGCAGCTCTAAGTGGAGTTGAATTTGTTAGAGTTGTGTTGTTGACAGATGCACCATGATCTAACAGACACTGAACCACCTTCAAGTGGCCAGCAGCTGATGCTGCCCATAATGGCGGAGCTCCCTCAATAGTTTCACCATCAAAATTAACTGAACCACCAATTTCTATAGAAGCAGAGCAATAGTCCAACAAGTATTCCACCATGTCAACATGCCCATAACGGGCTGCCATCAAAAGCGGTGTGGCACCATTGGTTTTTTCTGACATTAGTAAGGCCACCTCTTCTCTGGTTTTGCTTGCCAGTAACTTGGAAAGGAGCCGCAGCTTGCCATCACAAGCTGCATTGAACACTGCTGTCTTTAGATCCATTTAGTCTGCACCTCTATTTCTTGAAGGATACACACCTGCCTTTTTCAGTCGCAAACAAAAGCTTATTAGAAACACACAGCCCAAACAGAGCATCCCCAACTTTTTCTCAGATCAGGCAGATGGGACAACATGGAGACTCTGAATGAGGTCCTGACCAAGTACAGGCTGCACTTGATAACTCTGCAAAAGAAAAGAATTCTGAATGTTTTTACCTTCTACTTCTCAAATAAGTATATGCAATTACATTTTTCTACAGCTATACTCAAACAAGCCACTGGTTGTGGTGCACCAACATCCAGCGGCCTTCCATGGGACTTCCCTGGACTGCACGGTGCCCCTTATGGAAAGATGTTGAGCAGGAAGCCTGATCTTAGCAGTGCGTTACCTGTACCATTTGCAAGAAAACACTTTCCCCTCACAACATAACAAACCGTACACTTATATCAACTTCTGCTTTTAAGCACAGCCTAAGCAAAGAACCATTAGCCCCCCCCCCCCCCAATCCCTTCAGGTCCTCTGCAGAACCCCAAGCTCACAGACGCGCCGCCATGCTACCTCCACCCTACGGGCAGGGGAGCAAATTCAGAGCCTGACCGGAAAGACAAAACACGTCCTTGCCACAGTCGTTTGATTTAGTATCAGACACTGCCAAAACCCTGAACTTGCCCTTCCACCACAACCACCCTCAGCCTGCCCAAAGGCCCCCCCCGACCGACAAATCTCCTCCTTCAGGACCACGCTATATTTGCCTCCCACCCCAAAGCCGCCTACCCCCCCAGGATTACCCCCGATGCCTCCCTTCAGATCGCCCCCCTCTTCTCCATCCCTAATCCAACAAGCACCCGCTCCCTACCTCTGGGCAACCCCCCCATACCACCCCAGGGCCCCCAAAACCCCTTCCCAGCTCCCTCAGAGCCGCTCCCCACACGACCGCTACGACAGGGCGGCCTCCACCGCCTGCCCAGAGCTGGAGAGGCAGTAGCACCGCCGCCACCGCCCACAGAGAACATATCGGTGAGGAAGGACCCAAGGATGCGGGCTACCTTCCCAGGACGCCACCGGCTCTCTCCCGCCGAAGCCACCCTAACACGAAAGCGCCCGCCACCTCCCGCACTCCGTCCAGCTCCTCCATGACAGACCAATCCCCACAGCAACTAGCCTCCACCACTGACCCGGCACCCAGGCACAGCGGAACCTACCAAGCATATCCCGGCCGCCACCAGGCCCAATGAGAAACACGCCCGAGCGCCGCCAGCCACTCGAAGCAGGGTGGGGGCGGGACTACGCCGCCGCCCAAGCTATGCTGAGAGCGGGGCGGTGCTGTCGGGCGGTGGTGGTGCGGCAGCTGTCCGCTAGGGGGGCAGGCGAGAGCCCCGCATTGCCCTCTGCTACAGCGCGGGTGGGCTGGAGAACGCAGCGGGGAGGTAGGTTTGGGTTAGCTGTGGTGTGTGTGGATCAGGTAGGGGGTTTTCTTTTCCCCAGCCCGTGCCTTATTTTCCTTTCTCTAGAATAAAACAAAGGGCGGAGCAGCGCTACAGCGGAGCGTGCACCGGCGGGGAGGGATGTCGCAGGGGTGAGGGGACAGTGGGGGCGCACGGTACCGGGGGAGGGGCGCTTCCATGGAGAGCGGCAAAACCCCGCAGGGCTGCAGGAGGAAAACCCTCGCGGCCGGCCATGTGTGGATCTGCTCAGCAGCTCCGGGCAATAAACTCATCCCTTGCAGAGGGATGCAAAAACTGCCCGGTCTGGAGAAAGAAAAGGGAGTGTTTCCTCCTCAGAAATAGATCGGTTTACTGCTGAATTGAAGGAGGTGATTAGATGCTCCTTCATTTAGTGGGAGAGACGGCCATGAAGGCCTTCAGCACCTGCAGCTCATAGGCAGACCTTCCCTGCCCACCCATGATATAGGCTGGGGTGAAGGGGCTGGTGTGGGGGCTCCAGTGTGTTGCTGTGCCTGTGGGGAGGGATGGGAGCCCCAATGGCCTTGTCATGGAAATTCACAACTGGCCTGTGCTAACTGAGGAGAGAGGCCAGGGCACAAAGTGTAGGATTACAAGGGTAAATATTTATCCATGCACATGAGGTTCCCCAGCCAAATTGGGGCACCCCAACTGTGGTTTTACACAGGGTTCTTATACCCTTCAAACGTTCAGGTACAACATGATTTGACTAATCACTAACACACTACCCGCTACTAATCATAGTAAAATTTTGCAAAGCAGCTATAGTTTTGCAGCATTCTTGCTGCTTGTCTATTGACCCAGATGTCCCTGGAGTCAGTCTTGCTATAACTAACTATAGTTAGTTAGTTACAATGCCAGACGATGCTGGGAGGGTTTCAAAGATGTGTTAAAGGGGCTAGGATGCTGGCATTATCTTGGTTGTCCAGGGGTATCCTTTATCCTTCATGGACAGCTCTAAGCTTCCAAGAAGCAAAGTCCTTATTTCCAGGGCCAGGCTGTCCTTTAGTTTGTTTTACTTAAGCATGAACAATACCGAAGTCTCCAGTAAAACTCCACTACCTCATAACATTACAGTGTATAATGGGAACCAATATATATATTACCAAAGTTAATACCCTTTCATACTATAAAGACTGGTTGATAGAGTAGTTAGGGACGTGAATTTTCATAACAGTCCCTCCTTTTATTTTGGCCATCAGGGTCACATTATATTATATATTATTTTAGTAGTAAGTTGTCATGGTTTTAGCTGGGATAGAGTTCATTTTCTTCACTCTAGCTGGCATAGTGCTGTGCTTTGGACTTAGTATGAAAATAATGTTGATAACACACGGATGTTTTAGTTGTTGCTGGGTAGTGCTTGTACTGGTCAAGGACTTCTCCAGCCTCTCATGCTCTGCCAGGTGCACAAGAAGCCAGGAGGGGAGGGGGCACAGCTAAGAGAGCGGATTCAAACTGGCCAAAGGGGTATTCCATATCATATGACATCATTCCCAGTATGTTAACTGGGGGGAGCTGGCTGGGAGGCAGGCAGCAATTGTGGCTCGGGAACCGGCAGCGTCGGTTGGCAGTTGGTGAGCGGTTGTATCGCTTGTGGGTTTTTTAATCCCTTTTAATTATATTATTATTATAATTATTATCATCATTACTATTTTATTTTAATTATTAAACTCTTCTTATCTCAACCCACAAGTTTTCTTGCTTTTGCTCTTCCGATTCTCTCTCCCATCCCATGGGTGGGGGGAGTGAGCGAGCGGCTGCGTGGTGTTTAGTTGCCGACTGGGGCTAAACCACAACATAAGTCGAGTGCATATGGTAATACAAAACTGCAAATAGACATATATAATTACAAAGCAAAATAAGTTACCGAATACAACAGCCAAAATCCTTTTAGTTCACAGTCCTATACTTAGGTCTGGGAGCCAAGAGGTTGGAAGACTGGTGAGGAGGATTGTAAACACTCTCAGGTGACTTGCAGCTGGGGTGTAGAAAAACACATCTGTCATTCTAATTGTTGTTTAGCCTTGTGTGTTGGACAAGTAGAACATCTGTGTTTAGATCACATAGGCCTGGGATAGACTTAGAGGCACCCTATCGAACATACTTGAGATTCCTGCCCTGCTGCGAGATAGATCAAAGCACAGTGGTAAACTACGCCTGCGCAAATCCCTGATAAAGAGGCGAAAACAGCAGGTCTGGAGATCCTCTAGCGTGGACCGAGCTCCGTGGTGCCTGTGTCCCCGCTTGTGTGCCAATGCCTGGGTGCTGCTTCGGGGATCCCCTGGTTGGCGAGGTAACGAAAATAAATTTACTCTTTGCATTTCATCCGTGGTTTTGTGGTTATTCCTGCATCCTGCCTGTGCCGGCTCACACACCACCTAAATAGATTTAGGGGAGATTCCTGTCTTACTTCATGTAAGACTTTTAAATGAGTTTTATCTTGTTTATATTAGTTTCAATTTTCTTGTCCTGATTTACATAAAACCAGCAGCTATTGTTCAATAATGCACATATCCCGTCCTGTGCTGCTAATAGGTAGTCTAAGGCTAATCGATTCTGTATTACCATTTCTGATAATAATTTGATTTTCTTTTTCTGTAGGGCTACAATATTATCTGCAGTTTTATTAATGCACCTAGCATACACTTCTCATCCCAGGTTGAGGGTAAATACTTAAATGCCCTTTCTCCACATATCCAATATTGCCCTGGTAGTTGTGTAAATAGGGTAGTATAATCCTCAAATAATTCTTAATCATGTAAACTATTTCATGCAAAAGGGTTAGCATGTGCCGGATCTGGTTGTTTAGGTAAACCAGTAAGGCTTGGACCCAGATTAGATGACTCAGAGCAATCAGGTTCTCATAGGCCCATAGTGGAAACCAAAATTTTACAATTATCTTTAGTTTGATTATGGCTTCCTACAGAATACCAGGTTAATCTATCTGTGAACATTGTTTTGCAGTTTGCAGAGCCCAATAAACTCCATCCCAGAACAAATCGACAATGTGATGTCTCATTATAATAGGTTTTGTGTAAGGGTTTTTAAAACTATTAATAGTAAGAAAAAAACAAACAGCATATTGTAACAAAGACAATTATCTCTTGATTACACGCTAATTTTAAGTAAGGATATAGTTCAGTCCATGGGCAATTCATAAATATCAAATTACTTTCCACTTTCTTGTTGTCAAATTTTAAGCAAGGTTAGCAAGTCCACAGCCGATCCACTAGCTCTGTGTAAATTCCTGGCCACAGGTAATTTTGTCTCTGCAGTGGTGGATGTTCTCTTGGTGGCAGGAGGGTTTCCTGGTTCCAATTCTAGACTGGTTGCAGCTTTCAGGTGGGAGTGATGGATCCAAGTAGATTTTTCTTCCACCTTTACTGCTGAGAAAGGTTAGCAATACCAAAAATTATCCCTCCCACCAAGGAGATAAGTTATCCTTTCTCTTGTGTACTTTTACCCAAACATAATTTCCTAGATTGAAGGGGTGCAGAGCCCCTTCTAGAGGTACTGGTTGTACTAGCTGTGCCTGGGCCTGACTGTATTTTAATAATTTCTGAACCTGTAAAATATACTGGGTCACATTTTAATTTCCTGCTAATAAACTTACATGAGCAGGTACATAAGTTTCGGGGAGTTGCATCGGTCTTTTGAATTCATGAAGGCTAAAGGTAGTGTGTGCAAGACACAGTTACTTATTTGGCTGTAGCATAAATTCCTGGCACAAACCAATTCTTCAGCACTGTCTGGGCTAGTGCAGCAGTCCCAAAATGCCCTAGATGGTAATGCATATTTGCTATGGGAATAAGGTGTTGCTTAGGTAAAATAGGAAGGTTTTCCATACCTGCTCTCCATATTCTCTGGGAGCCTTTGGTCACCTCATACCTCTTCCAAGAGTCAATTTCTGCAGCAGGAACAGTCAAACATATCTTTTCAGGAGCAGGTAACACCAGGTCAGACCATTGGACTGCTTGTAAGCCCAGTGGTTCGTACGGCTGTCGTGCTGCGGCTTTAGTGGCAATATCTGTTAGACTATTTCTCATCTCTTCTTTTGTCCTGCTGGTATGGGCTGGCTGATGAACGACATCAAGATTCTCTGGCAATTGTATAGCTTTTAATAGTTCAGTAATTTGTGGAGCATTTGATATTTTACTTCCACTAGGAGTTATAAACCCATGCAGCTTCCATAAATGCCCAGTAGAGTGGCATACTCCAAATGCGTATTGAGAATCAGTATAAATATTTACAGTGTTTTCTTTGGTTGGCTGACAGGCCTTTGTTAATGCAATTAATTCTGCTGCTTGTGCACTCAGCTTTGGACTGAGTGGTGAAGCCTCCACTACTTCATTCACAGTAGTTATTGAATAATCTATAACCCAGTTGCCATTCAGATAATATGAGGATCTGTCAACAAATAGTTCCAGATCGGGATCTAGAAATGGCACATCTGTTAAATCTTCTCAAGTCTTTTCAGCTTCATGGGTTGTTACTACACAGCTGTGGAGTGGAGTTTCTTCCCCAGGTAAAGGGAGTAGAGTAGCAGGGTTCAGCATATTAGTTAACATCCCTGAGGCTATTCCTTTCCTTTCATGTACAACAAGATAAATGGCTTACTGTAGTCTGGCAATCCCAGAGCAAGTGCAGCTTGCTTCAAAAGCTTGAATGTCTTTACCTTGTCTGTTGTCCAGTGAATGGGTTCTCCAGCATCTTGAGCAGTAATCTGTATCAGTGGTTTTGTCATTTCCTCGAAAGCAACTATCCAGGGTTGGCAGAATCCTACAGCTCCTAAAAAGGCTCATGTTTGTTTCTTGTAACTGGTCAGGGAAGATTTTTAATGGCTTTAATATGGTTTTCAGATAAATGCCACTCCTCTTGCTGATGTTTTACACTTCTCTTATAAAAATTGTAACTTAATGTGGAGAAGCCCTATGGCCCTTCTCAGCTAAGGCAAACAGTAAGGTGTCGTGGTTCAGCCTCAGTTGGCAACTAAACACCACGCAGCCACTCGCTCACGTCCCCCCACCCCTGTGGGCATGATGTTACATGACATGGAATATTCCTTTGGTCAGTTTGAATCCGCTCTCTTAGCTGTGCCCCCTCCCCTCCCGGCTTCTTGTGCACCCGGCAGAGCATGGGAAGCTAGAAAAGTCCTTGACCAGTACAAGCACTACCCAGCAACAGCCAAAACATTGGTGTGTTATCTCAACATTGTTTTCACGCTAAGTCCAAAGCACAGCACTATGCCAGCTAGAGTGAAGAAAATTAACTCTATCCCAGCTAAAACCATGACATAAGGCATGGGTGTCAGCTATACAAAATTCCTTGACTTATTAATAATTCATCAATATATTGTATCAAAAACAGATCCTTTTTTTTAAACACATCATCCTGAAAATCTTTTACTAACATTTTAGAAAAATAGTGGAGGACCCAGCGAAGCCCTGAGGGAGCCTTGTCTATGTTAGCTGTATCTTTCCACAAGTAAATGCAAAAAGGTATTGAGAGCCTGGATGAAGAAGTTGCCCATGTATGTATTAGACAGGGGTAATTATGTTCATTAAATAAAAGGTTTAAGACCAGATTCTCATAAGAAGAAGGAGAAAAATATTTTGTATTCAGAGGCTGCTGTAGTGACTGCACAATAGATGCCTGCTAACCGTCAATCCTGGGTGAAATCTAGCTGCCCCTGTTGAATAGAGCAGGGCAAGACTGCACCATAGGATTGAGAGTTCCTTTTGGGAGGCTTTCTCTTTCTTCTTCTTTCTTCTTCTTTCTTCTTCTTTCTTCTTCTTTCTTCTTCTTTCTTCTTTCTTCTTTCTTCTTTCTTCTTTCTTTCTTCTTGTTTCTATTTTCTCTTTTTTCTTTTTTCTTTCTTTTTACTTTTTTCATTTTACTTTTCTATTTTTTCTTTTTTCTTTCTTTTTTCTTTTTTCCTTTTTCTTTTTTCCTTTTTCTTTTTTCTTTTTTTTTTCTTTTTTCTTTCTTTTTTCTTTTTTCTTTTTTCTTTTTTGCTCATACTGGGCACTCCCATTTCCAATGGTGGCCTTGTTGTCCACAATAATTGCAGTTCCTTGTGCTGATAATAGTCCTCCTTCTTTCCAAAGGACTGGGAAGGCTGCCATATGAGGATAGGCTGGGACAACTGGGATTGTTCAGCCTTGAGAAAAGGAGGCTCAGAGGGGATCTCATGACCATGTACCAGTACTTAAGGGGTAGCTAGAAAGAAGATGGAGACTCCCTTTTTACAAGGAGTCGCATGGAGAGGACTAGGGGGAATGGACACTAGTTGCTCTTGGGGAGATTCCGATTGGACACCAGAGGGAAATTTTTCACAGTGAGGACAGTCAGCCATTGGAATAATCTCCCCAGGGAAGTGGTTGACTCGGCCACGTTGGACACCTTCAAGAGTCGTCTGGACAGGGTGCTGGGCCATCTTGTTTAGACTCTGCTCTACCTAGAAAGGTTGGACTAGATGATCCCTGAGGTCCCTTCCAACCTGTGATTCTGTGATTCTGTGATGTCATCAGTGTAATGCAACAGTTTACAACTTGGGGACAGGCTGTACTCCTCCAAGTGATGAGCCACAATCCCATGACAAATTGTTGGGCCATGCAGGTATCATAGAATCATAGAATCACAGAATATCCTGAGTTGGAAGGGACCCACAAGGATTACTGAGTCCAGCTCCTGTCCCTGCACAGGACAACCCCAAATTCACACCCTATCTCTGAGGGCCTTGTCCAAGTGTTTCTTGAATATTGTCAGGCTTGGTGCCATGACTGCCTCCCTGGGGAGCCTGTTCCAGTGCTCCACCACCCTCTGGGGGAAGAACCTTTTCATAATATCCAACCAAACCCTCCCCTGGCACATCTTCCTGCCGTTCCCTCGGGTTCTGTCATTGGTCACCAGAGAGATCAGATGCCTCAGGTATCCCTGAGGTAGTACCGTAAATGTGTACCACTGGCCTTCCCAGGAAAAGGCAAACTAGTCCTGTGACTCTTCAGCAAGAGGAATACTGAAGAAGGCATTTGTGAAGTCAGTTATGGCATGCCAGGCTCTTGCCTCGGTTTCCAGTTACTCTAACTGGGTGACAGTGTCTGGCAGGACCGCAGCCATGGGAGGGGCACCTTTATTCAAAAGCTGGTAATCCACAGTCATAGGCCAGGACCCATCTGGCTTCTTCACAGGCCAAATAGAGCTATTAAAAGGTGAATACGTCTGTTGGATAACCCCTGCTTCTAACAACCGTTTAATAGTTTGAGACGTCAGTATGCACCCCCTCTGCCCCCGGCAGACGGTATTGTTTTAAGGCTGTAGGCTTGGTGAGGGGGAGCCACAGTCCTCCCTGCTATAACCTCCCATATCCGAGCTGATTGGATACCAACGGAATTATTTTCCCCCAGTGGGATAAAAAGTCTTGCCTGCTAACAGATTATGCCCTATGACGTATTCAGGCACTCTCACACTCCATACTTAAGCCGAAAACAGTGGGTATCTTTCTAGTTGCAAGATAAGAGGAACTTCTCAATCTGGTTCTTTCCTTCTCCTGAATGCATTAATATTTATCAGTTTATTCTTGGGGCAATGGGACAGATTTCCATGAATTAGGGTTACTTATGCTCTGGTGTCTATCAGGGCCATCACCTGTTGTTTATTATGCCGACTCCAGGGTATTACAAGCAGAATGCGTGGACAGCAGTCCCCTCAGCTAGCTCCCTTTATCAGCCGTTTGTTCCTGTGCCCGTAAGGTCTTTATTAATTTGGCATCTTTATTATCATATTTAGGTGGTGTCTTAGGTAGCGTTGTTTCTTTTTCTGGTAATAATGCCATGATGCCTGTTTCTGCAGCCTCTTTGGCAGCTTTATCTGCCAATTGATTACCTATTTCTGGTGGGGTCTTTCCTGTTCGGTGGGCTTTGCAATGCATTATTGCAACTGCCATCGGTTTTTAGATGTTCTCTAGTAATCCTTGTATTTGTGCTGCATGCCTGATTTCAGTTCCTTGTGCTGATAATAGTCCTCTTTCTTTCCAAATGGCTCTATGCGCATGCACTACCCCAAAGGCATATTTTGAATCAGTCCAAATATTTACACGTTTGCCTTCACTTAACTGCAAAGCTCGAGTAAGAGCAATCAGTTCAGCCTTTTGGGACGATGTTTTGGTGGGCAGTGCTTGTGCTTCTACCACCACATTGACCGTGGTAACTGCATATCCTGATATTCGTTTTCCTTCTGTAGGGGAATAGACAGGGATCGGCGACCGGAAGATCACGGGATGTGACGGAAAGATAGACTCCTCCCCATAGGAGTGGCAGGAACAGGAAGCTCAAGAGCTATATAAGCGTGTGACGCAGCTAAATAAACGGACATTTTGTATCCATCATATTGATGTCTGTGCATCACTGTCCCCAGGGTGGGTAGAGCCCTGTGTCCCGGAGATATGCGGCCCAAGATAAGTTCTCCCATAGATGCGTACAGCTACACCTTCTTTCATAAAGCTACTGCCGTCCGTGTACAGTTCCCAATCCGCATCCTGCAAGGGAACATTCTTTAAATCAGGCCTACTTGAATAAACTTCCTCAATGGTCTGCAGGCAGTCATTTTCAGGCTTTCCTTCTTCCTGTCAAGCTGAGAGGAACATAGCAGGGTTAGCCATGGCAGTAGTCTTTAGGGTCACATCATCTGGGTCTATCAGTACCACTTGATATTTTAGCATTCTACTAGAGGACAGCCAATGTCCGCCCTTCTGGTCCAATACTGTAGTTACCATGTGTGGAACATAAACAGTTATCTTCTTTCCCATGGTAAGCTTCCGAGCATCTTGTATTAATAATACTGTTGTAGCTACTGCTCATAAACATCCAGGCCATCCCTGACTCACCGGATCCAATTGCTTAGAAAAATATGTCACTGCTCGTTTATATTCTCCTAAGCATTGGGTTAAAACACCAAGGGCTACGGCTTGCCTTTCATAGGTGAACAGTTCAAAAGGCTATTCTAAATTAGGCAGCTCTAAAGCTGGAGCTTTCATCAAGGCTCTTTTTAGTTGAATGTATGCATTCTGATTTTCATCTGTCCATTGCAGGGGGCCCTTCGATGATTTCAATAGTTCATACAAGGGCTTCACCATCAGTCCATAATTAGCAAGTCACAAGCGACACCATTCCTAAAAAGGTTCTCAGTTCGTGGACATTTCGAGGTTCTGGAAGATGACAAATAGCTTCCTTCCTCTCATTACTTAACTGTCTCTGTCCTTTCAGGATTCCAAAACCCAAATATGTTAGTTTCTTGTGCAATCTGAGCTTTTTCCTTTGACACTCAATAACCACTAAGTCCAAGGAAATTTAATAAACTGATTGTCAGTTCCAGACATACCGCTCGGGAGTTTCCAGCTAACAGTATATCGTCAACATACTATAGCATTATCCCATTCTTATTGTCTTGTCTCCACAGTTCTAATTCTTTTGCTAATTGATTTCCAAAAATTGTCGGACTGTTTTTGAATCCTTGTGGTAACACTGTCCAGGTATAGTGGGTCTTCAGGATTTTCCCACTCAAAAGCAAAAAGTTCCTGACTTTCAGAATCAAGAGGTATGCAGAAAAAGGCATCTTATAAATCTAAAACTGTAAACCAGCCTTGTTCACTAGTGAGGGTAATTAGTCATATATATGAGTTTGCAACCACCGGATGTGTGTCTTGTACTATCTGATTTATTGACTCACATTCTACCAGTAATTTGTATTTCAAAATTTTCTGAATTATTGGTACTAGGCCAATTCTCGCTTCTAGTTTTAAAGGATATTGTTTAGTTCTTATCGGTGCTGATCCTGGTTTAAGGTCTATCCTTACAGGTTCAGCTCTCTTTGATTTCCCTGGTACCTCTCCTGCCCAGGCAATGGCTATCACTTCATTTTCAACTTCAGCTGGGATTTTCTTTTCCACCTGTTCAATTTCCTGCAATAACAATATTGAAGCTTGGATAAATTTAGACTCAGGCAGTATTACTTCCACTTCCCCATTTTTAAATTTTATCTCGGCTTCTAATTTTTCTAATAAATCTCGGCCTATCAGAGGTTTGGCACACCTGATAAATACAGAAATTGATGTGTTACCCACTGCTTTACAATTTTAAATTTCATAAGTTTAAAGAAGGGCCGTGTCTCTGCCTTTCCTGTTGCACCAATAATTCTTACAGTATCATATCCTAATTCATGCCTTTTTGTATTTAAAACTGAATAGGTTGCCCCTGTATCAACTAAGCATTCTCTCTCTGTTTCATCTTCCCCCAGCTTAATCTTAACCAGAGGCTCTGCTGGGGAAGATCCCTCCGGTCTCCTTCAGTCCCTAGCTTCTATAGCCATCACGGCAGTGTCTGATTCCTCAGATTTCTGCAAAGCTGGACATTCTTGCTTCCAGCGCCCCTCCTTTTTTGCAATAAGCACACTGAGTCTCTCCTACTTGGGGTTTTGGGAATCCTCTGCCACGTCCTCTTCCTCGGTAACCACCTCTAAATCCACCCCAAGTCCTCACCGAGGACCATAGGTCCCTCCTAGCGCAGCTATTAGTCTGGCATTCCCCTTTTCTTTCTGCTGATCCCTATGTCTATAAACCACCCAAGTCTCTAGCATCTGCTCCCTGTATCATTTGCAACTTTCTCCGAATATCATCAGCAGACTGCCCAGTAAACAAAGTCACTAACTGACCTCTCCCTTCTTCTGACTTGGGCTCAAGGGTCATGTACTTCCGGGCAGCTTCTTTCAATTTATTTAGAAAATCAGTCAGAGACTCTTTTCCATCTTGCTTGATTTCATATAATTTTGACCAATTTGTTGCTTTCGGTATAGCATTTCTTATACCGACCAAAAACAACCTCTGATATTGCTCCAATAACAATTTATCTCCATGATCATTAGGGTCCCAGTCAGGATCTACTAAGGGAAAGTGTTGTTCTACTTGTCCTTGCAATACCTCTGATGCCACCTGACCCTCAACCTGTGTTCTTGCAGCTTTACGAATCCTTTCCCTTTCTGTACTATCAAATAATACTTGCAGGACGGTTCCAATATCCTTTCAATCTGGATCCTGAGTTTTAATCATCATCTCAAAAGTATTAGCCGCATGCTCAGGATCATCCCTATAGCTACCGGCAGCTATTTTCCAGTTATTTAAGTCTGCGATTGAAAAAGGCACTTTCACCACGACCGGGCCCTCATTCCTAACCCTGGTGCTTTGCACTTCCTTTCGCACCTTCCCCCTTGCTTTTACTTTCTTATACAGGATCCACAAATAAGGAGTTGGCTTGCCCTCTCTCTCTGCTCCCTAGACACTCCTGCCTGTATTAGTGCCGGAAGCATCTCTTGCCAAGTAACCTTTTCCTTCGGCTGTTGCATTTGAAATGCTTCAAGCTCCAGCTCCTCTTCTTCAGTCTGATAACTGCCAAGCTGTCCTAGCCATAGAATAACACCCTTCCAACACTGGTTTTCCCACGGCAGCTCCTAGCAAGGAAATTATTGGTTCCTTCAGGGTAAGTGGGGCTGATACCCTAAGCTGGCAAATATAAGAACCCTCTAAAACCCAATTTGTAGTTTTAGAAAGCAGGCATTCTTTATTGCAGCGCCAGGTGCACAGGGGATCACTCCACCTAGTGTGTGCGCCGAGTTGCTCTACTACAGGGGTTCTATGCAATCAAAATATACATATTAGATTTCTAGGAAATAATTACCATATTCATACTAGTCTTGGAACTCATTATTATGTGCAAGTGTCCTTAATGCATGCACATTCATGTTCATTGGTGGTCTTCCAGGGTCCTCTGGTGGTCATCGATAGTCTTCCTCACCGTGTCCACTGGTTGAACTCAGTCTTTGGGCCTCCTCAGTTCACTTTTTGCTTGGTTACACAATTCTTACTGATACTAAACTAGCTTATTCTAGCACATTTGTTGTGGTTTAGCCCCAGCTGGCAACTAAGCCTCACACAGCCATTGATCCCTTCGGGTTGATCCCTTCGGGTAGATCCCTTCGAACATTCTCACTTGTTTAACCAATCAAGCGTAATATTCAGAAGGATGTTCAGCATCTTCTTGCTGGCATTCTTGGACCTTAGCCCAATTTAGAGTCTTCCTTCCTGCCAGTTCTAAGGATTCTAACAATCCCCGTCTCGCGCTTTGCAGCATACCTCTATTGGCTGGTAAATTTGGGGGACCGACCTGGGTCATTGGCTGGCCATGGGCTTCTGCCCTGTGCTTACCCGGCTGATCTGTGATTTGTTTCCCAGATTTTAATTCTTTCATCAGGATTAAAGACAGTGTCAAATAGTTGCTGCACATCAGCTCAGGTAGGGCTATAAACGCAGAAGATGCTGCATATAGTTTGTATCACCTTCTCCGGATCATCCCACAGTCTGGGCATTTGTTGTTGCCCCAAAACCAAATCAGCACGTGCAAATGGCACGGAGACTGTTCCCACAGTCTGGCCATGTTCCAGTCCTGGCCAACTGTAGCCAGAGAGAGGAGTGAGAATATGTGAGAGGAACAACTCTGCAGACACCAAGGTCAGTGAAGAAGGAGGGGGAGGAAGTGCTCCAGGCACCGGAGCAGAGATTCCCCTGCAGCCTGTGGTGAGGCAGGCTGTCCCCTTGCAGTCCATGGAGGTCCACGATAGAGTAGATATCCACCTGCAGCTCATGGAGCACCCCATGCCGGAGCAGGTGGATGCGCCCAAAGGAAGCTGTGACCCCATGGGAAGCCCACGCTGGAGCAGGCTCCTGGCAGGACCTCTGGGCCCATGGAGAGAGGAGCCCACGCTGGAGCAGGCTTGCTGGCAGGACTTGTGACCCCGTGGGGGACCCATGCTGGAGCACCCTGTTCCTGAAGGACTGCACCCTGTGGAAAGGATGCATCCATAACACACTGTCATAGTTTTAGCTGGGATAGAGTTAATTTTCTTCACTGCAAGCTGGCATAGTGCTGTGCTTTGAACTTAGCATTAAAACAATGTTGATAACACACAGATGTTTTGGTTGTTGCTGGGTAGTGCTTGTACTAGTCAAGGACTTTTCTAGCTTCCCATGCTCTGCCGGGTGCACAAGAAGCCGGGAGGAGAGGGGGCACCGCTAAGAGAGCGGATTCAAACTGGCCAAAGGGATATTCCATATCATGTAACGTCATGCCCAGTATGGTAACTGGGAGTAATTGGCCAGGGGAGGGAAGCAGCAATCGCGGCTCGGGAACCGGCAGCGTCGGTCGGTGGGTGGTGAGCGGTTGTATTGTTTGCTTTCTGGTTTTTTTCCATTTTTCCCTTTCCCTTTTTATTATATTATCATTATAGTTATTACTATTAAAATCATCATTATGATAATTATTATTTTATTTTCACTATTAAACTGTTCTTATCTCAACCCACAAGGTTTTTTTGCTGCTTTTGCTCTTCTCATTCTCTACCCCATCCCACAGGGGTGGGGGGAGTGAGAGAGCGGCTGCGTGGTTTTTAGTTGCTGAGGCTGAACCACGACATGCAGCTACTCCAACCCCTGTGACAAGCGTTGCAGCTGAATCAGAGGATCAACCCATGCCAGTATCAGTTGCCCCTATACACAAGAAGAAATCCTGGAAGAGAAAGTCAACTCGTTTAGAAAGAGATGATGAAATATCAGGGCCATCACAAGGAGAGGAAGAGGAAGAGAAACAATTCGTACAAGAAATGGAAACTACCTGATCCCTATCCTTGAGTGAGTGTTGAGATATGTGAAAAGCTTTCGGCTGTCATTCAGGTGAGCACATTGTCACCTGGCTGCTTCCATGCTGGGATAACGGGGCCAGCAGTCCGGAATTAGAGAGGAAGGAAGCCAAACAACTGGGATCCCTTTCTAGGAAAGGAGGCATTGACAAAAAATTTGGAAAAGGGGCACAAGCCCTCAGCCTCTGGAGGCGACTCCTGTCAGGTGTGAGAGAAAGGTACCCCTTCAAGGAAGATAGTGTATTTTGCCTAGGAAAATGGATGACAATGGAGCAAGGTATCCAGTACCTGAGGGAACTAGCCGTGCTTGAGGTGGTTTATGGTAACCCAAAGATTCAGATGAAGCCCAGTGCACACAACCCGTGTGGCGGAAGTTTGCACGGCGCGCACCATCGATGCATGGAAACTCATTGGCAATTATGTCCTGGAAAGATGACGAGGCACCAATGGTAGCAGAGGTGATTGATAAACTCTGGGAGTACGAAGGAAATATTTCTTCCTCCCTCATCTCGGCTGTGGAGAAACTGTCCCAGAAGGTTCAGCAGCTCGAAGAGGATATGTTCTACTCCCCACGAGTACGGACCAGTATCTCAGCCATTAGGAGTAAGCTCCCCTTTGCTCAAGAGAGAAGATACACACCACAGGGCACCCTATCGTTTTACCTGCGTGACCATGGAGAGGACATGAAGAAGTAGGATGGGAAACCTACCTTGACCCTAGAGGCACGGGTACGTGAGCTGCAAGGAAGAACAAGAACTCAGGGAGGGTTCTTCCAGGAAAGCTGTTGCTCCAGTTTCCAGTGAGCAAGTCCCCAGACAGAGGAGTAGAAGTGCTGATTTTATTTCTGAGCTTAATAGAGAGACTCTTGATTCACATTTACAGGAAGTGAGTTGTGAATGCCATGACCAAGACTCGGGGGCCCTGCCTCCAGCCAGGTGGAGGAAAGGGACAACTGAGTTTACTGGACTGTGTGGATCCAATGGCCTGGCACATCTGACCCACAGGAGTATAAAGCTTTAGTGGACATCCCCCGTGCACAGTTAACCTTAATGCCATCAAACTATATAGGGGCAGAACCCATCAGCATTGCTGGAGTGACAGGGGGATCCCAAGAGCTAACTGTATTGGAGCCCGAAGTGAGCCTAACTGGGACTGAGTGGCAAAAGCACCCCATTGTGACTGGCCCAGAGGCTCCGTGCAGCCTTGGCATAGACTACCTCAGGAGAGGGTATTTCAAGGACCCAAAAGGGTACAGGTGGGCTTTTGGTGTAGCTGCCTTGGAGACGGAGAGAATTAAACAGCTGTCTACCTTGCCTGGCCTCTCAAAGGACCCTTCTGTTGTGGGGTTACTGAAGGTCAAAGAACAACAGGTGCCGATTGCCACCACAACAGTGCACCGGTGGCAATATTGCACCAACCGAGACGTCCTGATTCACATCCATGAGCTCATTCGTCGACTGGAAACCCAAGGAGTCATCAGTAAGACCCACTCACCCTTTAACAGTCCCATATGGCCAGTGCGGAAGTCTAATGGAGAGTGGAGGCTAACAGTAGACTATCGTGGCCTGAATGAAGTCACTCTGCCGTTGAGTGCTGCTGTGGCAGACATGCTAGAACTTCAGTACAAAGTGGAGTCAAAGGCAGCCAAGTGGTATGCCACAACTGATATCGCTAATGCATTCTTCTCAATCCCTCTGGCAGCAGAGTGCAGGCCACAGTTTGCTTTTACTTGGAGGGGTGTCCAGTACACCTGGAATCGACTGCCCCAGGGGTGGAAACACAGCCCTACCATTTGTCGTGGACTGATTCAGACTGCACTGGAACAAGGTGGAGCTCCGGGACACCTTCAATACTTTGATGACATCATCGTGTGGGGCAACACAGCAGAAGAAGTTTTTGAGAAAGGAGAGAAAATAGTCCAAATCCTTCTGAAGGCTGGTTTTGCCATAAAACAAAGTAAGGTCAAGGGACCCGCACAAGAGATCCAGTTCTTAGGAATCAAATGGCAAGATGGACGTCATCAGATCCCAATGGATGTGATCAACAAAAGAGCAGCCATGTCTCCACCAACTAGCAAAAAGGAAACACAAGCTTGTTTATGTGGTGTGGGTTTTTGGAGTATGCACTTTCCAAATTACAGTCTGATCGTAAGCCCTCTCTATCAAGTGACCCAGAAAAAGAATGATTTCAAATGGGGCCCTGAGCAACGACAAGCCTTTGAACAGATTAAACAGGAGATAGTTCATGCAGTAGGCCTTGGGCCAGTCCGGGCAGGACACGATGTAAAAAATGTGCTCTACACCGCAGCTGGGGAGAATGGCCCTACCTGGAGCCTCTGGCAGAAAGCACATGGGGAGACCCGAGGTCGACTCCATGGGTTCTGGAGTCGGGGATACAGAGGGTCCAAAGCCTGCTTTACTCTAGTGGAAAAAGAGATATTGGCAGCATATGAAGGGAATTGATCTGCTTCGGAAGTGGTTGGTACTGAAGCACAGCTCCTCCTGGCACCCCGACTGCCAGTGCTGGATGTTCAAAGGAAAGGCCCCTCTACACATCATGCAACTGATGCTACATGGAGTAAATGGGTTGCCCTGATCACCCAGTGGGCTTGAGTAGGAAACCCCAGTCGCCCAGGAATCTTGGAAGTGATCATGGACTGTCCAGAAGGCACAGATTTCAGAATATCATCATCAGAGGAGGTGACACGTGCTGAAGAAGCCCCACTGTATAACAAACTGCCAGAAAATGAGAAGCAATATGCCCTGTTCACTGATGGGCCCTGTCGTCTTGTGGGAAAGCACCGGAGATAGAAGGCTACTGTATGGAGTCCTACACGACAAGTAACAGAAACTGCTGAAGGTGAATTGAGCCAGTTTTCAGAGGTAAAGGCATTCCAGCTGGCCTTAGACATTGCTGAATGGGAAAAGTGGCCAGTGCTCTATCTCTATACTGACTCCTTAATGGTGGCAAATGCCCTGTGGGGCTGGCTGCAGCAGTGGAAGCAGAGCAACTGGCAGCATAGAGGCAAAGCCATCTGGGCTGCCATGTTGCAGCAAGATATTGCTGCCCGGGTAGAGAACCTGGCTGTAAAGGTATGTCATGTGGATGCTCATGTCCCCAAGTGTCAGGCCACTGAAGAACATTGAAACAAAGAGCAGGTAGATCAGGCTGCCAAGATTGAAGTGGCTGAGGTGGATCTGGACTGGCAGCATAAGGGTGAATTATTTCTAGCTCGGCGGGCCCATGACACCTCAGGCCATCAAGGGAGAGATGCAACATTGTTGTGGTTTAGCCGGCAGCTCAGCCCCACACAGTCGCTCGCTCACTCCCCCACCGGTAGATGGGGGAGAGAATCAGAAGGGTAACGCTCGTGGGTTGGGATAAGAGCAGTTTAATAATTAAAATTAAAAGAAACAACAATAGAAATGCAACGTAAAGGAGAACAACGAGAGGCGCAAAGCCCCGGGGGAGGGGGAAGGGAGGGGAGAGGGGGAACGAACCGCCAAAACAAACCGCACGCGCCGCAGCCGCTCGCCACCCGCCGACCCGACGCTGCGCCGCCTCCGTGCTGCCACTTCCCCCCCAATATACTGGTCATGGTGTCACATGGTATGGAATGAACCTGCCATTGGCCAGTCGGGGTCAGCCTCCCCCACCATGGCCCTGCCCCTCCCAGCCCCCCCCCCGCCACGCGGCAGAGCGTGGGAAGCTGGAAAGGTAGCCGACCCCCACAGTGAGGAGAATTAACCCCTTCTCAGCCAACACCAGCACAAACATACAGGTGGACTTGACCATGGACGCTCTTGCACAGGCTATCCACGAGTGTGAAACGTGCACTGCAATCAAGCAAGCGAAGTGGGTAAAGCCTCTGTGGTATGGGGGACGATGGCTGAAATATCAGTATGGGGAGGCCTGGCAGATTGACTATATCACGCCATAACCAGTATATTAACGGGGGCAGTTGGTGCGTGGGGTTTGTTGCTGCTTGGGGCCTGGTGGCATCAGGTCAGCGGGTGGTGAGTGGCTGCATCACGTGCAGTTTGTTTTGGTGGTTCATTCCCCCTGCCCCAGGTTTCGCGCCTCTCATTGTTCTCCTTTCCATTGCATTTTTGGTGGTGTTGTCTTATTTTAATTATTAAACTGGTCTTATCTGAACCCACAAGCTTTACCCTTCTGAGACGCTCCCCCGTCCCACAGGTGGGGGAATGAGCGAGTGGCTGTGTGGGGCTGAATTGCCGGCTAAACCACAACAGCAGGACTGCTTTTGCTCAAGGACCTGGGTGCACTTGGTGGGTGATGCGGGAGGATGGAGGAGTCCAGTGTGTGCCTCAAGGAGATTTGATTTTGGGTGAAAACAGCCAATGAACTGAATGGTATGCTGTTAATTGCTATATAACGTTGTATGTCATCACTACTATGGTTGCTATATGCCATATCAATGGTATCATGGTGGGAATCTCCCAAATTAATTAAAAAAAAAATGAACTTTCACTGAACCAAGCAAAGTGCAGCAGTGATAGAACAAGGACCAACAGTGCAGCGATGATGGTACGAGGACTGACTTCAGCATGCAACAATCCAACACCACACGCAGCACCTCTTTGAAAGAACCATACAATAGATGGAACCCAAAGTCATGGACTAAATGAACTCAATGGCCATTTCTCAGACATTATACAGGGGTGGTCCATAGACTAGGGGTATGATAAATGAAATCTCTATATTCTATTAAAGGATGAAAAGGCCGGTAGGGGTTACTGAAATTGCATTGGATTGTATGGGACCTGAGCATGACGTAAATTATATGGAATAAGGGGCGGATACTGTCATGGTTTTAGCTGGGATAGAGTTCATTTTCTTCACTGCAGCTGGCATAGTGCTGTGCTTTGGACTTAGTATGAAAACAATGTTGATAACACACCAATGTTTTGGTTGTTGCTGGGTAGTGCTTGTACTAGTCAAGGACTTTTCTAGCTTCCCATGCTCTGCCAGGTGCACAAGAAGCCGGGAGGGGGCACAGCTAAGAGAGCAGATCCAACAACAACTAAAGCATCTCCACATTATCACTGCTGTTTCTAGCACAAATCCAAAACATAGCCCCATACTAGCTACTACAAAGAAAATAAACTCTATCCCAGCCAAAACCACGACAATGATGTGCTCATGAAGCGCAGAAAAGGATGTCAGGAGAGACCACAGCCATCATAAAGGAAGCTGAACTTATCTGAACACCAAGGAGACCAGAAGGTGGCCTTTGTTGTAGATAAAAGACTCTATCAGTTGAGTGGGTCAACTGGTTATGCAAATGGCTTTCCCAAAATAATCAATAGAAAATATTATCTTCCTGAGCCAGCCAGACAAACATGGGTGAAGGGTATATGTGTCTCAGCCCAAACTAGAGATTAAAAATCAAACAACCAACAAAATGAACTTTGCAGAGAGCAATGGGCTTGAGCTGGTGCCCTGGTTTTGACTAAGATAGAGTCAATTTTCTTCCTAGTAGCTGATACAGTGCTGTGTTTTGGATTTAGGATGAGAATAATATTGATAACACACTGTTTTGGTTGTTGCTGAGCAGTGCTTACACTAGTCAAGGACTTTTCAGCTTCTCACACTGCACTGCCAGCAAGGAGGCTGAGGGTGCACAAGAAGCAAGGACAGGTGACCCAAACTGGCCAAAGGGATATTCCATACCATATGATGTCATGCTGAACAAAAAACTGGGGGGAGTTGGCCAGGTGGGTGCGGCCACTGCTCAGGAACTGCCTGGGCATTGGGATGGTGAGCAATTGCATTGTGCATCGCTTGTTTTGTATATTCTTTTATCATTATTATTATTTTACCTTCCTTTTCTGTCCTATTAAATAGTCTTTAACTCGACCCGTGACTTTTCCCTTTTTTCCTATTCTCTCCCTGTCGTGGTTTAGCCCCAGTCAGCAACCAAGCACCACGCAGCCGCTCGCTCACTCCCCCCACCCAGTGGGACGGGGGAGAGAATCGGAAGAGTAAAAGTGAGGCAACTCATGGGTTGAGATAAAGACAGTTTAATAGCGAAAGCAAAAGCTGCACACGGAAGCAAAGCAAAACAAGGAATTCATTCACTACTTCCCACGGGCAGGCAGGCGTTCAGCCATCTCCAGGAAAGCAGGGCTCCATCACGCGTAACGGTTACTTGGAAAGACAAACGCCATCACTCCAAACGTCCCCCCCCTTCCTTCTTCTTCCCCCAGCATTATATACTGAGCATGACATCGTATGGTATGGAATAGTCCATTGGTCAGTTGGGGTCAGCTGTCCTGGCTGTGTCCCCTCCCAGCTTCTTGTGCACCCGGCAGAGCACGGGGAGCTGAAAAAGTCCTTGACCAGTGTAAGTGCTACTTAGCAACAACTAAAACATCTCCACATTATCACCACTGTTTCCAGCACAACTCCAAAACACAGCCCCATGCTAGCTACTACAAAGACATTTAACTCTACCCCAGCTGAAACCAGGACAGTATCCACCCCTTATTCCATACCATTTACATCATGCTCAGGTCCCACACTATCCAGTACAACCTCATTAACGTCCACCCTACCTTCCCATCCTTTGATAAAATACACAGATATCATTTAGTCCACGGCTTTGGTCTCCATCTGTTCTTGTGGTCACTCAGGACAGGAGAGGTGGTGTGTTGCGTGGAGTTACTGGGCACCAAAGCCAGCTCAGGTCGGGTCACTGCTGCACTTGCCCTGCTTCTTGAAAGGCTTGTCCTCCATTGGTTCAGGTGGTTCCTGCTGTAGTAATTCCTATAACATGCAACTCAAATCACAGGTTACAACAATTTAAAGGTAGAACCATTACAATCTCCACCCCGGCCCCTTTGGGCCAGGTTATAGGTTTTAACACTGCAGTGAACTCCTCCCCTTGCTCCCAGCCTGGCTAGCAACAAGGGGTTTCTGCTACAGTAATTTCCATAATATGTAACTCAAATCCTGGGTTAGAACAATTTAAAGGTAGAACCATTACAATTTCCACCCCTGGTCCATTTGCACCAGACCATCAGGTTTAACATTGCAATGAACTCCTCCCCTTGCCCCTGCTCTGGTTTGGACTTATCCACAGACTGCAGTCCTTTAGGGTTGTACCTGCTCCAAGTGGAGCCGTTCCCAGGAGCCACAGTCTCTCCAGGGGTACACCTGCTACAGCATAGACTTATCCAGAGCCACAGTCGCTTTGAGGTGCGCCTGTTCCAGCGTGGCCTTCTGCATGGGCCTCAATGCTTTCAGAGCTATACCTGCTCCAACGTGGCCTTACCCACGGCTGCAGTCCCTCCAGAAGTAAACCTGCTCTGTTGTGGGCTTACCCATGGCCACGCACTTTGAGGTGCTCCAGCATGACCTCATGCACAGCCACTGATGCTTCAAGGTGTACCTGCTGCAGCACGGACTTATCTACAGCCACAGACACTTTGAGGTGTACCTTCGCCAAGATGGATTTATCCTTGGGCCACAATTGCCTTGGAGGTATACCTGCTGTGGCATCCCAGTGGGATGAGGGAGTGAGCAAACAGCTGTGTGTTGTTTAGGTGCCTGCTGGGTTAAGGCACAACATCTGGCTTCAACCCACATATTCCTTCCCAGCAACTAGGGAAACTAAGCATCGTGATGGTGCGCATATAGAGATTGGTAACAGGAACCAAGTTTGTATTGCGATCCAACTGTATACTGCAATTGCTATATTGTGCTTGTGTTGTCATTTCGGTATATTGCTATATCACTTTTCTAAATCAAAATCTCATGTAACATCAAATATCTTCAAATAAGTAAACTTAGCATTAAATCATTAAACCCTCCTTGTGTGGAATATCTAGAAGAACCTGCTCAGAGAGCATTTGACTGACAAACACTCATTGGTTATTTTTAAGCAGACAAAACACAGTGCAGTGATAATGAATAACGACATGACTTCAGTTTTATCCTTCCGTAATTCAAATCAATTTTAGATCACTCGGGTATTAAACTGGAATGATGAGATCATAAACCAATGACTGTATATAAAAATGCATTCCTCAAGAGAAAAATGCATCATACGCTTGATTTAACAGAGGCTGCTTATCACAGTATAATACTAAAATCAAGCCTGACTGTCTTGCCTCTGATGACAATTAATATATGAAGATTCAGAGGAAACTATTTGACTATAAGCATGTAATCTATATTAGGCAGATGTTTTGCACCTGGGGGTGCCGGTCCATCTGTAAGAGACAATAATATATATAATCTTACATGCCTCTAGATGCTGGGCTCCTGAGTTGTATAGCACTGAAGAGCACTGAGCCATATACAGCACACTGTGCAGATCCCATCTGTAGAAAGGATTACCCCACTGTGGTCATTTGAGATATTATAGGATTTTTCTTAAAAGAAAACAACTCTACTCATCATTTCTCTTCTCAAACAGAAAGGACATTCTCATTGTTTTCCCGAAAAGCAGGTTCATTTGCCCGGTGTGCAAAACGCCAAACTACATTTTTGCACACAGATGGGTGCTAGGTGGTAACCCACAAAGCTAGCACCCTGCACTGAGAAACTACAAGATATTTATACAGTTCAGTGTGTCAGTCACAGCTAATATTCACGCCCTCCCCAGCTGATGATTGGTTAGTTTCTTTCTCACTTCATTTTGAAGGTACAGCTCCCTTTAAATTTACCACACAAGCATAGTGAGTAAGGGGCTTATTTGAGCAGAGACTTTTCTGGCCTATGGGCGTGATTTTTAGTATTATAATGAGGATAGTTCACCTAAAGGACACTTAGTCTTAATTCTAATCAACATACATAAAACATCCCAAATTGTTGTCCTCCTTGACTTCATATATTATCACTCAGCTTTTGGTGTCTTCTGAGGTGGGATGTTCCCTTTTATCAGTCTCTCAGTTCTTCTTCAAGGCTATAGTCGTAAACCAAATGCTTCCCTATCTCTCAGCTCCCTCCTCTGACCGCCAGATCCTGTTTTGCCAGGCTCACATGGTTCATTGTTATTACTCAGCGGAAAATTCCATTTTCTGCAGGATATCAGTTTCCCCCCTTTGAGACTATGAGACCTTTTTCGTGAGTCTCATAATTCTTACTCCTTCTTTTCATAAACAGAATTTCCCGTAACTTGTCTTACTGTCATACTCTTAAGACATCCAAATAATATATAAGCAATTACAATCATAATTACAACACTGTAACAAGATTTGCAGCCATCGAGTAGGGGAGAATCCAAGTCTATGTAATATTCTGTTTAACCACCCCATTTCCATTGAAGCCCTCAGGTCCTGGCTTGACTTCACCTCTTGTTTTATTTACTCTAATTGTTCACCTAGATTTTCAGTAACATTTGGGGTGTGAACACAACAAATAACAAATCCTTGTCATTTATATTTATATATGCACAGACCCCATGACCATGTAGTAACATCCGAATGCGATTACTTTACCTCCTGTTATTGGGAGATCGAGCATCGCTGAATTATTAGCTATCAAGTTTTCAACAGTTCGATTTAAATCTAGAACTAAAATTCCCCAATCTAGGGGGTTTGCAACAAATTTTGGTAGTGGAAGACATGCAGCCAAACTGCTGCTATTGAGGATTCTGGGTAACTGGGTAAAATTCTAAGATTAATTTTCCTTTACAGACGGTAAATACTGAATATACAACTATCATGTTGGTATAGTTAGCTTAACAATGCTTTCCAAGGGGGTTCCATAACTATCCTTGTGGGGAAAAATTGGGACTTAGTCTCTACGTGCCTCCGTAGTCCTGTTTCCTAAGCACAGGTCATCAAAGGTCTCTGGTCAATCGAAGTCTACCTTCTCCAGTTGGGTTGGAGGCCTATGTATCTTGATCAGGCCTCAGTGCCCTTTTTACCCATGTATAATGAATCCAGGAATCAATTCCTTCTACCTTAACCACAGTATGTGTCTTCAATAGTACAGTATAGGGTCCTTTCCACTTTTCCTTCAGCGGTCCATCTTTCCAAGTTCATATGTAGACAGTGTCTCCTGGCTGGAATGGGTGGATTAATAATTATTCTAATTATTAAACTGTTCTTATCTCAACCCACAAGTTTTTTTTGCTTTTGCTCTTCTGATTCTCTCCCCCATCCCACAGGGGTGGGGGGAGTGAGCGAGCAGCTGTGTGGTGTTTAGTTGCTGACTGGGGCTGAACCACGACAGGTACAAAGGAGGACCCTGGGAACTACCGTCCTGTCAGCCTCACCTCTGTGCCTGGGAAGATCATGGAACAGAGCCTCCTAGAAGCTATGCTAAGGCACATAGAAGACAGGGAGGTGATTCAAGGCAGTCAGCAGCATGGCTTCACCAAGGGGAAGTCCTGCCTGACCAACCTAGTGGCCTTCTGTGATGGAGTGACTGCCTCAGTGGACAAGGGAAGAGCTATGGATGTCATCTATCTGGACTTCTGTAAGGCCTTTGCCACAGTCCCCCACAGCATCCTTCTCTCTAAACTGGGGAGATACGGATTTGATGGGTGGACTGTGCGGTGGATAAGTAACTGGCTGGATGGTTGCATCCAGAGGGTAGTGGTCAATGGCTCGATGTCCAGATAGAGACCAGTGGTGCCCCCCAGGGGTCCATACCAGGACTAGTTTACTTAGTATCTTCATCAATGACATAGTGGGATCGAGTGCACCCTCAGCAAGTTCGCAGATGGCACCAGACTGAGCGCAATGCCTCTTGGAGTTGGAGGAAGAAGGCTTTGTCAGTAGGCTCCCCTTGATCAGTCAGCCTGTAGTAGACACCAACCACAAGGTTTCCTTTGTTGCTTCCGTCTCTGATAAGCTTTCGACCCATAAGCTTTCAACCTGCCTCTTAAGCCTCTTAAGTTATTGTTTGGTACCCAACATGCATTCAACTTTAGTTGCTAAGTCCAAGAGGATACCTTTCAGTAGTCCGCACTGTTTAAGTGCTTGTGCAGGAGACAGAGACTACAAATTCTAGGAAGGTTTCTGGGTTTTAAGTATTTTTTTTTTACTATATCCTTGATTAATAAAATACCCACCTCCATCCAAAAGCAGCTAACTTCCTCAATTTGAATAGTAACAGCAACATTCCCAGAACTCAACCATCTGAACAATTATTGAATTGCCTCTCACTGTGAGCTAAGAAATCCTTTACTGGAAGAAGCATCATCAGTCATCTTTCAAAGAACATCATATAATAATGATAATAAAAGATCTGGACAATGTCACTTAACCTTTTCTTCTTGAGGTCTTTATTCAGTTTTTTTTACAGATAAAGGAAATTAGTTGTTTCAGTTGTCAAGAAAGAATACCTGAGTTAAGAATGCACATTCCTTCCCAGTTTCTGAAATTACTTTCTTGAACAAGGATTTATTCAGCATCAAGTTGCTCTTTAGTTTTCTGATATTGTTGCACAATGCCTAGAACATTTTTTGTTTGTTTGTTTCTGTCCCTGCTGGAGTATTTCCTCACTTCAAGAGTTCTTTTTCATCCGCATAGATTGCTGAAGAGCAGACAGTGCAGATTAACTCTGCCTAGAAGATACAAAGTTTGTACTAAGAAGCCTTTTATAGAAGACACTTCAGTAACTTCACATCAAGCACAGGATATCACAGAAATTTTTAGCACCATGTCAGAGAATACTTTAATGACTACGCATAAATTCTTAACTACTAGGAAAATACAAAGCTACCATCTCTACTTTTGTTTCCTTTCCTGGGGTTGAGGTTTGCTAACATTACTGAAGCGTTATTTCAGATTTCTTTTCCAACCTAGGAATTTATGATATGCGAGTACAGACAATGATGCTTTATCTATAGTAGTTGCCTTGCACTGCTTCTTGCCACCAATACAGTAAGGCTACTTCATTTTTCTACTGAGTATTCTTCTAACATCATCTTACCACCACCATCACCCCCCAAATAAAATTTACCATTGCCTTGTAAGTGAGCCTGGTTTTCTAGTAGCAGCATACCCTTCTTTCATCACTGAAAACTTCTCTTCCTGGCTATTTTCTGCCAGCATAGAAAAACATCACACTGTTGACTAAACGGAGCGGGGTTCAAGGAGTTATTAAGAAAGAGTGGCACCCCACCAGCTTGTCTCTGGACCATTTGTGATTAGAACAATGTATTCAGGCACCTAGACTGGTGCTCATCCTAGCTTCTGCTCATAGCCCAACTCAAAGCAGGCAGCTGCCTAGATCAACGCACTGCTTCTCACTTCTAGAGAAGAGGAGCACCTATCACATTCTATATAGCTTGCTCGCAACATTCACTGCCCCCTACCCTTATTTGATCCTTCTGTCAGCAGTATCAAGCTGTGAAGGAGGGTGATGGCTGCTGTGTACAGGGGAATAAAAGGGCCTTCTAGTAGCAGCATGACACAGCAACCTAGCGGACAAACTAGTGGAACTTGGGAACACACTGGGGAAGTAACACATTAAAGGCAGATTTTTCAGAAGCCACAAACTACAAAATCAGCATGTTTGAAAGAACCAAAGCATATGAAGAGACACTTAAACAAGTGTAAAGCTTTTAAGTACCTTCTGTGTGTGAGGAAATCTAGTGTTACTGATTATAAAATGAGATTTGCTTAGACTTATAACAGCTTACACCAACAACAACTGCATAGTACTCATCCACAACCTCACCTAAGACAAAATACATTGCACAGAGCAAATAGAAAAGCCTAAAATTCACATTAATGAGGAGACTAAGTAACAGCATAAGCACCCATACCTTGTGTCATGATTTAGCCGGCAACTCAGCCCCACACAGGCGCTTGCTCACTCCCCCACCGGTGGGATGGGGGAGAGAATCAGAAGGGTAACGCTCGCGGGTTGAGATAAGAACAGTTTAATAATTAAAATTTAAAAAAAAAAAAACAAAACCCACACAACAAAAATACAATGGAAAGGAAAACAACGAGAGGCGCGGAACCCGGGGGGGCGGGGGAAGGGAGGGGGGAGGGAATGAACCACCGAACCAGATCACTTGTGACAGGTTGCCACTTGGAGAAGGAGCTATTTATCACTACCCTTTGGGTGCGGCCTGTCAGCCAGTTCCCCACCCACTGCACAGACCACTTGTCTAGGTCATAATGCATTAATTTCTCCAGGAGGAGACTGTGGGGACTGTATCAAAGGCCTTGGAGAAGTCCAGGTAAAAAAAAAAATATATTAAACTGATAATAACAGATACATCCTGCTGATTGGTCTTACTGAGCAGGATTCTGGGGAGGCAGCGAGCAGTGTCATGGACACCATGAGAGGACATGGTTGGGAAATTAATATACAGAAAGTGCAAGGTCCAGCAACTGAAGTAAAATTTTTAGGCATCATCTGGCAAGGACCCTGCCAGATTATGCCTGAAGCTGCCAAGCAGACAATAAAACAACTACTGGCTGCATATTGAATTTTAGTAGAAACTGAATGAGTCATTGGGGGAGAGACTGTCACTCTGATTGTGGGCTTGCCTATACTGCAGTGGGTTTTGTCTACTGATAGCAACTATAGAATTGGAAAAGCACAACAGTCCAGCACCATAAAATACAAGTGGCATATTTCCATGCAGGTAAAGCCAGACCCCCACAGAACCAGTGTCTTGCAGGGAGAAATAGCCCAACTGGAACTGACAAATGTGATTCAACCTAATGCTTCTGCTATACGTGTATCCCAGTCCCACTCCCCATTGCTCTCAGTGTAGTCTTTAACAGTCCATTGCATCATTCAATTTTCCTGGAGGGGAGTGCATGATAGGGGATGTGATATGCCCACTCAATGCCATGCTGCTTGGCCCAGGTGTCTGTGAGGTTGTTTGAGAAATGAGTCCTGGTGTCTGACTCAATTCTTTCAGGTGTGCCATGTTGCCATAAAACGTGCTTTGTGGTAGTATGATATAGTTGATCTTCCAGGCTTCCCCATACTGATATTTCAGCCACCGTCCTCCATACCACAGAGGCTTTAAACACTTGGCTTCCTTGATTATGGTACACATTTTGCGTTCATTGGTGACCTGCGTGATGGCCTCCATGTTCAAGTCCACCCCTCGATCATGAGTCCATTTGTATGTTGCATCTCTCCCTTGATGGCCTGAGGTGTCATGGGCCCACCAAGCTAGAAATAATTCACCCTTATGCTGCCAGTCCAGATCCACCTCAGCCACTTCAATCTTGGCAGCCTGATCCACCTGCTGGTTGTTTCGATGTTCTTCAGTGGCCCGACTCTTGGGGACGTGAGCATCCACATGACGTATTTTCACAACCAGATTCCCTACCCAGGCAGCAATATTTTGCCACAATGCAGCAGCCCAGATGGCTTTGCCTCTATGCTGCCAGTTGCTCTGCTTCCACTGCTGTAACCACCCCCACAGGGCATTCGCCACCATCCAGGAGTCAGTATAGAGATAGAGCACTGGCCACTTTTCCCATTCAGCAATGTCTAAGGCTAGCTGGATGGCTTTTGCCTCTGCACACTTACTCGATTCACCTTCTCCTTCAGCAGTTTCTGCGACTTCACAGAATCACAGAATCACAGAATCACAGGTTGGAAGGGACCTCAGGGATCATCTAGTCCAACCTTTCTAGGAAGAGCAGAGTCTAAACAAGATGGCTCAGCACCCTGTCCAGACGACTCTTGAAGGTGTCCAACGTGGCCGAGTCAACCACTTCCCTGGGGAGATTATTCCAATGGCTGACTGCCCTCACTGTGAAAAATTACCCTCTGGTGTCCAATCGGAATCTCCCCAAGAGCAACTAGTGTCCATTCCCCCTAGTCCTCTCCATGCGACTCCGTGTAAAAAGGGAGTCTCCATCTTCTTTCTAGCTACCCCTTAAGTACTGGTACATGGTGATGAGATCCCCTCTGAGCCTCCTTTTCTCAAGGCTGAACGAACCCAGTTCTCCCAGCCTATCCTCGTATGGCAGCCTTCCCAGTCCTTTGATCATCTTGGTGGCCCTTCTCTGGACCCCTTCCAGCCTGTCCACATCCTTTTTGTATAGCGGGGACCAGAACTGTACACAGTACTCCAGGTGTGGCCTGACAAGCGCTGAGTAGAGTGGGATAATGACTTCTTTATCTCTGCTGGTGATGCCCTTTTTGATGCAACCCAGCATCCTGTTGGCCTTCTTGGCCACAGCAGCACACTGTTCGCTCATGTTGAGCTTTCTGTCCACCAGGACCCCCAGGTCCCTCTCCACAGAGCTGCTCTACAGCCAGGTGGATCCCAGTCTGTGCTGCACTCCTGGATTATGTTTTCCCAGGTGCAAGACCTTACACTTTTCCTTGTTGAATTTCATAAGGTTCTTGTTAGCCCACTTTTCCAGCCTATCCAGATCTCCCTGCAGAGCAGCTCTCCCTTCTGGAGTGTCTACTTCCCCGCTCAACTTGGTGTCATCAGCAAACTTCATCAGGCTACACTTGATGCCGTTGTCCAGATCACTTATAAAGATGTTGAATAACATTGGGCCCAATATCGATCCCTGGGGGACTCCATTAGTGACAGCTTGCCAGTTTGAGAAAGAGCTATTTACCACCACCCTTTGGGTGCGGCCTGTCAGCCAGTTCCCCACCCACTGCACAGACCACTTGTCTAGGCCATAACACATCAATTTCTCCAGGAGGAGACTATGGGGGACCATATCAAAGGCCTTGGAGAAGTCCAGGTAAACAATGTCCACCGCCCGCACCATGTCAACCAGGCAAGTCACTTTGTCATAGAAGGCCACCAGGTTTGTCAAGCACGATCTGCCTTTAGTGAAGCCATGTTGGCTTTTCCCAATCACGTGCCTCAATTGACTTGTGATGGCCCCCAGGAGGATTCATTGCATAACTTCCCCAGGGATTGAAGTAAGTCTGATGGGCCTATAGTTACCCGGATTCTCCCTCGAGCCCTCGAGCCCTATACTTGTTGTACAGGACTCCATACAGTAGCCTTCTATCTCTGGTGCTTTCCCACAAGGTGACAGGACCCATCAGTGAACAGGGCATATTGCTTCTCATTTTCTGGCAGTTTGTTATACAGTGGGGCTTCTTCAGCACGTGTCACCTCCTCCTCTGGTGATATTCCAAAGTCTTTGCCTTCTGGCCAGTCCATGATCACTTCCAAGATTCCTGGGCGACTGGGGTTTCCTACTCGAGCCCGCTGGGTGATCAGGGCAACCCATTCACTCCACGTAGCATCAGTTGCATGATGTGTAGAGGGGCCTTTCCTTTGAACATCCAGCACTGGCAGTCGGGGTGCCAGGAGGAGCTGTGCTTCAGTACCAACCACTTCCGAAGCAGATCAATTCCCTTCATATGCTGCCAATATCTCTTTTTCAGTTGGAGTATAGCGGGCTTCGGACCCTCTGTAACCCCGACTCCAAAACCCTAGGGGTCGACCTCGGGTCTCCCCATGTGCTTTCTGCCAGAGGCTCCAGGTAGGACCATTCTCCCCAGCTGCAGTGTAGAGCACATTTTTTACATCTTGTCCTGCCTGGACTGGCCCAAGGCCTACTGCATGAACTATCTCCTGTTTAATCTGTTCAAAGGCTTGTCGTTGCTCAGGGCCCCATTTGAAATCATTCTTTTTCTGGGTCACTTGATAGAGAGGGCTTACGATCAGACTGTAATTTGGAAAGTGCATACTCCAAAAACCCACACCACATAAACAAGCTTGTGTTTCCTTTTTGCTAGTTGGTGGAGACATGGCTGCTCTTTTGTTGATCACATCCATTGGGATCTGATGACGTCCATCTTGCCATTTGATTCCTAAGAACTGGATCTCTTGTGCGGGTCCCTTGACCTTACTTTGTTTTATGGCAAAACCAGCCTTCAGAAGGATTTGGACTATTTTCTCTCCTTTCTCAAAAACTTCTTCTGCTGTGTTGCCCCACACAATGATGTCATCAAAGTATTGAAGGTGTTCCGGAGCTCCACATTGTTCCAGTGCGGTCTGAATCAGTCCATGACAAATGGTAGGGCTGTGTTTCCACCCCTGGGGCAGTCGATTCCAGGTGTACTGGACACCCCTCCAAGTAAAAGCAAACTGTGGCCTGCACTCTGCTGCCAGAGGGATTGAGAAGAATGCATTAGCGATATCAGTTGTGGCATACCACTTGGCTGCCTTTGACTCCACTTCGTATTGAAGTTCTAGCATGTCTGGCACAGCAGCGCTCAACGGCGGAGTGACTTCATTCAGGCCACGATAGTCTACTGTTAGCCTCCACTCTCCATTAGACTTCCGCACTGGCCATATGGGTCTGTTAAAGGGTGAGGGGGTCTTACTGATGACTCCTTGGGTTTCCAGTCGACGAATGAGCTCATGGATATGAATCAGAGAGTCTCGGTTGGTGCGATATTGTTGCCGGTGCACTGTTGTGGTGGCAATCGGCGCCTGTTGTTCTTTGACCTTCAGCAACCCCACAACAGAAGGGTCCTTTGAGAGGCCAGGCAAGATTCCCCTTTTCCTTCAGCAGTTTCTGCAACACATCCTGTAGGACTCTACACAGCAGCTTTCAACCTCCAATGTTTTCCCACAAGACGACAGGACCCGTCAGTGAACAGGGCATAACGATTCTCATTTTCTTGTAATTTATTATACAGTGAGGCTTCTTCAGCATGAGTCACCTCCTCTGGCAACACTCTGAATTTCTGCCTTCTGTCCAGGCCATGATCACTTCCAGGACTCCTGGGGGGTCGGGGCTTCCCATTCAAGGCCATTGTGATATCAGTGCAACCCACTTGCTCCATGTAGCATCGGTTGCATGCTGCATAGAGGGGACACTCCCTTTGAACATCCAGCCCAGCTGAGGTGGGTTGACCTTGGCTGGCTGCCAGGTGTCCACCAAGCTGCTCTGTCATTCCCCCTCCTCATCTGGACGGGGAGAGAAAATCTGAATAAAGGCTCGGGGGTCAAAATAAGAACAGGTAGATCACCCACCAATTACCATCATGGGCAAAACATACTCAACTCAGGGAAATTAGTTTAATTTATTACCAATCAAATCAGAGTAGGGTAATGAGCAGTAAGAAGAAATATTAAATCACCTTTCCCCCACCCCTCCCTTCTTTTCAGGGTAAACTTCACTCCTGGCTTCTCTTCCTCTCCCCCCGAGCGGCACAGTGGGACAGGGGATGGGGGGGTGTGGTCAGTTCATCACACATTGTCTCTGCCGCTCCTTCCTCCTCAGGGGGAGGACTCCTCACATTCTTCCCCTGCTCCAGCATGGGCTCCCTCCCACAGGAGACAGTCCTGCACATACAGCTCCAACATAGGTAACTCCCATGGGCTGCAGTTCTTCACAAACTGCTCCAGCGTGAGTCCTTCCCACGGGGTGCAGTCCTTCAGGAACAGACTGCACCAGCGTGGGTCCCCCACGCGGTCACAAGTCCTGCCAGAAAACCTGCTCCAGCATGGGCTCCTCTCTCCATGGGCAACAGGTCCTGCCAACTGTCATGGTTTTAGCTGGGATAGAGTTAATTTTCTTCACTGCAAGCTGGCATAGTGCTGTGCTTTGGACTTAGTATGAAAACAGTGTTGATAACACACAGATGTTTTAGTTGTTACTGGGTAGTGCCCGTACTAGTCAAGGACTTTTCTAGCTTCCCATGCTCTGCCAGGTGCACAAGAAGCCAGGAGGGGAGGAGGCACAGCTAAGAGAGCAGATTCAAACTGGCCAAAGGGATATTCCATATCATGTAATGTCATGCCCAGTATGTTAACTGGGAGGAGCTGGCTGGGGGAGGGAAGCAGCAATCGCGGCTCGAGGACCGGCAGCGTTGGTCGGTGGGTGGTGAGCAGTTGTATCGGTTGTGTTTTCTGTTTTTTTCCCTTTTTCCCTTTTCCTTTTTATTCTAGTATCATTATTGTTAGCATTAACATAATCATTATTATTATAATTATGATTTTATTCTAATTAATAAACTGTTCTTATCTCAACCCAGAAGTTGTTTTTTCTTTAGCTTTTGCTCTTCAGATTCTCTCCCCCATCCCAAAGGGGGTCAGGGAGTGAGCAAGCAGATGCACGGTGTTTAGTTGGAGGACTGGGGCTGAACCACGACAGTCCTTTTTGGCGCCCAACGTGGGGCTCAAAGAGTTGAGATAATAACAGTTGCTGGTCACAGCATTGATTCATCTGTTCTCAATATTAGTTTATCCGATTGTCATGGTTTAGCCGGCAGCTCAGCCCCACACAGTCGCTCGCTCACTCCCCCACCGGTAGATGGGGGAGAGAATCAGAAGGGTAACGCTCGTGGGTTGGGCTAAGAACAGTTTACTAATTAAGATTAAAAGAAACAACAACAGAAATGCAATGTAAAGGAGAACAACGAGAGGCGCAAAACCCCGGGGGAGGGGGGAAGGGAACGAACTGCCAAAACAAACCGCACGCGCCGCAGCCACTCACCACCCACCGACCCGACGCCGCGCCGCTCCCGAGCTGCAAACTGTCCCCCCTCAATATACTGGTCATGGTGTCACATGGTATTGAATGAACATGCCATTGGCCAGTCAGGGTCAGCCACTCCCACCATAGTCCTGCCCCTCCCATCCCCCCGCCATGCGGCAGAGCTGGAAGCTGGAAAGGTATCCGACCCCCCCACGGTGAGGGGAATTAACCCCTTCTCAGCCAAAACCAGCACACCGATCTGCACCATGCTCTTGTACTTGCTGTGTCTGTTAAAGATTGGTGTTGGTTTTTGTGGTCTGCTGTGCTCTGCAGTGATTGGTGACGTTTTGCCTGGGAGAGTTGGTTTTAAAACATCGACCTTGAGTTTTATTTGGTATTTGAAGTTTATATTGAAGCCGTTAGTGTGCGTCAGGTAAAACCTCATGGAGACACTTAGCAATTATACCTCCCGCTCTGAGAGGATTTTTATGGAGGAAATACAGAATGGCACCTTAGCTACCATCTTCCATAAAGCCTCCTCTTTCATTACAACAACTTTTCAGTATCTTGAACATCCTTGGGTAGTTAAGGTGCGGCGAGCGAGGAAAGCAAGCAGCCAACTCAACGTGAGTGATAGAGCAAGCTTCAGTTTTATTTTTAAGTCACAGCGCTTTTATATGCTCTTGTAAACAAGCTTCAACAATTACTTCATACGGATTGCGACACCTCCTTAACGAACAGTCTATTTCTGTACTTCGTGCCTAAACTCCTTGTTGTTTGTCGGATGCTCTCAAGGCCGAGAGACATCCCTGCCTTTCTTCTTTGCTCTCAAGGCCGAGATATCTCTCGCCTTTCTTCCTCCTCCTGGTGACTTGCAGATTCTCTGTAATTTCCCATCATCGGGTCTGATCTGTGTAATTTTCCATCAGCGGGTCTGACACTGGGTCTGTAGTCAAGCTAATTCCATCGCGTACCTATAATCCTCCAGCCCGCTTTCTATCTCAAACAACTTATCAGGGGACCCGCATGTGGATTCAAGCCTATAGTTTCCCACATTTCCCCCTTTTTCTTTTATTCCTTGAGAAAGGAACACGGCACTCATACTTCTTTCCATCATTCGTCGCATACATTGCGATATACAAGGAACACACATTAATACAATGATAAACAGTATAAATATCATTAGTCCCATCTGCAAAATACTCTTAATCCAATTGCCAATGCCCCATCCATTAAACAAGCTGTTAAACCAATGCCATGGATCATCCTCCCTAAGTTCTGAGACCCTCCTTCTTAAGCTCTCAATACTTGCATGTATTGATTCCGAATGATCTGATAGATTCATGCAACACATCCCTTCAAACTCAGCACACCCATGTCCTTGGGCTAAAAGCAAAAAATCTATGGCTGCGCGGTTTTGCAGCGTAGCGTGTCTTACAGAGCCTACATCTAGTAATAAGTCAGATAACGCCTTTGATGTGGCATTTGTTTGCTTAGCTAGCCAACACCCTAGCTTGTTTAATGTCGTGAGGCTTCGAGCAACACCAACTCCAGGAGCCAAGAAGGAAGCAGCTATGATCTTTGCCGGATTCCAAAACTCAGCTGTAGAGTCACAGCTGTTCTCAAACTTATGAGTGCTCCTTTTGCTTCTCATCTTTCTATAATGTTGATAAATCATTGAAGTGTTAGGAGTAAGAAGTGTTAGGCGACCTATAGAGCAAGGCCCTCCCTTTATATGTGACGGGATGCCAGGCCAAGCCCGGTCTCCACAAATTAAAAACAGACCTGCAGGTAGCGCAATAGGCATATTGCTAGAGCGTGAGATATTTGCAGAGGTGTAGTTACACCAAGCAGTGGCATTTTTATATACACTTAGGGTGGCATTCACAGGCCAAGAAAGAGACTGGTTTCGTTCCGTATAATTAAAGTATAAACAAGCATCCATTGACAAAGAACCCAATAGCTCAAGCTCTTGTGGCTTGAGATTAGTTTGAGGGCGATGGACTGCCCAACCGTCCCAATTATTCACACAATTCTGGGGAGTATCACAAAGGCTCCCTAAGTGTGGTGTATTTTGTGGTATCACTAGCGTCCAATTATCAACCGGCACTCCAACCAAACAGGTGGAGAGGGGATTTCCTGGCGATGACAATGATAGGCAGATGGAATCTTGGCCTGTTAGATTTGCCAGGGTAACCCATACATTCTGTTTTGGCTGGGGCGGTATGTACATGCCCTCGGTGATTCTTATCACGATACTTACGATGACTAACGGGAGTACTATTGATTTGTCTAATCCAGTCAAGGGTGTACAATTCATATCGTCTAGAACCCTCTATTTCGTGGCCTGTGATGATTAAAACCTTATGTGTCTGTGATGGGTGATAGTAGCAACTGTCACACCACCCCCTAGCTCGATGGGTTCTTACCCACCCGCGCTGTTGACAGCTATGACACTCTCTTAGTACCCAGGGTCAGCACTTATTACATTGGGGACATTCTATCCGTATCCTGGCTACCTCTACCGGTGCAGTCATACGTCTTCACTGTCTCCTGTCACTTCGCAGATTTCGTTCTTCTGTTCATTAGGCATAGCCTTTACCCATCTACTGGGTATCCACCTTGGACTTGAGAGTCACTGATGCGCCATCCGAGGTATTTCCATACTGGCGAACGTTGAACCTTCTCTGCTGCGATTACTAGGTCGTGTAGCTGGAGCTGTTGCTGTAAATATAATTCTTGCTGTGCCGAGAAGGGTTGTTGTTGCGCGAACAAGATGTCATCCATGTAATGGTAAATTATAGTGTCCGGCCATTGCTGCCGCACATTTTTTAATGCAGCATCTACGAAAAGTTGACACAGAGTAGGGCTATTCTTCATGCCTTGTGGCAATACTGTCCATTCGAAACGTAAGTCAGGACCCTCTCTGTTGATTGCTGGTAACGTAAATGCAAATCGCTGGGTATCCTGAGGATGCAGCTTTATAGTAAAGAAGCAGTCCTTTAAATCAATAATTAGCAAATGCCAACCAGCTGGTAACATGGCTGGATTTGGAAGGCCAGGCTGTAAAGCCCCCATCGCTTGCATTTGCTGATTTACTGCCCGTAAATCATGTAACAGCCTGTATTTCCCTGACTTTTTCTTGATAACAAAAATAGGGGTGTTCCAGGGGCTTGTCGACGGTCGGAGATGTCCTTGATCTAATTGTTCTTTTATTAATATGTGGGCTTGCTGTAGACTTTCCCGTTTGAGCGGCCACTGCCCGACCCATACTGGCTCTTCTGTGAGCCATGCTGATCTTCTGTGGACGAGTGTCCATCAAAGTGACATCTACTGCTGTTGCCAAGTCCAAGCCGAGGCTTCCTCTGGTGGCGGGTTGCAAATTGGAAGCTGGCCGGAGCTGCTCGGCACGACTGGTGGCGTGGTGACGGAGTGCTGAGAAGTCACTGGAGCCGCAATTGGTGCCTGCGCGCTGCGACTCTGGGCGCTCAGCTTCCCGTTTCCCGAACGCCGGCAGGCAGCTGTATTGTGGCTTTGAGCTTGGCAGTGTTTGCACCATAAGTTAGCTTCGCTGCACTGTCTCTTCATGTGTTCTGCTTTTCCGCAGCGGAAGCATCTAAAAGTAGCTGGCCCTCTGTTAGGGTTTTTAGCTGGACCCAATGGGGCGAGAGCGGCACAAACTTGTTGTTGAACCTGTACCATTCCCTGCCCAACTTCCCTCAGTGCCTCAACTAACATAGCTTGAGGACCGGTAGGTACTCGACTCATGCGTTCAAGCATCACCTCAATGCCTGCGTCTAGGGGAAGTGTAATTAAAATACTTTTAGTAGCTTGGTTGGAGTTTTCCATAACACATTGACGCAGCAATGGGCCCTTCATAAACTCAGGTAAGTCGGTACGATCTAACGCTTCTGTAACTCGATCCACAAACGTGGCAAAAAGCTCTTCCCTCCCTTGCTTAATTGACATGTAAGGAGGGGTGATTGGTGCTGTTTTGACGCGCTGTAAGGCGTCCCTTGCTAGCCTCATTGATTCTCTTAATACATCAGGGCCTGTCTGCATTTGCATGTCTAGGGACGAGAAGGGTCCTATTCCCATAAGTTGTTCTACTATTACTCCTGCTAGCGGATCGTTTTGCTGGCGCTGGGTGTTTGCCGATCTATCGCATAGGGCGTGCCAGTGAGCCTGCCATAAAAGCTGCTGCGACTGTGTCAGTATGAACTTCATAATGTTTTTAATATCCTCGGGACAAAGCAGCCCGCTTCCCCAAATGTAATTTAGCATCTGTCTGGTCGGCTCACTGTGTACACCCGATTCGCTGACCGTACTTCTCAGCTGGTTCAAGATTTTCCAATCAAGAGGAGTATGGTGTGCGAATAAATTTTGATTGTTAGCAGGGTCCGGTTGATAGATGACAGGGAAAGCCTGAGCCAACAAGTCGGCGGTCTCTAGGTCCCCATTTTGTAATGCCTCAAACCCGATTTTCCGCCAGTCAACTCGGCTGCGCACACTAGGCACAGAACGGTGACTAGACGGGGTGCTCGGCTTATTTTCCTCCACCGGAGAAACTACATCACATAAATTTTCAATATCTTCACCTCCCTTTCCCAAGCTTATTCCTTCTCCGCTAGTTTCTACAGATCCACCAGGAGGAGGAGGAGGGGGAGGAGGAGGAATAAGGGGCTTTCGAGGTACGGTAACTGGGATCCCCGAGAAGGGAGGCGAAGGATTGCCTAAGCCAATTCCAATCTTTCCAGCATTGGGGTCACAATTGTCTAGCCGATCAGAGGCGGCTGTTGCTAATCTTTTTTCAGTTTTATATTTTTTCATACAGTTAATCACTTCCCGCCAAGGTTTCATTAGCTTTTTCGCTGTCTTATCGTCATCTATCACCAAGTCCCACAAACAATCACCATAAGCTCTCCACTCCTCTACTTCAAAGATCGACTCCGGTTCTTTAAAGAACCCTTTCGCTTTACCCACTGCAACTAGCCCTGACAAGTCTTTTAACTGACTTACTCCCCGCTTTTCTAAAAAGCGCTTTAATAATTCAAAAGCTACCTCGACCTCCATCGCCCGATGTGAGGATAAATCAGCGTCGTTTGTACGGCTCTCGCTCCCGGGTTAGCTTCAACTGCGGAAAGCGGATCCCCTCTTGAATTCCGAGGTTGGATCCAGGCCGGAGGGTCGGAACGTATCAGAAATGATGCATAAATCGACTCCTCTTTTGCCCCCTGGCCGCCGTCTGCCAGTGCGTCTCCGTCTCTCGCTGCCGTATCAGAAATAGTCCTTTTCAGGTCCCTGTTCGGGCGCCAGTTGCGGCGAGCGAGGAAAGCAAGCAGCCAACTCAACGTGAGTGATAGAGCAAGCTTCAGTTTTATTTTTAAGTCACAGCGCTTTTATATGCTCTTGTAAACAAGCTTCAACAATTACTTCATACGGATTGCGACACCTCCTTAACGAACAGTCTATTTCTGTACTTCGTGCCTAAACTCCTTGTTGTTTGTCGGATGCTCTCAAGGCCGAGAGACATCCCTGCCTTTCTTCTTTGCTCTCAAGGCCGAGATATCTCTCGCCTTTCTTCCTCCTCCTGGTGACTTGCAGATTCTCTGTAATTTCCCATCATCGGGTCTGATCTGTGTAATTTTCCATCAGCGGGTCTGACACTGGGTCTGTAGTCAAGCTAATTCCATCGCGTACCTATAATCCTCCAGCCCGCTTTCTATCTCAAACAACTTATCAGGGGACCCGCATGTGGATTCAAGCCTATAGTTTCCCACATTAAGGTATGGCTATTGATATTGCTTTGGCAGAACATTTCAGTTCTGTCTAAGGTTAATAAGCAATTTAAGAATATCATCCAGAGATCTGCCCCAAGGCTCGATAGCTATGCGTGGCAGGGTATGTGGGATAGTATGGGCAAATGCCTAAGATGGTGGGCACCCCCAGTGTCTTGGGACTTCACTCCTGAACAAGTGCAGAATCCTGATAAATTAGTAGAATATTTGGAGGAAGTATGTTGTCACCCAGGCAATCCCAGAGAGATACAAATCACTGCAATGTGCTGGGGCCTGGCCCATGCCTATCGAGCCCTGTTTAACACTATTCAGTACCCTCAAGGGGAAGAGAAGGCCTCTGGATCTAAAAAGAGAAAGACAAGGAAAGGGAGAAGCGCTGCAGCCACTCAAACCCCCACGACAGGCACTGCGGCTACTCCAACCCCAGTGACAAGCACTGCGGCCACTCAAACCCCCACAACAGATGGTACGGCTACTCCAACCCCTGCGACAAGCGTTGCAGCTGAATCAGAGGATCAACCCGTGCCAGTACCAGTTGCCCCTATATGCAAGAAATCCTGGAACAGAAAGTAAACTCGTTTAGAAAGAGATGATGAAAAAGCAGGGCCATCACGAGGAGAGGAGGAGGAAGAGGAAGAACTCATATAAGAAACGGAAACTACCCAATCCCTATCCCTGAGTGAGCTGCGAGATATGTGAAAAGATTTCAGCCATCGTTCAGGTGAGCACACTGTCACCTGGCTGCTCCGATGCTGGGAAAACGGGGCCAGTAGCCTGGAATTAGAGGGAAAAGAAGCCAAACAACTGGGATCACTTTCTAGGGAAGGGGGCATTGACAAAAAATTTGGAAAAGGGACACAAGCCCTCAGCCTCTGGAGGCGACTCCTGTCAAGTGTGAGAGAAAGGTACCCCTTCAAGGAAGATAGCGTATTTTGCCTAGGAAAATGGATGACCATGGAGAAAGGTATCCAGTACCTGAGGGAACTAGCCATGCTTGAGGTGGTTTATGGTGAACTGGATGATGAACAGTCACCCAAAGATCCAGATGAAGCCCAGTGCACACGACCTGTGTTGCGGAAGTTTGTACAGAGCGCACCATTGACGCATGGGAACTCATTGGCAGTAATGTCCTCGAAAGATGATGAGGCACCAATGGTGGCGGAGGTGAATGATAAACTCCGGGAGTATGAATCAAATATCTCTTCCTCCCTTATCTCAGCTGTGGAGAAACTGTCCCAGAAGGTTCAGAAGATCAAAGAGGATATGTTCTACTCCCCACCAGTACGGACCAGTATCTCAGCCATTAGGAGTAAGCGTCCCTCTGATCAAGAGAGAGGATACACGCCACGGGCCACACAGGTTTTACCTGCGTGACCATAGAGGGGCCATGAGGATGTGGGATGGAAAACCTACCTTGACCCTAGAAGCACAGGTATGTGAGCTGCAAAGAAAAAAATATCACTCAGGAGAGCTGCTGCTCCAGTTTCCAGTGAGCAATTCCCCAGACAGAGGAGTAGAAGCGCTAATTTTAGTTCTGATCCTAATAGAGACACTTGTGATTTGTATTTACAAGAAGTGACTGATGAATACTATGATCAGGACTAGGGAGCCCTGCCCCTGCCTCCAACCAGGTAGAGGAAAGGGATAACTGGGCTTACTGGACTGTGTGGGTCCGATGGCCTGGCACATCTGACCCACAGGAGTATAAAGCTTTAGTGGACATCCCCCGTGCACAGTTAACCTTAATGCCATCAAACTATATAGGGGCAGAACCCATCAGCATTGCTGGAGTGACAGGGGGATCCCAAGAGCTAACTGTATTGGAGCCCGAAGTGAGTCTAACCAAGAATGAGTGGCAAAAGCACCCCATTGTGACTGGCCCAGAGGCTCCGTGCATCCTTGGCATAGACTACCTCAGGAGAGGGTATTTCAAGGACCCAAAAGGGTACAGGTGGGCTTTTGGTGTAGCTGCCTTGGAGACGGCGGAAATTAAACAGCTGTCTACCTTTCCCGGTCTCTCAAAGGACCCTTCTGTTGTGGGGTTGCTGAGGGTCAAAGAACAACAGGTGCTGATTGCCACCACAACAGTACACCGGCGGCAATATCACACCAACCGAGACGTCCTGATTCACATCCATGAGCTCATTCGTTGACTGGGGAGCCAAGGAGTGATCAGACCCGCTCACCCTTTAACAGTCCCATATGGCCAGTGTGGAAGTGCTTTGAAGAAAGTACCTTCAAAAGCTTTTTCCCAGGGGACCTTACTAAGCAGTTCCCTGAGCAACTTGAAGTCTGCTCTCCTCATATCCAGAGTTGAGGGCTTACTGGAAGTTTTCCTCCTGTCACAATAGATTTTAAACTTGACTGCTTCATGGTCACTCTGGCCAAAGTGGCCACTTCACCCACAAGGCCCTGTCTGTTAATAAGTAACAAGTCGAGGAAGGCAACCTTCCTGGTCAGTTCCCTTAGTACCTGTACCAAGAAGTTGTCATTCAGATGGTTTATCATCATAGAATCATTAAGGTTGGAAAAGACCTCTAGGATCATCAAGTCTAACCATCAACCCAACACTACCAGGCCTCCTAAACCATGCCCTGAAGTGCTGTATCTACCCTTCTTCTAAATACCTCCAGGGACGGCGACTCTACCACCTCTCTGGGCAGCCTGTTCCAATGCCTGACCACTCTTTCAGTAAAGAGATTTTTCCTAATATCCAATCTAAACCTCCCCTGATGCAGCTTGAAGCCATTTCCTCTTGTTCTATCACTAGTAACTTGGGAGGAGAGACCAACAACCACCTCGCTACAACCTCATTTCAGGTAGTTGTAGAGAGCAATAAGGTCTCCCTTCAGCCTCCGCTTCTCCAGACTAAACAACCCCAGTTCCCTCAACTTCTCTTTATAAGACCTGCTCTCCAGACCCTTCACCAGCTTCGTTGCCCTTCTCTGGACACGCTCCAGCACCTCAATGTCCCTCTTGTCCTGAGGGGCCCAAACCTGAGCACAGTATTCAAGGTGTGGCCTCACCAGTGCCGAATACAGGGCACGATCACTCCCCTACTCCTGCTGGCAACACTATTCCTGATACAAGCCAGGATGCTGTTGGCTGCCTTGGCCACCCGGGCACACTGCTCCCTCATGTTCAGCTGGATGTCAACCAACACCCCCAGGGCCTTTTCCTCCAGGCAACTTTCCAGCCACTCCTCCACAAGCCTGTAGCATTTCATGGAGTTGTTGTGACCCAAGTGCAGGACCCGGCACTTGGCCTTGTTAAACCTCATACAATTGGCCTCGGCCCATTGATCCAGCCTGTCCAGGTCCCTCTGCAGAGCCTTCCTACCCTTGAGCAGATCAACACTCCTGCCCACCTTGGTGTCATCTGCAAACTTACTGAGGGTGCACTTGATCCCCTCATCCAGATCGTTGATAAAGATATTAAACAAGACTGGCCCCAACACTGAGCCATGGGGAAGCCCGCTTGCCTAGCCCCCAACTGGATTTAGCTCCGTTCACCACAACTCTCTGGGCTCGGCCAGCAAGCCAGTATTTTACCCAGCGAAGAGTACACCCATCCAAGCCGTTAGCCACCAGCTTCTCTAGGAGGATGCTGTGGGAGACAGTGTCAAAGGCTTTGCTAAAGTCCAGGTAGACAACATCCACAGCCTTTCCCTCATCCACTAGGCGGGTCACCTGGTCATAGAAGGAGATCAGGTTGGTCAGGCAGGACCTGCCTTTCATAAACCCATGCTGCCTGGGCCTGATCCCCTGGTTGTCCTGCACATATCTGGTGAGCTCACTCAAGATAAATTGCTCCATAACCTTCCCCGGTACCGAGGTCAGACTGACTGGCCTGTAGTTCCCTCGTTCCAGCCCTTTTTGTAGATGGGCGTCACATCATCAAGCCTCCAGTCATCTGGGACCTCCCCTGTTAACCAGGACTGGTGATAAATGATGGAGAGTGGCTTGGCAAGCTCCTCCGCCAGCTCCCTCAGCACTCTCGGGTGGATCCCATCTGGCCAAATAGACTTGTGAGTATCCAGGTGGCTCAGCAGGTCGTAAACTGCTTCCTCCTGGATTATGGGGGGTTTATTCTGCTCCTCGTCCCTGCCTTCCAGCTCAGGGGGCTGAATACCCTGGGGATAACTGGTCTGACTATTAAAGACTGAGGCAAAGAAGGCATTTAGTACCTCATCCTTCTCCTCATCCTCGGTGGCAATGTTCTCCTCTGCATCCAATAGAGGATGGAGATTCTCCTTGGATCTCTTTTTGTTGCTAATGTATTTGTAAAAACATTTCTTGTTATCCCTTATAGCCATGGCCAGGTTGAGTTCTAGCTGGGCTTTTGCCTGTCTAGTTTTCTCTCTGCATGACCTAATGAGATCCCTGTACTCTTCTTGTGTTACCTGCCCCTTCTTCCAAGAGTGGTAGATTCTCCTTTTTTTTCCTGAGTCCCAGCAGAAGCTCCCTGTTCAGCCAGGCTGGTCGTCTTCCGTTCCAGTTCATCTTGCGGCACCTGGGGACAGCCTGTTCCTGTGCCTGCAAGACTTCCTTCTTGAAGAAAGCCCAGCCTTCCTGGACTCCTTTGCCCTTCAGGACTTCCTCCCAAGGGACTCTCCCAACCAGTGCCCAGAACAGGCCAAAGTCTGCCCCCCAGAAGTCCATGGTAGTGGTTCGCCAAGAATGGAGAACTCACTCATATCATGGTTGCTAAGCCCAAGATGGCCTCCAACCACCACATCTCCCACCAGTCCTTCTCTGTTTGTGAACAGCAGGTCAAGCGAGGCACCTTCCCTAATTGGCTCATTTACCAACTGTGTCAGGAAGTTATCTTCCACACACTCCAGGAACTTCCTAGACTGTTTCTTCTCTGCTGTGTTGTATTTCCAGCAGATATCTGGTAAGTTGAAATCCCCCGCTAGAACAAGGGCAACCAATTGTGATACTTCTAGCTGCTTGTAGAACACTTCATCTGCCTCTTCATCCTGGTTGGGTGGTCTATAACAGACTCGTAGCAGGATATCTGCCTTGCTGGCCTTCCCCCTCATCCTTACCCATAAGCACTCGACCTTATCATCAGAATCACTAAGCCCTATGCAATCAAAGCACTCACTAACATACAGAGCCACCCCACCCCCTCTCCTTCCTTGCCTATCCCTTCTGAAGAGCTTATAGCCATCCATTGCAGCACTCCAGTCATAAGAGTCATCCCACCATGTCTCTGTGATGGTGACTAAGTCATAGCTATCCTGCTGCACAATGGCTTCCAGCTCCTCCTGTTTGTTGCCCATGCTGCGTGCATTGGCGTAGATGCACTTGAGCTGGGCTATTGGTTTCACCCCCAACCCTGGCATGCCACACCTAGGCTCCTCTCTGGTGGGCCTGGCTACACCCCCTTTCCCCTTCAAACCTAGTTTAAAGCCCTCTCGATGAGCCTTGCAACTCATGTGCAAGAATCCTTTTCCCCCTTTGAGACAGGTGAACTCCATCTGCCACCAGCAGGCCCGGTGCCATGTAAACCTCCCCATAATCAAAAAAACCCAAAATTCCACTGATGGCACCAGCCTCTGATCCATGTGTTAATCAGATGAGTTTTCCTGCTCCTTTCAGTATTATTCCCTGCCACTGACAGGATTGAGGAAAACACTAACTGCGCTCCTGATCCTTCAACCAGTTGCCCCAGTGCCCTGAAGTCCCTTTTAATTGCTCTTGGGCTTCTCTCTGCAACCTCATCACTGCCCACCTGCATAACCAATAGTGGGTAGTAATCAGAGGGCTGTACCAGACCAGGGAGTTTCCTAGTAACATCTCTGACCCAAGCCCCAGGGAGGCAGCAGACTTCCCTGTGGGATGGGTCTGGTTAGCATATTGGGCCCTCTGTCCCCCTCAGAAGGGAATTGCCTGCAACAGTTACCCTCCTTTTCTTCTTAACAGAGGCGGTCATAATGTGTGGGGCTGACCAACTCTCCCTAGGCAATCCCCCGGCTGGACCTTCACCTAGATCCTCATTTGCCTGGCCATCAAGTTCCAGAGCCCCATATCTGTTGTGTAAGGGCAGCTGGGAAGGTGAGGGAGGCTGGGAGGGGATTCGCCTGCCGCCCCAAGCAGAGACCTGTTTCCATTCCCCCCCATCTCTTAGGTTCCCTCCTTCTGCTAGGTGGCAAGATGGTAGGGGATTCTCTGCTTCTTGTGGATCTTCTTGTGGGGCCTCCATCCGCTGACTTGACCCCGGGGATGATAGGGTGCGGCTCCACCAATCTATCTCCCTCTCACACTCCCTGATACTCTTTAACCTTTCCACTTCCTTCTTCAGCTCTGCTACCAGGCAGAGTAGATCATCCACCTGGTCACACTGCAAGCAGCTGTTGTCTCTGCTGCCCTCCAATACGAGTGCCAGGCTCAGGTGCTCCCTGCAGCCAGAGACCTGGACAGCTGTGTGTTTATTTGGGGGCTCCATCTGGGTCACCACGTTCCTTCTAGCAGTGGTTCTCAGGCAAGTGGAGACCATAGCTAGGGCCTCTCCTGGCGGGGTGTGTGTGGGCGTGTGTGCGTGTGTGTGCAATGACCACTAGCTGAGTTACTTGTTTGAGCCTTTAGAGCCAGGAAGGGGACTGCACACTGACCGCGCAAACTGCAGCGCCACACCCTTCTGACACAACATGCTCCATGCTCCTGGTTGCTCGCGCTCCCTGGGGGCTGCTTTTGTATGTGCCAGGGTTTTGCTGCCTTCGTTCTTGTCCCCGCCCATGCTGAGTCAGAGCTGCCTCACCTCAGGAGCTCACTCCTTCCCGCTCCCGTGGTGGTGGGCTGTGCTACCCTCACGCTCCCTGCACTTTTGCTTTTGCCTTCACGCTTTTTGCTGCGGTTTTGCCACTTTGGGAAGGATCCGGTGCGACCCTCCACTCCGGAACCCTTCGCCTTGGTGGCTTCCACTGTGGCTTCCGATGTTTAGGAACCTTCTGGACCTGTTTGTCCGCACTGTGTCGTATTCCCAGTTGACATCTGGCAAGTTGAAGTCCCCCATAAGGACAAGGGCAGATGACTTAGAGGCATCCCTTAGTTCCTTAAAGAATAACTCATCGGTGTCATCCTCCTGGCTGGGTGGCCTGTAGTAGACTCCCACGACAATATCTGCTTTATTTGTCTGACCCAGAGGCTCTCAACTGTGCCATCACCAACTGCAAGCTCTGTGCATTCCAGCTCCTCCGCTACATGCAATGTCACCACCACCACCCCCGCCTCGCCTGCCCTGCCTATCTCTCTTAAAGAGCTTGCGATCATCCATCATGGCACACCAGTCACAGGACTCATGTTTCACTTATGCCAGTGTTGTCGTATCTCTGGGACTGGGCCAAGGCTTCCAGCTCCTCTTGCTTGTTCCTCGTGCTGCACTTATTTGTGTAGAAACACTTCAAGTGTGGTTCATTGTGCCCATCGCCACATGTAGCAGTCTGAAGAGTCTCACTAGCACGCAGCTCCTCCGATGTTGGTGGGTCTACCTGTTGCCCATTGCTGACTATCTTGGTACTGCCCCCTCCCCCCTTCCAATCTAGTTTAAAGCCCTATCAATCAGCCCTGCTAGCTCCTGAGCAAAAACCCTTTTCCCCTTCTGAGAAAGTTGAATCCCATCAGATGTCAGCAGACCTGGTGTTGAGTATACCATCCCATGATCGAAAAAGCAAAAATTCTGCTGATGACACCAGCCTTGGAGCCACATGTTGATCAGCTGGACCTGCCTGTTCCATTCAGTATTCTTCCCTGATACTGAGAGGACTGAGGAAAATACTACCTGAGCACCTGATCCTTCAACCATCCATCCCAAGGCTCTGAAACCCCTTTTGATAGCCTTTGGGCTTCTCCTTGCTACCTCTTCTCTGCCGACATGGAGAACCAATAGCGGGTAATAGTCTGAGGAGCTAACCAAACTAGGGCGTTTCCTAGTGACATCTCTTAGGGCTATGGATTCATCACACGCAGATTAAGAAAGGATCCCCACCAGATAAGTGTACTGTGGAGAAACAGAATGAAAGCCCTTTATGACTGAGATTTAAAAGGGACAATACAGGAATTGTACTTGGGTTCAGGGCATTGCTTATGTGGATTTAGATTGTACATAAGGCATGTTCTTATTTGTAGCTATTGTAATTTTTTTTTATGATTTTGATAAAGGTATGGAGGCCAAAATTCTAATTATTGTAATGATGTTAGCAGAAACTGAAGGATTAGAGGACAATTTGGTCTTAAAACTAGTTCAAGGGTTTGGGAGGTTACAAAATATCTCAAGTATTACTACTTGTATACCCCTACTGCATTCAAGTAGACATCTAATAGAATGGGGTATTTTGACTCTACAGGAGATGCTCCTAGTTAATGTCAATACCCTACAATCAACCTGATGTCTACTGATGATGGAACTACAGTCCAGTGGGAATTGAATACAAAAAACTGCACTCGGAATGCACTTACTACTCCAACAGGAGAAATTTTGTGCTGGAACATAGATAATGGAATAAATCATTCAAGGAATACGAATCATTCAATACATGTAGAAGGGAAAAAAATCTACTATGGCTTGAAAAAGTCCAATGGGAGATAAATGGAGATATATGAACTTGGTGCTTCAAGTGAAAAGGACAAGATGAGAATTCAAGCCCTCACCAGAGTAAAGTGATCCACCTAGGGAACAGTAGTTTTGTAGACAAGTGGAATTACACTAAGGTATATAGTTGCTCAAATGTAGGAATTCTAGAAAATATAACTGAGGTAGGGGAAGCTGTTAAAATTGGGTGTCAATGTCGAAATAAAACAGTCAAGGGAGTACCATGAGATGTATCATGTCAAAAAGAGACGATTGCGTCTCCAGGATATACTGTGTGGGTTCTAAGTGATGGAGCTTGGACAAATAGACTTCACTTCGACATTCTGAATCATCAAACTACTTTAGGGGTGTCAACATTATGTCCTCAGTTATGGGGAAAACTCAGAAGAGAATTAAAGGTAGACCCATCATTAGAACTTCAAGGACTGACAATGGAAACATCCTGCTACAAAGAAGGGTGTGAAGGTAAGGGAAGGCCACAAATCATTCACGGGTGATAAAAGGGAACATCTTGCCCCAGAAGGTGCTGAAGCACAGAAACTGGGGGAAAGGTAATTCCGGCAGGGGGAGATTGTGACCACTGACTCAATTGAGGGACGAAAAGACTATCCTCCCCCCCTCCTCTTGAGCATGTGCAGTGAATTAAAATCATACTGTAGCTTTAAAACTAAGCGGAAAAGATACAGAGCAATGGAAAAATAGGATGCTCAGTCAGGTCAATGATTGTGTATTAGATAGGCATGGTTGTTGTGGTTTAGCCGCAGCCAGCAACTCAGCCCCACACAGCCGCTCGCTCACTCCCCCACTGGCGGGATGGGGGAGAGAATCAGAAGGGTAAAAGTGAGAAAGCTCGTGGGTTGAGATAAGAACAGTTTAATAATTACAACAAACAACCACCACCACAACCAACAACAACCACCACCACAACCACCAACAACAACCAACAACACCACCATCACAACCACCACCCACTCACCCACCCACCCACCCACCACCACCACCACCACCACCACCACAACCACCACCACCACCGCAACCACTGCAACCACCACCGCCGCTGCCGCCGCTACCACCACCTTCTTCCCATGTGCCAACTCCCTGGTTAATATAGTGGTCATGGCATCACATGGTATGGAATATCCCATTGGCCAGTTGGGGTCAGCTGTCTTGGCTGTGGCCCTGCCCCTCCCAGCCTCTTTCCCACATGGCAGAGCATGGGAAGCTGGAAAGGTCCCTGACTACTATAGGCGCTACTTAACAACAACTAAAGCATCAATGTGTCATCGACACTTTACCAGCTACAGTGAAGAGAATTAACTCTATCCCAGCCAAAACCAGCACAATGGTGTGTTAACTTTCATGTATAAATGTCAAAATGAACTCCAGTAGGCGTGCTTGATTTGTGGAAATATTCCACCTTGCACCCTGCACAGAATAAAACAATGTCTCCTCTCTAAACATACCTCATGTGTTTCAGGAGTTATTTTAAATTACAGGTAACAGTTAGTTGATATCCCCTAAAGAGGACAGACTGTTGTGGTTACCTTTTCCTTTTTCCTCACTCTGTTCCCCCATTCTTTGATATTTTCTTTAAAGGACAATAAACCCCCAGAATTGCTAAGAAAGAGCTGTCATGGTCTGTTTGGATCTCTCAAATTTACAGGACAATGTACTCTGATTTAAAGTTTATTTCATAAGCTCATTAAGAAATACAACAAACAAACATGACAAACGGGCTCAGTCTCCTTTGCCCAGACTAGTCTATCACATGAATTCACTTATTCACCACTCAGGTCATAAGGTTTCAAAATTTATAATCCGTAACTCTTAATCCATGCATTTATTAAAAAAAAAAAAAAAAAAAGGAGAGAGAATTAGTTACCTAGCCAACAGCGTGAGTGCTCATCCTTCCTCCTCCATCAAGGTGCGGGCATCCCCTGTATGACACCAGGAAGCACGAAAGCCTCAGCAGTCCAGTTGCTGTTGGATCCACTTCAAAAACTTTTTTAGGTAAGCTGACATATTTATACCTTCCAGCTAGGAAGTTTGGTCTATACCATTTCCATGAGTTAGTGGATTCTAAAGAAACTGCCAGACAACCGATATGCAAGGATGATGGCTGCAGGAGACAGTAAGCTGCAGGTGATAATGGCTGCATAATGGCCTTTTAGCTCTTTCTGGCCACCTGTCCTGCCTATGTGGTGCTCTTGCTTTGACTTAATGGTGCTGCTCCCAGCATACATCAGGCCTTAGCATGAGCTGTGTTAGCCAAAATCTCAGCAGGAGTTGAATGAACAGTCACAAGAGTGAGTATCCTCTGCCTACAGGTTGCCTGTCACCACAAGTCACTTGGGTTTAATCAAATGTATGATGAGGAATTACACTGCAATTCTCATTAATGAATACTGTCTTGTCACAAGTGTCTTAAGTGACACAAAGAGGTCATTTTTATGGAGTCTGTCATAATCTATTTTTTTTTCTTCCTGAAGAATTGTCTAAATTTCATTTTTCAACCCCATTCCAAATCAGGCCAAATGGTTGTGCAGAATTCCGCCTGACAGTCTGGGCTGCGCAGCCAAGCATAAGTGAGGCAGTGAAAGTGGGCCCATTGCATTGCAGAGGGTGAAATATTAGCAGTGTGTTTCCCTGATCACATTCTGGTTCCCTGCAGTGTTGGGAACAGTTTTGTGCTGATCAACATCTCTGTAACTCTACCTGATAATTGCTGAGGGAGTAATAGTAGTTCCCATGATGCACTAATGCACAATGCAAGTTCAGGTAGGCAACCTACTTTCAGATACCTCCAAAGCTCTGTTTTGGGGAAAGTTATTTCCGTGCCTGAAAGGGGCAGTTTTGTCACAGTGTTTTGGTCCTGTTTCTGATGATGGTCTTGCTGGTTTCAGCCTGGCAGCTGAATTGCTGGTCAAATTTGTAAGACAGCTGTGGAGAGGGTAGAAGTCCTGCTTTGGGACTCTCAAATCTCTTTTCTGCATCAGAGGTAGCACAGAAAGCTGCCAGGTTCCCTAAGACAGAAAAATTGGTGGGCGAGGGGAAAATAGTTTCAGGTCATTGTTTTATCTTAATTGTTCTACTATTTTACAAAATCTAACAAACAAAAGCTTCTGTTATAAAATGGGGTGCTTCACAGTCCAAGTTCTGTTTTCTTTGTCTCCCAAAATAAGGTACAGGAGAGATGGACTAAATGTCACAAACTACTTTGATTTTTATATAACCTCATGTCTAACACCATATGGCTGCATCAAAACTACTGAATCCAGTTCCAGTTTGGGGCTGGCATATGCTTCTCAGCAGTTATGTGCAGGGTACTGTTATGTTTGAATTGGCTCTGAAAAATCCTCAGTTTTGAACTGCCGCTATGTTATAGAAATATGTTCTTAGCAGCAAATGGCAATTGCCCCTGCAATATGACACAAGTAGCAAGAATTCTATATGCTTCTAATCCACAACTCCCAAAATATCTTCTGTACATCCCAAACCACCTGGCCTTTCCCACCCTCTTCTGACCTGGGGAAGCAGCTCCTCCCCAATTTATTTTTCTAGTTCAGTCTGAGGCAAAGCTATCTTGAGTCAATTTAAGTAGATCTGAAATAATATACTCAGTCCCAGCTGTCATAACCTATATTGCAGGATATTCCCCTTGCTTTCTTATGACACTTTCCCAGTTGTTCATATGATCTCTTTTCCCCTCAGGACTTCCTAAATAATTTTTTGACATGAGTTCTAACGTACAATATAGTCCTCTTTATGTATCTTACCAAAGGTGATTTGTCATCATGAAATCTAAATAAGCTTCTGCTTACATATTTTTAAATCAATATAATGTTTTATTCAGAGATTAATAGAACTATTTAAGGCCTCCTCTGACAAGACAGTCTTGTGTTTTATAAATTGATTTGTTTCCTTTACAATAGCTAGAGACTTGGGAGGCCATGTGCGTCTGGAGTCTGCTTTTGTTAGGAGCTATATAAGCACACTGTGAGAGATGGGCTCTACCTTAAAGAGCTGAAGACCTGATATTATAAACACACTTGGAACAAGCTATTATGCACTTAGATACATTTAGTGATAGACCTATGGAAAAATCTGAAATATTTCAATTCTCTCAATCCACGCTAATTACTTTAGCAACAAATTTTTCAAGTACACTGTGAGCTCATACATAGCATTCTGCTAGTAATCAGGAGCTGCAAATGCTTGAGTGACAGGCCACCTACCTACAAGTTTCAAAGCAATTGGTGAGTAACTGAAGGATTTGTGTGTTTATCACATTCCATATGCTATGAATGTCTTCAAGTGGTGATAAAGTGATAGCAACAAGGTTATTGTAAAGTTCTGCAGATAACAGGCTAAATTAATCTCTGAGGTAACCCCACTGACTTTAGCACACTGATAACTACCCTAGAACAGGAAAAGCAACATACAAGGTGTATGATTTAAAGTGGCTCTTCCCTGTTTCTCTTTGTGCTGCTGCCCTGCCAGGATGCTAGTGGTGTGTGTGCCCAGCACCCTGTCCAGCCATATGTTAAAAGTGTCCAATGTGGAAGAGTCAACCACTTCCCTGGGGAGATTATTCCAATGGCTGACTGTCCTCACTGTGAAAAATTACCCTCTGGTGTCCAATCGGAATCTCCCCAAGAGCAACTAGTGTCCATTCCCCCTAGTCCTCTCCATGCGACTCCTTGTAAAAAGGGAGTCTCCATCTTCTTTCTAGCTACCCCTTAAGTACTGGTACATGGTGATGAGATCCCCTCTGAGCCTCCTTTTCTCAAGGCTGAACGAACCCAGTTCTCCTAGCCTATCCTCGTATGGCAGCCTTCCCAGTCCTTTGATCATCTTGGTGGCCCTTCTCTGGACCCCTTCCAGCCTGTCCACATCCTTTTTGTATAGCGGGGACCAGAACTGTACACAGTACGCCAGGTGTGGCCTGACAAGCGCTGAGTAGAGTGGGATAATGACTTCTTTATCTCTGCTGGTGATGCCCTTTTTGATGCAACCCAGCATCCTGTTGGCCTTCTTGGCCACAGCAGCACACTGTTCGCTCATGTTGAGCTTCCTGTCCACCAGGACCCCCAGGTCCCTCTCCACAGAGCTGCTCTACAGCCAGGTGGATCCCAGTCTGTGCTGCACTCCTGGATTATGTTTTCCCAGGTGCAAGACCTTACACTTTTCCTTGTTGAACTTCATAAGGTTCTTGTTAGCCCACTTTTCCAGCCTATCCAGATCTTCCTGCAGAGCAGCTCTCCCTTCTGGAGTGTCTACTTCCCCGCTCAACTTGGTGTCATCAGCAAACTTCATCAGGCTACACTTGATGCCGTTGTCCAGATCACTTATAAAGATGTTGAATAACATCGGGCCCAAAATCGATCCCTGGGGGACTCTACTTGTGACAGGTTGCCACTTGGAAAAAGAGCTATTTACCACCATCCTTTGGGTGCAGCCTGTCAGCCAGTTCCCCACCCACTGCACAGACCACTTGTCTAGGCCATAACGCATTAGTTTCTCCAGGAGGAGACTATGGGGGACCATATCAAAGGCCTTGGAAAAGTCCAGGTAGACAATGTCCACCACCCACCCCTTGTCAACCAGGCAAGTCACTTTGTCATAGAAGGCCACCAGGTTTGTCAAACACGATCTGCCTTTAGTGAAGCCATGTTGGCTTTTCCCAATCACGTGCTTCATTTGACTTGTGATGGCCCCCAGGAGGATTCGTACCATAACTTTCCCAGGGATTGAAGTAAGGCTGATGGGCCTATAATTGCCCGGATCCTCCCTCGAGCCTTTCTTGTAGATAGGGGTAACATTTGCATTCCTCCAGTCCTCTGGGACATCCCCCGTTCTCCACAACTTCTTGAAGATTATGGAGAGTGGCCTTGCAGTGACTTCAACCAGCTCTCTCAACACCCTTGGGTGGATGGTGTCAGGGCCCATTGATTTGTAGAGGTCAAGCTCCTGTAATAATTCACGTACTAACTCTTCCTTCACTGATGGTGGGTCTATGTTTTGATCATCTGGGAATTTCATTCCCAAAGACAGAGGTGAAGAAAGTGTTGAGAAGCCCTGCCTTTTCACCATCGTTGGTGACTGACTCTCCTTTTCTGTTTAACAGTGGGCCTATGTTTTCCTTCTGTTTCTGCTTGTGGTTGAGATACCTGAAGAACCCTTTCTTGTTATTTTTGACATCTACAACCAGTTTCAATTCAAGCTGGGCTTTTGCTTTTATAACTGCATCTCTGCACACTCTGGCAATGCCCTTGTAGCTCTCAACTGATAATCCTCCACTTCTCCATCTCTGGTATGCTTCCCTTTTGGATGTGAGTAGACCCAGGAGGTCATGGTTGAGCCAAGGGGGCCTCTTGCTCCGCTTACTTCCCTTTCCTTTAGAGGGGATCAATGTTTTGTGCTTCCAATAGAGAATTCTTGAAGAACTCCCAGCACTCACTAGCTCCTTTATCTTCCATGGAAGCATCCCACAGAATCCCTCCCAATTGAGCTCTGAGCAAGCTGAAGTTTGCACTTCTAAAATCTAGAACCCTTGTCTTAGAGCTGACCTTCAGCATGCTCAGCAGGATCCCGAACTCCACAATATTATGATCACTGCAGCCAAGGCTATCACTAACCAAGATATTACAAAGCAGGCTTTCTCGATTTGTGAATAGCAAGTCCAGCAGTGCCTCCTTCCTGGTTGGCACATCTAACATTTGTATCAGGAAACAGTCCTCTACACATTCCAGGAACTTGGTGGATGATGTGAGCTGCCGTATTGTTCTTCCAGGAGATGTCTGGGTAGTTGAACTCACCCATAAGGACCAGGTTCTGTTGGTCAGAAGCTTGCTTTAGTGCCCCAAGTATCTCTTCATCAGCTGGGTCGTCATGGTTCAGAGGTCAGTAGCAGATGCCCACTGTGAGGTCCTGCTTGGAGACGGCCCCTCTGACTTTCTGAGGCATAGTTGATATTATCATTTAGATCTCTTCAGCTGGGTCCCACAGGCATTAGAAAACTAAATTGTTATTGCCAGAATATGGGCATGAATAAAAATAATTGTCCTGATTTATATTTTAAATTATTAATATTATGGAAGAGAAATTATGTTAACTTTATTCTTCTCATAAAGGGCATTTTGCTCAGAAAGAACAGTGACATATTAAGTATAATGTATTGCTCTTTACAATTAACCATTTCTCCTCAAGTTCTTCTTAGTCAGAGCTCACTAACAGCATCCAGGTGTTGATACAATGACATGAAAGCTACTGAAGGAGTCTCAAATCATCAGCTCACTAGGACTTATGTTTGATCAATCCCTTATACTTTACATCATGCCTTTTGGTTGTTATCTTCTATTGTGCATTTAGCACACATTTTTAACTGGGTAATTATTTTATCCTTGTTCTAAGCATGTACTCAAGCACCATGTGTTCAGTACTCATTTCATAGTACTTATCTTTGAGTACTATGTTTGGATGTATTTATCATACAATACCACAGGTGTGTTGTAGAGGCCTCTCTTAGTTCTTTGATGGACTCCAGACATCCTTCTTATTGGTCTAATATCTAGTTGTTTACTAGTTGCACTCTCAGTCACCTTATTATTTTAATTGCATCAGTATAGCAATTAGGTTTCCTGTTTTTCAGGCCTGCATGCTATTATTTCAGCCTACAACTATACACAGACTAGGAATAAGCATTGCCAATTTGCATTGCGTGTTGACAGAAGGCAAACAGAGCAAACTTCCTGAGAGAGTAGTGATGCTTTGTGAGGCTCTCAGGCACTATGGAATAGAGCAGACACATAACTTCATCTTTTCTGCACAAACTTCCCCACTGAAGAATTCTCATGAAAGAAAATTAAACTTTGGCCCTTCTGGATCTCTGAACAATGAATGAAATATGCATATTTTCATATAACTTCTACCTGTACTTCCAAAACTTCCATTAGAAATTTCATTTTAGAAGTTCTAAAATCAAGAATATGAAGGAGCAGAAACAAGGCCTCCATGAAAGGATGTGATACATACATCTCCCCTTTGAACAAAACGGCTGTTAAACAAGGAGAGCAAAATGTCACTGGAAGGCAGGGAAGTGGCAGTGAAACCATGTAAGTGTATATTCAAGCCTTCCCTTTTTTCATCATTAACATAAATGAGCTGAAAATTACATTTTTCAAACAAGACAGAATCACAGAATGGTTGAGGTTGGAAGGGATCTCATCTGGTCCAATCCCCTTGCTCAAGCAGGGTCACCTTGAGCAGGCTGCTCAGGACCATGTCCAATCAGACTTTTAATATCTCCAAGGATGGAGACGCCACAACATCTGTGGACAATCTGTTCCAGTGCTTGACAATCCTCACAGTAAAACAAGTGTTTTCTTGTGTTCAGATGGAATTTCATGTGTTTCAGTTTGTGCCCATTGACTCTTGTCCTGTCAGTGTGCACTACTAAGAGGAGTCTGGCTCCCTCTTCTTCATTCCCTCCTATCAGATATTTATACACATTGATAAGTTCCCCCCGAGCCTTCTCTTCTCTAGGCTAAACAGCCCCAGCTCTCTCAGCTTTTCCTTATATGAAAGAGGCTCCAGTCCCTTAATCATCTTTGTGGCCCTGCACTGGACTTTCTCCAGTAACTCCATGTCTCTCTTGTACTGGGGAGCCCAGAACTGGACACAGTACTCCAGGTGTGGCCTCACCAGTGCTGAGTAGAGGGGAAGGATCACCTACCTCGACCTGCTGGTGATGCTCTTCCTAATGTAGCCCAGGATACCATTAGCTGCCTTTGCTGTGAGGGTGCATTGCTGGCTCATGGGATATGATCCAGTCAAATATTCTTAAAAACTTCAACCAAGTACATGTGCCATGGAGCCACTGACATTTTTGCACAATGTTTTCTGCATATTTTTCCTCCAACCCCACTTTAACCTGCAAGAATTGTGTTTTCTCAAGCCATTGGCCAGCTACATTACAAATACCAGTACTAGTGATTTAGTTTCATCTTCAGCATCTTCAGGTTTTGTTTTCCAACTGCAAAAAGATACTCCATCTTTCTGATACAAGATGTCCCGGAAACTTTCCTCTTTAAGCTTTTTTCCTTCAGTAAAGCATGCCATTCATAGCCGGTTGCTGTATATATGCTTTCCTGTAGGAATCATTAGCAATAACATTTTATTTCTATAGAAAAGCATCTATTTCTTATAGGAATAATTTGCCATAAATATTTTTTTCCTCTGCATTTTTCACATTGAAAAGACTGTCTGAGGCTTGGGCATTTTCTCATCTTAGTGTGAAGCAGCATGATTTTGTTCAGACTCTGAAGATGTTGAAGTATCTGCTTAATCCTAAATTAAGGCTATTTACTCCCCCTCCCACTGCCCTCCTCATTACAATGGGTTCCTACATCTTCAGTATTTATGCCAGTAAAATCGGTAGAGGAATCTTTTCTGCCAAATGAGTAGTAATTTGTTGTTATATTTAGCAATTGGTTTCTCATCCTCATTGAGCATACTCTGTAACGTATCCCAGAAAGTATCTATGGCTTCTGTGGGAGCTTCACTTTGATTACTTATAAAATTCTCCCCCCAGCCTGTTGTGCACATTCTCTACCAAGGACAGAGTCTGAGCAGAAACATTTTCAGTGAAGTTTTTGGGTCATCTGAGATTGAACCAGTCTTGGACCCCTGAAGTGGTTCACATGGGAAAACACAAACCCTTAAAACTGGAAAGGGTGCTGCAGTGGGGGCAGGCATGGAGCACAATGCTCCAGCCACATTGGGGTTTCAGAGCCATTTTCCCCCTCCTTTGCCTCAGTGCTGAGGCCCCATCACATTTCCAGCACAGTAGCTTTTCCCCACCATCCTAAACCTTGCACAGAATAGCTGGGGGGAAGCCAGCTCAAGCCATCCATGTGCTAGCAGTGGGGCAGAGTGGGGGGCAGCTAGAGGGGAGCCAGGTGTGTGTGGGATACTGAGGTTAACTGTGTGCAGTGGTTTGCAGTGGGAGTGCAAGAGCCAGAAATGGCAGGGGCTCTCCAAACCCAAGAAGTTTAGCTGGGGCTAATCTTTGGCCAGTACAGAAAAATGCTCATTCTGATCAGGTCTGTGCTAATGTCTCAGGGGGACACTGTATTACAGTGTAAGACAGGAGGGTGTACATGGCATGTGCTAGTAAATCACTGGGTCGGGGGAGAGTGGAGCAGCAGTGCATGAAGGAAGACTGGAAGAGGTTGTGCCTGCACATTTAAGTCATTCCTCATAGGAGATTCCAGTTTTATAGTTACACCATGTTGTTTAAAAATACATTTGTTCAGTGATAATTTGAGTTTTAAAAGACCTTAAAATAACAATGCCTGGTTTAGTTCTGGTTCGAGGAAAATGAAAGATTAGGTGGGTTTTCAGTTTTATTTTACTCTCTGTGCTTATCAAATATGCAGCATGTATCCTACCCTCCATATCTTCTATGTAATTTTTTAGTTCCTTTTTAAATACTCCTCCTGCTGAAATAGAGAGGTACATCTGATTAGTTGTATCATAGTAACATTCCTTAATGGTTGCATAAATAGTTCTTCTCATTCTCCTTCTTTCTCAGCTTAAATTCTATTTATTTTTATGCATTGCTGGATTCGAGGCCCAGATACAACTGAAGGCTCATCTGAATCCTGATTCCATTTGTGCTCTTTTAAGAAACCAGGGGCGGCAATTTCGTGTTTCTACTTTGTTGTTCCATGATGGGCAACCCTGTGAATGGTGAGGTCATTGCTATTTTCCTGGGGACTACTGACCATAAACCACTCCCTCTTGCCTGTAATATAAGTCATATTCCTAGGAAGGTTCTCTTTGCCTGGAAAAAGATGAGAAAAAAATCTTCTATATCAGCAGAAAATCCCATGCATTTCAGTTCTTATTAACCAAAGTTGCTTCTTGTCTTTTTCTTGCAGTGCAGCTTGGATACAATTTAGTCCTACTTTTTAGAGAGGACTCAACTGGTGGAATGATAGGAAGGTCACAGCAGAAAAAGGAAAATTACCACAACAACTTGGGAACCAGTTACTAAATCCTTTTCTAGAAATTTTATACAGCATCAGTGCTGAGCATGCAGCAAATCCTTATTTTAAAAAAGGCATTAACATATAGAATATTGGAATAAGTATTTTATTAGTGCATTGCTTTTTAATGTAACAATTTTACAGCCTAAACGCACTTCAAAAGCTTCCTTATAATATGAGCTCTGGATATAATGGAGACAGATAAATGTAATTGTATTAATGATAACTTAAGTACTGCTGCATCAAAAGCTCTTTGCCTGCAAGTTTCTTCACATGCACCTATGTCCATAAAGCTAACGTTTTTCACGTTTGCACAAGCTACAGTATACATTTGCCAAATGGGATTCATGCCAAAGCATTCATGGCTTAATTCCAGAACTGTTGCTACAGGGGCCAGTGGCTGGGGCTTCTCCATTTCCTACAGACTCAATTCCAGAGTTTGTGGCTCAGATATTTTACAAATCTGACCAATTCTGAAATTGTTTTCCTGCACAGTCTGGATGCTGGCACAAAGCTACTGATGTGTTTATTCCCAGCAATGCTCTCAACTAGGAAAGCTCTGAATTCAGACACCACTCCTGCCTTTCGGGACAGTAAAGGCAGAGCAAGTATGTTTTCATCAACATCAGCTTCTTATTGAAACCTTATCCAACAGAAGTCTAAAATTATCATAGATTTCAACATTATATTTTAACTGCCACATAACCGCAGCCTTTATGTAGCTTTTCCTTGAGGGAAGAGACCTTGTCTGTGCTAGGATAGAGGGCTTGCAGTTATAAGTTTCTGTATTTCCTTGGAGAATCGCATGTGTAGGTGCTTTGCCTTTAATACATGCTTAATTAGCTGAGGTAAAGCATATGGGAAAGTTAGGCCCTTTATGGCCACCTAACCTGGTGTCAGGCATCGTAGCTTCATAACAAGATAAGGGTTAGAACTGTTTCTGCTTTAATTTCACATAGCTAAGGTGACTGGAAAAAACATGCCCTTTTTGGCCACTGAAGGGGAAATTCAAATTGTAACTGCTCAGCAGTGGTAATTCCTGACCAAGGAATGATCTTGCATGGAGGGCAAGAAGACCCAACTGCAGAAGGGGTTAAACTGGCTGGAAGCAGGAGTGTTGCATGAATAAGTTAAGACTTTTGGCAGAAAATAAATCCCCTTGCTGGGGGCAGCTAGGCTTAGATTCTGAGTGATACCCAGTTCAGCACTGTTAGTCCGCAATGGATTCGCTAACAGGACGATCACTATTAGTCTAGTTGTGCCCAATAACGCTTCATGGCCAGATTCACTAATAGTGCAGTTTATTGAAGCAATAGAAATACAGGCTCTTATCAGATTGCCAGTGATAAATACACTGTCTGCAAAGCATGTGCAAGTATAAAGCGCTAAAACACTGTTGTGGTTTAGCCCCAGCTGGCAACTCAGCCCCACACAGCCACTCGCTTACTCTCCCACCGGCGGGATGGGGGAGAGAATCAGAAGGGTAAAGCTCATGGGTTGAAATAAGAACAGTTTAATAATTAAAATAAAACAATAACAACAATGCAATGAAAAGGAAAAGAATGAGAGAAAGATGAAACCCAGGGCAGGAGGAAGGGGGAATGAACAACCAAAACAAGCAACCCGTGACACAGCCACTCACCACCCACCAACCCGACACCACCAGTCCCCAAGCCACAACCACCCCCCTGTGTGCCAGCTGCCCCAGTTAATGTACTGGTCATGGCATCACATGGTATGGAATGAACATCCCATTGGCCAGCTTGGGTCAGCTGTCTTGGCTGTGGCCCCTCATCTCCTGGCCTCTTGCCCACGTGGCAGAGCATGGGAAGCTGGAAAGGTCCCTGATTACTATAGGTGCTACTTAACAACTAAAGCATCAATGTGCCATCGGCACTATACCAGCTACAGTGAAGACAATTAATCTATCCCAGCCAAAACCACCACAAACACAGAACACAAAATAACAAGCTTGCTCTCTAAATTTCCCAGGGGAATCACTCAGTATAATCAAGTGTTCGAGTCTTTCCCAATAGGCGTCCCTATGGGGAAGAAGAGAGGTTCAGCCCATCAACTGATCCCAGGAGTCCATGATAGTATCTTCTCTAACATCCCTCTCTCTGGGGGTAATTTTTATACTATTTTATGTTTAGGTGGAGCTTGAGTGACTCAAGTCATACATACTTTTGTTATTGACTGGTGTAGAAATTCCTCACTTCCATTTAAAGGTATAGACTAAGAGAAGTTCAGAGTGCATGCTCAGTGAGAGGTAGTCATACCTTGGAGGCAGATAACTTTGGGATGGAGGTGTGTATTTTAGTGTTATAATGAGCAAAGTTCACCCACAGTGAATAATGTCCAGGCATGGTTCCATTCAGCCCCTATATCTGTAGTGCTTTATGGACAAGTTTGGCCATAAAGCCTTCACTTCACTCCCTTCTCCAGTTATCTCCCTTAGATTAGGACACTAAGCTCCCTCCCTCAGTGTTCCTAACATCTAAGAGTGCAGGTGGTGTTGCTTAGAGGACAATCACTGAACCAATTTCCAGCATGCCAACTGCATTCCACTCTGGAAGTTCACTTTTATGAAATGTGGATATAACTTTAGCATCAATAATTTCAACCTCAGTAATCTCACCCCAGTAATCATTCCACACAGAGACAGAAGGACTCCCTGCAAGGGAGTGAAGTTTCCCTTGCTGATGAGATAAGAAATGCTGCAGTATTGTCCTGAGTGCTATAGGGCCACTTTTGGTAAACAGAATCAAACACCAGGTTAGGGTGCCCCATACTGACACTTATCATGTAAGTGCAGGTGTAAGTGTGTTTAAGAAATTGGCTCAAGCCATATCTTTGCAGATTCCTTGTAGAACCGCTTATGGTGGTAGGACTTCATCCAGTGCATTGTTCATTAAATCCTTTTATATTTAAGTACAAAGGTGTGTTTAATTTGCCTCGAGGGGTACAAAAATATTACCAACACCATCCTGAAGGGTGTCCAGGGAAACTGAGAACCTACTTGGATCAACTACTATACTTTTTTTAAAAGATTGTGGTTCCACCTCTGCTGAAAGAACTAACTTGCTATCCTGACACAAAAGTTTAGAACAACTGATTTTTTTTTTTTTATCTGCACAGTAGACAAAGGGTAGAAAAGTTCCTTAGGTGACTATGGTGGGTTAACTTTAGCTACGGGCCAAACATCCACCCAGCTACTCGCTCACTCCCACTCCTCAACAGGACAGGGGGAGAAAATAAGATACAAGCCAGATTTGGTAACTTCATAAAACCTCTGGGTAAGTCAAGTTAGGGAATTTCACCCAGACGCCCTTGTATCATGTCAAACATTTTTTGTTTTCACAGAGTATACCTAATGCAAACTGCTGTTTGCATCCTTGGCAGAGGAAAGGATAAGCCTCCCACACACTGCTTAGTTGGAAGGCCATGATCAGGACTAGGGGGCTCTGCCTTCAGCCAGGTGGAGGAAAGGGACAACTGGGCTTACTGGACTGCGTGGATCCAATGGCCTGGCACATCTGACACACAGGAGTATAAAGCTTTAGTGGACACTGGCGCACAGTGCACCTTAATGCCATCAAACTATATAGGGGCAGAACCCATCAGCATTGCTGGAGTGACAGGGGGATCCCAAGAGCTAACTGTATTGGAGCCCGAAGTGAGCCTAACCAGGAATGAGTGGCAAAAGCACCCCATTGTGACTGGCCCAGAGCATCCTTGGCATAGACTACCTCAGAAGAGGATATTTCAAGGACCCAAAAGGCTACAGGTGGGCTTTTGGTGTAGCTGCCTTGGAGATGGAGGAAACTGAACAGCTGTCTACCTTGCCCGGTCTCTCAAAGGACCCTTCTGTTGTGGGGTTGCTGAGGGTCAAAGAACAACAGGTGCCGATCGCCACCTCAACAGTCCACCGGTGGCAATATCGCACCAACCGAGACTCCCTTATTCCCATCCATGAGCTCATTCATTGACTGGAGAGCCAAGGAGTCATCAGTAAGACCTGCTCACAGTAGACTATCATAGCCTGAATGAAGCCACTCCACCGTTGAGTGCTGGGCCAGGCCCCAGCACACTACTGTTATCTGTGTCTCTCTGGAGTTCCCAGGGTAACAACTTACTTTCTTCAAGTATTCTACTAGCTTTTCAGGATTCTGCACTTGTTCAGGGGTGAAACTCCAAAACAGTGGGGGTGCCCACTGCCCTAGCTATTTGCCCATGCTATCCCACATGCCCTGCCACTTGTAAGTATCAAGCCTTGGGGAATATCTCTGGGTGATATTCTTAAGTTGCTTAGTCAAAACCAGAACAACATGCTCAAAAACTAACAATAAGCATATCTTAACTAACCAAGGATGTTAAAGATACAAAAAGGTTGTTGCAATAAAGGTAGAGACATCATAGCAGAAAGTTGCAAAGATACTGTTCTGTATTTCCTCCATATAAAAATCTCTCAGAGGAGAAGGTATAGTTGCTAATTGTCTCAACAATGTGGTATCCAAAGTACAGTAATGGTTTCAGCAAAAATCCCAAATAACAGATAAAGCTGAAAGCCAGTGTTTGCATAACAATTCTCTTAGGCAAAACATTACTAATCACAGCAGACTACACAAACCAACACCAGTCTTTAACACAAACTGCAAAAATGAGAACATAGCTGCTGGTCACAACACTATTATTACCTCCAACCCTTGAGTCCCACATTGGGCACCAAAAAAGACTGTTGTGGTTTAGCCAGCAATTTGGTCTCACCCAGCTGCTCACTTGCTCCCCCACCAGTGGGATTGCAGAGAGAATCAGAAGGGTAAAGCTTGTGGGTTGAGATAAGAACAGTATAATAATTAAAAAACAACAACAAAAATGCAATGGAAAAGAAAACAACAAGAGGTGCAAAACCACAGGGAATGAACCACCAAAACAAACAGCACATGACACAACCACTCACTACCCACCAACCCAACACCATCTCTTCCCAAGCTGCAACTGCCACCATGAATATACTGGTCATGGTGTCACATGGTATGGAATGAACATCCCATTGGCCAGTCGGGGTCAGCTGCCCTAGCTGTGGCCCCGCCCCTCCCAGCCTCCTGCCAACATGGCAGAGCGCAGGAAGCTGGAAAGGTCCCTGACCACCACAGGCACTACAGTGAAGAGAATTAACCCCTTCTCAGCCAAAACCAGCACACATGCTCATAGGTTAAGGGACTTACTGGGAGGGGAGGGTGGTTCCTGGCCTATGGGCCCGATTTTTAGTATTATAATGAGGATAGTTCCCCCACTGGGCACTTTGATTTAGTTCTTATCAACATCCCAATTAGTTGTTCTCCTTGACTACACGCTTTATCACCCTGTTCTCAGAGGCTTCTAAGGTGGGATGTTTGCTTGGATCAGTCTCTCAGCTCTCCTCAAGGATATAGTCATAAAACAAGTGCTTCCTTATCTCTCAGTTTCCATCTCTGGCCCTCCACTTCTGTTTTGCCAGGCTCGCATAGTTCATTGTTATGTCTTTAGCGGACAGTTCCAAAAATTCCATTTTCTTAGGGATATCAATGCTTTGAAGCACTGTTCAACAAGAGCTAAAACTTCAGTGTGTTATCAACACTGCTTTCAGTGCAAATCCAAAACATAGCCCCATACAAGCTACTATGAAGAAAAATAACTCTATCCCAGTTAAAACTAGTACATCAAGTTACCTGTTATGTGAATCACTAACTCCTCAATGTGCAATGGTTTTTCAGTCAGGATCACTACAGGGGTCATCTTTGATTTCTTCTTCTGAAGCTGTTTTACTTTGTAAAAATAACTGAATATTTACTGGAGTAGAACTTAAATCTAATATTCCCGCAGTCAGTGTGAACATTTTAATCAGTAGAATTTAATTTTGATATTGCACTTTATCCCTCTGGACCAATGAATGTTTAATGGCATATAAAGTTGAACTCCAACTCTGAAACTCAACCCTCTGTAACTCAATGATATACAGAGAGAGAGTATTTAAAACACTTTTCACTTGCATTTGGAGAATAGAGTCCACTATTTCAGCAATAAATCATGCCTCATGGGAATTTGAAAACAGTTTAACCCCTGGATAATTGTATACAATGCACATAGAGCCAAAACTTTTGATACGTTGGGGAACCTGGACTGTGCCTTACAGGTATGACAGAGAGGAGAATTCTCTAGAGATTTATGTGTGAGTACTCGGCTAAATATCTGCAAATTATCTATGTAATCTGAGCACCCCTCAGCACAAAACTGGGATGAGCGGGCCTTGCACATGTGCCTATGGTGCCGAGGGGAAATCTGTGTGAACGCGGACACCGCCTCGACTCTCTGGTGTCACAGCCAGGGCCCCACGGCGGTGCAGGGCCGTCACGCACCCTGGCAACCGTTGCCAGGCACCAAACACGCAACCGCGCGCGGGAAAGGCGGGGAACGCCCCCTTAAAAGCTGAACACCACGTATATAAAACTATGGGGGCTTACCCGGAAGCGCTTCTGTGAGGGCGGTACTAGGTGCCGTGGTTGCTTTCGGCTGTCCAGTGCACTTCCTCAGTTAGGTTTCTCCTTCGTGACCGGTTGGTGTTGCAGGCATCTTCCTCCGGGCACCGCGCCTGCTGGCCTCCGACGCGGGGTTGCCCTTTTTCCGCCTGGCTCAGTCTCTGTTACCGTTAGCCCCCTTTGCACGCTGAGTGATGCTGTTACACGGCTCCGGAACCGCGGGACCGTGGGGGTGGCTGCCGCTGCTGCTGGTGGCCTGCGCGGCACGGGCCTCTGAGATCACTTTCGAGCTGCCTGACAATGCAAAGCAATGCTTCTACGAGGAGATTGTCCAGGGCACTAAGTGCACTCTCGAGTTTCAGGTATTCCTTGCTTTCCTCGACCCCCCTGGAATCGTTTGTTATTTCACTTTTACCGTTAATACTAGAGTTTTAATAACTTAATATCTATATAAAATGGTGGGCACTTAAACTATGTTATGTGAACAGCCTGTCTGAAGTGTTGCTTCTGGTGCTTGGCACCTCTGAATAAATCTCTATAGCATTTAAATAGGTATTTAAATACTTCAAATAAAATGTCTACTATTTTAGAAAGCTTCTGTATGCATATAAAAGGGCTGTGCCTTTGGTTAGAAGTCTCTTCATCCTTAAGATAAAGCATCCTGAAAGGTGAGAAGTTTGGAGCAAGGATTAAATTTAACTATGAGCCTCAGAGTCATCAGAATAGTAAGCTATGAATACCTAAACTGCCAGTTGCTCTTGCTGTGGAGATAGGATAGCTAGTCTGATTCTGCAGAACAATGTGCTATAGACCAACAATAATCAAATGCTGACAATACTTGAGACAATAATATGAAATTTTGAGTTCGTTGTAGGCATAGTCTAAATGTGCTGGTGTTGAAAAGAAATGCTGTCGTTAATTGGGCAGGAGTGAAGCAGCAGAACCTCTAGAACATTGCTCTGTTGACATGTATATATGAAAATGAGCCAGGCTGTAACACCTGTTCTACTGGATATATGCCATTCCTGCAACATAAAGCAGCTTGACCTAATAGGCTAGTTAGACAGTTTAGGCCATACATAAAGGAGCTGTTTTATTGCATCTTTGCAATCTCAACTTGCTGAATAAATTGCATGGATGGGCTTGTGGATATAGTAAATTACTGATTTATTGCTGTAATCTCTTTGCCCCATAAATTTTCATCTACTCTAGCCTTTGCTTATAGTATCAGTATCTTAAAATGACGTAAATAAAACTTCCCTCATAAACTGTTAGAAAACATAGTTGACATTACATATTTTTGATTTAAAAGATCTTAACTTTGAATTGTTCTGTGCGTCTTCCATAGAACAAGGATTTTTGTAAACTTGTACTGAAAATTTTTCAAATTAATGCATCGTATTTTGAAACATTTGTCAGCTCAATTTGCAGTGCTAGTTGTTGGGGGGAAGTGCTAGTTGTATGTTCTGCTTAAGACAATTTCTTGTTGTTTTCAGGTGATCACTGGAGGTCACTATGATGTTGACTGTCAGTTGGAAGGTCCTGATGGTGCTGTATTATACAAAGAGATGAAGAAACAATATGATAGTTTCACATTTACTGCATCCAGAAATGGAACATACAAATTCTGCTTCAGCAATGAGTTCTCTACTTTCACACACAAAACTGTGTACTTTGATTTCCAGGTTGGAGAAGAACCACCACTGTTTTCTAATGAGAACAGAGCGACTGCACTTACTCAGGTAAAATATTGTTGTATTTGATGGCAACTGTTAGGTGGAGGGAATGTTTTTCAAATTCAACTGCGTTAGATATCTATATTGTTGTTGAAAATGAATGGGTTGGAGCTTCTTTAAAGTAAATTGAGTTAATAAAAGTGAACCTTTTCAAAAAATTAGGATTTACGGAATGCAGAGATGAGGAGGAATTATCAAGTGTTTAAGTGGAAATTAAGGAAAATATACAGTGGCCTACAATTTAAGGGATTTTTTTTATGCCATGATTCTGTGTCTGTGGAAGTGTGGATTTTATAAAGTGCAAAATATCAATTGATCAGGGTTTTAAAAATTCCTGAACTTTGGAGAAACTTTGAGAACTATTTGTTTTTATATTAAAATAGTCTAGAGTCTTTTTTGAAGGGAAGACTTGAATGGTTGATATCTTATGTGACTGTCACTTTTAAAATGGGAAGTTAATTCTAGCAAAATAAACAAATGAACAAAATCAGTCATACTTAACTGGCTTCTAGATATGTCATTTATAAGACATTTAAGTGGCAAAGCAGTATTCTTGCTCCAGACTTATTTTCCTAATGTTCCCTTCTTTATTCAGAATTTTAGTTTTATACCACTTCTGCCCAAACTAAATCAGCCAACTTCACTTGGAACAGTTGTTTCAGAAATTCTCATTAATGTTCTTACACTGTAACTGTTACCAAACTTCCCTTTAAACAACCATTTTAAAATGCTGAATGTGGCCACTATTTTACTAGCTTGAACTTAATGGTAGAAATGCCACTTCCCAAATATCCATCTTGCTCACTTGAATTTACCCCATGTAAGTCTGCAGTGGCTAAAGTTTTGTAATGAGTAGGTGACTTGCTGTGAATTCAGTTATAATTCTTACCTCTTCTCATCACCGTTCTCTTCTGCCTTATGTTGTCTTTTGATTCTTGATCCTGTAGCTCCCTATCTCCCTGCACTTTCTTTAGTCTTCATTCTGTGCATTGTTATGTTTTGGGTTTTTTGTATATTAGTGGGGGGAGGTACTTGAAATTTTTTGTTGGTCAGTCCTTTGGTACCAGTAGAGAGTATTGAGAATGCAGATGATGCAGATTCTAGATCTAGCATCTTTGCAGGCTGTGGGAGAAGGTATAAGAAAAAGTTATTGCTGGGTTGTAGCATGCGTAATGCAAATCAGATCTTTGGGAAGGGGAAGTCAACTTTCAAAGCATAACACACATTTGGTAAGTAGGTTTTCCATTTCAGTTTTCTTGAGGCTTTTGTAGTATGACCAAATTTGGGCAGACTCACAGGGACTGTGAAAAGTAAATCCCTGAAACTAGACTTTGTTTAAATTTAAGATCCCTGCTGCAGAGTAGGGGAGGGCGCTATAATTTAGCAGTGAAACAAATGGCAGAACTTAATGCATGAAATCTTTTCCTGAATTTTCTTTAGAAGAATATCTTGGACTTGTTCAGATACCTATCCTGAAAGTCATCAACTTGAAAAGCTGATTTGACACAGATATAAGTAACTGACAGTGGTTTTTATTAAGGTGTCAAACACTTCCTCTTATAAGATATTATCCTTTAGATCTTCAGGAAATACTGATTTTTAGGGGATAAAACAACTAACCAACTGGCTAAAACTTAAGTATTTTGAAGATATTAATTTCTTGATGGTTAAAAGACAATCATGGGTACTGACTTTTACTTTCAGAAGATAAACTGAAAATGGAAGAAGTTTGTGTAAAATGATCTAGGTCTTGGAAAGCCTGTAGTACATAGATTGAAAAGGTTAAGATTTTTCAGGTTACAAAAGGGCATGTGATTTTTATGAAAGATGACAAGTGCAGTTGGGCAATTTGGTCTTGAGTGTTATATGAATATGATAGGGAGCATACAATAATGCTAAAAGATAAGAGTTGTCCTTTAATCACTTTTTACATATGTGACTAATAGAAGGGTCTCATGCCAAAAGAATGTGTTGAGGTCAGTAATCTAGATTTCAGGCTTTAGTGAAACTTACATGTGAGAATTATGTGATGAAGAATCACATACTTCTGAAATCTAAGTGTTTTAAGTTCTACTGTGCACATCTTAATGATATAAGAAACTTAATAGCTATCTAAATCTGGGGAGAGATTTTACTGCTTGTTTTGCCGGTGTATGTGGAATTAACAAATGTTGGATCACTGACATATTTCAATACAGTTTATATTTACTTTTGAATCCAAACATGCATATGAATTTTGTTAAAATTTTGTGTTTCATAGAGTGCATTACTTCTTATTGGGTCTGCAGTTTTGCATACTTTGGTACTTAAGTCAGTCACATTCCTGTGTGTAAAACTTGATTAATATGTTAGACTTATAGTATTTCAGTCTGACAGTGGACTGAGGTAATCTTTCATCTGTAAAGCTATGTGAACCCTAATTTTAAATATCAAACCACAAAACACCACAGAATGAGCATTAGAAGGGTTCTTAACTGAGCTGTGTGTTTGTTTGCTTCTCTAGATGGAGTCTGCGTGTGTTTCAATTCATGAAGCTTTGAAGTCTGTCATTGATTATCAGACTCATTTCCGGTTGAGAGAAGCACAAGGCCGCAGCAGAGCAGAGGATTTAAACACAAGAGTAGCCTATTGGTCAATAGGGGAAGCAATCATTCTTCTTGTAGTTAGTGTTGGGCAGGTATTTCTCCTCAAAAGCTTCTTTTCGGATAAAAGAACCACAACAACCCATGTTGGATCATAACTTGTAGTGATAATGCTTCAGGTCATTGTGCTATTCACTTGTGAAATTACTGTTTTCCAATTAATTGTAGGTACAAAGGAACTAAATATGTGAAACATCTAAATGTCTACCCCCCCCCATTGATTAAAATCACAAAACATACCCCAAAAAGTTATGAAAGGGACACCCAATTTGAAATATAGAGTAAACTCAATGTTTTCTGATACTTGTATTAAACATCTGGCAATGACCAGCCTCTCTTTGGTTTTGCTGATTTAATCTGAATTGAGTTTGAATTTACTGATAAGATTACCCATCTGTGGTATAATGCTTTAAAAGAACCCAACAATCTAGTGTCTGATGTGAAGGACAATACTCATGACAATTTGATTTGACTTAAATTTTCAGGCTGAACGTATTGGATTATAAGCAAGTTAATGTGATGAACTGTAGTTGCAAGATGTATTGCACTGTTCTGATTTGCTGTAACAAAAAAAAGATCCAATCATATCCTTTGCTTATTTGTAAACGCGTTGCAAGCTTGATACTACATGATGGTGCAAATTCTCCACCTGCCTGGTAAATCTTCACCTTCAAAACCTGCTAAATTTTATACTTGAGTGTATTTGCTTAAACACACTTCTCTATATTAAAATATAATGCATTTCCTATTTTACAGTGTTTTGCTAAACTTCTAAACCAAGACTATGCAGGAAATGTGCTTTCTCTATTCAAAAACTTAAATCTCCAAGTTGTTTTTAAAAATGCAATAAAATAGGGAATCTTGTAACTCTCACTGAAGCTGTGCGATCTCTATGCTTGTGCTGCTGCTCCTTGTCATATTTAAGACCAGAGATAGCTTGATTTTTATCAAACAATACAGCACCAGCACTGGACAGTTATTACATCTATTAGGCACATGCAAAGCTTTTTATTAAATTGTTTCCCTATTAAGCCCATTTGATATTAATACTGCATTGCGTGAGTGCTGTGAACTTTATTTCCATTTGGTGCACTGATACAGTATGGCCTTGTGCATGTAATTGCCACTCTTCTGTTAGCGGTCAGGAAATGTTTTAAATATTTTCGGGTATCTCTCTGATAGATTTGTAGCTGCATTGCTTCCACTGCTCATGTCTTTAGTTTATATATTATAATAAAATCTTGTTTTATTTGGTTGGGGAAGATAATAAATGTATGTACATACAAGTAGCTTGAATTGAGCTAGTCAAAATAAGGCTAAACTTATTCAGATGGTTCTGGAACTCTGACCAAATTTTAAGTGCACACAAACAAAGCTAAGATAAACAAATTGTTGAATTACTAACTCTAATTCAAAATAATCCACTTAAACTAGTTTTCAGCAAGCAGAGAAAGAATGCTCAGTCCTCATTAAATGCCTGTATTTTTTCCAGCAAAAAATTGACAAGTTAAACATACACGTGTCCAAGTGGCACTTGGACACTCTGAATAATTGATCTAAGATGACCTCACTTTAAAATGATGTGGTAGTTAGACAAAGAAAATTTTTTCTGTTTTAAACTGATAAACTACTCTTTCAGAACTGAAGAAAAAAACCTTTAACACTTTAAAAATTAGTTACAAGGTCACAGGAGTATTAAAAAGCTTAATGTATACTATATTCAGAATTATGTATAATGTCCTATCTTGTACTGAACTTGAAATATTGCAGTCCCATTTTTGAGGTGTAGCCTTCCCTGAAATTGTGACAGAATCTCTGATCAGAAAACAAAAAAGCCAGTGCTTTCTTTTTATGCCTGCACACAGTAGTCTTGATTGTACCTATATGCTTTATCCTTATGTTTTGGCAACTGATCTTCAGTATTTTTTGTTTCATTACACAAATGGTACAGTTTAGGTGCAAGAGTCAGATAAAAACATGGTTTAATATTGATATTTTGACTAATCTTCTGAAGCCTGAATATCACTTGTTGAGTAGCTTTAATCACAACAAAAGCATTTTTTTCAAAAATTAAAATTTATTTTTCCCCACTAAGTCAGTTCTGTGTACTGTCAAAATCAGTAAACAATGGGGTAAACAAAGTATTAGCTGGCTGTCACATACATGTCTCTAATTTTCCTTAATGTTTGAATGTGTTGGATGCGACTGTTTAGATCAGTATTATTACAGCTGAGGTTTAGTGGACTTGAATTTTGCATTGAAGTTAGGTATCTGAACCAAACCTCTGGTATAATGCTGTATAATATGCAGTAATAGCTTAAAAATGCCTTTATTTTGGGGTTATGAAAAACATGATACACAATTTTATATTTTTTTTAAATAAGTGATTGGATAGGATATGAATAAAACACATGCTACTACTTACACTGGGTAAAGAAATGCTTTGTGATTTTTTTCTATTTTTTCTTTTTTTTTTTTTTTGTTAAAGGTGCATATATACAAAGAATAGTTCAATCAGTGGTGTGATAGACAACTAAATCACCCTGTGTTAAATGAGATAAAGCTGTTTTCATGTCCTTAAATGTTAGTTTTTGGGGTGGGGTTTTGAATAAGGCAAAAAGACCCTGTGAATATTGTATGGGGAAAATACAAACTAATATAAATGTAACCTGATTTGTTATTCAAACCTTTTTGGAAGAATAATGCTTCCCTACTAAATGAAAACAAAACGATTTGAGAAGTCAGCCAGTATGTTAACACGTTACCTTCAAAAGTGTCAATCTACCTGACATTTGATTGTGACTTCTGTTACTGTACACTGAGAATTGTACAAGTTGACTGCTATTCATAATTAGACATGCTTTAAGGCCATTGGAAAAACTTAAATTAGGGAAAAATGGTGTGGTTGCTAGCTCTTTGCTCATCACATTATCAGTGCATGTAATAGTAATTATAAACCTGTTACTGTTTGTCATGGGTTTAGGTGGAATAGAGTTAATTTTCTTCACTGCAGCTGGCATAGTGCTGTGTTTTGGACTTAATATGAAAATAATATTGATAACACTGATGTTTTAGTTGTTGCTGGGTAGTGCTTGTACTAGTCAAGGACTTTTTCAGCCTCCCATGCTCTGCCAGATGCACAAGAAGCCGGGAGGGGGCACAGCCAAGAAAGAGGATCCAAACTGACCAAAGGGATGTTTTATATCATATGATATTAACTGGGGGGAGTTAGCCAGGGGAAGTGGCGATCGCAGCTTGGGGACCGGCGGTGTCAGTTGGTGAGTGGTTGCATTGCTTGTTCTTTGGGTTTTTTCCCCTCCTCCTGAAGTTTCACACCCCTCTCTCTCTCTCATTATTTCCATTTCATTGTTATTATTATTGTAATTACTACTGTTTTATTTTAATTATTAAACTGTTCTTATCTCAACCCATGAGTTTTCTTACTTTGGCCCTTCTAATTTTCTCCCCCATCCCACAGGGGTGGGGGGAGTGAGTGAGTGGCTGTGTGGTATTTAGTTGCTGACTGGGGCTGAACCATGACAGTCCTTTTTTGGTGCCCAACATGGGGCACGAAGGGTTTGAGATAATAACAGTTGCTGGTCACAGCACTGATTCATCTGTTCCCAGTATTACTTGATCCAATCTACACCATCCTGATTTTGAAGACACGTTAAAGATTCGTGTTGGGCTTTGTAGTTTGCTGTGCTCTGCAGTGATTAGAGATGTATTGCCTAGGAGATTTGTTATTAAAACACTGGCCTTGAGTTTTATCCATTATTTGGGTCTTGCATGGAGGCTGTTACTATACTTTGGGTACCACCTCATGGAGGCAATTAGAAATTATACCTCCTCCTCTGAGAGGTGTTTTTATGGAGGGAATACAGAATGGCACCTTAGCTACCATCTTCCATAATGCCTCCTCTTTCATGACAACTTTTCAGTATCTTGAACATCCTTGGGTTGTTAAGATACATCTGCTAGTATTGCTTTGGCAGATTGTTTTGGTTTTGTCTTAGGTTAATAAGCAATTTAAGAATATCATCCAGAGATCTGCCCCAAGGCTCAATAATTATGGGTGGCAGGGTATGTGGGATAGTATGGGCAAATGCCTAAGACGGAGGGCACCCGCCATGATGTGGGACTTCACCCCTGAACAAGTGCAGAATCCTGAAAAATTAGTAGAATATTTGGAGGAAGTATGTTGTCACCCAGGCAGTTCCAGAGAGATACAAATCACTGCATTGTGCCGGGGCCTGGCCCATGCCTATCAAGCCCCATCAACAGTATTCAGTACCCAAAGGGAAGAGAAGGCCTCTGGATCTAAAAAGACAAAGACAAGGAAAGCGACAAGCACTGTGGCGACGTTGCAGCTAAATCAGAGGATCAGCCCATGCCAGTATCAGTCACCCCTACACACAAGAAGAATCCTTGGAAGAGAAAGATAACTCGTTTAGAAAGAGATGATGAAAAAGCAGGGCCATCACAAGGAGAGGAGGAGGAAGAGGAAGAACCCATAAATGAGATGGAGACCACCCGATCCCTATCCTTGAGCGAGCTGCGAGATATGCAAAAAGCTTTTGGCTGTCGTCTAGGTGAGCACATTGTCACCTGGCTGCTCCAATGCTGGGATAATGGGGCCAGTAGCCTGGAATTAGAGGGAAAAGAAGCGAAACAACTGGGATCCCTTTCTGGGGAAGGGGGCATTGACAAAGCAATTGGAAAAGGGACACAAGCCCTCAGCCTCTGGAGGCAACTCCTGTCGGGAGTGAAGGAAAGGTATCCCTTCGAAGAAGATGTTACATATCGCCCAGGAAAATGGATGACCATAGAGAAAGGTATCCAGTATGTGTGGGAATTAGCTGTGCTTGAGGTGGTTTATGGTGACCTGGACAATCAACAGTTACCCAAAGATCCAGATGAAGCTGAGTACACATGCCCCATGTGGCGGAAGTTTGTATGGAGTGCACCATTGAGGCATGTAAATTCATGGGCAGTAATGACCTGGAAAGATGACAAGGCGCCAACTCCAGGATTATGAAACAAATGTCTCTTCTCCCTCATCTCGCTTGTGGAGAAACTGTCCTGGAAGCTTCAGCAACTCAAAGAGAATATGTTCTACTCCCCACCTATATGTATGTCATCCATTAGGAATAAGCGTTCTTTTGCTCAAAGGAGAGGATACACACAACGGGGCACCCTACGGTTTTACCTGCATGACCATGGAGAGGACATGATGAGGTGGGATGGCAAGCCTACCTCGACCCTAGAGGCACAAATATGTGACATGCAATGAAGAACAATCACTTAGGGGCTTCTTCCAGGAAAGTTGCTGCTCCAGTTTCCAGTGAGAAATTTGCCAGACAGAGGAGTAGAAGCACTGATTTTATTTCTGAACTTAATAGAGCCACTTGTGATTCACACTTATAAGAAGTGAGTAGTGAATGCTATGATCAGGACTAGAGGGGCCCTGCCTCCAGCCAGGTGGAGGAAAGGGACAACCGGGTTTACTGGACTGTGTGGATCCAATGGCCTGGCACGTCCGACCCACAAGAGTATAAAGCTTTAGTGGACACCGGCGCGCAGTGCACCCTAATGCCATCTAACTGTATGGGGCAGATCCCATCAGCATTGCTGGAGTGACAGGGGGATCCCAAGAGCTAACTGTATTGGAGCCCGAAGTGAGCCTAACCAGGAATGAGTGGCAAAAGCACCCCATTGTGACTGGCCCAGAGGCTCCGTGCATCCTTGGCATAGACTACCTCAGGAGAGGATATTTCAAGGACCCAAAAGGCTACAGGTGGGCTTTTGGTGTAGCTGCCTTGGAGACGGAGGAAACTAAACAGCTGTCTACCTTTCCCGGTCTCTCGAAGGACCCTTCTGTTGTGGGGTTGCTGAAGGTCGAAGAACAACAGGTGCTGATTGCCACCACAACAGTGCACCGGCGGCAATATCGCACCAACCGAGACTCCCTTATTCCCATCCATGAGCTCACTCATCGACTGGAGAGCCAACGAGTCATCAGTAAGACCCGCTCACAGTAGACTATCGTAGCCTGAATGAAGCCACTCCACCGTTGAGTGCTGCTGTGCCAGACATGCTAGAACTTCAGTACTAACTGGAGTCAAAGGCAGCCCGGTGGTATGCCACAACTGATATTGCTAATGCGTTTTTCTCCATACCATTGGCAGCAGAGTGTAGGCAACAGTTTTCTTTCACTTGGAGGGGGGTCCAGTACACCTGGAATCGACTGCCCCAGGGGTGGAAACACAGCCCTACCATTTGTCGTGGACTGATTCAGACTGTACTGGAACAGGGAGAAGCTCCAGAAAACCTTCAGTACTTTGATGACTTCATCGTGTGGGGCAACACAGCGGAAGAAGTTTTTGAGAAAGGAGAGAAAATAGTCCAAATCCTTCTGAAGGCTGGTTTTGCCATAAAACAAAGTAAGGTCAAGGGACCCGCACAAGAGATCCAGTTCTTAGGAATCAAATGGCAAGATGGACATCGTCAGATCCCAATGGATGTGATCAACAAAAGAGCAGCCATGTCTCCACCAACTAGCAAAAAGGAAACACAAGCTTGTTTAGGTGGTGTGGGTTTTTGGAGTATGCATTTTCCAAATTACAGTCTGATCGTAAGCCCTCTCTATCAAGTGACCCAGAAAAAGAATGATTTCAAATGGGGCCCTGAGCAACAACAAGGCTTTGAACAAATTAAACAGGAGATAGTTCATGCAGTAGGCCTTGGGCCAGTCCGGGCAGGACAAGATGTAAAAAATGTGCTCTACACCGCGGCTGGGGAGAATGGTCCTACCTGGAGCCTCTGGCAGAAAGCACCAGAGGAGACCCGAGGTGAATCGAGTCAGTTTGCAGAAGTCTAAGGCCAGGTGGATGGCCTTTACATTGCTGAATGGGAAAAGTGGCCAGTGCTCTGTCTTTATACTGACTCATGGATGGTGGCAAATGCCCTGTCGGGGTGGTTACAGCAGTGGAAGCAGAGCAACTGGCAGCGCAGAGGCAAAGCCATCTGGGCTGCTGCATTGTGGCACAATATTGCTGCCCGGGTAGGGAACCTGGTTGTGAAAGTATGTCATGTGGATGCTCACTTCCCCAAGAGTCAGGCCACTGAAGAACATTGAAACAACCAGCTGGTGGACCAGGCTGCTGAGATTGAAGTGGCTGAGGTGGATCTGGACTGGCAGCATAAGGGTGAATTTTTTATAGCTCAGTGTGGAATGATTGCTGTGGGTGAGATTACTGAGGTTGAAATTATTGATGCTAAAGTTATATGCAGTTTTCATAAAAGTTAACTTCCAGAGTGGAATGCAGTTGGCGTACTGGAAAGTGGTTCAGTGATTGTCAAATTCACATTCAAATTCACATTCAAATGTGGAGTATGCATCTTTAAAACTGGAAAATGAAGTATTAAAATCATCCTTGGCCTTTGAGAGGGAGACAGGCAAAAAACTAGGAACCTGAGTTGATGAACTTGCTAGTGAAAATAATAATCTTAAACAACAGTTGAAAAGGTTTAATTGGCTCATAGATAAAGTGCAACCTTTTGCCCCAATTAAACAGATTCTCAGATTCATGCCCTGTACAGACCCTGAGACAGGGATATTTGGCTTGATAGCGATGATGAGATCGCAGAAACCCCTGATCCAGAACCAGTTCCTTTATGACTCTTGATTAAAACTGAGACAGCTGTCGATGATAATGACGAGGTCCACACTACTGTGCGCACAATTCCCTGGTCTCCTGCAGAATTGGCAAACATCCAGGAAAAATATTTGCGGCAGGCAGGCAAATCTGAAGTTGAGTATATGTGGTGAGTTTCTCTGACAAGGGGAGACCAAATTATGTTAGATGAAGTCTAAGCAGGAGGTTATTGGGGGCCAGGAGTATTCTTAACCTCCACGCTGGGAAATCATAGCTATTCCGTAACTGCACGGGTGGCATACTGGACAGGTGGTATAGAACCTCAGGAGAGAGAACCACTGGAGATTAAAACTGCTGGCTTCTCCGATCTGGCTGCATCAGTACAGAAAGCACCCTGCATACAGGCAATGTATGAAAGAGGCAAGTTCAGGAAATCCCTGATGATAGTTTCCATTTACCTGGTATGATTAACTCCTCTTATTCGTGGTCCTTCTGATAGTCTCAAAATATCTGCAGCAAACACCCAAGATCACATACAACCTGGCCAGCGCAGAGTTAAATACACAGGAATCAATGGTGCAATAAAGGAATGCCCCACTGCAAAAATCACTCTCTGGTTACCAGGGGAACAAAGACTAACCAAGGCAGAGATATTAGTTGGTGCAGCACTCACTGATGTTCTGGGATTTAACATACTGCATGCATGGGTGTGGAAACTCCCAGACGGGACAGTGTGGAGTTTTGCAGGAAATGAAATAGGGTCAGACTTAGTGAGATTATATCTGTTAGTAACATCTGTACCCTTACCTGCCTCTTGTACCACCAATGTCCGGCAATACCTGTTACCAGAAGCAGCACTTATGGGGACTGATAGGGTGGTAACAGAATTAGAGGAAAGAGGCATCATCAAAAGGGCTCATTCACCTTATAACTCACCAGTGTGGCCAGTAATGAAACCAACTGGGCAATGGCGTTTCACGGTGGATTACCGACAATTAAATGCTAATACTTTAACTGCTGCAGTTCCAAACATTGCCGAGATCGTGACACTGATACAGGGAGCTGCCCAGACTTGGAGATGGCTGCCCCAAAATGAAAGCCTTTTGTGTATCTGCTAATACCATCACCCCAAAGGTTCATACTGAGCTGGGAGAATATCCTATGGGATTTTACACTGGAAAACAAAATAACAACCCTGTTGGTTGTATACTCAACCGAGCATGCTTCTTTTCTTGTTATATTTATGGGAATCACCCTTCGTTATGGCGTAACCTGTCTGGGAAAGACTCCACTGGGACCAGTTTCACTCTTTTGTCTTACAGCACACATGATGTTTCTCCTTCTAATTGAAATAAGTACATTCCTTCTGGTCCAAACACATGATCTTTGAGACCATGCACTTCTAAATTATAGTGAAAGTATTGGACCGCTAAAAAGTCAGTCAGGCCTCAATCTCGCTACTCTGGTCATGCATGAGAATGAGGCATACCTGAAAGATGAATGGAGATGGGAGACATTGCAAACCCATGGAATCAAAATATCCCACAACAAACATGGTGTTTGCCAAATTTTGTCCCTGCAGGCCATACCAGGAGAAGAAATACAGATAGGGTGTCGAATAATCAATGACTCTACCCACAGCAAACTGTCTGAAATCAAAATATATCACACTGATTTTTCTAAACCAAAAGGCAATGAGGAAAACTGTTACAACATATCCAAACTGGATTGTTGGTACAACTTCACTTTTACACAACCTGTGATTGCATTCTGTCTCTGGGGCAAATGTGGTATAGAATTATTATTTGAGTTTATGATTACCAAGCATAACATGTAGAATCCATGTGTGAGGTGGGGTGTCCATGGGTTGAAGCATACATGCTTTTTAACGTACCTGCACCTGATTTAAATTTGTTTACCATAGTAGTACACAACAATATCACCTTTCTCAGACAACAGTGGATTATTGGCGATGAAAGAATTCCACTGTTAAGAATAGCTGTAGGAAACACCATCTCAATAGGATGTCAAATTGAAAACCACACTAAATGTATGACAGCAGCCTTACACATTGTGGTGAAACATCACATACGTTCCAGTCCTTCCAAACATGAATGCTGGTACACTTTTACTATACTGTATCCAACGTTCGTAATGTCTCTTTGGATGGACCCCAACTCTTGCTGTAGCTCGGGCTTTCAATTCAAAATTGACACTGAACAATTATATCCCCATGCCCGACCTCCTATTGAATTGTCTCCTCACATCAGTAACTGGTCCCTACGTAATTAAAAGCATAGGGCAACAGCGAGTACTCTTCAATCCATCCTGGTCCCTCAAACGAGTGGAATTGATAATGCAAGTGTCATGGTTTTAGCTGGGATAGAGTTCATTTTCTTCACTGCAGCTGGTATAGTGCTGTGCTTTGGACTTAGTATGAAAATAATGTTGATAACACACCAATGTTTTAGTTGTTGCTGGGTAGTGCTCGTACTAGTCAAGGACTTTTCTAGCTTCCCATGCTCTGCCGGGTGCACAAGAAGCCAGGAGGGGAGGGGGCACAGCTAAGAGAGCGGATTCAAACTGGCCAAAGGGATATTCCATATCATGTAACGTCATGCCTAGTATATTAATTGGGGGGAGCTGGTCGGGGGGAAGCAGTCGCAGCTCGAGGACCGGCAGCATCGGTCAGCGGGTGGTGAGCGGTTGCATCACTTGTTGTTTGGGTTTGGTTTGGTTTTGGTTTTTTTTCCCTCCTCCTGAGGGTTCATCTCACTCTTTTGTTATTTTATTGTTCATTTTATTATTATTATTGTTATTACTGTTCTAGTGTAATTATTAAACTGTTCTTATCTCAACCCACGAGTTTTCTTACTTTGGCCCTTCTGATTCTCTCCCCCATCCCACAGGGGTGGGGGGAGTGAGCGAGCGGCTGTGTGGTATTTAGTTGCTGACTGGGGCTAAACCACAACAGCAGGTCAATATCTCTGCAATTAAACCTACCTGTTCACCATTCCTGGGTACATCCTATACAGGATGGTCATCATGGTTGCACGGACAGACCCTCACCTCTCAAAAACGATCAGAGAGATGTGACCAGTGTTTTGGGAACCAGATTGGGAATCTTAAATGGCATTGGTGCTGAGGCGCTTACAAACAAACTAGTCACGATAACTAGTGATCTGAACAAATTAGAACATCCATTGCGATCTTCCCTTTTAGCTCTGGGAACCAACCAATAGCTTTTATCTGATACATTACCTCAGTGGGAAAAAATTAACAAAGACGACCGTCAGTCAATCCTAGATGGACTTAGTGCAGCCCAAAATAATGTCTCTCTGGCTCTTAGTTGTATCCAGGCCCAACTATGGATGCAATCAGTGGCAGCTACAATTATAAGGGAAGGTGGAGAAGGCGTTTTACCCACTGAAATTCAAAAAGTGATCTGGGATCATGCCATTGAATTTGAGAGACAGTTTCAATCCTGGTGGTATTTTGTAGCTGTACGCTTCTACGGGAGAACTTATCTTGGGCCGCATATCTCCGGGACACAGGGCTCTACCCACCCTGGGGACAGTGATGCACAGACATCAATATGATGGATACAAAATGTCCGTTTATTTAACTGCGTCACACGCTTATATAGCTCTTGAGCTTCCTGTTCCTGCCACTCCTATGGGGAGGAGTCTATCTTTCCGTCACATCCCATGATCTTCCGGTCGCCGATCCCTGTCTATTCCCCTACAGTATTTAGTCAATTTTACTTATGACCCCATCGACAGTAAAGCCACATCCTTTGTTTTGACAATATGCAATGCTTCGGTATATACCATATACCTACTCATTGTGCTGGGGTTGAACCACAATGGAACAGTATTCTATCCATTGGAACATCGAGCATGGGCCCAACAAAGAGAGGACAAATGGGAAACCCTTGATGTTGCTGCATGTGTTGTGTGGGAACAACAAGGGTTTATTTGTGAAAGTAATGCTCTTAAAGTTCAAGATATCTGTTTGTATGCAGAACAAAACATTTGTCATTTTGAAATACATCCCAATGAAACCTCTGAAACTGTACTTGTATATAGTGGGAGAGGATGTGCTTGTATGAGAACCCTTTGTGATTTTATACTTGTAGACAGCACCGCTGTAGATACTTATAATCACTCCAATATTTGTGTTTGTAACTTTACTGACATAATGGGATGCGACTTTAATTATTCAGCTCCTGTCACATCCTACCAATTGCTACAATCTAACTACATATCATATTAAGACTTGTTACCTACCCCCCATTGGAATGAATGTCACATTGGTGAGAAAACTGTTGCAACCTGAACCAGTTGCTGCAAAGAATTTGGAACAAAGGAAAAGGAACTCTAATTACTGTCCATCACAATGCAGAGGAGATACACCGCGTCTTGGAAAGAGTGAAGAAAGATGGAGAGAATAATTGGTGGGACACTCTTTTTGGATGGTCGCCAACTGCGACAGGACTCTTTAAGAAGATGCTTCATGCACTTATCGTGTTATTGATCCTTACCTTTGTATATCTTGTTTTAACAATCATATTGTATGTTAGACTGTGGACCATTAGAAAATGCCTAACTCCCCTATTAATCAATAATCCCCACACCAAGATCCCATGAGACGTCCCCAATCCCATCTAAATGTGAAGCTTGAGTGACTATAGTCATGGGGTGAATAATGTGTGGAATGATTACTGGGGGTGAGATTACTGAGGTTGAAATTATTGATGCTAAAGTTATATCCACGTTTCATAAAAGTGAACTTCCAGAGTGGAATGCAGTTGGCATGCTGGAAATTGGTTCAGTGATTGTCCTCTAAGCAACACCACCTGCACTCTTAGATGTTAGGAACACTGAGGGAGGGAGCTTAGTGTCCTAATCTAAGGGAGATAACTGGAGAAGGGAGTGAAGCGAAGGCTTTATGGCCAAACTTGTCCATAAAGCACTACAGATATAGGGGCTGAATGGAACCATGCCTGGACATTATTCCCTGTGGGTGAACTTTGCTCATTATAACACTAAAATACACACCTCCATCCCAAAGTTATCTGCCTCCAAGGTATGACTACCCCTCACTGAGCATGCACTCTGAACTTCTCTTAGTCTATACCTTTAAATGGAAGTGAGGAATTTCTACACCAGTCAATAACAAAAGTATGTATGACTTGAGTCAAGCTCCACCTAAACATAAAATAGTATAAAAATTACCCCCAGAGAGAGGGATGTTAGAGAAGATACCATCATGGACTCCTGGGATCAGTTGATGGGCTGAACCTCTCTTCTTCCCCATAGGGACGCCTATTGGGAAAGACTCGAACACTTGGTTATACCGAGTGATTCCCCTGGGAAATTTAGAGAACAAGCTTGTTATTTTGTGTTTTAGAGCTTTATACTTGCACGTGCTTTGCAGACAGTGTATTTATCACCAGCAATCCAATATGAACCTGTATTTCTGTTGCTTCAATAAACCTCACTATCAGTGAATCTGGTCCTGAAGCGTTATTGGGCACAACTGGACTAATAGGGATTGTCCTGTTAGCGAACCCCTTGCAGACTAACAGTGTTGAATTGGGTATCACTCAGAATCTAAGCCCAGTCACCCCCAGCCCCTCTGACATCTGAGGACCAGCTGGATTGCCAGGGGGTTTATTTTCTGCCAAATTTCTTCAGCTGTTAGCGCAACACTTGGGGGCCCATGACACCTCAGGCCATCAAGGGAGAGATGCAACATACAGATGGGCTCGTGATCCAGGGGTGGACTTGACCATGGATGCTATTGCAAAGGCTATCAATGAATGTGAATCATGCCCTGCAATCAAGCAAGCCAAGCGGGTAAAGCCTATGTGGTATGGGGGACGATGGCTGAAGTATAAATATGGGCAGGCCTGGCAGATTGACTATATCACACTCCCACAGACCCACCAAGGCAAGCACCATGTGCTAACAATGATAGAAACAACCACCAGCTGGCTGGAAACACATCCCGTGCCCCGCGCCACTGCCCAGAACACTATCCTGGGCCTGGAAAAACAAGTCCTGTGGCGACATGGCACCCCAGAGAGAATTGAGTCAGACTATGGGACTCATTTCCAAAATAACCTTATAGACACCTGGGCCAAAGTGCACGGTATTGAGTGGGTGTATCACATCCCCTATCATGCACCAGACTCTGGGAAAATTGAACGGTACAATGGAATGTTAATGATTGCACTAAGAGCAATGGGGGGTGGAACATTCAAACACTGGGATACACATTTAGCAAAGGCCACCTGGTTAGTCAACACTAGGGGATCTGCCAGTCGAGCTGGCCCTGCCCAATCGGAACCCTTACGTACTGTGGAAGGGGATAGAGTCCCTGTAGTGCATGGAAAAAATATGTTGGGGAAAACAGTCTGTGTTCTTCCTGCCTCAGGCAAAGGCAAACCCATTCGTGGGACTGCTTTTGCTCGGGGACCTGGGTGCACTTGGTGGGTGATGTGGAAGGATGGAGGAGTCCGATGTGTGCCTCAAGGGGATTTGATTTAGGGTGAAAACAGCCAATGAACTGAACGGTAGGGTGTTAATTGCTATCTAATGTATTTCATCACTCCTATGGTTCCTATATGTCATATCAATGCTATCATAGTAGGAATCTCCCAAATTAATGAAAAATGAACTTTCATTGAACCAAGCAAAATGCAGCAGTGATGGAATAAGGACTGACTTCAGCATGCAACAATCCAACACCACACACACCATCTCTCTGGCCCTGAAAGACTCTTACAATACATAGAGCCCAAAGTCATGGACTAAACGAACTCAGTGGATATTTTGTGGTCATTTGTGGATATTTTACAGACATTTTACAGGGGTGGTCCACAGACTAAGGGGATGATAAATCATCTCTGTGTATTTTATCAAAGGATGGGAAGAGGGGTGGTGGTAGTTATTGTGGTTGTATTCGACAGTATGGGACCTGAGCATGATAAATGGTATGGAATAAGGGGTGGATACTGTCATGGTTTTAGCTGGGATAGAGTTAATTTTCATCACTGCAGCTGGTATAGTGCTGTGCTTTGGACTTAGTATGAAAACAACGTTGATAACACCAATGTTTTGGTTGTTGCTAAGTAGTGCTTGTACTAGTCAAGGACTTTTCTAGCTTCCCATGCTCTGCCGGGTGCACAAGAAGCGAGGAGGGGAGGGGGCACAGCCAAGAGAGAGGATTCAAACTGGCCAAAGGGATATTCCATATCATGTAATGTCATGCCCAGTATGTTAACTGGGAGGAGCTGCCTGGGGGAGGCAGGCAGTGATCGCAGCTCGGGGACCGGCGGCATCAGTCAGCGGGTAGTGAGCAGTTGCATCACTTGTTGTTTGGGGTTTTTCCCTCCTCCCAAGGTTTCACTTCTCTCTCTTTCTCTCATTATTTTCCTTTTCATTATATTGTTATTATTATTCCTGTTTTATTTTAAATATTAAACTGTTCTTATCTCAACCCACGAGTTCGCTTACTTTGGCCCTTCCTATTCTCGCCCCCATCATACAGGGGTGGTATGGAATTTTAAGTATTTGACCTCTGATGCCTGGAACGACCTATTGCATCTGTTCTTGTTAATGCAGGATGACCTAGAAAGATCTGTCTAGTGATGTGTAATGATGGGACAGAAGATTTAAATAATTATTATAGTAGTTAGATGTGTGGTTGGAGATATTTTATATTCTGTAGCTTATTGTTGAATCTTAGCACATAACACTTGACAAAACCCAACATAGTAACCATCACCAGTATGTGGACACCTTCCAAAATGCCTATTTCATTCCTGTTTTTTCTTCTATGTTGGTTGTTGTGGTTTATCTGCAGTCAGCAACCAAGCACCACGCAGCCGCTCGCTCACTCCCCCCACCCAGTGGGATGGGGGAGAGAATCGGAAGAGTAAAGGTGAGGCAACTCATGGGTTGCGATAAAGACAGTTTAATAGTGAAAGCAAAAGCTACGCGTGCAAGCAAAGCAAAACAAGGAATTCATTCACTACTTCCCACGGGCAGGCAGGTGTTCAGCCATCTCCAGGAAAGCAGGGCTCCATCACGTGTAACGGTTACTTGGAAAGACAAATGCCATCACTCCGAACATCCCCCCCTTCCTCCTTCTTCCCCCAGCTTTATGTACTGAGCATGACGTCATATGGTATGGAATATCCCATTGGTCAGTTGGGGTCAGCTGTCCTGGCTGTGTCCCCTCCCAGCTTCTTGTGCACCCAGCAGAGCATGGGGAGCTGAAAAGTCCTTGACCAGTGTAAGTGCTACTTAGCAACAACTAAAACATCTCCACATTATCAACACTGGTTTTAGCACAAATCCAAAACATAGGCCCATGCTAGCTACTATGAAGTCATTTAACTCTATCCCAGCTGAAACCAGGACAGTATCCACCCCTTATTCCATACCATTTACATCATGCTCAGGTTCCACAGCTCTATCCCAGCTGAAACCAGGACATTGATTATTCTACACTCAAAATCTTGAGAATATTTTCATGAAGTAGATTAAAGAAAGTTTTTTGTCTAGAAATATGGGTAAATTCTACTGTTTCTGTGCATGTTACAGTTATAGCCAAGTAGTTGTGTGGGGTATTTTTAGGTGCCTGGCACCCCAGGATTGGAAGGTAGCTTAAGACTGTGGTGGTGTGCTGCACTGGGGGTGAGGGGGAAATAAGAGGGAGATGGTGCATTGTTCTTCCTGGATCTCAGTAAGAAAGACCTGACAACAGATAGCTTTTAAAAAAATAGCTGGTTTAATGTGATAGAATAAAAAGAGGAATACAGATAGTAAATTTTATGTCCCATAGGATGCTGGTAACCCCACATTTGTGAAGCACTAGATGGATTTTCCTGCAGCACACTGCAGAGGTTCCATCCATGGAAAGGTTCTACCTCCCTCCCATGCCATGGTACCTCTTATTTTGTGTAACAAACAGAATCCTATATCTTGTCCTGACAGGCTGGAATGTTATCTCTGTCAGAACACCTGCCACAGTGAAGTCTGGCATAGGGCATTCCAGTAGATTCCTTTACAGTGGCTGCTCATGCTAATATATAGGCTTCTGTGGTGGTGCAGCCCTCCCAGGGCCACTCTGGGATCCCAGCACAAGCCCTGTTGTGTTGTTATCTTAGTCATAAATGACTCGGGCATCAGGTAATCTCTGTCCACACCTGGGCCATCTCCTCCCTGACTTGTGCACCAGAATTGTGGCCAGAATGTAAAATATTGACCAAAGCCAAACATCTCGATCCTATAACTAGCGATCCAAGAGGGAGACCCTTTGTGCTCTCCGGCACTGCAGCTGGATCTGTGACCCTGTATCTCCCCCTGGGCTGGGACACCTCCCAGGGTAGAGTTCTCGAAGATTGAAAGATCATTTGCTGATGATTTTGTGAGGACTCAAAGGCCTGATTTCACGAGGTTCACCAGCAATGTGTTGATGAATGCCAGCACATAAAAGTGAGTAATTTATGAAACTCATAGAAAGGGAAATTTTATTCACAGGTTAACCTTGGTGTGTATGTGCATGTGCAATTTGACTATATATATTATCCCTATTCACGTAAACCGTTGACCAAGTCTGAGACTAAGATTGGACCTAGCCACACCTAGACTTCTCTCTGAAAGAAGTTTAGAAAGCAAGGGGGTCTATTCTGAACCTTGTGACTCAACAGGAGGGTCCTCCTTATCCCCTGTATCCACTATACCTCTGAATCATTCTAACTCGAGTATACCTCAAAGGCCATCCAATAGAGTGAACCTTGCCATTCTTGAATCTTTAACTAAGTCGCTATGTTGACTGTAAAAAATTCCATCAAATTGCTGTTTTAAATTGGCCAACGCTGTTAAGAATTATACAACCTAATACTGTGATATATCTCAAAAATATTAATAAATCTTAAATTGCTAACTAAAGCTGTGTAACAAATCATATTCCAGACAGTTTGGTGTAGTCGGCCATATCCACAAACCTGCATTTGCAACAATTTTGGCGTAGGCAGCAGGATGGCAAGTAGTGTCACCGATTACTTACCAAGGCACAGTATTAATCTGAACCCTGGCTTCTCAAAATAATGCACCCAGGATAATTGGTATAATTGGGAAGCAGTAGAGGAGCAGCTAAATGCTGCAATGGGTTCGACTAAAGATGGTAAAGATAAAGGTATAATCTGCAAAATGTTGGGAACATGCTTAGAAGCTGCATGTAGAGAAAGAGGGGAAACAATCCGTAATATGCAAGTTCTGCAGGATGAAATAGAGCAATGTAAAACTACTGAACTGCTATTATCAGTAAAAATAGAACAACTGCAAAAACAACTTAAGGAAGCTTTATTGAAAGAATAAAAATTAGGAGAACATGTTGAAATTATGTTAATGCAAGCTCCTAAACATCCTGACATGGTTCAAATCAGAAAACTGATAGTATCCCCTGAGGACTGGGATGGTGATATTTGGAATAATTCTTGTAATAACATCTCAGATGAGGATGATCCTCTATAGCCTCCTGAACCTCCTCAGTTTATGGCCAGACCCATTATAAAAACTGAACTGCAAACAGTCCCCCAAGGAGGGTGAGGTCCAAGTACTTGCCAATCCCATTTGACCGGATTCAGATGGCTAATTTGCAAGAACGTTATGGCCATAAGCCTGGAGAAACTGAAACTGAATACCTATGGAGAGTATGTCTTACTGGGGGTGATAGAATTTTACTGAATGCTGATGAGGCTAATGGCTATTGGGGCCCTGGAGTCTTTTTGAATGCTGGTCCCGCCCCCCCGAATGATCCCCACTCAATAACAAGTAGGGTGGCATAGTGGGCTGGTGGAATATTGGAGAGAGGGGAGCCTTTGTTACCCATTAGACCTTTGGACGAGGTCTCCTCAGCTATTACAAAAGCTGCCTGTATTCAGGCCATGCACGAGCGAAGTTCTTTTGATGTTCCCATCTCGGCAACTGTAGACTATGCTATGCTAAAACTGTTAATAAAGGGAGCCCCTGCTGTGCTCAAACCTTATTGCAAAACGAGATGAGATCAAGAGGGGCACAGATTTTAATGCTTTGTTATCCATAAGGGATCTTGTCAGTGATAAAGATGACCAGGAAGCAACCTTGCTTCAAAGAAACCTCCCCACTTGGGCAGGACTAATGCATGACATAAATATGGATGAGAAATGGGATGGAATGATGTGTCCGGTGGAACAAAAAATATAAGTCGAAATGTTAGACAGGTTGAGCAAACACTTCAGAGTGACTCTGAAGAACTGGGATCCGCTAAACAACAATCGGGCCCGGGAAGCGAGAAATGAATTATGTAAACAAGCCCTGGCAATGGGTATTCCCAGAGTTGCTATTCATAAGCAACTGGCTAGAGTTATTCTAAGCTTGATAGAAGCTTTTCAAAAGCGAGACATAGCACTGCCACCTGCTACTGTCCTCCCACAACCAGCGTCTACGGGCCCTCCTAATCCTTTTTACCCTCGGGGAATGGAGAAGCAGGAATTAAAAAACAGGTAAACCCTGGACAGCTATTGGGACTGCCTGTCTGGAAAATTGATATTCATCAATGGATAAATGATGATGGCCCTTATACTATGCTTCCTGTAGGACCTCAACAAAAACCAACTATATTCCTAATAGATACAGGAGTAGAAATATCTATTCTTACCCAAACTGATGCAATCACCTTAGGATTACAACCAGGCGGACCTAAAGTTATATTAACTGCCATTAGTGGTGGCAGCGAACTATGCCCCACTGTTAAAGGAAAAATTTGGCTTCCTGGTGAAAAACGAAAAACCACAGTTTGCTTTGCAGTAAAAAAATTACTATGAAAATATATTGGGGATCGATGTTTTGATGGGACAAACCTGGTATCCTGCAGAAAATTGAATTTTTTGAATTTTCCGCTAAGCCATAACAATGAACTATGCGAGCCTGGAAAAACAGAAGTTGAGGGCCAGAGATGGGAACTGAAAGATGGGGAAGCACTTGTTTTGTGACTATACCCTCAATAGAGTTAGAACTGTTGTGACTAAAACTTGTTGCTTTGGGGGAGTCAGAAAGGCTTCAAGACAAGAAGCACCTAAACAAAATTTTATGACGACAACATTTGAACTTAGAAAAGCAGATGTACAGAACCATAAAGATAAGGAACTGCAGAGCAAACACTAAACCAGAAAAGACTATCCCTCAGGGACAGTATATATGTGATCTCAGAACTGAGTTTGCGCAAAAGCAAACTAGTGGACACAGTGAAGAAGAGACCCCTGACGACCACCTGGAGACACCAACAGGCATGTGCAAATGACATTTGCATATGATAATGTAGTTTGCATATGATAATGAGTTATCAGAAAATTAATGGATATGTATGTTTTTCTCAGAAAGCTAATGAATATGTATGTAAAGCTTGTATAAGTTATGCAACTAACCCTGTGCGGGCACACACATTAGGAGGAGTGATCCCCTGTGCGTCCAGTGCTGCAATAAAGGATACCTGCTTAATAGTTGCTCAGACTGTTGAGTCCTGATTTCGGCTTTTCACGGCATCACCCTTGAGGAGAGCTGACAGGCTGATCAAAGCAAACATCCCACCTCAGAAGCTGCTGAGGTACCTAAATCAAAGGACTTCTCTTCCCTTGGACACATCAGTCTACCCATTCCAGCCAGGGGACAGTGTCTGCATACGAACTTGGAACTCTTGACCAGAGCCCCTCGATAAACTGTGCTCAAGAAACAGGACTTGTGTACATAGAGATTAAGTGCCTATTTTCCATAAGGATAGTTATAGAACTCAAAAAATGTTGTTAATCTAATTATGCCAAGATGATCGTTATATGTTTTAATACAATGCCGTGTTTTAATACAATATTCCAAGCTTTACACCATTCTTTGGTACTTCGAGCCTGAAAGCATGGTCCATTGTCTGTTTTTATCTCGGTGGGCTTTCCAAGCCACGCCATCACCGTGGTCCAATGCGCAGTCAACTGCGCTGCGGTCTGCTTCCGATGTTGAGTAGCCATGATGACGCCGCTATATGTATCAATTGTAATTGCCAGGTGCCGTCCGGGGGCTAAATGTGGACATTCAGTAAAGTCAGTCTGCCAGATAGCATTTGCTTCTAGTCCTCGAGGGTTGACTCCTGCCTCCCACAATGGCGAGTGCTGACAGTAAGGACAGGTGGCTACTACTTCTCTTGCTGCTCTTATTGAGATGCCACACTCCTTTGCCAAGGCTTTAGCACCCAGGTGCAGTTGTTCATGCAGTTTCTTTGCCTCCGTCAATGTCCAGACTCCCGCGGCTGCCTCATCAGCCATACGATTCCCCTCAATCAGTGGTCCAGGCCCCGTCTGATGACTGCGAATGTGAATTACTGTCACAGTCGCTCCTCGCTGCGATAAAGCAATCTCTAGCATCAAGGCAATTTCCGTGTGTGGTACACCCTCTCGTTTCATGGTCGTGACTAAATTATACACGTATAAGGAGTCCGTGCACACATTTATATGCCGATCTATATCCTTTTGCAGGGCCATCTCTAGCGCTTTCGCTTCTAGCCACTGCACACTTTTACCCTGCTCCTCATACGTCTGGTGCATCCAACTATTCCCTTCTTTCCACACTACCGCCACTCTGTTCGTCTTCGAGGAAGCGTCTGTGAAATATGTTGGTCCTGGGTGAGGGGTATCCAAAACTCTACTATCCACACTTAAATCCACCACTTTGGCTGTCTCGGCCCACCTCTGTACCGTGCCTGTGACGATTTTCCCTGGGTACGAGTATACCGCCAATTGTATATCCTCTTCACTCTCTACCACCTTCCGCCATTTCTCCCCATTCCACGGCACTGTGAGCTTATCTGGCTCCTTCCCAAAGATTCCCTTGCTTTCCCGTCGCAGACGCCAAATCATTCCCCCGGCTACCTTGACTTTTGTGGAGAATGCATCCTTGGGAACCTTCTGATATACCCATCGCAGTGGTTTTTCTTCCCCCGCCCGTATTTGATATAGCAATCCTAATCCTCCACTGGCGGTCAGAATCCAACCTGCGATTAATTCCTCCTGAGGGTCCCACCGCCATACTCCTTCCTTTTGCATTCGACGGTCTATCATCTGCAACTGCTGGACTGCCTCAGGGTCTAAACTCCTGGGCTCCCATGGGTCGGTCCCTTTCAGCAACGCATAGAAAGGTTGCATCTCCTCACCGGTGACGCGCACAAACGTCCGCAACCACTGCAGTGCTCCTACCAGCTTCTGTACATCGTGTAAATTTTTAACCTTAGGTGTAAGTTTAATAGGCTGAGCTTGTATGCAATCCCCTTCTATTCTAGCACCCAGAAATCCACACACTGGTCCTCGCTGTACCTTTGCCTCAGCTACCTTGAGGCCCTGTCCCTCAAGGCCCCTTTGGGTGTCTGAAAAGACTTGTTCACACAACGCCTCGGTGGGCGCAGCTATGAGGACGTCATCCATGTAGTGGATCATGTAGATTCTCTCCTGATACTGCTGCCTTACTTGCTGCAGTGCAGAAGCCACATACCTCTGGCAGATCGCTGGAGAGTTTTTCATCCCCTGCGGAAGTACTGTCCACTGCCATCTACTACCTGGTTCTGCGCGGTTCACCGCGGGCAGAGTAAAGGCAAATCTCTTTCTATCATCTGGATGTAGCGGAATACTGAAGAAGCAGTCTTTGATATCTAAAACAATGACTCGCCATCCTTTCGGGACAGCACTCAGATCTGGTAGGCCAGGTTGGAGAGGCCCCATGTCCTCCATTTGCTGATTTACTGCTCTAAGGTCATGCAGCATCCTCCATTGGTTTTTATCTTTCTTTTTTACAGCAAATATAGGGGTGTTCCACGGGCTCATCGAGGGCTCTAGGTGCCCTGCTTCGTGCTCTCGTTTTACTATAGCTCTTACAGCCTCTGCTTTCTCTGTTGTCAGGGGCCACTGCTCCACCCAGACGGGCTGTTCGGTTTTCCACACTAACTTGTGGTGACAAAGCCCCTCTGAGGCAGTGGCCCCTATGCTAAATTTTTCAACCCGATCCCCATCTGGGCAAGGGCGTCTCGCCCCAACGAGGGGCTTGCTACCCCATCTGCTACTAGTATGGTCACTACGGCCGTGAGGAGCTTCCCTGTCTCCTCGTCCATGACTTCGAGTTTCACAGGGCAAGTACTAGTCCTCGTCTGTTGTTCTCCTCCCACCCCTATTATACGTTTTCCCATGGCGAGGGGCCAAATTGGTGGCCACCATTCGAGTGGCATCACTGTGACATCTGCCCCGGTATCCACTAACATTCCCAGGCATATCCATGCTGGGCAGCTCGGCTCTTGCAGGGTAATATCATCACCGCCGCCATGGGTGTCTCGTCACAGCCTATGACCAAGGCCACACGGGGGCTGTAACCTGCAAATCTTGCTGGTTCTGCTCCCCTGCCTGAAGGTTCACTCCCCCTTGGCCCGCTACGGTGGGCCAAGCTCCTGGAACTGGCACCATGATGGGGGCCATTTGACTCACAGGAGGCGCGAATCCCCCTCGCTTCGCCCTCCTTTGGCCGTTTCCCAGCTTTGTGGTTGGACAACCTCTTGCCAGGTGTCCCAGCTTCCCACACACCCAGCACCTCCCTACTGGGCGCGCTCCTCCTCCATTACATCCTCCCCTTTCCCCTAGCGGGCACCCAGCTTTAAAGTGCCCTAGCTGTCCACACAAATGACATCTTGGCCCCACCCCGGCCGCTTTCACCAGCACCCTTTCTTCGCTTCCACAGTCAGGGTTCTGGCAGCTGTGCGCTCCCACACCGCCATGCTGATTCAACGCCTCCTGGCGCAAGACATGCCTGATGGTTTGACCCAATGATGCCCCTGCCGCCAGGGTGTGGAGGACATCATCTTGTGTCTGCGGATTTGCTTGATTTTGGAGGCAATCCATAAGGACTGCATCCTTGGCCGCCGCCAGCAATTCTGATTCTATAATAGCCTTCTGCAACCTATCACAAAACGTTGTAAATGGCTCTGCTAGTCCTTGCTGTATCTTTTGCCAAGGTTCCGCTTTTTTTCATACCTGCCCACTTCGCTATACGCTCTACGGGAACTCTCCGTTACCGCTTGCAGTTCCCTGCCCCTCCTCCAGGAGCTATCCGGACAGGGAATATCCCGGGCATCTCTATCCTTACTCCATCGAGGCTACAATCTCTGGCTATCAGCCGCCAGTTAGGTAACTCGACTGACTGTCGCTGGGGCGCACCCTTCGTTAAGAGTCCTGTCTGCCGCCGAGTTACCTCCCCTAGTGCGCGCATAGCCTGCTGCAGCTGCCGCAGCACATCCTCTGCGGACCCCTCCGGAGCTGCAGCGCTCCGGACCTCCCCTTTTGGCGGTCCCTCTCCTCCCTCCTTCTGACTGGTCCTCCGAGTCCCTGCTGCCTTATGCCTCTTTTTTGCGCGCTGCAGGCAAGCTGCCCCATCTTCCCGCATGTGGACATCGGTTTCTCCCCCAACTTCTGATTCGCTGCTGCTCGAGGTTGATCTATACCCATCCTGTCCTCCCCTCCAGGCACCCCAATCCCCCTCCTCGCCTGACTCCCATCTCAAGGGTTGCCCCGGGAGCCAGTCTCGAGGGTCGGGTAGAGGGCGGCGCCGCTGCCGGCGCTGCTCATCCTCATCCTTCCGCTCCGTCACTCCCGCTGCGTCCGCCGCCACGTCCCCCTCCCCGCGCGCAAGTACCCGCGCCTGTGCCAAATCGTCCCAGGGGTATGCAGGGGGGCGTTCCAAAGGTCCTGCTGGCTCAACAGGGAACACCGCCGCTTCCCGATCCACCTCTTTGGGAGCCTCAGACTGAGTAGTTGGCCAGGCTACTCCGTCCGAACTCCCCGCTTCTTCCCCATCCCCCACGATGCTTGCCCCTGTCTGCGTCCCCACTGCCCCTCCTGGGTCTATTTCCGGGCTACTGTCGCCTGTAGCACCGTGCAGGCACACCCGCGCCTGCCCCCACGTCTCCTGATCATCCCGAGCTTTCAATAGTAACTGGTGTAGCTTTCCCCAGAGCTGTATGTACTGGGGTTTTCCCATCATAGCCCTTTCGGCTAACTCCTCTTTAATTCTCACCCAATTATCTTTATTAAATATGTCTGTGGGACTCCGTATGAGCCCTTGCGTAATCATCCATTGGATGGCCTTTGAGGTAGGCGCCTTCGAAATCGAAGTTCCATATTCCTTCCCCAATCCCTTCAGTACCTTTACGACTGATTCTATGGCGCGCCCGCCATCCTGCGGCTCCCCGTCCCACCCCTGCGTGCCTCAAGCTATCTTTTCCCCCCGGCGAACTTGCCATGCCGCCTTGCCGATCACGTCGGGGTCACCACTTGTTGCTGTACGCTTCTATGGGAGAACTTATCTTGGGCCGCATATCTCCGGGACACAGGGCTCTACCCACCCTGGGGACAGCGATGCACAGACATCAATATGATGGATACAAAATGTCCGTTTATCTAACTGTGTCACACGCTTATATAGCTCTTGCGCTTCCTGTTCCTGCCACTCCTATGGGGAGGAGTCTATCTTTCCGTTACATCCCGTGATCTTCCGGTCGCCGATCCCTGTCTATTCCCCTACAATGGGTTAATTGTGAGACCATTGTATGAAAGGCTCAGAGAATCAAAGGAAATACTGCAGTGAGTGCCCAAGTGCAGATCTGCCTTTCAAACCCTCAAGAAGGCTTTGATGACTGCTCCAGCCCTGGGCTTGCCTGATTTAACTAAACCCTTCGAACTCTTTGTATATGAGAGCCTCCATCAAGCTCTGAGTACTAACTCAGAGACTGGGATCTTGGAAAAGGGCTATAGGGTATTTTTCTAAACAACTCGATAATGTCAGCAGAGGATGGACAGGGTGTCTAAGGGCTGTGGCTGCCACTGTTCTGTTAATCCAAGAAGCCCAGAAATTAGCTATGGGAAAGAAAATTACTGTCTACATACCTCACATGGTAGTTTCCATACTAGAGCAAAAGGGGAGCCGCTGGTTATCCCCAAGCAGGTTCTTTTGGGTTTTTTTGTTTGTTTGTTTGGGTTTTTGTAAATAGCCCTGTGCATGCCAAGTGTTGGGTGTTCTGGTTTTTGTTGTATGTTCCCCCTGGTTTCCTAAGTCACTGTCTCAAGAAGCTCTGAGAGCAGAAGCCAGAAGAAAGAGCTTCCTCTTCTCTCCCTAGCTAACAAAGATGTCCCTAGGACACACCACATGTTTGCAATCAGCACTCTGATCAAATAAACATGCTGAAAAATGTTACTTCCTGTGTTTCTCTCTGCAGACAGGTACAGAGTGAATTGCAACAGCTGTGTGAGTGCTTGGAGCTAAGTGTGCTGATCTTGTCTGAAAAGCGGACGCTTTTATTACCTCTCTGGCTTTGTTGGTACAACACGGGAAAGCCTCTGGCCAGCCTGAAAAGGTATCGACAGTTACCAATAAATACTTATATACTTTACACTTTGGTACTTCTGAAAAATCAATTAGCCAATAACTCCCAGGTACAGAGCCTCTTTTTACCTCTCCTGGTAAGGGTCTCTTTTGAATTTTTTGATCATTCCTTAAACAAGTCTCACATCCTTTTGTAACGCCTTTGATGATTTTTAGTATATTAATGCCTATTGCGTATGTTTTTGTAATTTCTGCTAATGCTTCAGCTCCCATATGAGTGGCACCATGTGGGGTTTTTTTTTTTTCATAATTTCTCTCATTATTTGAGGAGTAACTACACATTGTCCATCTGGAGTTTTCCACCATCCTTCAGAGGTCTTGATACAACTTAGAAACTCAGCAAGTTTATTTTCCTTCTCTGTATATTCAGGAACATTAATAACAAAAGTTCTTTCAGGGGCTAAGGCTCCAGTCCAATACAGGCCTCCATTTTTATGGGATGTTGTTTTCATCTTACTGGTTTAGCTCCCTGCTTTAATTCTGTTTTTACCAGCTCAGCTGATTTGGCTCTTCCAGGACTCTCAGTTGCCCATAAAAAAGGGGTTACAGTGCCTTCTATCTCTGAAAAGGGGTTACTTGGTCCTTCCTTCTCCTTGTCTTCCACTGTCTCAAGCAATTCCCGTAATACATATATTTGTGCTTCCCAGGCATTATTTTGTTTTTGTCAAAGGTTATCTGCACCCCTAATTTATTTAACAAGTCCCTTCCCATTAGAGGTATCGGGCATTCAGGCATGTATAAAAATTCATGTTCAAACATCTTGTTGCCAATTTTACATTTAATCGGTTGGAAAAAGGGTCTAATCTCCCACTTTCCCGTTGCACCAACCACAGCCATAGAATATTTACTCATAGGTCCCTTGCAACTATTCAATACAGAGTAGGTTGCTCCTGTGTCAACTAGAAATCTAACTACATCGTTCCCCAGCTTAACATCAACCAGGGGTTTGGCTGGGGATTTAATTGCCTCAACCCCCAGTTCCCGTCAGTCTGAGTCCTCTTCCATGATCCTGATCAATTCCCTGGGTACTCTGTGTATCTTGGTGTTTCCCCCTTTCAGACATTCATTTTTCCAATGTCTCTTTTCCTTGCAAAGAGCACACTGATCTTTTTTCAATGGAATTCTAATTCCTGATCCTCTTCCTGTACCTTGACCCCTTCCTTGTCCTGGTCCCCTCTTGAAATCTCGACCTCTAAATGGAGCCTGTACCTCAACGAAGGCAGCTGCCAATATTACTGCATTCTACCTCCTAGCTTTTAATTTTTCTTTTTCACATTCTTTGCAACTTCCTCCCTGTTATTATAGACTTTGTACGCAATTTCAATTAATGTGGTCATTCCTGACATTCCATCTACTTTCTGTAATTTCCTCCTAATATCAGGTGCCAACTGTCCTACAAACAAGGTGGTAAAAGTAATTCTATTTGCCTCATCTTCAGGGTCCAGATCTGTCCATTTCCGAGCTACTTCACACAACCACTCGTAGAAGGTGGAGGGGTCTTCTGTTTTACCTTGTATTACTTGATACAATTTGGCAAGATTCTTTGGTTTTGATATCCCATTTTATATTCCATACAAAATCAGTTGCTGATGTTGTTTAATCATTCATCTCCCTGTGCTTAAATTCTGGTTCCAATTGGGTTCCTGAGTCAGCATAAACAGCTCAGGACCATAGCTGCTCATTTTCTTCCCTTGCTTTTTCTATAACCATTCTTTTTTCTTCTGGTGTAAGCCAATTATTTAACAATACTTGAATAACCTGCCAATCTGGATTATTTTTTTCAATGATCATCCTAAAAGACCGATACATCCTGTCAGGATTATCCCAATAGGATCTGCCCCTATCTCCCCCTTCTATTCCATTTGTAGCACTTTCTCCATCCAGAGCTACCAACATTTGAACATCCTCTTCCTCCTCTTCCAGTTTTAAGCATCTTTTCCCTATACTACAAGCAGAATAACACCACAAAGGCTTTTTCATGTCATCCCTCATCATTAATACATTTGCTTAAAGTAAAGAACAAATCCACTTATGGAATCTCATCCCATTTATCCTGCCTTTTACAAAACAACATGAGTTGCAAGATTGTATTATAAGTCAAAGACACCATTTCTGGCCATTTTTCCTCATTTTCCAATTTATACTTTGGCCACCATTGAGTGCAATATTCTTTTAATTTCTCTTTTGTTAGAGGATCCCTGCCAAACTTACTCCAATGTTTCAAGATGCATCCTAATGGGGAACAAGGGGAAACCTCTGCAGATTGTCCTGCTCCCTGTCCTGCTCCCATGATGTTATCCAAAAAGAATGTTTTTTCCAACTACACTTTCATACACTCCAGTTGTCACCGTCCAAATGTACACAAAGTTCACAAAATACCTTTTTTCCTTTTACCTTTACCTATTGCTTCATGTACTCCAGTCTTCACTGTCCAATCGTGCATAAGACTTACCAAACACTTTTAAAACCTATTGTTACCCATGCAATGTCTCTTTATCATGCGTTGCACCTTTGAGTCACTTACCCGCTCCAGATGGGGGGATTACTCACAGAGTCCTCCAAACAGGTTGGTGTGCGCTTGGAGTCTGAAGAGTAGCTTCCTACCAGCAAGCCGGCATGACGATCTGGGCAAGGATTCACAGCTGTCCCCTCTGGGTTGCCAAAAACTGTTGTACGAAAAGAGGATTCGTCACCCAGTGTGCAATGAGCCAATAATCACACACTCAGGAGAGACATTACAATTTATTTCAGGGTTGCGCAAGCCTGGGTGCTCGGTGGTTTTCCACAAATCAAGCACACTGAAGCTGGCTACCTCATTGTATTTATACAATAAGTCCATACATATTCTGCCTCACTAATACATATTCATTCTAATCTACATAGGTTGCGTAATGGCATTAAGTCACTCCTCTTGGCGCAGCTTCAGATTCTTCTGTGCATGCCTTCCTCTCTTCCAGGGTCTCGGTGGTCTTTACAGATGAAGTACCCTGACCCTTTTTACCCATATATATGGTCGCATGCTACGCAAGGACAATTTAAGGCTCTTTTCTCTTGACAACTTTCCATAATTTTCTTCTAAAAGGAATGCTTGTCCTTGATTAAATGGATGATTGCTGATGGCCAAGATATCCCATCCCTAAGCTTTGGTTAAATATTAAAGGAGTCTAGATTCATGCTAATTAAACATATACAATACCTGTTCTTTCCAAGGAGGGGTTGTGCTCTTACAATCTGTCACTCACTTAGAGGATGGACCTGAAGTTGTATGTCCTAAGCACAAGGATGGACAATACCGAGGAGCAGGAATAGCTTTGGGGATTAGAGAACTACTCTGTAAACTGAAGTTCTGTTGCTACTGCAAAGCCTGTTAAGGGATAAGAGCAGCCATCATCAGCAGCTTTGGCCCAGGACTTCTTCCTGCCCAGCCACTGGAGCCCAGTGCAGTATGCCTGGAAACCTGGGGTCTCTGACCTGGACTGAGGGATGAGGTTGCTGCTTTCCTGTTTGCAGAGTCAAGCAGTAGCAAAGCTGAGCACTTATCCCAGACAACCCCCCCCCGACACAGCTGGCTATACAGACAAGGTGCTGCCTTCAACAGCACTTACATACAGGACTCATGTAAAACAGAAGCACGTAGGCAGCCAAGTCCCCTTCCCCTCTTTGGCTGGTAGAGATAGAAGTTCACTAGCAAAGGCACACACACATTTGCAGATCCCCTGAGTACCAGCACGGCCCCCTCTGTCTGCCTGGTACCACTGCCCAGATCCCAGGCCCTCTTACCCACTTCACGGGTCCCCTACTCACTGTCTAATCCAGCTTGATGCTCACTAACAAACATGCATGCACCCATCACATAGGCACTCCACACTTGCAGATACCAGCATGGACCCTCCACTCACCTGATACCTGAGCTACTAGAGCACAGCTAACAGAGACAGCCAACAGATGCAGCAGTCTCTGGGTTCTGCTTTGGGAGCTTCTGGATCTTCTGGGGATGGGCTTGAGGATCATCAGGAAACACCTGGGAACACTCTGAGAGACCTGAGAGTGTCTGCTGCTGCCAAGAACAAGGTAAGGGGAGTCACAAGGGTGCAGACCTGAGAAAGCTCTAGCAGTGTTTAACAAGCATGGTCAGCTGCCCTTGACCCAGGATGCCTGGAACTTTTGCTGCAATTGCCCCCTGATTAGAGAGGATGAAGCACCCTTTTAGCTGGTGCTAGGGAGAGGCCTATGTAGGAGCCAGGCCCAGAACACAGCAGTTCATACAGCTAATAGAGGCAGTCAACAGATGCAGCAATTTGCATAGCAGGGCACAAAGAAGAGGTCCTCAGCTGAATTCAGAACAGTCAGAAACTAAAAGCTCCACACAGAGAGATATTTCACAGAGAGTCAGTTTGAGTACAGACAAGTCTGTCAGCCCTTGCAAAACAATTCCACTATTCAGGATTTCATCAATACCTCGTTTCATAACTCCGCCCCAGCCTTCCAACTTTTTTGATTAAGTTTAGCATATTCCCACATAGGCATCTAGTACCAGAAATGCCATGTACTTGAGTAATAACGCTTAAAACCCATTAGTTTCCCATGAAGTGTTGCCATAGACTGCCTACATTATATGCAACCATAAATGTTTTTCATCTAAGAGTTCTGCTGCTCCCCATTCTCTCATTTTGCCATCTCGCCTGTCCAACCTCCTAGCACACATACAGCAAGCTCCACAGATTTCTGGCTCCATAATAAAACATAGCATATAACAAAACATTACATAGATATAATTCACTGTTTGCATTGTTCAGACAATACTTCTGTAAAATTTTTCAATTTTTTAAACTTTTATATTATTTTGTATCCTTAAAATTCATGGGAGTTTTGGATCAGGCAACCTTGCTCTTCTCTTATGGCTGAAGCTTTTCCTACTCAAAGATATGCAAGCCATTGGTAGGATTTTGGTTGGGGTTTTTTTTGTTTGTGGTTTTTTTTTTTACAGCCTCAAGGCTGATTCTCTTCTGGTTTTGTTTTCTTCATAGAAAAAAACAAAGGCTCTGAAAAAAACATTGTCCTTAAGATTACCATTAACTTTTTGCCTCAGTTTTAAGGTCTGACCTTACCAAGTGTGTAATCACTGTAAGACACCCTCAGCTATCACCTTTTTTTTCATATGTAAAAACCCAATTTACCCAACTGTGGCATATTAAAAGGCATGGACTCTGACTGTGGTGAATCGAAGACAACTTTATTAGAGCTAAGCAAGCTTTTATACCCTCTAGCTGGCTGAGGCAACAGCCTGTAGTTGAGCTTCAGTACCTTTCCATTGTTATACAGAAATAGCTTACACATAAGTAACTTTATCTACAAGATCAGGGTTTAATTGCTAGCAGACACCTGGGTACAAAACCCACAACATTCTATGCATTCCTTCTTGTGTTTTACTGCTTTCTCTCTTCCTCCCAGGGCTTTCTTCCAGCAAGCATAACTGTGTCTTTTTCCCAGGGTCATTCTTCGTTAGCTGAAGTAGCTAAACTTGCTCCAGAGATATCCACACCCAACTGAATTTATCACACAGTTAAAATCACATTCTACTGTGCTAGTCCTACAGCAATAATTGCACACAATATTATTTTGCTATTGGTCCTCTTTAACTGTCAGGTACCAAAACCTGGTAAGGGAAAGGAAACAGCATGGGTTCTGCCATACAGTGAAGCAACTGCTGCTATTTGCATAACCCAGCACAGCAATACAGTAGCAAAATCAATAACTCTGCATGGTTATGGAATGGATGAGGAGCCAAGTAAGAGTTTATGGGTTAGGATTAAAGAGAGGACAGGTAAAGATAGCATTGTAATGGGTGTCTGCTATAAGCCACCTGCCCAGGAAGAACAAGCAGATAAGGCCCTCTGCAGACAGATAGGAGCAGCCTCACTTTCACAGGCCCTGGTCCTCATGGGGGACTTCAACCACCCTGATATCTGCTGGAGGAACAACACAGCAGGGCATAAGTAATCCAGGAGGTTCCTGGAGGGCATCAATGACAACTTCCTGACCCAAGTGATAAAGGAGCCAAAGAGGAGAGGTGCTCTGCTGGACCTCATACTCACAGACAAGGAAGGGCTTGTTTGGGATGTGAATAGAATATTTCAGTTGGAAGGGACCTACAGTGATCATCTAGTCCAACTGCCTGACCACAAGCTAAAGCATGTTAGTAAGGGCATTATCCAAATGTCTCTTAAACACTGACAGGCTTGGGGCATCAACCACCTCTCTAGGAAGCCTGTTCCAGTGTCTGACCACCCTCTCAGTAAAGAAATGCTTCGTAATGTCCAGTCTGAACCTCCCCTCCTCAGGAAGCTGTAGAGAGCAATGAGGTCGTCCCTCAGCCTCCTTTTCTCCAAACTAGACAGCCCCAAAGTCCCTAGCCACTCCTCATAGGACATTCCTTCCAGGCCTTTCAGCAGCATCTTGCCAATTTTCTGTTGCGTTAATAGTAGGAGTCTGAGGAGGGGCTAGGGGGAGACCCTACCATTGAGTCATGAGGTTCAGACAGGACCCCCTTGCTTTCTAAACTCCTTTTCCAAGAGGAGTCTAGGTGCGGCTATGTTTAGTCTTAGTCTCAGACTTGGTTAACGGTTTATTTTCTAAGGACTGTAGAAGTAACCACCCATCAGAGTATTTGATGTTAGTAACTAATTTGGCAGATGCCCAGGCCGGTCACATTCAATGAGAACGATCACAGATAGATTAATGAATAGTGCAATTTATTAAAACAACAGATACACAAGTTCTTTGGATTACCGGTGATAAGATTGCTGGTTACAAGAAACGCACAAATACTAAGAAAATGAGTAACACTGCTAGGCTACAAGTGCATTAAGCAAATATGAAGCGACTCTAATGCATTGGAGATTTAAAGTGAAGCTATATAAAGGTTTCTGAGTTTTCCTGGGGGAACACTTGGTATAACCAAGTGCTCAAATCTTACCCAAAGGCGTCCCAGTGGGGGGAAAGAGAGGCTCAGCCCGTCCACTGGTCCCAGAAGTCAGAGTGGTATGCGATGATATCTTCCCTAACACCCTCTTTCTCTTCACACATTTTATACTATTTTTTATCTTTCAGGTGGAGCTTGAGTGACTCTATTCATACATACCTTTATTATGACTGGTATAAAATTTCCTCGCTTTGCTTTTAAAGGTGTAGACTAGAAAAATTCAAAGCGCATGCCCAGTGAGGGGTGGTCGCACCTTAGAGGTGGGTAGCTTTTGGGATGGAGGTGTGTTTTGGTATTATAACGATATTATAATGAGCAAAGTTCACCAAAAGGACAGCATTTTGTCAAAAGCATGACAGACTGTTGGCCCAGGTTGGCAAATGTGCAGTGTACCAGCTCCATGATACCTTGAGTTCCCATTTATCACAGAGCCTGGCCACGGTGCCTCCACACCTCTCCACCCTCCAGACAACTCCTCTCAGAGTCAGTAGGCCAAGTTCTCCTGGCATTGCTGACACCTAAGGTTACGAGCCTAGGGAACTTCCGTGGAATGGATTTCTCACATGTCAACTGCACTCTACCCTGAAAGCTTCTTCAGTGCTGTACCTTTTCTAAAAAAATAAGTTAAATTTCTAAGTTGCCTCCAGCGATTATTCCACACCCTCCCCCTCCCAGCCTCTTGCCCACATGGCAGAGCATGGGAAGCTGGAAAGGTCCCTAACTAGTATAGGCACTGCATTGAAGAGAATTACTCTATCTCAGCCAAAACCAGCACATTCTCCACGCCTAATTCCATACCATTTATGCCATACCAGGTCCCATGCTATCCAATACAAACTTAACAACCACCACCCCTCCCCTTGACATCCTTTAACATAATACACAGACATCATTCCCTTAGTCTAAGGATCTTCCCTGTAAAATGTCCATTAAAATGTCCAATGGGTTCACCCAGTCCATGACTCCAGGCTCCATCGGTCATATCAGTCTTTCAGGGCAGGAGAGATGGTGTGTAGTGTTGGGTTGCTGCATACCAAGTCAGTCATTGTTTCATCACTGCTGCACTTAGCTTGTTTCATCAGAGTTCATCTTCCCTGGATTGGGAGATTTGCACTGTGATATCATTGATGTGGCATATAGCAACCACAGAAGAGATGACATACAACATTACATAGCAGTTTGCATTATGCCATTCAGTTCATTGGATGTTTTTGCCCAAAATCAAATCCCCTTGAGGCACACATCGGACTCCTCCATCCTCCTGCATCACCCACCAAGTGCACTGTCATGGTTTAGCCCCAGTCAGCAACCAAGCACCACGCAGCTGCTCGCTCACTCCCCCCACCCAGTGGGATGGGGGAGAGAATCGGAAGAGTAAAAGTGAGGCAAGTCATGGCTTGAGATAAAGGCAGTTTAATAGGGAAAGCAAAAGCTACGCGTGCAAGCAAAGCAAAACAAGGAATTCATTCACTCTTTCCCATGGGCAGGCAGGTGTTCAGCCATCTCCAGGAAAGCAGGGCTCCATCAAGTGTAACAACAACTTGGGAAGACAAATGCCATCACTCCAAATGTCCCCCCCTTCCTTCTTCCCCCCCCCCAGCTTTATATACTGAGCATGACATCATATGGTATGGAATATCCTGTTGGTCAGTTGGGGTCAGCTGTCCTGGCTGTGTCCCCTCCCAGCTTCTTGTGCACCTGGCAGAGCATGGGGAGCTGAAAAAGTCCTTGACTAGTATAAGCACTAATTAGGAACAACTAAAACATCTCCACATTATCAACACTGTTTTTAGCACAAATCCAAAACATAGCCCCATACTAGCTACTATGAAGAAAATTGGCACCATGGAGGACACCCGGGACACCTGGCAAGAGATTGTCCAACCACAAAGCCGGGAAACGGGCGAAGTGAGGGGGATTCGCGCCTCCTGTGAGTCAAATGGCCCCCATCATGGTGCCAGTGGCACTATGGAAGCTCAGTTGTCCTCTTCTATTGTTCTCTTTTGAGTAGGTGGTATTACTTGGGTCGGTGGTCCGTGAGTCGGTGCTCGCGATCTCCCCCTGCCGGAATTACCTTTTACTTACTTGGCTCTTAATCTTGGCAGTCCTGGCCAATTTTCTCAGTCCACTACACGAAACCACATTTTGTCATCCTTTTCTGACAGAAGCACATTGTCTATTGTTTCATTCACATTAATAATTACCTAGGGACTAAAATACAGATCAACAAACACACTGATTTGTATACTCCATGTCCCCAGACTTAACGTCCAGTTGGATAGGGCTGTACAAGGAGTATAGCAACATCCATGGTTGGTTAATTCCATCGTTCTGGTTACACAAAGGCTGGATTCTGCACCTGGGGTAGAGTAATGCTGGGCACAAGGATAAATTGGGAGAGGAGTGGCTGGAGAGCAGCCCTGCAGGAAGGAATCCGGGGGCGCTGGTTGACAGAAGGCTCAGTATGAGTCAGCAGTGTGCCCTGGCAGCCACGAGAGCAAACTGCATCCTGGAGTGCATCAAACACAGTACAACCAGATGGTCAAAAGAGGTGAAGATCCCGCTGTATTCAGCATAGGTGCGGCCTCACCTTGAGTACTGTGTGCAGTTCTGGTCCCCGCTATACAAAAAAGATGTGGACAGGCTGGAAGGGGTCCAGAGAAGGGCCACCAAGATGATCAAAGGACTGGGAAGCTGCCATACGAGGATAGGCTGGGAGAACTGGGTTTGTTCAGCCTTGAGAAAAGGAGGCTCAGAGGGGATCACATCACCATGTACCAGTACTTAAGGGGTAGCTACAAAGAAGATGGAGACTCCCTTTTTACAAGGAGTCACATGGAGAGGACAAGGGGGAATGGACACAAGTTGCTCTCGGGGAGATTCCGATTGGACACCAGAGGGAAATTTTTCAGTGAGGGCAGTCAACCATTGGAATAATCTCCCCTGGGAAGTGATTGACTCAGCCACATTGGACACTTTTAAGAGTCATCTGGACAGGGTGCTGGGCCATATTGTCTAGGCTGTGCTCTTCCTAGAAAGGTTGGACTAGATGATCCCCGAGGTCCCTTCCAACCTGTGATTATGTGATTCTGTGATTCAGCCCATGCAGGCAGGGCAAAAGCCTGGCCTCCTCCCCATATGCTGGTCTCCCATCCTGGGTGCATGTCCTGGTTTCAGCTGGGAAAGAGCCTGGGGGTGGCATACCTGTGTTGGAAAAGAGATCAATAGATCAATTGAAGTGCATTTATACCAATGCATGCAGCATGGGCAATAAACAGGAGGAGCTGGAAGCCATTGTGTGCCAGGGAAACTATGATGTGGTCGCCATCACGGAAACATGGTGGGATGACTCGCACAACTGGAGCACTGCAATGGATAGCTACAAGCTCTTTAGAAGGGACAGGCAAGGAAGGAGAGGTGGAGGGGTAGCCTTGTATGTTAGAGAGTGTTTTGACTGTCTAGAACTCAATGACGGTAATGATAAGGTTGAGTGCTTATGGGTAAGGATCGGGGGAAGGCCAATAAGGCAGACATCCTGGTGGGAGTCTGTTATAGACCACCCAACCAGGATGAGGAGACAGATGAAGTACACTACAAGCAGTTGGCTGAAGTCTCACAATCTCTAGCCCTAGTTCTCATGGGAGACTTCAACTTACCAGATATCTGCTGGAAATACAACACAGCAGAGAGAAAGCAGTCTCAGAGGTTCCTGGAGTGTGTGGGAGATAACTTCCTGACGCAACTGGTGAGCGAGCCAACCAGGGGAGGTGCCCCGCTGGACCTGCTGTTTACGAATGGAGAAGGCTTGGTGGGTGATGTGGTGGTTGGAGGCTGTCTTGGGCTCAGCAACCATGACATGATAGAGTTCTCAATTCTTGGAGAAGTAAGGAAGAGGGTCAGCAAAACCACTACCCTGGACTTCAGAAGGGCAGACTTTGGATTGTTAACAGAGTCCCTTGGGAGGCAGTCCTGAAGGGGAAAGGAGTCCAGGAAGGCTGGATGTTATTAAAGAAGGAAGTCTCAAAGGCGCAGGAGCAGGCCATCCCTGTGTGCTGTAAGTCAAGGAGGCAGGGGAGAAGACCGGCTTGGCTGAATAGGGAGCTTTGGCTGGAACTCAAGAAAAAAAGGAGAGCTTACTGCCTTTGGAAGAAGGGGCAGATGACTCAGGAGGACTACAAGGATGTTGTGAGGTTATGCAGGGAAAAGATTAGGAAGGCGAAGGCCCAGATGGAACTTAAACTGGCTGCCACTGTTAAAGATAACAAGAAATGTTTTTATAAATACATCAGTGACAAAAGGAGGGCCAGGGAGAACCTCCCTCCTTTGTTGGATGCGGAAGGTAACCTTGCCAGGAAAGATGGGGAGAAGACTGAGGTACTTAATGCTTCCTTTGCCTCAGTCTTTAATAGTCAGACTGGTCATCCTCAGGGTTGTCAGGCCCCTGTGCTGGGAGATGGAGTTAGTATGCAGAATGAAGCCCCAGTTGTTGAAGAGGTGGCAGTCACCGACCTGCTCCTTCACCTTGATGTTCACAAGTCCATGGGGCCGGATGGGATCCACCCGAGGATACTGAGGGAGCTGGCAGAGGAGCTCGCCAAGCCACTCTCCATCATTTATCACCAGTCCTGGTCAACCGGGGAGGTCCCAGATGACTGGAAACTAGCGAATGTGACACCCCTCTACAAGAAGGGTTGGAAGGAGGATCCGGGGAACTACAGAGCTGTCAGCCTGACCTTGGTGCCGGGAAAGGTCATGGAGCAGATCATCTTGAATACCATTAGGCAGCACATGTGGGACAACCAGGGGATTGGGCTCAGCCAGCATGGGTTTATGAAAGGGAGGTCCTGCCTCACTAACCTGGTCTCCTTCTATGATAAGGTGACCCGCTTAGTGGATGAGGGGAAGGCTGTGGATGTTGTCTACTTGGACTTTAGTAAGGCCTTTGACACTGTCTTCCACAGCATTCTCCTGGAGAAGCTGGCTGCTCACGGCTTGGACAAGTACACTCTGCACTGGCTTAAAAACTGGCTTAAAAACTGGCTGGACGGCCAAGCGCAGAGAGCGGTGGTGAATGGAGTCAAATCCAGTTGGCGGCCAGTCATGAGTGGTGTTCCCCAGGGCTCAGTGTTGGGGCTGGTCCTGTTCAATATCTTCACTGATGATCTGGATGAGGGGATTGAGTGCACCCTGAGTAAGTTTGCAGATGACACCAAGCTGGGTGGAAGTGTCGATCTGCTGGAGGGCAGGAAGGCCCTACAGAGGGACGTGGACAGGCTGGATCAATGGGCCGAGGCCAATTGTATGAGGTTTAACAAGGCCAAGTGCCGGGTCCTGCACTTGGGTCACAACAACTCCATGCAACACTACAGGCTTGGGGAGGAGTGGCTGGAGAGCTGCCTGGAGGAAAAGGACCTGGGGGTGCTGGCTGACAGCTGGCTGAACATGAGCCAGCAGTGTGCTCAGGTGGCCAAGGCGGCCAATGGCATCCTGGCTTGTATCAAGAATAGTGTGGCCAGCAGGAGCAGGGAGGTGATAGTGCCCCTGTACTCGTCACTGGTGAGGCCGCACCTCGAGTACTGTGTGCAGTTTTGAGCCCCTCACTACAAGAAGGACATTGAGGTGCTGGAGCGTGTCCAAAGAAGGGCAACAAAGTTGGTGAAGGGTCTAGAGAACAAGTCTTATGAGAAGCAGCTGAGGGAACTGGGGTTGTTTAGCCTGGAGAAGAGGAAGCTGAGGGGAGACCTTATTGCTCTCTACAACTACCTGAAAGGAGGTTGTAGCCAGGCGGGTGTCGGTCTCTTCTCCCTAGTAACAAGCAATAGGATGAGAGGAAACGGCCTCAAGCTGCGCCAGGGGAAGTTTCGGTTGGATATTAGGAAAAACTTCTTCACCGAAAGGGTTGTCAAACATTGGAACAGGCTGCCCAGGGAGGTGGTTGAGTCTCCATCCCTGGAGGTATTTAAAAGAAGGGTAGATGAGGTGCTTGAGGCTATGGTTTAGTGGTGGACTTGGCAGTCATAGGTTAGCGGTTGGACTCGATGATCTTAAGGGTCTTTTCCGACCTTAACAATTCTATGATTCTATGAAATCAGACTGAGTTCCTCCTGCTGTAGTCAGCCCAAATGATTTACCGCTGTCTCTGTTTCTCTCTCTTGCTCTCTCTCCCCGTTTCTGTGCCTCTCTGTTCCTCTCCTTCTCCCTCCCTCCGTGTCCTGCCCCACCACCCCCCCATCCTCCCCATCCCCCCCATCCCCCCCATCCCCCTCCTGTGTCTCTGTCTTTCTCTCTGTCCCTCTCTGCATCTGTTTTGGTCTCTGTGTCTCTCCATATCTCCCCCCCCGCGTTTACCACTTGTTCTCTGTCTCTCTGTCTCATGCTCTCACTGTTTGTTGTGCACTCTTCCCCCCGCCACCTCCACCTTGGTCTGCCTCTCTCTCTTTTGCTGTCTCTCTCTCTGTCTGCCTCCATCTATGTGTCTCTCTGTCCCTGTCTCTGTCACTGTCTCTGTCTCTCTGTTGCTCTGTCTTTAGTGTCTGTATCTGTCTTTCTCTGCCTCTCTCAATCTCTCTGTCGGTCTCTCTCTCGTTCTCTGTCTTTCTCTGTGTCTCTCTGCCTCTCTGTCTGTGTCTCTTTCTTTATGTGCGAGTGTGTTTCCCCATCTCTCTTCCCTGTCTGTCTGTCTGTCCGTCCATCCTTCCCTCCCCAGGGGTCTGAGTCGTAACCCAAGTAATTGTTAAAGTACCTGTCTTCAATTTTATAAAGATGCTGCTCAACAACATCTTCCCAGATGAAAGCATCTGAAACACTAAACACCTGCTTAAAGCTCAATGAAAACTAATTATCAGCTTGCAGCATATTGCTACCTCATCAGTTACCTTTGCTTTGAAGCTCATGTACTGTCATGTGTTGGAGGGTTTAATAAATTGGTTGTTCAGCCATAATAATTGCAAATGCTGTTTTTCTGTTACTGGTTTTTATGTTTTAAGCCAGTAGAGGTTATGTGAACATATTTGTGTAAATAAAAAGGTGAGTATTTTTCATTATATCACTTGATATTTAATTATTAAATATTGCTCTGGGTAGGTATTAGCTTCATACTTGTGCCTTACAGAGCACAACATGCATGTCTAGTGCTTAGGAAGTAACAAAGAAGGCAGCCGTGGCGTATGTTCTAAGGACTGTGGACCAAATTGATCATTTCTCTTGAGGTTTCTTGTATTAGTGTCCCTTATGTTGGATATGCTACCCCCTTATGTTTCTGATATGGTGGGCCTAAGTACCTGATAAGTACCTTATTCTGAAACACCAGAGTTCCTGTATTAGTCTATGCAATGTATAATACCATGTTTACCATTGCTAAACAGTGTTTGGGCCAACTTGAATATATGGTTGCTATCCTTTCTGCTAATATTTCCTCTGCCTCACTTGCTAGGTACATGTATGACTAGTTGGAGTACTAGCAAAGTATTTATAGCAATGGGCCTCAATGCAGCTAACTGCTGCTGTCATTGCTGCTGTGCTTCTTGGTTGTGTCTCTGAGCTTTCCAGTGCCCCTGACCTGACTGAACTTGTGCTCTATAAGAAGCTGTTGGGTTTGTCCTTTAAATTTTAGCTAGTAAGCAAAAGAATGATAAATATGCTCTACATTTATTTAAGTGAAACTACTAATTTCCTGTGAGAAGGGGGAGGAAGACAAAAGGCAGTGAGCACAAAATGAAATACAAAAAATTCCATTTAAACAGAAGAAAAAACCTTTTCACTGTAAGGTGGTCAGACACTAAAACAGGTTGCTCAGAGAGGCTGTGACAAATATCTCACCCTTGGAGATATTCAAAACCTGACTGGGCACAGTCCTGAGCAACCTGCTCTAGGTTACCCTGCTCTGAGCAGCAGGGGGTTGGACTAGACAATCTCCAGGGTGTCTGCCAGCCTCAGTCAGTCTGGTTTTGTGATACTCTCACAACTTGAACCCTGTCGTATTAAGATGCTTGAGCCCAACATCTGGTTTGACAAGATTTTTCAGGAATTGGTTCACAGTGAATCAGAAAGAAACATGTTGGGGTATACTAGAACCCAGGAAAAACACAGAGGCTTCTGTATGTATGCAGTAGCATTGCTCCTAATGTTTCTTTCCCTTCCAGTTTGCGCCATGTGTTCCCTTGATCCCTCTTCATAACACCATCCAGGTCCACCTCGTGCAGACATTCTCCATTTACTGCTGATGCTTCTCCCTGGTCTTTTGTCTTTAGTCCAGCTTTATCTTTTCCTTTCTCGTTTTCTTCTCCTTCCCTGCCCACCACTCAATTGTTCCAAAGCACCTCCTGCCTTCCCACTGTCCCTCAAAGGGTAATTGTTGCAGCCCAAAGTCATAGGTTCATTAAAATCTGTTACACTGCTTAAGCATTTTTTGGCAATTTGACAGAGCCTCCCAGAAAACAGGGCCTCAGAAAGTTAAGTAATTTTTTCTGGACTTGTCAATAAGGAGAGAAATATGTGCTTTATCTAAAAAGGATACTGTTAAAACTTAAATTGCTGTTCAGATAATGAGCAGTCACTTAAGAGACTAAGAGACTTGCTACACGTAATCTACTTTTGTCCTTACGTACTTGTTACACTAAATGACTAGGACAGCCTCAGTGAAGACAATGTTACTGATTTATATATCTTTAATTAGATGTAGATGTTCATGAATAATGTGGAATTAGATGAGTGATGACTTTAGTTATCAGGAGAAAAAGGCTGAAAACTTCTGAAATCTGTGCACAAATCCAGTTTTATTTCAGTTACCTGAAAGGACTTCAGTAGCTATACAGAATACTCTGGAAACTGAACATTAGCTGTATTAAGTACAACTACTCTTATTAAAAAACCCAAATCTTTGCCCAATCAATTTTGAAAATCATTGTACATGAAACACTTTGTTGTTCCTATTCAAAGCAAGATCTGAAAAATGAAACTGTAAAAAATAAAAAGTATAAAATGAACAAAACTATCAAAACGGCCTAGAGCATTAAAACCTAACAAACCTGATAAATAAGAGCTGCTGTTAGTAGTATCTAATGTACTATCCATACATACAAGTGACTGGAATCTTAAAAGTTTATGTAATTATTAATTACATTCAGAGCATACATACATGTAGGCCTATTAAATAACAGCAGATGGTGTTTAAGGAACCTATTTTTAATATTCTCAGTATGGTATTGTGCTGGTTTTGGCTGAGAAGGGGTTAATTCTCTTCACTGTAGTGCCTGTAGCAGTCAGGGACCTTTCCAGCTTCCCACGCTCTGCCACATGGGCAAGAGGCTGGGAGGGGCAGGGCCACAGCCAAGACAGCTGACCCCTGACTGGTCAATGGGATGTTCATTCCATACCATGTGATGCCATGACCAGTACATTAACGGGGGCAGTTGGTGCAAGGGGTTGTTGTGGCTTGGGGACTGGCAGCGTCAGGTTGGCAGGAGGTGAGCGGCTGCGTCATGTGTTTTTTGTTTTGTTGGTTCATTCCCCCTTCCCCCCCGCCCCAGGTTTCGCACCTCATTGTTTTCCTTTCCATTGCATTTTTGTTGTTATTATTTTATTTTAATTATTAAACTGTTCTTATCTCAACCCACGAGTTTTACCTTTCTGATTCTCTCCCCCGTCCCACAGGTGGGGGAGTGAGCAAGCAGCTGTGTGGGGCTGAGTTGCCAGCTAAACCACAACAGGTATCAAAAGTGGAATTAAAAGGAGACCAAAATCAGTAAACAAATTACTTAATTCTGACTTGACAGTAGCCTAAGAAAAGGCATCTAACCTCTGAAGTAGTTTATGGCACTAGTTGGCTTAGTGTCCCATCATCAGCATTCATTCAGGATAACTGCAGGTTGCCTGGAAGCTGCCCTACTCTAGTTCCACATACAAGGTATAGAAATATATAGCTGGTTGTCAGCCTTAGCTATATAACTCTTCTGTCCCTGGTTAAACATTCAGTAGGTCTTAAGCAAACACATACTGGTGTTTCTTTTTGAAGGGAAGAGACTGTGACCATCTACTTCATGTTCTTAACATGGGCCTTATTACTAGAGTAGCTCAGCACCTTAGAATGCTTAATGTATTTCTTCTCAGTACTCCTTCCAAGATAAGATGATATTACCCATGTTTTATAAAGGATACTGTAGCTTAGAGTTTGGCTATCCCTGCTTCAGTGCTCATCCACCCCTGAAGAAATACAGTATCAAGTACTCACAAGAGTCAGAGAGTTGAGATCTAATTATTGAATAAAGATTCATGTAAGCTACATGGGTCAGAACTAACCTTGGAGGACTACACAATTAGTCTGTGGTCATTTTGCTTCCTTTACTAACCAGAGAGGCTGAAGCTACTGACCATGCCTGAAACAGACTCTCTGATTCTCAAGTCTGTGATTAACTATCAGCCACCATCAAAGAATTCAATGTGTAATTCAAAATATAACCATGGAGATGTCTTTGGTTTCATAGTCAGTACTGGTGTAGTCCCTGGGTTATCTAGTAACCTACTGATATCTACCTATTTTATATCATTGTGTTAGGTCCCATGGATCCCTTACAAAGACAAAAGATAAGCAGTTCAAGTTTAGGTGACTTATCGAAGGAAGTACTGGGAAAATACCTTTTCAAGGGACAGATGAAATGATTACTAGAGAAATGATAGGATACTGAAACAAAAACTATAGTTTTTGTTACTATAGAAATAGTAACCTTAAGGGGAAGAAAGTGAACAGTTTTTATTGTCCATTCAATGTTTTATTTCCTTGTGCCTGAGAGACAGTGAAGCAATGCAACAACAACAAATTCATAAAAATATGGTATTAACCCTGTTGTTTCTTCGTTTCAAAGAAAATTTGTGTCTCAGTCACCTGCTGTATGTCCTCATTCATCCTAATACATTAGTTTTTATGATAGGATTTGCATTACTGTTTTCATCTAGCAAAACAGCAGGACTTGGCAAAGAATGCAGCAGTCACTGGTTGCAATGCTACCTCTAATACATGATGTTTCTGTACTTCCTCCCAGGTGTGTTCCACATGGATGACAGCTGAACGGCGTTCAAAAAGAATGACTAAAGCTGGAATAGGTACAGGGCCAAATTACCTCTTGGGCCCTCTTCTTCTTCTTGCTGTGCCTTGTGTGGCTGACAGAACTTTGATGTTGTAGAACAGATATTATTGGAAAGAAACTCCTCTTAAGCAGACAGACAGGCTTTTGTTCTATTTTGACACAAGGCTTCCAACCCAAAGTCATGAGCAATCTTCACTGAGAAAGCTCTGTGCTTTTGTGGCACAGTTCTTTTTTGAAGACTTGTTGTCTGAGACAATTTGTAGTTAAGAGAATTATTTTTCTGAAGGAATGTGTTCTGGGCAAACAATCTTCATTATCAGTCTCATACTAGCATGCTCTCTGAGACTTCCATCAGATTAGGCTTTAGATTTAGAGGCACATAAAATCATTCCTAGTTTCTTTATGTGGACAAAACAAAGAGAAATTGTATTCTTGTACCTCTTTCCTATTAATCCTTACTCTTTCTACACAAGTGGGTGAAAAAAAATATTGTGTACATGTATAAACTTGCTGCAGAAGTCCTTGTCATCATGTTTTGCCTTGTCCCTTTTATTTCTCAAAAGGGAACACATGATTCTATGTCTTATCTACTGGCACAACCACAATTTCATCATATGAAATCCAAGATTGTTCTGTGCTCTAAACTAGTCAGCATGTTACTCATCTTTTTGTGGACATGCAAGAGTCCAAATAATGTTGTGGGTTTTCCTGATCCTTTTCCACTTCTCCTCTCCTTTCCACTTCCAGAAGACTGTGTCCATAATGTCTTTGTGCAAGTCTACAAATTGAGGAACTTTTTAGGATTAAGGTTTCTGACATTCTCACATCACTCTAACATGTTTCTGAAGCATTTTGTGTAGCTGTTCTAAGTGCATTTCTCTCCTATTTTCTTAGTGACAATGGTAGACAATTCCTCCTGTCTGTTAGAAGTTGTCATCACCTGTCACCCAAGCTCTGAATATTTCTCTGTGTGACCATGGGCAAGTACATGGCAGAAAGACAACCAAGGAGTGCTTTCTTCTTTATGTTACCTTTTCTCTCAGAGATAGCCTGCTGTACTTCATTCTGACAGAAGCTGGAACTCCATTTTGAAAGATAGGCTGCAAAGACAAATCACCTACCCTAGCAAAATTCCTGATAGAAAGAACTTCTGATGTACTGTGACAGAAGACAAAAACCAGGTTTTTTTATTCAGTGAACATTCATATCTATATTCTTATAGTTCATACTTAAACTGTGTAAACAATCACTTTCCTGGGCAAGTCCTTGGTAGGTAAGCTACATACTGTTTTAATTATTAGGCCTTCATAACTTGTTGATATATTTACTGCAGAATTAGTTAATTAAGGCTCCAGTATAGCTGGAAGCCACTAGGGATTTACCTGAGTGTTTTATTTGCAGAAAAAATTAAGACAAATGGAAAGCACTGAATGAATTTTAGTTAGGTAGATCATCTTCTTACTAATGAAAGATATACAAGTATACTTTACACTAATATCTTTGTATTTTAACTTACAGTTCTCTGACTTCCTAGGTCCTTTTGAGATCCGGTAAGCAGAAGAAAGCTTGAATTTCCAGTGAGCTTTCCAGAAACACTCATTGAAAACAGAACATTTTTTAGCATGAGCTCGTGTCAGACAGTTGAGTGGCCCAGACAAGCTATTGCTTTTCCCCTTACTGGAATTCCATTTACAGGAATTAATGAAGGAGACCCAATGATTAACATTTACCTCTCTTCTGTAAGCCAGATCCAATTTCCCACAAAAGGTACAAACATTGCTAGCTGATTACCAATCAAGAGGTGGAAAATAGTCCAAGTCAAAATATCTAGTTTCACTTCTTATCTTACACACTTAATATTTAATAAGCATTAAAAAGTAAAGGAAACAAGCAAATATTGAATTCTTGTGAATTTGGTTCAACATTTTTCCATATTAATTTTCCCCTTAAAAATTGAATTATAAATGCAAGTTTACTTTCTCAATGACCTTTAAAATTGTTGTCATGGTTTTGGCTGGGATAGAGTTAATTTTCTTCACTGTAGCTGGCATAGTGCTGTGTTTTGGACTTAGTATGAGAATAATATTGATAACACACTGTTTTAGTTGTTGCCAAGTACTGCTTACACTAGTCAAGGACTTTCCCAGCTTCCCATGCTCTGCCAGGTACATAAGAAGCCAAAAGGGAAGGGGGCACAGCCAGGAGAGCTGATCCAAACTGGCCAAAGGGATATTCCATATCATATGATGTCATGCCCAGTATATTAACTGGGGGGGGAGTTGGCCGGGGGAAGCAGCGAAAGCGGCTTGGGGACCGGTATTGTCAGTTGGTGGGTGGTGAGTGGTTGCATCACATGTTATTTGTTTGGTTTTTCCCCCCCTCCCGAGGTTTTCTCTCTCTCGTTATTTTCCTTTCCATTATATTATTATTATTACTATTACAGTTTTATTTTCATTATTAATTATTAAACTGTTCTTATCTCAACCCACAAGTTTTCTTACTTTTGCTGTTCCAATTCTCTCCCCCATCCCACAGGGGTGGGGGGAGTGAGCGAGCAGATGTGTGGTGCTTAGTTGCTGACTAGGGCTGAGCCATGACACCAACCTAGTGGCCTTCTGTGATGGAGTGACTACATCAGTGGACAAGGGAAAAGCTAAGGATGTCATCTATTTGGTCTTTTGTAAGGCTTTTGACATGGTCCCCCACAACATCCTTCTCTCTAAACTGGAGAGATATGGATTTGATGTGTGGCCTGTTTGGTGGATGAGGAATTGGTTGGATGGTTGTATCCAGAGGGTAGTGGTCAATGGCTCAATATCCAGATATAGATCAGTGACGAGTGGTGTCCCTCAGGGGTCCATACTGGGACCAGCGCTGTTTAATATTTTCATCAATGACATAGACAGTGGGATTGAGTGCACCCTCAGCAAGTGTGCAGATGACACCAAGTTGAGTGGTGCAGTTGACATGCCTGAGGGACAGGATGTTATCCAGAGGGACCTAGAAAGGCTCCAGAAGTGGGCACATGTGAACCTCGTGAGGTTCAACAAGGCCAAGTGCAAGGTCCTGCGCCTGGGTCGGGGCAACCCCTGTATCAATACAGGCTGAGGGATGAAGACACTGAGAGCAACCCTGGGGAGAAGGCCTTGGGGGTACTGATGGATGAAAAATTGGACATGAGCTGGCAATGTGCACTTGCACCCTAGAAGGCCAACCGTATCCTAGGCTGCATCAAAAGTAGCGTGGCCAGCAGGTCGAGGGAGGTGATTCTGCTCCTCTACTCTGCTCTGGTGAGACCCCACCTGCAGTGCTGCGTCCAGCTCTGGAGCCCTCAGTACAAGAAAGACATGGACCTGTTGGAGCAGGTCCAGAAGAGGCCCTTGAAAATGATCTGAGGGCTGGAACACCTCTCCTATGAAGAAAGGCTGATAGAGGTCACAGAATCACAGGTTGGAAGGGACCTCAGGGATCATCTAGTCCAACCTTTCTAGGAAGAGCAGAGTCTAAACAAGATGGCCCAGCACCCTGTCCAGCCGAATCTTAAGTGTGTCCAATGTGGCTGAGTCAACCACTTCCCTAGGGAGATTATTCCAATGGCTGACTGCCCTCACTGTGAAAAATTTCCCTCTCGTGTCCAATCGGAATCTCCCCAAGAGCAACTTGTGTCCATTCCCCCTTGTCCTCTCCATGTGACTCCTTGTAAAAAGGGAGTCTCCATCTTCTTTGTAGGTACCCCTTAAGTACTGGTACATGGTGATGAGATCCTCTCTAAGCCTCCTTTTCTCAAGGCTGAACAAACCCAGCTCTCCCAGCCTATCCTCGTATGGCAGCCTTCCCAGTCCTTTGATCATCTTGGTGGCCCTTCTCTGGACCCCTTCCAGCCTGTCCACATCTTTTTTGTATAGCAGGGACCAGAACTGCACACAGTACTCCAGGTCTGGCCTGACAAGCGCTGAGTAGAGTGGGATAATGACTTCTTTATTTCTGCTGGTGATGCCCTTTTTGATGCAACCCAGCATCCTGTTGGCCTTCTTGGCCACAGCAGCCACTGTTCGCTCATGTTGAGCTTTCTGTCCGGGCTTCCACAGAGCCTGCTGGGCTGCCCACCTCTACTAACATAAGCCACACAGCTTGTATCCCACTCAGCAAACCCAGCCTGTTCCACACTCACCAAGAAGGCCAATAGCATCCTGGCTTGTATCAGGTAAAGTGTGGCCAGCAGGACTAGGGAAGTGATCATCCCTTTGTACTCGGCACTGGTGAGGCTGCACCTTGAATAATGTGTTCAGTTTTGGGCCCCTCACTATAAGAAAGATATTGAGATGCTGGAGTGTGTCCAAAGAGCAGCAAATCTGGTGAAGGGTCTAGAGAACAAGTCTGATGAGGAGCGGCTGAGGGAATTGGGGTTGTTTAGTCTGGAGAAAAGGAGGCTGAGGGGAGACCTTATCGCTCTCTACAACTACCTGAAAGGAGGTTGTAGCGAGGTGGGGGTCGGTCTCTTCGCCCAAGTAACAAGTGATAGGACGAGAGGAGACAGCCTCAAGTTGCACCAGGGGATGTTTAGACTTGATATTTTGAAAAATTTCTTCACTGAAAGGTTCTCAGGCATTGGAACAGGCTGCCCAGGGAAGTGGTTGAGTCACCATCCCTGGAGGTATTTAAAAGACATGTAGACATTATGCTTAGGGACATGGTTTAGTGGTGGACTTGGCAGTGTTAGGTTAACAGTTGGACTTGGTGATCTTAAGGATCTTTTCCAACATAAATGATTCTATGATTCAAATGAGCTGGTCTTCTACAGCTCCGGCAACAGGTCACCCTGACCCGTTCACCCACTGGAACCCCAGCCAGGAAGAGGCAGCCAACACTGACGAGGGCCAGCTTTCTGCTCCTCCACAGACCCCTGATTAAAAAAAAACCCAACATCATGTCTGCAGCTCATTCCTCCCACCCCACCTGGCAGCCCAGTGTTGGCCAGAGCCTTGGGGCTCAGCCGCACATCTGCCTCTGCTCCCAAAACTGTAGTGCTTTCTCTCCCCCATGGCTCTGACCACTCACTCCACACACACGGGGTACCTCTACTCCCACCACTTTGGCCGTGTGCCCAGGCACTGTTCAGGGGCACAGGGCTTATCATCACCCCTATCTCCAGGACTCCAAAGCCTCCCCTGGGTTCCACCCAACCATGGGGTGCTTGAAACCCCGTTCTCTTGGCCCTCCTCATGCCCAGGTGAGCAGTGCAGCAGCACCAGCCTCCCCCACTGGAGCTCATCCAAACCCCGGAGAAGCTTCCCAGGGAAAAGTGCCAAAGCCTCAAACTAAACCCCTCCAGCTACTCCTCCTTCCAGCTTCACAGCTGCAGCTATCCACAAGGAGGCAGAAAGATGCTGGTGTAAGGGACTAGAAACTTGTCTCAACATTGTTGGCAGGACAGTTTTAGCCACCACGGCAACTAGGACAGTTTGACCGGACAGGAACACATATGCATCCTGTTGCCTCAGAGCACATAGCCTTAGTCCTCTGCGCATGCACCTGGGCCCAAGGTTGATTGACCACATATGGGGGGCTTGGACCCTCTAGACCCTCTAGTGACGGTATTGGGCATGCGTCCCCATCACTGAATAGGAGGTGTGGGTATGCAAAACAGTTCTGAGAACAATACTATAAAAGGTGAAACCAGCAGAGACCCACAGGAGGGAAGGGAAGGGAAGAAAGAAGAAAGAACGTTCTCCCACTGGATTTGAAGATACATCGGACTGATGGGATGCCACAGATCCGTGGTGGTAGCTATCACAACTCTATCTCTCTTCCTTTCTCACTCTTTTCTCTTCCTCTCCTTTTCTCTTGCATACTTTTTGTTGGCCAAATAAAGTGACTTGGTACATGACTCCGTTTTGAGTCATAATTCTGTTTCCGAGAATGTAAAAGAAACCTAGTCACAATAAAACATTGGAGTTAATCAGAAGTTAAGTCCAGCCACCCCCAACCACCCAAAGCTACCTGAGGTTGGTTGGCAAGCAAGGGGGTTTAACCTCTGCCAAATTGTTCAACCCAACAGTGGATCGTGACAGCCGGCCAGGAAGCGTTCCTGCCTTTGAACCCCTCCTCAGGAGCACAGACCCCCTGCAGCTGCTGGTGGCAAGGTGCTGAGACAGAAGGTGCCCTGGCACTGCCAGGACAGGAGGAAAAGTCAAGGCATCCAGGTCCCCCATTCCTGACCTGTCATCCTATCTGGCACCAGCTCAGGACCCTGGTGTCAGGGTGATGCAGGGCTATGCTTACCCTTGCAGGTGGCAGTCCCATTCCACAAGGTCTGGGTCCCACTGGAAATGCATCTGATCTGGGGGACCAATGGCAGATACTCCCCAGCACAGCTCAGCTACACCAAATCGTTGAAGGCATAGCTGCTCTGGTTCACGGTAAACTGAGGTAAAGTTACTTTTTGGCTTGGTTACACAATTCTTACTGACACTAAACTAGCTTATTCTAGCACATCTCCCTTATTTATTCTACTCAAGGATACAGTGACTCCAGACTCCTTTCTATCTAATCACATATAGCAAGTTCTAAGACTATCTTATTTGTAAAGTATTCAAAGTATTTAAAATTTAGCTATGTTGCTCTAATTAGAGGGGGACATATGTTCTTTTGAAGCTGGCATCAGGTATCAGTATAAATACATGCATAGTCATGTGCATTTCCAGCCCAGGATCAAGCCAAGGGGAAGATCCTGAGCAGATCTACAGCAGTGCCACGGCTGACCTGGGGGCAAAGGGAAGGTCCTATCTCATGCAACAACCTCCCATGGGGAACTCCCATTTAGCCTGGCCCATTCCCCTTTGGCCAGCTGAAATCTCACAGAGCCCAGGGCCATGAGACAAGCAGGATGGGGAGGCAGGTTCCCAGGTAGAAGGCAGTAGGGAGGGAGGGTGGATGCTGCTTTGCCCCGGCCATGGGGGAAGTCAAGTCACTTGCTGGCACTGGGAGGAGGATATCAGCCTCCCTCTGAGGCGCTCAGCAAGATGGTGCCTGTGATGGTCCTTTTTTGTGAGAGTCCAGGCTACAGGGCATCCACACAGATGCTCCTGAATGTCCCATGAGAAAGGACTTGCCATGCATCATGGTGTGACTTACATCCCAGGTGCTGGACTGGTGGTGACACACTTGGCTCACCCACAGCCTGCAGCACTGGGCCTCTCCTGGCTGTAATTACGCCAGGAGACCAGTTTGTCCAGTGCTGGTGCAACGAGCCACTGCAGAACAAGGGCTCACCAGGGTGGGGTGACCAGCCACCCATGACACAGGTGGACAGAAATTAGGCCACAGTAATCAAAGTTATTAATGTGTTGTGGTGGCATGCAGATGCTGCCTGGGAACGGGGCTCCAATGTGCAAGACACAGCAGGATCAAAGCCCTGCCCCGTTCATCTCAGCCCTGCCTTTTGCTGGAACCTGCAGAGACCCCAGGTTAAGGCAGCACTGCCACCACTTGCCCTGGCTCAAGTAGCATTTGCTTCTGCTGCTGCTGGCCTGGAAGCATTGGCCTCACACATTTGCCACTAATGTAGCTGAGTAGGACTCACTCTCTTTTCTGATTTTTTTACCCGCTGTGGGGTACAATGCTGCTGTGTGTGGACAGCTCTGCTCCCTTGTCCTGTTGTGTTGTAGAAAAGTCCCCAGGTAGAACAACAACACACCTCCTTTCCTTGCCCTTATACCATATGTCTTCATGGCAGACCCTGGCACACCTTGTCTGTGCCAGACATGTTCACATACACCAGGGTGTGGGAAGGTTTTTTGGCCCAGGCCCCATGGAGCATGGTGATTCACTTCCTTGGAGGACAGGGTGCCTTAACTCACGGGAGAAGGAAGGAGATGAGAAAGGCTGGCAGCGCTGCTCACAGAGATCACTAAACCTAATGAGATTTTCAGCAGCCAGGAGAAGCAATAAAGAGCTGTGACTGAATCAGCTGCAAGCAGCAGCACGACAGCAAGTTCCATGCCGAACACAGCGCAGCTGCCTTCCCTCCCCATGCTGAGCCATGCTCCAGCCTGTGCTGCCTCAGCCTGCCCTGCCTGAACAGGGTCTGGCCAGGGCACAGGGGCAAGGGAAGGGGCTGGGAAGTGCCCCCAATCACAGGGAGTTCCCAATCTTGCTGGTGCACAGAGAGCTGATGCTCTGTTTACCAGCCCCTCTGACGCCTGGACAGAGCATGACTGTCCCCATGTGGCCTTGGCATCTGTCCTGGTTTCAGCTGGGATAGAGTTAAATTTATTTGTAGTAGCTAGTATGAGACTATGTTTTGGATTTGTGCTGGAAACAGTGGTGATAATGTGGAGATGTTCTAGTTGTTGCTAAGTAGCGCTTATACTAGTCAAGGACTTTTTCAGCTCCCCATGCTCTGCCAGGTGCACAAGAAGCTGGGAGGGGACACAGCCAGGACAGCTGACCCCAACTGACCAACAGGATATTCCATACCATATGATGTCATGCTCAGTATATAAAGCTGGGGGGGGGGAAGAAGGAAGAGGGGGACATTCAGACTGATGGAGTTTGTCTTCCCAAGTAACCGTTACACGTGATGGAGCCCTGCTTTCCTGGAGATGGCTGAACACCTGCCTACCAATGGGAAGGAGTGAATGAATTCCTTGTTTTGCTTTGCTTGCATGCGCAGCTTTTGCTTTCCCTATTAAACTGTCTTTATCTCAACCCATCAGTTTCCTCACTTTTACTCTTCTGATTCTCTCCCCCATCCAGCTGGGTGGGGAGTGAGCGGCTGCGTGGTGCTTGGTTGCTGACTGGGGCTAAACCATGACAGTATCAGTGACCCCCAGGCAAAAGGCTCCAATGGACATCCAGAGCCCAGCATCATCACCCTGCTCCTCTGTGTCCCAGCACAGACAGGGGAAGGCAGCAGCCGCAGGAGGCCAGGCACTCAGCTCAACTCTCCTCTCTGCCTGGAGGTGGCCATGGCCACGTTTCCTCCTGGGAATGGCCCTGGCCTGTGACCTCCCTTGAACCTGTCCTATTTGGGACAGGCCAAAACTGTGTCAGGGAACCAACCGAGCGGTGTGGACGATTACAGGGCCATGCTCAGGCTGAGGAGTTACTCAGAGAGATGTAGCCTGAGTGACTGCTGGCTTGAGCCCCTTGCAGCACCTACCTCTTGCTCAGCCATCCAGGAAAATAAGCGGGGCTTCACAGTCTCTACTTGGGGGCAGGAGAGCAGAAGGGGCTGGGAGCATCTCTTTCACCCATGCTGCTATGGCCAGGGTGGGATGCACCCTTCCAGAACAGAAGCTCAGCGCTCACAGGGAAATGTTTCTCCAGCCCGATGCATTGCTTTCTTCCAGGTTTTCCTTTTGTCAGCTCTGGGATGGGTAAGGAAGCCAGGGCAAGGCTGAGGATGCTGGTTTGTTAATGTAGGGTCTCTGGGGTGGACTGTGTATGTGAATTTGTTCTGTAGGGTCTCTGGCAGGCACTGTGCTGAGCTATGCATGCCCTCACCATCCTTTCCCTACACATTGCTGTGCTGCTTCTGAGTTCCTCCGTGCAGCAATGTCAAGCTGTGCAGATCAAAGGGCAGCGATGAACCACAGGTGAAGGCTCTTCCCCAAAGCCATAGGCCAAGACCCACTGAGCACTCTCAGCTCTGTTCCCTGCCCTGCTCTCCTGCGGCTGGTGGCATGGGTCACAGGGTTGCTCCCACCAGCTCAGCCAAGGCCAGTCCTGGGCAGCGCTCTGATGTGGTCCTGCTCGGCCTACCACTGCAGCCAGACCAGCTTCTTGGTGTCTCTGCTCCTGGCTCACATCTGGCAGATCCACAAGCACTTCAGGGATGCTGCATTGTGGCTGGGGAGTATTACTAATAGCCTGGCAAGAGGCAGGAGATGGAGCAAGGCTGGCACAGCCTCCTGGGGTGAGTGTGGAGCTGCTGAGAGCCCCATTGTCCAGGGCCAGGTCAAGAGGGCAAGGAGCAGCTCTGTTGCCTGCTGGGCAGCCTTGGAAGATGGGAGGTATTGGGAGATAAGCCGTTCAGGCTGGTTCAGGAGCAGGGTGGGAGATGCTGGAGGTGGTAGCATTTCCCCTACCTGTTTGGCATGAGGTGACCGGGTCCTGGTGACCAGTGAAGCTCCCCACAGTGCTGATTCATTGCAAGGATGTAGTTGTGCTCATATGGCTGCATGTCACATCACTGTGGGTCACAGGTGGTGCAGGCATGGCCAGAGCTGCCTGTCTCTCCTTTTCAGAGGTGGTGGTTGGGTTTTTTTATGTGTTCTCAATGTTTTCAAATTCACAGCCCACAGGGCTTCCAGCAGGGATGCACTCATCTGGGCTCAGGCATTGGCTGCTCAGTCCCCTGCCACCTTGTTCTGTACCCTGGCAGGGGCATGGGGGCTTGTTTGAGAAGAAGCAGATCAGGGAGATGAGATCACTGCCCATCACTAAGAGACAGGGATGGGATGTGGATGCTGCCTCCACAGATGTCATGGTACCAGCACCCAGGCATGAGAAGCATCAACATGAGCTAACAGGAGGCAGTGAGCACTGCCCTGAACAGGCAGTGGTCCTGAGTTTCTCTCTGCAGGATGCCTTGACAGGACTTCCCATCTCTGCTGAGGTGCCTTGACCCTCAGGGGGCCACTGCTCATATGCACTCAAGGGAAAGGGAGAGGCAATGTTTGCTCTCCTTCTGGTCCCAGCTGAGCTACCTTTGCTCCTCTGAGTGGCTTCCTACACCACTGAGGAGCTGGAGGTCACCAGGATGTGGGCGCAGCAGGGTGCTCAGATCTCAGGTACCAGGGCTGAGACCAGGCAGGGAAGGCACCCACTGCCATCTGAGCAGCTGCAGCTGGCCATTGTGGTGGAAAGGCAGAGCCTGCAGCCTCCCATCTCCACACACAAACACTGACGTCTCCTCTCCATGCCCATCACAAGAGGTCCATGAAGCTGCTGCTGTCATTCTGTTGGGCCACTGTCAGTGGGACAGATGTGTGAGGCCTGGGAAGCCCGGGAATGTGGCCTGTTGCAGAGTGCTGTTCCCCATGGCTGCAGCAGCCTCCCTGGCACATGCCATCAATCACCCTGGTAGGTGAAGGCACCAAGCTGGAGCAGCACTAGCAAGGAAAGGAATGGGTCAGACCCTGCAAGACTTTGGCCTGTTCAGGGCACTGGTTGGGAGAGTCCTTTGGGAGGAAGTCCTGAAGGGCAAAGGGGCCCAGGAAGGCTGGGCTTTCTTCAAGAAGTGTTGCAGGCACAGGAACAGGCTGTCCCCAGGTGCCGCAAGATGAACTGGAACGGAAGACGACCGGCCTGGCTGAACAGGGAGCTTCTGCTGGGACTCAGGAAAAAAAAGGAGAATCTACCGCTCTTGGAAGAAGGGGCAGGTAACACAAGAAGAGTACAGGGATCTCATTAGGTCATGCAGAGAGAAAACTAGACAGGCAAAAGCCCAGCTAGAACTCAACCTGGCCACTGTTAGAGATAACAAGAAATGTTTTTACAAATACATTAACAACAAAAAGAGATCCAAGGAGAATCTCCATCCTCTATTGGATGCAGAGGAGAACATTGCCACCGAGGATGAGGAGAAGGATGAGGTACTAAATGCCTTCTTTGCCTCAGTCTTTAATAGTCAGACCAGTTATCCCCAGGGTATTCAGCCCCCTGAGCTGGAAGGCAGGGACGAGGAGCAGAATAAACCCCCCATAATCCAGGAGGAAGCAGTTTACGACCTGCTGAGCCACCTGGACACTCACAAGTCTATTTGGCCAGATGGGATCCACCCGAGAGTGCTGAGGGAGCTGGCGGAGGAGCTTGCCAAGCCACTCTCCATCATTTATCACCAGTCCTGGTTAACAGGGGAGGTCCCAGATGACTGGAGGCTTGATGATGTGATGCCCATCTACAAAAAGGGCTGGAAGGAGGATCCAGGGAACTACAGGCCAGTCAGTCTGACCTCGGTACCGGGGAAGGTTATGGAGCAATTTATCTTGAGTGAGCTCACCAGATATGTGCAGGACAACCAGGGGATCAGGCCCAGGCAGCATGGGTTTATGAAAGGCAGGTCCTGCCTGACCAACCTGATCTCCTTCTATGACCAGGTGACCCACCTAGTGGATGGGGGAAAGGCTGTGGATGTTGTCTACCTGGACTTTAGCAAAGCCTTTGACACTGTCTCCCACAGCATCCTCCTAGAGAAGCTGGGTGCTCATGGCTTGGATGGGTGTACTCTTCGCTGGGTAAAATACTGGCTTGCTGGCCGAGCCCAGAGAGTGGTGATGAATGGAGCTAAATCCAGTTGGCAGCCAGTCACAAGAGGTGTCCCCCATGGCTCAGTGTTGGGGCCAGTCTTGTTTAATATATCTTCATCAATGATCTGGATGAGGGGATCAAGTGCACCCTCAGTAAGTTTGCAGGCGACACCAAATTGGGCAGGAGTGTTGATCTGCTCAAGGGTAGGAAGGCTCTGCAGAGGGACCTGGACCGGCTGGATAGGACTAAGGATGCCTGGGAGCAGCGTTCCCTGGGGGATGCCCAAACCCGCCAGGATGCCTCAGGGACCACCATCCCTGCTCCCACCCCGCTCACCTTGAAGACCTCGGAGAAGAAGCCGGCCCCTATCTTCTCGCAGTAGAAGTCGTCGATGCATGCCAGAGTGGAGACAGTGCTGCGCCTCCACCGCTCTGAGCACTGGCACCAGCGGGGTGGAGCCGGGGCCCACCAAGGCTCCAGCTCCGAGGAGCCAGACAGGCCAAGGCCAATTGTATGAGGTTTAACAAGGCCAAGTGCTGGATCCTGCCCTTTGGTCACAACAACCCCATGCAATGCTACAGGCTTGGGGAGGAGTGGCTGGAAAGTTGCCCGGAAGAAAAGGCCCTGGGGGTACTGTTCGACAGCTGGCTGAGCATGAGCCAGCAGTGACCAGGTGGCCAAGAAGTCCAACAGCATCCAGGCTTGTGTCAGCAATAGTGTGGCCAGCAGGAGCAGGGCAGTGATCATGCCCTGTACTCGGCACTGATGAGGCTGTACCTCGAATCCTGTGTTCAGATCTGGGCCCCTCAGGACAAGAAGGACATTGAGGTACTGGAGCATGTCCAGAGAAGGGCAACGAAGCTGGTGAAGGGTCTGGAGAGCAGGTCTTATGAGGAGAGGTTGAGGGAGCTGGGGTTGTTTAGCCTGGAGAAGAGGAGGTTGAGGGGAGACCTTATCGCTCTCTACAACTACCTGAAAGGAGGCTGTAGTGAGGTGGGTGTTGGTCTCTTCTCTCAAGTCACTAGTGATGGAATGAGAGGAAACAGCTTCAAGCTGTGTCAGGGGAGGTTTAGATTGGATATTAGGAACAATTTTTTTACTGCAAGAGTGGTCAGGCATTGGCATAGGCTGCTGTGAGAGGTGGTGGCTTCACCATCTCTGGAGCCCACAGGGCTCTAGCCCACAGGGTTATTCTCCCCTCCTGGGACAAGGAAGAAAACCCAGGGCTCCTGGTCCCTGGTGTTTACACTGTGTTTGGTGGCACCTGGAGCCAAACGCTGGCTAAAAAATGCCATGCCAGGACACACTCCATGTGGCTGCTTTTCCCAGCAGGGAAAGCAGCCAGAGCAGTGCAGGGCATGTGGAGCCAGCTGTACCACACAGGGAAACAGCTGGAGCAAAGCAGTCGTGGGGCAGTGCATGAGGGTTGTGGCAGCACAGGCAGGTGGATGACAAGGACAGCAGCAGCGAAATGTGTGGGATGAAGCAAGGGCAGATCCAGCTGCAGGGATTCCCTGGGCAGGAAGGACAGGACAGATCAGTCTCGGAGCAGGGAAAAGTCCCGGGGGGAGCAGGAAGCAGGAGGAAATGTGGGAGATCCCATGAAAGGGAGAAACATGAAGGGGTACAAGGAGGCACTGTCACTGACAGACTGCACTTTCCTGCTCCTCTGGAGGACAAACCCATACTGCCCCGAGGGACACCATCCAGGCAGGGGTGGGTGCACAGGGAGAAGCAAAGCCCCACATCCACCCAGCCTGGTGATGGCTGTGAGGAGATCTGAGCCTGTACCAATGGGGCCCATCCTGGCAGCAGCTGGTTGTAATGGAGAATTGGACCCATGACCCCATATGAGGTGGGGCTGGATATATGGGGAGATCAGATCCCCTATGCCCTTGGCCCATTTGCTCAGGAACTGGGTGCTATGGGGAGAGAGTCCCACATCTACAAGGTGCATCTGAGCAGGGCCCAGAGTAGGGGAGGTTCAGAGCACTGTGTCCATGGGGTCTGTCCAAGCAGTGCACGGGGAACTCAGAGCCCCATAGCCCATGCAGGCGTGCACAGAGATGGCAGCTCGGCACCCACGGGCCCTCCACAAGGGCCGGGGCTGGTGCATGTGGACATCAGGGCGTGCAGGGTCCTCGCTGTCCGCCGGTGCAGGGTGGCTCCGGCAGGGCTCGGCGGTGGCAGGTCCCAAGGAGTTAAGGGCTGTCCCCGCCCCGGCTCCACCCCGCCGGTGCCAGCGCTCAGAACGGTGGAGGCGCAGCGCCGGGCCGCGGTGGGGGTCAGGTCGTCGTCGAGCCGCCGCCGCTGAGGGCCCACGAGCTCCGTGCTCCCCGCCGAACCATCCGCCCTGCGCCGCCGCCGCTGCCACTAGCAACGCCCGGGGGTGGGGGGGCGGCGGCGCCCCGGCCGGGGATGTGAATGGCGCTGGGGGTGCTTGGCGAGACCGACATGGAGTGGGAGAAGCTGCCGCGGCGGCCCGGGGAAGGCGAGGGGGAGGCGGTGGGGCCCTGGCCGGGCTGCAGGCGGCTGTGTCCCTCCTCGTACCGGGCGCTGCGCAGCGCTGTCTCCGCTCTGGCGCGCATCGACGACTTCTACTGCGAGAAGATCGAGGCTGGCTTCTTCTCCGAGGTCTTCAAGGTGTGCGGGGCGGGAGCGGGGATGGCGATCCCCAAGGCATCTCGGCGGGTCTGGGCATCCCCCAGGTAGCGCCGCTCCCGGGCATCCCTGACCAGTTCCTCGGTGGATTGCAGGGGTGGGGTGGGGGTCTTGGCCCCCTGCCCCGGCAGCTGGGCGAGGGAGGGCGGGGGAGGGCGGGGAGAGGCGGTTCCGTGCGGCGGGGACCTGGGGTGCCGGGGAGCCCCATCCCCGCTGGGGGTGGTGTTCCTTCATCCCTCCGTGCAGGGGGAGGGGAGCGCCGGCTCTGTTTACAGCCCGGGAAGGCTGAGCGCTCCGAAGCGCTGGGGCGTGGGTCTCAGCGGGGCCGCGTGGGTCGCCGGGGCGCTGGTGGGGTGGTGGGCAACCCAGCCCCGGGGATCCCTGTCAAAAGCCTGGAGCCTCGACCCCGCCAGGCCCAGGGTGTGCCAGTGGCAGGGAATGCAGGCAATATTTGCAGCCAGTCCGAGGTGGTTTCCAGATTTGCTGGGCCTGCTCCAGCCTGTGCTGGGCAGCTAGATATGGGGCGTCCCATGGGAGCCCCCGTTCTCTCTGGGACTGCCAGAGCACGGATGCCCATGTGTGGCCCGCACCCTGGTTAGGGGTGCATGGGTGCTGGTGGGGAGCTCGGGGTCCCAACAGTGCAGCAGAGGTGCGTGGTGGCAGTAACCTACCAGTCCACATGATACTGCTGGGGCACAAGGGGCTGTGCCCTGCCCCGCTGCCACAGCCGCCTCTCCCTGTCCGAGGGGAGTTGTGTGCACACATTGTTTTCATCCTTGGTGTTGCTCAAGGCGTCACAAGCCATCGGGCAAGTATTGCCCTTAAGCCGTGCTTCTAGTGGCTTCATCCCCCTCAAAGAGCAGCTTTAGGTTGGCCAGGACCCCCACCACCTTCCACCACAGTCACTGGGTCCCAGGCAGTGCTGTATTGTGTCCCTGTGCTGGTTTTGGCTGAGAAGGGGTTAATTCTCCTCACTGTGGGGGTCGGCTACCTTTCCAGCTTCCCGTGCTCTGCCACGTGGCGGGGGGGGGCTGGGAGGGGCAGGGCCATGGTGGGGACGGCTGACCCCAACTGGCCAATGGCAGGTTCATTCCATACCATGTGACACCATGACCAGTATATTGAGGGGGGGCAGTGGCAGCACGGAGGCGGCGCGGCGTCGGGTCAGCGGGCAGTGAGCGGCTGCGGCGCGTGCGGTTCGTTTCGTTTCGGCGGTTCGTTCCCCCTCTCCCCTCCCTTTCCCCCTCTCCCCGGGGCTTTGTGCCTCTTGTTGTTCTCCTTTACATTGCATTTCTATTGTTGTTTCTTTTAATTTTAATTATTAAACTGTTCTTATCTCAACCCACGAGCGTTACCCTTCTGATTCTTTCCCCCATCTACCGGTGGGGGAGTGAGCGAGCGACTGTGTGGGGCTGAGCTGCCGGCTAAACCACGACAGTCTTTTTGGCGCCCAAGGTGGGGCTCAAGGGTTGGAGATAATAACAGCTGCTGGTCACAGCACCATGTTATCCTTTTTGCAGTTGGTGTTAAAGATTGGTGTTGGTTTGTTGAGTCTGCTGTGTTCTGCTGTGATTAGTAATGTTTTGCCTACAAGATTTGTTATACAAACACTCGTTTTCAGCTTTATCTGGTATTTGGGGTTTTTGCTGAAACCGTTACTGTACTTTGGATACCACCTTGTTGAGGCAATTAGCAATTATACCTCCTCCTCGGAGAGATTTTATATGGAGGAAATACAGAATAGTACCTTTGCAACTTTGTTCTATGATGCCTGTGCCTTTGTTACAACAACCTCTTTGTATCTTGAACATCCTTGGGTGGTTAAGGGGCACTTATTGTTAGTTTTTGGGCATGTTGTTTTGGTTTTGACTAAGCAATTTAAGAATATCACCCAGAAACCTGCCCCGAGGCTTGATAGTTACGAGTGGCAGGGCATGTGGGATAGCATGGGCAAATACCTAGGGCAGTGGGCACCCCCAGTGTTTTGGAGTTTCACCCCTGAACAAGTGCAGAATCCTAAAAAACTAGTAGAATACTTGGAGAAAGTATGTTGTTACCCTGGGAACTCCAGAGAGACACAGATAACTGCAACGTGCTGGGGCCTGGCCCATGCATACCGAGCCCTGCTCAACAGTATTCAGTGCCCCTAGGGGGAAGAGAATGTCTCTGGATTGAAAGGCAAAGTGACTGGCACTGTAGTCACTCCAGCCCTGACGACAGGCACTGCAGCCACTCAAACCCCCACAACAAGTACTGGAGCTGGCTCAGAAAATAAACCCGTACCAGTATCAGTTGCCCCCATACACAAGACGAAATATTGGAAGAGGACATCAACTCGCTTAGAATGGGATGATGAAGAACCAGGGCCATCACGGGGAGAGGAGGGAGAAGTAATACATGAAATAGAGACCACCTGATCCCTGTCCTTAAGCGAGTTGCGAGATATGCGAAAAGATTATAGCTGTCCTTCAGGTGAGCACATTGCCACCTGGCTGCTCCGATGCTGGGATAATGGGGCCAGTAGCCTGGAACTAGAGGGAAAAGAAGCCAAACAATTGGGATCCCTTTCTGGGGACCGAGGCGTTGACAAAGCAATTGGAAAAAAAACACAAGCCCTCAGCCTCTGGAGGCGACTCCTGTCGGGAGTGAAGGAAAGGCATCCCTTTAAAGAAGATGTTACATATCGCCCAGGAAAATGGACAACTATGGAGAAAGGCATCCAGTATCTGGGGGAATTAGCTGTGCTTGAGGTGATTTATGGTGACCTGGACGATCAACGGTCCTCCAAAGATCCAGATGAAGCCAAGTGCACACGACCCATGTGGCGGAAGTTTGTATGGAGCGCACCATCTTCGCATGCAAACTCATTGGCAGTAATGTCGTGGAAAGATGACGAGACACCAACGGTGGCAGACGTGATTGATAGACTCCGGGATTACAAAACAAATATCTCTTCCTCGCTCGTCTCTGCTGTAGAGAAACTATCCCAAGAGGTCCAGCAACTCAAAGAAGATCTGTCCTACTCCCCACCTCGACAGAGTAGTGTCTCAGCTGTTAGGAATAAGTGTCCTTTGGCTCAAAGAAGGGGATACACACGACGGGCCACCCTATGGTTCTACCTGCGTGACCACGGAGAGGACATGATGAGGTGGGATGGCAAGCCTACCTCGACCCTACAGGCACGAGTACATGAACTGCAAGGAAGAACAGTCACTCAGGGAGGCTCCTCCAGGAAAGCTGCTGCTCCAGTTTCCAGTGAGCAAGTCCCCAGACAGAGGAGTAGAAGTGCTGATTTTATTTCTAAGTGTAATAGAGGGACTCCTGATTCACATTTACAGGGAGCTGTGACTGCCATGATCAGGACTAGAGGGGCCCTGCCTCCAGCTGGGTGGAGGAAAGGGATAACCAGGCTTACTGGACTGTGTGGATCCGATGGCCTGGCACATCCGACCCACAGGACTATAAAGCTTTAGTGGACACCGGTGCACAGTGCACCTTAATGCCATCAAACTGTATATGGGCAGAACCCATCAGCATTGCTGGAGTGACAGGGGGATCCCAAGAGCTAACTGTATTGGAGGCCGAAGTGAGCCTAACTGGGAATGAGTGGCAAAAGCACCCCGTTGTGACTGGCCCAGAGGCTCCGTGCATCCTTGGCATAGACTACCTCAGGAGAGGGTATTTCAAGGACCCAAAAGGGTACAAGTGGGCTTTTGGTGTAGCTGCCTTGGAGACGGAGGAAACTAAACAGCTGTCTACCTTGCCCGGTCTCTCGAAGGACCCTTCTGTTGTGGGGTTGCTGAAGGTCAAAGAACAACAGGTGCCGATTGCCACCACAACAGTGCACCGGTGGCAATATTGCACCAACCGAGACTCTCTGATTCCCATCCATGAACTCATTCAGCAACTGAGGAGCCAAGGAGTCATCAGTAAGACCCACTCACCCTTTAACAGTCCCATATGGCCAGTACGGAAGTCTAATGGAGAGTGGAGGCTAACAGTAGACTATCGTGGCCTGAATGAAGTCACTCCACCGTTGAGTGCTGCTGTGCCAGACATGCTAGAACTTCAATACAAACTGGAGTCCAAGGCAGCCAAGTGGTATGCCACAACTGATATCGCTAATGCATTCTTCTCAATCCCTCTGGCAGCAGAATGCAGGCCACAGTTTGCTTTCACATGGAGGGGTGTCCAGTACACCTGGAATCGACTGCCCCAGGGGTGGAAACACAGGCCTACCATTTGCCATGGACTGATTCAGCCTGTACTGGAACAGGGAGAAGCTCCAGAACACCTTCAATACTTTGATGACATCATCGTGTGGGGCAACACAGCAGAAGAAGTTTTTGAGAAAGGAGAGAAAATAGACCAAATCCTTCTGAAAGCTGGTTTTGCCATAAAACAAAGTAAGGTGAAGGGACCCGCACGAGAAATCCAGTTCTTAGGAATCAAATGGCAAGATGGTCGTCGTCAGATTCCAATGGATGTGATCAACAAAATAGCAGCCATGTCTCCACCAACTAGCAAAAAGGAAACACAAGCTTTCTTGGGCATTGTGGGTTTTTGGAGAATGCATGTTCCAAATTACAGTATGATCGTAAGCCCTCTCTTATCAAGTGACCCAGAAAAAGAATGATTTCAAATGGGGCCCTGAGCAACAACAAGCCTTTGAACAGATTAAACGAGAAATAGTTCACGCAGTAGGCCTTGGGCCAGTCCGGGCAGGACAAGATGTAAAAAATGTGCTCTACACTGCAGCCGGGGAGAATGGCCCTACCTGGAGCCTCTGGCAGAAATGTGCCAGGGGAGACCTGAGCTCGACCCCATGGGTTTTGGAGCCGGGGATACAGAGGGTCCGAAGCCTGCTATACTCCAACTGAAAAAGAAACATTGGCAGTATATGAAGGGGTCCGAGCTGGTTCAGAAGTGGTTGTTACTGAAGCACAGTTGCTCCTGGCACCCCGACTGCCGGTGCTGGGCTGGATGTTCAAAGGAAACATCCCCTCTATACACCATGCAACTGATGCTACGTGGAGTAAATGGGTTGCAGTGATCACCCAGTGGGCTTGAACAGGAAACCCCAGTTGCCCAGGAATCTTGGAAGTGATTATGGACTGGCCAGAAGGCAAAGATTTTGGATTATCACCAGAGGAGGAGGTGACACATGCTGAAGAAGCCCCACTGTATAACAAACTGCCAGAAGATGAGAAGCAATACGCCCTGTTCACTGATGGGTCCTGTCGCCTTGTGGGAAAGCACCGGAGATGGAAGGCTGCTGTATGGAGTCCTACACAACAATTGGCAGAAACTGCTGAAGGAGAAGCTGAATGGAGCCAGTCTGCAGAGGTAAAGGCCATCCAGCTGGCCTTAGACATTGCTGAACGGGAAAAGTGGCCAGTGCTCTATCTCTATACTGACTCCTGGATGGTGGCAAATGCCTTGTGGGGCTGGCTGCAGCAGTGGAAGCAGAGCAACTGGCAGCGCAGAGGCAAACCCATCTGGGCCGACACATTGTGGCAAGATATTGCTGCCTGGGTAGAGAACCTGGTTGTAAAGGTACGGCATGTGGATGCTCACGTCCCCAAGAGTCGGGCCACTGAAGAACATCGAAACAAACAGCAGGTGGATCAGGCTGCCAAGATTGAAGTGGCTGAGGTGGATCTGGACTGGCAACATAAGGGTGAACTATTTCTAGCTCGATGGGCCCATGACACCTCAGGCCATCAAGGGAGAGATGCAACATACAGGTGGGCTCGTGATCGAGGGGTGGACTTGACCATGGATATTATTGCACAGGTTATCCACGAATGTGACACATGCACTGCAGTCAAGCAAGCGAAGCGGGTAAAGCCTCTGTGGTATGGGGGCTGATGGCTGAAATATAAACATGGGGAGGCCTGGCACATTGACTATATCACACTCCCACAAACCTGCCAAGGCAAGCGCCATGTGCTTACAATGGTAGAAACAACGACTGGCTGGCTGGAAACATATTCTGTCCCCCACGCCACTGCCCGATACACTATCCTAGGTCTTGAAAAACAAGTCCTGTGGCGACATGGCACCCCAGAGAGAATTGAGTCAGACAATGGGACTCATTTCCTAAATAGCCTCATAGACACCTGGGCCAAAGAGCACGGCATTGAGTGGGTGTATCACATCCCCTATCATGCACCAGACTCTGGGAAAATTGACCGGTACAATGGACTGTTAAAAACTACACTGAGAGCAATGGGGGGTGGAACATTCAAGCACTGGGATACACATTTAGCAAAAGCCACGTGGTTAGTCAACACGAGGGGATCTGCCAACCGAGCTGGCCCTGCCCAGTCAGAAATCCTACATACTGTGGAAGGGGATAGAGTCCCTGTAGTGCACACAAAAAGTATGCTGGGCAAAACAGTGTGGGTTCTTCCTGCCTCCGGCAAAGGCAAACCCATTCGTGGGATTGCTTTTGCTCGAGGACCTGGGTGCACTTGGTGGGTGATGCGGGAGGATGGAGAAATCCGATGAGTGCCTCAAGGGGATTTGATTTTGGGCGAAAACAGTCAATGAACTGAATGGCATAATGTGAACTGCTATATAATATTGTGTGTCACCTCTGTGTTGTATCAATGATATCAGAGTACGAGCCTCCCAACCCATGGAAGATCAACTATGAAACAAGCCGTGCAGCAATGACGGAACAATGACTAACTCGGTATGCAGCAACCCAACGCCACACACACCATCTCTCCCACCCTGAAAGACTGATACAACAGATGGAGCCCAGAATCATGGACTGGGTGAACTCAATGGACATTTTAATGGACATTTTACAGGGAAGATCCATGAACTAAGGGAATGATGTCTGTGTATTATGTTAAAGGATGGGAAGGGGAGGGGTGGTGGTTGGTACGGTTGTATTGCATCATATGGGACCTGGGCATGGTGTAAATGGTATGGAATAAGGGGTGGAGAATGTGCTGGTTTTGGCTGAGAAGGGGTTAATTCTCCTCACTGTGGGGGTCGGCTACCTTTCCAGCTTCCCGCGCTCTGCCACGTGGCGGGGGAGGGGCTGGGAGGGGCAGGGCCATGGTGGGGACGGCTGACCCCAACTGGCCAATGGCAGGTTCATTCCATACCATGTGACACCATGACCAGTGTATTGAGGGGGGGCAGTGGCAGCACGGAGGCGGCGCGGCGTCGGGTCAGCGGGCAGTGAGCGGCTGCGTCGCGTGCGGTTCGTTTCGGCGGTTCGTTCCCCCTCTCCCCTCCCTTTCCCCCTCCCCCTGGGGCTTTGTGCCTCTTGTTGTTCTCCTTTACATTGCATTTCTATTGTTGTTTCTTTTAATTTTAATTATTAAACTGTTCTTATCCCAACCCACGAGCGTTACCCTTCTATTTCTCTCCCCCATCTACCGGTGGGGGAGTGAGCGCGCGACTGTGTGGGGCTGAGCTGCCGGCTAAACCACGACAGTCCCCTGTGTGAGACCATGTTCCCATGTGCAGCACAGCTGGGCAGCTGCATCCCAGCAGGAACTGGAGTCCCTTCCCAGCCCTGGTGCTGTTCCCCACTCAGCAAGGAGATCCTGAGACCCGACTCCTTTGCAGCCATGGGAGAGGTGTCCTGTGAGGGACTGTAGCAGGCATGCAGAGGGATCCCTCACCTCCATGCTCCCTCCTGCCCCTGCAGAGCCATGGCCTCTCTGCTGGCCAGGATCCTGCTATTGATCTCTGGCTTGGAGCCCATGGCAGCACCTTGGAGCAGAGGGAGGCATTTAATGTTAGGCATGGATATGGCTCTTTAATAATGGATGCTCCCATGTCTTGGCCAGACCATGGTCTCTCCTTGCCTCGCTCTGTCTGCTTCCCCAGGCCCTGCAGGAGCCACAAAATGCTCCTTCTCCCACCCATTGTTCATGTGCTTGCGGGGCCACTTGCATGTAGGATTTGTGGGGAACGGCAGAGCTTGGGGAGGTGGGAGCAGGATCAGGCAGCAGGAGCTGATGTGTGTGCATGCCAGAGAGGAGGCAGGGGCAGGAGGTGGCCAGATGGGGCTTTGTGCTTGTGCGGTGGGTTGAGTCCAAGATCTCAGCAGGATGGTAGGGCAGGCCCAGGATCTGAGCTGGGGTTTGGCTGCCTGAGCTTGCAAGGAGGATGTGGCTTGGCAGGGCAGCACAGGACCCATTTTCCTCCCACCTCCCTTGTTCCTGCTGTGCTTTCCACGGCCATGGGCACTTGCAGCTCCCTCCTCCATGTGGCTGCTGGGTCCTGCCTCATTCCAGCCTTAGTGGGCATGGGGGATGGGGAGGGGACCTGGACATCTATGTCCCTACCCAGGTAGCTCAACTCTGGTGAGCAGCTGAGCCAGGGCCAGGCGGGGTGCTGGGGTACTGCCACTGGTCTCTGACTGTGTTCCCAGCGTTAAAGCCAAAGGGCTCAGTGTCTAAGCCCTGGTGTCCCAAGCTTGCCCCTGGGTTGAGCCTTAGCCTGCTCCAGCCAAGCACTTCTCTTGGAAAGGCTGTCTGGAGCAGACAGGAGATGCTGGTGATGGAAAGATGCCCTTTTCCATAGGGGTTGTTCCCTGCCAATCCCTTGCTGTGCTGTAGAGCTGGGCCATTTTCCTTTGGAACAGCTGGTTCCCATTGCCTTTCCCTGTGTGATTTCAGAGGCACCAGGCCCACCCATTTTCTCAGGTACATGGACGTTGCAGTGAGCTGCTTCTCCATCTCCAATAGACTGAGCAGATTGAGCCGGGTGTGTCTGTGCCAGACATTTTCTCTAGCCCTTAAACCGCTGTTGCACCTCTTCCCCAAATCCCTCTCTTTCCTGTGTGTGGTCTGCAGCAGACATGGGGGTTGCAGGCAGTATCCTGGCTTCACTCTCCCAGGGGCTGTATCCGGAGGTCTTCATTTATCCAGCTCTGTCCCTTATGCCCCACTGTCACACATCCTCCCAGAGATGCTGCTTCCCAGGGCACAGCCCTTCAGTACGCTCAGCCCAGAGCCCCATTTCCATGGTGCCAGGGTGGAGTTAGCAGTTCCCTGTGCTGCCACCCGCCTGTCTCTGCTCGCTTCCTCGCCAGCCTTTGAGATTTTCCATTTACTCCCAATTTACCAGTGCAACTAATGACATAACTCCCTCCCTCTTATTTGCTGCCCTTCATCAGTGGACCTTGCCTTGTTTTACAAAGGAGGGTGGAGCAGCATGACACAGACAGCACAAATGGGGAAACTAAGGCAGCCAGGGAGGAAGTAAATTTGCCAAGGTCAGCCAGCATGGTGAGGCCAGGAGCAGCCCTGGCCCTGCTGTTGCCACTCAGGAGCCCTAGGCACTGGAAACGCATTGTGCTGACTAGCCCAGGACCCACTGGCACCTCTCCTGCACTGTCATGGGGTGTGCTCTGGGCTTGCTGATGAGGGCTGGCAATGCCCTGCCACTGCGGTGCGACGCCAGTGCTGCCCCAGCTTCTGCTGTGCCCATGGTGCTGCTCCTGAGAGCATGGGAGGTGAGGACTACTGATGCTCAAGCGTTTGTTGGAAGCAGGCGCTGCATACGCTGTTCCTTTTGCTTCCCTGGAGGAAGCCTGTCTTGACCAATTCTGCTTTTTCTGTGATGAGCAGGTTTTACAGTTCCACCTAGTAAAAGACCTGTTGCACTATTGGGATTCCCGCAAGCTAAGACGCAGCCATTGCAGGCGACTCTGGGATTACCAGCAGTGTTGCCAACTCCCTTACCTGCCCTCCCGTTTTTTCCCTGCTGGGCTCCCTGTGTGACTGCCTTGCCTGCACCAAGCTGGGGCAAGGGGATGTGGGGTGAGTGGGGTAATATGTGAGCCTGGCCCTGGTGCAGGGGGTGCTTTGCCCTGTGTCTAGAGGGAGTGCTGACTGTGGGGAGGGAGCAGGCCATCTGCTCGCTCTGATTAGCATGCTCTTTAAATAAGACTTTAATTACTGCTGTTAAAAGAGCTCAGATCCCTTGTGCCCAGGCTGGGGCTGCAGCCAGCCCCATCCCATCCCCCAGGCCCGCATGCTAGCAACAGATGGGATGGGGACCAACATGCTTGGCTGCAGTACCCCCACGAGGTGCCCAACAGAGGGGCCATGCAGGGTGCTGGGGGCATCAGCAAGGGGCAAGGGCTCGCTTGGCTCCTGGGTGGGGGCCGGCGGCTTTGCCCCCACCCCCCCGCACCCCAGCATAGCTGTTCGGCTGAACTCAGCTCCAGGGAATGCGCTGGGATTCCTGGGCACCATGCCAGAGCACAGAGAGGCGAGGGGAAACACGGTTGTGGCTGGGGAGGCTCTGCTGCCCGTTCCTTTCCCTGGACATCAGAGGGGAAGGAAACCCCCTTAACACAGGGATGCGTCCTGCCTGGGATCGTGGCTTGCTCCCTCCGCTGCTACTCTGCTTCTGTGGCTGGACTGGGTAAACTGGCCAGCACATGTAGGAGGCCGCAGGGCTCCCAGGGGAATGTAACTCCTTCCCTGCCAGCCTAGGCAGGGGCTGTCCTTGAGCTGCAGAGCATGCAGGGGAGACAGCAGGATGGGGCCTCACAAACAAACTCAGGGCACTGGATGCCCTTGAGGAGGCTGTGCCCCATGTGCATGGGGCTGGGGCTGTCCTGGGAGCCCCTGGAGCCCTCCCTGACCCTGGGGATGGAGTCCTGGAGCAGGGTGCCAGGGCAGCACTGTGCCAGCCAGGGGCTCCTGGGAAGGGGCTTTCACCGGACCTTCCCTCCCCCAGGCTACAATTAGATGTTGTAGGGCTACACTTGGACCTAACCCAGCCTATTGCAATGGCAGGAGTCTTATTAACAAGGAATTAAGCCACAGGCATGTCCCAGCTATGTGGGGCTGAGCCAATGCCCGCCGGGGACTGTTCCCTGATGCTGGCAGGGACCCGGTCAGCCCCATGGCACATGGCCACTGAGTACCAGCATTGTGCGTGCTGCCCAGCATTCCTATCATGGGTACATGGTGCTGGAGCCTCACTGCCTGCAGCCATCCTGGTGGGGCTGAGCCTGCCTGCACCATGGAGCCAGGTCCTGGCACCTGGCAGCTGCCATTGCCAGCCAAACCAACCAAGCCAGTCCTGACAGCCCCGCATGGTGTAGGAAGGCAGCGCTGCCACCAGGCAAGCCAGGTTGGGAGTGCTGGGCTTTACTGGGCAGCACCCAACACTAGGGACTTGGTGGGGCTGGGGGGTCCCACTGGTTTTGTCCGCAGGGCCAGCAGTGGGGTGCTCCTGAGCAGGTTCTGGCCTGGACTGGGGCTCTGCGGGGAGCTGGAGGGGCCAAGGGAGACCCTGTCCACCCTGCTTTGGCCAGGCAGGTCCCCTCCTTAAAGCATGCACAGCCACAAGGGCCAGGCTGGGAGCCCCATTTCTGTGACTGGTGCTGCCTCCAGCTGCCCCACGTGTGGGGATAGGGTGGAGGGAAAGCAGGGATGGTGGAGATGGTGTGGGGGTGTTCCTTGCCCTGCCCGCTGGTTCAGGTGTGGGCCTGGGATGGGACTAACAGCAGTGCCAGGCACTGCAAGTGATGGGTTGGGGTGAGCCAGGTGGTGGGCATGGGGAGGACCTGGGGTGCCATTAGATGGGGCACCCTGGGTGCACATGGGGCTGGAGGAGTGTGCTCCCTGCAGCAGGGACTGTGCCATCAGCCTGGGACAGGCTCTTCCTGAGCCCAGGCACTTTGTCTGGTGCTCAGCGAGGAGGAGGCAGGCCAGGGGTCCTGGAAGGCTGGCTGGAGCTGGCCGAGAGGTGATGCAGATGGCAGGTGTAACCAGAGTGGGGTGCCCACAGGCAGGTGGCTGCTGAATTATTCAGAGCCTCTCCGTGAACTTAATGAGCTGGTGGTGGCACAGAGGTATTTGCCAGGCTACTGCCTCTCACTTCCACTCTACCTGGGGCAGGTTTGGCCTTGGTGCACCCAGATGTGAAGAGGACTCTTCATAAAGACCTAATTTCCCCCCCCCCCCGGGCCTTTTGGTGGTGGGGAGCTGTTGCCCAACCCCTGGGTATTGGGCACTGGACAGGTCCCCATCTTAGTGTGCACCCCAGGACACTCCCTGAAGCAATGCCTGCCATGGGGTGGGAAGAGAGCCCAGCACATCAGCCTCCCCCACTGTGATGGGGGCAGGGGCCAAGCTGAGAGCAGGATGAGTGGCACTGGGGACCCTGCCTCCAGCCAGCCCCTTGTGCTTTGCCTGGGGCACAGGGGTGTGAGGTCGGCCAGTGGCTGGCACCAGCACAGCAGCTTCGATCAGCATCGACTAAAAAGGAGAAGAGTGGAGAGCTGACAGCAGTGCTGAGGAATGCCTGCACCTCCATGCATGGCTTGGTGCATGCTGGGGGGCAGCTGGGACCTGCCAGGGTGTCTTCCCCCCCAGTTGCTGCTCCAGGAGGGTCCCATCCCACCACCAGCACCCGCTCAGGAGGGGACCCCCAGCACTGGCTCAGGCCCCTGGTGCAGTGCTGGGGCACGGGATCCCATGTCCATCCTTCATCCTGCACGTGCCAGGGGCTGTCGGAGGACAGGGGTGCCCGTGCTTGGCCACACATTCAGCTGCTGTTCCCTGCGGGGGGCCAGGCCCCCAGCTTGCATGACAGTGTTGGGCTGGGGACAGCTAAATATACAGCCTTGTCTGAGCGCAGTGCCCCACGGGGCTGGAGTCATGCACCAGGGCAGCGTTGGCCACCCCCGGGCCCTTTTCAGGGGCTATGTGCCCCCTCTGTCCTCCACCCCATGCTGGTGGGGTCTGGCTGGGTGGTACTGACCTGAAGAAGCTCTCCCTGGTGTGCCCCAATCCTGCACCTGCCTGTCTTTGCAGCAGGGTTGGGGTCACAGCTTGCAGGAGCTGCCATTGCTTCTCAGGGAGGGCTGGGCAGTGTAGTGTGGTGGAGGGAGTGTGACAAGCAGGATGCCCTGGGGAGGATGGGGTTGTGCATCATTGGCATTGGGGGTCCTTGGGGTGCTGCTGTGCTGGGAAAGCTCCCCCAACCCTAACAGTCCCTGAGGTTTCCCATACCTCAGGTGTGTGGGGCGCTTAGCTTCAACCTTTAGGGCTGGGTGTGGGTGCTGGGTGCAGGCTGGCATCTGGGGGCAGCTGTGGAGGCATGTGGGGCTCAGCTACCCCTGCACCCCCCTCCAGGTGCAGCACCGCCAGTCCGGGCAGATCATGGTGCTGAAGATGAACAAGCTGACCAGCAACCGGAGCAACATGCTGCGGGAGGTGCAGCTGATGAACCGCCTCTCACACCCCAACATCCTCAGGTAGGACCTGCTCCCCCACTGCCATCCCCAGTCAGAGCTGCTACTAGGGCTGGGCAAGCTCCTGGGGCTGGTCCCTGCCGCAGCCATCCTCAGGTCCCCTCTGTCTCACAGGTTTATGGGGGTGTGCGTGCACCAGGGACAGCTGCATGCGCTGACAGAGGTGAGAGTAGGGCAACAGCCATGAGTCTCAGGGTTCCTGCGGGCAGGGCCTGGGGAGGGGATGGCAATGGCTATGGGGACACTTTCTCGGCCAGTGGCACATGTGCAGGGCAAGGTCTGCTGGGGTCTGTGCTGGGGGGTGGTTGGAGGATGCGCTGGGGTGAGAGATGGGGACCCAGCTTTATGGGGGGGAGTGGGGACACAGTGATGCAATTGCCCAGCTCTTCCCATCAGTACATCAATGGTGGGAACCTGGAGCAGCTGCTGGACAGCCCTGTGCCCCTCTCCTGGTCAATGTGTGTCAAGCTGGCCCTCGACATTGCCTGTGGCCTGCACTACCTGCACTCCAAGGGCATCTTCCACCGTGACCTTACCTCCAAGGTATGGGGCATTCCACTGCTCTTGTTGTCCCGTACCCACGTTGCTGCCCGGGCACAGCTGTCAGGGGAGCAGGAGGCTGTGCTGTGCCCAGGGCATCCCAAGAGCAGTGGCTGGCAAGGCAGGGCTGGCACAGGTGGTGTGACAGGAGTCCTCCTGTGCCCCCAGAACTGCTTGGTGAGATGTGAGGCCAACGGCTACACAGCTGTGGTGGGTGACTTCAGCTTGGCAGAGAAGATCCCCACCTACAGGTGCGTGGGCAGTGTCTACCTGTCCATCCCCATCCTTGGAGTGGGGGGTTTACAGCCCACTTGGAGCAGGAGCTGGGGAGGGATGGACATTTGGGGTGCAGCTAGAAGGACAGAGATGGGGACGGTGGGGTTGGTCCTCATCGGTGGGGACTCATTGGACGGATACATTTGGGTCTGGCTAGGAAAGGATGGAGAAGGGGATGGTGTGGGTGGGGAGACATGAGTTCATGGGGTGCATGGAGGAAGGTTGGCCCAGAAAGGGAGATGGAGATGGCGATTTGGGCTGCCCCAGTGGGAGGATGGGAGGTGGGATGGGAGCAGGGGCCTGCAGGCGGCCCCTGATGTCCTGCCATGTCCCCCAGCGAGGGCAGCAAGAAGGAGCCACTGGTTGTGGTGGGCTCCCCGTACTGGATGGCGCCTGAGGTGCTGCGAGGGGAGATCTACAATGAGAAGGTGATATGCTGTGATTGCTGCATGCAGGGCTTTCTCCAGGCTTACACCACTGGTGGTTTGCAGGATTTGCGGCCCTGGGGGAGGTCAGGCACATGGAGGGAAGGAACTGGGCATCCCTCAGGAGCAAGGTGGCAGGGCCCCTAGTATGGCTTCACAGGGAGGAGGATGGTGTGGGTTTACAGAAGGGTGGGCATGTTGCTTCGGGTCTGCAGGGCCCCCCCCAGTGACTCCCTGCTCTCTGCAGGCTGATGTGTTTGCGTACAGCATCATCCTGTGCGAGACCATTGCTCGCGTCCCTGCTGACCCTGACTACCTGCCCTGCACCGAGGTGACTCCCTGGGACAGGGACAGGGAGGGAAGGCAGCAGGCAGCAGCACTGCGGCTAGGGCTGCTTCACCAAACTAGGGGGACCATCCTGTGTGGGGCAGAGCCCCATGTGCCAGAGCTGCCCCACGTCTCGGGGTAGGGGTGCTGTGTCCTAAATGTCTCCTGGCAGCAGGTGCTGCTGCCTGGGGAGGAATGCTCTCTGATGATAACTTGTCCTCGGAGCCCAGAGTCAGCCGGGGTGGGAGAAGGGGATGGTTGAATTCAGGCAGAGAGCAGGAGGGATCTGTGTCCCAGCATCCCCCAGCCTTGACCCAACTTGGGGTGCTGCCAGGTCTGCAGCTCTGGGTGATATGCAGTCAGTACAGCGGGTGAGGGAGGCCAGGCCACCCTGGGTCCCCTGGGCTATGTGGTGCCCCGGGGGACCCAACCTCACTCTCCCTCCTTTCCCTGGCACAGGATTTTGGCCTGGACATCACCACTTTCCACACCATGGTGGGAACTGACTGCCCAGTGGCCTTCCTCCAGCTTGCTTTCCACTGCTGCAGTGTGAGCCTCCCATCTCTGCTGCCAGGGCAGCCAGGCAGGACAAGCAGCCTTGCCTATGCAGGGGGAGAGGCAGGGAGCTGCCTTTGCTGGGCAGGGCACCCTGGGGTGCTGGTGGGGGTCTGCAGACCTCACAGGGAACCCCTCCTGCCCACAGATGGAGCCCACCTCCCGCCCCTCGTTCCTGGAAATCATGCAGTGCCTGGAGTGTCCTGCAGCACCAGCCGGGTGCTGAGGGCACTGGGGCCACCCTCTTCAGCAGTGGGGAGACCCTGCCCATGCCTGGGACAGCGGCCACACTCAATGGTATGTGGGCACCCCAAGGACAGGCCATAGGGGTATGCAAGGAGGGGGGCTGTGGGGTGTCCCATCCTACCCTGGCAGACATCAGGGCAGGAGACGGGTTGCATGAGGTCTGCAGGATAGAGCCGATCTCTGTCTCCCCCGCCCAGGGTGTGCCCCTGGGTTGTTGGGTGCCCAGCACCCTGTGGCACCCCATGCCAGTAGCTGCTGGCAGCTGGTGACCCACTCCTGTGCCTGTGCCCAGGGGTAGCCGGGCAGGCAGCCAGCCATGCTGAGCAGTTGCCCCTGCACAAGCTGGGGACACAGTACCTGCAGCCAGACCAGTGCCTGTCCCGCAGCCAGTCTGACATGTTCCCCCACAAATCACCCACCCTACTGCAGCTGCTGGAGCCTTATGGCAGGGCCAGGACCAAGGAGCTGCCACCCTGCATCAACCCCTTCTCCTAGCGTGAGGACCTGAAGGGAGGGAAGATCAAGCTCTTTGACACACCAAACAAGTTGGTCATCTCACTCACCTTCAATCTGCTGCCCCCTGCCCTGCTCCAGCTCAGCACCCCCGTGATGCCCAAGCCCACCATGGAGGTGCAGTGGGACTTCTTGGCCCCTGCCGCCACCCCCCACAAGTGCCACTCACTGCCTGCCTCCCACAAGCTGCCCCACCGAGGGCCTGGTGCTGGGCGTAGGGACCCCTTGTCCCATCACCAACCCCCAGCCCCCTGCCCTCCTCCTCCCCCGGCGTGGAGACAAGCCTCCCCCCCTAGCCCCGGGGCGGAGGAGCAGATGGACTGTGGCCCCAACAGTCCTGAGCTGCTGCAGGTCACCCCCAACAGCAACTTCATCTACACGGCAGCCTCGGGCACCCGAACCTGGCAGCTGGAGCCGCGAGCCCCCAATGGGCTCCTCTTCAACAACCACATGGTGGTGAGCAAAACCCTGGCTTGGGGCAGCGGGCTGGAGTACGGCTTCTCTAAGCTCAGCATCCCCTGCGCGGCAGCACTGGAGCAGACGGAGCATGCAACCATGCTACCTGAGCACGGCTCCAGCACCATGCTGGAGTAGAACAAGGTGCTGCCCTGCCCCAGCTACTGCCTAGGTCCCTTCAGCTTCAGCTTGGCCTCTGTCTGCCACCGGCCAACACCCAGCCCACCCAGCTACCAGAACCTCAAATGCAAGACCAAGAGCCTCCTCTGCCACGACCGAAGCTGCCACCAGAAAGCCCCAGGGCCGGTGCTGGCAGACCCCAGCCTGAAGCTGCCAGAGGCACAGTCCTAGTGCCCGGGACCCCTGGGGAGCAGGGCTGCATCCAGCCGCCCCTTGGACCCCCCCCTTGTGGCCGCAGCACCAGGCAGGTGCAGGAGCCCAGTGTGTCCCCGCAGTCTGTCCTCACTTGCTCAGCACCTGGTGGCCGCAGTGCCCCATGCTGTGGCCACCATGGTGCTGCTCAGGTGCCTGTCCTGCCAGGATTGACCTCAGGAGTCTGCAGGGAGCCCCAGGGGTGGGCTGGGTCCTTGCTGGGGACTGAAGCGCAATAACACCCCTGCCTCAGGCACGCTCCAGCACTGCCCCGGGCAGCAGGGCTGGTCCCCCGCAGGGCCCCCAGGACTCAAGCCCTGGATGTGGGATCCCTCTTCCCCAAGGGCCCACCCGTCTGCAGGCTCTCACCAAGGGGTGTGCAATGAGTCAGGAGCCCCTCATGGCCCCCTAGGCCATGGGGTGAATGAGGCTGGGCTGGTGGCAGAGGGATCAGTGTGTGTGTGTGTTGGAGGACCCTGTGGGTCTGGTGGGTGTCCCCATGCTTCCTCACAAGTGTGGGGAGCACACCCAGTCCCTGACATTAGGAGAGGTGTGCAGGGGGCTGGGAAAGGGGCGATGCCCATAGGGCAGTGCCCAGGGAGGATTGCCAGTGCTGGGGTTGGCCCCTGCCCACCCAATAATGAGGGCTGGGTGCTGAGCCAGCATGGCACCCTGTGCCCCCCTGGCACACAGGGTCAGGAGTGGGGTGCTGGCAAAGGGGCCAGGGTGCCATCCTGCCCAGCATCCCATCCCAGAGTCTCACAGGTGGCTGGGGGTGGGGAAGGGCCAGTGGATAGTGTGGCCAGGCTGCCCAGCCCCTGGCAAGGGTGGGAGCTGACTTTCCTCCCTCCTGCACAATGCAGTAGTGAATGCAAAACTTGTGGGTTTTATTATTATTAATAATAATGATAATAATTGCTTGTAATATATACCCAGCTTATTTAAAGTGTTCAATAAAAACTGAATGTCCCTGCAGCTTGAGCTGCTACTTCTGTCTCTCAGATGCATGTTGGATGGGGAGGGGAGCCCCACGCCAGAGGGTGTCACAGGCTTGCCCAGGGTTCCTGGGGTCCTCCCTCAGGGACCATGAGCCAGCCTGGCTCAGCCCCAGGTCTTAATGCCCCCAAAGTGACCATTTCAGTTGAAACAGCCTCAAAGTCCCATTTATTATTTAGGTTTGTTGGGTTCTTGCCCTCAAGTCTATGTTTGTGGTTGTACACAAGAAAGCAAAGAACAGACAAGCTGTGTCTCTTGCTACAAAGTGGGTTCAGCCAGCGGACAAGACATGCTGCTTCCAAAACACCTGCCTTTAACACCCTTTTTCTTTTCAAGCAAGCTAATTCACATAACGTTCAACTATATATGGCACACACGACCCCATAATAAACTGAGAGCATCTTCGCCTAGTTGAACATGACTTCCTCTGCTCTTGCCTGGCTGCAGTGTTACATCAGGGCTATTTTGCTTAATCTTCGCACGTGCACATGTGTAGTAACTATTTAAAGTCCTGATGATTTGTCTCACAGAGCATCAGTCCGCTTCAAGTGCCAGAGTTGGGCACCGTCACATAATACAGTCCTAAAGGTCACTGCTCTACTTCCTAATTAGCAAAAAAACCCCAACCACTGGCCAGTTCAGGTGCAGCTTCTCTTGCTGGGTTGCCTGAAAGCCAGGGCCAAGCTGCTCCTGGGATGGGGCCAGGCAGAAAGTCCCTGCTGTGGGGAGGGAACCTGGCCGGGTATGGGGCTGTGCCATCCCCTGCTCCTGCATCCTTGCATCCCTGCACCACAGCTTACTCCATTCTGGGGCTGTTGCACAGCTGCAGTGCTGAGCATCAGGGCTCACGCCACTCTGCAGCCAGTTCCAGGCTCCCCATGGTGTGCCAGCCTCTATGCTCAGGAAGACCCAGTGTACACTGTGCAGCTGTGGGGCCTGTACCGCTCTGCTGAAGTGTGTCAGCTGGGGGGAAAACAGCACCACTGCCTCCCCCAGTATGTATGATGCCCGAGCATCGCTGTGGCCAGGGGATCAGGTGGCCCCTGGGCAGGGATCTGAAGAGGGAAGGGGGTTGCTCACATGGATGGGACATCCCAGGCAGGGGTGCAGCAAGGCTGAAGAAGAGGCAACATGGGGCGCGGGCGCTGCAAAGGAAGGCAGAAGGTAAGGGTGAGGTGCTGCCCAGCCTCCCCCACATACAGTGAGACTGGGAAAGCAGCTTGCAAAGGGGTTTCCTCCATCTTGCCCCTTTGCTGCCTCACAGCTTGGGGCGGGGGGGGGGCATGTCTCAAGCTACCGCAGACCATGGCAGCAAAGGGATGAAGGCAGGCTCTTGAAGGGATGTGCCTGCATCCCTCCCCCTTTCCCACCAAGCCAGGGGTCAACACGCCCCACACAGAGACTCAGGCTCCCTGTTTTCCTCCACACACACCCCATGGGCCCCATGTACCCCAGGGCATAGCAGAGCCTGGTGTGGACACACTCACCACAGTGGTGTCAGGGCCAGCAGCCATCATCATATGAAAGGGGAGCTCGGCCCCACTGTCTTCTCACAGATCCAGAGGTGCAGGTCATCAGGACCAGCACACTGGGTGGGTTTGATGTTCCCACGGCTTATTATGGCACAGGACCTGTTCAACTTTGCCACAGCCTGGATGAGGAAACAGCACATAAGGGAGCCGCTACTGCACTATCCACCATCCCCTGCTGAGGGCTGCAGGCAGCTGGGGCCACTGACAGGTTCCCTCTTGCACACTGTCCTGGTTTCAGCTGGGGTAGAGTTAAATTTCTTCGTAGTAGCTAGTATGAGACTATGTTTTGGATTTGTGCTGGAAACAGTGGTGATAATGTGGAGATGTTCTAGTTGTTGCTAAGTAGCACTTACACTGGTCAAGGACTTTTTCAGCTCCCCATGCTCTGCCGGGTGCACAAGAAGCTGGGAGGGGACATAGCCAGGACAGCTGACCCAAACTGACCAATGGGATATTCCATACCATATGACGTCATGCTCAGTACATATAAAGCTGGGGGAGGAAGAAGGAAGGGGGGGACGTTTGGAGTAATGGCGTCTGTCTTCCCAAGTAACCGTTACGCGTGATGGAGCCCTGCTTTCCTGGAGATGGCTGAACACCTGCCTGCCCATGGGAAGGAGTGAATGAATTCCTTGTTTTGCTTTGCTTCTGCACGCAGCTTTTGCTTTACCTATTAAACTGTCTTTATCTCAACCCGTGAGTTGCCTCACTTTTACTCTTCCGATTCTCTCCCCCATCCCACTGGGTGGGGGGAGTGAGCAAGCGGCTGCGTGGTGCTTGGTTGCTGACTGGGGCTAAACCTCAACAGTCCTTTTTGGTGCACAACGTGGGGCCCGAAAGGTTTGACAGAACGACAGATTTGATTGGAATGCGCTAGCTGGAATTTATAGCGGTTATTGCTGTTTAGCTATTAATCGGCAGGCTTCTGTGCTTGCTATGGGGCTTGCCTGACTTACTGTATATACATACACTGTATGCCTTCAAATCAAGTGCTCATTAGTGGCACTTTTTGCTTTCCCTGCTCACTGTACTGCTGTACTGCTTATCACCTTACCCTGCTGGGCCTGGGAACATTCTGATAACAGCCATGGCGATGCACCTGGGCTGGCAGATGGCCAGGGCCCTGCTGCTGTTTCTGTGCTGCTGCACTAGACAGGCTGGAACTCCAGAGTGAACTTGAGTCACAAGGACTGTGACCTGTGGATGAGTCCATGTGGGAGCAGGACACCCCAAAGCATCTGTGGCTGTGTATAAGCCCATGCCAGAGCAGGTATATCTCGAAGCATCTGTGACCTTGGTTATGTCTGTGCCACAGCAGGTATGCCTCTGATGGAATTGCGGCCCAAGGATAAATCCATCTTGGAGAAGGTACTCCTCAAAGTGTCTGTGGCTGTAGATAAGTCCATGCTGCAGCAGGTACACCTTGAAGCATCAGTGGCTGTGCATGAGGTCATGCCAGAGCACCTCAAAGTGCGTGGCCATGGATAAGCCCACAACAGAGCAGGCTTACTTCTGGAGGGACTGCAGTCATGGGCAAGGCCATGTTGGAGCAGGTATAGCTCTGAAAGCATTGAGGCCCATGCAGAAGGCCACACTGGAACAGGCGCAGCTCAAAGTGACTGTGGCTCTGGATAAGTCTATGATGCAGCAGGTGTGCCCCTGGAGAGACTGTGGCTCCTGGGAACGGCTCCACTTGGAGCAGGTACAACCCTAAAGGACTGCAGTCTGTGGATAAGTCCAAGCCAGAGCTGGGAGCAAGGGGAGGCATTCATTGCAACGTTAAAACCTATAACCTGGCCCAAAGGGGCCAGGGGTGGAGATTGTGATGGTTCTACCTTTAAATTGTTGTAACCTGTGATTTGAGTTGCATGTTATAGGAATTACTACAGCAGGAACCACCTGAACCAATGGAGGACAAGCCTTTCAAGAAGCAGGGCAAGTGCAGCAGTGACCCGACCTGAGCTGGCTTTGGTGCCCAGTAACTCCACGCAACACACCACCTCTCCTGTCCTGAGTGACCACAAGAACAGATGGAGACCAAAGCCATGGACTAAATGATATCTGTGTATTTTATCAAAGGATGGGAAGGTAGGGTGGACGTTAATGAGGTTGTACTGGATAGTGTGGGACCTGAGCATGATGTAAATGGTATGGAATAAGGGGTGGATACTGTCCTGGTTTCAGCTGGGGTAGAGTTAAATTTCTTCGTAGTATCTAGTACGGGACTATGTTTTGGATTTGTGCTGGAAACAGTGGTGATAATGTGGAGATGTTCTAGTTGTTGCTAAGTAGCGCTTATACTAGTCAAGGACTTTTTCAGCTCCCTGTGCTCTGCCAGGTGCACAAGAAGCTGGGAGGGGACACAGCCGGGACATCTGACCCAAACTAACCAACGGGATATTCCATACCATATGATGTCATGCTCAGTATATAAAGCTGGGGGAAGAAGAAGGAAGGGGGGGACGTTTGGAGTGATGGTGTTTGTCTTCCCAAGTAACCATTCCGCGTGATGGAGCCCTGCTTTCCTGGAGATGGCTGAACACCTGCCTGCCGATGGGAAGTCGTGAATGAATTCCTTGTTTTGCTTTGCTTCCGCGCGCAGCTTTTGCTTTCCCTATTAAACTGTCTTTATCTCAACCCGTGAGTTGCCTCACTTTTACTCTTCCAATTCTCTCCCCCATTTCCACTGGGTGGGGGGAGTGAGCGAGCAGCTGCGTGGTGCTTGGTTGCTGACTGGGGCTAAACCACAACACTGTTCCAACCTCCCGGCCTTGCCATGCTGTGGGCTCCTCCACCAGTCTCCTTCCACACCTCCTCTCTCACGAGCTGCCTGAGTCCAGCTTAGCGAAGTGCTTCCCACCTCCCTCATTGCCCCCATGTCAGCTTAGATTTCACTAGTCCCACCATGGTCATAGGGATCTTTCCCCTGTGGTGGCAGGGCCTTTCCCTCATGTTCCCAAGCCTCCCCAGTGCTCCTCTATCTCTCCTCTGTCTTAAGGCTCCTCACTGTACCCCCATTTCTTCCCATGGCTTCAGGACTCCTTCATTTGCCTCCCATGATCTTGGGGATCTTTGCTGCACCCTCAAATCCCCCATGGCCTCAGGGCTCCCTTATTCACACGCATCCCCCATTGTCTCAGGGCTCTTCACTGCACCCCTTTTCCCCCCATGGTCTCAGGGTTCCCTCATTCACCTCCCCATGGTCTCAGGAATCATCATTGCACCCCCATTTCCTCCACAGTTTCAGGGCTTCCTCATTTGCTCCTCATGGTCTCAGGGCTCCCCAGCACTCCTCCATGGCCTTAGGGCTTCCCAGCGGTTTCTCATGCTGATGGCACCACTGCCTGTACCTTCCCCGGGCAAGGCCCAGCCCAAAGCCCTGGGCAGGTGATGGAGGCAGAAGAAAGGGCATGACGAGAGCTGTTGGTGCTGAGGGAACAGGCAAGGGACAGGCGGTAAATCCACAGGACTCCCCAAAGAAGACAGGTCAGGGACACTAATGGCACTGTCGTCCCCCAGCTCTGAAAAGATGCAAACAGCACATCCCACACCACTGCACCACTGACAGCCTCAGGGGAGCATGGTAGACAGGAGCTGGGCTCCACACTGGAGTCCTGGGTCACTGCAAGCTGTGCTGGCTGGGGCACATGGGGATACGTGCCCAGGTCCAGAGGGCTGGTGCAAGGTGGTATAAGTGTATGCATGAGTGCGAGAGAGGGAAATAAGGTCTGTTTTCCATGAGCCTTGCTTTAAAATATAGACACCCTTTCTCAGTGCTTTGCAATGCAGTTGAGGCAATGCATGCACAGGGGAGAGGGTCTCGGGGTACACCCCCAGCTTCTGTCCCTGTGATGGAGCAGAGTGGCAGCACAGTCACTCCTTGACCAGGAGAGGAAGGAGGGTCTTGGGTGTGCTACTCAGCTTTGGGGGCTGCTTGCAGATTTGCTGGTACTTTCTCCCACATTTTGAAGTCTATTTTCCCATTAGCTGATAGCCTGCGGTCTGCAGAATGGTTGTACCTAGGAGAGAGGGCACATCTCAGAGGGGCAGCGACAGCATCCCCACTGTGGACACCTCTTCCCACAGCAGCTGAGCGGATTTCTCTTCTGGCTCTCCCATCAGGTCATCTTCTCCACTGAGATGAAGAGGCACTTGCCCCCGTACAGCACCCATCATGAGCGGCAGCAATCTGGGGGCAGGGGCACAGCTCAGGCACTCGCCTGCCCGCAGACGCTCAGAGGGATCAGCCAGGATTGGCCCCCACATCTCCTCAGCAGCATCACTGCCCGTCTCCCCACTCTGCCACGGCCCTACCTGTATTCACACAGGCGCACTGTGCTCTCGCTGGCCCTGAGCTTCCCCCATGCCTCCTGCATCTCCTTCTCCAGCACAGCCAGCTCCTGCCTGGTGCGCCCAGCTCAGCGTTCCAGCTCCCCAGCTCCAGCTGGCTGCTGTTGCCCTCCCGCCACTCTCACTGCAGCTCCATTCTGGCCCACGCCAGCTCCAGCCATGTCTGCTCCAGGCTCTGCTCCTGCGCACTCACCTCCTGTGAGAGGTGGCCCCACTTGGCTTTGTGCTCGCAGGAGGCATCCCACAGACTGTGGGTGACCTGCCAGTCTGGGGACAGGCTGCGTCAGCTGGGGCGTGGGGATGGGACAGTCCAGGCAGGGGACACAGGACTGCCCCTGCTCGGAGGGCTGAGTGGGCATGGCCCTTGCAAGGGGGAGTGGGAGAGAAGTGTCTGGCTGTGGGCAGAGGCAGTCCCAGGGGCACCAGTGGGACAGGCAAGGAAGCCCCAACAGTGTCAAGGGGAGGGGAGGCAATGGAAAGGCAATGGGAGGCAATGGGGAGGAAATGGGGAGGCAGTGGGAAGTGGTGGGATGGGAAAAGGAAGGGAAAGAGAAGGGAAAGGAAAGGTGATGGGAAGGGAAAGGGAAGGCAGTGGGAGGCAAGGGGAAGGCAGTGCAAGCAGATGGAGGGCAGCTCAGGGCAGCCCTGCAAGAAGCAGCGCCGCCCCGGGGCCCCCATCCCCAGGCACCCTCTGGCCCCAACCAGCCCCAAACCCATTCCCGGTGTCCCCCTCCCCAGCTGCCCCCCACCCCATGGCCCCTGCCCTGACTCAAAGCAAGCTCCCAGGACTGTGGTGGCCACCAGCAGCAGCAGGCTGGCTGCCAGCAGCCCTGTGGGGATGCGCCACCACCGGGGCCAGCGCCCTGCAAGAGATGAGCAGCCACGGGCATCAATCACCCTGCATCCCTGCTGCCGCTGCCCAGTGCCCCCCAACCCATCCTCCCCATAGTGGTGGCCACAGCTGGGCTTTCACCTGGGCTGGTTGCCACGGGCACCGGCCTCAGCTGCATGTTTTTGTAGGGGCTCTCGTTTTATTTCTGAGGCCGCTCTCACTTTGGGGGTGGAATGAGTTCCATCCCAGGCAGCACATTCTGCATCCTCCTCCCCAGGGTGCAAGGAGCCCCTGGAGCCCATGCATAGTGGCCACAATGGGGCCATGCCCCACTGTGCCTCACCTTCCCCATCCCATCCCCTGCCAGGAGAGAGGGGCTTGGTCCTCCACATTTGCCAGGAAGGACACCCAGAGATGTCCATGCGGGAGCATCATGCTTCTGGGATGACCCAGGTGGGCTCTGTTGAACTTGTAACAGCCCCAGGACCAAACCCCTCCAAGCCAAGCCCTAGCAGGCCTTTTAGGCTCGTGCATCACCCAGCCTCAAAGCAAAGTGTGTTTGCTGCAATCTCCGCAGACTGGGTAGGCACCAGGAGACAAGCTGCTGCTCAGCCCAAGCTCTCTGCAGGACCGGGAAGGCAAAAGATCACCCCTCAGCTGCCTTCCCTGAGAAGCGTAAACCCCAGGCAACCACCATGATCAGAAAGCCCAGAGCTTTGGGGGACCTGCTCCAGCCTGCACAGGAGCTGCTCCATGCTGCCACCAGGCCATGGGAACACTTGGGTTGATGCTGGCTCCTGCCATTTCCTTCAGTGCCATGACAGTTGCTGTTTCCCACTGGGCAGTGATATGACCGAGTCAGTGAGCTGGAGGAGGCACATCCTCCATCCCACCACCCTCACTCCCCAAAGCCAGCCACAGTGTCTGAGTGCCAGTTTATTGGCAAAGTGCAGAGATCTGGGGGGGTGAAGAGCTCTGGGTGAGGAGGCGGCGGTGCCCAGGGATGCCCGTAAGCTCAGGTTGAGCAGGGCTGCAGGGTGGGACACAAAGTGGTGGGACAGCCAGGCTGGAGGTCCCCATGGTTACCAAGGCCCCACACAGGTGTAGGTGGTATTCCTCCAGAGGAAAGCAGGGGGCGAAGACCAGAGCCACTGCAGGGCTGCTGTGCTCTTCTTGAAGACCCAGCTGTGGGCTTCCCTGCAGAGGCAGCTAGACAGCCCCAAGACTGACAACCTGCTGCAGGCCAGGAAGGAGCTGGTGGAGCACTGGATTGGGAAGAGCCTGCAGGGAGAGAGTGGGCTGAGATGGGATGGGCCAGGCCTGGCCCATCAGCAACTCCTCCAGCCAGGGACTGGAGGCTGCACAGAGATGCTGTGGGGGCAAAGCTCACCCTCCCCATGGAGCATTGCCCCCTGCCACCCCCCTCCCGATTAGGACACATGCTCTGATTCCCTCCCCACCTTACCTATGTCTGCTTGGCATGCAGCCCCCCAGCCCCATCATGCACGCAGCACTCCCAGGCCCCTCCTGGCAGAGCTCAGCACCAGTTGCACCAAGCAAAGTCCCATGCTGGGAACCTGCTTTTGGGGGACCCCCCCAACCCCTCACCCAAGCAGGGTGGGGGCACTGGGGTCAGGCCCCTGCAATTTTCCTTTCCCTATAATGCCCCAGGTGCAGCCCTGGGGAATTGAGAGGTGGCCAAGACATGGAGCACGTCCCTGCCTTCTGGTGGGCTGCCTGCCCCCCCGTCACCTCCCCGAGCCCTGGTGTTGGACCCTCAGCAGCCCTGGCTGGGGACAAGCTGACAGCCTCACCCCTTCAGTGCAGTGCCATCCAGCCACTTCCAGTCAGACCTGAAGCCATCCCGCTTCAGCCCCACATGGAAGACCTCCATGTCGGCTATGCGCACCAGGAAAGCCTAGCGCAGGAGAGGACCCGCATGAGCTGTCCAGGGGGACACCCAGCCCCAGCCACGTGATTAGCAATGGGGGCTGCGCAGTTCGGGCACAACATTGCTGGCTCCCTGCCTGGAGGCTTGGCTGGGCTTTGGGCACATGAGCCAGAGCCAGGGAGCTGAGACGATGCTGGTGATGGCTGGGTGACTGCTGAGGGACCTTGAGGTGGTCACCAACACAGCCCGATGCCTGCAGAGGGTTGGACTGGCCAGGCTGGGTGCACTCACCAGGGTGGCATTGGCTCGGATGGTGACCAGCTGTGCCCCTCCGGAGCAGCAGTCCTCTCTGCTCTGCTCCCAGCTCTTTTTGGCAGAGGAAAAGTAGTAGTACTGCCCCGCATCCCGGAGCCAGCTGGCTAGGCAGAACTGGCACCACCCTGCACACCAGAAATGAAGCCTAGGAGAGCAGCTGGGACAGGGCAGCTGGCAGGAGCTGCCACCAGCCCCCAACCCAGAGGGAAGCAGTGACAAGAGACAGCCAGGGTGCTAACCAACCCAGCGTGCTCCTGCAGCTGCCCCATGGAGAGGACCCTCCATTTGCCCTTACTCTGGAGCCCATGTCCCACGCGGGAGACCCAGGGGAGATGGATTGGTTACATGAAGGCACTGGCACCTAGCAGGTGGGTTGGGGAGGGGAGCTCCAGGTTTGGGGGCGTGATACAAACATAATTTGCAAAATGCTGAGAATGCAGTCAATTTTTCAGCTTCACCAGAGGCTGGTTGAAAGAGAGCGCCCAATGCCATTTGGCATGTGGTTGCTCATGGCAGCTGTGAGCCTGGTGCTGGTGGCATGCCCAGGTAACACTGAGACACACTGGGGTCGTCTCTTCTGAAGGGGTCCCAGCAGTGCAGCCTGTTCAGCAGCACTGGGGCAGCTCTCCATGCTGTGAGCCAGGGGGCAGGCAGCAAGGGTGGAAGAAGACTTGGTGCGGGGGACACATTCTGGAGTAGGGACAGATCCTGCTTCTTGAAAGGAGCAGCCAGGCCCTCGCCAAGCCTCACCAAGGAGCCTGCCGGGCTCTCCTACCTTGTAGTGTCTGTCGCCTGTAGCTGGGGCTCTCCTCCATGCTCCAGGGACCATGGGTGCAGCTCACCTGTTGTCCTAAATCTACAGAAGACAAGCACAGGAGCGTCCCCACCAACCCTGGGCTCTTGTTCCCAGCAGCATCCAGTGCCCTCTCCCATGGGTCAGTGCTGCGGCTGAGGGCATCCCCCCTTTAGGTGACCTGCCAGCCAAGCCTGCCAAGGTCTTTTGCGGCTTTTGCTGTGCTTGGGAGTCCATCACATGACAGGCTTTTGGGGAAAGAAGAGAGACTTGAGAAAGAATTTGAAAAACTATGGATTGCAGCAGGAGTGAATAAGGGAAAAGTTCCACCTATCTGGGACCTGAGAACAGTAATGGTGATATCCGAGGAGCCCGGCGGTGAGGAACCAGTCTCGGAATGGGATATACTTGCTCCAAAAGTCTTCTGCAGAACATCTGTCAGGAGTCTGTGACATTCATCCCTGCATGTCCCCTCCCTGCATGCCCAGAGGGGACATACCAGCCATGGCCTGCATCCATGTGTGCCATGGGTCCATGGGTGTACCTGGTCCCCACCCAGCATGTCACTGCTCACGTGGCTTTGTGGGCTGTGTCACAATGTGAGTGCCTGTGTGGGCACGGATGGCTCTAGCTTGCACCTGCCTGACCGTCTGTGGGTCCTCGTGGCTCTTCCCTCTGTCTCTTGCTTAGGAAGCGCCTGTCAGCTTGCAAATGCCATGCATCTGTTGGTGCCTGCCTGTCTCTGTGGCAGTACCCATCTGTACCCATGCCCTGGAGGGGACTGGGCTGTCACTGCAAGGACAAGGCTTGGCTGTGTGTATGAGAGGGCAGCTCTGGTCAGGCTGCTGTGCCCCTGCTCCACTCTATCTCCAGGGACCAGTCCCATGTCTGCAACTCTGCTCCTGGCCTGTGTGTCTGCCTGAGAACCCTGCAGAGGAGGGGGGTTGTTGTGTGTGTGTCTGTATATGTGAGACTCCATGTGGGGCTCTGTGCCGTGCAAATGGTGCTGTGTGTGTGTTCAGTGTATGCATGCAGACAGCACTGGGTGTTTGGTGCATGCATGCAGACAGCGCTGCATGCGTGTTTGGATTTGTGCAAGCAGACAGGGCTGTGTGTGTTCTTTGTGTGTGTGTGCAGATTTGGCTGCATAAACGCACACAAGAACAGCAGATGTGCAGATGTGCCCTGTGCATGTGTGCAGATGGTGCTATGTGCATGCTTGTGCATATTGGGGTGCCTGTGCACACACAGGCAGCACTTGGTGCATGCTGTCTGGATGTGAGCCTGTCTGCTCCTGTGTGTTAGAGGCTGTCGAGGTGCTGGGTGTGCCTAGAGCTGTGTGCATGGAGGTGTGGAGCAGCAGGGGTGGTGTGCCTGCTCTGACTCTTCCGCTGCATTTCTAGTTCACACTGAGTTGCCAGTTGCAGTTTGGTCCTTCCACGACATGGTCACACACAGGCATTGCAAGGCACGGTGTTTGCACAGCAAAATCCAGATGAAATAGGAGCCATCTGAGTCCATTGCTAAAGGCAAAGTGGGTCTAAGCATGGCCACATTCCTCCTGCTTGCCCAGCCTGGCACAGACAATTGCAGCGCAAAGATCCTTGGGGACCAACTCTGAGCTGCCATGTGTAGTACCAAAGCAGCTCATTTCCGTGCTCGCTGAGTCCCTGGGTCAGCAATGTCTGGGTGCGGCAGGTGCCTCTGGTGGAAGTGGGAGCTGCTCGAGGGGCGCAGAGCGAGGGCTGACCCCCTTCTCCTGTGCCACAGGTTTGAGCCTTGCACCAGTGTGATGGCCAAGGTGTACCTGCGTGCCTACCTCTCGCCGTGCATCAACAACTGTGGCATCTACGGCCAGTGCAAGCTGCTGCGCACCAACAACTACCTGTACGTCGCCTGTGAGTGCAAAGCCGGTGAGAACTTCCCCAGGCACCTGGGGACCCCCCAGCATCCTCCTCTCCTCCCTGGGGGTTGCATACCCCATTAATCCTCCTGTGCTGGCTCTCTGCAGGGTGCTGGAAAGGGGCTTCCCCGCTCCCTCCCCAGCCACTGCGGGTGCTGCAGGGGTAATGGCAGCTCTCCCCGGCCACAGGCTGGAATGTCTGGGGCTGCACAGACAATGCTGAGGCTTTCTCCTATGGCTTCCAGCTCTTCTCCATGCTGCTGCTGTGCCTCAGCAATGTCATGTTTGTGCCTCCTGTGGCCACCGCCGTCCACAGCCATTACCTCCTGGAAGCTGCCATCTACATCTTCACCATGTTCGTCTCCACTGTGAATGCGGAGGTGGCTCTCATGCCCTCCCCCCCCACCCAGTTTTACCATGCCTGTGACCAGCCTGGCAACATTGTGTTCTGCATCATGGAGTATGATGTGCTGCAGTGTGACTTCCTGGGCTCCCTCATGTCCATCTGGGTCACTGTCATTGCCATGGCCCAGCTCCAGCCCATGGTCAAGCAGGTGAGTGGGGGGAGGGGGCATGCAGGGTGGCCAGGGAAGGGACCCATCCTGACATGTGCCCCACAGGTGCTGTACCTGCTGGGGGCCATGCTGCTCTCCATGGCTCTGCAGATGGACCGCCATGGGCTCTGGAACCTGCTGGGGCCCAGCCTCTTTGCCTTAGGGATCATGGCCATTGCCTGGGTAAGGAGATGCTGTTCCCAACCATCCCCTTACATCCCCATCCCGGTCATGCTCTGCATCCTGCCCAGCCATCCAGCCCCACTCCCCTGCCAGCATCTCCCCTCTGCTGCCTTCACCTTTCCCCATGAACCACCTTCCCTGGCTCAGGGGGGACACAGCACCACATCAGAGGGGCCATGCCCATCCCCACGAGGGCTGCCTCTTCAAGCCCCCTTCTTTCCCCACCACAGATGGCTCGCACCATCCGGCACTGCCACTACTACCCACCGACCTGGAAGCGCTGGGCTTTCTACCTGTGCCTGGGAGCACTAATAGCAGCAACTGCCATGCTGCTCTATGCCTTTGTGGAGACAGAAAACTACTTCTACATCCACAGCATCTGGCACCTGCTCATCACCGGCAGTGTCGGCTTCCTTCTGCCACCCTGTGCCAAGCCCAGCAGGCGCCTGGGGCCCCTGCCCCAGCGCAAGGGCTGCAGGTACCAGCTCTGCATCAACAGACAGGAGGAGCTGGGGCTTGTCAACCCAGCTGTGGCCTCCATCAACAGCATTTGTACCAGCTGAAGCCGTTGACGGCCTGGACTCCTGTCATGAACAGCAGCCCCATGGGGCCCAGCACCCCCTCTCTTTGCTGACCACCCATCCCAGGAGTGCACAGTCACCCATGCTGCCCCGTTCTTGCAATTACAGCCTGGTTGAACTTGTCTTCAGGAGTTGCTGGGGCTGGGGGGCTTGAAGCTGAGCTGGGGCCACACTCCCCTCTTTTCAGGGCCACAGAGGTGCCCAGGGGACCTGGGTGCAGAAGGGGGAATGGTAATGGATTCCTGCTCTTGCTCAGGATCCCATGGCAAGAACTCCTGCTCTGTGTTGGGCTGCTCTGGGGCTGACATAGCTCTGGCATGGGCATGGAATAAGGTGGCCAACAAGAAGTGGGGGGCCAGGGGCTCCAGCCTTTTGGCTCACTGCAGGGCAGGGAGGACTTCACTGTGGTACTGAACTCTTGTGGGATGGCTGTAATGCCTGACCCATGGGAACCTGTGCTGTGCCAGGGCAGCTGGGCCCCCCCTCCCGCCCAAGCCAGCAGGACCATGGGGAGCCCATAGCCCTGGGGGAAGCTGCCAGGGGGGAGTGGTCCCAGTGCTGCCTGCCATGGCGATGCACGGGGGTGAGTGCACTGTCTGCAAGGGCCACATCCCCAGCAGCCCACAGCCCTGTTCATGTCACCCCACTGCCTGGATCAGCCCCCCCTTGGTGCCCCACACATGGGTGCACCCACCCAGAAGTGGAGTGGCAACTCTGTGTCCCTGTCAGTGCCACCAGCCATGAGCAGGTGCCCTGTTTCTACAGGGCACTGAGCATCACTGGGAGGGCCCATTGCATGGCCTGTACCCCCCCATCTGGTTGGGTCAGCCCTGTCTCAGACCCTGCTCCTCATCTCCCTCATGGTCAGACTCATGGGCTTGGCACCCACCTGAGCCAATGATGACCGTGGTGTGGTGGCAAACACCCAAGCTGTGCACATGGCTCAAGGATGGGGCATTTCCACCCTACCCTTGCAGCTTGGAGGGGGAAAGATAGACCAGAGAGGAGAGGGGAAACCCCACTGCCCCTTCTCACCCCTGTAGGGGACTGCTCTAACCCCCCCAGGCTCTTCCTAACCCTGCAAGGACCTTTGGGGGTGAGTCCCCAGGCAAAGCTCTGCATCCTGACTCAGCAGAGCCACCCACCAGCAGCCCCCCCCCCCCCCGGGAACAGAGCCCAAGTGCAGGGATATTTACTGGATGCCTAATATGATTAGCAACTTTTGGCAGGCAGCTTCATAATAGGATTGCAATCTAATTAAACCTGCTTGAGAACTGGGCCGGAGCAGAGTGGGCTCAGGGGTCTGTGGGGGCAGCCTGAGGGGACAGCGGGGACAGGGCAGGCAGGAGCAGAAGGAGGGGTGAGCTGGCAAGGGCCATGGCAGCAGTGGTGGGTTCAGGGATTTGCTGCCCACATCTCCGGGCTGTGTGGGGAGCAATGGCCATGGGGAGCCAGCCTGGTGTGGAGGCAAGCTAGGCAGCCCGGGCAGCTGGGCAGGAGCCTTCGTCACTGTGCAAGGGGGCTGGGGGACCTGCACTCACCGCCCTCCTCTCCCTGAGAGCTCACCTTCCAGCCCTTTCTCTGCCATGCCAAATGCCCTGTCTGTTCCAGTCAGGGGGCTGATTAAGGATTAATTTTTTTTTAAATTAAAAACATTTCTCACTCCACCAAGTCCAATCGCATCCCCCCAGAGAACAAGGAGCTCAACTGTCACATCAGCAACACGCTGGAGCATGGTGTGTGCCGAGCACAGGGCTTGTGCACCAGGTCAGCAGGTGGCCCTGCACACAAGCACCTCAACTTTGTGGAGTGGTCAGCACTCCTCACAGCATCCTTACCCTTCCTGCATCCCCTGGCTCACTGCTGCGGGACTGAAGTGCAAACCCACTGCTTGCTGAGTTTGTGTAGCCCCTACAATAACAGAGCCTAGCAAGCATGTGGCGGGACACACATTCCCCTTGCAAGCAGCTGCGCAGCCCCTGGCCTGCCCCATGGCAGACACCACGGGTGGCACATGCAGGTCCTGGCAGAGGTGGGCAGGGGGTTTAGCTGGCAGAGCAGCCTGGGGAAGCCCGGAGGACCCATGCACCAGCTCTGCTGGGCTCCACTTCTCCAGGCTGCCAGGGCGGCTCAGCGCTTCCTCTTGTTTTAATTAAACCCACGACTGCATTTTTCATCTCAAGGATAGGCCAAGTGGTTGAGCACACTGCCAAGATAAAGCCCAGCCAAGCAGTACTGGAGGGGATCCAGGCACTCTGTGCCAGCCCAGCTCACCCCTCCTAGGGCCCACAGGCTGCCTTCTGGGAGCCAGGAATCCCCCTCCCCACTTCCCCCCCAGCCCCAGCATGGCAGAAACCCGTCCCTCTGCCCAGGAGGCTGGCACCAGTGGGGGTGGGGCATTGTGGTGGGGTGCGAGTACAGGATGGACAGGGCCCTCTTGCAGGACTGAAAGGGTTTTGCTCAGTGCTCCTGGCACCAAGTGCGGTGAAGATGCTCTCTCCCATGGGACACCCACCACAGGGTGTGCGGCACTGTGTCTCCCACCAAGCTTCACTGGGAGCATGCTTGGACACCCCATGGGAGACCCCGGGTCCCCTCAGCTACCTCCCCTTCATTGCAGGGTCAGGAGAACCAGCCCGTCCATCCCTATGGGGCTGGATGATCTTTGCCAGTGTGTTCCCCATGGTCTCCAGCCTCCACCCCACAGGGATGCTCTGGAGTTGGGGTGAAGGCTGGACTCTGCCTTTCCTCAACTCCAGACAACTGGGGTCCCTGTGACTCTTACCCCCCTCGTAAAGCAAAAAGCCTTCCTGATGCTCCATCCCTGCCTCTGCCAGGCACAGCAACTGCATAACCATAGCAACAGTGTCCCTATACCAATCAGGTACATCTGACATCCCCATGGCAACCAACTCCCTGACCAGCTGTTGAAGAGCTTAACTTCTTCAATGCTGGGGAGAGATGGGGGAATTTGAGACCCACCAGGGCAGATGTCTGCAGGGATGTGGAGACAGATGCAGCCAGGAAGGTGCCCAGGGCAGCGCAAGACTTCTTGGCCTCTGTCCTGCCAGGGAGGCTGTGGAGGATACAGGTGATGCAGGAGAGGGAGGTGGCCGTGGGGATAGCATCGCCACAGTTCAGCCTCCTGAGTTCCAGCCCCATCCTGCCTGCTGGGCTGTCAGTGCCATCAGGCCGACGTTCCCTGCTCTAACACATGCTCCCTGGAGATGGGTATCCCAAAGGCTGGGACCACGCTACCCCTCACAACCTCCTCCCACCCCTAACTCCCACTGCAGGGACGCTCTGCCTGCTGCTCACAGCCTGCCCTCCCTGTGGGGCTGCTGGGCCCTGTCACTGCTGTTTGCCCATGTCTGCTGGGCCAGGCTCACCAGGCAGCCGCCCTGATGCAGTCTGTTGTAGATAGCAATTGCATGCCATGCAACTATAATCTGTCAGGTCTGAATTATTGAGCCCTGCAGCGGGCTGCGTGCGCACAGGCAGGACCCATCATTCTTCCTCCTCTCCCTCCCTGCCTGCACGTGCCCAAATGGGCAGCAGCAGGTAGGGGCTGGTGAGAGGTCCCAGCCTTTGGGGGTCTCTCTGGGTGCAGGAGAGTACCATGCCCCTTGCTAGCCCTGGGGGCTGCGAGGTGTGGGTGGCAGCACGGCTGTTGGTGCCACCAGCTTGGTTGGTGGTCCCTCTGCGATGAGACCCCAAGGATTACATTACCTCTGCAGGGTGCAGGGGCAGGTGTATAAGGAGGGATGCACCATCCTGCTCTGTCCTTGCTTGGCATTTGCTCCCTGCATCCTCATGAAGCTCCATGGCCAGATGCAACAGATCCCCCACTGCTGCCCCAGGAGGTCCTCGCCCCGCCTCCGGCTTACTCTGCCACCAGGCCCCAGCGAGATGATGGTTTTCCACCTGTCGTGGTTTAGCCCCAGTCAGCAGCCAAGCACCACGCAGCCGCTCGCTCACCCCCCCTGGTGGGACGGGGGAGTGAATCAGAAGAGTAAAAGTGAGGAAACTCATGGGTTGAGTTAAAGACGGTTTAATAGGGAAAGCAAAAGCTGCGCGCGGAAGCAAAGCAAAACAAGGAATTCATTCACTACTTCCCACAGGCAGGCAGGTGTTCAGCCATCTCCAGGAAAGCAGGGCTCCATCATGCGTAACAGTTACTTGGGAAGACAAACGCCATTACTCCAAACATCCCCCCCTTCCTCTTTCTTCCCCAGCTTTATATACTGAGCAACACACATGGAGCCCAAAGCTGTGGACTAAATGATATCTGTGTATTTTATCAAAGGATGGGAAGCGGGTGGAGGTTAATGAGGTTGTATTGGATAGTGTGGGACCTGAGCATGACATAAATGATATAGAATAAGGGGTGGATACTGTCCTGGTTTCAGCTGGGGTAGAGTTAATTTTCTTCGTAGTAGCTAGTATGGGGCTATATTTTGGATTTGTGCTGGAAACAGTGGTGATAATGCGGAGATGTTTTAGTTGTTGTTAAGTAGCACTTACACTGGTCAAGGACTTTTTCAGCTCCCCGTGCTCTGCCGGGTGCACAAGAAGCTGGGTGGGGACACAGCCAGGACAGCTGACCCCAACTGACCAACGGGATATTCCATACCATATGGCATCATGCTCATTATATAAAGCTGGGGGAAGAAGAAGGAAGGGGGGGATGTTTGGAGTGATGGCAGTTGTCTTCCCAAGTAACCGTTACGCTTGATGGAGCCCTGCTTTCCTGGAGATGGCTGAACACCTGCCTACCAAGGGAAAGGAGTGAATGAATTCCTTGTTTTGCTTTGCTTCCATGCGCAGCTTTTGCTTTCCCTATTAAACTGTCTTTATCTCAACCCGTGAGTTTCCTCACTTTTACTCTTCCGATTCTCTCCCCCATTTTCACTGGGTGGGGGGAGTGAGCAAGTGGCTGCGTGGTGCTTGGTTGCTGACTGGGGCTAAACCACGACACAACCCAAACCATTCTGTAATTCTATGATACTGTGAATTATACTCTTACAATCTAAGTTCCCCTCCCCTCACATGATGGTTCGGTCCAATAGCAGTATATGGGTCTGGGGTCTTCTTGTTCCTTATTGGATCCTTTCTCTATCTCCGGGCAGGACATTCTTTTTCTTTTCTTATTGGATGCACCTTGTGCTGATGGTCGTGGCTACCCTGTCTGTCTCATTTGCACCGGGTTTCGGGGCCTTCCTTCATGTAGCTAAGTAAAAGTTCAGTACACGGTCAGCCTATCTAGGTGAAAGTTTACAACTTACGGCCTAAGGCTTTAGCAAGTCTTGCTGCTAATGCTATGCATTGCATTCCATTTGAGCTAGAAAGTGTCTTCTACAACAATGAAAGGCTGGGAGAATGGCCCAGCTGCTCTCTTCTTTTGCAATCTGCCTGACACAACCTGCAACCACTTGATTTTCTCATCAGAGCAGCAAGCCTTGACCACCCTCCTCACGCAGGCCCATCCATTGCTCACGGTTGGACACTGTTGCACAGACCACAGGCGCTGGAGCTACCTGCCCTGCTCTGTCCCTGGCCATCCCTCAGCCCCACAGACAGAAGCCTGGCTGAAGCCAGCCAGGGGGGAGCAGCTCTGAGCAGGCAAAGGGACCTGGTTTCTCCTGGTGTAACACATGAAGACCCTGTTTGCTCACCCCTCCTCCTCTTTCCTGTAGCTCTGTGTCTCATGTTTCTGCTGCCATCCCCAGCCCTTGTCCCATGGTAGGGACCCCTCACAGCCTCAGCCCCAGTGTGGAGGGTGCTGGGCGAGGGCCAGGTGGGAGCTACAGATGGAGCAAGCCCAGCCCCAGCACGTGCTCCTGCATTGCTCTTACCATAGGGCATATCTCCAAGTCCCTCTGCTGGGACAGCACCATGCTGCGGGTACCTGTCCTGTGCATCTGGGACAGAGCTGAGCATGGCAGAGCCAGCCCAGAGCAGGGACAAGGGGATCTCGGATAGACCCTGGGGCATCAGGAACCAGCATTGCCCCAGTGGCACTCTGTGTCACAGTGCCTGGAAGTGTGAGAAAACAGTGGGGTGGCAGGGGATTCACAATTTTGCTTGAGGGTATGGGTGCACAGGCCATGGAGATGAGGGGCAAATGGCTTAGCTGTACCCACAGGGAGCGGAGCATTACAAGGGTGCTGTGTCAAGGGACAAACAGTGGCTGCCACGGCCACAAGCTGGGGGGGGGAACAGTGGACAGGGAGGGGGGGACACTGTAGCATGGGAGACTGGGCAAATGTGGCGATGATGCAAAGCACCACAAGTTTTAGCCACTGGTAATTTAATTTCTTGGAGAAGCTGGTGGGGGAACCTGCAGGGGGGCCAGACTCAGGACATTATTCCCAGCTATTTAGATGAGGGCTGTTGAAGAGCTGCCCTGCCAAGCAGAAAAGCCACTTGAGTTGTATTTAACCTCATCGAGGGAACTGCATAGAAATCAGTGACCTTGCTAAAAGAAATTAATAGAGCAGCCAGGAGGGCAGAGCACCTGCAGACAGCACAAGAATTGCTCAGAGCAGCATGCTGGAGACTTCCAGTAAATGAACGCATCCTTTAATGAGATTTGCAGGGCCAGCATGGCTGAGGAGTGGGCGAACAGATAGGAAAGGGCATTCCTCAAGGAGGGGAACTGTGTCAAACTGAAGATCATGGGAAAGAGGATGAAGTTACGTGGAAAATCAAAGCAAAACAACCCCCAAAAAGGGTTTGAGGAAGATCTTGGCAACAGTGTAAAATTGCAAAAAAATTTTGCAATGCCATTTTGAGGTGTTGCTGAAACAATGAGACTTTGGGGGTGTCCAGGGGCACACCAGAGTGCTGCGACCTGGACCTATCTCCTTCAGATGAGTCTTGGGGTAGGATCTGTGTATCCTGCAAGCCTTTGCCTTTTGTGTTATGACAAGGAAGTCAAGTGTTTCTAGCCCCAGATCAGATATCCAGTGCCCATATATGGGCAGAGGGATGCCAGGCTGAAGGAGCAGCCTCGGCGCATCACAGCTGGTGAGCAGGGGAAGGATGTTCCACAGGCTGCAATTGCGAGAACAAAGTCTACAAGTACAAAGCACAGCTGCACTCGCTGTCAAGTGGTATGAAATTAAGGCAGTTACTCTTGTGAGAAACCATCCTCACACCAACAGAAATCAAACTGTTACGCCAAATGCAATCCTGGATAAATTTATCTTAAGAAGCGAGTCTGCAGAGGAAGATAAAACCATGTTAGCAGAGGCTGAGAACATTTTCAATGAGATGCAAAGCCACCACTCCCTTTATGGCTTGCAGATTAAAGTTTTCTCATAAAAACCATTTTCCCCGCTCAAATACCACCACTAAAATTTCCCTTGAGAGAACCAAGTGCTAAGCAATATGTTGTTATGTATGAACAGTGCTCTCAATGGAAGCTGTATTAAAGAAATCATATTTGAATCTTCTTGTTGGAGTGTAAGTGGTGCCTACACTGAGGGGAATATTACAGTTTATTCTTACTTTATATAAAGATGTTTCACCACCTCCATGGATAAAACCCAGGGCTCCACATTTCTAGGATGAGTATTTTGGCTAAAATTAAATGGACTTGGAACAAGTGCAATCTGGAAGCAACATCAGGCTCTGGAAGCGAGGTCAGGCTTCACAGGAAGATTACAGAGCTGTGGTTTGTATATGCAGGGAGAAGACACGAAAGGCCAAAGATCAACTAGAGTTGAAACTGGACAGTGTTGTGTCAGACAACAAGAAAGGCTTTTTAAAGTATGTTAATAGCAAAAGGAGCTCTAAAGAAAACATTAGACCGATACTTGTTGAAGATGGTCACCTGACTAATGGGGGTGAAGAAAAAGCGGAGGCATTCACTGCTTTTTTTGCCTCAGTCTAATAATACTGATAGACCTTGGGCTGCCTCGTCTCCTGAGTTAGAGGACCATGTGTGTGGGAACAGTGATTTTCCATCTGTGGACACTGAAATTGTAAGGGACCAGCTGTATCAGTTGAATGTTCATAAGTCCATGGGGCCTTATGGGATTCATCCCAGAGTACTGAAGGAGCTAGCAGATGTATGGCAGGACACCCCTCAATCATCTACCTAAGGTCTTGGGAGTCTGGGGAGGTCCCTGCTGACTGGAAGCTAGCCAATGTTATTCCAGTTTACAAGAAGGGCATGAGGGAAGATCCAGGGAATTACAGACCTGTTAGTCTAACCTCAGTTCCTGGAAAAATTCTGAAGATTATACTGGGTACTACTGAAAGGCATTTAAAGAACAATGCAATCGTCAGGCACAGTCAACACAGGTTCACAACAGGGAAAGTCCCGTTTAACTAATTTGATATCTTTCTATGACAAGGTCACTTGCCTAGTGGATGAAGGGAAGACAGTGGATGTAGTTTTTCTGTATTTTAGTAAGGCTTTTGATACTGTCCCTCACAGCATCCTTCCGGACGAGTTGCCCAACTATGAGATGAGCGGGTTCACAGTGTGCTGGGTGAAGAACTGGCTGAAGGGCAGGGCTCAAAAGGTTGTAGTGAATGAGGCTACATCTGGCTAGTGACCGGTCACCAGCAGTGTTCCTCAGGGCTCAATTCTAGGGCCAGTTCTGTTCAATCTTTTTAGCAACAATCTGGATGCAGGAGTTGAATGCACCATTAGCACATTTGCTGATGATACCAAACTGGGAGGTGCTGTTGACTCTCTTGAGGGACAAGATGCCTTGCAGAGGGATCTAGATAGACTGGAGCATTCGGCAATCATTAATGGGATGAAATTTAACAAGTCAAAATGCCAGATTCTGCGCCTAGGATGGAGTAATGCCAGGCACAAGTATAAATTGGCTGAGGCTTTAGCAAGCCTTGCTACTAATGCTATGTATTGGATTCCATTTGAGCTAGAAAGTGACTTCTACAGCAGTCCTCCCTTTGTTTTTTATTAAGCATTCCTGCTTAATATGGCAAACATAAATAATATGACAAAGGTCATTGATTAGTCCCTGATGCTAATAGAGAGGATCCTAAGGGGTGTTCCAGTTTGTCCAAGTCGCTAGATGTTGCACTGAATTTGTTTGCAGGTACTTCAGCACCTATACCATTAAGTATAGACTCTTGTGGAGTCCCCTTCCCTGGAGACATTCAAAACCCACCTGGATGCATTCCTGTGCCCCCTGTTCTAGGTGTGCCTGCTCAAGCAGGGGGGTTGGACAAGATTATCTCCAGAGGTCCCTTCCAACCCCTACCATTCTGTGATTCTGTGAAGTACCCCAAGTCCTGCTCCTAATCCTGAGAGGACACTAGTCATAATTCTTTTCATTCATTTGGTAGGGGATGGAGTCTGTCCATGTAGCCAAGCTAGCCACCCCACAGAGGATGTATTTAGGAATGGTGCACAGGTGAGTTTAATGGAGGAAACATTTACCTGCATTGACAACTCTACTTGTTTTAATGACCATGAGGGATTAAACAATACTTGTTGCCATCCTACATTGGACTCGATGATCTTTTCCAACCTTAATGATTCTATGATTCTATAATATAGTGGTTGGAGAGACAGTTGTCAATATTGGCATAGCAGTTTCACGAGTTACATTGACAAATACCATATTAACATTTAATCTAGGATTTTCCTGCACACAACACTTGGAGTCTAGTGTTAAATGGCAGTTGGTTTTATCAAAACACTGTGATTTTTTTTAACTAGTCTGTTCTACCAGAATTAAATCCTGAGCTGTATCTGTTTCAGAGCAGAAAACAAGAGTCTCTCTTTCTGGTTCCCAAGGGACTGGAACAGCTACTCCCCAATCTTCAGAAATCAGGTATTTGTCAGCTGGTTGGCTATCCCTCACTAGTTTGACATGTGAGTGGTGTATCCAATTTTCTTTTCCTGAAACTTTGACAGCAAAGTAAGAACATACTAAAACAGTATGGCCCTTCCCACTTTGTTTCTAGCTTAGACTTTCCAGAAAATATCTTTACTAGAACTCTATCCCCAGGCTGTATATCATGTACCTGTATTTCAGGTGGGGCCAATTGGTGCATATTTTCTATGGCCTGCAAACAGTTTCTGCATACTTATAACATACTGGGTCAATCGTTCATCTCCAACAGGCTGGTTTTAGCTGGGATATAAGTCCCTGGTATGGCCAAATGTCTCCCAAAGAGAACTTCTGCTGGTGTTAGTCCTATGGGTTGTCGCAGGGCATTTCACACATCCCATAAGGCTAAATGCAATGCATTCAGCCACTTCAAACCAGTGTTTGTGGATATCTTTGCTATCTTCTCTTTTAAGGTTCTGTTCATTCTGTACCTGTATCCCTGACTGATTCAATTGATTCTAGCACTCCATATCTGGGTATAATTTCCTTTAATAATGCGTTTACTACTCCTCCTGTGTCCACTTTTCTTGTGGGGAAAGCTCCTATCCAACCTGAAAATTGATCTACTATAACTAATATATGTTTGTAACCTATTTGTAATCACTGAGAAGGGATGTAGGACCATGATCGTCCCCCTAACTCTAGGCATGGCCTGATACTTGAAAACTTTTGGCAAGTTGGGCAGCTACTGGTGAAGCTTTTTGTGGCAGCATAAATTTCTGGTTCTGTCCATATTTTTTGTACCTGGTTAGCCACTTCCTCTGCTCCTCCATGAGCTTTGTTGTAAAACCACCTGGCCACAGTAATTAAAATATTTTTTTTGCAAAACTGGTTTTCCTCCAATTGTCTATATGCTGTTCTCATCTTGCTTTGCTTCCCACTTCTCCCATTGTTCCTTTTCTTCTGCTGAAGAGTCCTTTTCATACATAGTTTTGGGGGTCTGTTAAATTTGGCCATTAGTTCTAGTTTTCCAATGAGATTGCAACCATATACTCCCTCAGAGGTTGCCGGGCTGCAGCCTTCACAGCTGCATCAGCTAAGGCATTTCCTTTACTAATTTCCGTAGCGGCCTTGGTATGGGCTGGGCAACGTACCACAGCAATTTCTTTGGGTAGTTGGACAGATTCCAGCAAATTGCATATTTCCTCTCCATTGGATACCCTTTTCCCTGATGATGTGAAAAATACTTGTTCTTTCCATAGCATTCCTGTTGCATGACATGTTCCAAAGGCATACTGAGAGACCATGTAGATATTGACTCATTTTCCTTTTCTTAGATGAGCTGCGCGTGTCAAAGCTACCAATTCTGCTCCTTGTGCACTCAGCCTTGCTCAAGTGATTCAGCTTTTATCACTTGTCCTTGGCTGTCCACAGCATACCCAGTCTGTTGTTGTCGTCCATGTAAGTAGTAGGATGAGCCATCTACAAACAGAGCTAAATCTGGATTCTGCAAAGGAACATCAGTTAAATCTGTTCGTGGTTTGCTGGATGTAAGCGTTACCCATTCACACTGGTGATGTTCCTCCCCTTCATCAGGCAATGGTAACAATGTCACAGGATTCAGGGTGTTGCATCTCCTTAGAATAATATTATCTGCCCTTAGGAGAACTAGTTCATACCTATGTGCTCGTTGCAGTGACAATGCTTGGCTTGCCTACTGCTTCAGTAGTATTTCTATTTCGTGTGGGACATAAACTGTCACTGGATGTCCTAAGTGGGTGACTTTGCTGCTGCTGCTACCAGTTTAATGCAGTCTGGTGTTCCTGCTGCCACTGGATCAAGTTGAGTTGAATAATAGGCGACTGGCCTATGATGTGGACCTGGTTTCTGGGTTATTACTCCACTCGCTATCCCTTTTCATTCATGTACATGAATATTAAGGGGTTTTATATAGTCTGGGAGTCCAAGCATGGGAGATTATGCTAAAGCTCCTTTTATTGTTTTAAAAGCTTGCCCCCTTTCCAGACTCCATGCAATGGTTTCTACCTTGTTTCTTGTTGCTTCTGTCAGTGACCTTGTTAATCCTCCTAACCCAGGAATCCATGGTCCACAAAATCCAGCAGCTCCAAGGAACACTTGCAGCTGTTTCTTTGTGACCAGACATGGATGCTTAATTACAGCCTCTATTCTTTCTGGATCGATTACTCACTGCCCTTCCTTTAAGATAAACCCTAAATATTTAACTTCCTTCTGACACAGCTGGAGTTTGGACAGAGACGCATGACGACCTTTCTATACTAATGCAGTTCATAGATGTATAGTGTCTTTGTCGTGGTTGTCGTGGTTTAGCCGGCAGCTCAGCCCCACACAGTCGCTCACTCACTACCCCACCGGTAGATGGGGGAGAGAATCAGAAGGGTAACGCTCGTGGGTTGAGATAAGAACAGTTTAATAATTAAAATTACAAGAAACAACAGCAGAAATGCAATGTAAAAGAGAAGAACGAGAGGTGCAAAACTCCGGGGGGGGTTGGGGTGGGTGAAGGGAGGGGGGAGTGAATTAACCACTGAAACAACCTGCACACGACACAGCTGCTCACCACCTGCTGACACGCCGCCACACCTCCCCCCAGCCGCAAACTGCCCCCCTTAATATACTAGTCATGGTGTCACATGGTATGGAATGAACCTGCCATTGGCCAGTTGGGGTCAGCCGTCCCCACCATGGCCCTGCCCCTCCCAGCCCCCCAGCAGAGTACGGGAAGCTGGAAAGGTAGCCGACCCCACAGTCAGGAGAATTAACCCCTTCTCAGCCAAAACCAGCACACTCTCCACCCCTTATTCCATACCATTTACACCATGCCCAGGTCCCATACCATCCAATACAACCATACCAACTACCACCCCTCCCCTTCCCATCCTTCGACATAATACACAGACATCGTTCCCTTAGTTCATGGACCTTCCCTGTAAAATGTCCATCAAGATGTCCATTGAGTTCACCCTGTCCATGACTCTGGGCTCCATCTGTCGTATCAGTCTTTCAGGGTGGTGTGGGAGAATGGCTAGCTGAACAGGGGCATACCAACATAGAAATGATTACTCATCAGGATCTCAAGAAGTATCGAAAACAGCTAGTCTAGGAGCCAATCAGAGACAAGGACAAATTACCCTTGTTTATGAGAAAGGATACGAAAACAGGGACTTGCGATAAGAAAATATGTAGGGGAGTCTATGAGAAAGGATACGAAACCAGGGACTTGCGATAAGAAAATATGTAGGGGAGTCACTGAAGCAAAGTAAGAAAACGGAACATGACCTTTAGGCTGTTAACCAATGAGGAGCTTAGCTTTTGCAATATGTATGAGCTGATTAAGAATGGTATAAATTGTGTAACCAGAGGACAATAAACGAAGCTTGCTGATCACTCATATTGAGCGACTGCGTCTTCCCTCCGTCTCGACGAATGGCACGACAATTTGGCGCCCGAACAGGGACACCGGCGACCCGATAGCGGAGTCCGGTAGCCACGGTCGACGGAGATTTGGAGCGGTCCTGCAGCAGCGCAGGAGGCGGAAGGGAGTTTTTCCCCGCGCCCGGGAGCACCTATAGAGGCTGTCCCGCCTGCCACGCGCCGCCGAAGTTTGCAAAGGCTGCAACAGCGCGCTGAGTAAGGTATGAACAGACAAGCGGCGTATAATTTGCTCAAGTGCTTTTTAGAAAAGCGGGGCATTGAGGGTATAGATTTAAAGAAAGAGCTAAATGATCTCTTAGCCTATGGAGAACTTAGGGGGATTTTTACTGACCCCAACACGGTGTTTGAGGTGGAGGAGTGGAGAAAGCTAGGAGATAAATTGTTTGATGCCGTTATTAACGAGGAAAAGGCGGCAAAGAAATTAATGAAGCTGTGGCGGGCGGTAACGAATACTCTGACCATGCATAAGGCAGAGCAGCGCGTTGCCGCCGCCGCCGCTGAAAGGTTAAGCAGCACAGCCCCCACCGGGGGTACCCCTGTACAGCCAACAGCCCCAGCGGCTCCAGACTGCCCCTTGCCCCCTTCTGTGCGGAGTATTGTTATCCCGCAGAGTTCTAGGGACGCTTGGGACCTGTCTCGCTTAAGCTCCACGTTGGAGAGCGAGGGAAAGGAGTCTCCGCCAACAGATCAGGCGGCACAAGGGGCGATGAGTATTGACCCGAGCACAGACACATGCGGGGCAATAGGCCCGGGGCCGGACGCTACTGCTACTCCGGTGCGCAGCCATGGAGATAGTTCTTATTCGAGTCAGGGAGCAGCAGGTATAGCGTCGGAGCGCCAACAGTGCTGGCAGAAAATCGCAGAGGCCGCCCTAAATGAAGGAGACCGAGAGGCCGCTGCCAGACTATTAGACGAGGTAGGGGCATTTCCCGTGCTGTACCAACCAGATGCACAGGGCCGATTAGTAGCCAGTATCCAGAATTTAGATTGGAAGCTACTCTCACAATTGCGGGCTACAGTTAATGAGTCAGGAGTAAAAGGAGAACCTACGCAACAAATGTTAGACTATATTTGGGGAACCAACATCTTACTCCCGGGGGATATACGAAGTATCATGAAGTTAATTCTTACCCAGCATCAACTGCTATTATTTAATGCGCATTGGCAAGCAGCTTGTATGCGGTCGGTAGCTACGGTTAGGCAACCAGGTGATCCTCTATATGGAATAACAGTCGATGAACTGATGGGCTTCGGTCCATATCTCCATTTAGAGGCTCAAGCAGTAATGGGCCCAGATAAAGCCAAAGAAGCGATGTTACTCGCACGACAGGCATTTAGTCAGCTTAAAGAGCCAGGTGGAATCCCGTCATATATGGGAATCAAGCAGGGTCGAGAAGAGGCGTTTGGGTTGTTTATTGACAGAGTAGCCAATGCCATACAGGCAGCAGGTGTTCCGGAATATCTGAGAGGGTCCATTTTGAAGCAGTGTGCGATTCAAAACAGTAATCTTACCACCCGAAACATCCTAGCTACCCTTCCCGGGACCTTTTCAATTGAAGAGGCCTTGGAGCGAATGGCACAGGTGCCGATGGGCCCACAGGCTATGTTGGTAGAAGCAGTGAAGGAATTAGGGAAAACTTTGCAGGAGCATACGCAGACATCGCATAGTCAAATTATGGCAGCCCTTGCACCTTTGCAAACTCCTACGGCTCGCCCAATGTCCCGTGGGCCATCCCGTCTGCGATGTTTCCGCTGCGGGAGCGTTACGGCCAGGCTTGCCGAACCCCGCCATGATACCTGAAAGCTGGCATCTACTCATCGTAGACTTGAAAGACTGTTTCTTTACCATAGCGCTGCACGAGAAAGATAAGCAGCGTTTTGCCTTTACCCTGCCTTCTTTGAACCGTGAGCGCCCTGCCCAACGGTTTGAATGGACTGTGTTACCGCAAGGAATGCGTAACTCACCCACCCTTTGCCAAATCTATGTGGATGATGCACTGCAGCCTTTACGTCGCAGATGGAATGAGACTCTGATATACCACTATATGGACGATATTTTGTTGGCACAGGCGGTCTCATTCTCTGAAACACAGAAAGAGGAGTTAGTCCAGGCGCTTGCGTCTCGCGGCCTAGTAGTTGCCCCTGAAAAGGTTCAGGAGACGAGCCCTTGGAAATACTTAGGGTGGCAGATAACTGACGCGGCCATTCGTCCACAGAAATTGACAATACATTTGGAACTCCGTACCCTACACGACGCCCAGAAGCTGTTGGGCGACCTGCAGTGGCTACGTCCTGTCGTAGGCATTCCCAATGAAATGCTAAATCAGCTGCGCCCGCTACTGAAAGGATCCGATCCTGCGACACCGATACACGTATCGGAGCAGCAGCGACAAGTTCTCCAGCATATAGCGGAACTGATTACCGAGCGTGCCACACACCGCCGTCTTGCGGACGTCCCCATTGATTTGACCATCTTTTGGGGCACCCAATACCCTATGGCGGCCCTTACGCAGCACAAAATAAAAACGGGGGAGACAGTTGTATTGGAATGGATTGCTCCCCCACTGCAGCCCCGTCGGACAGTGCAAGAAAAGGTACTCTCTGGGTCCCCAGCCGATGGGTCAAGCCCACCGTCGAGGGAAGCACCAGCGATAGCAACAGATGACCATCGGCAGGCACTAGCTGAGAGCCTCTCTTTGGGCGAAGGGAAGAAGCCGCGACCACGAGACTTTACCATAGGCACTCCTACTGTGCCATAAGGACTGTTAGCATATAAACAGAAGCATTAAGCAATTAATTGTTGGTGATTGGTGATAGTTGTGCAAAGCTTATTAATGGTGTTGATCATTGTCATAATAGGGCTTATTTTGCTTAGTTTGCTTATGTCTTGTATTAAACGCCTCATTTTGCAAGCTACACACAATACCTGGGTAGCCCAAAATAAAAATGGGGGAATTGTGGGAGAATGGCTAGCTGAACAGGGGCATACCAACATAGAAATGATTACTCATCAGGATCTCAAGAAGTATCGAAAACAGCTAGTCTAGGAGCCAATCAGAGACAAGGACAAATTACCCTTGTTTATGAGAAAGGATACGAAAACAGGGACTTGCGATAAGAAAATATGTAGGGGAGTCTATGAGAAAGGATACGAAACCAGGGACTTGCGATAAGAAAATATGTAGGGGAGTCACTGAAGCAAAGTAAGAAAACGGAACATGACCTTTAGGCTGTTAACCAATGAGGAGCTTAGCTTTTGCAATATGTATGAGCTGATTAAGAATGGTATAAATTGTGTAACCAGAGGACAATAAACGACGCTTGCTGATCACTCATATTGAGCGACTGCGTCTTCCCTCCGTCTCGACGAATGGCACGACAGGGTGGGAGAGATGGTGTGTGGCATTGGGTTGCTGCATACCGAGTCAGTCATCGTTCCATCACTGCTGCACTTTGCTTGTTTCACAGTTTATCCTCCATGGATTGGGAGGCTTGTACTCGGATATCATTGATACAACACAGAGGTGACACACAACATTATATAGTGGTTTCAATTTTGCCATTCAGTTCACTGACTGATTTCACCCTAAATAAAATCCCCTTGAGGCACACATCGGATTTCTCCATCCTCCCACATCACCGACCAAGTGCACTCAGGTCCTCGAGCAAAAGCAATCCCACGAATGGGTTTGCCTTTGCCGGAGGCAGGAAGAACCCAAACTGTTTTGCCCAGCATAATTTTTGCATGCACTACAGGGACTTTATTCCCTTCCACAGTATGTAGGATTTCTGACTGGGCAGGGCCAGCTCGATTGGCAGATCCCCTCATGTTGACTAACCACATGGATTTTGCTAAATGTGTACCCCAGTGCCTGAATGTTCCACCCCCCATTGCTCTCAGTGTAGTTTTTAACAGTCCATTGTACCGTTCAATTTTCGCAGAGGCTGGTGCATGATAGGGGATGTGATACACCCACTCAGTGCCATGCTCTTTGGCCCAGGTGCAGCCAGTTGTTGTTTCTACCATTTTAAGCACATGGCGCTTGCCTTGGCGGGTTTGTGGGAGTGTGATATAGTCAATTGGCCAGGCCTCCCCATATTAATATTTCAGCCATTGTCCCCCATACCACAGAGGCTTAACCCGCTTCGCTTGCTTGACTGCAGCGCATGTTTCACATTCGTGGATAGCCTGTGCAATAGCGTCCACGGTCAAGTCCACCCCTCGATCACAAGCCCACCTGTATGTTGCATCTCCCCCTTGATGGCCTGAGGTGTCATGGGCCCACCAAGCTAGAAATAGTTCACCCTTATGCTGCCAGTCCAGATCCACCTCAGCCACTTCAATCTTGGCAGCCTGATCCACCTGCTGGTTGTTTCGATGTTCTTCAGTGGCCCGGACTCTTGGGGACGTGAGCATCCACATGCCGTACCTTTACAACCAGGTTCTCTACCCAGGCAGCAATATCTTGCCACAATGTGTCGGCCCAGATGGGTTTGCCTCTGCGCTGCCAGTTGCTCTGCTTCCACTGCTGCAGCCAGCCCCACAAGGCATTTGCCACCATCCAGGAGTCAGAACAGAGAGCACTGGCCACTTTTCCCGTTCAGCAATGTCTAAGGCCAGCTGGATGGCCTTTACCTCTGCAAACTGGCTCCATTCAGCTTCTCCTTCAGCAGTTTCTGCCAATTGTTGTGTAGGACTCCATACAGCAGCCTTCCATCTCCGGTGCTTTCCCACAAGGCAACAGGACCCATCAGTGAACAGGGCGTACTGCTTCTCGTTTTCTGGCAGTTTGTTATACAGTGGGGCTTCTTCAGCACGTGTCACCTCCTCCTCTGGTGATAATCCAAAATCTTTGCCTTCTGGCCAGTCCAGAATCACTTCCAAGATTCCTGGGCAACTGGGGTTTCCTGTTCAAGCCCGCTGGGTGATCAGTGCAACCCATTTACTCCATGTAGCATCAGTTGCATGGTGTGTAGAGGGGATGTTTCCTTTGAACATCCAGCCCAGCACCGGCAGTCTGAGTGCCAGGAGCAGCTGTGCTTCAGTAACAACCACTTCTGAAGCAGCTCAAACCCCTTCATATGCTGCCAATATCTCTTTCAGTTGGAGTATAGCGGGCTTCGGACCCTCTGTATCCCCAACTCCAAAACCCATGGGGTCAACCTCGGGTCTCCCCATGTGCTTTCTGCCAGAGGCTCCAGGTAGGGCCATTCTCCCCAGCTGCAGTGTAGAGCACATTCTTTTTCATCTTGTCCTGCCCGGACTGGCCCAAGGCCTACTGCATGAACTATTTCTCGTTTAATCTGTTCAAAGGCTTGTCGTTGCTCAGGGCCCCATTTGAAGTCATCCTTTTTCCGGGTCACTTGATAGAGAGGGCTTACGATCAGACTGTAATTTGGAATATGCATTCTCCAAAAACCCACAACGCCCAAGAAAGCTCGTGTTTCCTTTTTGCTAGTTGGTGGAGACATGGCTGCTATTTTGTTGATCACATCCATTGGAATCTGACGACGACCATCTTGCCATTAGATTCCTAAGAACTGGATTTCTTGTGTGGGTCCCTTGACCTTACTTTGTTTTATGGCAAAACCAGCTTTCAGAAGGATTTGGACTATTTTCTCTCCTTTCTCAAAAACTTCTTCCGCTGTGTTGCCCCACACAATGATGTCATCAATGTATTGAAGGTGTTCTGGAGCTTCTCCCTGTTCCAGTACAGGCTGAATCAGTCCATGGCAAATGGTAGGGCTGTGTTTCCACCCCTGGGGCAGTCGATTCCAGGTGTACTGGACACCCCTCCAAGTAAAAGCAAACTGTGGCCTGCACTCTGCTGCCAGAGGGATTGAGAAGAATGCATTAGCAATATCAGTTGTGGCATACCACTTGGCTGCCTTTGACTCCACTTCGTATTGAAGTTCTAGCATGTCTGGCACAGCAGCACTCAACGGTGGAGTGACTTCATTCAGGCCAAGATAGTCTACTGTTAGCTTCCACTCCCATTAGACTTCCGCACTGGCCATATGGGACTGTTAAAGGGTGAGTGGGTCTTACTGATGACTCCTTGGCTCCTCAGTTGGTGAATGAGTTTATGGATGGGGATCAGAGAGTCTCTGTTGGTGCGATATTGTCGCCGGTGCACTGTTGTGGTGGCGATTGGCACCTGTTGTTCTTTGACCTTCAGCAACCCCACAACAGAAGGGTCCTTCGAGAGGCCAGGCAAGGTAGACAGCTGTTTAGTTTCCTCCGTCTCCAAGGCAGCTACACCAAAAGCCCACCTGTACCCTTTTGGGTCCTTGAAATACCCTCTCCTGAGGTAGTCTATGCCAAGGATGCACGGAGCCTCTGGGCCAGTCACAATGGGGTGCTTTTCCCACTCATTCCCAGTTAGGCTCACTTCGGCCTCCAATACAGTTAGCTCTTGGGATCCCCCTGTCACTCCAGCAATGCTGATGGGTTCTGCCCCTATATAGTTTGAGTGCATTCAAGTGCCCTGCGCACCGGTGTCCACTAAAGCTTTATACTCCTGTGGGTCAGATGTGCCAGGCCATCGGATCCACCCCGTCCAGTAAGCCCGGTTATCCCTTTCCTCCACCCGGCTGGAGGCAGGGCCCCTCTAGTCCTGATCATGGCAGTCACAACTCACTTCCTGTAAATGTGAATCAGGAGTCCCTCTATTACACTTAGAAATAAAATCAGCGCTTCTACTCCTCTGTCTGGGGACTTGCTCACTGGAAACTGGAGCAGCAGCTTTCCTGGAGGAGCCTCCCTGAGTGACTGTTCTTCCTTGCAGTTCATGTACTCGTGCCTGTAGGGTCGAGGTAGGCTTGCCATCCCACCTCATCATGTCCTCTCCGTGATCACGCAGGTAGAACCATAAGGTGGCCCGTGGTGTGTATCCCCTTCTTTGAGCCAAAGGACACTTATTCCTAACAGCTGAGACACTACTCTGTCAAGGTGGGGAGTAGGACAGATCTTCTTTGAGTTGCTGGACCTCTCGGGACAGTTTCTCCACAGCAGAGACGAGCGAGGAAGAGATATTTGTTTTGTAATCCCGGAGTCTATCAATCACCTCTGCCACCGTTGGTGTCTCGTCATCTTTCCACAACATTACTGCCAATGAGTTTGCATGCGAAGATGGTGCGCTCCATACAAACTTCCGCCACATGGGTCGTGTGCACTCGGCTTCATCTGGAACTTTGGAGGACCGTTGATCGTCCAGGTCACCATAAATCACCTCAAGCACAGCTAATTCCCTTAGATACTGGATGCCTTTGTCCATAGTTGTCCATTTTCCTAGACAATATTTAACATCTTTAAAGGGATACCTCTCTCTCACCATGGACAGGAGCCGCCTCCAGAGGCTGAGGGCTTGTGTTTTTTTTCCAATTGCTTTGTCAACGCCTCGGTCCCCAGAAAGGGATCCCAATTGTTTGGCTTCTTTTCCCTCTAGTTCCAGGCTACTGGCCCCATTATCCCAGCATCGGAGCAGCCAGGTGGCAATGTGCTCACCTGAACGATGGCTATAATCTTTTCGCATATCTCGCAACTCGCTTAAGGACAGGGATCTGGTGGTCTCCATTTCATTTATTACTTCTCCCTCCTCTTCTCCTCATGACGGCCCTGGTTCTTCATCATCCCGTTCTAAACGAGTTGATGTCCGCTTCCAATATTTCGTCTTGTGTATGGGGGCAACTGATACTGGTACGGGTTTATTTTCTGAGCCAGCTCCAGTACTTGTTGTGGGGGTTTGAGTGGCTGCAGTGTCTGTCGTCAGGGCTGGAGTGACTACAGTGCCAGTCACTTTGCCTTTCAATCCAGAGACATTCTCTTCCCCTTGGGAGCACTGAATACTGTTGAGCAGGGCTCGGTACGCATGGGCCGGGCCCCAGCATGTTGCAGTTATCTGTGTCTCTCTGGAGTTCCCAGGGTAACAACATACTTTCTCCAAGTATTCTACTAGTTTTTCAGGATTCTGCACTTGTTCGGGGGTGAAACTCCAAAACACTGGGGGTGCCCACTGCCCTAGGTATTTGCCCATGCTATCCCACATGCCCTGCCACTCGTAACTATCAAGCCTTGGGGCAGATCTCTGGGTGATATTCTTAAGTTGCTTAGTCAAAACCAAAACAACATGCCCAAAAACTAACAATAAGTGCCCCTTAACCACCCAAGGATGTTCAAGATACAAAGAGGTTGTTGTAACAAAGGCACAGGCATCATAGAACAAAGTTGCAAAGGTACTATTCTGTATTTCCTCCATATAAAATCTCTCAGAGGAGAAGGTATAATTGCTAATTGCCTCAACAAGGTGGTATCCAAAGTACAGGAATGGTTTCAGCAAAAACCCCAAATACCAGATAAAGCTGAAAACAAATGTTTGTATAACAAATCTTGCAGGAAAAACATTACTAATCACAGTAGAAGACAGCAGAGTCAACAAACCAACACCAAACTTTAACACCAACTGCAAAAAGGACAACATGGTGCTGTGACCAGCAGCTGTTATTATCTCCAACCCTTGAGCCCCACCTTGGGCGCCAAAAAGACTGTCGTGGTTTAGCCGGCAGCTCAGCCCCACACAGTCGCTCGCTCACTCCCCCACCGGTAGATGGGGGAGAGAATCAGAAGGGTAACGCTCGTGGGTTGGGATAAGAACAGTTTAATAATTAAAATTAAAAGAAACAACAACAGAAATGCAGTGTAAAGGAGAACAACGAGAGGTGCAAAGCCCCGGGGGAGGGGGGAAGGGAGGGGGGGAAACGAACAGCGGAAACAAACCGAACGCAACACAACCACTTGCCACCCACCGACCCGATGCCGCGCCGCTCCTGAGGTGCAGCTGTTTCCCTTAATATACTGGTCATGGTGTCACATGGTATGGAATGAACATGCCATTGGCCAGTCGGGGTCAGCTGCCCCCACCATGGCCCTGCCCCTCCCAGCTCCCCCCCCCCCCCCCGCCACGGGGGGGGGGGGGGGGGGGAAGCTGGAAAGGTAGCCGACCCCCCACGGTGAGGAGAATTAACCCCTTCTCAGCCAAAACCAGCACACTGGAAAACAGGTCCTGCTCAGTGTAGAGGGGAGCAGCAGCAGGGCTGTGTAGCTGCCCAGCCCACAGTGATGTCTTGTCTTCCTACGCAGGCTCGCGATGACATCCTTAATGGTTCCCACCCTGTCTCCTTTGACAAAACCTGCGAGTTTGCTGGCTACCAGTGCCAGATCCAGTTCGGGCCACACAATGAGCAGAAGCACAAGCTGGGATTTCTGGAGTGAGTGTCCCAGGGAGCCCCAGGGCTTGTCTCCAGGCAGCTCGAGCAGCTTGGCAGGCCCCAGCACTGTGCCTGTACACAGCACTCGGGGATGCAGACGTCTCTGGAGTGACCCCTCTCCTCCCTGCAGCATGGTGCCCAAGTGTGGAGGTCCACGCCAGCTGCAGGGGGTGCCAGCTCCCTGTCCTGCTCCCTCTGGCACCTCCCTGGGACATGCAGCCAGCTCCCCTTCTGATGAGGGGGAGACCTCAGTCTGCTGTACAGCCTCTCCTGATGCCACATGAGGGGCTGCATCCTTAGCACCTCCACCCTGCTCTCGGCAGGGTGGCTTCTGGGGCAGCTTTCATTACTGCAGCAACCTCTCCCACATCTTTCCTGCTCCCAAAATCTCCCAGTCTGTGCCCTGGCAGGGGTTTGTCCAAGGCTCTGGGTTGGGCCTCTTTGTAGAAGACAAACGCTGCCTTCAGGCTCTGCTGCTAACAGCTGGTTTGGCTGTCTCTTGGCAGACTCAAGGATTTCCTGCCCAAGGAGTACATCAAGCAGAAAGGGGAGCACAAGATCTTCATGGTACGTGCAGGGGGGTGTTAAGACCTGGGCTTCTTGTTCCTCCTTGCCAAAGGTTGAGGCTGTTCTTGTTCCTGGAGGCAGCATGTAGCGGCTTGGCAGGTGAGGAACAGGAGCATGAAGCTGTAGGTGGGCAAAGGCAGCTCCTGAGGTCTCAGAGGGTCAGAGGGATGCTGTAGCAGGGGCAGGGGATGCCAGTGGGGCGGGGAGAGCCTGGAAAGGCAGTGACAGGGTAATGGTGGCACAGCCAGGGGATCACGGAGCTAGCATGATGTTGTCTCTTTGCTGTCTCAGGCCCACAAGAACTGTGGGAACATGAGCGAGATTGAGGCCAAAGTTCGCTATGTGAAACTTGCCTGTTCCCTCCAGACCTATGGGGTCTCCTTCTTCCTGGTCAAGGTAGAGCTGGCCAGCTCTTTTCCATCACAGCTTTTCCAGTGCTACCCTATGCCATGCCATTGCAGGATTTTGGAGATTACCAGGATGGTTACTACTCGGTGCAGATGACAGACGGTGAGCAGATTGCCCAGCTGATTATTGGCTATATCAATATAATCCTGAAAAAGGTGAGGATGTTCTGGGAAGGGCAGCTGGGTGCCGATAACAGTCTCCTCTCCGGAGAGGGGTGCAGGGTGCCTCTTCCAGCTGTCTTCAGATAGCTGTTGGCACATGGTGCTGCTGGGGGGACCCTGTGGCCCTGGTATGGTGCCTGGGCTGCGGGAGGAGGGGGAGGCTAGGAGGTGTGTGCTGGATGATGTGTTTTCTCTTTCCCTCTGCAGAAAAAAAGCAAAGACCACTTTGGACTGGAGGGAGATGAGGAGTCCACCATGCTGGAAGACTCTGTGTCTCCAAAGAAGTAAGTCCTCTAGGAGCAAGTTAGCTGCCAACCAGAAGTTGAATGGAGAGCAGGCTCCAGCCAAGCTTGCAGCACAGCTGCAAGTGGAGGAAATGCTGCCAGTCCTTTGACAGCAGCACTCCTGGAGAGCCTGGTGTTGGGGCCGTGAGCATCCCTTGACCTGGTATTTCTCCCCGTTTCAGGTCAACCGTCTTGCAGCAGCGGTTTAACTGTGTAGGCAAGGCGGAGCTGGGCTTGGTGGCCCTGCCAGCCATCATGCAGACAGGGGCTGCAAGGCCAGAAAACTTCCAGGTGGGCACGATGCCACAGGCTCAACTGCAAATCACCAGCGGCCAGATGCACTGAGGGCACATGCCTCCCATGGTAATCTCTCCTCACACCCACTGTAGGGCACAGACTCCGAGAGGTGCCTGTCAGACTCACGTAGACCTGTCCATTTGGGTCTGTGGCCAGGTGTTTGCTTCCTGTGAAGAGCAGGTTCTCTGTGCCGCTGGCCTTGTGCGCTTGCTGGCCTGGCTGAGCTGGCATCCTCCTGCAAACTTGAGCTCCACCCTGGCCTTTTTTCCCCTGGCCAGAAGCTGCAGCCTCTCTTTCGGGTTGTGCCACCCCAAGCTGCTGTGCCCAGCCAGCCCCACCAGTGCCATGGTTTGTAGCAGAGCCCTGTTCCTGGTGTTCATGTCATTGTGTGTGTCCATCCCCCTGCATCCTTATCTGCAGCCAGAGAAGCATTTAAAAAGTTCCCTCTGCATCTACTCCCTATGAGCTGCCTAACTGCAGGACTCACTCATACCCATCCTGGGCAGACGCTGTGCAGTGGGCTGGGGCATTTCCCAGGGGAAGGTACAGAGGGGAGACCCCTTTTTTGCTGGGTGTGCCCCCCTTTTGCAGAGGCACTTGCCTAGAACACTGTTATCAACAGTATATTATACCACACTGGGGGGGGGGGGGTGCGCGTGCATGAGCTGACTATTTGAGCCTGGACACGGAGCCCCTAGCATACCTGAATCTGTTCCTGTGTGTCATGGTTTTAGCTGGGATAGAGTTAATTTTCTTCACTCTAGCTGGTATAGTGCTGTGCTTTGAAATTAGCATTCAGTACCCCCAAGGGAAAGAGAAGGGAGCTACTCCAACTCCCGTGACAAGCACTGCGGCCACTCAAACCCCCACGACAGACACTGCAGCTACACCAACCCCAGCGACAAGCACTGTGGCCACCCAACCCCCCACGACAGATACTGCAGCTACTCCAACCCCCGTGACAAGCACTGTGGCCACCCAACCCCCCACAATGGATACTGCAGCTACTCCAACCCCAGTGACGAGCACTGCGGCCACTCAAACCCCCACGACAGGCACTGCAGCTACTCAAACCCCAGTGCCAAGCATTGCAGCTAAACCAGAGGACCAACCTGTGCCAGTATCAGTCGCCCCTATATGCAAGAAGAAATCATGGAAGAGAAGGTCAGCTCATTTAGAAAGAGATTACGAGGAACCAGGGCCATCACGAGAAGAGGAGGAGGAAGAGGAAGAATGTGTACAAGAAACGGAAACTACCCGATCTCTATCCTTGAGTGAGTTGTGGGATATACGGAAAGATTTCGGGCGTCATTCAGGTGAGCACGTTATCACCTGGCTGCTCCGATGCTGGGATAATGGGGCCAGTAGTTTGGAATTAGAGGGGAAGGAAGCCAAACAACTGGGATCCCTCTCTAGGGAAGGGGGCATTGATAAAGCAATTGGAAAAGGAATACAAGCCCTCAGCCTCTGGAGGCGGCTCCTGTCCGTGGTGAGATAGAGGTATCCCTTCAAAGAAGATATTGTATTTCGCCTAGGAAAACGGATGACCATGGAGAAAGGCATTCAGCATCTAAGGGAATTAGCTGTGCTTGAGGTGGTTTATGGTGACCTGGACGATCAACGGTCCTCCAAAGATCCAGATGAAGCCGAGGGCACACGACCCATGTGGCGGAAGTTTGTACGGAGCGCACCATCTTCGCATGCAAACTCATTGGCAGTAATGTCCTGGAAAGATGACGAGACACCAACGGTGGCTGAGTTGATTGATAAACTCCGGGAATATGAAGCGAATCTCTCTTCCTCGCTCGTCTCTGCTGTTGAGAAACTGTCCCGAGAGGTCCAGCAACTCAAAGACAATATGTCCTACTCCCCACCAGTACGGACCAGTATCTCAGCCATTAGGAGTAATCGTCCCTTGGCTCAAGAGAAGGGATACACACGACGGGGCACCCTATGGTTTTACCTGCGTGATCACGGAGAGGACATGAAGAAGTGGGATGGAAAACCTACCTCAGCCCTAGAGGCACGGGTACGTGAGCTGCAAGGGAGAACAATTACTCAGGGAAGTTTCTCCAGGAGAGCTGCTGCTCCAGTTTCCAGTAAACAATTCTCCAGACAGAGGAGCAGAAGTGCTGATGTCCTGACTGATCTTAACAGAGACACCCGTGATTCATATTTACCGGAAGTGAGTGATGAATACTATGATCAGGACTAGGGGGGCCCTGCCTCCAGCCAGGTGGAGGAAAGGGATAACCAGGTTTACTGGTCTGTGTGGATCCGATGGCCCGGCACATCTGACCCACAGGAATATAGAGCTTTAGTGGACACCAGCGCACAGTGCACCTTGATGCCATCAAACTATATAGGGGCAGAACCCATCAGCATTGCTGGAGTGACAGGGGGATCCCAAGAGCTAACTGTATTGGTGTGCAGGTAGATCGGGCTGCCAAGATTGAAGTGGCTGAGGTGGATCTGGACTGGCAGCATAAGGGTGAACTATTTCTAGCTCGGTGGGCCCATGACACCTCAGGCCATCAAGGGAGAGATGCAACATACAGGTGGGCTCGTGATCGAGGGGTGGACTTGACCATGGATATTATTGCACAGGTTATCCACGAATGTGACACATGCGCTGCAGTCAAGCAAGCGAAGCGGGTAAAGCCTCTGTGGTATGGGGGACGATGGCTGAAATATAAATATGGGGAGGCCTGGCAAATTGACTATATCACACTCCCACAGACCCGCCAAGGCAAGCGCCATGTGCTTACAATGGTAGAAACAACGACTGGCTGGCTGGAAACATCCTGTCCCCCACGCCACTGCCCGGAACACTATCCTGGGTCTTGAGAAACAAGTCCTGTGGCGACATGGCACCCCAGAGAGAATTGAGTCAGACAACGGGACTCATTTCCGAAATAGCCTCATAGACAGCTGGGCCAAAGAGCACGGCATTGAGTGGGTGTATCACATCCCCTATCACGCACCAGCCTCTGGGAAAATTGAAAGGTACAATGGACTGTTAAAAACCACACTGAGAGCAATGGGGGGTGGGACATTCAAGCACTGGGATACACATTTAGCAAAAGCCACGTGGTTAGTCAACACGAGGGGATCTGCCAACCGAGCTGGCCCTGCCCAGTCAGAAATCCTACATAGTGTGGAAGGGGATAGAGTCCCTGTAGTGCACAGAAAAAGTATGCTGGGCAAAACAGTCTGGGTTCTTCCTGCCTCTGGCAAAGGCAAACCCATTCGTGGGATTGTTTTTGCTCGAGGACCTGGGTGCACTTGGTGGGTGATGCGGGAGGATGGAGAAATCCGATGTGTGCCTCAAGGGGATTTGATTTTGGGTGAAAACAGTCAATGAACTGAATGGCACAATGTGAACTGCTGTATAATACTGTGTGTCACCTCTGTGTTGTATCAATGATATCAGAGTACGAGCCTCCCAACCCATGGAAGATCAACTATGAAACAAGCCGTGCAGCAGTGATGGAACGATGACTGACTCGGTATGCAGCAACCCAATGCCACACACCATCTCTCCCACCCGGAAAGACTGATACAACAGATGGAGCCCAGAATCATGGACTGCGTGAACTCAATGGACATTTTAATGGACATTTTACAGGGAAGATCCATGAACTAAGGGAATGATGTCTGTGTATTATGTTAAAGGATGGGAAGGGGAGGGGTGGTGGTTGGTATGGTTGTATTGCATCATATGGGACCTGGGCATGGTGTAAATGGTATGGAATAAGGGGTGGAGAATGTGCTGGTTTTGGCTGAGAAGGGGTTAATTCTCCTCACTGTGGGGGTCAGCTACCTTTCCAGCTTCCCGCGCTCTGCCGCGTGGCGTGGCAGGGGGGGCTGGGAGGGGCAGGGCCGTGGTGGGGGCGGCTGACCCCGACTGGCCAATGGCAGGTTCATTCCATACCATGTGACACCATGACCAGTATATTGAGGGGGGGCAGTGGCAGCGCGGGCGCGGCGCGGCGTCGGGTCGGTGGGCGGCGAGCGGCTGCGGCGCGTGTGGTTTGTTCCGGCGGTTCGTTCCCCCTCTCCCCTCCCTTCCCCCCTCCCCCGGGGCTTTGCGCCTCTCGTTGTTCTCCTTTACATTGCATTTCTACTGTTGTTTCTTTTAATTTTCATTATTAAACTGTTCTTATCCCAACCCACGAGCGTTACCCTTCTGATTCTCTCCCCCATCTACCGGTGGGGGAGTGAGCGAGCGGCTGTGTGGGGCTGAGCTGCCGCTAAACCACAACAATTGGAGGCCGAAGTGAGCCTCACTGGGAATGAGTGGGAAAAGCACCCCATTGTGACTGGCCCAGAGGCTCCGTGCATCCTTGGCATAGACTACCTCAGGAGAGGGTATTTCAAGGACCCGAAAAGGTTACAAGTGGGCTTTTGGTGTAGCTGCCCTGGAGACGGTGGAAATTAAACAGCTGTCTACCTTGCCCGGTCTCTCGAAGGACCCTTCTGTTGTGGGGTTGCTGAAGGTCAAAGAACAACAGGTGCCAATCGCCACCACAACAGTGCGCCAGTGGCAATATCGCACCAACCGAGACTCTCTGATCCCCATCCATGGGCTCATTCGTGGACTGGAGAGCCAAGGACTCATCAGTAAAACCCACTCACACTTTAACAGTCCCATATGGCCAGTGCGGAAGTCTAATGGAGAGTGGAGACTAACAGTAGACTACCGTGGCCTGAATGAAGTCACTCCACCGTTGAGTGCTGCTGTGCCAGACATGCTAGAACTTCAATACGAACTGGAGTCCAAGGCAGCCAAGTGGTATGCCACAACTGATATTGCTAATGCATTCTTCTCAATCCCTCTGGCAGCAGAGTGCAGGCCACGGTTTGCTTTTACTTGGAGGGGGATCCAGTACACCTGGAATCGACTGCCCCAGGGGTGGAAACACAGCCCTACCATTTGCCATGGACTGATCCATAATGCTTTGGAACAAGGTGGAGCTCCCAAACACCTACAATACATTGATGACATCATTGTGTGGGGCAATACAGCAGAAGAAGTTTTTGAGAAAGTAAAGGAAATATTTCAAATCCTCCTGAAAGCTGGTTTTGCCATAAAACAAAGTAAGGTGAAGGGACCCGCACGAGAAATCCAGTTCTTGGGAATAAAATGGCAAGATGGTCGTCGTCAGATCCCCATGGATGTGATTAACAAAATAGCAGCCATGTCTCCACCAACCAGCAAAAAGGAAACACGAGCTTTCTTGGGCGTTGTGGGTTTTTGGAGAATGCATATTCCAAATTACAGTCTGATCGTAAGCCCTCTCTATCAAGTCACCCGGAAAAAGAATGATTTCAAATGGGGCCCTGAGCAACGACAAGCCTTTGAACAGATTAAACAGGAGGTAGTTCATGCAGTAGGCCTTGGGCCAGTCCGGGCAGGACAAGATATAAAAAATGTGCTCTACACTGCAGCCGGGGAGAATGGCCCTACCTGGAGCCTCTGGCAGAAAGCACATGGAGAGACCCGAGGTTGACCCCTAGGGTTTTGGAGTTGGGGATACAGAGGGTCCGAAGCCCGCTATACTCCAACTGAAAAAGAGACATTGGCAGCATATGAAGGGGTCCGAGCTGCTTCAGAAGTGGTTGGTACTGAGGCACAGTTGCTCCTGGCACCCCGACTGCCAGTGCTGGGCTATGTGGAGTAAATGGGTTGCACTGATCACCCAGCGGGCTCGAACAGGAAACCCCAGTCGCCCAGGAATCTTGGAAGTCATTCTGGACTAGCCAGAAGGCAAAGATTTTGGATTATCACCAGAGGAGGAGGTGACACATGCTGAAGAAGCCCCACTGTATAACAAACTGCCAGAAAACAAGAAGCAGTGTGCCCTGTTCACTGATGGGTCCTGTCGCCTTGTGGGAAAGCACCGGAGATGGAAGGCTGCTGTATGGAGTCCTACACGACAAGTAACAGAAACTGCTGAAGGAGAAGGTGAATCGAGCCAGTTTGCAGAGGTAAAGGCATTCCAGCTGGCCTTAGACATTGCTGAATGGGAAAAGTGGCCAGTGCTCTATCTCTATACTGACTCCTGGATGGTGGCAAATGCCCTGTGGGGCTGGTTACAGCAGTGGAAGCAGAGCAACTGGCAGCGCAGAGGCAAACCCATCTGGGCCGACACATTGTGGCAAGATATTGCTGCCCGGGTAGAGAACCTGGTTGTAAAGGTACGGCATGTGGATGCTCACGTCCCCAAGAGTCGGGCCACTGAAGAACATCGGAACAACCAGCAGGTGGATCAGGCTGCCAAGATTGAAGTGGCTGAGGTGGATCTGGACTGGCATCATAAGGGTGAACTATTTCTAGCTCGGTGGGCCCATGACACCTCAGGCCATCAAGGGAGAGATGCAACATACAGGTGGGCTTGTGATCGAGGGGTGGACTTGACCATGGACATTATTGCACAGGTTATCCATGAATGTGAAACGTGTGCTGCAATCAAGCAAGCAAAGCGGGTAAAGCCTCTGTGGTATGGGGGACGATGGCTGAAGTATAAATATGGGGAGGCCTGGCCAATTGACTATATCACACTCCCACAGACCCGTCAAGGCAAGCACCATGTTCTCACCATGGTAGAAGCAAGCACCGGCTGGCTGGAAACATATCCTGTCCCCCACGCCACTGCCCAGAACACTATCCTGGGTCTCGAAAAACAAGTCCTGTGGCGACATGGCACCCCAGAGAGAATTGAGTCAGACTATGGGACTCATTTCCGAAATAACCTCATAGACACCTGGGCCAAAGAGCGCGGCATTGAGTGGGTGTATCACATCCCCTATCACACACCAGCCTCTGGGAAAATCGAAAGATACAATGGACTATTAAAGATGACACTGAGAGCAATGGGGGGTGGAACACTGGGATACACATTTAGCAAAAGCCACCTGGTTAGTCAACAGAAGGTCATCTGCCAATCGAGCTGGCCCTGCCCAGTCAGAACCCTTACGTACTGTGGAAGGGGATAGAGTCCCTGTAGTGCACGTAAAGAATATCCAGGGCAAAACAGTCTGGGTTCTTCCTCCCTCAGGCAAAGGCAAACCCACTCGTGGGATTACTTTTGCTCAAAGATCTGGGTGCACTTGGTGGGTGATGTGGGAGGATGGAGAAATCCGATGAGTGCCTCAAGGGGATTTGATTTTGGGTGAAAACAGCCAATGAACTGAATGGCACAATGTGAACTGCTATATAATATTGTGTGTCACCTCTGTGTTGTATCAATGATATCAGAGTACGAGCCTCCGATCCATGGAAGATCAACTATGAAACAAGCCGTGCAGCAGTGATGGAACGATGACTGACTCGGTATGTAGCAACCCAACGCCACACACACCATCTCTCCCACCCTGAAAGACTGATACGACAGATGGAGCCCAGAGTCATGGACTGGGTGAACTCAATGGACATTTTAATGGATATTTTACAGGGAAGGTCCATGAACTAAGGGAATGATGTCTGTGTATTATGTTAAAGGATGGGAAGGGGAGGGGTGGTGGTTGGTAAGGTTGTATTGGATGGTATGGGACCTGGGCATGGTGTAAATGGTATGGAATAAGGGGTGGAGAATGTGCTGGTTTTGGCTGAGAAGGGGTTAATTCTCCTCACTGTGGGGGTCGGGTAACTTTCTAGCTTCCCCCACTCTGCTGTGTTGGGGGGAGGCTGGGAGGGGCAGGGCCACGGCGGGGGCGGCTGACCCAGACTGGCCAATGGCAGGTTCATTCCATACCATGTGACACCATGACCAGTATATTAAGGGGGAGCAGTTGCAGCATTGGGTCAGTGGGCGGTGAGCGGCTGTGTCGCATGCAGTTTGTTTCAGTGTTTCATTCCTGTCCCCCCTCCCTGCCCCCACCCGGGTTTCGCGCCTCTCATTCATTGTTTTTCCTTTCCGTTGCATTTTTGTTGGTTTTTTTTTTTTTTAATTTTAATTATTAAAGTGTTCTTATCTCAACCCACCAGCATTACCCTTCTGATTCTCTCCCCCATCCCACTGGTGGGGAAGTGAGCGAGCGGCCATGTGGGGCTGAGTTGCCGGCTAAACCACGACACTGGTGTATTCCACAGGCTTGTGGTAGGGCTGATATGGCCAGCTTCCAGCTGTTCATTTAGCAGTTTGTGCAGTTGCGACAGCTTTTCTTTCAGGAGGGGCCACTGATCTACCCACACTGGTGTATCAGTTTTCCAAATCATTGGTGGGACCTCCTGCTGCTGAACAGTGGCCCCTAAGAAAAATCCATGCTTAGCTGCATGCCCCATTGACTTAGACAGTCCCTTCCCCAAAGGGTTACAGATCCAGGCAACACAAAAGGTCTTATAGTGGCTGTTACTGTATCAAGTGGGTGGTATATGGAGCGCTGAGTCATGATCAGTTACCGTACGCCTGAGGTCTTTTATAAGGTTATAAGAAAGACCTTCCCAATGTGGTTCTTGTTCAGGAGCACATATTACCAGGAAGGCTCCCAAAATATCCACATACCCCACCTGCTTTGCCTCCCTTCTTACTGCTGCCCATCTATCGTGAGGGTCTGGGGGATACGAGTCAGTCTCCTTTTCAGGGTCAGTTTGCCCCGGATCAAATGGATCATTCGCATCATCATCACAATTATTAGGAGGCAAGATCACAAAGGCATCCTTGTGCGATATTACTCGCAGCTTCACAACACAGTCTGTAGGAGGGGATGCCAGTGGTGGTGGGGGCTAATGGTGGTGCGGACTTCTCTTGCCCCTCTTCTGCCCAAGAACTAACATGTGCCTTTAAAGTCTCAAAAATGATCTGCCAAGAAGGTAACAAACCAGCCACACTTTTATCATTCCTAGTGGCACAGTCCCAGAGTCTGACCCCAACTTTGTCCCAGATTTCGGGATCATAAATATTATGACTGTTTATAGAGGGCTCATTTTTAGAAGCCCAAATGAGGATTCGTTGTAACTCTTCATTATCCATTTTCTTTCCATGTCCCTTCAGAATCTTGTTAAAAACTTCTAAAACATTATTTTGCTCTTTTGTTAAATTCATCCCCATAGTTCTCAGCTGTTATCTTCGTCCTGCGAAAGGTAATTGAGCGTGCTGTAAATGCTTCCTTGCAGTGTCCTGTCCTGAAGCTCAGCTGAGCTACGCCACCGGATCGACAGCTAGTCATTTAAGGGCCCCACGTTGGGCACCATTTGTGGCGTATTAAAAGGCACGGACTCTGACTGTGGTGAATCAGTTACCGAAAAACGCGGTAAAATCAGAAACAACTCTTTAACACCAATTTAGTATTAAACAGCAGGCATTCTTTATTCACGGCGCCAGATGCACGGGGGATCACTCCTCCTAACGTGCATACCTTACACACCTTTCCCATACAATTTATAGATCAAAAATTTACATATTCATACATATTCATTATTGTCCTTTCTACTGATTGGTACAAACTTGCTCGTTCCATATGTAAATTACTGCACAGGCTCAGTTGTCCTCTTCTATTGTTCTCTTTTGAGTAGGTGGTATTACTTGGGTCGGTGGTCCGTGAGTCGGTGGTCGCAATCTCCCCCTGCCGGAATTACCTTTTACTTACTTGGCTCTTAATCTTGGCAGTCCTGGCCAGTTTTCTCAGTCCACTACACGAAACCACATTTTGTCATCCTCTTCTGATAGAAACACATTGTCTATTGTTTTGTTCACATTAATGATTACCTAGAGACTAAAATACAGATCAACGAACACGCTGATTTGTATACACCATGTCCCCAGACTTAATGTCCAGTTGGATAGGGCTGTACAAGGAGTATAGCAACATCCATGGTTGGTTAATTCCATCGCTCTGGTTACAAATCAAAGACAACTTTATTAAAGCTAAGCAAGCTTTTATACCCTCTAGCTGGCTGAGGCAACAGCTTGTAGTTGAGCTTCAGTACCTTTCCATTGTTATACAGAAATAGCTTACACATGATAAGTAACTTCTTTATCCAGAAGATCAGGGGTTAATTGCTAACAGACACCTGGGTACAAAACCCACAACATTCTGTGCATTCCTTCTTGTGTTTTATTGCTTTATCTCTTCCTCCCAGGGGTTTCTTCCAACAAGTATAACTGTGTCTTTTTCCCAGGGTTGTTCTTCATTAGCTAAACTTGCTCCAGAGATATCCACGATCTGAGGTGAGGGTCGTGGGAAAGGGAGGGGGTAACTTCCCACACACAGTCCCTCTTGTGCATCACCAGCCCATTGTCTCCCTGTGCAGGGGTGTAGAACCATGGAGCCCATCATCTCTTTGGCCAAGACCATGCTGGAGAGCTCTGCCAGCCTCATCCAGACTGCCCGCTCTCTGGCTGCCAACCCCAAGGACCCGCCGCAGTGGTCGGTGCTGGCCAGCCAGTCTCACACTGTCTCAGACTCCATCAAGAAGCTGATCAACAACATGCGGTGGGGCAAGTCCTGCCCGCTTGGCCATGGCCCTGTCCCCACTGGTGGGTACCCCTGCTCAGGCTTATTCCAAGTGAGCATCCCCAGGGATGTTTTGGCTCATCTTCTCCTCGGCCACTGCCAGGGGGAAGGCAAGGGATGGTATGGAAGATGCCACCCCTCATCCTGTACAGGAACTGCTCTTCCAGCCCTGGCACAGGTTGATGGGGATGCATTTGATCCATCTGTCATGCAGGGTATCGTGGTTCAGCCTCAGCTGGCAACTGAACACCACGCAGCTGCTCACTCACTCCCCCCCCCACCCCTGTGGGATGGGGAAGAGAATCGGACGAGCAAAAGAACTTGTGGGTTGAGATAAGCACAGTTTAATGATTACAATAAAATGATGATAATAATAATAATAATGATTATGATAATAATGACAATAATGTTAATATAATAAAATGGAAAAGGAAGGGAAAGGAAAAAAAAGGGAAAAAACCACGGAAACACGAACGATACAACCGCTCACCACCCGCTGACCGACGCTGCCCGTCCCCGAGCCACGATTGCTTCCTCCCCCCCCAGCCAGCTCCTCCCAGTTAACATACTGGGCATGACATTACATGATATGGAATATCCCTTTGGTCAGTTTGAATCCGCTCTCTTAGCTGTGTCCCCTCCCCTCCCAGCTTCTTGTGCACCTGGCAGAGCATGGGAAGCTAGACATGTCCTTGACTAGTACAAGCACTACCCAGCAACAGCCCAAACATCTGTGTGTTATCTCAACAGGTTTTTTTCCATGCTAATTTCAAAGCACAGCACTATACCAGATAGAGTGAAGAAAATTAACTCTATCCCAGCTAAAACCATGACAGTATCCACCCCTTATTCCGTATCATTGACATCATGCTCAGGTCCCATACTATTGAGTACAATTTCAATACTCCCTACCCACCTTCTAATCCTTTAAAAGGATATACAGATTTTCATTTATCATTCCCCTAGTCTATGGACCACCCCTGTAAAATGCCTGTGAAATGTCCATTGAGTTCATTTAGTCCATGACTTTGGGTTTCATCTATTGAAAGAGTCTTTCAGAGAGGTGCTGTGTGTGGGGTCAGATTATTGCATGTCACTCCTTGTTCCATCACCGCTGCACTGGTAGTTCTTGTTCTCTCACTGCTGCACTTTGCTTGGTTCAATTGAAAGTTCATTTGCTATTATTAACTGGGAGATTCCCACCATGACAACATGCCATTGATATGGCATATAGCAACCATAGTAGTGATGACATACAACATCATATAGCAATTAACAGCATATTATTCAGTTCATTGGCTGTTTTCGCCCAAAATCAAATCCCCTTGAGGCACACACTGGACTCCTCCATCCTCCCGCATCACCCACCAAGTGCACCCAGGTCCTCGAGCAAAAGCAGTCCCACGAGTGGGTTTGCCTCTGCCTGAGGCAGGAAGAACCCAGACTGTTTTGCCCTGGATATTCTTTACGTGCACTACAGGGACTCTATCCCCTTCCACAGTACGTAAGGGTTCTGACTGGGCAGGGCCAGCTCGATTGGCAGATCCCCTCGTGTTGACTAACCATGTGGCTTTTGCTAAATGTGTATCCCAGTGCTTGAATGTTACACACACACCACCATTGCTCTCAGTGTCATCTTTAATAGTCCATTGTACCGTTCAATTTTCCCAGAGGCTGGTGCGTGATAGGGGATGTGATACACCCACTCAATGCCGTGCTCTTTGGCCCAGGTGTCTATGAGGTTGTTTTGGAAATGAGTCCCATTGTCTGACTCAATTCTCTCTGGGGTGCCATGTCGCCACAGGACTTGTTTTTCAAGACCCAGGACAGTGTTCCGGGCAGTGGCGTGGGGGACAGGATATGTTTCCAGCCAGCCAGTCGTTGTCTCTACCATTGTAAGCACATGGCGCTTGCCTTGGTGGGTTTGTGGGAGTGTGATATAGTCAATTGGCCAGGCCTCCCCATATTTATACTTCAGCCATCGTCCCCCATACCACAGAGGCTTTACCCGCTTTGCTTGCTTGATTGCAGCGCATGTGTCACATTCGTGGATAACCTGTGCAATAATATCCATGGTCAAGTCCACCCCTCGATCACAAGCCCACCTGTATGTTGCATCTCTCCCTTGATGGCCTGAGGTGTCATGGGCCCACCGAGCTAGAAATAGTTCACCCTTATGATGCCAGTCCAGATCCACCTCAGCCACTTCAATCTTGGCAGCCTGATCCACCTGCTGTTTGTTTCGATGTTCTTCAGTGGCCCGACTCTTGGGGACGTGAGCATCCACATGCCGTACCTTTACAACCAGGTTCTCTACCCAGGCAGCAATATCTTGCCACAATGTGTCGGCCCAGATGGGTTTGCCTCTGCGCTGCCAGTTGCTCTGCTTCCACTGCTGCAGCCAGCCCCACAAGGCATTTGCCACCATCCAGGAGTCAGTATAGAGATAGAGCACTGGCCACTTTTCCCATTCAGCAATGTCTAAGGCCAGCTGGATGGCCTTTACCTCTGCAAACTGGCTCCATTCAGCTTCTCCTTCAGCAGTTTCTGCTACTTGTCGTGTAGGACTCCATACAGCAGCCTTCCATCTCCGGTGCTTTCCCACAAGGTGACAGGACCCATCAGCGAACAGGGCATACTGCTTCTCGTTTTCTGGCAGTTTGTTATACAGTGGGGCTTCTTCAGCACGTGTCACCTCCTCCTCTGGTGATAATCCAAAATCTTTGCCTTCTGGCCAGTCCAGAATCACTTCCAAGATTCCTGGGCGACTGGGGTTTCCTACTCGAGCCCGCTGGGTGATCAGTGCAACCCATTTACTCCATGTAGCATCAGTTGCATGGTGTGTAGAGGGGATGTTCCCTTTGAACATCCAGCCCAGCACTGGCAGTCGGGGTGCCAGGAGCCACTGTGCCTCAGTACCAACCACTTCTGAAGCAGCTCGGACCCCTTCATATGCTGCCAATATCTCTTTTTCAGTTGGAGTATAGCGGGCTTTGGACCCTCTGTATCCCCGACTCCAAAACCCATGGGGTCGACCTTGGGTCACCCCATGTGCTTTCTGCCAGAGGCTCCAGGTAGGGCCGTTCTCCCCGGCTGCAGTGTAGAGCACATTTTTTATATCTTGTCCTGCCCGGACTGGCCCACGGGCTACTGCATGAACTATCTCCTGTTTAATTTGTTCAAAGGCTTGTTGTTGCTCAGGGCCCCATTTGAAGTCATCCTTTTTCCAGGTGACTTGATAGAGAGGGCTTACGATCAGACTGTAATTTGGAATATGCATTCTCCAAAAACCCACAACGCCCAAGAAAGCTTGTGTTTCCTTTTTGCTAGTTGGTGGAGACATGGCTGCTCTTTTGTTGATCACATCCATGGGGATCTGACGACGACCATCTTGCCATTAGATTCCTAAGAACTGGATTTCTCGTGCAGGTCCCTTCACCTTACTTTGTTTTATGGCAAAACCAGCTTTTAGGAGGATTTGGACTATTTTCTCTCCTTTCTCAAAAACAACTTCTGCTGTGTTGCCCCACACAATGATGTCATCAATGTATTGTAGGTGTTTGGGAGCTCCACCTTGTTCCAAAGCATTATGGATCAGTCCATGGCAAATGGTAGGGCTGTGTTTCCACCCCTGGGGCAGTCGATTCCAGGTGTACTGGACACCCCTCCAAGTAAAAGCAAACTGTGGCCTGCACTCTGCTGCCAGAGGGATTGAGATAAATGCATTAGCGATATCAGTTGTGGCATACCACTTGGCTGCCTTTGACTCCAGCTCGTATTGAAGTTCCAGCATGTCTGGCACAGCAGCACTCAGTGGCGGCGTGAGTTCGTTCAGGCCACGATAGTCTACTGTTAGCCTCCACTCTCCATTAGACTTCCGCACTGGCCATATGGGACTGTTAAAGGGTGAGTGGATTTTACTGATGACTCCTTGGCTCTTTAGTCGATGAATGAGCCCATGTATGGGGATCAGAGAGTCTTGGTTGGTGCGATATTGCTGCCGGTGCACTGTTGTGGTGGCAATCAGCACCTGTTCTTCTTTGACCTTCAGCAACCTCGCAACAGAAGGGTCCTTTGAGAGATCGGGAAAGGTAGACAGCTGCTTAATACTCTCTGTCTCCAAGGCAGCTACACCAAAAGCCCACCTGTAGCCTTTTGGGTCCTTGAAATACCCTCTCCTGAGGTAGTCTATGCCAAGGCTGCACGGAGCCTCTGGGCCAGTCACAATGGGGTGCTTTTGCCACTCATTCCCAGTTTGGCTCACTTCGGCCTCCAATACAGTTAGCTCTTGGGATCCCCCTGTCACTCCAGCAATGCTGATGGGATCTGCCCCTATACAGTCTGATGTCATTAAGGTGCGCCGGTGTCCACTAAAGCTCTATACTCCTGTGGGTTGGACGTGCCAGGCCATCGGATCCACCCCGTCCAGTAAGCCTGGTTATCCCTTTCCTCCACCCGGCTGGAGGCAGGGCCCCTCTAGTCCTGATCATGGCAGTCACAACTCACTTCCTGTAAATGTGAATCAGGAGTCCCTCTATTAAGCTTAGAAATAGAATCAGCACTTCTGCTCCTCTGTCTGGAGAATTGTTTACTGGAAACTGGAGCAGCAGCTCTCCTGGAGAAACTCCCCTGAGTGATTGTTCTCCCTTGCAGCTCACGTACCCGTGCCTCTAGGGCTGAGGTAGGTTTTCCATCCCACTTCTTCATGTCCTCTCCGTGATGACGCAGGTAGAACCATAGGGTGCCCCGTCGTGTGTATCCCTTCTCTTGAGCAAAGGGACGATTACTCCTAATGGCTGAGATACTGGTCCGTACTGGTGGGGAGTAGGACATTGCTGTCGAGAAACCGTCCCGAGAGGTCCAGCAACTCAAAGAAGATGAGACAAGCGAGGAAGAGAGATTCGCTTCATATTCCCAGAGTTTATCAATCACCTCCGCCACCGTTGGTGTCTCGTCATCTTTCCACGACATTACTGCCAATGAGTTTGCATGCGAAGATGGTGCGCTCCGTACAAACTTCCGCCACATGGGTCGTGTGCCCTCGGCTTCATCTGGATCTTTGGAGGACCGTTGATCGTCCAGGTCACTATAAACCACCTCAAGCACAGCTAATTCCCTTAGATGCTGAATGCCTTTCTCCATGGTCATCCGTTTTCCTAGGCGAAATACAATATCTTCTTTGAAGGGATACCTCTATCTCACCGCGGACAGGAGCCGCCTCCAGAGGCTGAGGGCTTGTGTTCCTTTTCCAATTGCTTTATCAATGCCCCCTTCCCTAGAGAGGGATCCCAGTTGTTTGGCTTCCTTCCCCTCTAATTCCAAACTACTGGCCCCATTATCCCAGCATCGGAGCAGCCAGGTGATAACGTGCTCACCTGAATGACGCCCGAAATCTTTCCGTATATCCCACAACTCACTCAAGGATAGAGATCGGGTAGTTTCCGTTTCTTGTACACATTCTTCCTCTTCCTCCTCCTCTTCTCGTGATGGCCCTGGTTCCTCGTAATCTCTTTCTAAACGAGCTGACCTTCTCTTCCATGATTTCTTCTTGCATATAGGGGCGACTGATACTGGCACAGGTTGGTCCTCTGGTTTAGCTGCAATGCTTGGCACTGGGGTTTGAGTAGCTGCAGTGCCTGTCGTGGGGGTTTGAGCGGCTGCAGTGCTCGTCACTGGGGTTGGAGTAGCTGCAGTGTCTGTCGTGGGGGGTTGGGTGGCCACAGTGCTTGTCACGGGGGTTGGAGTAGCTGCAGTATCTGTCGTGGGGGGTTGGGTGGCCGCAGTGCTTGTCACAGGGGTTGGTGTAGTTGCAGTGTCTGTCGTGGGGGGTTGGGTGGCTGCAGTGCTTGTCGCTGGGGTTGGAGTAGCTCCCTTCTCTTTCCCTTGGGAGTACTGAATAGTGTTAAATAGGGCTCAATGGGCATAAGCCAGGCCCCAGCACATTGCAGTGATTTGTATCTCTCTGGAATTGCCAGGGTGACAACATACTTCCTCAAAATGTTCTACTAATTTTTCAGGATTCTGCACTTGTTCAGGGGTGAAGTCCCACATCATGGGGGGTGCCCACCATCTTAGGCATTTGCCCGTACTATCCCACATACCCTGCCACGCATAGCTATCCAGCCTTGGGACAGATCTCTGGATTATATTCTTAACTTGCTTATTAACCTTAGACAGAACTGACACCGTCTGCCAAATCAATAGCAACAGATGTATCTTGACTACCCAAGGATGTTCAAGATACTGAAAAGTTGTTGTAATGAAGGAGGAGACATTATATAAGATGGCAGCTACGATGCCATTCTGTATTTCCTCCATAAAAAACCTCTCAGAGGAGGAGGTATAATTGCTAATTGCCTCCATGAGGTGGTAGCTGTAGTACAGTAACGGCTTCCATGCAAGACCTAAATAACTGATAACGGTCAAGGTCAGTGTTTTAATAATAAGTCTCCTAGGCAAAACATCTCTAATCACTGCAGAGCACAGCAAACTGACAAAACCAACAGCAAGTTTTAACATGTACTTTACAATCAGCATGGTAAAGACTGGACAAACTAATACTGAGAGCAGATGAATCAATGCTGTGACCAGCAACTGTTATTTTCTCAAACCCTTCGTGCCCCATGTTGGGCGCCAAAAATAGACTGTCGTCGTTCAGCCTCAGCTGGCAACTGAACACCATGCAGCCGCTCACTCACCCCCCCACCCCTGTGGGATGGGGAAGAGAATCAGACGAGCAAAAGAACTTGTGGGTTGAGATAAGCACAGTTTAATAATTATAATAAAATAATAATAATGATTATGATAATAATGACAATAATGTTAATATAATAAAATGGAAAAGGAAGGGAAAGGAAAAAAAAAAGGGAAAAAACCACGGAAACACGAACGATACAACCGCTCACCACCCGCTGACCGACGCTGCCCGTCCCCGAGCTGCGATTGCTTCCTCCCCCCCCGGCCAGCCCCTCCCAGGTAACATACTGGGCATGATGTTACATGATATGGAATATCCCTTTGGTCAGTTTGAATCCGCTCTCTTAGCTGTGTCCCCTCCCCTCCCAGCTTCTTGTGCACCTGGCAGAGCATGGGAAGCTAGACATGTCCTTGACTAGTACAAGCACTACCCAGCAACAGCCCAAAACATCTGTGTGTTATCGCAACAGTTTTTTTTCCATGCTAATTTCAAAGCACAGCACTATACTAGCTAGAGTGAAGAAAATTAACTCTATCCCAGCTGAAACCATGACATAGGGACAAAGCTCCGGGACAGCAGGAGTGTGATAAGGCCATTGAGATGCTGAACAGATGCATGCAGGAGGTGGACCAGGCCTCCCTTGCTGCCATCAGCCAGCAGCTGGCCCCCCGAGAAGATATTTCCCAGGAGGTGGGTTGGGGACACGCTGCTGCAAACTCAACTGGGGCGAGCGGGTGTCCTTCCCCTTGGCTCCCAGCAGCGCACAGTAACCCCAGCCCCACTGCAGCCTCACGTGTCGCCCTCTCTTTGCAACAGGCTTTGCACAACCAGGTGATCACAGCTGTTCAGGAGATCAGCAGCCTGATCAAGCCCGTGGCCAGCGCAGCACGGGCTGAGGCCTCACAGCTGGGGCACAAGGTAATGTGAGGGTGGGGATGGGGAGCTGCTGACAAGGCACTCAGTGCACATGGAGGAGCTCGTGGCAGGAGGAGAGGGACAAGGCAGCCAGGACTGGAAGCTGCTGGCACTGATGCCGCTCTTCCCTAGGTGTCTCAGATGGCTCAGTACTTTGAGCCTCTTATTATAGTGGCTATTGGCACTGCCTCCAAAACACCCAACCACCAGCAGCAGATGAACCTCCTGGACCAGACCAAAACGCTGGCTGAGTCTGCCCTGCAGATGCTGTATACGTCCAAGGAGGCAGGTGGGAACCCGAAGGTGAGCAGGAGGGGCACGTGTCGACAGCATGCTCCCCTTTGCACATGGGTGCCACATGAGAGGCTTGGCCATGTGCCGCACACGCGTACACCAAACATGGAAACCTGGCCAGGGCTGCCGTAAGCGTGGCATCCCCAGCAGGAGGGGAGCTGCTGCCTGTTTTCCCTCACTCTGTCTCATCCTTGCAGCAAGCTTCCCACACCCAGGAGGCTCTGGAGGAGGCAATGCAGATGATGAAGGAAGTGGTGGAGGACCTGACTGCTACTCTGAATGAGGCAGCCAGTGCTGCAGGTGTTGTAGGGGGCATGGTCATCACCCAGGCCATCAACCAGGTGAGGGGAGTATGGAGAGGACCCAGCCAGGGCTGGGGGTGGAGGAGAGGAAGAGCCAGTCAAACCCTACAAGGTCTCTGGGCTGGGGCTGGAGCCAGACTCATGATGGTCTCTTGCAGCTGGACAAGGGGCCGATGGGCGAGCCAGAGGGGACCTTTGTGGACTACCAGACCACAATGGCAAAGACTGCCAAGGTCATCGCAGTGACTGTGCAGGAGATGGTGGGTGTGAGCAAGCCTGTCACTGTAGAAAGCGCGGTGCCTGCCACCCAGGCAGGGCAACCACCCTCCTTGCTTGCCTGTCCCAGCGTAGGGCCCTTCCACCTCCTGCTCTTCTTCCATCAGCAGGTCACCAAATCCACCACCAACCCAGATGAGCTGGGCATACTGGCCAACCAGCTCACCAATGACTACGGGCAGCTAGCGCAAGAGGCCAAACCAGCTGCACTTACCACCAAGAACAAGGAGGTGTGAGCATGGGGTGTGCCATGGGGCAGAGCAGGATCTGCTGGGGCATAAGAGCAGAGGACAGGGGCACTTGAACCTCCTGTCAGAGCTGGGGGCAGGTCAGCATTCAGACCTCCCTTGCAACACAGCTAGCCTGCTCTAGGTATGCCTGCTCAAGCAGGGGGGTTGGACAAGATGATCTCCAGAGGTCCCTTCCAACCCCTACCATTCTGTGATTCTGTGAAACAGAGTAAAGCCACGTTTCCTTTTTCCTTCTCCTGAGTTGGGAGGACTGGGAGAGAGGGGCTGGGTGGGGGTGGCTGGCTTTTCCCAGCAGGTATCATGGATGTGGGGCTTAGTTCCCTGATGGCTCTCTCACACACATGTTCCCCTCCAGATTGGCTCCCACATCAAGCACCGGGTACAGGAGCTGGGTCATGGCTGTGCTGCCCTGGTCACTAAGGCTGGAGCCCTGCAGTGCAGCCCCAGCGATGCCTACACCAAGAAGGAGCTGATAGAGAGTGCGCGCAAGGTTTCTGAGAAGGTGAGCGGCCCAGAGAGAGGTGCAATGGTGTGGCAAGGTGGGAGGGATGCTGGGTTGAGCCACACGCCCTTGGAGCCACCACACTGGTTCTCCCCTGGTCCTGTTGGGCTCTGTTGTCTCTCTCAGCCATGCTTGCCCTGGCCTGATTCAGCTGATGGGGTGGAGGATGGATCCCCCTCTCCAGGCACTTGTAACAGTAGCTGGTGCTGTAATGGGTGAGTGTGACATCCAGGTGCTGCCTGCTGACATGCCAATGATGTCCTTGCCAGAGAAGATTAATCTACACACACTGGTGGCAGCCCAAGGCCCTCCAAATCAGCTATTGCAGTGGTGGGTGTAGCATTTGCTGTGTCTCTAGCCATCCTGCAGCTTGTGCTGAGTGATTGATCTCTCCTGTGCCTTTTGCTGGCACGGTGGAAAGCATCCTGTCTGTCAGTCAATCTAAAGAGCACACTTCTGAATAACAGACAAAATCATGGCTAAAAAACTAGTTGCTAAGGGTAGAGCAGCAATGCTTGTAAGCAAGGTTACAAAAGCAAAACAAACACTTGTTCATAGTGCCTGGCACATGTCTGCACACTTAGAGCCTCCTGCAGGTCCTTCCTTTCCAAGATTGCTTTCTATCAGGAAACATGTTCTCTTATGAGTGCTTGCCCAAGTACAGAAATTGAGTTGAGCAGTTAAAGAAGGAATGAACTGTGATGTTCTGATCCCCATCATGCAGACCTTATTCATTTGGAAACTAGCAGAGTCCAATATCTCCTGGACCCCCAAACACAATAGGTACAAGGTAAAAATATGGAAGCTAAGAAGGAGTGTCCAGACCACATGATTCCTGATTCCCCTCCTTGGTGTGAAGTGGCTCCATCCTGGGGAGGTGTTGGAGGAAGTGTGCGGTGGGGGTTGCCTGAACCTGCTCTGCTTCCCCAGTCACCCTGCTCATACCCTGCAGGTATCACGTGCTGGCAGCCCTGCAGGCTGGGAACCACGGGACACAAGCTTGCATCACACCAGCCAGCACTGTCTCTGGCATCATTGCTGACCTCGACACCACCATCATGTTTGCCACAGCAGGAACCCTCAATCGGGAGAACTCTGAGACCTTCGCTGACCACAGGTACCCGGGCACCTTGCCCAGCCTCTGCTCAGCCAGAGTCGGGGGGGGGGCAGGCTGTGTCCTGCAGTCTTCCATCTTTCTGAGCTGTGGACCAACCCCAAGGAGAGCTGCAAGTTCAGGTCACGCTGGCTCCATTTCCCCTCCAGCTTGTATGTACAGAAGACAGGGTCTAGAGTCTCTCTACACTCCAAGGAGCGTGTGTGTGTGTGTGTAGAGGGCTGTGTCCTCTCTGACTCCCTTCTCCCTAGGGAGGGCATCTTGAAGACAGCCAAGGCACTGGTGGAGGACACCAAGGTGCTGGTGCAGAATGCCACGACCAGCCAGGAGAAGCTAGCCCAGGTTGCTCAATCCTCTGTGTCCATCATCACCCATCTGGTGGAGGTGGTGAAGCTGGGTGCTGCCAGCCTGGGATCTGAAGACCCAGAGACTCAGGTGGGATGGGGTGTGTGGGGTGAATGGAGGCTGCTCATAACTTGCTTGAAGGGGCTGAGGGTTGAAGGTGTTGTGTGATGCTCTGGGCTGGACTCTGTGTGTTGTGGAGAGGGCTGGCTGGGCTTTTGCTGGTGCTGGCTGAGCTGGACTGAGCTGGTATACTGTGTGCCCTGGGGTGTCCAAATTTCCCATTGCTGGACCACACCAGCCCTAGCCTGAGGGTAACCATAGCCAAGCTGTTGCCCTGGCCTTGTTCTCCCCCAGGTGGTCCTGATCAATGCTGTGAAGGATGTGGCCAAGGCACTTGGGGACCTGATCAGTGTCACCAAGGCAGCTGCTGGCAAAGCTGGGGATGACCCTGCTGTCTACCAGCTGAAGAATTCTGTCAAGGTCTGAGCTGGATGTGATGGGAAGGAGGGGATGGGGCAGGGGGTCTGGAGAAAGAGCAAGGGGGCTTATCTGCCTGCCTGGGGGTAGAAGGACAACTGGGGGGCAGTCAGGGCAAGGAGGGAGGAAGGAAGGGACATATAAAAGGTGGAGCACAACATGCAGAGGAGGCATTGATGAGGTGGTGTGAGTGGAGTATGGGAACAGGGTAGTTTTGGACCAAACCATGAGGGAGGGACAGGTGCCAGTAGCAGCCCAGAGCTTGCATGGGGCTTCACCTGGTGCTCTTCTCCCTTCCACAGGTGATGGTGATGAATGTCACTTCCTTGCTGAAGACGGTGAAGGCTGTCGAGGATGAGGCCACGAAGGCGACACGGGCGCTGGAGGCCACGATAGAGCACATACGCCAAGAGCTGGCAGTGAGTATAGCCATGGTGGCACAGCTGCTGTCCTGCCCACCAGTTGCCCCCACACCTCGCTGCTGCCTCTTGCCTCACAGGTCTTCTCCTCCCCCGTGCCTCCCGCCAAGGTCACCCCAGAGGACTTCATCCATATGACGAAAGGCATCACGATGGCCACAGCCAAAGCAGTGGCCACTGGCAACTCATGTCGGCAGGACGATGTCATCGCCACAGCAAACCTGAGCCACTGTGCCATTGCAGATATGCTGTGCGCCTGCAAGGTATGGCAGGGGTCAGCAGGGGCTGTGGGTCTAGTATGGGTTTGTGGGGGGCAGCGTGCACCCTGCAGGGGAGGTGCCTGGATATGAATCAGGGTTTGCTGTCTCCGGGTTTCAGGAAGCCACCTACCACCCAGAGGTGAGCAGGGATGTGCAGCAGCAAGCGCTGCGCTTTGGCAAGGAGAGCACTGATGGCTACCTGGAGCTGCTGGAACATGTGCTGATGGTGAGTGTCCCCGCCCTGGTTCCCAGAGTGGGCGGAGGCTGCCCATGGATGCAAGGGTGCTCCCTAAACCCCCAAGGTTCTCTGGGCTCTGCACCTCCTCCCACTGAGGTCTTCGCACAGCCCCCTTCACTGCCTGTGCCAGCACAGTACATGGCTGAGCCCCTGGCATGGAAGCAGATGTCAGAGAGATGAACAGGCTCTGAAGAAAGGTATTTGGCTAACAACAGATGGAGATTAACTGGCTGTAAAGAGGTGGAGGCTGGAAATTCAACAACATAGGAGCGAAATCCTGAAGCAGTTTCCAGTGAGAGTGGTGGGAGTAAGAGATTTCAGCCAGTGGGAGAGGGGCAGTGCCCACAATGGCAGAGGTGATGACTGCAAGTGCCAGCTGTACCCTTTTGATCCAATCTTCTAGCTTAGTCCTGAGCTGGATGAGTGTAGCTTACAAGAAGCAAATTAAGACCGGATTAACCAAGAGAGTGGTAGAAAGCATCCAGTGAGGTCCTCCCAGCTGTTTGCATTCTTGGTGAGACCACAAAGGTGGAGTCAAGGGTGGTGGAGGGATGCACAGACCCACACCTGCAGAGCTGTGAGAGGCTCAGGACAAAGATTGAGGGCAAGTCAGCTCTGCAGTAGGGTTTCACTAAGCTGATTAGAAGGGCTTGGTATGAGTGCCATTCAGGTTCACCAGGTACAAGGCAGTAGAGCTCAGACTGTGGTTTCCCACAAGGAAAAAGCCCCTTTAGGCAGAGGGTAACCAGCGCTAGCAGCACAAAGAGGAGGTGGGCAGGAATCAATGGCTAGAAATTGAAGCTGGGCAGAGGAGAGGTCAAAGGATGGTTTTATCTGAAGGAGGTAACCACTGGGGTACAGTTCCAAGGGGAGCAGTAAGTTTTCCCATCCTCTGCATCTAGATCAAATGTCTGTCTGGAAGATGTTTTAGCCACACGTAAGTCATCCCAGCCAAGGCTGTAGTGCAAAGGAAAAATTTTCTGGCTGACCTGTTAACAGATGATTGGGCTGATGGCTTACTGTGGTAGTGCCCGAGGTCAGCCTACTTGCAGGAACACGCTATTCTGCTGTATTTTGGGTGTAACCATCCAGCTGCTATGTGGTGTCTCTTGAATATCATACATGTGGTACATCCCCTGAAACATTCACTGGAGATGTATCTTAGTAAGCTCATAGCTTCCAGGCTGCCTTCAGCTCCCAATAGAGATCATTCAGCAGTTTTAAACATACCAGAGCAGACAGCAGACTTAATAATGTGGCATTTTGTCTGGATGCGCTTATGAGGGCAAACCGTCTGTTGCTGTGTGCCATCAGCTCAGGGACTCCGAGCCACGTGCAGCTCTAGTGACTTTGCTGGGATGGCCCCATGCAAGCAAGTCCAGAATAAAGTCACGACCTCCCCAAGCTTCCGCAGCACTCTGGCCTGCGAAGGCAGGAATGAAGCATGTGGGTCACATGTATCAGAGAGCAGCAGGTTCCTGGAAAGTCACGAGCAGGAAGGATGTAGGGGAATGGGAAAGGAGATGGCAGATACGATGCTGTCTCACTCCCTGGCAGCAGCAAGACCATTGCTGTATGCTGGGTCCCCATGGGAGCCAGTGCCTCACATGGAGCATGAACAAGTATGGTTAGGGTTCAAGAAAGGGGGTTATTTGATTTGAGATGGAAAACATGGCTCCCAGCAGAAGAGTGGGAAAGCCTGCATATTTCACTGGGGAGGGGAAGGAATTTGAACCTCCACAGGGACTTGTTATTTGGTAACAATAGGTATCTCTCTTCAAAAGCAGAGCGATCCGGTGGCTGAAAACCACAGTGAAGCAATTCAGGGTGGGGAGAAATAAGGTGCAAAGGGGGGGTTAGGAGGAGAGTGGCTCTGTGGCTGCTCTGGGTGTAGGTGGTTCCTCCAGCCCTGGGACCCTCTGGGTCTGGGCAGCCAGCCTCTTCTGGGTGCCCTGGCTCCCCTGGCCCTGCTGAGGCTGAAGTATGAGCTAACGCTGGCAGCATGGCTCCCCACCCAGGGCTTCTGATCCTTCATTCCCACCTCTCCTCTTGGCTGCCCTTCACCCCCCACCAGAGAGCACCCACCTTCCTGTGCTCCCCATCCCCAGCACCCATGTTTCCCAACCAGGACATTCACTGCTGCCTTCTCTCTCTTCTCCCTTCTTCCCTGTCAGCTGGTGAGTAAGGTGACATTGGGATGCCTGCCGGTGTCTAACCTCAGCATGAGCTTTGCTCACAGCATGTCTGCATGCCCAGCCCAGCACTGGGGTGGCACTTGTGTGCGTCTGCAAGGACCCCAGGGTCCGTGTGTGTGTGCATGTGTAATCACATCCGCTCTAGCTGACGGAAGGCTTGCACTGAGGGACTTGTGTCTACAAGATGTCCCAGAAGCTGTGGACTCTCATCCCATCCTCAGGCAGGAGGAGATCAGCCAGGGTCACTCAAGAAAGCATCACAGATAACACCCAATACATACACGCATGTAGTGGGGCTGGGGAGTCCCACTCTCCTTCCCTGGGGAGTGCACCCTGAACAGGCCAGTGCTTACCTCTGCTTCCTCACAGATCCTGCAGAAGCCAACTCCTGAGATGAAACAGCAGCTGACAGGCTACTCCAAGCACATGGCCAGCTCTGACACTGAGCTCATTCGGCAGCCGAGGCCATGAAAGGTAAAGAAAGGTCCTGCTCAAGGGGGCAGGACTAAGGACTGAGATTAGGGTGGAGGGCTCAGCAGCTGCTGGAGGAGGAAGGGCAAGTCAGAAATGAAGTTGCACACAGGTTTAACTTGCCTCACTTCCTGTTTTTTCTAGGGACAGAGTGGGTTGGCCCAGAAGACCCCACTGTCATTGCTGAGAACGAGCTGCTGGGGGCAGCAGCTGCCATTGAGGCTGCAGCCAAGAAGCTGGAGCAGCTGAAACCAAGAGCCAAGCCCAAGATGTAGTGATGCTGAGCCCCACGTTCAGCTTGGGGCAGGCTGGGACTCTCCTGTCTGGGTCTCAGCCAGATGTGAAGGGTCACACATGGGAAGCCCCATCCAACAGCCAGTCTCTCCTCCTGTACTCCTGCTGCCTCCCACATCCCCAGCTGGACCTTCCTTGGGCAGCCCACACCCTCCTGCACCCCATGGCCTTTAATCCAGCTCTATATTTGCCTCCCTCAGTCCCCCCACAGCCATTTTCCTGCTCTGCCCCATCTGTCCTAGCACCCCTGCCTGGGACTTATGCCCTGCTTTTGCCCACAGCAAGCAGACAAGAGCCTGAACTTCGAGGAGCAGATCCTAGAAGCTGCCAAATCCATTGCTGCAGCCACAAGCGCCCTGGTGAAGGCAGCCTCAGCAGCCCAGTGAGAATTAGTGGCCCAAGGAAAAGTAAGGCTGGAAGCGGGAAAGAAAATCTAGGGCTGTGGTGGGCGCTCTCTGCTCCCAGGGCTGCTTGTAGCCCTCTGGCCCTGTGGCAAGGGGTGTGCGGGGCAGTGAGCCTTACTCCTCCTCTCCTGCCTCACAAGTAGGTGCCATCCCTGCCAACACAGTGGACGATGGACAGTGGTCCCAGGGACTCATTTCAGCTGTGAGTATCAAGGTCATGCCTATGGGATGGGGGGACCCTCCTCTTGGCTCCTGCTATAAAGATGAGGATGCTCTGCCTTTGCATTTCTTCTCCGTGGAAGCAGCAGCCTTGCTTCTTGCTCCCTCTGCCACCAGCTGAGACATGGCATGGAAGCTGGTCATCCCCATCCTATGTCCCACAACCTCCTTGGGGCCAGTCTGGGCATATCCTCTCCAGGGGAGGCTCCTGCACACACACACACCCCCCAGCCTCTATCGTTTCAGGCACGCATGGTGGCTGCTGCCACCAACAACCTGTGTGAAGCCACCAACACAGCAGTGCAGGGCCATGCCAGTGAAGAGAAGCTCATCTCATCAGCCAAGCAAGTGGCTGCCTCCACAGCACAGCTCCTGGTGGCCTGCAAGGTAAAGGCTGACCACGACTCAGAGGCCATGAAGAGGCTCCAGGTGAGTCCCAGGCTGCCCTCCAGCCTCAGCTGCTGCCTTCTGGCTGCTTGAGAGGTGGATGAGGGCATATGGGCCGTCAGGATGGGGCCCTCCGCAGCAGAGGTGTCTCCCCAAGGCTCACACTCCCTGCCTTTGTGTATCAGTGGGGAGCTCATTGGAGTGCAGGCTCCAGGTAGCTTGGGCTTTACTGCTACTGTGTGCCAGGTGTACATGTGATGCTGGGCTGCTGAGCCTGGGGGCATTCAGGGCTGATGAACTGGCACTGAAATGCCTGAAATGTGTGCACTGGATCCTTGGCGTTTGAGAGGTTAATGTTTGGGGGGCATGTTTTGTAGCACTCAATCCTCCGAGGCCATGGCACACAAGAGGTTAATGCCCACATGTTGGGGTGTTAACAGGGGGTCCCAGTGCCAGTCCCTCAGGGTGTGAAGGGCTAGGGAAGGTCAGTGGGGCTGCCCCCCAGTCCCTGCCCCACAGCTCAGGTGGGAGCCAGACCCCAGCTGGGAGCAGCAGTGCCTGAAATAGTTATGAGTGGGTGGTAGTGGTGCAGCAGTGAGCCGTGTAAAGGAATCCCTGCCTGCAGCTCCCAGCATGCCTAGCTGCCTCTCCTGCCTGCCAGCCTGGCCTGGGGCAGGCTTCACACACCCCAGGCAGCAGTCATGCCCTGGGGCTGGGACTTACACCGCCCCTCCCCCTCTTCCCTGCTGTAGACTGCTGGCAATGCAGTGAAGAGAGCGTCTGACAATCTGGTGAGGGCAGCACAGAAGGCAGCTGCCTTCCAGGACCACAATGTGACAGTGGTGGTGAAGAAGATGGTCAGGGGAATTGCACAGGTGAGGAGTGGGGCTGCTCTCATTCATGGAGCAGGGGTGGCTCTGGCTGTCACCACAGCCTGTGTGCACCCATCTCAGGAGCATGTCCTACCACCCACCGGCATGGGGCATGTCTCTGGAGAGCCTCAAAAAATGCTGTGGGTGCACCCATCCCACCCAGCACCAATTAAATGCCATGGCTTCACCCTTGTCCTGCCACGTGTAGCAGCAGGCACAGCCGGTGCCCGTGCATGCTCCCAGGAGCGTAACACCCTGGCTTCTCCTTGGTGTGGTGCCTGCACTATCCCAGTGTCCAGGATACGCATGAAGGATAGAGTGCTGCCTCCTGGCCCTGGGCTTGCAGCTGAGACCCTCTGTAGGGTTGTTTGGGGCTGAGCCCCAGGAGCTCCCTGTTATCTCTAGAGGACTGTAGTCCCACTATAGGGACAGTAGCCCTTGTGCCCAGGGCCATGCCAGCCTAGGGAGGCTGTGGCTGTGATGGGGGGGGAAGTGGCAGCCCAAGAGCCTGGCTCTGGGCTTGGCATTGCCACGGCAGAAGCTCTAGCCATCCCCAACGGAGGCAGCTGTGACCCTGGGCCCTCACCATGTTCTCCTGGCAGATCATTGCCGCCCAAGAGGAAATGCTGCGCAAGGAGTGGGAGCTGGAGGAGGCACGGAAGAAGCTGGCCATGATCCAGCAGCAGCAATACAAGTTCCTGCCCTCGGAGCTGCGGGATGAGGAGCAGAACTGAACCCTGTGTCCTCCTGCCACTCACCACACAGACTGACACGTGCCTGCTCACACCTATTTAAGATGACCTGCCTCAAGCGAAGGGCTGCCTGGGCTAGACCAGAGCTCTGCCTACACCCAGAGTGCTGGGACTAACTCAGCCACTGCTCGCTGGTGCCCCACCAGCAATTCTGCTTCACGGCCCAGCCTACCTTCCCACATGTGCCTAGGGCATAGCCAGAGCCCCTGGAGGGGCCTGGCTGGCATGGGAGCTGGGGCTGTACCAGCTCAGGGCTCACCCCAGAGTCAGGGGCTGGAGAGCCTCCCTGGTGTAGGGGATGTTTCTGGGTGCTTTCATCATTCCCACTTATGCTCCTTCTCTCTCCTCTGTGTGGGAGGGGAGAAGTAGGCATCTTGCCCTCTCCTGTGCGATGGGGTGCAGGGAGCAGCTGTTTTTTCCCCTCAAATGCCTTATTGTTAGCTCAATCTCTGTCCTCTTCCTCCCTGGCTTCCCTGGGGGCCACCAACCTTCCCCCCCTCCATGAGCATCTTCAGCCTGGGTCCCTCCTGGGAGTGACGGGGATGGAAACTGCACTGCCTCTGAGGGGGGGGGAAGGCAATGGGAGTAACATTTCCCCTCCTCCTGGTCCCAGCTAGCTCTTGCCCTCTTCCTCCTTCCCAAGTGCCTGCATCATTTCCCAAGGTCTGCACTATTTTTATAACTTTTCCATTTCTCTAGGATTGAGCCTGCAGCTTTCACCATTCATTCATTAAGCTTCCCCTATTAACCATTAGAGGAAACCAGCTTTTCCCTGAGCCTTTGGCCTGGGGGCTGTTGATATCTCCTTGGAGAGATGTGTTTATCAATAAAATCTGTTTTTCCTGCTTTTCATATCAATAGGACACACACCACCGCACCACCCCCCAGGAGAAAGAGGAGGCTGGGGCCCAGGGGAGCCCTTGGGCACCTGTGCTCCTGGCGGGGGGGGGGGGAATGCTGTGTGGGTGCTTATAGGGCATGGAAAAAACTCAAGGCATGTCCAGCCCCAGGTGCCATGTGCTGGTCCTCACAGGTGCTGCTAGGGGGCTACTACTCTGTGAGGAGGTCATGGGGATTTTGTTGCTTGGGGGATTTGGGCTTCGGGGGGGACTGGACAGGCTCCTGGCCATACTCCTGCCACCAGCTGAAAATAGCCCTGGGTAGGGTGCTATGGGGGGTGCAGGTGGGGGGCCCTGTGGTCACCAGCAGCCCACTGGTGGCAAAGCAGCAGAGCTTGGCATGCAGCAGGGCCAGGAATGCATCTGGAGCCCTCCTGTCAGCTGGTGCTAAGCTCACACCCCAAGATAGTCCCCTGGGGCCAATCTGCATGGGTAGCAGCTGCGCTGATCATGTCCCCACCTGCTCCCACCCTGTCACTCAGCAGGGGTTTGAGGGGCCCAAGCAGTGGTGGGGCAGGCAGGGATGCTGTGGGGTGGAGCAGGGACATGGCCAGGCTGGCATGTGTCCCCTGTCTCTGGGACATAAGCTACAAGCATAATGAGTGGCAAAGGCTGAATCCTGCAGCATCACTGCCAGTGACCCCTTGTCCCCCTGCAGGCAACTCCCTGGGGGTGCGGAGGGGATGCCCCCCTGGGACACTCACCCCTTGGCCAAGCTCCAGGATGGATTTGTGGCTCTCACAGGCTTCCTGGTCCTCCCAGCTGTCCCCTGAAAATCTGTGCTGGCCTGACTTGGCACCAGGCTCTCATCCAGGTACCAGCTGGCGTGGGGCCACTCTGAGCAGCCAGCAAGGACAGCGAATGGGTGCAACACAGCAATGGCCCCAGCCTCATCTGGGCAGCCCAGGGCCATGGGAGCTCCAGCACTCCTGACACAGGGCTGCAAGCACACGCCCACACCCCCCCTGCCATGTCCTCCAGGCTGGGGTACAGGTAAGGGGTGATGGCACAAACACCATGGGAGGGATATAGGGTGCAATTTGCCCCAGCCCTCTAAAACTTCCCCCGCCGGAGTGAGGGGTTATTTCAGCAGGCAGGTTTGGGCAAGCACATGTTGGGGCTTGGAGCTAGGATGCTGCAGTCATGAGGCACCAGCACCTCCATGGGGACCCAAATCCAGCCTAGTGGGAGGCAGGCAGGGAAGCCACAGCCCGACTTCTTAGGGAGAACTGCTCCTTCACGGGAGGCATTTGAGGGGTGAAGCCCTGCCTTGCCCTTCCTGGCTGCTCACACCATGCACATCATCATCTTTCCCCTGAGTGTTGAGCCCATGAAATTACTCTTGGCCAAAGCATCTCACAGAAAGCCATCCATCCTCACCCAGGAATGACAGGAGATGGATCTTCCCCCTCCCCTCAGAAGCCACGTGCTGGCAGTTACTGACTCTCCTTGTCCAAATATGTGCCTAATTCATCAGTATTAATAGCTGCTTTCCAGAGTCCAGCAGCAGCTCCTCTGCTGCTTTCCCCACGGCACCAGCAGCCCCTCAGTCCTCAGCTGCTCCTGTCCATCCTATGCCCCCTGCAACCCAGGGCTGAGCGCTCCTAGGAAGCCACTTTTTCCAGCTCTCAAAAACTTTTTGCTCCTCTCTGGAGCACTGGTGCTGAAAACTTGTGGCGGGTAAGGACTAGATGTGGCCCCGGGGCGATGGGCTGGGGGACCCTGCGCAACCCTCCTGCCCCCATCCCATTCCATCCCAGCCTCTCCATGTGCCAGCTACTTCCAGTCCCCCAGTCCAGAGCCCTCCCTGCAGCTGGGAATGCACCAGAAGCATTTATGAGTGTTATTAAAGTGCATGTTATTTTTGGAGGAGCTGGGATCTGAAGGGTTAGCCTTTTTTTTTGCCTGTGGAATACAATTTATTTAGAGCAGAAAGACAGAGCAGGGCAGCAGGCTGCCTGTGCATCTTGTGTCGCCCTGAAACGCCACCTTATGGGCTGTACACTGGCCAGGTGTCCCTGTGGGTGCTGGGGATGGTGGCACCAGGGTGCAAGGCAGTGAGGAGATGGGTGCCAGGGAGCCTGTGTGGAGCTGAGGCCCTCCTGTCCCACTGTGACGCAGGAGCTGGCCAGGGAGGTTGGGGGCTCAGCTTGCTTCTCTCCCAGAGGATTTTCCCCATGTGGGTAGTGCCATCCCACGGTGTCCGTGTCCCCAAGTGCAATCACAGCCCATGGGTGTCCCCAAGTGCAATCACAACCCGTGGGTATCCCTGAGTGCAATCAGCCTGTGAGTGTCCCCAAGACCACAGTGCCAGCCCATGGGTGCCCCAATTGCTGTGCCAGCCCCTGAGGTGCCCCCAAGCCAATGTCAGGAAGCATGGTCCCCCAGGGTGCAGTGACAGGGTGTGCTAGAGGACAGTGCCAGCCATGTGGTGTCCTCTAGCACAGGGACAGCTCTGGCCAGAGCAGAAGCAGGTCTCAGACCCTGGGGGTGGACAGCTGGTGGTGTCCCTGGGGCATGGTAACAGCACACTGCCAGCCCATGGGTGTCCCAAGTGCAGGGCCAGCCACGGGCTGTCCCCCACAGTGGTGAGAGGCAACAGGGTGTCCCCCTAGCTCAGTGCCACTGGGGTGTCCCTGGAGAAGTGCCACCAGAAATGCCCCTACCAAAGTGCTCTGGGGCATCCCTAGCACAGTGCCCGCCCAGGGTGTCTCTAGTACAGTGCCACCGGCATGTCCCCAGCACAGTGTCACTGGGGTGTTCCTAGTGCAGTGCCCTGGGGTGTCACTCACCCGGTGCCACCGGGATGTCCCTAGCACAGCGGTGTCCCTAGCACAGTGTCCTCGGGGTACCCCTAGTGCAGTGCCACCGGGGTGTCCCTCGGTCGGTGCCCCCGTGGGTGCCTGGCGCCGGGGCTGCGGTGGTGCGCGCCGGGGGTGCCGCCCTCCCGTCCCGCTCGGTGCGGCGGCCGGTGGCGAGCCTATCCCTAAAAGGTGCTGGCGGGTGACGGGGGAGGTGCCGCCGCGGCCCCCGCCCGGCACCGCCCCTCCCCGGTTCTTAGGCGGCGCGGCGGGGCGGGGGGGCGCATTGTTGGTGCTCCCGGCGCCTCCTGTGGTCCCGCCGCCCCCGGTGCTCCACGCCCCGCCGCCACCATGGAGGCCATCAAGAAGAAGATGCAGATGCTGAAACTGGACAAGGAGAACGCCATCGACCGTGCCGAGCAGGCGGAAGCTGACAAGAAGCAGGCAGAGGACCGCTGCAAGCAGGTGGGTATCCCACGGACACCGCCCACCCCTCCGCCATTACCCGGGGACCCACGCCTTAAGGGGGTGTCCAGCCTGGGGACTCTCCGCCTAGAGGTGATCAGCCCCAGAGACCCTGTCCCTGCTGGATGTTCAGCCTGGGGACCCCTGTCCTAGGGGTCTTCTGCCCTGGGGACCTTGCCCCACTGGGTGTCCAGCCTGCAGATCCCAGCTCTAGGGGTGCCCAGCCCTTGGGATCTCACCCCACTGGTTGCCCATCCCCAGGGTCCAGTACTCTAGCCTGTTGCCCCTGACCACTTACATCAGTCCCCCCCAAACATGCCATGTCTCGGTGGGATACCGCAGTGCCACCTCCCTATCCTTCTGCCAGGGAGACCCTTGGGGACAGCATACTCCCACCCCAGCCACAGAGATGGGAACCTTCTCGGTGCCCTCCCGGAACTGTGTCACCCAGTCGGGACCTTTCCAGTCCCTTGCACAGGGAGGGACCCCACCACCCCTTACCCCTACCGGGCTCAGGGATGCTGGTGGCTGCTCTGGCCCTGGGAACCAAGGGCTCCCTGAGGATGCATGGCCCCAAAGTTGACAGAGTGAGCATGTCTGCATGCTCCTGCTATGCCCCCAGCCTCGGCCACCCCAGGAAGAGGATGGCCATCCCCTCCCCAGCCTTGTAGGCACTGCCATCCCTCCTGATCCCCACCCTCTGTCCCTTCTCCAGCTGGAGGAAGAACAGCAGGGCCTGCAGAAAAAGCTGAAGGGCACGGAGGATGAGGTGGAGAAGTACTCTGAGTCTGTCAAGGAGGCCCAGGAGAAGCTGGAGCAGGCGGAGAAAAAAGCTACAGACGTATGTAGGCATGCCAGCAATTCCTCCCCTGTATGGGTGCCAGACCTTGGGGGGGGGGGGTGGTGAAGGAAAAGGGGTCCTTATATGGAAAGTGTCCATGGGGAAGACTCTGGATCCTGCTCAGGGTGCAGGGGCCAGGCAGGCTACAGCAGGCACCGCTCAGTCAGCTCTGGAGCTTCATGGGCAGCCGCCTGCCCAGCTCCCCAAAGCTAATGGGGAAGAGTGTCCTGAGCTGTGTCACCAGTCCCCGGGCACATGACTCCACGATGCTTGTAGAAAAAAAGTCTGCAGCACTTGCTAAACTGGCAGGAAAGAAAAAAAAAAGAAAAAGCTCTTGCCTGTGGCCAGCTGCCAAGAGCTGGCTGCGAGGAAGGATGCTTGAGGGGTGTGGGGGGGCTCAGTCATTTTGGGGTCCAATGTACCACCCTGTACCCTGGGAAGGGCAAGGCCAGGAAGAGTTTTATTTAGTACCATGACTGATGTTTCTCCTGGGAAATGGATCCCACTGGAGAGATGTTAGGAAGGTGTTGAAATTGGCTTGTACCTGGCCAGGGTGAAGGGTGGAACAGCTGTGTGTGGCCACGGAGCTGTTCAGGAACGAGGTATAATGACCCGTGGTGCTACACAGGGTATTTGATACCCTATAAATAAATCCTCCTTTTGATAGCCAGTCCTTCTTTGATGAAAACCAATCCTGGAAACTGGAGGAGAAGCTAAAGGGGAGCCAGCTGGACTGTGGCCAGCAGGGCACAGCCAGGCTTTTTAGGATTGAGAACAAAAAAATCAATCCCAGCTGGTTTATGGAGCTAAATGGGGGAGATGCATCAAATCTCTGAGGTGGTTGCCAAGGACAGGGGCAAGCAGACAAAGATGAGCAGCAGCAGCAGCACAAGTCCCTAGGGTGGCCTGGAGCAGCTGGGGAGGCTCCCCATCATTGTTTGCTGGCCCTACAGACCTGCCCCAGTTTAGTTAGATACTAAACTAAGTAGTTAAAACATTAAAAATCCTCTGGAAGGGCACATTTATCCTGGTGTGGGGCAGACATGTCAAGCGGGGCAGGGCAGCTGCCGTGTGTAGCCAGGGTCTGTACTGGTCTGACTGGATCTATGCTGGTGCAGGACATGGCAAGCTCTGTGCAGGATCTGGCTGAGCATGGAGGGGCTCAGAGGAAGGGGCAAATGGTGGCACAGGGCAGATGTCAGGCACGAGGCGTGGAGCAGTTTGCTGCTGGCAGCGGGCTGTGTGATACTGTCCTGGGCAGGGAGGGTGCGTTGCCACACTCTTGGTCCACAGCAGCTCGGCAAGTCTGTGGGCTTCAGTAAGGAGAGTCCTGTCCCAGCAGATACGGGGGATGGAAGCCACCAACCCCTCCAGGGAAGGGCTGGACAGGGAGGCATAGAAAAGGAGCACACCTACAGTGTCAGGGAGGGCAGGCTGGCTGCAGGCGGGTGTTGTGGGCAGGGCTGGGACCCCATCACCAGCACAGCTGACCCAGGGCCATGCTGAAGCCTGGATAGGCTGTGCTGTGTGCGGGGCACTGGGAGTCACCAGGTCCCCGTGCCAGGGATCTGAATGTGCCAAACAGCACTAAGAGCCAGGGCTGGTGTTACCTCCTTCCCAGAACAAGGTGCAACACTGCTCCTGGCTCTGGTGGAGGAAGTGCAGGGTAGACCCCCCAGAGTCCACCCACCCGTCTCCCCAAGGACCCTTGTGCCCCCCTTGGCTGCCAGGACAGTGTGTACCTGTGAGCACAGAGCATCCCCATCCTTCAGCCAGGTCAGGGTCCATCACAGTGATCCAGGCAAGCTCCTGGTCTTGGCAAAAATGTCAACAAATGCCTTAAAAGAATAAATCTCCCTCTGCTCTGGCACTGCCTACCTGCATAGGGTGGTAGTGCACAAAGCCCCCAGAGACCGAACTAAGGGCTGCAAATGCAACCTCTCCAGGCACTTAGAGGGGTGGGTCAGCTGGTGGCACAGACGAGAGCTCCACAGTGCTGGCAGCCCCTTCCCAGCAACTCTGTGAGGCCACTGTGGCCCCACCACCTCCTTGTCCCCAGGAGGGACAGCCCGTGGGGCCCATGGCAGGATGCTGGCAGAGGCTGCTGAACACAATGCAGCTGGGACAGTGGGTTTAGCCAGAGCACCCCCCTCCAACCCCCTGCATCCCCAGCTGGTGGCCTGTTCCTGGCCACCCTGCGGGATGCAGCAGGGTCTCAGGGAAACTCCACAGTTCCCAGGCCATGATCCCAAAGGTGCCAAGTTCCCGCCCTGATTGTTCTCCCCGGCTGAGACTTTGCTCTTATTTGGCAATTCCCTGAGCCCGTGGGAGGGAATGGGGCTCTGCTGGGAAGTGACTGCATCCCTGGGTGGGGCCAGAGCAGGAGGCACCCAGCCCAGCTGGCTGGCCTCCAACCTACCCCCTGCCTTCCCGCAGCCAGCTCACCCCTGCCCCTTTGCTGGCTTTCTGCTCCAGGCCCCACATGCTGCCCTGAGAGCACTCTCAGCACCCAGGGGTCAGGCTGGGAGCAGTGCAGGACCAGCCAGGACCAGGGCCAAGCCCAAGGCCATGTGCTCCCAGGGTACCTGCACCACTACCTCTTCCGCTGCCACTTGGCAGGGGGATGTGGAGCTGCAGGGCTCTGCCAGCAGTATGGCTGGGTCCCTCCCAGGTCGCCGATCCCGGAGCCAAGGGCAGCTGGCAGGGTCAGCCTGGGAATTGGTGTCCCTGGAGGCAGGTGTGAAGTGCAGCCGGAGCTGTCAGAGCTCCTTAAGAGAGGACTGAGTGCTGCCAGCGCCAGCCCCTCCTGATGGATCAGGGCATGTGCCCTGGCCAGGATACAGAGCCAGGAGCTGGGGACTAGCCTTCCCTGTGGGGCAGAGCCCCCAGGGCAGCTGGGGGGTACAGGGGGCTCCGTGGGCCCCATGGGTCTCTGAGAGCCTGCCAGCCAGGTCCCCACTTGGGGAAGTGGATGCCAAGGGGCTGAGTGGGATGGCTGCTGGGAACCTGGCTGTGCCCTGCAGCTCCAGCCCTAGGTCCCCCAGGGGGATGCCTGGGAGTGGGCTCTGCCCCATGGCCCCTATGGGGCAAAAGCCCATGATCCCCCTGGCTCTGCAGCAGGGGGTGTGGGGGGCAGAGCTTGGGGAACACCCATGTGTACATTGCTCCTGTGTCTATGGGAGCTTGCAGTGGCCAGGCTCTGGCACCCCCAGACTCCCTGGGCTCCTCTTCATCACTGGGGGAGCTTGATAGGACTGTGCGCCTCTGTCTGGGGGGGCACCATGTGCCCTGCCTTGGGGGGGCTATGTCCTGTATCCTAGGGGGCGCTATGTGCCCTACCCATGGGCACTGTGCATCTGCCGGGGGGGGACCATGCACCCTGCCTGGGGTGGGGGGATGGTGTGCCCTGTCCAGAAGCCACTGTTGCATCTTGCCTTGGGGGGGGGGGGGGTAGGGACAGTGACCCCTGCCTGGGGAGGACCATATGTCCTGCCCAGGAGGGCGCACTGTGTCCCATTTGGGGTGGGGGGGACGGTGCATCCCGCCTGATGGGGTACTGTCCCCTGCCGGGGGTCCGTGCGCGCTACCCGGGGGAGCAGCGGCCCAGGTCGGTCCGTGGCAGCAGGAGGAGGAGGAGAGGAGGAGCAGGAAGGGATGGAGGCAGGGCAGGCGGCGGGAGCGGCTGCTGCTTGATCGCTTCCTGCCCCAACCGGGCGGATCCCACAAAGGGCTCGGCGGCGCGGCTTCCCCGCCGGCTGTCCCGCGCCATGGCCGGCACAAGCTCCGTCGACGCCGTCAAGAAGAAGATCCAAAGCCTGCAGCAGGTGGCCGACGAGGCAGAGGAACGCACCGAGCACCTGCAGCGGGAGGCCGATGCCGAGCGGCAGGCCCGGGAGCGGTTAAGGCGCAGGGCGGGGGGGCGCGGCGGGGCGTGCCCCGGCAGCTCCCCGGGATGCCACACCGGCTTCGGCCGCGCCGCCAGCATCCTTCCCCGCGGGCTGGCCCCGGCTGCCCCCCCGCCCCGGTAGTCGGGCTGGCTGGCCCCGGGGCGGAGTACTGGGAGATCCCGGGGGAGCTGGAGGGTGCTGTCATCCAGGTGCCGCGGCAGCGTCCCTGCCTCCGAGCTCCCTCCTCCCGCTGCCTCCTTCATGGTTCTTGCTAGGGATGCTCCCTGCGGTGAGGCTCCCCAGGGCTTCCCCGGCTGGTGGGGCACAGAGGAGCAGTCAGAGATCAGCTCTGCTTGAGGTCGGGCAGATCCTGGGAACCGATCACCTCCCTCGGAGGCCAGCTGTGTGCATGGCTAAAAATCCCACACCCAGACTCTTGTCTGGCTTCCAGCAGGCTCTGCAGTCTGGGCCGCAGCAGTTGCAGAGCCTTTGGCTCTCCAGCATGGCCCTTTGTAGGGACAAGCCACCCATTTACACTGCCATGGGCCAAAATTTCTACTCTGTGGCAGTGGGACAGCATTTCCAGACTGCAGCTTGTTCCTGGTTTGGCTTTTTTATTGTTGTTGGAGCTTCTGAGGTTTTTTCTCTTTTTCCTATGCTCACTCCTTTAACATCCTCACCATATTGGAGTGGCAGAGCTGGGTGTGGTACCTGGGCTGTTGTCATTCAGGCTGTGTGTGGAGGAAATGGCTCCTTCCTGCAGCCACAGATAGGGTTCCCTGGTCACTGAGCGCTTCCAGAGAGCTCATGTTTCTTTAGTGTCCATCTGGGCAGCTCTGACTCACTTTGGGGACGATTCTCTGGGAAAAAAAGCTGGGGTAAGGCAAATGCTGCAAGCAGAGCATCACCATTGGGTGGTCTGGCCGGGGATGAGCTCTTAGTGAGCCCAGAAAGAGGGCATTCACAGGATGGAGGTGGCTGTTGTGCCCTGCTTGGAGCAGTGCTGGCTGTGCCTGTCCCCACCCTGCCAGCTTGCCACGGGGGACCACAGGTGCTCAGTGGGGCCACACAGGGTGAAAGCCCCTCGCTGCTCCCATGGTCCCCCTGCTTGGCCAATGTCCCCTGGGACATTCCCGGTGCTGGAGCACAAGGCTGGCTAGGGCTGGGCACTGCAGCCAGCCAGGTCTGCTCCAGCCTGTGAATAAGCAGGAGACTTTATCCCCCAGGTTGGCACGTGCCTCCCTGCATCTTGGTGCATGGGGCTGCTCCCTGCGCCAGGGTCTCATTGCTGCTCATCTCTGCATCTGGGGTTTTAATTCCCCACAGTCCCACTGGCAAGGAGTGGGGCCAGGAGCTGCTGAGGCAGCATTTCACGGCGGTGGCAGTGGAGCAGGCAGGAGGCCTTTACCAAATGGAAAGTGCAGGGCCAGGTGTCAAGGGGCTGGTGGGGGCCCTGGCTCCTGGCCCTGCACACAGGGAGCCTGGTAAAGCAGGGAGTCCTGGTCCCATGGGCCCCAGTGACTGTGGCTTGGCCGGGCTCCAGCCTGCTGAGGGAGACTCACTCCATTGCCCCCAGTGCCATGCTGTACATCAGCTGGGGGGAGGAGTTTGGGGAGTGTGTGCTCAGCTTCACTGCGCAGGGCTGGGGGGGTCCCCGCAGAAGAGGCTCCCGGCTCACTCCACTGCCTCTGTAAACAGGAAATCCACAAGCGGCTCCAGTCTCCATTTTGGGGTCAAAGCCACACAGGGCATTCCTTCCCCCCCTTTACTCGCTGCTCCGCAAACCCCAAAAACTGTCCCCATGATGCGCAGCTGCTCCAGCCACTCTAGCGAACGTGCCTTGTCCCTCTCCAAGGTGGGAGCTGGAGGTGTGAGGATGTGGTGGAGGGGCTGCATGTGCTGGGTTCAGGTTGTGTGGCTAGGAGGAGCCAGTGTCAAACAGGGCCCTAGGGATGGAGAGCGCCCCATTGTCCCTATAGAAAGGCAATGGAATGCATGTCCTGGCTGGGCTTGTTGCACAGTGCCAAGGGATGTTCTGGATAGCGAATTCAAAAGTAACTGCAGAAAATGCTTTTTATATATACCTCTATATCTATATATATGCATCACATGGGATGACCAAGGGGTTTCTCCTCCCCCAGGCTGAGGCTGAAGTGGCTTCTCTGAACCGCCGTATCCAGCTGGTGGAGGAGGAGCTGGACCGAGCCCAGGAGCGCCTGGCCACCGCCCTGCAGAAGCTGGAGGAGGCTGAGAAGGCAGCTGATGAGAGCGAGAGGTGTGATGGGGAGAAACAGCAAGGGTGGCATCAGGTCACCCTTGATTGCAGGCAGCCCCCTTGGTTTCATAGGGGGTTTGGGGATTCCCCTGAAGTGACGTTATGAGGTTCGCATTGGTTTTCCTGCAGACCCCCAAGGGAAAGAGCAAAGCCATGATGCAGAGAAGTCCCCCAGATATGGGTGTTCTTGGCATACTTTGAAATTTTCAGGGCACCCATAAAATCCTGAAAAATTTGATCTGGTGCTTATACAAATACCAGTCTGTAACCAAAGCCAGAGCATGCTCGGAGCCTGTTTTCTGCAGCCTCTTCCGCTAGAGAGCTGGGCAACGGCCCAGGAAGGGACTTCTGCACCTGGGAACTGTGGTTGACCTTTGAGAATGAACCAGCCTTGTTCAATAAAAAAAAAGTCCTGCAGAGTGTGTTTTCCCCAACCTTGCAGCAAGCATGTTTACTGGGCAGAAGCCGTGCAGGCAAGGGCACTCAGGTTCTATGGGCATGCCTGGACACGTCATGGCATTCCTGACAGTTACATGAGTTCTTCCCTCCATTGGCAAAGACCATTTGAGCAACAGCATCTGAGTGAGAGAAGAGTCTGCAGGAGTCCCTGCCACAGGGGGTTGTGGGGATTTGGTGATACCCCCCCACTTGTGAGCATCACCCCTGAATGGGAAAAGGCTTTGCCATGGGATGTCTTCTAGCACTTCCTAAAGGTTGCAGCCCTGTCAGACTGCTTTTCTGGAGGTTGCAGCCAGTTTGTCCTGGGCTGCACACATTTTTACCCTCCCGGATGATGGTTTCAGGACCTGCCTGGTTGAGAGGCACCGTGGCCACATCTTGCTCTGGGGTGGCCTTGGGGTCAGCTCCACTGCTTTAACTGTGTGCAGGAGCATCCTTGGGGTGCTGCTGGTGTGACCCTATGTGTGAGGTGGCCTGCAAGTGCCAGTGTCCCAAGTCTCTGGAGCTGGAGGATGGCAGGGTCAGGGCACAGTGGGTGGGTGGGAGGTACAGGTACCACCTTGACCCACAGCAATAACATCTTCTGGCTTGGGCTTTCCTCAGAGGCATGAAGGTCATCGAAAACAGGGCCATGAAGGACGAGGAGAAGATGGAGCTCCAGGAAATGCAACTGAAGGAGGCAAAGCACATAGCAGAGGAGGCTGACCGCAAATATGAGGAGGTGCATGCCCCCTTCCCCCAGTGGCACCTGGAGCTGCCTCCCCACAGTCCCGTGCCCTGAGCCAGGGCAAGTATGGGGCTGACGTGTGCTCCTTGCTGCCATCGACAGGTTGCCCGCAAGCTGGTTGTTCTTGAGGGAGAGCTGGAGCGCTCGGAGGAGAGGGCAGAGGTGGCAGAGAGGTGAGCAGAACTTCCAGAGGGCAGTGTGTGGGGGTCCCTGGCAGCTGGGGGCGGCTGTGTGTCTGCATGGGGATGGGGATGTGCCTCCCTGGTAGTAGCAGGGTCTGCTGTCAAGGTGGTCCCTGGGCTCACAGGCTGGGGGCAGAGGGATGCCACCCTGCCAACAGCACATCCTTGACCCTGTTCTCTGCTGTCGTGTCCCCTCCCGGGGTGTCCCTCTTCCACCCCAGCCGAGTGAGACAATTGGAAGAAGAGCTGCAGACCATGGACCAGACTCTCAAATCCCTCATTGCCTCAGAGGAAGAGGTACTGGGGCAGGGGTGCAGGGCAACGCGCAGCAGTCCCCCTCTCTCTGTTGCTGTCTCTTGAACTGTGCAAGCCACCTCTCTCCTCTCTGCACTGCTGCCTCTACCACCAACCTCCCCTTGCCTCCCTCTCTGGCGGGTGCAGGCTGGGCATGCTCCTCCGTCCCTCCGTGCCTGCTCTTCTTGAGGGGCTGGTGGGAGCCCAGCTGGCAGTGATGCACAGGGCATCCATGTGAGGAAGCACAAGGAACAGATGAACAAATGTGTCCTGGCAACTTCTGCTCGCAGTGGCTCTGCTCCTTCTCTGCCTGCACTGCCTGAGTTTTCTCTCCTCTCAACTTGTTCTCTTTCTTTCTTCCTTCCCTGCGCCCACTCTTCTTGCTCCCCCCTCTCACCTGCCCCCTGGCCCTGCTCCTCCACCTGGTGGCCCCTGCTTGGGATGTAGTAAATGTGGTGACCTAGAGGAGGAACTGAAAATTGTCACCAACAACTTGAAGTCCCTGGAAGCCCAGGCTGACAAGGTAGGACCCAGCGGGGCTGCTGGGGCTGGGCAGAGTGCACAGGGTCTGGGGTGCTGGGGTCCCCCACTGGGGCAAAGGATAGCCAGAGGTGTCCTGTGGGGCTCATGGGTGCCCGTCTCTGTCTCTGCAGTATTCCACCAAGGAGGACAAGTACGAAGAGGAAATCAAACTTCTAGGGGAAAAACTGAAGGAGGTAAGGGGTGTGGGGCTGGGACTCCCAAGAGGGGCTGGCACTGCATTGGTGCAGGCATGAGTTTGCCATCCCATGTGGGTTTTGACCCTGTTATGCCTGTGTCCTCTCACCCTTCCCCAAATTGCAGCCCTGCAGCATGGTGGGTGGCTGGGTCTGGGATGCCCCCCATGGGGTCCTGCTACCCCAGAGAGGGTCCCTGTCCCATCTGGAGGGTTGATGATTGCATCTCCAGGGAGCACAGCCCTGCTGGGATGCATCCTGCAGCCCCATGCTGTGCTCTGCTCCTGCTCCCCTTACCTCTGCCCCGTGCAGTGTCCTGCTCCCAGGACATGTGCTGGCAGGAGCTCATGCCCTGCACACACCAACTTCAAGCCATGTCCAATTTGGGGTGATCTGTCTAGTGTTGGTTGCACACACACCCTGTGAAGCATGCAGGCTCCCATGACACATCTGCTTTTGGTGGTGAGGACAGGTTGGGATAAACGGGAAACCCACCATGGAGGCACTTGGCCCAGCTGCCTCCTTTGAGGGCAAGCTCTTGCCCCTGCTGCTGGTTTAGGGCATGGGGAGGTCCATGGGGCCCTTGCCCCTTGCCTTTCCCAGGGGAGGGATTGGGGGGGGGGATACTGGAGATGCAGATGGGGCAGATTTAGAGTGCAGTACAGCCTGCACCATCCCCATTGTGCCTCACAGCTCACCCTCTCCCCCCTGCACTCCTGCAGGCTGAGACCCGGGCAGAGTTTGCAGAGCGGTCTGTGGCAAAGCTAGAGAAAACCATTGATGATCTAGAAGGTAAAATGTCCTCACTGGGCCTGTGTCCCTCTTTCCTGAAGAGCACTGGCCAGGATGTGCCCCTGGTGGGGCTGGACAGGGCTTGTCCAGAGAGAAGGGGTGAGCAGGTATCCTGGGAGGGGGGAGGCTGGAGGTCTGGTGTGGGGGTGCAGAGCTGCTGGGGTCTGTGGCTCTGCTCTCAGGTGGGGAATAGGGCTGCATCCACACCACCTGTGCCCGCATGCTCCTGCTGCCCTCAGCCTCCTGCTCACAGTCTCTCGCTCGCTCTCTCTCCACTGCCCACCTCCCAACCTTGCGCCACCGCCTGCACCCTGCCCACCCCTGCCTGCAGATGAAGTGTATGCGCAGAAGATGAAGTACAAAGCCATCAGTGAGGAGCTGGACAATGCACTTAATGACATCACCTCTCTCTGAGCCCCCCCACCAGACACCAGCACCGCACCCCCCCCCAACCTGCTTCACCCCTCCCCAGCTCAGCTGCTTGCCTGCCCGGCCATCCCACCACTCTCCCTGCCTGCTCTGTCCCCTCTGTCCTTCCCAGCCCACCTCTGTCCATCGGCTCCCTTGGGACAGGAGCTGGTCCAGGGTGTTCCTGCAATACCCCTCTTTGTGGGGAGAAAAGGTGTGGGTGCTTAGGGGTGTTTGGTGGGGAAGGCAAGCAGCCCCCAGGACCCCCATGCACTGAGTGGACAGTGCCCATGCAGTTGCAGGTCCGTGCCCCAGCATTGCCCAGTGGGAAACAGAGCTGTTCGCTTCAGTGGCTCCCTCCTCAGCTCCCTGGCAGCACAAGCACCAGGGACACCACAGCTCTGGTGCTGGGGGGACACCTGTCCCCCACATCCACCCCAGCAAAGCCCCCTGGTTCTGCTTGCTGAGCCCAGGGTGGAGGAGACCCGCACAGAGGAAGTGGCACCTCCACTGCCAAAACAGAGAGGAGGACTTAGACCCAGGGGACTGGTGGGTGGGGGTGGGGTGTCCAGCTGTGCAGTCAAGCCTGTCCCCAGGCAGGCAGCCCCCAGATCCCTGCTCTTCCCTCACCCCTACCTCCCTTCTGTCCTTTGCACATTGTTCTTCAGTTTGCATTTCATGACTTTCTTTTCTGTTCTGTCCCTCTGAGTTACTGAGCTGGTCTCAATAAAGCATTTTCTCTTCTCCATTTTCCTTTGTTTTCTTCATGCTGCTCTGTCCCTCATCTTCTGCCTGTCTCACGTGGGTGCTGGCAGCTCACAGCCACGGGACCCCTGGGACGGCCACAGTTGATCCCTGAGCAGCTCCTGCACTGCCAGGCTGAGTGGGACAGGACCCTTTGTGCCTTGGCCCAGGGGATGACCCCCACCAGCCCCTGGCTCTCGGACACAGCTTTCCTCATCTCATGCCACCTTCTCCATGACTTTTTTGGCCTGAAATAGCAGGGTTAGACCTGGTCCTGTCCATTCCCTGTCCCCGCTCCCAGACATTGCCCACAAGCAGCAGTCTCAGCCCTGGCATCTCTCCTGCATCACCCTTCCATGCTGAAGGGGCTGACCCTACCCTTCAGCAGCAATCCCTGACCTTAAATAGGTCTTTGATCCTCATCTTCCTCCTCCTCCTTCCTCAGCAGCCTACCCTGCCCCACAACTCAGTCACGGAACTGATGGACCTGCAGCCCCATCCCTGCCCCAGGACTGACTGCCTCTTCCTGCTGGCCTAGCTCATTCCCTGCTGCTGCCCAGCCAGCAGCAGGGTTTCCAGCAAGGGCTTTGGGGAGCACTGTCTTTTTTTTTTTTTTTTTTTTTTTTTTTTAAACTAGCTAGCCTTTTTCTCTCTCTTCCCTCTGCTGCACTGATGTCTCCACTTTCTCTAGAGTACTCCCAGCAGGAGGCTGAGAAAAAACACATTCTCACTAACGAGCTGCGGGTCATCCTTACCGAACTTAACAACTGAGCTGCGGAGAACTCCCATCCCAGCCTCCTGCACCGGGCTGCCATCGGCCCCATTCCCTGCCTCGTTTTGGCCAGGCTTGCTCTGGGTTGGGAGCCCCTCCCCACTCCCTGCTGGGGTTAGGCAGTGCATGGAGCCTTGACTTATCCCCCCTCCAGGGGTAACCGCCCTGCTTGGGGGCGATGGGGAGCCCTCTGGAGCAGATTGGTTTTTCTTGGGAGATGAACAAGGATTTTTGTTATGTCCTGGGATGCCCGTGCAGTGATGGCTGTCCCCTGGCATCAGTCTGGCCCTGCTGGGGAGGGATGCAGTGGCTTGTATTGCTGCCTTCCTCTCCTTGTCCCAGGAGTCAGTGGCCAGCCTATTTCCCCCTCACTCTGGTCACCCCAACCTATGCAGGGAGGATCCCCTCAGAGCAGTGTCCCTGCAGGGTGGTGGGAGGGCTGGGACAGGAGTTGGGGACCAGGCAGCAGGTGCTGCCCCAAACCTGAGAAGGGGGAGAGCCTGGCCAGCAGCACTGGGAGACGGGGCTGGGTAAGCAGAGCTCTTGTCCCATCCCAATCTCTAGAGGGAAGGAGGATGTTGTTTGGAAGCGAGTGCTGGAGGAGGCTGCCTTGGCAGCAGGCTGCTCAGCAGAGCTTATCCCTGCAGCCTTGTTAGCACTGCTCCTCTCTAACTGCCTTCCTGGGCTGCTGCCTCACTCTTTTTCACAGAGTACCACTGGGTCATGCAGCAGGCACTGGCTTCTTCTTTTGCTGGCCAAGGATTTGTGTGCAAGCCCACAGCTGGACAGTGGTGATGCCCTGGGGCAGGACATGCTGTGGGCAGAGCAGGGAGATGGGGCAGTACCTGTGGCTGCCTGGGAAGGGGTACCCATCAGCAGTATCCATGCTGCAGAGGGCCTGGCTGTGGGCAATGGGGCACCATGGGAAGATGGAAATGCCAAAGAGTGGGGACAGCCCACCACGAGTAACCAGCCCAGCTGGCCTGCCTGCCCTGGCAGATCTCAGAGTGGCCGGACTCATCTCTGCTGGTGGTGGGGCTGCTTGCGCAGACTCTGCTCTGCAGGGCCACCCCATGCAGCTGGAGGCTGGCGCTGTACTGAAATGTCTGTATATGTGTGTGTGTCTGTGCTTGGTGTGGTGTGTGTGGATCTGGCTGCACCTGGGTATGCTTGGGCTGTGTCCATGTCTGTGTGGCTGGCTGTACGTCCCTTGTGTTCACAGAGAGTCTGGCCAGAGCCAAAGAGGAGAATGTGGGCATCCACCAGGTCCTGGACCAGACCTTGTTGGAGCTGAACAACCTCTGAGCTTCCCCGGGGAGCCCCTGTACCTCTTCCCTACCCCACACATGCACCCCACTGGCACACTCAGGACGTCATCAGCTGGATGCGTCTTGGCCAAATCCACACACATACTGAAAAGGGAAGCCCTGCAGCCTTACACCATGGCTCAGGGGTGTCTTGTCTGTGTACAGACTGACTGGCTCTGTCCTGTCTTCATGTCCAAATATAAAGCAGTTTGACAAGATGGATGGGTGTGCTTGGTCCTGGCGTATAGGCACAGTCACTTGGAGATGTGGTGGTGGTCTCCCTGCCCAGTTCACACAAGAAGGCTCTGCAGGGTCTTGGGTCCAGGGCAGGTATGGCCAGCATAAGGATGTCCGCTGTGGCTGTAGGGGGATGGGAGTGATAACGTGCACGGTTTGAGCTGCATTCTCACATTTCCATCACCTCCTTGGGATGCACAGAAAACCTCCAAGTCTCAAGCTCACTCCAAACTGACCATCTTCAAGTGCACAGTGATAAAGATAAGTCACTGGCATGTCCCCTTCCACAGCTGGCATGTTACCTGCCCAACACTTGGGGAAGCCACAAGGTCTTTGATCTCTTCATGGCGTTTGCTTCATGGTTCACATCCATGATGCCATCTGAGCACACATGCAAGTGTGTGCCCATGCATGCACACACTACTACTTGCCAGGGTCTTCTCCAGGTCTGTGGTTACCTCCTTACCCCACACACTAGTTGCATTTTCTATTGCCAGTTGTTGAATGCCTGCTTGATGCACACCTGTATAAACTAGAAAATATTAATGCAGTAGGCAATCAATTTACAAAGCATTCACAAAGTTTCCTCCTGGCTTTCTGTGTTTTCTCCAACACAAAGAGGAGTGGCAGGATGTGTCTCATCGCTGTCACCAAAAAAGACTAGATTCCCTGGGGACACCCAAAGTCATTATCATGGTTTAGCCGGCAACTCAGCCCCACACAGTCACTCACTCCCCCACCAGTGGGATGGGGGAGAGAATCAGAAGGGTAACGCTGGTGGGTTGAGATAAGAACAGTTTAATAATTAAAATTAAAAAAAACAAAACAAAACACAACAAAAGTGCAATGGAAAGGAAAAACAATGAGAGGCGCAAAACCCAGGGGGGTGAGGAAGGGGGATGAACCACCAAAACAACGCACACACAACACAACAGCTCACCACCCAACAGCACAACTCCCCAAACTGCAACTGCCCCCCTTAATATACTGGTCATGGTGTCACATGGTATGAAATGAACATGCCATTGGCCAGTCCGGGTCAGCCGCCCCCGCCGTGGCCCAGCCCCTCCCAGCCTCCTGCCACGTGGAAGAACACAGGAAGCTGGAAAGGTAGCCGATAACGACAGTGAAGAGAATTAACCCCTTCTCAGCCAAAACCAGCACACTCTCCACCCCTTATTCCATACCATTTACACCATGCCCAGGTCCCATACCATCCAATACAACCTTACCAACCATCACCCCTCCCCTTCCCATCCTTTAACATAATACACAGACATCATTCCCTCAGTTCATGGACCTTCCCTGTAAAATGTCCATTAAAATGTCCATTGAGTTCACCCAGTCCATGACTCTGGGCTCCATCTGTTGTATCAGTCTTTCAGGGTGGAAGAGATGGTGTGTGTGGCATTGGGTTGCTGCATACCGAGTCAGTCTTCCTTCCATCACTGCTGCACTTTGCTTGTTTCACAGTTCATCTTCCATGAATTGGGAGATTTCTACTGTGATATCATTGATACACCACAGAGGTGACACACAATATTATATAGCAGTTTGCATTGTGCCATTCAGTTCATTGGCTGTTTTCACCCAAAATCAAATCCCCTTGAGGCACACATCGGATTTCTCCATCCTCCCACATCACCCACCAAGTGCACCCAGGTCTTTGAGCAAAAGCAATCCCACGAAAGGGTTTGCCTTTGCCTAAGGCAGGAAGAACCCAGACTGTTTTGCCCTGGATATTCTTTACGTGCACTACAGGGACTCTATCCCCTTCCACAGTACGTAAGGGTTCTGACTGGGCAGGGCCAGCTCGATTGGCAGATCCCCTCGTGTTGACTAACCATGTGGCTTTTGCGAAATGTGTATCCCAGTGCTTGAATGTTACACACACACCACCATTGCTCTCAGTGTGGTTTTTAACAGTCCATTGTACCGTTCAATTTTCCCAGAGGCTGGTGCGTGATAGGGGATGTGATACACCCACTCAATTCCGTGCTCTTTGGCCCAGGTGTCTATGAGGTTATTTCAGAAATGAGTCCCATTGTCTGACTCAATTCTCTCTGGGGTGCCATGTCGCCACAGGACTTGATTCTCAAGACCCAGGATAGTGTTCCGGGCAGTGGTGTGGGGGACAGGAGATGTTTCCAGCCAGCCGGTTGTTGTTTCTACCATAGTAAGCACATTGTGCTTGCCTTAGTGGGTTTGTGGGAGTGTGATATAGTCAGTCTGCCAGGCCTCCCCATATTTATACTTCAGCCATCAGCCCCCATACCACAGAGGCTTTACCCGCTTCGCTTGCTTGATTGCAGCGCACGTTTCACATTCATGGATAACCTGCGCAATAGCGTCCATGGTCAAGTCCACCCCTCGATCACGAGCCCACCTGTATGTTGCATCTCTCCCTTGATGGCCTGAGGTGTCATGGGCCCACCGAGCTAGAAATAGTTCACCCTTATGATGCCAGTCCAGATCCACCTCAGCCACTTCAATCTTGGCAGCCTGATCCACCTGCTGTTTGTTTCGATGTTCTTCAGTGGCCCAACTCTTGGGGACGTGAGCATCCACATGCCGTACCTTTACAACCAGGTTCTCTACCCGGGCAGCAATATCTTGCCACAATGTGGTGGCCCAGATGGGTTTGCCTCTGCGCTGCCAGTTGCTCTGCTTCCACTGCTGTAACCAGCCCCACAGGGCATTTGCCACCATCCAGGAGTCAGTATAGAGATAGAGCACTGGCCACTTTTCCCATTCAGCAATGTCTAAGGCCAGCTGGATGGCCTTTACCTCTGCAAACTGGCTCGATTCACCTTCTCCTTCAGCAGTTTCTGCTACTTGTCATGTAGGACTCCATACAGCAGCCTTCCATCTCCAGTGCTTTCCCACAAGACGACAGGACCCATCAGTGAACAGGCCATATTGCTTCTCATCTTCTGGCATTTTGTTATAGAGTGGGGCTTCTTCAGCACATGTCACCTCCTCCTCTGGTGATATTCCAAAATGTTTGCCTTCTGGCAAGTCCAGAATCACTTCCAATATTCCTGGGCGACTGGGGTTTCCTACTCGAGCCCGCTGGGTGATCAGTGGAAACCATTTACTCCACGTAGCATCGGTTGCATGGCGTGTAGAGGGAATGTTCCCTTTGAACATCCAACCCAGCACTGGCAGTCAGGGTTGCCAGGAGCCACTGTGCTTCAGTACCATCCACTTCTGAAGCAGCTCAAAACCCTTCATATGCTGCCAATATCTCTTTTTCAGTTGGAGTATAGCAGGCTTCGGACCCTCTGTATCCCTGACTCCAAAACCCATGGGGTCGACCTCAGGTCTCCCCTGGCGCTTTCTGCCAGAGGCTCCAGGTAGGGCCATTCTCCCCAGCTGCAGTGTAGAGCACATTCTTTACATCTTGTCCTGCCCAGACTGGCCCAAGAGCTACTGCATGAGCTATCTCCTGTTTAACCTGTTCAAAGGCTTGTCGTTGCTCAGGGCCCCATTTGAAGTCATTCTTCTTCCGGGTCACTTGATAGAGAGGGCTTACGATCAGACTGTAATTTGGAATATGCATTCTCCAAAAACCCACAACGCCCAAGAAAGCTTGTGTTTCCTTTTTGCTAGTTGGTGGAGACATGGCTGCTCTTTTGTTGATCACATCCATTGGGCTCTGATGACATCCATCTTGCCATTTGATTCCTAAGAACTGGATCTCTCGTGCAGGTCCCTTCACCTTACTTTGTTTTATGGCAAAACCAGCTTTCAGAAGGATTTGGACTATTTTCTCTCCTTTCTCAAAAACTACTTCTGCTGTGTTGCCCCACATGATGATGTCATCTATGTATTGAAGGTGTTCTGGAGCTTCTCCCTGTTCCAGTACAGTCTGAATCAGTCCATGGCAAATGGTAGGGCTGTGTTTCCACCCCTGGGGCAGTCGATTCCAGGTGTACTGGACGCCCCTCCATGTGAAAGCAAACTGTGGCCTGCACTCTGCTGCCAGAGGGATTGAGAAGAATGCATTAGCGATATCAATTGTGGCATACCACTTGGCTGCCTTTGTCTCCAGTTTGTATTGAAGTTCTAGCATGTCTGGCACAGCAACACTCAACGGTGGAGTGACTTCATTCAGGCCACGATAGTCTACTGTTAGCCTCCACTCTCCATTAGACTGCCGCACTGGCCATATGGATTGTTAAAGGGTGAGTGGGTCTTACTGATGACTCCTTGGCTCTCCACTCGATGAATGAGCTCATGGATGGGGATCAGGGAGTCTCTGTTGGTGCGATATTGCCGCCGGTGCACTGTTGTGGTGGCGACTGGCACCTGTTCTTCTTTGACCCTCTGCAAACCGACAACAGAAGTGTCCTTCGAGAGACCGGGCAAGGTAGACAGCTGTTTAATTTCCTCCGTCTCCAAGGCAGCTACACCAAAAGCCCACCTGTAGCCTTTTGGGTCCTTGAAATACCCTCTCCTGAGGTAGTCTATGCCAAGGCTGCACGGAGCCTCTGGGCCAGTCACAATGGGGTGCTTTTGCCACTCATTCCCAGTTAGGCTCACTTCGGCCTCCAATACAGTTAGCTCTTGGGATCCCCCTGTCACTCCAGCAATGTTGATGGGTTCTGCCCCTATATAGTTTGATGGCATTAAGGTGCACTGTGCGCCGATGTCTACTAAAGCTTTATACTCCTGTGGGTCGGACGTGCCAGGCCATCGGATCCACACAGTCCAGTAAGCCCGGTTATCCCTTTCCTCCACCCGGCTGGAGGCAGGGCCCCTCTAGTCCTGATCATGGCAGTCACAACTCACTTCCTGTAAATGGGAATCAGGAGTCTCTCTATTACACTTAGAAATAAAATCAGCGCTTCTACTCCTCTGTCTGGGGACCTGCTCACTGGAAATTGGAACAGCAGCTTTCCTGGAAGAGCCTCCCTGAGTGACTGTTCTTCCTTGCAGTTCACGCACTCGTGCCTGTAGGGTCGAGGTAGGCTTGCCATCCCACTTGCTCATGTCCTCTCCGTGGTCACGCAGGTAGAACCATAGGGTGACCCGTGGTGTGTATCCTCTCCTTTGAGCAAAAGTACACTTATTCGTAACAGCTGAGACGCTACTCTGTTGAGGTGGGGAGTAGGACATATTGTCTTTGAGTTGCTGGACCTCTCGGGACAGTTTCTCTACAGCAGAGACGAGCGAGGAAGAGAGATTTGTTTCATACTCCCAGAGTCTATCAATCACCTCCACCACCATTGGTGTCTCATCATCTTTCCAGGACATCACTGCCAATGAGTTTGCATGTGAAGATGGTGCGCTCCGTACAAACTTCCGCCACATGGGTCGTGTGCCCTCGGCTTCATCTGGATCTTTGGATGACCGTTGATCGTCCAGGTCACCATAAATCACCTCAAGCACAGCTAATTCCCCCAGATACTGGATGCCTTTCTCCATAGTTGTCCATTTTCCTAGACAATATCTAACATCTTCTTTGAAGGGATGTCTTTCCTTCACTCCCGACAGGAGTCGCCTCCAGAGGCTGAGGGCTTGTGTTCTTCTTACAATTGCTTTGTCAATGCCCCCTTCCCCAGAAAGGGAACCCAGTTGTTTTGCTTCTTTTCCCTCTAGTTCCAGGCTACTGGCCCTGTTATCCCAGCATCGGAGCAGCCAGGTGGCAATGTGCTCACCTGAATGATGGCTGAAATCTTTTTGCATATCTTGCAGCTCACTCAAGGGCAGGGATCGGGTGGCCTCTATTTCGTTTATCACTTCTTCCTCCTCTCCTCGTGATGGCCCTGTTTTTTCGTTATCCCGTTCTAAATGAGTTGATGTCTGCTTCCAATATTTCTTCTTGTGTATGGGGGTGTCATGGTTTTAGCTGGGATAGTGTTAGTTTTCTTCACTCTAACTGGTATAGTGCTGTGCTTTGAACTTAGCATAAAAAAGAATATTGAGATAACACACAGATGTTTTGGTTGTTGCTGGGTAGCGCTTGTACTAGTCAAGGACTTTTCTAGCTTCCCATGCTTTGCTGAGTGCACAAGAAGCCGGGAGGGGAGGGGGCACAGCTAAGAGAGCAGATTCAAACTGACCAAAGGGATATTCCATATCATGTAATGTCACACCCAGTATGTTAACTGGGAGGGGCTGGCTGGGGGAGGGAGGCAGCAATCGTGGCTCAGGGACAGGCAGCATTGTTTGGTGGGTGGTGAGCGGCTGTATTGTTTGTGTTTCTGTGGGTTTTTTTTCTTTTTTTTTCTTCTTTTTCCATTTTATTATATTAACATTATTGTCATTATTATCATAACCATTATTATAATTATTATTTTATTGTCAGAAGAGGATGACAAGAGGCCAGGACTGCCAAGATTAAGAGCCAAGTAGGTAAAAGGTAATTCCGGCAGGGGGAGATCGCGACCACCGACCCAAGTAATACCACCTACTCAAAAGAGAACAATGGGAACGGACAACTGAGTCTGTGCAATAATTTACATGTGAAGCGAGCAAGTTTGTGCCAATCACCAAAGAGAATAATATTGAATATGTATGGATAAGATGAATATGTATATTTTTGGTCTATATAAATCACATGGGAAAGGTGTGTGAGGTATGCACGTTAGGAGGAGCGATACCCCATGCATCTGGCGCCATGAATAAAGAATGCCTGCCTTTTAACACTACATTGGTGTTACCAGATTTATTCCCGATTTCGGTGACAGTTTTGGTGACCCAGATGGGTGAATCTCAATGGATCTGCAGGATAACGGGACCTCCAGCCAGCACCAACGGATTCTCGTGTAGAACCTCTGATCCCTGGACTGAAGAATTCTGAGCAAGTCCCCTGGAAAGGTAATAAGGCATTCTTTTAAGAGGGTAATGGAACGTGGGTTCAAATCCCACCAACCTGCTTATAAGACGCAGCGAAAGCTATGTAGAGTTGGGCTGAGAGGTACCTCTATGGGGTAGGAGGCCCCACAGGTAACGCCTGCCTATAAGACAGGGCGAAAGCCTCGCAGGGTTGGGCTAGGGTCCCGGGCAAGGAGGTTGGCATTTCCGGCAGGGGGCTGGAAGCCCAGAGGGAGCTTCAACAGGGGTTGGGATCCCTCTGACTAGTGCCTGTGATAGCGCACGATCACACTCACTAGTCTCTTGGGAAGATGGGAACTTTTCCGAGCAAGAAGCCCATCCCACAAAAGACACCTTTGGGATGTATCCTAAGACATTGGAAAGATCTGGGGGGTGATCCTTTAACTCGTAAACAATTAATTGAATATTGCAATCATTGGTGGCCAATGTATCTATTGGAAAGTGGGGAGAAATGGCCAGAAAATGAGACATTGCAATATAATACCATCTTGCAATTAATGTTGTTTTGTAAAAAGGGAAGGTAAATGGGAGGAAGTGGCATATGTTGATTTGTTCTTTACATTGTGGAATCATCCAGAGTGGCAGAAACAGCATGAGATATGTCCCCAAAATTCTATGGCAATGGTTTTGAAAGGAGGAAAATGTGATGAGAACTTGAAAAAGTGTTGTTCTACTTGTGATACTAGATACTTTGCTTGATGAAACTGACAAGAAAATGGTATGGAATACAGCCAGAAGGCAGGTGCAGGGAGCAAATGCTGATGGGGATTTACAGGGGACAGTGGATCAGAATTTTCCATCTACAAATCCTGAGTGGGACCCTAATCAACTGGGACCCAGGGGAATGTTGACTAGATATCAGAGGTGGATATATTTGGAGTAAGACATGCAATGCTGTGCTGGTTTTGGCTGAGAAGGGGTTAATTCTCCTCCCTGTGGGGGTCACCTACCTTTCCAGCTTCCCGTGCTCTGCCACGTGGCGGGGTGGGGGCTGGGAGGGGCAGGGCCATGGTGGGGACGGCTGACCCCGACTGGCCAATGGCAGGTTCGTGCCATACCATGTGACACCATGACCAGTATATTGAGGGGGGGCAGTGGCAGCGCGGAGGCGGCGCGGCGTCGGGTCGGCGGGTGGCTGCGGCGCGTGTGGTTTGTTTCGGCGGTTCGTTCCCCCTCTCCCCTCCCTTCCCCCGGGGCTTTGCGCCTCTCGTTGTTCTCCTTTACATTGCATTTCTATTGTTGTTTCTTTTAATTTTCATTATTAAACTGTTCTTATCCCAACCCACGAGCGTTACCCTTCTGATTCTCTCCCCCATCTACCGGTGGGGGAGTGAGCGAGCGACTGTGTGGGGCTGAGCTGCCGGCTAAACCACGACAAATGCCCAAAGCAATAAATTGGTCAAAAATTTATTAAGTGAGACAAGAATTCCTTTATGGAAAGACTGAAGGTGACTGCCAGAAAATATACTAATTTGGACCCAGAAAAAACAGAAGCAGCAATTCAATTGGCCTCTATATTCATGGGAAGGACCTGAATCTAGAGATTTGCGTAAAATGCTTGAAGTAGCTTGGCGGGAAGGAGACCGGGGGAATCAACCCTAGCTGAACACCTGGTTACATTGAAGCTAGGGAATGAAGAAATAGAATTTTTGGTAGATACCACTTATTCGGTATTGAATACATGTAAAGGGAAATTTAGTCATAAATCAGTAGATGTTGGTGCGACAGGGCAGAAAGAAAACTGGCCTTTCTTAGAGCCATTAAAGTTTAAATTGGGGAAACAATGGGTAACTCACCAGTTTCTGTATATGCCTGAATGCCCACTACCTCTGTTAGGACGAGATCGATTAAATAAATTAGATGCACAAATAACTTTTAAAGATGGAGAGATTAAATTACTAATACCAGAATCAAAAGCCGTAGAGGCAAGAGTGTTTATGTTACAGGATTCCTCCAGGGAGGAACAGATTCCCGAAGAAGTGGAAAATGCAGTAATTCCTTTGGTTTGGGCAAGCGAAGTCCTGGGATGATCTAAATTGGCAGAGGTGGTAAAAGAAATGTTAAAACCTGGAGCCAAGCCGGTAAGACAAAAACAATACCCTATTAAGTGAGAGGCTCGAAAAGAATTAGAGGGGTTAATTATAAAATTTTTCAAATTATGAGCTTTTGGTGGAACGTGACTCAGAATATAATACTCCTATATTGCCAGTAAGGAAATATGGAGGCAAAGAATATGAACTAGTTCAGGATTTAAGGGCCATAAATCAGATAGTCCAAGATACACACCCAGTAGTGGCTAATCCATACACTTTACTGACCTCTTTAAAAGAGGAACATAAATGGTTTACTGTACTAGTTTTGAAGGATGCCTTCTTTTGCATACCTCTGGACATAAAAAGCCAAAGCATATTTGCTTTTGAATGGAAAAGCCCCACCACAGGACGAAAGACACAGCTAACAAGGACTGTACTTCCACAAGGATTTAAAAATAGCCCTATGATATTTGGGAATCAGTGGGCAAAAGAATTAGAAATATGGAAAAGACAGAACCAAGGGAGAGGCCTATTGTTACAGTATGTGGATGACATTCTGATAGCGGCAGAAAGTAAAATGTTTTGAAATTACTATCAGCTTATTAAATTTTCTGGGCTGGGGAGGATACAGAGTTTCCAGAAACAAAGCCCAAATAGGAAAAGAAGCAGTGATTTATTTGGGTTTTGAGATATCTCAAGGACAGACACTTAGGAAATGAAAGGAAGGAAGCTATTTGTCAGATCCCCGAGCCTTGCAGCCCGAGGGAACTGAGAGCCTTTCTGAGGATGATTGGATGGTGTCGGCTCTGGATTCTGAATTATGGACTGTATGTGAAGCCACTATATGAAGCTTTAAGAGAATCTAAAGATCGGTATCTGACTTGGACACCTGAGTGCCAGAAATCATTCAAAGAACTTAAAAAGGCACTAATGAGGGCCCCTGTATTGGGTTTACCTGATCTGACCAAACCTTTTGAGTTGTTTGTACATGAAAGGCAACATCTGGCCCTTGGAGTGCTGGCACAATGGTTGGGATTCTGGAGGCGGCCAGTGGGATACTTTTCCAAACAACTTGATAATGTGAGTAAAGGATGGCAGGGGTGTTTGCGTGCTGTGGCAGCAACAGTATTGCTGATCCAAGAAGCTCGAAAACTGACCATGGGTCAAAAGATGGTGGTATATGTACCACACATGGTAATAACTGTCTTAGAGCAAAAGGGGGGTCATTGGTTATCCCCCAGCAGAATGCTGAAATATCAGGTTGTCTTATTGGAACAAAATGATACAGAATTAAAAACCACAGCAATTGTTAATCCAGCAATGTCCTTGTCAGCAGAAAATCTGATGGGAAAGTTAGAACATGATTGCCTGCTAACTATTGAACAAGTCTGTTCCAGCAGACCGGACCTGAGAGATGAACCTCTGGAAAATCCTGATCTGGAATTGTTCACAGATGGAAGCAGCTTTGTGCAAGAAGGGAAGCGAATGGCCGGATATGCTGTCGTTACCACCACCAAGGTAATGGAGTCAGGGACGCTGCCTGCACACACCTCAGCACAGAAAGCAGAACTGGTGGCATTGACGCAGGCTCAGCTAATGGCAGAATGACAGAGGGTAAATATTTGGACTGATTCCAAATATGCATTTGGTGTGATCCATGCTCATGGAGCTATTTGGAAGGAAAAAGGACTGCTATCAGCCCAAGGATCATCGATAAAGCATAAAGAAGAAATTCTCCAACTTCTGGAAGATGTGCAGAAACCAAAAGAAGTGGTGGTAAGGCGTTGCAAAGCTCATCAATTCGGTCAGACGGCTGTAAACATGTATACAACCACCAGAGACCACCAGGGACCACTGGAGATGCCCCTCAGCTTTTAAGGATGCATGCGCAATGACTGTAAATATGATAATTAGTTCCAGGAAATTTGATGCATATGTATGTAACCAGACAATATAAGTTTTGGTTGATGTAATCTGCGGTATGCACATTAGGAGGAGGGATCCCCTGTGCATCCGGCACCGTGAATAAAGAATGCCTGCCTTTTAACATTACATTGGTGTTATGAGGTTTATTCCCGATTTCAGTGACATGTCCAGCCGAATATTGAAAGTGTCCAATGTGGCTGAGTCAACCCCTTCCCTGGGGAGATTATTCCAATGGTGACTGTCCTCACTGTGAAAAATTTTCCTCTTGTGTCCAATCGGAATCTCCCCGAGAGCAACTAGTGTCCATCCCCCTTGTCCTCTCCATGTGACTCCTTGTAAAAAGGGAGTCTCCATCTTCTTTGTAGCTACCCCTTAAGTACTGGTACGTGGTGATGAGATCCCCTCTGAGCCTCCTTTTCTCAAGGCTGAACAAACCCAGCTCTCCCAGCCTATCCTCGTATGGCAGCTTCCCAGTCCTTTGATCATCTTGGTGGCCCTTCTCTGGACCCCTTCCAGCCTGTCCACGTACTTTTTGTATAGTGGGGACCAGAACTGCACACAGTACTCCAGGTGTGGCCTGACAAGCGCTGAGTAGAGCGGGTGTCATGGTTTTAGCTGGGATAGAGTCAATTTTCTTCACTCTAGCTGGCATAGTGCTGTGCTTTGGACTTAGTATGAGAATAATGTTGATAACACACCAATGTTTTAGTTGTTGCTGGGTAGTGCTTGTACTAGTCAAGGACTTTTTTAGCTTCCCACGCTCTGCCGGGTGCACAAGAAGCCGGGAGGGGAGGGGGCACAGCTAAGAGAGTGGATTCAAACCAGCCAAAGGGATATTCCATATCATGTGATGTCATGTCCAGTATATTAATTGGGGGGATCTGGCCGGGAGGGAGCAACTGCAGCTTGGAGACTGGCGTCATCAGTCGGTGTGTGGTGAGTGGTTGCATCACTTGTTTGTTTTTCCTCCTCCTGAGGGTTCAGCTCTCTCTCGTTATTTTCTTTTTCATTATATTACTATTATTATTACTGTTTTATAGTAATTATTAAACTGTTCTTATCTCAATCCATGAGTTTTCTTACTTTGGCCCTTCCGATTCTCTCCCCTGTCCCACAGGGGTGGGGGGAAGTAAGCGAGTGGCTGTGTGGTGTTTAGTTGCTGACTGGGGCTAAACCACGACAGTCCTTTTTGGTGCCTAACATGGGGCACGAAGGGTTTGAAATAATAACAGTTGGTGGTCACAGCATTGATTCATCTGTTTTCAATATTAGTTTATCCAATCTACACCATGCTGATTTTGAAGTACATGTTAAAGATTGCTGTTGGGTTTTATAGTTTGCTGTACTCTGCAGTGATTAGAGATGTTTTGCCTCAGAGATTTGTTATTAAAACACTGGCCTTGAGCTTTATTGGTTATTTGGGTCTTGCATGGAAGCCGTTACTGTACTTCGGCTACCACCTCATGGTACCTCTAAACCTCCCCTGACGCAGCTTGAAGCCATTTCCTCTTGTTCCATCACTAATGACTTGGGAAAAGAGACCAACCCCCCCCTCACTCCAGCCCCTCTCAGGCAGCTGCAGAGAGCGAGAAGGTCTCCCCTCAGCCTCCTCTTCTCTAGGCTAAACCCCCCCAGCTCCCTCAGCCGCCCCCCAGCACACTTGTTCTCCAGACCCTGCCCCAGCTCCGTTGCCCTTCTCTGGACACGCTCCAGCCCCTCAAGGGCCTTCTTGTCCTGAGAGGCCCAAAACTGGACACAATATTCAAGGTGGGGCCTCACCAGTGCCGAGCACAGGGGCACCATCCCTGCCCTGCTCCTGCTGGCCACACCATTCCTGATACAAGCCTGGGTGCTGTTGGCCTTCTAGGCCACCTGGGCACACTGCTGTCAAGATATTTAGTTGCTGTGGGTTGTCATGAGGTTATTTCAGGGGTACAGAGCCAGGGCAGGAACAGGGAGCTGGGAAAGGGACATGGTATGGGTGTCTTAGAGGTGAGCAGGGGTGTTGGGAATGTTCTAGCTGTCACTGAGGGGCCCTGTAGGCTGGGCAGGACTGGGGGAGGGGGGGATTTCAAGCTGCCACTGAAATAGAGTGAAAGTCTCTCAATAGCTATATAGCATAATATTCTAGGGAAACTGATATTCAGTTCTCCGGTGAACTGAACTGATCCAGCATTTGCTTGTTGTATAAGGGCAGAGAAGCATTGCACTGGGTTGGATAACCTGACTTCTATTTATTCTCCATTTTTTCATGGTTTCCTCAAACTAATTTCAAGAAAAGGAACAATTCTTCCAAATCAGGGGAGGAAAAAAGTAATTCTCAATTCTATGAGGGGGACATTAAAAATGGCACTGTCCTTCTGATTACATATTTTAAAAAGTGCATTTTCAACATGTTATTCTCCACATCATTTTCCTAAGATCCCTATCTGTATCTAACTTTTTCAGCCTGAGTTACTAATCAGAGCCTTTCAAGAATTAGTTTTGGCTAAGAGGAAAAAAAAAAACATTTTGAGCTTCCTGGTGTGTACTGCTCATCCCCCTGCTTTAGGCTTTTCTGCCATGTAGTTCACTGAGCAGCTCCTATTGGCTTCAGCAGCTCCAAGAACAGGACTTTGGTGTCAGACAGTATCTCCACAACAGAGTTGCCTGGAAATCTGTGCGTACCAACAAAGACCTGTCCTGGAAACAAAATATTTTGGTCCAGGTAGACTTTACCACTGAATTTCCTGGGTCAGAGTGCTATCCCGAAAAGTGGGTTCATTCGCCTGGTGTGCAAAATGCCAAACTATGCACAGAGTGGAGGTATTTTATTTGATTCATTTTTGTGCAAAGATGGGTGCTAGGTGGTAACCCACAAAGCCAGCACCCCGCACCGAGAAACTACAAGGCATTTATACAGTTAAATGTGTCAGTCACAGCTAATATTCACGTGCCTCAGCTAATAATTGGTTAATTTCTTTCTCACTTCAATGTAAAGGTACAGCTCACTTTTAATTTGCCACCCATGCTCAGAGAGTAAGGGACTTACTAAAGGGGGAGGGCGGTTCCTGGCCTATGGACCCGATTTTTAGTATTATAATGAGGATATTTCCCCTACTGGGCACTTTGTCTTAGTTCTTATCAACATCCCAATTAGTTGGTCTCCTTGACTACAACGCTTTATCACCCCATTCTCAGAGGCTTCTTGAGGCGGGATGTTTGCTTTGATCAGTCTCTCAGCTCTCCTCAAGGGTATAGTCGAAAAACAAGTGCTTCCTTATCTCTCAGTTTCCATCTCTGGCCCTCAACTTCTGTTTTGCCAGGCTCGCATAGTTCATTGTTATGTCTTTAGCAGGCAATTCCAAAAATTCAGTTTTCTTAGGGATATCAAGAGTAGGTGTATCCTGTTCATGAGGTTGGAACCTGTTCCTGAAGCATCCTATTTACTTCTGTTCCCTGGGCACATGTATGGGACATCTACCCCAGGTCAGCTAAAGCATGTGTGTGGGTTGAATTGTTTTACTTTTTTACCCAGACTGACACCTCCTAAAGTGTCACATGGTGGTAAGACATTGCTCTCTGCTGGAAAAATGAACAGAGAAACTGGACCAAGCCTGAGGTCCCCTCCTGTCCCCCAGGGCACAGATGTGACAAGACAAAGTGGCCGGCAGCAAAGCTGACATCTACCACAGCTTCTTTCCAGCCTTCCATACTCCCTGCAACTAGCTGGGCTGCCTGGCTGAGGAGATAAACAGTGCCTTTTTTTTACACACTGATGTCCTATTGAGTCACCAGAGGTGGAAATGAGACTACTAAGAAAGGTGCAAACTATCTTCATTCCTATTGGAAGTCCTTTGTTAACAGTTAACTTGCAAGGCTAATTCAGGATCACAGAGTTGTCAGCATGGTTAACCTCTTTACTGCTGATCACCACACCTGGAAAGTAGCACTAATACTGCCACAGAGCATGAACTTTGTCACCTTTTGGTACTTCTACTCAGCAGGCAGACTGTGTGCTTTGGCACCGGCATTACTCTGAGCTGTAGGGCTGCTTCCTCTATTTGGCCATAGACTTGTGAGTTCAGCAGCTAAAACCAGTGGGACTCCAAGCTGCAGTCTAGGGAAACCCCTGCATTTCTTCTGTAGTTGAGCAATCTGGGAGTGTTGTAAGGGGCCTCAGGCAAGAATGCACTCAAGGAAATAATCTTCCCAAGCCTGATGGGGAATGTCCTGGAGGGATGCAAACAACCTAGCAGCAGGCGCCAGTCCTAACCAAGACAAAAGGAACTAAGGACATCATCTAGATAAGAGTCAGAACACCAGTTGACACCAACACACCTTGCAACACACTGTGACAAGATTACTCGATGGGCCAACTCATGACCATATGTGGAAGAAGGACTCCACATATGGAGTTCATGGAAAGGACACAAAAAAACACCCCTTCAACAAATCACTAGGGTCCACCAGAGACCACCTGATACCTCTTCAGGAGCTCCTAAGGGACTTAAAATGCACGGGTAATTAAGATGCAGTATTATAATTAGTTCCAGGAAATCTAATGCATATGCATATAACTGAGCAATATAAGCTTTGTCCATCGTGACTTGTGGTATGCATGCTAGGAGGAATTATCCCCCGTGCATCAGGTGCCATAATAAAGAATGCCTGCTTCTTAATACTACATTGGTGTTAAGGAGTTTTATTCCCGATTTTGGTGACAGGAGCAGTAGCTCTCTTGAAACTGTTAATGACTCTGCAAGAATTTAGGTGAACAGAGCAAGTATTAGAAACATAGTTTTCCATATAAAATCAGTGCCATGATTCTTGCACAGTCCTGTAGAGTTCTTTTAACTTTTATTTCCTTTTTTCCCACTGTGACTGCTCTTTGGTGGAACATGGTCTAACAGTCTTCAGAACTAGCATGAGATGGAAGAAACTCCCCAGAAGGAAGATATAGATTAATTTACCCATGTTGAAAAAACAAATCCTCTCAGTATCCATGAGGAAGTGCTTGGCTTCTGTGAGGGTTTCTGTGAGAGAAAACTCCTTGCAAAACTTGTCCATGTGTTACAGGAGAGCTAATGGGCAGATTGCAACTGCATTTGATTCCCTGGAACTATTGGGAGGAAGGGAAGAGAGAGTGTTAAAACATTTCCAGACTATCTCCATGAAGACCTTTTCTTCCTAGGCTTGATGCCAGGTTCTCACAAGAGCCTTCATTTTGAAATGGGGTTGTTTCCCTGGAGGGTAGCTTGATAGAAGTCAGGTTTTTTAGGTTTGTGGTTGTGTGTTTTGTTTTGTTTGGTTTTTAATTTTAAATGTAATATTAAAAGACAAAGAAGCAAATTATCTGCCTTGGTGCCGATGGTACGTCAAAGATTGCAAAGCCCAGGTGCTCTCTTACTGCGAAGTGGATGATTTATAGAAAATTGTAGGCAGAACACATGCATGTTCTGGCAGCTGTAAAGACAGTCCCTCCTTAAATTTGCTAAATCCAACAGTGCTCCTTCTGCCCAGAAATTATTCTTCGTCCTATTTCTTACAACCCTTTGTTGAAGGAAGAGGGGAAGGATGGAAAGGGAAGGAGGGATAAGAATTTGGTCCTGTTTAGTAATCAACTTGTACAGCTCAAAGAAAGAGTTAATGGGAGAGACCCTGTTTGTGTGCTTTGTAATCACTACAATTTGGTCTGTAACTGAGCTGGTATAGTTTTAAGAATAAAGTTCTAATGTACATGATCTCTTCTGTGGCCAATAAAATCTGGGCTCCTTTAAGATTATCTCAGCTTTACCACTCGGATAAAACTTCCTCAGACCGGAGGAGGGATAGTCTCCTTCACTGTGACAGAAGCTTTATGGTTCTACTCTCTCTTCCATCCATATAAATTGCAGTGCTTGAGGGCTCAAGAAATCCCAGCAATGTTCCAGTACTAGTCATGCCCTTATGCTCAAATTGTTTTTTGCCTCACTCCCATACATTGTTTTGGTGAGTATGCATATAGCCCCTAATCTCCCTCTGCATGCACGCACATGCTCTCCAGTGCTAGATGTAAAACTGGAAAGAATTTGATGGTGCTGTAGGAGGAAGCGTGTGTGTGGGAAGATGTGCAAAAGAGGTACCTCGGGACAATGATTATTATTAATGCAAGCAACACTAAATAAAAATTCAGAATAAGGCAGCTTTGTCTTTGGTTTTTTACCTCCATCACAATGACACCATTTCATGATGAACCTTGATTGTTACTTTCTACAGTTTTAAATGATCAGTCACAAAAGCACAGAAACTTGGGGTTGGAAGGCCTGTTGTTTTAAATAGGATTACTTATTTTATTTTGCAGCCAAAACAGTTCACAAATCTAGGGAATATTTTTGGTGCTTGGTAGTATTCTTCTACATGCTTATGAGACAAAAAAAAAAAAAAGGACCCTGTCTTTATTTCTGGGAGAAGACTTCAAAATATATGCCAGAAATGGACAATTTGAGGTTTTTTTCTCTACATCAAATGTAAGTTGGAAGGGGAATTTGAAACTGGCCACATGGTAGATCTGGTTTTATATTTTGCAACCTCCAGCACCCATTATGCCTCCACCCCATTTTATAAGGTAAAAACCCTTGCTTAGGGAAAAATAGCTTCTAGATGTATGTGTCTGAGGGATCACCTCAGGGGCAGATCTGCACGCAGAAACCATTTTTTACCGTGGCTGGAAGAGAGCTATGACTTAGCATAGCGCTCCTCCCGAGCAGCAACCCCAGCACTGTAGGAGCTGCTGAGCGTCCCTGTGCAGGAAGCTTTGGGAATGCAACAGCTTGGAAGGGGCTCTTCAGATCTTTCCCCCTTCTCCTCCTTCCTGGCCAGTGAGTGACTCAGTGCCCCAAACCTTAAATTTTTGTTATAATCTTCCTCCTTTTAATCTCCTTCATTTTCAACACCTCCCATCTCTACCATCTTCTCTTACATCTGTTCTGCCTCATAGATCTCTTTCTTCTTTTCATTCTTTCTTCCCTCCTCTCCCATCTCACTCCTCCTCTTGCTCTTTCCTCGTCTGTTTTCTTTCTTTTTCCTCCTCTTCCCCTACACGTTGTTGTTAGAAAATATTCTTGCACCTCCTGGTGCTCTTGCATTTTGTGTGGTAGGAGAGATTTTCTTCTTTCTTTCTCTCCCCTTGGTAGATCATTATTCAGAGACACAAAATGTATGTGAGAGACGGATATCTCAGGTCATCCGCAGTAAAACAGTGAAAGAAAGGGGGGGGGAGGATCAGGGAAAAGATGGCGATCCTCCATTGCCTGCCAAGGAGCACGAGACTCACAAAGCAACTTCCAAAGCAATAACAAGAAGAGCTAGGCAGAGAGGAGGAGGTGGCAGCGGCATCGGGACGCTCCTGTAAGTTCTTGCAAATAAAACCCATCTCTGATTTGGCATGAGAGAGATTCTCTCATTCGTGTGTGTATGCCGTTTTCACCATATTTCTGTGAAATCCATTCATTCGGCCAGGGGAAGAAAGAGGAAGAAAGGAAAAAAAAAGCAAAGAAAAAAAAGCGGCGTGATTTGTTTGAGAGAGAGGTCTCTTGCATGAAGGAGGAGGTGCTGGTAGTGGGAGGAGGAAAGCGGTTAATTAATTTTTTGTTGTTACATTAAAGGGGGATATGGAGAGATGTGAGATACGAGCAGAGCTTTTTTGGGGGTGGGTGTGTGTGTGTGTCTCTCTCTCTTTCTCTATGTCTGGATGGTGCTCTGTGCGTGATTTGGATCAGAGACGGGAGGGCCACAGAGGAAAGAAAAGCTCCGTGCTGGCACGACTCAGGCAATCGGGTGACCTTCTTTCTGTCTTTGTGTTTTTCCCTCTCCCCCCCTTCTCGTCCCTCACACAGATATTTATGCTCCCCCCCTCCCGACATTAGGATGTGAGGGCTTCTGGCTTCGTCTTGGGTGTGCGTGCGTGGCAGTGGTTTCTTTGAAGGACATTGTTTGGAGGACGACAGCGTTCAGCTGGAGAGCAGAAGCCATTACGCACGCTTTTCCTCCCTTTTCGAGAAAGAGAAGGGAAGAAAGGAAGAAACCCCCTTCTTGTTCGGTCCCCCGATGTCTCTATCTCTCAGACAAGGAAGGGTTTTTCTCCTGCACCTTTCTCCATCACCCACAGCAACTTTCTTTCTTGTCTATCTCCCTCTTTCCATTTCTTTATCTCCCTGTCCTCCATTTGTTAACTGTTTACTTTGGTTTCAGTTTAGACTCCACAACACAAAGCTTCTCTTCCATACACGCATGCGGGCTACAGTCTTTTTATGTCTTGGAGTAACCCCCCCCCCCCCCGCTTCTTAACATTGTGGTTTCTATCCTACACGCGAATCATCCTGGAGTTTCCTATAGATGTGATCTGTTAAAACCCCCGCCCCCGGCCGCCGCCAAGGGGCGGGGGAGCTTTGCATTCGTTTTCTAATGTTTGGAAACAGAAAGACCTTCAAGTTTGAGTGCTTTCTACTGCTGTTTTTGTGTGACTCTGTGTGTGTTATGAAGCTGCTTGCATGTATAAGAGGAAGTGACTAATTTGGCAGAGAGCTGTGATCTGAGTCAGGTAAGCCATGTCATGTTCTCTAGCTACACCAGAAAATGGAGGAGAGCAAGCCGGCTTCCAGTAGACAAGCTGAGATGGGAAGTGCTCCTAACATTATGGATCTCTCCATTTAAAAAAAAAAATTAAGCTTTGCTGGAAATTCCTCCCCCCCGGATTTCTTAATTTTTTTCAATGTACAAGACTGTGATGGGTATTCTTTCTGATTTCATGCTATCAGGAAATGAGAACTGGAGGAAATGAGAACTGGAGGAAATGAGAACTGGAGGAAATTTCCTGGATTGTCCTTCACATAGAGGAAAAACTTATTTTGTTGTTTTTAACTCTTATGCTTCCATGTTGAGGTCACTTTTCTATATATTTTTAATTGGTTAAAGTTAATAGGATTTAAGGATTTGATCAGTTAGCTAAAGAAATAGCGTGTGTGTAATACATTTAATATTTGGAGGCAAGTATTTGTAGCCTGAGGCTGCTCAGGTTTTTCCAGAGAACACTGAAATCTCATTCTTTATGTGGTGACAATGGCCTGAGTTTTGGCATTTTACCTTCTGATGCTCAAAAGCATTCTTTTTTTCTGGATGTGCTTTAATATGGAACATTTTCCTTCACTCCCTAGGTTGCATATTTATAATACTGGAAAGCTTTCAGGAGGCTTCTCAGTACCATAAAATGCATAATTCCTTGCGGTGGGTGTGTGTGTGGAATGGCAACTTTCATGGTGCTCTTTTTTGGTGTCTTACAATATGCTTTTTTTGAAAAACATAACAAGGATGTTGCTGGAAGCTTTTGTGTCATGGCAGTTGAACAGGAAGTCTTTTTTTTTTTTTTTTTAAACCTACCTTTTAATCTGGAATAGTTTAGGGTAGTCTCACACGTGGCCTTTTTTTCCCCACCAACATCAATTGCACATTGGTTGCATAGTAGATTCAGTTCCTCAGAATTTCAAATTAAATGCTTTAGTGTCTGAGCATCTTAAAGTGCAACTCCATGAGGAAAGTATCAGATGGAATACTCAGAAGAGCTTGAGAGGAAATGTGAAATATAGATGTATGTATGGTAGAATGAATACAAGTAACCATGCTTCCATCAAGAATAGAAAGATGGTAGTGGTTAGTGATGAATTCCAGCTGCTGCAAGGTTAAAATGAATGCTCATTTTATTTTGTCTAGCAAGAAATTGTTCTGTATGTAATATAACATACTTTGAAAATATATTGCATTATCAGTTATGTACTTCTTAAGTTCTGATTGCAGATGTGTCACCCAAATTACTGAGAAACTATAGTTATCTCCATATCTTTGAGATAAAGTCCTTTGTGAGGTGGGCCATGGAATGTACAATTTCATATATGTTTAATGTAACGCTGCGACTGAGTGAAGAGGGACAAATTAACTGTTTTTTCCTGATGTGATGGTGATGGATGCAATTTGCCAATCTTAGTAAGGGCCTAAATCAGCACCCGTTGAAGGAAATTAAAGGTTCCTCACTGAACTGTGCTGGTTTGGGTCAGATTCTAAATGTCCATCCTCTCTGTTATGTATAGAGTATTCTTAGATATTTATCTTTATTTTGTATTGTGAATTGCCTCATATTTTGAGGGATCAACTCAGTGCTAGTACTATAATTCCTCACACCTGGTGACAGACACCCTAGAAAACCAAAGGTCATCACAACAGATATAATGTTTGAGTTGTGGTGCATGTGGTTTCATTTCCATAAGGGTGTTCTTCCTTGTTCTCTAAAGAGATTTCAGTCTTAGTCTCATAATTACTGCTAATGATGTTGCTCGCTGTAATTATACCCAGACTGAAACTGGTTTACCTTGCTGTCAGAAGACTAGTTAAGAGACTTTTTTTTACTAATTTTACAAAGCAGTGAGCTAAAGGAACTTTGGGAAGATGGTATTGAAAAATGCTAGTCACCGTTAGTTCATGAATTTTGCAATTGACATTAATTTTTTATTACAAACCATTGGTTTGAACCAGCTTTTGATTTGTGGCCATTCAGAAACTTTCCACAGTTTTAGAAAATTTGCATTCATAATTTATTCTATAGTATATGAACTTGAATTTCTTGATTACCTTTTTTAGGCCCATTAGAAATAGTCCACAGATCACCACTTAAAAACAGTACCTTAAACAATTGATTTCCTTATATGTTACCATTAGACTTGTAATTAATTACATTACTGAGAAACGTCAGATTTAAAAGGTCACACTTAGCATTTATTCCATCAATTTGAAATTATATTTTTATATGTGGGGGAAAGTAAAAAATGTTGTGTATGGGCGGTTAGGATATGAAGAATGCAAGTACATAATTGGATGATGGATGGAAAGTAGAGCTACTGCAAACAGAAGTATTGGGGGTTGTTTGTTTGGGTCTTTTTGAAGTATTATTATAATTCACTAAAGATAGAACCAAATTTAATGGTGTTGTGGCCTTTGACTTAAAGGAAGATTGATGGTTGGAAGCCATGAGTGGATCGTAAGATAGTTAGCTAAGAAATATTGGATGGGAATTGTAATATCTGTCAAATGTCCAAACATATATGTAGAGTATGTTTGGCCATAAGGAATGGACAAGTTGAATTTTTAGACTTACAGAGGAAATTGGAAGCACACCAATTTTATTATAGTACAAGCTACAGTTTGAGGAAGGTTACTTAGGAAAAAACCCTCAGATATTTCTTAAAGTTTGGAACTCCCAGAAACAGGTATAAATACTCTATTCCTCCAATGGGTTTTGGTTTACAAATAAAACCTGTAGGATTACAATATTATTTGAGATTGTTCTAATTTGCAGTAATACTTTCTCTGCGTGTTCTGGCAGATAACTTCTCAAATAAGCAAAACAGTGCTTCGTAGTATGAAACTGTGGGGGAAGGACTTAAATCTGTGAAACTGGTGAATAGCTATGTAATATTAATTAGCTAGCTTTTTACTGTTATGAAACCATCACTAACCAAATGTACAGACAAAAAATATAGATGTATAATTTAAAAAAAAAAACCAACCCACTGAAATAGTAAAAAGAATAATTTGAAATATTGCAGAAGAAGGAGATCCTCTTTTGATAGATCAGGAACAGTTTACAAAGAACATTAAGCTGTAAAATGTTTTTATGTTTTAGTTATTTTGTTCTAGATGTTGTTTTGTACTTATAGTGCATCATAGTAGGAAGTCATATAAACATTTTAATGGAAGATTCTCTATTGGACTGAAAGAGTCCATTTTGTAAACTTGTTACAGATAAAAACTATTCTGCTAGTGACAAAACTGAATGGTTTGCTTAACACTGTTGTGGGTTAGCCTTGGCAAAGGGCCAAACACCCACCCAGCTGCTCCCTCCCTCTCCTCAGTGGGATGGGGGGGAGAATAGGATGAGAAGGCTTGTGGGTCAAGATAAAGACAAGGAGATTGCGTACCAATTGCCATCATGGGCAAAACAGAATCGACTTGGGGAAAATAAATTTAAGTTATTGCCAATTAAAATAGATTTGGGTAGTGAGAAACAAAAAGAGAAACATTAAAACAACACCTTTCCTCCCCCTCTTTCCCATGCCTAGCTTCACTCCTTCATTCCAGACTCCTCTACTCCCCATGAGCAGCGCAAGGGGCTGTATGGTCAGTACATAACATTTCCTCTCTGCTGTTCCTTCCCTTTCATACTTTTCTCCTGCTCTGGTGTGGGCTCTCCTACAGGCTGCAGTCCTTCAGGAAAAAAGTCTGCTCCAGCATGGGTTCTCCACGGGCCACAGTTCCTTCACAAAATATCCATCTGTCCTGGCATGGATTCTCTACGGGCTGCTGTGAATATTTGCTTTAGTGCCATGGAGATGACTACTCCTCCTTCTCACACAGAGGTGCCACAAATTCTTTAATCAAGGAGGTGGAGAAGGTGGTGTGATGCTGCTGGCAGATGTGGTTAACATTATAAACAGTTGAATGTCAGCATAGTACTCCTCCAAACTTGTTGACTGTTGAAAATAAAATGTTCCAGAAGACCTAGGAGAACAGGAAGAGATAAAATAGCATAGTTTGTATGCCAGTACTGAAAGAAGAAAAGTGTGAGGAAGTGAGATGATTATCATAAGTTGAGCTACCTTGTTAGTTGTAGTGAAAAGGCTTTAATAGAAGTTTCTGAATGAGGGGATTTGATTTCTAAGAATAATTCAGTCTTCATTTATGTCCTGAGCTTTGGAAGTATTATTCTGCCTTTTAAGCTTGTGTTTGAGATACTGAATACATGAGTAAATAAAGAGTCAACTGAGATTATTTTGGGTTTTGTACTGTTTTGTTTTTTTAACTTCAGAAGTGGTAGCAAAGACTCCAAGTCTGCTACTCATGTCTTTAGTTTTATGAAGCTATCGCAGATGTTGCAGTACAAACTCAACTCTGAAGGGGTTTGAAAGAGGGGTTTTGAGATGGAGAAAGGAGAATCTTGTTTCCAGTTTAATCTATTTGAAACACTCAGGCTTGTATGTGGTTTTTATTTTAAAAAATAAGGTTTTTAATAAAATGCAAGAATGTTTTATTGTTTGTACAGTAGCTTGTTCAATTTGAGATGGTATTGTCTAATTATTGCCATGTCCTTTAAAATATTCTTGCCTAATCACTTATTGAAGAAACTTTTCTTTAAGTAATCTTTAAAAAAAAAATTTCCTCCCACCATGGGAGGTCATGTTTCCTTTGTAGTAATTTCTGAGATGTGATAGTTAACTGAACCTCAGTCCAAGATACAGCAATAAAAGCCATGCCTTCTGTTTCCCTTTGATCTAGAAACCATTTTTGAGTAGTCTTCATGATGTAATCATGGACAGTTGATTTCTAGAAGAAATATATTAAGTGATTGACTGGGGCTAAAAGTTTATTCTGTGAAGAGGAGGGAAAGGTCCTTCAAGGAAGACAAGCAGTTTGGGTCAGCATTAGTAGAAATAGAAAATAGGCCAAACTCTTCAGCAAAAATAAGACTAGGATAAGGCATGCCATAATTACATGTAGTGGAAACTTGTTGTTAATATAGTGATTGCATGGGATAGAGAGGTGGGAGAATGATTTTGCAAGAGAAAATAAAGCAGATATTACAAAGATTGATAAAGAAAGACAGAATTCAGTGTGCTCCTGATAATATGAAAGAGAAGATTTTGTATTGAAAGATACTAAAAATGGAATCTGGTGTTAACTGTTTCCATGATCTTGTGGAAAATAGGGGCTTCATTGCACTGGTTCAATGAGCAAAGTCTTTACTGATGATAATATTCTTAGGGTTCGGGTAGTTTTGCTTTGGGATGATACCAGTAATCATGGGAAGAAAGCATCATAGGGTAGTAGTGCTTGCTGGGAAGTAGATGGGTCATACTGCTGGAACACAATAAATCACACAATAAATCAGTTGCCATGATTAAAAACTGTGTCTTTGGGCCTCCTGCAAGAAGTAACAACTATGGTTCTTCTGCAAATTGTTCCCTGATCTCTGATTTTTGGCAAAAGAAAGAGGAGGATAGGGGAAGGAGATAGTGGAAATGTATATTACAGCAGCAAGTACATGTTTTTTCTGTAGCTTATTTATTAAATAAATGAAAATGCTAAGGGAAGACTGTATGTGCTTGTAGATTCAGGTCAAGAGTGAGTGCTGTTTGATATGCAGGGTGGTGTATTTTTAATTACTTGAAAGATGGTTGGTCTGCTGAAGGTTTTAATTTAATGTCAAGCTGGGAAAGGAATCATTAATATCAGGCTCACTGCAGTCTGGATGCCATTTCAGTTGTCTGGTAATGAAGCTAAAGAAAAAGCAAGTATTTTTTCTTTTCTGCCTTCTTCCTCTTGTTAATTTAATTCCATATTTTCTAACCCAGATTAGGCAGACATTCTAGAGTGACTGGTAAAGTTGATTAACTCACTTGGTGGTTGACTAACATTTTCTTCCTTCTTTATTTGAACAAAGTGGATGTTCCAGTCCAGGCTAGACTTGTGAGACTGCTTAGAGTGATGATCATAGAATCATTAAGGTTGGAAAAGACCTCTAGGATCATCAAGTCCAACCGTCAACCCAACACCACTATGTCTCCTAAACCATGCTCTGAAGTGCCACATCTATGTGTCTTTTAAATACCCCCAGGGATGTGACTCCCCCACCTCTCTGGGCAGCTTGTTGCAATATCTGACCACTCTTTCAGTAAAGAAATTTTCCTAATATCCAATCTAAACCTCCCCTGATGCAACTTGAGGCCATTTCCTCTCGTCCTATCGCTTGTTACTAGGGAGAAGAGACTGACCTCCACCTCACTACAGCTTCCTTTCAGGTAGTTGCAGAGAGTGATAAGGTCTCCCCTCAGCCTCCTCTTCTCCAGGCTAAACCCCCCCAGCTCCCTCAGCCGCTCCCCATCAGACCTGCTCTCTAGACTCTTCCCCAGCTCCGTTACCCTTCTCTGGACACGCTCCAGCACCTCAATGTCCTTCTTGTCCTGAGGGGCCCAAAACTGAACACAGTGCTTGAGGTATGGCCTCACCAGTGCTGAGTACAGGGGCACCATCCCTGCCCTGCTCCTGCTGGTCACACTATTCCTGATACAAGCCCGGGTGCTGTTGGCCTTCTTGGCCACCTGGGCACTGCTGGCTCATGCTCAGCCAGCTGTCAACCAACAAGCCTCTTGTGGTCTGTGCTGTAAATCAGATATGGATGTTTCTTTATCATTTCCAAAGATGATTTGTGTTGTGTTGGGCAGATTGCTTCTGTCCAGAACTTAGAGTGACCTCTGAATATTTATTTATTTAAACTTAAATTTGAATTCTTCAGATCCTTTCAGATTCAGCTATGGCCATGTGACTCTTCATAACTGGGTTTTAAGGGTCTCTGACCAACCACCTAAGAGACTAAAGAAGTAGTGGTCACCTCTGAAAATCTTGCTCTTAATTTGTTGCATTCCTTTAACCCTGGGTTGTGGTTTGGCTGACAACTCAGCCCCACACAGCTGCTCGCTCACTCCCCCACTGGCAGGATGGGGGAGAGAATCAGAAGGGTAAAGCTCGTGGGTTGAGATAAGAACAGTTTAATAATTAAAATGAAACAATAACAACAACAGCAGCAATAATAATGCAATGGAAAGGAAAACAATGAGAGGTGCAAAACCTGGGGCAGGGGGCAGAATAAACAACCAAAAGAAACCACACATGATGCAACCGCTCAACACCTGCTGACCCAATGCCACCAGTCCCCAAGCTGCAACTGCCCACCTGCGCCCCACCAACTGCCCTGGTTAATGTACTGGCCATGGTGTCACATGGTATGGAATGAATATCCCATTGGCCAGTTGGGGTAAGGTATCTTGGCTGTGGCCCCGCCCCTCCTGGTCTCTTGCCCACATGGCAGAGCATGGGAAGCTGGAAAGGTCCCTGACTATCACAGGCACTACAGTGAAGAGAATTAGCCCCTTCTCAGCCAAAACCAGCACATTCTCCACCCCTTATTCCATACCATTTACACCATGCCCAGGTCCCATACCATCCAATACAACCTTACCAACCACCACCCCTCCCCTTCCCATCCTTTAACATAATACACAGACATCATTCCCTCAGTTCATGGACCTTCCCTGTAAAATGTCCATTAACATGTCCATTGAGTTCACCCCGTCCATGACTCTGGGCTCCATCTGTTGTATCAGTCTTTCAGGGTGGAAGAGATGGTGTGTGTGGCATTGGGTTGCTGCATACCGAGTCAGTCTTCCTTCCATCACTGCTGCACTTTGCTTGTTTCACAGTTCATCTTCCATGAACTGGGAGATTTCTACTGTGATATCATTGATACAACATAGAGATGACACACAATATTATATAGCAGTTTGCATTGTGCCATTCAGTTCATTGGCTGTTTTTGCCCAAAATCAAATCCCCTTGAGGCACACACCGGACTCCTCCATCCTCCCGCATCACCCACCAAGTGCACCCAGGTCCTCAAGCAAAAGCAATCCCATGAAAGGGTTTGCCTTTGCCTGAGGCAGGAAGAACACAGACTGTTTTGCCCTGGATATTCTTTGCGTGCACTACAGGGACTCTATCCCCTTCCACAGTAAGTAAGGGTTCTGACTGGGCAGGGCCAGCTCGATTGGCAGATCCCCTCGTGTTGACTAACCACGTGGCTTTTGCTAAATGTGTATCCCAGTGCTTGAATGTTCCACCCCCACTTGCTCTTAGCGTAATTTTTAACAGTCCATTGTACCGTTCAATTTTCCCAGAGGCTGGTGCGTGATAGGGGATGTGATACACCCACTCAATGCCGTGCTCTTTGGCCAAGTCTCTATGAGGCTATTTCGGAAATGAGTCCCATAGTCTGACTCAATTCTCTCTGGGGTGCCATGTCGCCACAGGACTTGTTTTTCAAGACCCAGGATAGTGTTCTGGGCAGTGGCGTGGGGGACAGGATATGTTTCCAGCCAGCCGGTTGTTGTTTCTACCATTGTAAGCACATGGTGCTTGCCTTGACGGGTCTGTGGGAGTGTGATATAGTCAATTGGCCAGGCCTCCCCATATTTATATTTCAGCCATCGTCCCCCATACCACAGAGGCTTTACCTGCTTCGCTTGCTGGATTGCGGCGCACGTTTCACATTCGTGGATAGCCTGTGCAATAACATCCATGGTCAAGTCCACCCCTCGATCACAAGCCCACCTGTATGTTGCATCTCTCCCTTGATGGCCTGAGGTGTCATGGGCCCACCGAGCTAGAAATAGTTCACCCTTCTGTTGCCAGTCCAGATCCACCTCAGCCACTTCAATCTTGGCAGCCTGATCCACCTGCTGGTTGTTCCGATGTTCTTCAGTGGCCCGGATTTTGGGGACGTGAGCATCCACATGCCGTACCTTTACAACCAGGTTCTCTACCCGGGCAGCAATATCTTGCCACAATGTGGCGGCCCAGATGGGTTTGCCTCTGCGCTGCCAGTTGCTTTGCTTCCACTGCTGTAACCAGCCCCACAGGGCATTTGCCACCATCCAGGAGTCAGTATAGAGACAGAGCACTGGCCACTTTTCCCGTTCAGCAATGTCTAAGGCCAGCCAGATGGACTTTACCTCTGCAAACTGGCTCCATTCACCTTCTCCTTCAGCAGTTTCTGCTACTTGTCGTGTAGGACTCCATACAGCAGCCTTCCATCTCTGGTGCTTTCCCACAAGGCGACAGGACCCATCAGTGAACAGGGCATATCACTTTTCATCTTCTGGCAGTTTGTTATACGGTGGGGCTTCTTCAGCACATGTCACCTCCTCCTCTGGTGATAATCCAAAATCTTTGCCTTCTGGCCAGTCCAGAATCACTTCCAATATTCCTGGGCAACTGGGGTTTCCTACTCGAGCCCGCTGGGTGATCAGTGCAACCCATTTACTCCACGTAGCATCAGTTGCATGGTGTGTAGAGGGGACGTTTCCTTTAACATCCAAGCCCAGCACTGGCAGTCAGGGTGCCAGGAGCAGCTGTGCTTCGGTATCAACCACTTTTGAAGCAGCTCAAAACCCCTTCATATGCTGCCAATATCTCTTTTTCAGTTGGAGTATAGCGGGCTTCAGATCCTCCTTATCCCCAACTCCAAAACCCATGGGGTCGACCCCGGGTCTCCCCTGGCGCTTTCTGCCAGAGGCTGCAGGTAGGGCCATTCTCCCCGGCTGCAGTGTAGAGCACATTCTTTACATCTTGTCCTGCCCGGACTGGCCCAAGAGCTACTGCATGAGCTATCTCCTGTTTAACCTGTTCAAAGGCTTGTCGTTGCTCAGGGCCCCATTTGAAGTCATTCTACTTCCGGGTCACTTGATAGATAGGGCTTATGATCAGACTGTAATTTGGAAAGTGCATACTCCAAAAACCCACAACGCCCAAGAAAGCTTGTGTTTCCTTTTTGCTAGTTGGTGGAGACATGGCTGCTCTTTTGTTGATCACATCCATTGGACTCTGATGACATCCATCTTGCCATTTGATTCCTAAGAACTGGATCTCTTGTGCAGGTCCCTTCACCTTACTTTGTTTTATGGCAAAACCAGCTTTCAGAAGGATTTGGACTATTTTCTCTCCTTTCTCAAAAACTACTTCTGCTGTGTTGCCCCACACGATGATGTCATCAATGTATTGAAGGTGTTCTGGAGCTTCTCCCTGTTCCAGTACAGGCTGAATCAGTCCATGGCAAATGGTAGGACTGTGTTTCCACCCCTGGGGCAGTCGATTCCAGGTGTACTGGACGCCCCTCCATGTGAAAGCAAACTGTGGCCTGCACTCTGCTGCCAGAGGGATTGAGAAGAATGCATTAGCGATATCAGTTGTGGCATACCACTTGGCTGCCTTGGCCTCCAGTTCGTACTGAAGTTCTTGCATGTCTGGCACAGCAGCACTCAACGGTGGAGTGACTTCATTCAGGCCACGATAGTCTACTGTTAGCTTCCACTCCCATTAGACTTCCGCACTGGCCATATGGGACTGTTAAAGGGTGAGTGGGTCTTACTGAGGTCTTCTTGGCTCTCCAGTCAATGAATGAGTTCATGGATGGGAATCAGGGAGTCTCTGTTGGTGCAATATTGCCACCGGTGCACTGTTGTGGTGGCGATTGGCACCTGTTCTTCTTTGACCTTCAGCAACCCCACAAGAGAAGGGTCCTTTGAGAGACCGGGCAAGGTAGACAGCTGTTTAATTTCCTCCGTCTCCAAGGCAGCTACATCAAAAGCCCACCTGTAGCCTTTTGGGTCCTTGAAATACCCTCTCCTGAGGTAGTCTATGCCAAGGCTGCACGGAGCCTCTGGGCCAGTCACAATGGGGTGCTTTTGCCACTCATTCCCAGTTAGGCTCACTTCGGCCTCCAATACAGTTAGCTCTTGGGATCCCCCTGTCACTCCAGCAATGTTGATGGGTTCTGCCCCTATATAGTTTGATGGCATTAAGGTGCACTGTGCGCCGATGTCTACTAAAGCTTTATACTCCTGTGGGTTGGACGTGCCAGGCCATCGGATCCACACAGTCCAGTAAACCCGGTTATCCCTTTCCTCCACCCGGCTGGAGGCAGGGCCCCTCTAGTCTTGATCATGGCAGTCACAACTCACTTCCTGTAAATGGGAATCAAGAGTCCCTCTATTATGCTTAGAAATAAAATCAGCGCTTCTACTCCTCTGTCTGGGGACCTGCTCACTGGAAATTGGAGCATCAGCTTTCCTGGAAGAGCCTCCCTGAGTGACTGTTCTTCCTTGCAGTTCATGCACTCGTGCCTGTAGGGTCGAGGTGGGCTTGCCATCCCACTTGCTCATGTCCTCTCCGTGATCACGCAGGAAGAACCATAGGGTGGCCCGTGGTGTGTATCCTCTCCTTTTAGCCAAAGGACGCTTATTCCTAACAGCTGAGACACTACTCTGTAGAGGTGGGGAGTAGGACAGATCTTCTTTGAGTTGCTGGACCTCTCGGGACAGTTTCTCCACAGCAGAGATGAGTGAGGAAGAGATATTTGTTTTGTAATCCCGGAGTCTATCAATCACCTCTGCCACCGTTGGTGTCTCGTCATCTTTCCAGGACATGACTGCCAATGAGTTTGCATGCTTCGATGGTGCGCTCCGTACAAACTTCCACCACATGGGTCGTGTGCCCTCGGCTTCATCTGGATCTTTGGATGACCGTTGATCATCCAGGTCACCATAAATCACCTCAAGCGCAGCTAATTCCCCCAGATACTGGATGCCTTTCTCCATAGTTGTCCATTTTCCTAGACAATATTTAACATCTTCTTTAAAGGGATACCTTTCCTTCACTCCGGACAGGAGTCGCCTCCAGAGGCTGAGGGCTTGTGGTTTTTTCCCAATTGCTTTGTCAACGCCCCCTTCCCCAGAAAGGGATCCCAGTTGTTTGGCTTCTTTTCCCTCTAGTTCCAGGCTACTGGCCCCATTATCCCAGCATCGGAGCAGCCAGGTGGCAATGTGCTCACCTGAACGATGGCTGAAATTTTTTGCATATCTTGCAACTCGCTCAAGAACAGGGATTAGGTGGTCTCTATTTCATTTATGACTTCTTCCTCCTCTTCTCCTCATGACGGCCCTGCTTCTTCATCATCCCGTTCTAAGCGAGTTGACGTCCGCTTCCAATATTTCGTCTTGTGTATGGGGGCAACTGATACTGGTACGGGTTGATTCTCTGAGCCAGCTCCAGTACTTGTCGTGGGGGTTTGAGTAGCTGCAGTGCCTGTCGTCAGGGCTGGAGTGACTACAGTGCCAGTCACTTTGCCTTTCAATCCAGAGACATTCTCTTCCCCTTGGGAGCACTGAGTACTGTTGAGCAGGGCTCGGTACGCATGGGCCAGGCCCCAGCATGTTGCAGTTATCTGTGTCTCTCTGGAGTTCCCAGTGTAACAACATACTTTCTCCAAATATTCTACTAGTTTTTTAGGATTCTGCACTTGTTCGGGGGTGAAACTCCAAAACACTGGGGGTGCCCACTGCCCTAGGTATTTGCCCATGCTATCCCACATGCCCTGCCACTCGTAACTATCAAGCCTCGGGGCAGATTTCTGGGTGATATTCTTAAGTTGCTTAGTCAAAACCAAAACAGCATGCCCAAAAACTAACAATAAGTGCACCTTAACCACCCAAGGATGTTCAAGATACAAAAAGGTGGTTGTAATAGAGGCAGAGACATCATAGAACAAAGTTGCAAAGGTACTATTCTGTATTTCCTCCATATAAAATCTCTCCGAGGAGGAGGCATAATTGCTAATTGCCTCAACAAGGTGGCATCCAAAGTACAGTAACGGTTTCAGCAAAAAACCCAAATACTAGATAAAGCTGAAAACGAGTGTTTGTATAACAAATCTCTTGGGCAAATTGTTACTAATCACAGCAGAAGACAGCAGACTAAACAAACCAACACCAATCTTTAACACCAGCTGCAAAAAGGACAACATGGTGCTGTGACCAGCAGCTGTTATTATCTCCAACCCTTGAGCCCCACGTTGGGTGCCAAAAAGACTGTCGTGGTTTAGCCGGCAGCTCAGCCCCACACAGTCGCTCGCTCACTCCCCCACCGGTAGATGGGGGAGAGAATCAGAAGGGTAACGCTCGTGGGTTGGGATAAGAACAGTTTAATAATTAAGATTAAAAGAAACAACAACAGAAATGCAATGTAAAGGAGAACAATGAGAGGTGCAAAGCCCCGGGGCAGGGGGGAAGGGAGGGGGGAGGGGAACGAACCGCAGAAACAAACCGCACGCGCCGCAGCCGCTCACCGCCCGCCGACCCGACGCCACCCCTCCCCGAGCTGCAGCTGTTTCCCTTAATATACTGGTCATGGTGTCACGTGGTATGGAATGAACATCCCATTGGCCAGTCGGGGTCAGCTGCCTCAGCTGTGGCCCTGCCCCCCCAACCTCCCACCGACGCGGCAGAGCGTGGGAAGCTGGAAAGGTACCCGACCCCCACAGTGAAGAGAATTAACCCCCTTCTCAGTGAAAACCAGCACACTGGGCAGCTGGGGTTTCCTACTCGAGCCCGCTGGGTGATCAGTGCAACCCATTTACTCCACGTAGCATCAGTTGCATGGTGTGTAGAGGAGACCCTCCCTTTGAACATCCAGCCCAGCACTGGCAGTCGGGGTGCCAGGAGCAGCTGTGCTTTAGTATCAACCACTTCTGAAGCAGCTCAAACCCCTTCATATGCTGCCAATATCTCTTTTTCAGTTGGAGAATAGCAGGCTTTGGTCTTTCTGTATCCCCGACTCCAAAACCCATGGGGTCGACCTCGGGTCTCCCCTGGCGCTTTCTGCCAGAGGCTGCAGGTAGGGCCATTCTCCCCGGCTGCCATGTAGAGCATATTCTTTACATATTGTCCTGCCCAGACTGGCCCCAGGGCTGCTGCACGGACTATCTCCTGTTTAGTTTGTTCAAAGGAAGTATACCCTGTACTCCCCAGCAGAAAAATAAGCATAGTATAGGATTTCAGAGGAATATTGGCAATTAAGGCCATGGTGCTGGATTCTACTGCTTTGTGTTTTGAAATATAATAGAAGGGGGGGAGGAAACTTCAGAGTGTGGTTTTGATTAGTGAAAGTGGCACATCTGGTTTATTGTTTGCAGACAACATGGAGATCTGTGTGAATGGAGAAAACTCTCACTCTTTCTCTGTGTCACATTGGTCATTCTGACTGATTACCAGTTCTCAGATATTTTGCTGACTATGGTCTGTATGGAAGAGGAGACTAATTGTATACAGTATCTACATAGTTTAGTTGGGAGGAGAGAAATAACCATAGAGTGTCTCATTCTACTGGGTTCTATTTTTGTGTGTGTTGTATGATGAGGAATAGTTGGAAAATAAATAAATGGCAATATATAAGATAGTTTGTCTTGCCTAGGTTAATTAGAAACTCCTATCTCACATTCTAGTTTTTTCCTTGCTTTTCTACATTTGGGTGGCTTTGGCATAGGGTATATAACTTCAAGTGCTGATGTGCCCTGACATCCATTCTTCTATTATATCCAGTTAAAGAACTTGTTTAGTGTAAAAATGTTAACAAATGGCTGATAGAAAATTGAGAGTAGCCAGACAGCTCTCAGTCTAGTTAATTAGCTCTCAACTGCTGAATTGTTACTATCTTCTCATACAGTTGTAAAACCTAGAACTCACAACAGTGCAAGAAAGGGTTTGAGTTCTTGTCCAGGAGTGCATCTCAAAAGTTAAATTAATGTAATTTGAAGTCAGTGTGGACCAATTCCTTTTGGTCTATTGAACTTTTATCTTTGGTGGGAGAAGTAGAGTAAGGAGACAGCATGTTGCCTTTCAGGTCATATAGAGGTTAAGTTTCTTTGCAGTTCATCCTGGAGGTCATCTCCAGGCACGTAGAGGAAAAGAAGGTTATCAGAAGTAGAATCATAGAATCATAGAATCGTTAAGGTTGGAAAAGACCCTTAAGATCATCAAGTCCAACTGCTAACCTATCACTGCCAAGTCCACCACTAAACCATAGCCTCAAGCACCACATCTACCCTTCTTTTAAATACCTCCAGGGATGGAGACTCAACCACCTCCCTGGGCAGCCTGTTCCAATGCCTGACTACCCTTTCGGTGAAGAAGTTTTTCCTAATATCCAACCGAAACTTCCCCTGGCGCAGCTTGAGGCCGTTTCCTCTCATCCTACCGCTTGTTACTAGGGAGAAGAGACCGACACCCGCCTGGCTACAACCTCCTTTCAGGTAGTTGTAGAGAGCAATAAGGTCTCCCCTCAGCCTCCTCTTCTCCAGACTAAACAACCCCAGTTCCCTCAGCTGCTCCTCATAAGACTTGTTCTCCAGACCCTTCCCCAACCTCGTTGCCCTTCTCTGGACACGCTCCAGCACCTCAATGTCCTTCTTGTAGTGAGGGGCTCAAAACTGCACACAGTACTCGAGGTGCGGCCTCACCAGTGACGAGTACAGGGGCACCATCCCTGCCCTGCTCCTGCTGGCCACACTATTGCTGATACAAGCCAGGATGCCATTGGCCTTCTTGGCCGCCTGAGCACACTGCTGGCTCATGGTCAGGTGGATGTCAACCAACACCCCCAGATCCTTTTCCTCCAGGCAGCTCTCCAGCCACTCCTCCCCAAGCCTGTAGCGTTGCATGGGGTTGTTGTGACCAAAGTACAGGACCCGGCACTTAGCCTTATTGAATCTCATACTGTTGGCTCCGGCCCAACGATCCAGCCTGTCCAGGTCCCTCTGTAGGGCCTTCCTGCCCTCCAGCAGATTGACACTTCCACCCAGCTTGGTGTCATCTGCAAACTTACTCAGGGTGCACTCAATCCCCTCATCCAGATCATCAATGAAGATATTGAACAGGACCGGCCCCAACACTGAGCCCTGGGGAACACCACTCGTGACTGGCCGCCAACCAGATTTGACTCCATTCACCACCACTCTCTGGGCTCGGCCGTCCAGCCAGTTTTTAACCCAGTGCAGAGTGCACTTGTCCAAGCCGTGAGCAGCCAGCTTCTCCAGGAGAATGCTGTGGAAGACAGTGTCAAAGGCCTTACTAAAGTCCAAGTAGACAACGTCCACAGCCTTCCCCTCATCCACTAAGCGGGTCACCTTATCATAGAAGGAGACCAGGTTAGTGAGGCAGGACCTCCCTTTCATAAACCCATGCTGGCTGAGCCCAATCCCCTGGTTGTCCCACATGTGCTGCCTAATGGTATTCAAGATGATCTGCTCCATGACCTTTCCTTGCACCGAGGTCAGGCTGACAGGCCTGTAGTTCCCCGGATCCTCCTTCCGACCCTTCTTGTAGAGGGGTGTCACATTCGCTAGTTTCCAGTCATCTGGGACCTCCCCGGTTGACCAGGACTGGTGATAAATGATGGAGAGTGGCTTGGTGAGCTCCTCTGCCAGCTCCCTCAGTATCCTTGGGTGGATCCCATCCGGCCCCATGGACTTGTGAACATCGAGGTGAAGGAGCAGGTCGGTGACTGCCACCTCTTCAACAACTGGGGCTTCATTCTGCATACTAACTCCGTCTCCCAGCACAGGGGCCTGACAACCCCGAGGATGACCAGTCTGACTATTAAAGACTGAGGCAAAGAAAGCATTAAGTACCTCAGCCTTCTCCTCATCTTCCGTAGCAAACATGGATTCACCAAGGGAAGATCATGCTTGACCAATCTGATAGCCTTCTATGATGGTGTGACTGGCTGGGTAGATGAAGGGAGGCCCATAACTAGCGATGTTCCCCTGGTGTCTATATTGGGTCCAGTCCTGTTCAATATATTCATCAGTGACCTGGATGAAGGGACAGAGCGTAACATCAGCAAGTTCACTGACGATAATAAGTGTGCTGGTTTTGGCTGAGAAGGGGGTAATTCTCTTCACTGTGGGGGTCGGGTACCTTTCCAGCTTCCCGCGCTCTGCTGCGTCGGTGGGAGGTTGGGGGGGCAGGGCCACAGCTGAGGCAGCTGACCCCGACTGGCCAATGGGATGTTCATTCCATACCACGTGACACCATGACCAGTATATTAAGGGAAACAGCTGCAGCTCGGGGAGGGGTGGCGTCGGGTCGGCGGGCGGTGAGCGGCTGCGGCGCGTGCGGTTTGTTTCTGCGGTTTGTTCCCCTCCCCCCTCCCTTCCCCCCTGCCCCGGGGTTTTGCGCCTCTCATTGTTCTCCTTTACATTGCATTTCTGTTGTTGTTTCTTTTAATCTTAATTATTAAACTGTTCTTATCCCAACCCACGAGCGTTACCCTTCTGATTCTCTCCCCCATCTACCGGTGGGGGAGTGAGCGAGCGACTGTGTGGGGCTGAGCTGCCGGCTAAACCACGACAGTCTTTTTGGCGCCCAACGTGGGCCTCAAGGGTTGGAGATAATAACAGCTGCTGGTCACAGCACCATGTTGTCCTTTTTGCAGCTGGTGTTAAAGATTGGTGTTGGTTTGTTTAGTCTGCTGTCTTCTGCTGTGATTAGTAACAATTTGCCCAAGAGATTTGTTATACAAACACTCGTTTTCAGCTTTATCTAGTATTTGGGTTTTTTGCTGAAACCGTTACTGTACTTTGGATGCCACCTTGTTGAGGCAATTAGCAATTATGCCTCCTCCTCGGAGAGATTTTATATGGAGGAAATACAGAATAGTACCTTTGCAACTTTGTTCTATGATGTCTCTGCCTCTATTACAACCACCTTTTTGTATCTTGAACATCCTTGGGTGGTTAAGGTGCACTTATTGTTAGTTTTTGGGCATGCTGTTTTGGTTTTGACTAAGCAACTTAAGAATATCACCCAGAAATCTGCCCCGAGGCTTGATAGTTACGAGTGGCAGGGCATGTGGGATAGCATGGGCAAATACCTAGGGCAGTGGGCACCCCCAGTGTTTTGGAGTTTCACCCCCGAACAAGTGCAGAATCCTAAAAAACTAGTAGAATATTTGGAGAAAGTATGTTGTTACACTGGGAACTCCAGAGAGACACAGATAACTGCAACATGCTGGGGCCTGGCCCATGCGTACCGAGCCCTGCTCAACAGTACTCAGTGCTCCCAAGGGGAAGAGAATGTCTCTGGATTGAAAGGCAAAGTGACTGGCACTGTAGTCACTCCAGCCCTGACGACAGGCACTGCAGCTACTCAAACCCCCACAACAAGTACTGGAGCTGGCGCAGAGAATCAACCCGTGCCAGTATCAGTTGCCCCCATACACAAGACGAAATATTCGAAGCGGACGTCAACTTGCTTAGAACGGGATGATGAAGAAGCAGGGCCGTCACGAGGAGAAGAGGAGGAAGAAGTCATAAATGAAATAGAGACCACCTAATCCCTGTTCTTGAGCGAGTTGCAAGATATGCAAAGATTTCAGCCATTGTTCAGGTGAGCACATTGTCACCTGGCTGCTCTGATGCTGGGATAATGGGGCCAGTAGCCTGGAACTAGAGGGAAAAGAAGCCAAACAACTGGGATCCCTTTCTGGGGAAGGGGGCGTTGACAAAGCAATTGGGAAAAAACCACAAGCCCTCAGCCTCTGGAGGCGACTCCTGTCCGGAGTGAAGGAAAGGTATCCCTTTAAAGAAGATGTTAAATATTGTCTAGGAAAATGGACAACTATGGAGAAAGGCATCCAGTATCTAAGGGAATTAGCTGTGCTTGAGGTGATTTATGGTGACCTGGATGATCAACGGTCATCCAAAGATCCAGATGAAGCCGAGGGCACACGACCCATGTGGTGGAAGTTTGTACGGAGCGCACCATCGAAGCATGCAAACTCATTGGCAGTCACGTCCTGGAAAGATGATGAGACACCAACGGTGGCAGAGGTGATTGATAGACTCCGGGATTACAAAACAAATATCTCTTCCTCGCTCGTCTCTGCTGTAGAGAAACTGTCCCGAGAGGTCCAGCAACTCAAAGAAGATCTGTCCTACTCCCCACCTCGACAGAGTAGTGTCTCAGCTGTTAGGAATAAGCGTCCTTTGGCTAAAAGGAGAGGATACACACCACGGGCCACCCTATGGTTCTTCCTGCGTGATCACGGAGAGGACATGAGCAAGTGGGATGGCAAGCCCACCTCGACCCTACAGGCACGAGTGCGTGAACTGCAAGGAAGAACAGTCACTCAGGGAGGCTCTTCCAGGAAAGCTGCTGTTCCAATTTCCAGTGAGCAGGTCCCCAGACAGAGGAGTAGAAGCGCTGATTTTATTTCTAAGCATAATAGAGGGACTCTTGATTCACAATTACAGGAAGTGAGTTGTGACTGCCATGATCAAGACTAGAGGGGCCCTGCCTCCAGCCAGGTGGAGGAAAGGGATAACCGGGCTTACTGGACTGTGTGGATCCGATGGCCTGGCACGTCCAACCCACAGGAGTATAAAGCTTTAGTGGACACCGGCGCACAGTGCACCTTAATGCCATCAAACTGTATAGGGGCAGAACCCATCAGCATTGCTGGAGTGACAGGGGGATCCCAAGAGCTAACTGTATTGGAGGCTGAAGTGAGCCTAACTGGGAATGAGTGGCAAAAGCACCCCATTGTGACTGGCCCAGAGGCTCCGTGCATCCTTGGCATAGACTACCTCAGGAGAGGGTATTTCAAGGACCCAAAAGGGTACAAGTGGGCTTTTGGTGTAGCTGCCTTGGAGACGGAGGAAACTAAACAGCTGTCTACCTTGCCCGGTCTCTCAAATGACCCTTCTGTTGTGGGGTTGCTGAAGGTCAAAGAAGAACAGGTGCCAGTCGCCACCACAACAGTGCACCGGCGGCAATATCGCACCAACAGAGAGTCCCTGATTCCCATCCATGAACTCATTCATTGACTGGAGAGCCAAGAAGACCTCAGTAAGACCCACTCACCCTTTAACAGTCCCATATGGCCAGTGCGGAAGTCTAATGGGAGTGGAAGCTAACAGTAGACTATCGTGGCCTGAATGAAGTCACTCCACCATTGAGTGCTGCTGTGCCAGACATGCTAGAACTTCAATACAAACTGGAGACAAAGGCGGCCAAGTGGTATGCCACAACTGATATCGCTAATGCATTCTTCTCAATCCCTCTGGCAGCAGAGTGCAGGCCACAGTTTGCTTTCACATGGAGGGGCGTCCAGTACACCTGGAATCGACTGCCCCAGGGGTGGAAACACATGGAAACACATTTGCCATGGACTGATTCAGCCTGTACTGGAACAGGAAGAAGCTCCAGAACACCTTCAATACATTGATGACATCATCGTGTGGGGCAACACAGCAGAAGTAGTTTTTGAGAAAGGAGAGAAAATAGTCCAAATCCTTCTGAAGGCTGGTTTTGCCATAAAACAAAGTAAGGTGAAGGGACCTGCACAAGAGATCCAGTTCTTAGGAATCAAATGGCAAGATGGATGTCATCAGAGTCCAATGGATGTGATCAACAAAAGAGCAGCCATGTCTCCACCAACTAGCAAAAAGGAAACACAAGCTTTCTTGGGCGTTGTGGGTTTTTGGAGAATGCATATTCCAAATTACAGTCTGATCGTAAGCCCTCTCTTATCAAGTGACCCGGAAGAAGAATGACTTCAAATGGGGCCCTGAGCAACGACAAGCCTTTGAACAGGTTAAACAGGAGATAGCTCATGCAGTAGCTCTTGGGCCAGTCCGGGCAGGACACGATGTAAAGAATGTGGTCTACACGGCAGCCGGGGAGAATGGCCCTACCTGCAGCCTCTGGCAGAAAGCACATGGGGAGACCCGAGGTCGACCCCTAGGGTTTTGGAGTCAGGGATACAGAGGGTCCAAAGCCCGCTATACTCCAACTGAAAAAGAGATATTGGCAGCATATGAAGGGGTCCGAGCTGCTTCAGAAGTGGTTGGTACTGAGGCACAGTGGCTCCTGGCACCCCAACTGCTAGTGCTGGGTTGGATGTTCAAAGGAAACATCCCCTCTACACACCATGCAACTGATGCTACGTGGAGTAAATGGGTTGCACTGATCACCCAGCGGGCTCGAGTAGGAAACCCCAGCTGCCCAGGAATCTTGGAAGTGATTCTGGACTGGCCAGAAGGCAAAGATTTTGGATTATCACCAGAGGAGGAGGTGACATGTGCTGAAGAAGCCCCACTGTATAACAAACTGCCAGAAGATGAAAAGCAGTATGCCCTGTTCGCTGATGGGTCCTGTCGCCTTGTGGGAAAGCACTGGAGATGGAAGGCTGCTGTATGGCATCCTACACGACAAGTAGCAGAAACTGTTGAAGGAGAAGGTGAATCGAGCCAGTTTGCAGAGGTAAAGGCATTCCAGCTGGCCTTAGACATTGCTGAACAGGAAAAGTGGCCAGTGCTCTATCTCTATACTGACTCCTGGATGGTGGCAAATGCCCTGTGGGGGTGGTTACAGCAGTTGAAGCAAAGCAACTGGCAGCGCAGAGGCAAACCCATCTGCGCTGCCACATTGTGGCAAGATATTGCTGCCCGGGTAGAGAACCTGGTTGTAAAGGTACGGCATGTGGATGCTCACGTCCCCAAGAGTCGGGCCACTGAAGAACATTGAAATGAACAGCAGGTGGATCAGGCTGCCAAGATTGAAGTGGCTGAGGTGGATCTGGACTGGCAGCATAAGGGTGAACTATTTCTAGCTCGGTGGGCCCATGACACCTCAGGCCATCAAGGGAGAGATGCAACGTACAGGTGGGCTTGTGATCGAGGGGTGGACTTGACCATGGATGCTATTGCACAGGCTATCCATGAAAGTGAAACATGCGCTGCAATCCAGCAAGCGAAGCGGGTAAAGCCTCTGTGGTATGGGGGACGATGGCTGAAATATAAATACGGGGAGGTCTGGCCAATTGACTATATCACACTCCCACAAACCTGCCAAGGCAAGCACCATGTGCTTACAATGGTAGAAACAACAACCGGCTGGCTGGAAACATCTCCTGTCCCCCACGCCACTGCCTGGAACACTCTCCTGGCTCTTGAAAAACAAGTCCTGTGGCGACATGGCACCCCAGAGAGAATTGAGTCAGACAATGGGACTCATTTCCGAAATAACCTCATAGAGACTTGGCCAAAGAGCACGGCATTGAGTGGGTGTATCACATCCCCTATCACGCACCAGCCTCTGGGAAAATTGAACGGTACAATGGACTGTTAAAAATTACGCTAAGAGCAAGTGGGGGTGGAACATTCAAGCACTGGGATACACATTTCGCAAAAGCCACATGGTTAGTCAACACGAGGGGATCTGCCAATCGAGCTGGCCCTGCCCATTCAGAATCCTTACGTACTGTGGAAGGGGATAGAGTCCCTGTAGTGCACGTAAAGAATATCCAGGGCAAAACAGTCTGTGTTCTTCCTGCCTCAGGCAAAGGCAAACCCTTTCATGGGATTGCTTTTGCTCGAGGACCTGGGTGCACTTGGTGGGTGATGCAGGAGGATGGAGGAGTCCAGTGTGTGCCTCAAGGGGATTTGATTTTGGGTGAAAACAGCCAATGAACTGAATGGCACAATGCAAACTGCTATATAATATTGTGTGTCATCTCTATGTTGTATCAATGATATCACAGTAGAAATCTCCCAGTTCATGGAAGATGAACTGTGAAACAAGCAAAGTGCAGCAGTGATGGAAGGAAGACTGACTCGGTATGCAGCAACCCAACGCCACACACACCATCTCTTCCACCCTGAAAGACTGATACAACAGATGGAGCCCAGAGTCATGGACGGGGTGAACTCAATGGACATGTTAATGGACATTTTACAGGGAAGGTCCATGAACTGAGGGAATGATGTCTGTGTATTATGTTAAAGGATGGGAAGGGGAGGGGTGGTGGTTGGTAAGGTTGTATTGTATCGTATGGGACCTGGGCATGGTGTAAATGGTATGGAATAAGGGGTGGAGAATGTGCTGGTTTTGGCTGAGAAGGGGTTAATTCTCTTCACTGTGGGGGGGCGGCTGCCTTTCCAGCTTCCCGCGCTCTGTCGCTTGGCGGGGGGCTGGGAGGGGCAGGGCCGTGGTGGGGGCGGTTGACCCGGACTGGCCAATGGCATGTTCATTCCATACCATGTGACAGCATGACCAGTATATTAAGGGGGGGGCAGTTTGCAGCTCGGGAGTGGCGCGGCATCGGGTCTGCGGGCGGTGAGCGGCTGTGTCGCATGCGGTTTGTTTCGGCGGTTCATTCCCCTCCCCTCTCCCTTCCCCCCTCCCCCCCATGTTTTCGCCACTCGTTGTTCTCCTTTCCATTGCATTTTTTTTTTTTTTTAGTTTAATTATTAAACTGTTCTTATCTCAACCTTCTTGGCCTTGTGGCCAAGAAGCCCAACGGTGTCCTGGGGTGCATTAAAGGAGTGTGCCCAGCAGGGCAAGGGAGATTATCCTCCCCCTCTGCTCTGCCCCAGTGAGGCCACATCTGCAGGGCTTCGTCCAGTTCTTGGCCCCCCAGTCCAAAAAGGGCAGGGAACTGCTGGAGCAAGGCCAGCGCAGAGCTGCCAAGGGGATCAGGGGCTGGAGCATCTCCCTTGTGAGGAAAGGCTGAGAGACCTGGGCTTGTTCAGCCTGGAGAAGAGAAGGCTGAGGGGGGATCTCATCGATGCCTATAAATATCTGAAGGGTGGGTGTCAGGACGATGGGGCCGGGCTCTTTTCAGTGGTGCCCAACGCCAGGCCAAGGGGCCACGGGCACAAGCTGGAATACGGGAAGTTCCACCTGAACATGAGGAGAAACTCCTTTGCTGCGCGGGTGCCAGAGCAGGGGCACAGGCTGCCCAGAGAGGCTGTGGGATCCCTTCCCTGGAGACATTCACCCCCCGCCTGGACGCGGCCCTGTGCCCCTGCTCTGGGTGTGCCTGCTCCAGCAGGGGGTGGGATGGGATGATCTTCAGAGGTCCCTTCCAACCCCCACCATTCTGTGATTCTGTGATTCTGTGACAGCAAACAGTTTATGTCCAGCAGCACTGTATCTTCTACTACATCTTTGGTGTTGCAATATAGGGACTTTCTCAGGCCAAAGCTTAAGAAGGCTTTTTCTTGACATTTTTATATAGTGCCTCTCTTTAGACTTGATTACATTGCTTCTTCATAAATATATATAAAACCAAAATTCTGGTCAAGTTTAGTGTTTTCCTGCCTTTGGACCCTTTTACTTTTCTTGAATTTATCTAAATACCTTGATGTATTTTTGGGATTTTTTTCCCCTTCTTTTGAGAAGTTCCCATTGTCAAGTAAGCATATTCATGTGAGCTTTCCAAAAAGTCCTTTTTCCTGGGACTCATTCTTTTGACCTCTCTTCTTAGGCCTGGAAAACTGAAAACCTCTTCCTTTATTTACCTTTCTTTAAGACTAAGTGCTCTCTGGGGAACTGTGTTGGAGTCTACTTTTTCTGCCTTAAAAATATCAAGGTTTTGGGGTTAGTCTCCAGGTTACACATGTCCTAAGGTTAAGGAAACTTAATCCAAGGCCTTTCTCTGAAGTTCACTGTCCCATCATTTTCTTTTTCCATAATGATGTACCTTTCTCCTTCAGAGAATTTAAATAAAACATATGAGAGCCAGGTTTGAATTTGGAGGTGACTAAGCTCATTAATGATCCATTTGTAAATTGCAAGAAGCTCATAGGGTTTATAGGGTTAAGTAGAAAGTAAAACCAATATATTCTGAACTGGAGGGGGATGGTACTTCTCTCTTGATAAACTAGTCTTGACCTTAACCCTTCTTGTGACAAGAAAGGTAATTTTCCTCATATGTAGTTTGATTATTTATACATATTACCAGGAATAAAGTTTTTGGGAAACCGCCATTAATTTTCCCTTTCTCAACTTTTACCCATATTTTGAGGATGAAACCAATGTAGTCCTGCTATTCTCAAAGTGAAATTAAGCTGAAGGCAGTAGAAAGCCATTTCTTAATTTTAAATTTATTTTTGCTTACTACTTTGGTTCAAATGCTTGAAATTCTGAAGTATTTATAATGGCAGGAAAAATAAGATGTTATACAATGAATTTGTAAGAAGGGGAAAATAGCCACAATATATTTCTAGTGTCTACATGTAGGGACTGTAGCTTTTTTAAAGACACAACTGGTTATAATTTCTGTCCCCCTAGTTAAGAGCCTCATTTACATGAAGAAAGTCTTAGTTGTCTTTTTTTTTTATTTTTTTTATTTCTTTCTTTGTGATCCATTTCCTGTTTGGTATTTCTCAGGAGGAAGAAAAAGAAAATGGATCTTGGTGATTAACCCTCAAAGAGCTTGTTTAAGGCAAGAAGTAATGAACTGAGATGGAAGAACACCATTAAAAGCTTTAACATCTTGCCACTTTTGATATAACTCAGCTTTAATAATAGATCTCTCCTTAATTTGAATGCTGGAATAGGGGAAAGAGCAGCAGCCACAAGTTTAGTATGCTAACTGTTTGAGAGATGAGATGCAAGGTTAACAGAAGGTTTGTTTGTTTCCTGCATTAATAAAAATGCTTCTTTTACAGATAGGACTTTTTCGTCAAGTGCACTGTTGATGTTCCATTTAGTTTCTGCTAGATACTAATATCTGTTTATTGCATAAATGATGACAGTTGAGCCAATATACTTGCCTTATTTAAAATATTTTATATCTAGGCTTGTTAAAAACTACAGAAAATAGTGTTTCTTGAAAGGAGCAAGTGGGTGGAGACAGAAGTTGAGGGGGAGGAGAAAGAAGCAAGGTTCTTATTTCTTTCCAATGTATTATATTTCAGTGTGTGTATATATGAAATTAAGATTTGGGACAAAGTGTAGTGTTTTGGACAACATGTAAATGTTAGTGTCAAAGTGTTGTTCCTTCCATTCAGGGATGTCATTGTTTGGCAAAGCTGTGACCAGCAGATTGCTCTCACTGCTATCACTGTCCCAAATGGACAGAGCCCTTGCACTTGCACAGAGGGAAAGGATCTTTTGGGAGTGATGAGTTTTTTTTGCAATCTAGTGATAATCACTGGTGTGAGATAACTGTTAAAGGCAATTTGTCAAATACTGCAGAAGTGTATATTCTCATACCTGAGGCAAAGATGCTGGCTGCTGTTCTACCAGTGAGTCAGTGGGCAAATAATAGAATCATAGAATGATTTGGGTTGGAAGAGACCTTTAAAGATCATCCAGTTCAACCACCTTGTCATGGGCAGGGACATTTTTCACTAGACCAGGTTGCTCAAAGCCCCATCCAACCTTACTTTGAACACTTCTAAGGATAGGGCATCCACAGCTTCTTGGGACGTGTTCCAGTGTCCCACGACCCCACGCCACTTCCAATCTTCCCCCAAATTTTGCTGTTAGTACTATTTAAGTAACTGAAATGCACAGACAGCATGACCATAGCACGTCCCAGTGCACAAATGTGCAAATCTTGCTCTTTGTCTCCTTTATTTTCTGTGTCTTGACAGAGAATCACAGAACGGTTGAGGGTGGAAGTGACCTCTGGAGGTCATCTGGTCCAAACCCTCTGCTCAAGTGGAGCCACCTAGAGCCAGTTGCCCAGGACTATGGCCAAATGGCTTTTGAATATCTCCAAGAAGGAAAACTCAATAACCTCTCTGGGCAACCCGTTCCAGTACTCAGTCACCCTCATAGTTAAAAAAGAGTTTCCTTAAGTTCAGATGGAACCTTCTGTGTTTCCATTTGTGCCCATTGCCTCTGGTCCTGTCACTGGGCACCACTGGAAAGAGCCTGGCTCCCCCTTCTTTGCACCCTCCCTTCAGGTATTTATATACATTAAGATCCTCCCTGAGCCTCCTCTTCTCTAGGCTGAACAGTCCCAGCTCTCCCAGCCTTTCCTCATAGGAGAGATGCTCCAGTCCCTTAATCATCTTTGTGCCCCTTCACTGGACTGTCTCCAGAAGTTCCATCTCTTTCTTGTACTGGACACAGGACTCCAGCTGTGGCCTCACCAGTGCTGAATAGAGGGGAAGGATCACCTCCCTTGACCTGCTGACAACACTTCTCCTGATGCAGCCCAGGATATCATTATCCCTCTTTGTGGCAAGGGCACATTGCTGGCTCATGTTCAACTTGGTGTCCACCAGGACCTCCAGGGCCTTTTCTGCAAAGCTGTTTTCCAGCTGGGTGGCCCCCAGCATATATTGGTGCCTGGGGTTGATTCTCCCCAGGTGCAGGACTTGGCACTTTCCCTTGTTGAACTGCATGAGGTTGCCATCAGCCCATTTGTCCAGCCTGTGGAGGTCCCTCTGGATGGCAGCACAACCCTCTGTCGTATCGGCCACTCCTCACAGTTTTGTGCCATCAGCAAACTCGCTGAGGGTATACTCTGCCCCATCATCCAGACCATTAATGAAGATATTGAACAGGGCTGGACCCAATATTGACCCCTGGGGTACACTGCTAGTGACTAGCTGTGCTGGTTTTGGCTGAGAAGGGGTTAATTCTCCTCACTGTGGGGGATCGGCTACCTTTCCAGCTTCCCTCGTTCTGCTGCGTCAGCCGGAGGCTGGGAGGGGCAGGGCCACGGCGGGGGCGGCTGATCCCGACTGGCCAATGGCATGTTCATTCCATACCATGTGACAGCATGACCAGTATATTAAGGGGGGGCAGTTTGCAGCTTGAGAGAGACGCGGCAGCGGGTCTGCGGGCGGTGAAGGGCTGCATGGCATGCGGTTTGTTTCGGCGGTTCATTCCCCTCCCGCCTCCCTTCCACCCCGCCCAGGTTTCGTTGTTCTCCTTTCCATTGCATTTTTGTTGTGTTTTTTTTTTTTTTTTTAATTTTAATTATTAAACTGTTCTTATCTCAACCCACCAGCGTTACCCTTCTGATTCTCTCCCCCATCCCACCGGTGGGGGAGTGAGCGAGCGACTGTGTGGGGCCGAGTTGCCGGCTAAACCACTACACTAGCCTCCAACTAGACTTTGTGCCACTGATCACCACCCTCTGGACCTTGTCGTTCAGCCAGTTTTCAGTCCCCCTCACTGACTGCTCATCCACTTGTTCTTCCTGGTCAGGTGACCTGTAGCAGACCCCCACTGAGTGCTAGTGAGGTCCTTCAGTCTGCCGTCTCAATGGAGGTAGGGGATGGAGATCCACACAGCAGCAAAGACACAAGGGTTGTTGATGTGTTAAGAAACCACGGAACCACCTGAGAACAGTCACATAAGAATTACAGCTTCTCCCCAGAAAAAGGTGGTAGGATCAATAGCCCAACTGAAGTGCATCTACACCAATGCACTCAGCGTGGGCAACAAACAGGAGGAGCTGGAAGCCACTGTGCAGCAGGATAACTATGATATAGTTGCAATCACAGAAACATGGTGGGATGACTCGCACCACTGGAGTGCTGCAATGGATGGCTGCAAACTCTTCAGAAGGGATAGGCAAGGAAGGAGAGGCGGTGGGGTAGTGCTGCGTGTTAGGGAGTGTTTTGACTGTGTAGAGCTTGACGATGGTGACAATAAGGTTGAGTGTTTATGGGTAAGAATCAGGGGAAAGGCCAACAAGGCAGATATCATGGTGGGAGTCTGTTATAGACCTCCCAACCAGGATGAAGGGACAGATGGAATATTCTATAAGCAGCTGGCAGAAGTCTCATGTTCACTAGCCCTTGTTCTCATGGGGGGACTTCAACTTACCAGGTGTCTGCTGGAAAAACAATACAGTGGAGAGGAAACAGTCTAGGAGGTTCCTGGAGTGTGTGGAAGATAACTTCCTGACACAGCTGCTGAGGGAGCCAACTAGGGAAGGCGCCCCACTGGACCTGTTGTTTGCAAACAGAGAAGGACTTGTGGGTGATGTGATGGTTGGAGGCTGTCTTGGGCACAGCGATCATGAACTGATAGAGTTTTCGATTCTCAGAGAAGTAAGGAGGGTGGTCAGCAGAACTGAAACCTTGGGGTTCTGGAGGGCAGACTGTGGCCTGTTTAGGAGCCTGGTCGACAGAGTCCCTTGGGGGGCAGTCCTGAAGGGCAAAGGAGTCCAGGAAGGCTGGACATTCTTCAAGAAGGAAGTCTTAAAGGTGCAGGAGCAGGCTGTCCCTATGTGCTGAAAGATGAGCCAGCAGGGAAGATGACTGGCCTGGCTGTACGCAGAGGTTTGCCTGGGACACAGGGAAATAAAGAGATTTTATGAACTTTGGATGAAGGGGCAGGCAACTCAAGAGGACTACAAGGATGTCGTGAGGGTACGCAGGGAGAAAACTAGAAGGGCCAAAGCCCAACTGCAACTTGATCTGGCTACTGCCATAAAAGACTAAAAAATGTTTCTGTAATATATTAGCAACAAAAGGAGGACTAAGGAATCATAGAATCATAGAAAGTCCTGAGTTGGAAGGGACCCATGAGGATCATCAAGTCCAACTCCTGTCCCTGCACAGGACAACCCCAAGTTCACACCATGTCTCTGAGGGCCATGTCCCAGTGCTTCTGGAATATCGCTAGGCTGGTGCCGTGATGCCTCCCTGGGGAGCCTGTTCCAGGGCTCCAACGCCCTCTGGGGGAAGAACCTTTTCCTAATACCCAACCTAACCCTCCCCTGGCACATCTCCCTGCCATTCCCCTGGGTTCTATCATTGGTCACCAGAGAGAAGAGATCAGCGCCTGCCCCTCCTCCAAGGAGAATCTCCCTCCCTTATTGGATGCAGGGGGAAACATAGTGAGAAAGGATGAGGGAAAGGCTGAGGTACTTAATGCCTTTTTGCCTCAGTCTTTAATACTAAGACCAATTGTTATCGGGGCACCCACCCCCTTGAGCCGGAAGACAGGGGCGGGGAGCAGAATGAAGTCCCAACAATCCAAGGGGAAATGGTTAGCGACCTGCTACACCACTTAGACACACACAAGTCTATGGGGCTGGATGGGATCCACCCAAGGGTGCTGAGGGAGCTGGTGGAAGTGCTCACCAAGCCACTTTCAATCATTTATCAGCAGTCCTGGTTAACAGGGGAGGTCCCAGACAAATGGAGGCTTGCCAATGTGACGCCCATCTACAAAAAGGTCTGGAAGGCAGATCCAGGGAACTACAGGCCTGTCAGTCATACCTCGGTGCCGGGGAAGGTTATGGAGCAGATCGTCTTGATTGCCATCACATGGCATGTACAGGACAACCAGGGGATCAGGCCCAGTCAGCATGGGTTTATGAAGGGCAGGTCCTGCTTGACCAACCTGATCGCCTCCTATGACCAGGTGACCCGCCTAGTGGATGAGGGAAAGGCTGTGGATGTTGTCTACCTGGACTTTAGTAAGGCCTTTGACACTTTTTCCTACAGCATTCTCCTGGAGAAACTGGCTGCTCATGGCTTGGACGGGCATACCGTTCCTTGGGTAAAAAACTGGCTGGATGGCCAGGCCCAAAGAGTGGTGGTGAATGGACTCAAATCCAGTTGGTAGCTGGTGACAAGCGGTGTTCCCCAGGGCTCAGTATTGGGGGCAGTTCTGCTTAATATCTTTATCAATGAGCTGGATGCGGGGATCGAGTGGCACCCTCAGCAAGTTTGCAGATGACACCAAGTTGGATGGCAGTGTTGATCTGCTCGAGGGCAGGAAGGCTCTGCAGAGGGATCTGGACAGTCTGGATCGATGGGCCAAGGCCAACTGTATGAGATTCAACAAGGGTAAGTGTTGGGTGCCGAACCTGGGGGTGCTGGCTGACAGCCGGCTGGGCATGAGCCAGCAGTGTGCCCAGGTGGCCAAGGAGGCCACCAGCACCCGGGATTGTGTCAGCACTGGTGTGGCCAGAAGGAGTAGGGAAGGGATCGCCTTGTGCTGGTGAGGCCGCACCTCGAGTAGTGTGTGCAGTTTTGGGCCCCTCGGGACAAGAAGGACCTTGAGGTGCTGGAGCGTGTCCAGAGAAGGGCAACAAAGCTGTTGAAGGGTCTGGAGAACAAGTCCTATGAGGAGCGGCTGAAGGAGCTGGGGGTGCTTAGCCTGGAGAAGAGGGGGCTGAGGGGAGACCTTATTGCTCTCTACAACTGCCTGAAAGGGGCTGTAGTGAAGGGGGGGGGTTGGTCTCTTCTCCCAAGTCACTAGCGATAGGACGAGAGGAAACGGCCTCAAGCTGTGCCAGGGGAGATTTAGGTTGGATATTAGGAAAAATTTCTTCACCAAAAGGGTTGTCAGGCACTGGAACCGGGTGCCCAGGGAGGTGGGGGAGTCACCATCCCTGGAGGTATTTAAAAGATGTGTAGATGTGGCACTCTGGTGACGTGGTTTAGTGGTGGACTTGGCAGTGCTAGGTTACCGGCTAGAGCTGGACTTGATGCTTTTAAGTGTTTTTTTTTCCAACCTCACTGCTTCTATGATTCTGTGATTCTACGAAAATGTTCCAAAAGCAGCCTTGATAGTACTGAAATGACTTCTTACAATGCATAGTCAACAAGACTTTTAAATTAATATTTTAAATGTGAATTGTCTTCAAGGGGCTTATTTTCTTTTATTGTGATTACGCTCATTTTTCTTTTTTGGAGTGTAAAAACAGTCAGGACATAACACTCTTTTCCATTACAGCTTCTTTGCATCATCCTAGCAATGTAAAGTATCCTTAGTATAGATCAGAATTGGGTTCAAATTTTGTTTTTAAATGAGCACCTATTAGAACTTCTTTATACAGTATGGTTCCCTAAGCTTGCTCTTCAACGTTATGTTGCATCATTCTGAATCTTGTTCTGTTCTCTGTCTTCCCTTTTCCCCCAGTTTAGTTTAATGCCAGAATTCTAGGTCAGTGTGTGGTATGAAGTGAACAAATGTGTATCGTCTTGGCAGACTTTGTATGACGCTCCACTTTTTCACCTTCCCACTCTCCAAGCTGTTGTCACTCATGACCATATGCTTTCCCACCACTGTATGAGATGGTAATTTTGAGTCCCATTGAATTTCAATAGTGATTGTGCTCTTAAATCTCATAGACTACTAATAAATCTCTCCACCCTTAGCAGTATCTTATTTAACATTATTATTTGTACAATCCTACTTGCTTTTGGACATATTTTGTGGGTTTTGGTGTGGTCCTGCATCTTGATTTATCTTCATGAGCATATTTTTATCAAAAGAGGAAACCTTTTGTCTCCTTTTTTTTCTTGATGTTTCTCTGACATACTTTGTTGTGATTATTTCTTTATGTGAATCCATGCATACTAAATTAAATAGCGTTCCAGATATTTTCCTTTCAGTCTCTTTAGGACTTCTGACAGATCTGTAATGCCCTGGGTTTCTACTTGATATTACATTCCCATTTTCCCCCAGAGGTTTTAAATACTCATTGAGCTCATCTGCCCTCACTCCATGTTTGCTCTGAACTCAGGAGTTAAAACATCTCCTTGATGAGTTTCTTTTGTCATATAGATGCTAATCTATCTGACTCTCTAGTTTATGTCCTAGTACGGATTTACCAGGAAAGTGTGATGTTTTCAATTTTATCTGCCTCACTCCCCGTGGTCACTGAGATATTTCTATATTAGTACTTTGCAGATATAATACGCTTACTTTTCAGTGCACTCAAACCAGCAAGTCTATTGCTTTTCTTAAGCAAGATTTTTCCCTTCATCTCCAAGTCTGATTTTGCAAGCTTTTAAATACTTGTATTAGATTTGTCTAGTTATGGGGTTTTTTTAAATACTTTTTTCCCTCTAATTTTTCAACTGCTTCTCTGTTTCTAATACTTAAACATTTACATGCGTTGTTCTGATTTGTTCTTATTGCTTGTTTTAGGTGGGTTGTTTTTAGTGTTTAGCTGGTGTGTCCATGTCCATTGATGGCTCTTAAAGTATCTACAAATAGCTAGAGCATAATTTTACTTCCAAATAAGTTTTATGTAACTGGATGAGAACCTTACTTTTAAATATTTTTTTTCTTTCTGAAAGTATCATGGTTTCTCTTCTGTTAGGACTCTTGGCACGCATTTCACAGTTTCTATGTGGCATATAAAACGTGAATGTTCATTTTACTTCAGCAGGGGGGTTTCTTTATATATTTGTCCCCTGTGTATGAACCTATGGTATCCAGGCATGTATGAAACCAACATTTTCTGTGTTCCATTGTAGTGGAGATCATGAGTTCCTTTCATATATGTAGGCCCTTTTGAAAGAGGTGATGACTTTCAGCAGAGTTGACAGTTTGTGTGAGTCATTGTCCCTACACTCTGGATAAATTTTTCAGGATGGCAAAATTGCTTTTTAGGCACTTGTGGAAATATTGGCTCTCTCCACCCCTTACTGAGTCACTAAGACTTCCTTTGGTTTTCCGGTAAGCATACCAGCAAACTGCAGTAATTCATTGTTGTCATAATTTGAGACTGAATTGACAGTGTGGAGACTAAATGGGCTCAGATACTAAAGCACATTTAGTTGCAGATATAAGTAATGTTAACAAGTGATATGACTTCCCTGTTCCATGGGAGGGACAACATAGTCCAAGAGAGAAGCTGGGTGGGTCAGCATAATGGTTTCTAACATGACCTCCCTGTTCCACAGGGGAGACAGCATGATCCTGCATGAACCAGTAGGAAGTTGGATGGGTCAGTGTAGCAGATCTAGCTGTACAATATGCAGCCTGGGTGCAGGGCTCGGGGTCCCCACTGTTTGCTCTTAGGTGCTCCTAAGGCCTCTTGTGGAGTCTCTGTCAGGTCTCTCCCTGACCAGCACCATGTCAGTTATAGGATTGGGTAGACAATACCCGATTCCGATTGGCTGAAATTCCTGCAGTTCCTAACAATTGTCTGTTCCCTCACTGGGGCTCACTGTCTGCCCATCTGGAAGGGCAATGGTGCACATGTGGACAGTCACTTCTATTGCTTTCTGTTCAGAGAGCTACTTACCCTTTTGGGTATGAGAACACTATTGTATTCACATGCTGAAGTCTTTTAGGTCCATAGTGCAGGCAGGAATTTAACATCTTGCTAATCTTGTTACTCTTTCTGTACAAGTAAACTGTAGGTAGGTTTTATAGTTAAAATCTCGGTAATGAGATTTGCAGCCTCCCTGTTGTTATTCTGTGTTTTTCTGCTTCACTTATGGCTAATTTTGCCTCTTGACATGGATGTGGGGACCCTTTCCAAAGGGACTTTTTCTGAAGTAAAAACTTCAGACTGTGTCATGGTGTTAGCTTGCTCAGTACATTTTTGAAATGGCATGCTAAGTTCCTCATGTTCATTTTCTGTAAAATTCTTTATAAAAACAGATCTCAGTGGTAGTCCTTTTCTTTGGCAATCAGGACCACGTACTGCATTTGTTCCTCCTCATGACAGGTGCCCACGAAGCTGCTTTCTGACTCCCTGTTGTGGTTTAGCCCCAGCCGGCAACTCAGCCCCACCCAGCCGCTTGCTCACTCCCCCACCAGCGGGATGGGGGAGAGAATCAGAAGGGTAAAGCTCGTGGGTTGAGATAAGAACAGTTTAATAATTGAAATAAAACAATAATAATAACAACAACAATAATAATGCAATGGAAAGGAAAATAATGAGAGAGGCGAAACCTGGGGCGGGGGGAAGGGGGAATGAACAACCAAAACAAACCGCACGTGACGCAGCTGCTCACCGCCCGCTGACCCGACACCACTAGTCCCTGGGCCGCAACTGCCCCCCCGCGTGCCAACTGCCCCGGTTAATGTACTGGTCATGTCGTTATATGATATGGAATATCCCATTGGCCAGTTGGGGTCAGCTGACTTGGCTGTGGCCCCGCCCCTCCCAGCCTCCTGCCCACGTGGCAGAGCATGGGAAGCTGGAAAGGTCCCTGACTACTATAGGCGCTACTTAGCGACACTGAGCCAATACTTAAAGCATCAATGTGCCATCAGCACTTTACCAGCTACAGTGAAGAAAATTAACTCTATCCCAGTCAAAACGAGCACACTCCCCCTCCTGAACAGGGCAGGGGAGAAAATATGATTAAAAAGCTCATAGTTTGTGATAAGGACAGGGAGATCCCTCACCAGTTACCATCATGGACAAAACAGACTCAGTTTGGGGAAGATGGATTTAATTTATTGCCAATTACAAATAGAGTAGGATAGTGAGAAACAAAGACAAAACTAAAACCACCTTCCTCCCATCTCTCCCTTCTTCCCAGGCTCAATTTCACTCCTTCATTCCTGACTCCTCTACCTCCTCCCCCCCACTCCTGAGCGTTGCAGGGGGACAGGGAATGGGGATTGCCATCAGTTCATAATGCTTTGTCTCTGCTGCTCTTCCTCATCACAATGTTCCCCTGCTCTAACATGGGGTCCCTCCCAAAGGATACAGTCCTTCACAACGTGCTCCAGCATAGATCCTTTCCGCGGGGTACAGTCCTACAGGAATGGACTGCTCCAGCATGGCCCCCCCACAGGCCACAGTTCCTGCCAAAAAGCCTGCTCCTGCGTGAGCTCTCCATGGACTGCATCTTCCTTTAGGGAATATCCACCTGCTGCAGTGTGGGGTCCTCTCCATGGGCTGCAGGTTGGATATCTGCTCCACCGTGGACCGCCATGTGTTGCAGGGGCACAGCCTGCCTCACCATGGTCTTCTTCACAGGCTGCAGGGGAATCTCTGCTCCAGCACCTGGAGCACCTCCTCCCCCTCCTTCCTCACTGACCTTGGTGTCTGCAGGGTTGTTTCTCTCCCATTTTTCTCACTCCTCTCTCTCACAGCTCCTGCACAGTGTTTTCTTAAATATGTTATCACACAGGCACCATCAATGTCACTGACTGGCTCAGCTTTGGGCAGCTTTGGGTCTGTTTTGGAGCCGACTGTAACTGGCTCTGTTGGGCATGGCGGCAGCTCCTGGTGTCTTCTGACAGAAGCCACCACTGCAGCACCCCATGCTACCAAATATTGCCACAGAAACCCAATACACCTGGCTAAAAATAAATCCTAGACTCATAGATCATAGAATCATAGAATAATAGGGGTTGGAAAGGACCTTTAAGATCATTGAGTCCAGCTGTTAACCTAACACTGCCAAGTCCACCATGAAACCAAGGAAGTCTTAAAGGTGCAGGAGCAGGCTGTCCCTATGTGCTGAAAGATGAGCCGGCAGGGAAGATGACTGGCCTGGCTGTACGCAGAGGTTTGCCTGGGACACAGGGAAATAAAGAGATTTTATGAACTTTGGATGAACGGGCAGGCAACTCAAGAGGACTACAAGGATGTCGTGAGGGTACGCAGGGAGAAAACTAGAAGGGCCAAAGCCCAACTACAACTTAATCTGGCTACTGCCATAAAAGACTAAAAAATATTTCTGTAAATGTATTAGCATCAAAAGGAGGGCTAAGGAGAATCTCCATCCTGTATTGGATGCAGGGGGAAACAGTGAGAAAGGATGAGGGAAAGGCTGAGGTACTTAATGCCTTTTTGCCTCAGTCTTTAATACTAAGACCAATTGTTATCGGGGCACCCACCCCCTTGAGCCGGAAGACAGGGGCGGGGAGCAGAATGAAGTCCCAACAATCCAAGGGGAAATGGTTAGCGACCTGCTACACCACTTAGACACACACAAGTCTATGGGGCTGGATGGGATCCACCCAAGGGTGCTGAGGGAGCTGGTGGAAGTGCTCACCAAGCCACTTTCAATCATTTATCAGCAGTCCTGGTTAACAGGGGAGGTCCCAGACAAATGGAGGCTTGCCAATGTGACGCCCATCTACAAAAAGGTCTGGAAGGCAGATCCAGGGAACTACAGGCCTGTCAGTCATACCTCGGTGCCGGGGAAGGTTATGGAGCAGATCGTCTTGATTGCCATCACATGGCATGTACAGGACAACCAGGGGATCAGGCCCAGTCAGCATGGGTTTATGAAGGGCAGGTCCTGCTTGACCAACCTGATCGCCTCCTATGACCAGGTGACCCGCCTAGTGGATGAGGGAAAGGCTGTGGATGTTGTCTACCTGGACTTTAGTAAGGCCTTTGACACTTTTTCCTACAGCATTCTCCTGGAGAAACTGGCTGCTCATGGCTTGGACGGGCATACCGTTCCTTGGGTAAAAAACTGGCTGGATGGCCAGGCCCAAAGAGTGGTGGTGAATGGACTCAAATCCAGTTGGTAGCTGGTGACAAGCGGTGTTCCCCAGGGCTCAGTATTGGGGGCAGTTCTGCTTAATATCTTTATCAATGAGCTGGATGCGGGGATCGAGTGCACCCTCAGCAAGTTTGCAGATGACACCAAGTTGGATGGCAGTGTTGATCTGCTCGAGGGCAGGAAGGCTCTGCAGAGGGATCTGGACAGTCTGGATCGATGGGCTGAGGCAAATTGTATGAGATTTAACAAGACTATTTGCTGACATTGGAACAGGCTGCCCACAGAGGTGGTAGAGTCACCATCTCCAAAGGTATTTAAAAGACGTGTAGATGCAGTACTTCAAGGCATGGTTTAGTAAACATGGTAGCCTTGGGCTGATGGTTGGACTTGATGTTCCTAGAGGTCTTTTCCAACCTTAATGATTCTATGAATCTATGATTCTAAGTGCTAGGTCCTACACTTGGTTCATAACAACCCCTCCATGCAATGCTACAGGCTTGGGGAAGAGTGGCTGGAAATCTGCCTGGTGGAAAATGACCTGGGGGTTCTGGTCATCAGCCAGCTGAATATGAGCCAGCAGTGTGCCCAGGTGTCCAAGGCAGCCGATAGCATCTTGGTCCGTATCAAAAATAACGTGGCCAGCAGGACTAGGGAAGTGATTGTACCCTGTACTCGGCACTGGTGAGGCTGCACCTCGAATACTGAGTTCAGTTTTGGGCCCCTAAGAACAAGAATGACACTGAGGTGCTGGAGCGTGTCCAGAGAAGAGTAAGGAAGCTGGTGAAGGGTCTAGAGCACAAGTCCTATGAGGAGTGGCTGAGGGAACTGGGGTTGTTGAGCCTGGAGGAGTCCGAGGGGAGACCTTATCGCTCTCTACAACTACCTGAAAGGAGGTTGTAGCGAGGTGGGGCTTGGTTTCTTTTCCCAAGTTACTAGTGATAAGATGAGAGGAAATGGCCTCAAGTTGCATCAGGGGAGGTTTAGATTGGATATTAGGAAAAATTTCTTCACCCAAATGGTTATTAAGCATTGGAACCGGCTGCCCATAGAAGTGGTTGAATCACAATCCCTGGAGGTATTTAAAAGTTGTGTAGATGAGACACATATCATGGTCATGGTTTAGTGGTGGACTTGACAGTTGTCGGTTAATGCTTAGACTTGGTAAGGTCTTTTCCAACCTAAATGATTCTATGATTCTATATTGTCACCTTTACTTTTTACTTTACTGTCTTCTCTTTAATCCTAACCCATAATCTTTCAGGTGGCTCCTCATCCATCTCCAGGCAGAGCTCCGTGCAGTCCATCTGCTCTCTCACATAAAGGGCAACTCCCCCTCATCTTCCCAGCCTGTCCTTCCTAAAGAGCCTGTATCTCTCCATTGCAACACTCCTGTCATAGGAACCATCCCATCATGTCTCTGTAATCCAAACAGGATCATAGCCCTGCAACTGCACACAAGTCTAACTCATCATGTTTATTCCCCCATACTGCATATATTGGTGTACAGGCACTTCAGAGAGGCACGTTGACTTCCTAGAAAGGGTTTGGGGGACTTCTTTATAATGGTGCCTTGTAGGCACTTCCTCACTTATATGCAATTGCTGGAGGTAATCCCACTTCAGCCCTGTTTTGTTGATTTTGTGTTCCAAATTCCTGTCACATCACCCCAGGTCCTTTGCTTTTGGACCTTGTTTTTCACTCTCACAGGGCTGCTGGTTACTTTCTGCTTCTTCTGTCATTCTTAGTTTAAAGCCCTCTTTATGATGTCAGACTTTTTCTTGGCAAAAATAGCTTTGCCCTGCTTAGTGATGTAGATCTCATCTCTCCCAAGCAGACATTGATCTGCAAAGTGTCCCATGGACATAGAACCCAAAACCCTGTTGCCAACACCAGTTTTGCAGCGAGTTATTGACATGCATTACCAGTGCCCCCCTCCTCACACCCTTGCCCCTCACCAGCAGGATTGTGGAGAACACCAGGGCACCCATGCTCTTAACTACAGTCCCCAGAGCTCTGTAGTCACTTCTGATACTCTCCAGGTTGCCCCTAGCAGTATCATTGGTGCCCACAGGGAAGAACAGGAGGGGGTAGTAGCCAGAGGGCTGGATGAGCTTTGGTGGTCTCTCCACAATATCCTGGATCCGGGCTCCCTGGCAGGCAGCAAACCTCTCTAGATGATAGGTCAGATATTAACATCTTATCTGAAAACGTGCCACCATTCTCAATTCTATATGCCACATGGACAAAAAGGAGGGGAGAAAAAAGAGAGAGAAAGGCACACCTATTTCAGTTTCTTTTGATAGTGTAGTTTGAACTAACAGTTTCTGTGTTTTTTTATCTCCTATGAGCAATAACTGAATGTTACAGAAAAATGTGCAAATATTAAGTAGAATTCCTTACAAAATGCTTCATCCTGACTTCAACATGGTGCTTGGTAAAAACATGAAATTGAAGGCTATTCAACTGTACCTAATATTTGTTGCTCTTAGCTGCTGTAAGATTAAACTCTTCTATGATTCTGCGCAGCTTCTGTGGGCGAGATTGTTGTGACATTAAAGCTAGAACTCATTAGAAAGGTTCTTTTTTATAATCAGTAGCTATTACTGATCTCTCAACTCTTTATTTTACTTTGTAGCAAAAGGATTAGAGATTTTTCTGAAATTATCCTCGAGGTTGCTGGCTGTTGTCTCGACAGTGTTAGAATATTAAAGAATGTTAACAGTATACACTAGCGATGGTGGTTGTTTTTTACCTCTTATTGTGCCAGGCTGAAGCGGTTGTGTTTATCCTTTTAAAAACCTCAATTCATTTTTTTCCCCCCTTCTGGTTCTTATTTTGTAAACTGGCTTAAAGTTTCCCTAAAGACACACACAGAAAGGTTTTTGTGTTGTTTCTAAAGGGGCTGAAGTTTAAAGAGGAGAAATTCCCCCCCTCTTCTACATAATGGAGCTTTCAGGGAACCTCTTTTAAAGGCGTGGTTACAGCCCTTTGTGTTGAAAGGTGTATCTGCTGCTGGGGTTTGCTGATGCAGTGGCTGGTGATTAACAAAGCTCATTAGACTTTGGAATCTGGCATGGGAGTGGGGTGTCTTCTGTGCGAAGAAAGACTACTCCCGTGGGATGAGGACAGGGCAGTTTGGAGGGGGTCCTACTTTCTGCTTCCCCGTCCTCCTGCTGGGAGGTTACTGTGTTTTGATTAAGTCCATAGAACTGTGTAAGACTGTGTTGCTGAAATTAATAAACACATTTATAATTCATGAGTTAAAAGAACTTTTGGAGATCTTTGAAAATGATTGTTCAGGAAGAAAAGATGCTGTTTTGACAGCACATGAGAACAGATACTATTTGGGTGTGTGTGTAAATCATACAAAAAAGGGAGAGTCCTATTCTTAGATGATGGTGGTTTTGTTTTGTTTTGGCTTGTTTTTTTGTATCATCTAAGGGAAAAAAAATCTTGTATACCCAAGATGAATCTGAGAGATAAGTGAGGCCATGTTGTGCACAAGCAAGAAGCTATGAGCCCCTGAGTGCAGTTGTCTGAGCTAAAATGGCTGTTCCCAAAGCTCAGAGGAGTAGGGCAGCTTAGTGAGTCTTAAAGTTTCAGTGGCGCAGGGGCTCATACCTCTTGAAAGTGTGATAAACACATTCAGCAGAGCTGTGGTTTGTTTGGTTGAGATGAGAAGACTAAGCTTGGGGAACAGATAGTGAAAAATGGATGATCTGCTTTTCTGTGAAGTGCTCTAAATGCAGGAGTCATTTGCTCTATGGGGAAAAAAATGTTTTCAGGTCTAACGGACTGTGCTAAAAGAGACATGGAGTGGGGCTTCACTCACTACTATAATTTGGTCCCAGAACAGGTAGTAACCTCTTCCACAGTGTTTGATCTGGTGCTTGCAAATAAAAGCTCAAGTATCTTAATCATTGCAGCTTTGCTAGCTGAAAAGAAGCTGGTGCACTGTTTGTGCTTTTTTTGGTTGGTTTGTTGTTGTTGTTGGAAGTGGTGGGGGACACATATTGCAATGAGCACAGTAATGTAGATTAAACATGTGGAGTATCTGTGTGCTCGCTCTCCAGAAATAGACTTGCCATAAGTTTATTTTAGCAGGCTATAAGACAAAACATTATTTTATTCAGTGTCCTCTCTTTGTGCCCTAGTGGTTTTGGGTTTTATATTGGGCATAAATTGCTGGGTTTTGGTAGCAAGGGGTTGCAGTGTGGGAGGAGGCCATGAACAGCCAGTTCCAAAACAAATTGAAAGAACCCATTGTGAGCCAAACTTTCAAAGAATCAGAGGAGCATATTGTGCCTCTGCTCGAACATATTTAAGAAGGGGCAGTTGCCAATAGGGGTAAGAGACGCACTCTTGGAAGGAGGTGCTACACACTGGAGCAGTGGCACTCTCAAAAGGGACTGTGGCCCATGGTGGAAGCCACACTGGAGCAGAGCAGTAAGAAGCAAGAAGCAGTGGAGGAAGATGAGTAAGAAATAAGGAGGGACAGAAAGAAACCATTATGTGCTGGCCCCAACCTTCTGTGCTGCCTGTCACCTCGCTGAAGGAATTGGAACTGATTGGGTGTAATGTGTGGCAAAAACAAGGGGAGTTGAGACTAAGGGGGTGGTAGATAAGTGTCTGGCTTATAGTTGACTCTGGGGAAGGGGGAGGATAGGTGCTTCCCTAATTGTTTGCTTCACTGTTTTCTTTCTTTTTCAATATCCAAACCAGTAATTAAAAGTTCATATTAGTTGACAATAAACTAAATGAAGTAAATTTCCCTGAGTCTTGACTGCAGCAAGTTTTCATCTTGCTATAGAAGTAGCTTTACATTCTACAGTAAATACATGGAATTTTCACAGTAAAATGTTTTTGTCTGCTATTGTGTCTTGGACCTCTGGAACTCCTAGGATATCTTGGCCCAATGCAATGTGTGGGAAACTTAATAAATGAGTTAATACTTTAAAATAGTAGGTTGCTTTTGTGCCCAATTTCTGTACAGGGCAGGAGGGTCTCAGCCTTTTGCATTTCTTGTATTTTGTGTGTCCTCTTGTTTATGGCAGTACATAAGCTAGTGATAAATTCCTCCCTAGTGTTCTGTGATGCAGGATTAATTGGTCACATACTGATCTTACCAAATTTTGTTACTTTGTACATTACAGTGTACAGAGGTTTGGGATTAATCAATGAAGTAATGAAGTGTTTAGGGAAGATTGCTGTTACTTATGTTTCCATTGTACTTTTGCAGTATTCCTATTCTTCTTGCTGCCCATTGCTTCCTCAAACCCCTATACCACCAAAGATATGTCCCCAATGACAGACCATAATGGAACTCTGTAGGAATTATAACAAAGAGTGGAGATGTTCTCGGTGTTTGGTAGAATTAATTCCAATGCACAGCATTCTGTTCTGAATACACATTTTTAGATCTCACTTTGCAATTATGCTTATGTTTTCCACTGAAGTCAGGAATTCTAGGCTTTTGAAAAGACAGACATTTTAAGGGTTTTTTAAATTGCTGGTAATGAAACTGTCAGGACTTTCTCAGCTTCCAAGAAGGTTAGAGTGGGTCTTATAGAAGCAGAAACCACTGTCATCTGTTTGTAAGTTTCAGTGCATGAATGTTTGGGAGTAATGTGGTGGTTGTTCTAGCATATAGCTGCTAGTCTCTGAATGAGGCAAACTTCTTAACAACAGTTATCTCCTGAGTAATGGAAAAGCCTAGAGGACAAAGTCCATTGAAACAGTAGTCATTTGTCAGAAGGTTGACTGTAGCATTGATAACAGCAACCTGCAAGTTATGTAGCTAGGGCTTTCTTTGAATCAAAATTGCCTTGATGCCTCTTAAATGTTGAGTTTTAGGATGCAGTAATTATGGAATTTCTGGAAATCATTAAGTCATGTGATAGGAAGCTTGGTGTTAATATATTTTCAGAATTCACTGTGGCATTTCTGTAAAAACAAAACAAAAAATTCCCCAAACCAACCAGAGAAAAACAAAACAAAACAAACCTCTGCCTCTTTCATTCTCCTTTCCTTGTTTTTCTTGCAGAATTTTCTAATAAAAAAGATCATTCCTGAACCATGGAGGTGCTGCAGTGTGATGGCTGTGATTTCCGAGCTCCATCCTATGAAGATCTAAAAGCTCACATTCAGGATGTTCATACTGCTTTTCTGCAGCCAACAGATGTCTCTGAGGAAAACCCTAGCCAGCCAAGGTCTGGCTCCATGAATGCTAGCAACCAGACCGAGACTGAATTTTCTTCTGTAAAGGATGAATTTACAATTGCAGATGAAATAGGTAAACCTCAACCCTAAGCCCCTATCTCACATGTGACTTATTTCAGTGTATTTTAATTGATATGTTTCAGTGTGATTTTTAAAAACTGTTATCTTTATCACTATGGTAGTGAAATGAATGATGTTTAGTTACAGCCATATTTTTTCTGTAAATGCAAACATGTGGATTTTTCATCTTGCTATTTTTCACATGCTTCCTCATACTGCTTCTTTTCCTTGCTTTACACCACCATGAGCTCTAGAAGAGTTTTGAACTTTATTAGCATACCTTTTTATTTCAAGAAGCTTATTTTGGAAATTGTCTATCCCAAATTATATACCATCTGTTAGTTTTCTGTCCATTCTCATATGCACAGGTCTAATCATAAATAAGTGAGGGAATCCTGGTGTGATTAATGTGTTCAGGATGTGTGTGTATTCATATGCATACAGGGTAGATGGGGGACTGATTAATTTTAATTATTTACATATTTACTTTTTAATTCTTATTTTAGGGCAAAATACAACAACTCAGATGGGGACTGGAAGTTATTATAGCCAGAGACAAAGTTTGTATGGTCAACATATGGCTCCAAATCCTAAACCAACAAACAAGTTTTTCCAGTGCAAATTCTGTGTGCGTTACTTCCGATCTAAAAACCTCCTCATAGAGCACACTCGCAAGGTTCATGGAGCACAAGTTGGGGGGAGCTCAGTAGGGTCACACGCTGCTGGATCCTTAAATTACAACATCGTGATGCATGAGGGGTTTGGCAAAGTTTTCTCTTGCCAGTTCTGCACCTACAAATCACCAAGGCGCGCAAGGATTATTAAGCACCAGAAAATGTATCACAAAAACAATCTGAAGGAGAGTTTAACTCCTACTACTACCTCTGCTGTATCTGAATTGACATCTGCCTCTGCTCCAGTGCAGGAACCTTGCAAGGAATTGCCTGCAGAGGTGGTAGAGCGGAGCATTTTGGAGTCCATGGTCAAGCCTCTAACAAAGTCCAGGGGCAATTTTTGCTGTGAATGGTGCAGTTACCAGACACCTCGAAGGGAGCGCTGGTGTGACCATATGATGAAGAAGCACCGCAGCATGGTAAAAGTACTGTCAAGTGTGAGGCAGGAACAAGACAGAGCCAGTGCGCCTGATGTGCAGAGTAAGAGTGCCAGGAATGCCTCCCCAAACTCTAATTATATCTCTATGAATATGACAGGACGTGATATGTTGAATGCTGATGTCTCAAACTTCAGAAGCTCTACAGGAAATTCCCTTATCAGGCCCGACTCTTCTATATCCTCTAAGTTTTCTTCTGTGTCTTATTCTCAAATGAAGTCTAAATTACCTCACAACTCAGACATAGTTAATTTGTCTGACAGATCCTGCTATGGAGTTGCTGACATGACAAATTCTTCTGCTGACTTGGAAACAAACAATATGCTAAATGACTCCAGCTCAGATGAAGAGCTAAATGAAGTAGACAGCGAGAATGGCTTGAACTCTGTGGACCACCGGACTTCAGGAATATCTGCAGAGCAACTGATGGGTTCTGATGGCAACAAGCTGTTGGAAACTAAAGGAATTCCCTTTAGAAGATACATGAACAGGTTCCAATGTCCTTTTTGCCCTTTCCTCACAATGCACCGCCGAAGCATCTCCCGTCACATTGAGAATATCCACCTGTCTGGGAAGACAACTGTATACAAATGCAGTGAATGCCCTTTCACCTGTAAGAGTTTGTTAAAGCTTGGAGCTCATAGGCAATGTCATGCAGGTACAACATCAGACTGGGACACTCTGAATTCTCAGAGTGAAAACATTGTCTCCTCTTTGAATGACAACATGGTTTCTTATGAAAGTGGAAATATAAATGGAAGGAAGTCAGCTGGGATGACAGAAACAGTGCAGCAGCAACATCAGCAGTTGCCTCAACCCCATTCACAGCATCCTTATAAGTGCACAATGTGTAACTATTCTACCACTACTTTGAAAGGCCTCAGAGTTCATCAGCAGCACAAGCACTCATTTTGTGACAACTTACCAAACTATGATGGAATGCCACAAGAGAGCGAGACAGATGCTCTCACATCTGTCAGCACAGTGAAGAAAAGCCAGACCTCAATTCTTGGTCTCTTGTCTAAAAATAACTTTGTTGCTAAAGTCGCTCGGAAGGTGTCAAATGACTGCCCTTTGGATCTCTCACCAGTGAAGAAAAGAACTAGAATTGATGAAATAGCAAGCAACCTGCAGAGCAAAATAAACCAAAACAAACAGCAAGAAGATGCTGTGATTAATGTAGAGGATGATGAGGAAGAGGAGGAAGACGACGAGGTGGAGATAGAAGTGGAATTAGACAGAGAAGAAGAACAAACAGAACCAATAGTAGAGGTTTCTAGTTCTTATGCACCCCAGCAAATGTGGGGGAGAGAGACTAATGATTCCCAGAAGGATGCAAACTTCAGAATCATGCATCATGATTATAATTCCACCAACGGAACAGAGATTGAGCTCACGTTATCTGAAGATGAGGAAGATTATTTTTCTTCCATTAACATGAAAGACCAACAGAGCCTTAATGACTCTGTTCTGGGAAGCCAGCCAAATATGTATGGCCCTGATCAGAACAATGAAAATGTGGAGATTACTGACTCTGGCAGGCTTTACTATTGTAAACACTGTGATTTTAGCAACAAATCTGCCAGGAGTGTTAGTACCCACTACCAACGGATGCACCCCTACATAAAATTCAGCTTTAGGTATATCTTGGATCCCAATGATCACAGTGCAGTATACAGATGCCTTGAGTGTTATATTGACTATACGAACTTTGAAGATCTGCAGCAACACTATGGAGAGCATCATCCTGAAGCTATGAATGTATTGAACTTTGATCACTCTGATCTGATCTATCGCTGTCGCTTCTGTTCTTACACTAGCCCAAATGTTAGAAGTCTGATGCCGCATTACCAGAGAATGCATCCAACAGTGAAAATTAACAATGCAATGATATTTTCAAGCTATGTTGTTGAGCAGCAAGAGGGGCTTAACACAGAGTCTCAAACACTGAGAGAGATCTTGAATTCTGCTCCAAAAACTATGGCAACCTCCACCCCCATGGCTCATGGGACTACTGTGCCAGCAAGTTTTAACAAGACTGCCACAAAGAGCTTTAGTCCTGAATGTGAAAATCAGAAGGCACCTTCGGTCAATTCTGTGGTTGTTTATGACTGTGATGTGTGCTCATTTGCAAGCCCTAACATGCATTCAGTTCTGGTGCATTACCAGAAAAAACACCCTGAAGAAAAAGCATCATATTTCAGAATTCAGAAGACCATGCATATAGCTTCTGTTGACAGGGGCTCTGCCCTGGCTCAAATGTCTTTTGAGGTGGGGGTGTCTGTCTCCTCAAAACTGTCCAATTTGGCTTCTCAACCTCCACACCCCCCCCCAATGCTGCCAGACCTTGCTCCTGAACTCTACTATTGCAAACACTGTTCATACAGCAACCGTTCAGTTGTGGGAGTGCTTGTCCACTACCAGAAAAGGCATCCGGAAATAAAGGTCACTGCCAAGTACATCAGGCAGGCACCCCCTACTGCAGCAATGATGAAGGCTGGTGAGCTGCCACCTGGGATTCAGAAACTGCCAGTGTCAGTGCAGCAGTTGAGCCAGGGAAGTTCTGAAAGCTCTGTGAATCCCCTTGAGAACGAAATGTTCTTCTGCCAGCACTGCGATTATGGAAACCGGACTGTGAAAGGTGTGCTCATTCATTATCAAAAGAAGCATCGTGATTTCAAGGTGAACGCAGATGTGATTAGGCAGCATACAGCCACCATTAGAAGCCTTTGTGATCGTAACCAGAAGAAATCATCTGGCAGCATGCCTGCTCACACCTCCAGCACTGAACAGGACAAGACAAAGCTGAGAACCCTCAAATGCAGGCAGTGTGGCTACACATCACCTTACTTCTATGCATTGAGGAAGCATATTAAGAAAGACCATCCATATCTGAAGGCTACAGTCACATCCATTCTGAGATGGGCATTTTTAGATGGCTTGATAGAAGCTGGTTATCACTGTGAATGGTGCATTTATTCACATATGGAACCAAGCGGTTTGCTTGTACATTACCAAAGGAGACATCCTGAACATTATGTTGACTATACATATATGGCAACTAAACTCTGGGCAGGTCCAGATCCTTCTCCTACCCTAGTGATGCCAACAGAGGCAAAGACCTATAAATGCAGAGACTGCATTTTTGAAGCATCTTCCATTTGGGATATTACTAATCACTACCAGGCTTTTCACCCTTGGGCTATGAATGGGGATGAATCTGTACTGTTAGATATCATTAAAGAAAAAGATGCTGCTGAGAAAATTGGCACACAGCTTGATGAAGTTAGGGCCAGGATTAATTCTGAAAATGAGGTAACATCACAGATGGACCAGGATGTGGAGGATCCCAGCCTTTCCCAGGAAAAAAATATTCAGCTGGCTTCTGCAAACCCTGCTATCTCCTCCACTCCCTATCAGTGTACAGTTTGCCAGTCTGACTACAATAACTTGCATGGCCTCCTGACACATTATGGCAAAAAGCATCCTGGCATGAAAGTAAAAGCTGCTGACTTTGCACAGGACACAGACATTAACCCAGGGGCTGTGTACAAGTGCAGACATTGCCCATACATTAACACACGCATTCATGGTGTCCTCACACATTACCAGAAACGGCACCCATCAGTAAAGGTCACTGCTGAAGACTTCGTGCATGATGTGGAACAGTCGAATGACATTGCCCAGAATGATATAGAAGAGACCAGTAGGATTTTCAAGCAAGGCTATGGTGCATACCGGTGCAAACTATGCGCTTACACCCATGGCACACTGGAGAAGCTCAAAATTCACTATGAGAAATACCATAATCAGCCTGAATTTGATGTTTTTGCTCAGTCCCCACCAAAGGTGTCCGCCTCAGTGGAGCCAGACATAGTAATTGAAATCAAGGCCTCCCCAGAAATTGCTTCTGATGGTGTTGGAGAAGTCTGTATCTCAGCACCTCGTTTCTCCAGTTCTCACTTAGTGTCTCACACAGTGTTCCGGTGTCAGCTCTGCAAATACTTCTGTTCTACCCGGAAGGGGATAGCCAGGCATTACCGCATCAAACATAATAACGTTCGGGCACAACCAGAAGGCAAGAACAACCTCTTCAAGTGTGCTTTGTGTTCCTACACCAACCCTATCCGCAAAGGGCTTGCAGCACACTACCAGAAAAGGCATGACATTGATGCTTACTACACTCATTGTTTAGCAGCTTCCAGGACAGTAAGTGACAAATCCAATAAAGTGATCATTCCATCTCCTCCCAAAGATGATACTCCTCAGTTAAGTGAGGAGCTGAGGAGTGCTGTGGAAAAGAAGAAATGCTCGCTTTGTTCCTTTCAATCTTTTAGCAAAAAAGGTATTGTGTCCCACTACATGAAGCGTCACCCTGGTGTTTTCCCTAAGAAGCAGCATGCAAGCAAGCTGGGGGGTTACTTCACTGCTGTGTATGCAGATGACCATGAAAAGTCGACTCCAGCTGAGGAAAGGAATGACTTTGAAAAGTCTGAGGTGGAGAGCGAGGCTCAGGAAACTGAGTGGCTTCCTTTCAGATGCATAAAATGTTTCAAGCTATCCTTCAACACAGCAGAGCTGCTGTGCATGCATTACACTGACCACCACAGCAAGGATTTGAAGAGCGACTTTACCATATTGGGAAGCGGCACCCGCTCTCATAATGCTGTCTACCGGTGCAAGCACTGTGATACTAAGTTGCATAGCACGGCAGAGCTGACCTCACACTTGAATAGTCACAATGAGGAATTCCAGAAGCGTGCCAAACGTCAGGAGAGGAGGAAACAACTTTTGAGCAAGCAGAAATATGCAGATGGTGCTTTTACAGATTTCAAACAAGAGAGGGTAAGGATCTGTGTGTCTGGTCTCCTTCTCTGCTTCCTCTCCCCAGGGAGAAAAACAAATCAAAAGCTGTTCTCCTATACCCCAAGAGGCTCCTTATTACTAATACCCACTTGTATGTTCTCTTTGACAGCCAAATGAACGCAGGTTAATGAGTGACTCAGCATGTCAATGGGCTCTATAAGTCAGTTACATATTCTGCTTTCATTTCCTTCATTCTTCACCTATTCCTAGGCTCCATGGGAAGCTCTGCTCCTTCCAACTGTTTCCTTCAGGATTTTCCCTTTCTTCTACCCTCCCACCATTATGGATGGCTATCTGTATCTGAGTTATTTATTCTTCTATTGCAAGGCTGCTGTTTGCTTTTTCATCGATTCTTTAGCAAATGTCCCATTCTACTGCTCATCAATATACCTTGAAATAACACACCAATTTTCTTCTCAAGCTTATCTATTTCAGTACATTTTCTGATAAAGAACCTGATGTTTATGTGCATCTGTCCAATAACTTCAAGCTTTGGGCAAGTGTTCCTGTGAACAGAAGACCAAATTCTGCTTCTCTTTTCTATACCTTTCTCCCCATCTGGAGTAACTCTACTTTGGGTGGGGGGGGAACTATGAAAGAGCATGGTTTGGTCTTGTAAGTTAAAACTGAACGGTCTTATAGGGGACTACTATTATGTAGAGGCTCAAGGATTTTCCTGTGCACATGTCCTGTCCACCTATTTTAAGGGCTTTAATAGAATTCAGTGCAAATTGAGGTTGAAGTTTTGCACAATAGCATGTTGTAATGGGTTGATCTTGGCTGGACACCAGGTGCCCACCAAGCTGCTCTATCACTCTCCCTCCTCAGCAGGACAGGGGGAAGAAAATAAGATGGAAAAGAACCTGTGGGTCAAGATAAAGGCAGTTTAATAAAGCAAAAGCAAATGCCTCATGCAGAAGCAAAGGAAAACAAAAGATTTATTCTCTACTTCCCATCAGCAGGTGAAGTCCAGCTACTTCCCGGGGGGGGGGGGGGGGGGGTAGGGCTTCAGTACATGTAGCAGTTGCTCCAGAAGACAAACTTTGTAATAACAAATGCTGCCCTGCCTGCCCCCCCCCCCCCCCCCGCCCTTCTCTTAGCTTTTATTTCTGAGCAGATATCATATGGCATGGAATATCCCTTTGGTCAATTTGGGTCAGCTGTCCTGGCCGTGTCACCTCCCAAGATCTTACCCACCCCCAGCCCAAACTACTGGCCTTTGGGGGTGAGGGGGGGAATGTTGGAGAGACAGCCCTGATGCTGTGGGAGCACTGCTCAGCAGTAGCCAAAACACTGATGTGTTATCAACACCTTTCTAGCTACCAATACAAAGCACAGCACTATGAGGGCTGCTACAGGGGAAAGCTCCATCCCAGCCAGACCCAATACACATATGTACACTAAATGCAGTTTCCCTTGAGGTGCAAAATCTGGTCTAGGTATATTCCTAAAAGTGAGATATCAGAAGCATGTTTCAGTATTACATTAACTCATGTGCTTCAATAGGTTTTTGGACACTTGGAAGATGCTTCAAAACTTAAGGAGACGAAAGTAGTTGGCTACAAATGTAAATTTTGTGTGGAAGTTCATCCAACGCTTCGTGCCATCTGTAATCATCTCCGTAAGCATGTCCAGTATGGGAATGTTTCTTCTGTGTCAGCTACAGTAAAGGTGAGAATTCTGTGAACTGAGAGCATTTTTTATTTGATATTAAGGCCTAACTGAAAGCCTGTAGAGGGCTCCCATGGAGTCAAATGGGTTTGGGGTTGGATATTCTGAACAGTTAAGCATGACATTCTAATCTAATTCTTCAGGTTTCTGCAGCACAGCTTGTTTACTTTAAGATGTTTTGACTTTCTTCTGCTCTTCATCTGGGGCACAAAAACTACTTAATTCTCATTTCTTATTTGCCACAAAGGAATTGATATCACAGATGACTGAAAGGTTTGATTTATGAGCAGGAGCTTCTCCCTCAGCTGTTCTGGGCTACTTTTCTGCTTTCTTAGACCCTTAAAGTGTGGGGTTTTTCTCTCTTTTTTTTTTATCCAACCCACATGCAAAAGTGAAATTATAGTGTTGCAAACACATATTCAGATAGTCACATGAGTCAGGGGTCCAATTCAAGTGGTTAATTGTAAATGTGCTGCTGTTTCCTCCCTATGCAAGTGGAGACCACCTAGAATGTCTCTGAGGACAGGCTGTGCTCCACAGACAGCTTTACAGGATATCAGCAGGGGGAGTGCAGTAAGGTTGCAGGAACTGGTTGTGCAGTTCTCCTCCTTTTCTTGCTGCAGTGAGCGCTCAGCAAAAATCTCACTTTGCAGTCCATGACCTAAAGCGTGCCTATTTCATGACATCAACTGTGTGCTGTGTAAAGTAGCTGAGTCCTTCAGAGTCTAAGTGGTTCTACCTAAGAGCTTTCATTGTCCTTCCACTGACCTTCCTTTAGCTTATCCAGTACTACTGACAGAATGGGAATGCTTCCTTTCTATCAAATTGTTCCTGCTCTTTCCCTGCTTCTCAAGTAATGTTTATGTGGGGTCAATAGCATCTTTTGACCCAGTAGATACTAAACAGCAGGGAACAAAAATGAAAATCCAAGACCCAAAACACATGATATAAATATACTTTTCAGTTTTTAATGTTGCTGCAAAATGCGTGCTATGCTAATTAACACTTAGGAAAGGGACCAAGAGATGGGTTGTTTGTTTTTTAATGTATATACATATATATATTAAATTAAGGACTAGGCTTGCTTGATACAGAAAGTCATTAGTGTAGTATGGTAGGGATACCTTTAGAAAGTGAATGCAGTGGGAAACCTAGATATTAAAAGTAATACACAGGAAGGAGAGACTGAGGGGCAGAAGGGAGAGAGAATTGATGGCTTGGGGGGGTATGTGTTTTTTAGCAGGAAGCTGAAGATTCTTCAAGCACAGCTTTGGAGGGTTTTGAGGGAGCGAAAGACCCTGGCACTGTGGAATTTACAGAAGCTGAATCTGGAGCATCCTTGGAAGATGAAACCAGGCTTGGGGGCTACCACTGCAGCCAGTGTGACCGGGTTTTGATGTCTATGCAGGGTCTGCGATCTCATGAGAGGAGTCACTTGGCTCTGGCCATGTTTACCCGGGAAGACAAGTACAGCTGCCAGTATTGCTCCTTTGTCTCTGCTTTCAGGCACAAGTAAGTTATGGTTTGTTTTCAACAGAAGCACAGACTAGCATGACTGTTTTTTTACATTGGTTGACATTGAAGGAGAGCATGCTCAATTTGATTTCAATCTACATTTTTCTCTTTCTCAGGATTTAGGTATTTTCTATGCCCCCAAACTTTGCCATTGCCTGTGACTATAAAAAGTCCCATTTTTATATCTTCTTGAATTCAAGTTCTCTTTTTGTTGTGTGTAGGGGAAATGGACACCAAGCAAAAGATGCCCACCACTTATGCAGTCCTGTCAAATGCATGAAATTAAAAAAGCCATAAAGAGGAAAAAGTATTTTTCACCAGCCTTCCATGTAACTACATTATTTTTAAATAGTACTGTGACTCTTATTTGATTGACAGAGATTTCATTTCTAGTGTTGAACCATCACAAACCAATCTTAAAGTTAGATGATTTTTTCTTATTTGTGTTATGCAATTTCAGTCTATGGACATGGTCTTCACATCAGTGTGGTATACTTGAAGTGGGTTGAGGAAATAACTCCTTATCTGATGTGACCCATGAAAAATGCATGGTCATAATAAACAATAAAGGTCCTCATTACTTATTTCTTTGCCTACAGCTGGGAAGCTTTAGAATTCTTTTAATCATATTTATTCATGGCTTGCCACAAAGAAATGAGGTTTATTGGATTTTTTTTTTTACTGGCATCCTAGACTGACAAACGCATGTACATGTTTTCTGTAGCTTCTGGGGAGAAAACTGCCCCATCCCAAAGAAGAGAGATCCAGGTGCTTGTTTAACATAGGCATTGATAGCACTGTCAGTGACATCCTTAAATTGGGTGAAGTTGTCACTGTTCTGTAATTAAAAGCATGTGGGAAAGAAAGCATGATATAAGAAATATTTATAAACCCTTGTGTTAGAAAAGCAGCATTTCTGTCAGTATCACAGCATGGTTCCTATGTGGATGAGCAGCAGGGGATAAGAGTCCAAGGGCTGGGCAGGTGTTGTGGTTTAGCCAGCAACTCAGCCCCACACAGCCACTCGCTCACTCCCCCACCAGCAGGATGGGGGAGAGAATCAGAAGGGTAAAACTCGTGGGTTGACATAAGAACAGATTAATAATTAAAATAAAACAATAACAACAGCAGCAATAATGCAATGAAAAGGGAAAACAATGAGAGAGGCACAAAACCTGAGGCGGGGAGAAGGGGCAATGAATAACCAAAACAAACAGCACATGATGCAGCAGCTCACCACCCGCCGACCTGACACCACGAGTCCGCAAGCCACAACTGCCCCCTCCCGCACACCAACTGCCCCAGTTAATACACTGGTCATGGCATCACATGGTATGGAATATCCCATTGGCCAGTTGGGGTCAGCTGTCTTGGCTGTGTCCCCGCCCCTCCCGGCACACATGGGTCATGTGCACTGGGCTTCATCTGGATCTTTGGATGACTGTTCATTGTCCAGGTCACCATAAATCACCTCAAGCACGGCTAATTCCCTCAGGTACTGGATGCCTTTCTCCATGGTCATCCATTTTCCTAGGCGATATGTAACATCTTCCTTGAAGAGGTACCTTTCTCTCACACCGGACAGGAGCCACCTGCAGAGGCTGAGGGCTTGTGTCCCTTTTCCATTTGCTTTGTCAATGCCCCCTTCCCCAGAAAGGGATCCCAGTTGTTTGGCTTCTTTTCCCTCTAATTCCAGACTACTGGCCCCGTTATCCCAGCATCAGAGCAGCCAGGTGACAATGTGCTCACCTGAACGATGGCTGAAATCTTTTCACATATCTTGCAACTCGCTCAAGAACAGGGATCGAGTGGTCTCTATTTCATTTATGACTTCTTCCTCCTCTTCTCCCCGTGACGGCCCTGCTTCTTCATCATCCCGTTCTAAACGAGTTGACGTCCGCTTCCAAGATTTCTTCTTGTGTATGGGGGTGACCGATACTGGCACGAGTTGATTCTCTGAGTCAGCTCCAGTACTTGTCATGGGGGTTTGAGTAGTCACAGTGCCTGTCACTTTGTCTTTCTGGCTCCATGACAGGGAAATCTATGGGGAGGTAATGATCAGGGTGGAAACAGGGAAGTTGGAGAAGTGGATAATAGGGATATGGACAGGGATGCTGAAAGTGAAGGGGGGAATTTCAGTGCAGTAGCAGGAAGAACTAGGAGAGGGGGTCAGTGCTACAAGCGCCCTTAAGGCAGGCTGTGAGTCCGACAGGAGAACCGGTGTGGGTTAAAGTACCCTCCTCGGTAGCAGACTTAAGGGCTTGGAAAGAGATGGCTGTAACATATAGGGAAGACCCAGAAAAGGTGGCAAAGGTATTGGAAACTATTGTGGGGAATCATGATCCAGAGCGGAAGGATATACAGGTGATGTTGAATACATTGTTGACATATGAGGAGCGGAGGTCTGTTGTGGTTAAGGCTAGGGAAGAAGCAGAGAGGGTTCACGCTCAGGATGCACAGGCAAGAAGATTGGAGGATCATTTTCCCCACCACCAACCCGAATTGGGACCCTAACAGTCAGGCACAGAGGTTATTGTTAAGTGAATATCAGAGGTTGATATTGTTCGGTGTAAGGAACACGATTCTAAAACTGAAAACGTTGTCAAAATTCTATCAGTTGGTACAAGGGAAAGATGAAACTCTGTCGGCTTTCTTTGAATGACTATGTAGTGTGGCTAGGAAATGGATGGATTAGGATCCGGAGAGAGAGACCGATGCACTAATGTTTGTGACTTTGTTTGTGGGGCAGGCGAATCCTGATATTAGGAGAAAACTGCAAAAGCTAGAAGGAGCAGAGGCAAGATCTATGGATAAGTTGTTAGAGGCGACGTGGAAGGTGTATATTAATAGGGAGGAAGAGGAGTAGAAGCGACAGGAAAAGGAGCAAGTTAAGAAAGAGAATCACAAGGCTCAATTGCTGCCTGATGCAGCAGCAGAAGGCAACCAAAATAGTAAAGGACAAAATGATGGGTATAGGTTAGATCGCCCCCCTATGGGAAGAAGTATGAGGACCTCCCTTTAGAGTAGCTGCAGTGCCTGTCGCTTTGCCTTTCAATCCAGAGACCTTCTCTTCCCCTTGGAAGCACTGAATACTCTTGAGCAGGGCTTGGTACACATGGGCCAGGCCCCAGCACATTGCAGTGATCTGTGTCTCTCTGGAGTTCCCAGCATAACAACATACTTTCTCCAAATATTCTACTAGTTTTTCAAGATTTTGCATTTGTTCAGGGGTAAAACTCCAAAACACCGGGGGTTCCCACTGTCCTAGGTATTTGCCCATGCTATCCCACATGCCCTGCCACTCATAACTGTCAAGCCTTGGGGAAGATCTCTGGGTGATATTCTTAAGTTGCTTTCTAACCTTAGCCAAAACCAAAACAACATGCCCAAAAACTAACAATAACTACCCAAGGATGTTCGAGATACAAAAAGGTTGTTGCAATAAAGGCGGAGACATCATAGAAAAAAGGTGCAAAGATACCATTCTGTATTTCCTCCATATAAAATCTCTCAGAGGAGGAGGAGGTATAATTGCTAATTGCCTCAACAAGGTGGTATCCAAAGTACAGTAACGGTTTCAGCAAAAACCCCAAATACCAGATAAAGCTGAAAACCAGTGTTTGCATAACAAACCTCGTAGACATAACATTACTAATCACAGCAGAAGCAGCAAACCAACACCAATCTTTAACACAAACTGAAAAAAGGAGAACATGGTGCTGTGACCAGCAACTGTTATTATCTCAAACCCTCTGAGCCCCACATTGTGTGCCAAAAGAGACTGTTGTGGTTTAGCCCCAGCTGGCAACTCAGCCCCACACAGCCGCTCGCTCGCTCCCCCACTGGCAGGATGGGGGAGAGAAGCAGCAAAGTAAAGCTCGTGGGTTGAGATAAGAACAGTTTAATACTTAAAATCACAGAATCACAGGTTGGAAGGAACCTCAGGGATCATCTAGTCCAACCTTTCTAGGATGAGTGCAGTCTAGACAAGATGGCCCAGCACCCTGTCCAGACGACTCTTGAAGGTGTCCAATGTGGCTGAGTCAACCACTTCCCTGGGGAGATTATTCCAATGGTTGACTTTCCTCACTGTGAAAAATTTTCCTCTCATGTCCAATCGGAAACTCCCCGAGAGCAATTTGTGTCCATTCCCCCTTGTCCTCTCCATGTGACTCCTTGTAAAAAGGGAGTCTCCATCTTCTTTGTAGGTACCCCTTAAGTACTGGTACGTGGTGATGAGATCCCCTCTGAGCCTCCTTTTCTCAAGGCTGAACAAACCCAGCTCTCCCAGCCTATCGTCGTATGGCAGCCTTCCCAGTCCTTTGATCATCTTGGTGGCCCTTCTCTGGACCCCTTCCAGCCTGTCCACATCCTTTTTGTATAGAGGGGACCAGAACTGCACACAGTACTCCAGGTGTGGCCTGACAAGTGCTGAGTAGAGCAGGATAATGACTTCTTTCTCTCTGGTGGCGATGCCCTTTTTGATGCAACCCAGCATCCTGTTGGCCTTCTTGGCCACAGCAGCCACTGTTCGCTCATGTTGAGCTTTCTGTCCACCAGGACCCCCAGGTCCCTCTCCACAGAGCTGCTCTCCAGCCAGGTGGATCCCAGTCTGTGCTGCACTCCTGGATTATGTTTTCCCAGGTGCAAGACCTTTACACTTCTCCTTGTTGAACTTCATAAGGTTCTTGCTGGCCCACTCCTCCAGCCTATCCAGATCTCCCTGCAGAGCAGCTCTCCCTTCTGGAGTGTCTACTTCCCCACTCAACTTGGTGTCATCAGCAAACTTCATCAGGCTACACTTGATGCCGTTGTCCAGATCACTTATAAAGATGTTGAATAACATTGGGCCCAATATCGATCCCTGGGGGACTCCATTAGTGACAGCTTGCCAGTTTGAGAAAGAGCTATTTACCACCACCCTTTGGGTGCAGCCTGTCAGCCAGTTCCCCACCCACTGCACAGAACATTTGTCTAGGCCATAACGCATTAGTTTCTCCAGGAAGAGACTGTGGGGGACCATATCAAAGGCCTTGGCGAAGTCTAGGTAGACAGTGACCACTGCCTGCCCCATGTCAACCAGGCAAGTCACTGTCATAGAAGGCCACCAGGTTTGTCAAGCACAATCTGCCTTTAGTGAAGCCATGTTGGCTTTTCCCAATCACGTGCTTCAATTGACTTGTGATGGCCCCCAGGAGGATTCATTCCATAACTTTCCCAGGGATTGAAGTAAGGCTGATGGGCCTATAGTTACCCGGATCCTCCCTCGAGCCCTTCTTGTACATAGGGGTAACATTTGCATTCCTCCAGTCCTCTGGGACATTCTCCGTTCTCCATGACTTCTCGAAGATTATAGAGAGTGGCCTTGCGATGATGTCAGCCAGCTCTCTCAACACCCTCAGGTGGATGGTGTCAGGGCCCATTGATTTGTGGGGGTCAAACTCCTGTAGTAATTCATATACTAACTCTTCCTTCACCGATGGTGGGTCGGTGTTTGGTTCAATTGGCAATTTTGTTCCCAAAGCCTGGGACCCTACAGTGCTGGTAAAGACAGAGGTGAAGAAGGTGTTGAGGACCTCTGCCTTTTCAGCATCATTGGTGACTGACTCTCCTTTTCCATTTAACAGTGGGCCTATGTTTTCCTTCTTTTTCTGCTTGTGGTTGACATGTCTGAAGAACCCTTTCTTGTTATTTTTCACATCTACAGCCAGTTTCAATTTGAGTTGGGCTTTTGCTTTTCTAACTGCATCTCTGCACACTCTGGCAATGCCCTTGTAGCTCTCAGCGGATAATCCTCCACTTCTGCATTTCTGGTAGGCTTCCCTTTTGGATGTGAGTAGACCCAGGAGGTCATGGCTGAGCCAAGGGGGCCTCTTGCTCCGCTTAGTTCCCTTTCCTTTGTAGGGGATAAATTGGCTTTGTGCTTCCAATAGAGAGTTCTTGAAGAACTCCCAGCTCTCACTAGCTCCTTTATCTTCCATGGAAGCCTCCCATTGAATCCCTCCCAATTGAGCCCTGAGTGCACTGAAGTTTGCTCTTCTAAAATCCAGAATCTTTGTCTTAGAGCTGACCTTCAGCATGCTCAGCAGGGTCCCGAACTCCACAATATTGTGGTCACTGCAGCCAAGGCTATCACTAACCAAGATATTACAAAGCAGGCTTTCTCGGTTTGTGAATAGCAAGTCCAGCAGCGCCTCCTTCCTGGTTGGCACATCTAACATTTGTATCAGGAAACAGTCCTCTACGCATTCCAGGAACTTGGTGGATGACATGTAAGCTGCCGTATTGTTCTTCCAGCAGATGTCTGGGTAGTTGAAGTCACCCATCAGGACCAGGTTCTGTTGGTCAGAAGCTTGCTTTAGTGCCCCAAATATCGCTTTGTCGGTTTTGTCATCATGGTTAGGAGGTCGATAGCAGATGCCCGCTGTGGGATCCTGCTTGGAGATGACCCCTTTGACTTTAACCCAGAGGCATTCAGTAAAGCAGTCACAATCACCATAATAAACCACCAAAATAAAACAATAACAGCAACAATAATGCAATGAAAAGGAAAATAACAAGAGAGGCATGACCCGGGCCAGGTGGAAGGAAGAATGAACCACCAAAACAAACCACACACGATACAGCCACCTGCCAACCCAACACCACCAGTCCCAAAGCCAAAGCCACACTCACCCCCATGCACCAGCTGCCCCGGTTAATATACTGGTCATGGTGTCACATGGTACGGAATGAATATCCCATTGGCCAGTCGGGGTCAGCTGACTTGTCTGTGGCCCTGCCCCTCCTGGCTTCTTGCCCACGTGGCAGAGCATGGGAAGCTGGAAAGGTCCCTGACTACTACAGGTGCTACAGTGAAGAGAATTAACTCTTTTTCAGTCAAAACCGGCAAAGCAGGCCTTGGCAGTTGCTTATTAACATCCTGGATCTGAGTTCCTGGCAAGCAGCAAACCTCTCTGTACAGTAGCTCAGTTCTGCATCTCCCTGTGGAAGAGAGTCTCCCACTACTATCATTCACCACTTCCCCCGGTGCTGTTGCATGGTTCAGGTGCATCCAGCTCTGATGCTTCACTAGACAGAGCTCCCAGCCCCTATTCTATAGCTGCAGATCTGCTGGTGAAGCAGGAGCTGTCCTCCCAGTGCCGGATATCAAAAGCTTCCAGGCTTTCCCATCTTGGTAGTCTCCATTTCCCAACGTGATAAATACAGACATTGGCTGCCCCTTCTTCAGTACAACTGGGAGTTTGGGCTCTTGTTTCTGCAGGATCTATGAGAAGATCCTGTTAATCTTTTCCTCGTAATCTCTGATGCTCTGCAGTTGTCTGACCTCCTGCAGCTCCCTTAACCTGGTAACACAGCTCCTCAACCAGCACACACCTCCTGTAGGCAAGGAGGCAGTTTTCCTCTGCTCCATCCTCAGTGAGAAGCCTCAGACATTCCCAGTAGCCCTAGACTAGACTAGACTGGAATAGAAAAGAATAGTTCAGTTGGAGGGGGCCTACAGCTATCATCTAATCCAACTGCCTGACCACTTCAGGGCTGACCAAAAGTTAAAGTATGTTAAGGGCATTTTCCATATGCCTCTTAAACACTGACGGGCTTGGGGCATCGACCACCTCTCTAGGAAGCCTGTTCCAGTGTTTGACCACCCTCTCAGTAAAGAAATTCTTCCTACCATCAAGTCTGAACCTCCCTTGGCACAGCTTTGAACCATTGCCATGCATCCTGTCACTGGATGCCAGGGAGAAGGGATCAGCACCTCCCTCTCCACTTCCCCTCCTCATGAAGCTGTAGAGAGCAATGAGGTCGCCCCTTGGCCTCCTTTTCTCCAAACTAGATAAACTTGGAGCCCTCATCTGCTCCTCATAGGACATTCCTTCCAGCCCTTTCGCCAGCTTTGTTGCTCTCCTCTGGATGCATTCAAGGACCTTCACATCCTTCTTAAATTGTGGGTCCCAGAACAGCACACAGCACTCAAGGTGAGGCCACACCAATGCTGACTATAGCAGGATCATCATCTCTTTTGAGTGGCTGGTTATACTGTGTTTGATGCACCCCAGGATGCGGTTTGCCCTCGTGGCTGCCAGGGCACACTGCTGACTCATACTGAGCCTGCTGTCAACCAGCGCCCCCAGATCCCTTTCTGCAGGGCTGCTCTCCAGCCACTCCTCTCCCAATCTATACTTGTGCCCGGCATTACTCCATCCCAGGTGCAGAATCTGGCATTTGGACTTGTTAAATTTCACGCTGCTGCTTATTGCCCAATGCTCCAGTCTATCTGGATCCCTCTGCAAGGCTTCTTGTCCCTCAAGAGGGTCAACAGCACCTCCCAGTTTGGTATCATCAGCAAACTTGCTAATGGTGCATTCAACTCCTGCATCCAGATTGTTGCTAAAAAGATTGAACAGAGCTGGCCCTAGACTTGAGCCCTGAGGAACACTGGTGGTGACTGGTCACTAGCCAGATGTAGCCCCATTCACTACAACACTTTGAGCTCTGCCCTTCAGCCTGTTCTTCACCCAAAGCACTGTGAACCCTCTCACCTCAGAGTTGGACAACTTGTCCAGAAGGATGCTGTGAGGGACATTATCAAAAGCCTTACTAAAATCTAGAAAAACTACATCCACCACCTTCCCTTCATTTACTAGGCAGGTGACCTTAACATAGAAGGATATCAAATTAGTTAGGCCTTTCCCTTTGTGAACCCATGTTGACTGTGCCTGATGATTGCATTGTCCTTTAAATGCCTTTCAATAACACTCAGTATGATCTTCTCTATAATTTTTCCAGGAACTGAGGTTAGACTAACAGGTCTGTAGTTCCCTGGATCTTCCCTCACACCCTTCTTGTAAGCTGGAATAACATTGGCTAGCTTCCAGTCAGCAGGGACCTCCCCAGACTCCCAAGACCTTAGGTAGATGATTGAGGGGTGTCCTGCCATACATCTGCTAGCTCCTTCAGTACTCTGGGATGAATCCCATCAGGCCCCATGGACTTATGAACATTCAACTGATACAGCTGGTCCCTTACAATTTCAGTGTCCACAAATGGAAAGTCATTTTTCCTGCAGTCATGGTCCTCCAACTCAGAGGACCGGGCAGCCTAAGGTCTATCAATATTATTAAAGACTGAGGCAAAAAACGCATTGACTGCTTCTGCTTTTTTCTTCCCTGTTAGTCAGGTGACCATCTTCAACAAGTATCGGTCCAATGTTTTCTTTAGAGCTCTTCTTGCTATTAATGTACTTAAAAAAGCCTTTCTTGCTGTCTGACACAACACTGTCCAGTTTCAACTGTAGTTGATCTTTGGCCTTTCGTGTCTTCTCCCTGCATATATGAACCATAGCTCTGTAATCTTCCTGTGAAGCCTGACCTCGCTTCCAGAGAACATACAATTTCTTTTTCCTCTTGGGTTCCACAAGGAGTTCCCTGTTCAGCCAAGCTGGTCTTCTGCCCTGCTTGCTTGAATTTCAGCAAAATGGGATTGCCTGCTCCTGTGCCTCTAAAAGGTGGTTCTTAAAGACTGACCAGCACTCGTGGACTCCTAAGCCCTCAAAAGCAGATTCCCAGGGGACTCTGCTAAGTAGCTCCCTGAATAGCTTAAAGTTTGCTCTCCTGAAGTCCAGGGTAGCAACTCTGCTGACTTTTTTTCTCATTACACTGAAAATTTTAAACTCAGTCATTTTGTGATCACTGTGGCTAAGATAGCCACCTACTATCACATCTCCCATGAGTCCTTCTCTATTCAGAAACAGCAAGTCTAGGAGGGCATCTTTCCTAGTTGGCTCACTGAGCTCTGGAGCCCTCAGCACAAGAAGGACATGGACCTGTTGGAGTGGATCCAAGGACTGGAGCACCTCTACTATGAGGACAGGCTGAGAGAGCTGGGGTTGTTCAGCCTGGAGAAGAGAAGGCTGCAGGGAGACCTTATTGCGGCCTTTCAATACCTAAAGGGGGAATATAGGAGGGATGGGGGCAACCTCTTTAGCAAGGCCTGCTGTGACAGGACAAGGGGTGATGGTTTTAAACTAAAGGAGGGGAGATTTAGACTGGATATAAGGAAAAATTTTTTTACTGTGAGGGTGGTGAAACCCTGGCCCAGGTTGCCCCGAGAGGTGGTCGATGCCCCATCCCTGGAAACATTCAAGGCCAGGTTGGACAGGGCTCTGAGCAACCTGATCTAGTTGAAGATGTCCCTGCTCACTGCAGTGGGGTTGGACTAGATGACCTCTGAAGGTCCCTTCCAACCTAAACCATTCTATGATTCTATGTTCATCTTTCACAAACTTCAGGAATTTCCGAGACTTGCTCGTCACGGCAGTATGATATTCCCAGTTGATGTCTGAGAAGTCGAAATCTTCCATAAGGACCAGGGCTACTGATCCAGAGATTTCTCCTAATTGCCTTTAGAATAACTCATCAGTACTTACATCCTGGCTGGGCAATCGGTAGTAAATACCCACTACATCATCTCCTTTGTTTTCCATCCCCCTAATTCTCACCCAGAGGCTCTCAACCACATCATCCCTAACTGTAAGGGCTGTACAATCAAACCTCTCCCTTAAGTATAGTGCAACACCTCCACCTCGCCTGCCCTGCCTATCCCTCCTGAACAGCCTGTAGCCCTCCTTCCCAGCACTCCAGTCATGGAACTCATTCCACCAAGTCTCACTAATATCAATGACATAGGTCTGGGAGCTGACCAACACTTCCAGTTCATCCTGTTTGTTTCTCATACTGCATGTGTTGGTTGCACAAGCATTTCAGATATGCTCCTGAGCCCACCATGCTCCCAGGAGCAGTGTAAATGTCCCCACTAGCATTGCCACCCTCAGGCGACGCCATGCCAACCCTTGGCTTACCTTCAGCTCGCCTGATGGTATCCCATTCCCCCATCAATTCTATTTTAAAGCCTTCTCAATTGGTCCTGCCTGCTTATGAGCAAAGAAGCATTTCCCCCATCAGGACGGGTGGATCCTGTCAGGCCCCAGTGTACCTTGTGTCTCACAGACTCTTCCATGCTTATAAAAAACATATTTTTGGTGAAGGTACCAGTCCTGGAGCCAGGTATTGATGTCTTGGGCATGCCTGTTTCTTCCATTGACTCTCTCCATTACTGGGAGGATTGAGGAAAACACTACCTGTGCTCCTGAATCTTTTAGCATTCTTCCCAGGGCCCTGAAATCTCATTTGTCCTTTTTGCGATGTCATTAGTACCCACATGAAAGAGCAGGAGTAGGTAATAGTCTGAAGGCTGTACATCAGTTGTCTGGTTGCATCCCTGATTCGGGCCCAAGGGAGGCAGCAAACTTCCCTGAAGAGAAGATCCAGTCTGCAAATGGTTGCCTCCATCCTGCTCAGGAGAGAGTCACTGATGACCATAACTCAGCTGTTGTTTCTTCTTGACACTGGTCTTAATGCAGGTCTTGATGCGAGGGGTTGGTTGATCTGACCTTGATGAGAGTACTTGCATAGATTCCTCCTCTTCTTTCTCATCATGTCCTTCATCTACCATACCCAGAGCCTCATACCTATTCTGTAAAGGTAGCTGAGAGGGTAAGGAGGGGTTCCTCTCACAGCTCTGTACAGTGACTTGCTTGTAACATGGAAAGCTGCATCCTTCCTTGGGAGTTCTTTGAGTACAAGCTTCTGATGTGCCACGGATAGTTGTTCCAGTCAGTGCTGAGCTTGAGATATGCATTGTATGCATCTTTGGTAACCTGTTTTAGTTTTATACTAGCTCATTTTCTATCATCTATTTAAAATGTGGGTTTTTTTTTAATGAAATACTGACCACAAATGTTCAGCCTCTCTTAATTAGGATACATACTGGTACTCCAGAGAAATGGGGGAAAAAATATCTTGTCACAAACTCCCTGTTAGATTTATGATAATATTATGTTTCTATGAAGTAACCCTGAAATTGGATATATGGTCTGGTTTTTTGTTTTGATATCACTAGATCTTTGCATATACAGACTTTGGTGTTAGCACTGTTAAACAGGGATTTTCTTGGCTCAGGCTCTGTCAGTGTGAGACTAAAGATCCCGTGAGACCCTCTGTAGTGTGAGGGGCTGGAGTAGACTCCATTTGATCTAGATCTTGATATTCAGTAGAAAAAAACAGGACAATTTAGATCAATCAATAGGAAATAAAGCTAAAGTATGCCTGGAACTATTTGGATGGTGGTTTGGGGGGGGATGATAAATAAACCAACCCTCTCCAAACTTGTCCATACCTTCTTGTTGTTTCACTGCTATGCATAAACAGGCTCAGACTACACTTATATCACAAAGCATTAATGTTCCCAAAGAAGAGGCTGTATTGGAAATGTCTCCATCCTGATCTGAAGCCATGGAGATGGGTGATGAATTTTCCCTCCTTCAGTGTTAGGCTTTGTGTTGCTCTGATTTCCCCTGCAGAAAAGCAGCATCTGGTCTTTTCTACCCTTTCTTCTGTTGTTGAGCTTCATGCGGGGTCTCCCAGTCCATTGCATCTGAAACTCTGCCACCTTTTACTCCTAAAAGTCATTGACTATAGACAACTTGCTGGTACCTTCCCCCCCAGAGTAGGCTGTCTAATCTGCTTTTGCTGCTGTAACCAAGTGGAGGTTTCTTCAGCAGAGCTAGAAAAATATTTTCTTTTCCTTAGGAGGAGAAAAGGGGGCAAATTTTCCCGAAAACACTTCACAGAAAAATCCTGTACTAATTTTTTTATTGTTCTGTTTGGGGTTTTTCTTGTTTGTTTTTGTTTTTTCCTCAAATAGCCTTTATCCTATAAGTGACTCTCTTGTTAGTCTGGATTGGGTATAATGTAATTGATAGCAATTTTGCCCTATTGAGTTTAAGTGGCTTGCATTCTGGGTGATAAAATTGGTCACAGATCTCTTTCTTCCTCAGATTAGATTCTGCCTTGTTCTATAAGCAGACCTGTTGGATATAAAGAACAAGCATGAGAAGGCTAGCTGAGCCTCGCCTCCTTATTTAAAATTTATTTTTGTTACTAGGTTTTTGGTTTGCATCTGAAGGAATAGCTAAAATGATTTACTACTTTGTTTCCTTTTTTTTTGTCTGTCTTTTGATCAGTCTGGATCGCCATATGCAGACTCATCATGGACACCATAAGCCATTCCGTTGCAAGCTCTGTCCATTCAAGTCCTCTTACAATAGCTGCTTGAAAACCCATATACTCAAAGCTCATGCTGGTAAGTCAATCAGTTCCTTGCTCACACTCTCCCTTGTCCTCTCAATCTCTTTCTCTTGCTGTCAGACACACATACTTGCTCTTGTGTGCTCCTTCTTGCTTAACCTCATGCACGGTCTCACTCTCTCCCCCTTGTGGGCAGCCACACGTGCTCTCTGTGCTCTCTTGCATGGTCACAAGCTCTTCTTGTGCGGTTGTGCACTCTCTCTCTCACGTGTGGTCGCGTGCTCCCTCTCACTCTTGTGTGCCCCCTCTCAATCAACCTTGTGTGTGGTTGCACTCACTCGCCTGCTTTCCCTTTCTCCCTCACATGCAGTCACACTCGTTCACCCTCTCTATCTAGGTTGTGATCTCCCTCTCTTACATGTGGTCGTGTGTGGTCTCTGTCTGTCGTGTTATTCTTCTCTCTTGCTTGCTCACTCTCTCACGATTGTGCTTGCTCTCCCTCTTCATGTGCGGCTGTGCTCTCATGAGCTCCTTCCTGCTCGCTTCCTCTCACTCTGAGAGTCATGTGCTCCCTGTTGCTCAATCTTGTGCGTGGTTATGCTCACTCCCCCCTCTAGGTTGTGCATGCAGTTCCTCTCTTGGGTGTGATGGTATATGCTCTCCCTCACTTGGTCACAAATTCTTTATGTCTGTGGCTCCCTCTCTCAGACATGTGCTCTCTCTCACCGACCATTGCATGCTCTTCCTCACACAGTCATGTTTGCTTTCCCTCTTTGGGCCACATTCTCCCTGTATCTCACGTGGCTGTGTATGCTCCCTTCCTCTCTCTCTGTGACACATTCTCCTTCTCTCTCCGTTGCACTCACTCGGGGGACATGCTTGGTCTCCCTCTCTGTTGCTCCCTCCTGCACTCTCTTGTGCCTGGTCACCTGCTCTACATTTCTCTCTAAGTTGGGCTAGGTTTCTCTTGCTTGTGGTTTCTCTCTCTCACGTGCTTCCTCTAGCGGTCCTGTGTTTGCTGTTGCTAGCTCTCCCTTCCTCTCTTGATCAAGGTCTTGCGCTCTCATTCTTGGTCGTGCACTTAGTTTCTTGTGGTCACATGGTCTCTATCAGTCGCACCTTCTTCCTCTCTCTGTCTCTGGCATGGTCACACGCTCTTTCTTTCTTTGGAACACAGTGTCTTAGTCTGTGTTGGTCTTTCTTCTTGTTGCTCTCAGTGTGGGATTCTGTCATGCACTGGGCTCATTCTGTCTTGTGTGGACTGGGTCATGCTCTTGTGCTTGCCCACTCTGGGTCACATGCACTCTTGCTCTTTCTTTGGGTCGTTGTTGTGGTTTAACCCTAGCCAGCAACTAGGAGGAAAATTAACTCTATCCCAGCTGAAAATTGGACAGTTGTGTACACTTGTATGCACATGCTCTCCCTCTCAGTGAGGTGCATCCTTGCTCCCCCCCACCCCTCGGGCGTGCGTGTGCATGGGCTCTCTCTCCCTGGGGCATGCACACATATGTGCTCTCTCCCTGCACTGCATGCTCCTCTCTCCCTGCATTTTGTGCTCCCTGGGTTGCACACTTGTGCTCTCTCTGGGTCTTGCATTATCTCACTTGGTTGTGCTCTCTTGGTAATTCATGCTCTCTCTGGATTGCACATTTGGTCTGTGGGTTGCATGCTCTCACACACTCTTTCTGGGTCGTGTGCTCTCTCTGCCTTCTGTGATCCTCTCTCGATCTGTCTCGCGCATTCTCTCGCTGGGGTGTACACTCTCTGTCTCTTGGTACACTCTCGGTTGTGCACTCTCTGCATTGTGTGCTCCTTTAGGCCCTGCTCCTTTAGTCACGCACTCTGTCTCCTGGGGTTGTGTGTGCACTCTTGCATTGCGTGATCTCTCTGGGTTATGTGCTTGTTCTGTGGGCCATGTGAGTTCTCTGGGCTGTGCATGTGCATTCTCACTCTGGGTCACATGTGCTCTCTCCCTCTCCCCTGGTCACGCGCACATGCTCTTGCATGCTCTTGGTCTAGGCTGTGATCTCTCTCTTGCTCTGGGTTGTGAGCACTCATGCTTGTTCTCTCTGGGTGGTGGGTGCCTTGCTTGGTCTATTTGGATCATGTGTGCGCTCACTCATTTTGTCATGTATGCTTTTCTCAGGGTCACAATCTGGGGCACGCATTCTCTTTTGCTCTCTGGGGCATACATTCTCTCTTTCTCTGGGTCACATAGAATGATAGAATGGTTTGGGTTGGAAGGGACCTTTCAAGGTCACCTAGTCCAACCCCCTGCAGTGAGCAGGGACATCTTCAACTAGATCAGGTTGCTCAGAGCCCCGTCCAACCTGGCCTTGAATGTTTCCAGGGATGGGGCATCGACCACCTCTCGGGGCAACCTGGGCCAGTGTCTCATCATCCTCATTGTAAAAAATTTCTTCCTTCTATCTAGTCTAAATCTACACTCTTTTAGTTTAAAGCCATCACCCCTTGACGTATTGCCACAGGCCTTGCTAAAGAGGTTGCCCCCATCCCTCCTATATTCCCCCTTTAGTTACTGGGAGGCCGCAATAAGGTCTCCCCGCAGCCTTCTCTTCTCCAGGCTGAACAACCCCAGCTCTCTCAGCCTGTCCTCACAGCAGAGGGGCTCCAGCCCTCTGACCATTTTTGTGGCCCTCCTCTGGACCCACTCCAACAGGTCCATGTCTTTCTTGTGCTGAGGACTCTAGAGCTGGATGCAGTACTCCAGGTGGGGTCTCACCAGAGCAAAGGGGCAAAATCACCTCCCTTGACCTGCTGGCCACACTTCTTTTGATGCAGCCCAGGACACGATTGGCTTTCTGGGCTGTGAGCGCACATTGCTAGCTCATGTTCAGTTTTTCATCTACCCATACCCTTAAGTCCTTCTCTGCAGGGCTGCTCTCAATCCCTCCATCCCCCAGCCTGTATTGATACCGGGGGTTGCCCCAACCCAGGTGCAGGACACTGCACTTGGCCTTGTTGAACCTCATGAGGTTCACATGTGCCTACTTCTTGATCTTGTCCAGGTCCCTCTGGATGGCATCCTGTCCCTCAGTCATGTCAACCTCACCACTCAGCTTGGTGCCATCTGCAAACTTGCTGAGGGTGCACTTGACCCCACTGTCTATATCACGGATGATGATATTAAATAGTACTGGTCCCAGTACAGACCCCTGAGGGACAGCACTTGTCATTGATCTCCATCTGGACATTGAGCCATTGACCACTACCCTCTGGATGTGATCATCCAACCAATTTCTCATCCACCGAACAGTCCATCCACCAAATCCACATCTCTCCAGTTTAGAGAGAGGGATGTTGTAGGGGACCATGTCAAAGGCCTTGCAGAATTCCAGACAGATGACATCCATAGCTTTTCCCCGTCCACTGATGTAGTCACTCCATCATAGAAGGCCACTAGGTTGCTCAGGCAAGACTTGCCCTTGGTGAAGCCATGCTGGCTGCCTTGAATCCCCTCCCTGTCCTCTATGTGCCTTAGCATAGCTTCTAGGAATATCTGTTCCATGATCTTCCCAGGCACAGAGGTGAGGCTGACAGGTCAGTAGTTCCCAGGGTCCTCCTTTCTACTCTTTTTAAAAATGGGTGTAATGTTCCCCTTTTTCCAGTTCCCAGGGACTTCACCTGATTACCGTGACTTTTCAAATATCATGGAGAGTAGCTTGGCAACTACATCAGCTAATTCCCTCAGGACTCTGGGATGCATCTCGTCAGATCCCATAGACTTAGAATCATAGAATCATAGAATCGTTAAGGTTGGACAAGACCCTTAAGATCATTGAGTCCAACCGCTAACCTATCACTGCCAAGTCCACCACTAAAGTATATCCTCAAGCACCACATCTACCCTTCTTTTAAATACCTCCAGGGATGGAGACTCAACCACCTCCCTGGGCAGCCTGTTCCAATGCCTGACCACTCCTTCAGTGAAGAAATTTTTCCTAGTATCCAATCTAAACCTCCCCTGATGCAACTTGAGGCCATTTCCTCTCATCCTATCACTAGTAACTTGGGAAAAGAAACCAAGCCCCACCTCGCTACAACCTCCTTTCAGGTAGTTGTAGAGAGCAATAAGGTCTCCCCTCAGCCTCCTCTTCTCCAGACTAAACAACCCCAATTTCCTCAGCTGCTCCTCATAAGACTTGTTCTCTAGACCCTTCACCAACTTCATTGCCCAACTTCATTACCTGGCTTAAGACGTTATCCTCGATGCACTCCAGGAGTCTCCTGGATTGCCTACAGCTTGCCGTGCTACTTTTCCAGCCGATGTCGGGTTGGTTGAAGTTCCCCAGCAGGACAAGAGCCTGTGAGCACGATGCCTCCTGTAGCTGGCATAAGAAGGCTTTGTCAATAGGCTCCACTTGATCAGGCGGCCTGTAGTAGACACCAACCACAAGGTTCCCTTTGTTGCCTCGGTCTCTAATTCTTGCCCATAAGCTTTCGACCTGCTTGTGGCTATTCTTCAGAGACAGCTTTTCATACTCTATCCATTTCTTGATGTAGAGGGCAACCCCTCCGGCCCTCCTTCCTTGCCTGTCCCTTCTGAACAGCCTGTAGCCATTGATAGCTGCACTCCGGTCATGGGATTTTTCCCAGCAAGTTTCAGTAATGGCAACTAGGTTGTAGCTTTCTAGCAGGATGGTGGCTTCCAACGCCTCCTGTTTGTTGCCCATGCTGTGTGCATTGGTGTAGAGGCACTTCAGTTGGGGTGCCAGCCATGTCACCCTCTTACAGGAACACCCCTTAATTCTTTTGAGATGTTTCCCCGGTGTTCCCCTGTTGGCTCCTATTAGCTCAGGAGCCCCTGGCTCATGTCTGTAAGACTTCGTGTGCTGCAATGTAGCTAACACATCTCAGAGCAACAGGCTGAGGGCCCTCGCTAGCACCCCGTCCCTCTAACCTTGGCATGTCATCCCACAGTTTGTCATGGGCAAGCCTGATATGATATTATAATAATGTATTATTATATTCAAGCTCTCCCTCTAGAGAGAGTATGCTCTTGCTCTCTGGGTCACATGCTCTCTCTTTCTGGGTTATAAGCTTTGGGTTGCATGCACACACTCTCGCTCTCTGGGTCACATTCTTTGGGACCTGTGCAATCTCTTGCTCTTTGGGTCATGTGCGCTTTCTCTGTCTCTGGGTCACACATATGCACTCTATCTCTGGGTTGTGCTCTCTTTCTCTGGGTTATGCATTCTATTTGAATCTCTGGTTCAAGTGCTCTCTCCCTCCCTCCCCGATTTGTGCTCTTGTGATCTCTCTCTGGGTCATGCGCTCTCCCTATGGGTCAGTGTCTCTGTCTCCCTCCCCTCCGCCTGGGTTGCCCCCCGCCTCACTCTCCTTCCCTGCATCCCCTCCCTGGTCATTATCTCTCTCAGAGCAACATGCTCTCTCTCATTTTCTCTTTCTGGGTCACACCCATACACCCTGGTCACCCTCTTTCTCTTTCTGGGTCTCTTTCCCTCTCTGGGTTGCACTCTCCCCCCTCATTGGGGTTGCATGCTCTCTTTTTCTGAGTTGGGTGACCTGTCTGTTTTTCTCCTTGGGTCATTTATCTGTATTTCTCTCTTTGTTGCTTCCCCATCCCTCTCTCTCAGGGTATATATGCATATCTCCCCCTCCCTGTTGGGTCATCCTTTATCTGTAATTCTTGGCCCGTCTCTCCCTCTCCCCCCCCCCCATTTTTGGCAGTGTCACTCTCTCACCCCAACCCCTGGCCCACACTATCTCTCTTTCCTTTTTTTGGTCACACTTGTTCATTCTCTCTGTGAGTTGCCCTCTGCTGGTTGCTGCCACCTCATTTGGGCTGTCCTCTCGCTCTCTTTTTCCAGGCCAACCTCTCTCGCTTTCTTTCTCTGGGCTGGCCCCTCTCTTTCTCTCTCACTGCCCCCCACCCGTCTGTTGGTCATGCTCTCGCTGTCTTTGGTCAAACTATATGTTTCTCTGCAACCCTCCCTCCCTCCCACCAGGTTACATGCTCTCTGTCTCTTTCTCTGAGTTATTCATTCTCTCTGTTCACACCCCCTCCCATGCCTTCTCTCTCTGGGTCGTGTGTGTCATTCCTGTCATTCCCTCCCTTACCCTCCCCCCACCCCACCCCATGTCTTTTATCACACCCACTCTCTCTCCCTCTGGGTCATCACCTCCTCCCTTTGGTTCCCCAACCCCCTTTTGTCCTGCCTTCTCTCTCCCTCTGTCCCCCATGCCCCCCCCCCCCCCCCCCCCGCTTGGCTGACCTCTCTTACTCTTGCTTTCTCTTTCTCTCTCTGGGTCTCATTCTAGGTCCATCCACCCCTCTCTTTTTCTCTCTGTTTTGACCTCTGTCTGTCTGTCTTGGTTGCCCACTCCCCCACCTGACATCTCTCACCCCCCCCCCCCCCCCCCCATCTTCCCGCCCTGTCTCTCTGTGGGTCTCTTGCTTCCTCTCTCTCTGGGTCACCACCCCACCCCCCTGTGTTGTGCACACTCTGTCTTCCTTTAATTCACGCTCCCCGTCTCTCTCTTCTTCATTCTTGGCCGACCTCTCTCCCCCTCTCTCTGTCCTGGAAGCTCTCTCTTCCTCTGGATCTCCCCCCATTTTGTGGGTCTCTTTCTCTTTTTCTGGGTTGAGCTGCCCCTCTCTCTTTCTGGGTCACACACACTCATGCTCTCTTTGAGTTGCCCCCTATGTATGGATGGCCGCCCGCTCCAGGCAGCAGTCTTTTTTTCTCTTTCGCTCTGGGTCACTTTCTCTCTCTGGGCTACACTCGCTCTCTTGCTGGGTCATCCTCACCATCTCTCTCTGGGTCAAGCTCTCTTTTTCTCGGAGTCATGTGCACCCTCCCTTTCTGGTTCACATGGTCTCCCTCTGTGGGTCACGCTCTCTCTGTGTCACACCCCCAACTCACATGCTCTTTCTCTATGGGACATTCTCTCTCTGTTGGTCACACACTCTCTCTCTCTGGGTCACACCCCCACCCCCTGGGTCATGCTATCTCCCATCCTCTAGGCCATGCTTCCCCCACCCCAACATGTTCTCTCTGTCTCAGTCACTTTGTCTTGGTCACTTTGTCTCTGGGTCATGCTCTATGTCTTTCCGAGACACGCACTCTCTCTGTCTCTTTCTCTCGGTCAAACACTCTCTCTGTAGCTCTCTCTGTCTCAGTCTCTCTCTGTGTCTCTGTCTCTAGGTCACACTCACTTTATATCTTTCTTTGAGTTGTGCTCTATCTGGTTCACGCTATATCTCTCTCTGGGCCATGCTTACATTCCCTCTGGGTCATGCTTGCTCTCTGTCTCTCTTGGTCACACTCACTCTGTCTGTGTCATGCTCTCTCTCTGGGTCACATGCTTTCTCTGCCTCTGGATCACATGCCCTTTCTTCCTCTCTGGGTGTCTCTCTCTCTCTGGCTTGTGCATGCTCTCTTTCTCTGGGTTGTGTGTGGTCTCTCTCCCTCTGGGTTGGTCACATTTTCTTTCATGGTTCTTTGTCATGCAGACTCTTTCAGAGCATGTGGTCTCTATCTGTGTCACATGTACACTCTACATTGGGCTCATGCTGTGTCTTGATCAGATGCTCACTTGCTTTCTGAGTTCAGAACACTCTTTGTGGCACTCTCTCTTTCTCTGGGTCTCTCTTTTCCCTGTTTTGTTTCCAGTAAGTTCTTTAGCAATATATCCCTATTGAATAATAACCTTGTGGATCTTTTCCACCAATCTTCCAGTAATATAGTGTTTCTGTGATTTTCATTTGTTAAAAGTTTTTTTTTTCCTCTCTGTCTTGTAGATATTCTGTTATTTTATTTATTCTTAAAGATGTGCAGCATACCCATACATTTATTTAAAGTGCCTTGGCAGTTGTAAAAATCCAGGTGTCTTTCACTCAGTCTCCTCATGTCCATTATCTTTTGGGGAGTGGTCAAACTCCATTTATTATAAAATGCATTCTTGCATAATAGCTAGAACTGTTAAGGGATGTTAGGAGCAGCTGCCTCCTCCACTGGGAGCAGTGGCTAGTCCAACTTGAAGTTTGCTAGTGAGTACACCCCCCCATGCACACTCAGTATGGGGAAGCCTGGCACCATGCACATGGGCTGTAACCCACGGTCCCGCTCCAGCCACTGGTGCAGAGCTCCTCACTCACCTCATTCATACCAGTCCCTCCCAGTAACTGGTTGTTGAGACACATACTGTTCCCGCCCCAGTGGATGGAGGTTAAAGACCCCCACTCATGCCAGTATATGACACCACAGGCCAGGGTCACCTATACCCCCAGTCTGATTCCAGTAGCTGGCACCAGATTCCACTCACACAGGTCTTGCCAGTAGCTGGCACTTAGTCCTTGCAGCATACACGTGCACAGGATAGAGTGAGATTATGCAAAGATTTAATAAGAAGATGTAAGAAGACAGGACAGACTGTGGTGATCAAGCACAAGGATCAGTCAGGCAAACATACCAATTGGCCCCATCTTACACGTGACTGGTCCCTTTTATACCCCTTTCCGTCTACCACCCTTTTTGTTCCTTCCTGCCCCCCCTTCCCCCTGTATGTCACCTCATGAGTTTGTATAGTTCTATGGATTCCTGCACCCCTCCCAGTCCAGTATCTGGGATCCCCCCTGGTTTGCAATCTTCTCAGTTGCAAAGTCCAGGTTGTTCTTCCTGGAAATGGAACCTGTGGTTTCTTGGTAGACCATCAATTAGTGTGACTTACTTTGTTTCTTGTCATTGTCTATATATCTTTGTTTCTGGTTTCCCCCTTTTTCCCTTGGTTTCCCAATTGACAAGGTCCCTGACCTTGCTGGTATAAACATTCTCACACTCACACATCCTCATCAATTAGTGTGACTGACCAGGTTTGGTTCTCATCACTGCCTCCCTTATCATTTGTTGGCCGGGTTTGTCCCCCTGGATGTTCTTGTTTATGGCTTCCTCCTTTTTCTTATCTTTTTTTTTGTGTTGAAGAAGTCGCTTGACCAGATACCCTTAAAAGAACAGATGCTTTCCTTCCACATACCCTTATAAGAACCATTTGGTTCTTGTAAGCATCTAGCATTTGTTCTCATTCAGTATGTGCTGCTTCCTTTGGCATAGAGCAGAACTGTATGTAATATCGCTGAATGTGCTGTAATTTGTTTTCACTTTGATTCAGACTATAACCTAGAGTTTTTGCCCAGAGTCTAAATCATCTAGGACATGATGCATCTCAGGTGTTGAGACAGCCCCATGGAAAAATTATGAAGATACACTTATTTATATATTCCAAAATAATTATTATGAGATGCAAAATTAGCAGTAGAAAATTTCATAACTTCTGTGGATTCACACTAATGAAAACTATAGTTTTGCCTCTGAAACCAAACACATTTTCACATGGTGCTGTCCACCTGAACTGTTATTGATAAATAGGGAATAGAGTTACTAGCTTTTTTTCTAATTTCTTAATTTGTAGTAGTCTTCAGTTTTCTTTAATTTCTTATTGTGATTGTATGTTAAAAGACAACTGGTGCCTGCCAGGAATTGCTTATATTTAGCAAATTGTGGGGGCCTACATATTTTTATCTTTAGTTCATCCTTTTGCATTAATCAATCCATCATACATGCTTTATGAAAACCATTTTCTTTATCTCTGTAAACTGACGATAGCTCTGTGGCAATAATATTCAGGTGCAGAATGTAATTTTGAAAAGAAACCATGCGTGACATTTTGTTTCACCATTTCACTCTCGTGTATCTTTTTCAGATACACCAATGTGGGCTTCTAAGAGTCTGTATTTTGTCCCTGTGATTAGCATAGGAGTTTTGTGGGGTGTGTGTGGTATTTTCATGTACAATGGTTGCTAATCTTTATGTGCTTGTTATGACTGGCTGTGATACTTTTTCTTCTCTTTTTGTTCACTTATTTCTGATGTTTGAAACCATTCTGTTCTAGAACCTTGTTCGTTAATTTTGTTGAGAAATGAAAAACATTTTCCTGCCTCTTTCATAATCAGAGCTCTTATCCTTCCATTATTCTTCATGAGTATTTCACTCTTGTATTAGTTTTATCATTTTATGCACAACTCGCATGTAGTCAGTGTATCTCTTTTACCTGGAAGCGGCACTTCACAGAATCCCAGACTGGTGGGGGTTGGAAGGGCCCTCTGGAGCTCACCCCGTCCCACCCCCTGCTGGAGCAGGGACACCCAGAGCAGGGGCACAGGGCTGCGTCCAGGTGGGGTGTGAATGTCCCCAGGGAAGGGACCCCACAGCCTCTCTGGGCAGCCTGTGCCCCTGCTCTGGCACCCGCACAGCAAAGGGGTTTCTCCTCATGTTCAGGTGGAACTTCCCGTGTTCCAGCTTGTGCCCGTGGCCCCTTGGTCTGGCGTTGGGCACCACTGAAAAGAGCCCGGCCTTTAGATATTCATAAGTATTGATAAGGTCCCCCCCAGCCTTCTCTTCTCCAGGCTACTGTTCTGGAAGTCAATTCCAGAGAATTGACTTCCAGAACAATTACTTGCCACACATATAACATCACATCATTTATGTTGGACATGTCACTTTTTCTTTCAGGTGCCTCCATGTTTAACAGAGAACAGGTCTTGTCTTGGGAATTTGTTTCCTATTGTATTCTGTCTTCATGACTTGGAATGTATTTGGAACCAAATTCACTACTGTTCATTATTTCTCTTATTTAACTTCTTTTAATATTTTTCTATAATATGCTTTCCCATAGCCCTATAAATATGTACTGTGCTTGGTACTGCCATTTCCACTTCTTGTAGTAAACCAACCTTGACTTGGTTACTAGTTCTATGGAGCTCATTCCTGCCTGGAGGCAGGTTTCATGTAAGGAAAATGGGATCCTCCTCAAATTAAATGCGGGGGGAGGCAGTGGATGGTTTGTTTTGTTGTTTTTTTTTTATTTTGGGTTGTTTTTTCTTTTTAAGTAACTCAGTTAACATTTTATAGTCTCCTTCTAGTTTCTTTAGTAATGATTCTGGATGTGTTGCATGGAAAAACACAGAGGACTTCACCCTTCATTTCCTCCCTAAGAAATTTGGAAATGCTGTAGTCAAGGGGCTCTATTTTCATCCAAGATTCTGTTTTCTTCTTATACCATACAACACAGGCATGCTAAGAGTCTGGTCTTTGCTTTCTGGCATAAGTCATTTAACAAGGATCTAGAGTTGTCAGAAAGCAAAACTTTGGTCCCAAAGTGGGTGTCTGTACCTGCAGACTCCAGACTGTTTCAACAGGGAAATGCACATAGTTTGTTCTCTTTGGAATTAAGTCTCACACTGAAGGAGGCCATGGGAATTTTACTGCTGAGTTCAGCAGGAAAAGAATGGGGATACCATTTTGTTTCTTTTTTGAGCTGATGACTTGCCTATATTTCGCTCACCCAGGTGAACATGCCTACAAATGTTCTTCCTGCACATTTTCCACCATGACAATCAGCCAGCTGAAAGAGCATTCCTTGAGAGTGCATGAGAAAGCACTGACACTGCCAAGACCCCGTGTTGTCGGCCTCTCAGCCTCACTTGGCTACCACACCTCCAAGAACCACACTTCTGCTGAAAAGGTGGAGGACTCTAATGGTAAGAGGTGCCTCAGAGCAAGAATTTGTTTAAATATTAAGGCAGCAATTATGAAAAATCCAAAGTTGCATGAAAAGCAAGAATAAAGGTGGTGTTCTAGTACTTGACCTGCAGTCGAATCTAACCAGTTTATTCATTACCAACTTATATTGCCAATAGTTGGCCTTTGGAATAAGTCAAGCTAACCTTACTTTTCAGCAAAGATTTACAATATAGGAAGTCTTCAGTGGCAGAGCTTCCATTAAAAGTCAGTGGGAAAGAGAGCATCTAATTCCATTTGCACTTCTGAAAAACACCCCTTTATCGTCTTAGCAGAGAAGTTTAGTGAAGCCACTAAAGATTAAGCACAAAAAGTAGAGGGAGTAGCTAGGCAACTTTCTATTTTATGCTTTTTATGGAAATGGGTGTGTACACAGATCCTGATGTTTGAAATATGGACAGATGGCTTATATTTGAGTTTTGCCTTGTATTTAGGCTACAGAGTTTTATTGCTTGTGCAACAAATGATGAGAATATAGGATTGAAACTTGACTGATAGTAACTAGTCATCCAATTACATGTGTAGCAGCAGACTCTTAGCATGCAATGTTCTTACTTTAAAAGGATGACAGTGAATAGAGATACTGCAAATGCCAGGAGAAGGGGAACATACTGCACTCCACGTGGATCATGTGTTGTGAGGAAAAGCAGCAGTGGACAAAGCATGCTTGTTGCTGTACGCTTCTATGGGAGAACTTATCTTGGGCCGCATATCTCTGGGACACAGGGCTCTACCCACCCTGGGGACAGTGATGCACAGACATCAATATGATGGATACAAAATGTCCGTTTATTTAGCTGCGTCACACGCTTATATAGCTCTTGCGCTTCCTGTTCCTGCCACTCCTATGGGGAGGAGTCTATCTTTCTGTCACAGCCCGTGATCTTCTGGTCGCCGATCCCTGTCTATTCCCCTACATCTCCCCCTCCCCATGCCGCTAAAAGTTCTACAAAGCTACTTGCGTAAGCGGATACATATTGCGGTCAGGTCTATATTCATGTAACTCTTGCAGGCGCTCCCTGATTTGTCTTATAACACAGCATAACAATGGCAGCCCACAAGTAACCATGGTTACTACACACAACAAGATCCCCCCAATTATTACTATCCAGTCCCAGTTCATATCTCTCTTTTGCCGCCCTTTCCCAGTGTCGCTCTCGCTGCAATATTGCTTGCGATCTTGTCAAGGAGCTCATTTCTTTTCCCAATGGTACGGCTAGCATGAGGATCCATGTCAGCAGACCCTGCAAAGAGACAACTCAGAGAGGGATTATTCATTGTACATCCTTGCACAGTTCTGCTTTCACATACTTTGCAGGCACCCATTCTATGCGCCCTTCATTCTCAACCACGGCGTAGCCCCTCCCCAGGCATCTCAGTTTCCATCCTCTCTCCCGTTGCTCACTGCCTGGGAACCTTACTCGTACCTGCGGATAGCGCTCGCCTGCTTGAGCTTTGCCAAAGTGCTTCTCCACTGCTGTAACTTGCTCCTGCCCGCGTATAAAATGATTAAGCGAATATAGTGCACGCATTAAAATAGTTTGCTGAGCTGCTACGGGTATAGCTCCCTTATACCCCTCCCCCTCCCCAAGCTGTATTATTTTTGCTTTCAAGGTGCGATGAGCGCGTTCAACTATTGCCTGCCCCGTGCTATTGTAAGCAATGCCATGTTTTAATACAATATTCCAAGCTTTGCACCGTTCTTCGGTACTTCGAGCCCGAAAGCATGGTCCATTGTCTGTTTTTATCTCGGTGGGCTTTCCAAGCCACGCCATCACCGTGGTCCAATGCGCAGCCAACTGCGTTGTGGTCTGCTTCCGATGTTGAGTAGCCATGATGACTCCACTATATGTATCAATTGTAATTGCGAGGTGCCGTCCGGGGGCCAACTGTGGACATTCAGTAAAGTCAGTCTGCCAGATAGCATTTGCTTCCAGTCCTCGAGGGTTGACTCCTGCCTCCCACAATGGCGAGTGCCGACAGTAAGGACAGGTGGCTACTACTTCTCTTGCTGCTCTTATTGAGATGCCACACTCCTTTGCCAAGGCTTTAGCACCCAGGTGCAGTTGTTCATGCAGTTTCTTTGCCTCCGTCAATGTCCAGACTCCCGCGGCTGCCTCATCAGCCATGCGATTCCCCTCAATCAGTGGTCCAGGCCCCGTCTGATGACTGCGAATGTGAATTACTGTCACAGTCGCTCCTCGCTGCGATAAAGCAATGTCTAGCATCAAGGCAATTTCCGTGTGTGGTACACCCTCGCGTTTCATGGACGTGACTAATTTATACACGTATAAGGAGTCCGTGCACACATTTATATGCCAATCTATATCCTTTCGCAGGGCCATCTCTAGCGCTTTCGCTTCTAGCCACTGCACACTTTTACCCTGCTCCTCATACGTCTGGCGCATCCAACTATTCTCTTCTTTCCACACTACCGCCGCTCTGTTCGTCTTCGAGGAAGCGTCTGTGAAATATGTTGGTCCTGGGTGAGGGGTATCCAAAACTCTACTATCCACACTCAAATCCACCACTTTGGCTGACTCGGCCCACCTCTGTACCGTGCCTGTGACGATTTTCCCTGGGTACGAGTATACCGCCAATTGTATATCCTCTTCACTCTCTACCACCTTCCGCCATTTCTCCCCATTCCACGGCACTGTGAGCTTATCTGGCTCCTTCCTAAAGATTCCCTTGCTTTCCCATCGCAGACGCCAAATCATTCCCCCGGCTACCTTGACTTTTGTGGAGAACGCATCCTTGGGAACCTTCTGATATACCCATCGCAGTGGCTTTTCTTCCCCTGTCCGTATTTGATATAGCAATCCTAATCTTCCACCGGCGGTCAGAATCCAACCTGCGATTAATTCCTCCTGAGGGTCCCACTGCCATACTCCTTCCTTTTGCATTCGACGTTCTATCATCTGCAACTGCTGGACTGCCTCAGGGTCTAAACTCCTGGGCTCCCATGGGTCGGTCCCTTTCAGCAACGCATAGAAAGGTTGCATCTCCTCACCAGTGATGCGCACAAACGTCCGCAACCACTGCAGTGCTCCTACCAGCTTCTGTACATCGTGTAAATTTTTAACCTTAGGTGTAAGTTTAATAGGCTGAGCTTGTATGCAATCCCCTTGTATTCTAGCACCCAGAAATCCACACACTGGTCCTCGCTGTACCTTTGCCTCAGCTACCTTGAGGCCCTGTCCCTCAAGGCCCCTTTGGGTGTCTGAAAAGACTTGTTCACACAACGCCTCGATGGGTGCAGCTATGAGGACGTCATCCATGTAGTGGATCATGTAGATTCTCTCCTGATACTGCTGCCTTACTTGCTGCAATGCAGAAGCCACATACCTCTGGCAGATCGCTGGAGAATTTTTCATCCCCTGCGGAAGTACTGTCCACTGCCATCTACTACCTGGTTCTGTGCGGTTCACCGCGGGCAGAGTAAAGGCAAATCTCTTTCTATCATCTGGATGTAGCGGAATACTGAAGAAGCAGTCTTTGATATCTAAAACAATGACTCGCCATCCTTTCGGGACAGCACTCAGATCTGGTAGGCCGGGTTGGAGAGGCCCCATGTCCTCCATTTGCTGATTCACTGCTCTAAGGTCATGCAGCATCCTCCATTGGTTTTTATCTTTCTTTTTTATAGCAAATATAGGGGTGTTCCACGGGCTCATTGAGGGCTCTAGGTGCCCTGCTTCGTGCTCTTGTTTTACTATAGCTCTTACAGCCTCTGTTTTCTCTGTTGTCAGGGGCCACTGCTCCACCCAGACGGGCTGTTCGGTTTTCCACACTAACTTGTGGTGACGAAGCCCCTCTGAGGCAGTGGCCCCTATGCTAAATTTTTCAACCCGATCCCCATCTGGGCAAGGGCGTCCCGCCCCAACAAGGGGCTTGCTACCCCATCTGCTACTAGTATGGTCACTACGGCTGTGAGGAGCTTCCCTGCCTCCTCGTCCATGACTTCGAGTTTCACAGGGCAAGTACTAGTCCTCGTCTGTTGTTCTCCTCCTACCCCTATTATACGTTTTCCCATGGTGAGGGGCCAAGTTGGTGGCCACCGTTCGAGTGGCATCACTGTGACATCTGCCCCGGTATCCACTAACATTCCCAGGCATATCCGTGCCGGGCAACTCGGCTCTTGCAGGGTAATCATCACCGCCGCCATGGGCCTCTCGTCACAGCCTATTACCAAGGCCACGCGGGGGCTGTAACCTGCAAATCTTGCTGGTTCTGCTCCCCTGCCTGAAGGTTCACTCCCCCTTGGCCCGCTACGGTGGGCCAAGCTCCTGGCACTGGCACCATGATGGGGGCCATTTGACTCACAGGAGGCGCGAATTCCCCTCGCTTCGCCCTCCTTTGGCCGTTTCCCAGCTTTGTGGTTGGACAATCTCTTGCCAGGTGTCCCGGCTTCCCACACACCCAGCACCTCCCTACTGGGCACGCTCCTCTTCCATTACGTCCTCCCCTTTCCCCTAGCGGGCACCCAGCTTTAAAGTGCCCTTGCCGCCCACACAAGTGACATCTCGGCCCCACCCCGGCCGCTTGCACCAGCACCCTTTCTTCGCTTCCACAGTCAGGGTTCTGGCAGATGTGCGCTCCCACACCGCCATGCTGATTCAACGCCTCCTGGCGCAAGACATGCCTGATGGTTTGACCCAATGATGCCCCCACCGCCAGGGTGCGGAGGACATCTTGTGTTTGCGGATTTGCTTGATTTCGGAGGCAATCCATAAGGACTGCCTCCTTGGCTGCTGGTGGCAATTCTGATTCTATAATAGCCTTCTGCAACCTGTCACAAAACATTGTAAATGGCTCTGCTAGTTCTTGCTGTATCTTTTGCCAAGGTTCTGCTTTTTTTTTCATACCTGCCCACTTCGCTATACGCTCTACGGGAACTCTCCGTTACCGCTTGCAGCTCCCTGCCCCTCCTCCAGGAGCTATCCGGACAGGGAATATCCCGGGCATCTCTATCCTTACTCCATCGAGGCTACAATCTCTGGCTATCAGCCGCCAGTTAGGTAACTCGACTGACTGTCGCTGGGGCGCACCCTTCGTTAAGAGTCCTGTCTGCCCCCGAGTTACCTCCCCTAGTGCGCGCATAGCCTGCTGCAGCTGCCGCAGCACGTCCTCCGCGGACCCCTCCGGAGCTGCAGCGCTCCGGACCTCCCCTTTTGGCGGTCCCTCTCCTCCCTCCTTCTGACTGATCCTCCGAGTCCCTGCTGCCTTATGCCTCTTTTTTGCGCGCTGCAGGCAAGCTGCCCCATCTTCCCACATGTGGGCATCGGTTTCTCCCCCAACTTCTGATTCGCTGCTGCTCGAGGTTGATCTATACCCACCCTGTCCTCCCCTCCAGGCACCCCAAACCCCCTCCTCATCCGACTCCCATCTCAAGGGTTGCCCCGGGAGCCAGTCTCGAGGGTCGGGCAGAGGGCGGTGCCGCTGCCGGCGCTGCTCATCCTCCTCCTTCCGCTCCGTCGCTCCCACTGCACCCGCCGCCACGTCCCCCTCCCCACGCGCAGGAACCTGCGCCTGTGCCAAATCGTCCCAGGGGTATGCGGGGGGGGGGGCATTCCAAGGGTCCTGCTGGCTCAACAGGGAACACTGCCGCTTCCCGATCCACCTCTTTGGGAGCCTCAGACTGAGTAGTTGGCCAGGCTACTCCGTCCGAACTCTCCCCTTCTTTCCCATCCCCCGCGATGCTTGCCCCTGTCTGCGTCCCCACTGCCCCTCCTGGGTCTATTTCCGGGCTACTGTCGCCTGTAGCACCGTGCAGGCACAGCCGCGCCTGCCCCCACGTCTCCTGATCATCCCGAGCTTTCAATAGTAACCGGTGTATCTTTCCCCAGAGCTGTATGTACTGGGGTTTTCCCATCATAGCCCTTTCGGCTAACTCCTCTTTAATTCTCACCCAATTATCTTTATTAAATATGTCTGCGGGACTCCGTATGAGCCCCTGTGTAATCATCCATTGGATGGCCTTTGAGGTAGGCGCCTTCGAAATCGAAGTTCCATATTCCTTCCCCAATCCCTTCAGTACCTTTACGACTGATTCCATGGCGTGCCCGCCATCCTGCGGCTCCCCGTCCCACCCCTGCGTGCCCCAAGCTATCTTTTCCCCCCGGCGAACTTGCCATGCCGCCCCGCTGATCACGTCGGGGTCACCACTTGTTGCTGTACTCTTCTATGGGAGAACTTATCTTGGGCCGCATATCTCCAGGACACAGGGCTCTACCCACCCTGGGGACAGTGATGCACAGACATCAATATGATGGATACAAAATGTCTGTTTATTTAGCTGCGTCACACGCTTATATAGCTCTTGCGCTTCCTGTTCCTGCCACTCCTATGGGGAGGAGTCTATCTTTCCGTCACATCCCGTGATCTTCCGGTCGCCGATCCCTGTCTATTCCCCTACACATGCTGTAGGAAAGAATGCCATACTGGCCTGGAGTTGCTGTTACAAGGGAAGCAAATGGCAGAACAGCTGTGGCTTTGAAAGAGACTATTGTGCTCTTAATAAAAGTAGCTATATATGGGGCAAATGAGCTGAAGAATTGTAGGAAAATGTATTGGGATTACATTGCAAGGTTTTGGTACAGGGGTGCTACAGTGATGGCTTCTGTGAGAAGACACCAGGAGCTGCCGCCATGCCCAACAGAGCCAGTTACTGTCGGCTCCAAAACAGACCCAAAGCTGAGCCAGTCAGTGACATTGATGGTGCCTGTGTGATAACATATTTAAGAAAACACTGTGCAGGAGCTGTGAGAGAGAGGAGTGAGAAAAATGGGAGAGAAACAACCCTGCAGACACCAAGGTCAGTGAGGAAGGAGGGGGAGGAGGTGCTCCAGGTGCTGGAGCAGAGATTCCCCTGCAGCCTGTGAAGAAGACCATGGTGAGGCAGGATGTGCCCCTGCAACACATGGCGGTCCACAGTGGAGCAGATATCCAACCTGCAGCCCATGGAGAGGACCCCACACTGCAGGAGGTGGATATGCCCTGAAGGAAGCCAACTGAAGTGCATCTACACCAATGCACTCAGCGTGGGCAACAAACAGGAGGAGCTGGAAGCCACTGTGCAGCAGGATAACTATGATATAGTTGCAATCACAGAAACATGGTGGGATGACTCGCACCACTGGAGTGCTGCAATGGATGGCTGCAAACTCTTCAGAAGGGATAGGCAAGGAAGGAGAGGCGGTGGGGTAGTGCTGCGTGTTAGGGAGTGTTTTGACTGTGTAGAGCTTGACGATGGTGACAATAAGGTTGAGTGTTTATGGGTAAGAATCAGGGGAAAGGCCAACAAGGCAGATATCATGGTGGGAGTCTGTTATAGACCTCCCAACCAGGATGAAGGGACAGATGGAATATTCTATAAGCAGCTGGCAGAAGTCTCATGTTCACTAGCCCTTGTTCTCATGGGGGGACTTCAACTTACCAGGTGTCTGCTGGAAAAACAATACAGTGGAGAGGAAACAGTCTAGGAGGTTCCTGGAGTGTGTGGAAGATAACTTCCTGACACAGCTGCTGAGGGAGCCAACTAGGGAAGGCGCCCCACTGGACCTGTTGTTTGCAAACAGAGAAGGACTTGTGGGTGATGTGATGGTTGGAGGCTGTCTTGGGCACAGCGATCATGAACTGATAGAGTTTTCGATTCTCAGAGAAGTAAGGAGGGTGGTCAGCAGAACTGAAACCTTGGGGTTCTGGAGGGCAGACTGTGGCCTGTTTAGGAGCCTGGTCGACAGAGTCCCTTGGGGGGCAGTCCTGAAGGGCAAAGGAGTCCAGGAAGGCTGGACATTCTTCAAGAAGGAAGTCTTAAAGGTGCAGGAGCAGGCTGTCCCTATGTGCTGAAAGATGAGCCAGCAGGGAAGATGACTGGCCTGGCTGTACGCAGAGGTTTGCCTGGGACACAGGGAAATAAAGAGATTTTATGAACTTTGGATGAAGGGGCAGGCAACTCAAGAGGACTACAAGGATGTCGTGAGGGTACGCAGGGAGAAAACTAGAAGGGCCAAAGCCCAACTGCAACTTGATCTGGCTACTGCCATAAAAGACTAAAAAATGTTTCTGTAATATATTAGCAACAAAAGGAGGACTAAGGAATCATAGAATCATAGAAAGTCCTGAGTTGGAAGGGACCCATGAGGATCATCAAGTCCAACTCCTGTCCCTGCACAGGACAACCCCAAGTTCACACCATGTCTCTGAGGGCCATGTCCCAGTGCTTCTGGAATATCGCTAGGCTGGTGCCGTGATGCCTCCCTGGGGAGCCTGTTCCAGGGCTCCAACGCCCTCTGGGGGAAGAACCTTTTCCTAATACCCAACCTAACCCTCCCCTGGCACATCTCCCTGCCATTCCCCTGGGTTCTATCATTGGTCACCAGAGAGAAGAGATCAGCGCCTGCCCCTCCTCCAAGGAGAATCTCCCTCCCTTATTGGATGCAGGGGGAAACATAGTGAGAAAGGATGAGGGAAAGGCTGAGGTACTTAATGCCTTTTTGCCTCAGTCTTTAATACTAAGACCAATTGTTATCGGGGCACCCACCCCCTTGAGCCGGAAGACAGGGGCGGGGAGCAGAATGAAGTCCCAACAATCCAAGGGGAAATGGTTAGCGACCTGCTACACCACTTAGACACACACAAGTCTATGGGGCTGGATGGGATCCACCCAAGGGTGCTGAGGGAGCTGGTGGAAGTGCTCACCAAGCCACTTTCAATCATTTATCAGCAGTCCTGGTTAACAGGGGAGGTCCCAGACAAATGGAGGCTTGCCAATGTGACGCCCATCTACAAAAAGGTCTGGAAGGCAGATCCAGGGAACTACAGGCCTGTCAGTCATACCTCGGTGCCGGGGAAGGTTATGGAGCAGATCGTCTTGATTGCCATCACATGGCATGTACAGGACAACCAGGGGATCAGGCCCAGTCAGCATGGGTTTATGAAGGGCAGGTCCTGCTTGACCAACCTGATCGCCTCCTATGACCAGGTGACCCGCCTAGTGGATGAGGGAAAGGCTGTGGATGTTGTCTACCTGGACTTTAGTAAGGCCTTTGACACTTTTTCCTACAGCATTCTCCTGGAGAAACTGGCTGCTCATGGCTTGGACGGGCATACCGTTCCTTGGGTAAAAAACTGGCTGGATGGCCAGGCCCAAAGAGTGGTGGTGAATGGACTCAAATCCAGTTGGTAGCTGGTGACAAGCGGTGTTCCCCAGGGCTCAGTATTGGGGGCAGTTCTGCTTAATATCTTTATCAATGAGCTGGATGCGGGGATCGAGTGGCACCCTCAGCAAGTTTGCAGATGACACCAAGTTGGATGGCAGTGTTGATCTGCTCGAGGGCAGGAAGGCTCTGCAGAGGGATCTGGACAGTCTGGATCGATGGGCCAAGGCCAACTGTATGAGATTCAACAAGGGTAAGTGTTGGGTGCCGAACCTGGGGGTGCTGGCTGACAGCCGGCTGGGCATGAGCCAGCAGTGTGCCCAGGTGGCCAAGGAGGCCACCAGCACCCGGGATTGTGTCAGCACTGGTGTGGCCAGAAGGAGTAGGGAAGGGATCGCCTTGTGCTGGTGAGGCCGCACCTCGAGTAGTGTGTGCAGTTTTGGGCCCCTCGGGACAAGAAGGACCTTGAGGTGCTGGAGCGTGTCCAGAGAAGGGCAACAAAGCTGTTGAAGGGTCTGGAGAACAAGTCCTATGAGGAGCGGCTGAAGGAGCTGGGGGTGCTTAGCCTGGAGAAGAGGGGGCTGAGGGGAGACCTTATTGCTCTCTACAACTGCCTGAAAGGGGCTGTAGTGAAGGGGGGGGGTTGGTCTCTTCTCCCAAGTCACTAGCGATAGGACGAGAGGAAACGGCCTCAAGCTGTGCCAGGGGAGATTTAGGTTGGATATTAGGAAAAATTTCTTCACCAAAAGGGTTGTCAGGCACTGGAACCGGGTGCCCAGGGAGGTGGGGGAGTCACCATCCCTGGAGGTATTTAAAAGATGTGTAGATGTGGCACTCTGGTGACGTGGTTTAGTGGTGGACTTGGCAGTGCTAGGTTACCGGCTAGAGCTGGACTTGATGCTTTTAAGTGTTTTTTTTTCCAACCTCACTGCTTCTATGATTCTGTGATTCTACGAAAATGTTCCAAAAGCAGCCTTGATAGTACTGAAATGACTTCTTACAATGCATAGTCAACAAGACTTTTAAATTAATATTTTAAATGTGAATTGTCTTCAAGGGGCTTATTTTCTTTTATTGTGATTACGCTCATTTTTCTTTTTTGGAGTGTAAAAACAGTCAGGACATAACACTCTTTTCCATTACAGCTTCTTTGCATCATCCTAGCAATGTAAAGTATCCTTAGTATAGATCAGAATTGGGTTCAAATTTTGTTTTTAAATGAGCACCTATTAGAACTTCTTTATACAGTATGGTTCCCTAAGCTTGCTCTTCAACGTTATGTTGCATCATTCTGAATCTTGTTCTGTTCTCTGTCTTCCCTTTTCCCCCAGTTTAGTTTAATGCCAGAATTCTAGGTCAGTGTGTGGTATGAAGTGAACAAATGTGTATCGTCTTGGCAGACTTTGTATGACGCTCCACTTTTTCACCTTCCCACTCTCCAAGCTGTTGTCACTCATGACCATATGCTTTCCCACCACTGTATGAGATGGTAATTTTGAGTCCCATTGAATTTCAATAGTGATTGTGCTCTTAAATCTCATAGACTACTAATAAATCTCTCCACCCTTAGCAGTATCTTATTTAACATTATTATTTGTACAATCCTACTTGCTTTTGGACATATTTTGTGGGTTTTGGTGTGGTCCTGCATCTTGATTTATCTTCATGAGCATATTTTTATCAAAAGAGGAAACCTTTTGTCTCCTTTTTTTTCTTGATGTTTCTCTGACATACTTTGTTGTGATTATTTCTTTATGTGAATCCATGCATACTAAATTAAATAGCGTTCCAGATATTTTCCTTTCAGTCTCTTTAGGACTTCTGACAGATCTGTAATGCCCTGGGTTTCTACTTGATATTACATTCCCATTTTCCCCCAGAGGTTTTAAATACTCATTGAGCTCATCTGCCCTCACTCCATGTTTGCTCTGAACTCAGGAGTTAAAACATCTCCTTGATGAGTTTCTTTTGTCATATAGATGCTAATCTATCTGACTCTCTAGTTTATGTCCTAGTACGGATTTACCAGGAAAGTGTGATGTTTTCAATTTTATCTGCCTCACTCCCCGTGGTCACTGAGATATTTCTATATTAGTACTTTGCAGATATAATACGCTTACTTTTCAGTGCACTCAAACCAGCAAGTCTATTGCTTTTCTTAAGCAAGATTTTTCCCTTCATCTCCAAGTCTGATTTTGCAAGCTTTTAAATACTTGTATTAGATTTGTCTAGTTATGGGGTTTTTTTAAATACTTTTTTCCCTCTAATTTTTCAACTGCTTCTCTGTTTCTAATACTTAAACATTTACATGCGTTGTTCTGATTTGTTCTTATTGCTTGTTTTAGGTGGGTTGTTTTTAGTGTTTAGCTGGTGTGTCCATGTCCATTGATGGCTCTTAAAGTATCTACAAATAGCTAGAGCATAATTTTACTTCCAAATAAGTTTTATGTAACTGGATGAGAACCTTACTTTTAAATATTTTTTTTCTTTCTGAAAGTATCATGGTTTCTCTTCTGTTAGGACTCTTGGCACGCATTTCACAGTTTCTATGTGGCATATAAAACGTGAATGTTCATTTTACTTCAGCAGGGGGGTTTCTTTATATATTTGTCCCCTGTGTATGAACCTATGGTATCCAGGCATGTATGAAACCAACATTTTCTGTGTTCCATTGTAGTGGAGATCATGAGTTCCTTTCATATATGTAGGCCCTTTTGAAAGAGGTGATGACTTTCAGCAGAGTTGACAGTTTGTGTGAGTCATTGTCCCTACACTCTGGATAAATTTTTCAGGATGGCAAAATTGCTTTTTAGGCACTTGTGGAAATATTGGCTCTCTCCACCCCTTACTGAGTCACTAAGACTTCCTTTGGTTTTCCGGTAAGCATACCAGCAAACTGCAGTAATTCATTGTTGTCATAATTTGAGACTGAATTGACAGTGTGGAGACTAAATGGGCTCAGATACTAAAGCACATTTAGTTGCAGATATAAGTAATGTTAACAAGTGATATGACTTCCCTGTTCCATGGGAGGGACAACATAGTCCAAGAGAGAAGCTGGGTGGGTCAGCATAATGGTTTCTAACATGACCTCCCTGTTCCACAGGGGAGACAGCATGATCCTGCATGAACCAGTAGGAAGTTGGATGGGTCAGTGTAGCAGATCTAGCTGTACAATATGCAGCCTGGGTGCAGGGCTCGGGGTCCCCACTGTTTGCTCTTAGGTGCTCCTAAGGCCTCTTGTGGAGTCTCTGTCAGGTCTCTCCCTGACCAGCACCATGTCAGTTATAGGATTGGGTAGACAATACCCGATTCCGATTGGCTGAAATTCCTGCAGTTCCTAACAATTGTCTGTTCCCTCACTGGGGCTCACTGTCTGCCCATCTGGAAGGGCAATGGTGCACATGTGGACAGTCACTTCTATTGCTTTCTGTTCAGAGAGCTACTTACCCTTTTGGGTATGAGAACACTATTGTATTCACATGCTGAAGTCTTTTAGGTCCATAGTGCAGGCAGGAATTTAACATCTTGCTAATCTTGTTACTCTTTCTGTACAAGTAAACTGTAGGTAGGTTTTATAGTTAAAATCTCGGTAATGAGATTTGCAGCCTCCCTGTTGTTATTCTGTGTTTTTCTGCTTCACTTATGGCTAATTTTGCCTCTTGACATGGATGTGGGGACCCTTTCCAAAGGGACTTTTTCTGAAGTAAAAACTTCAGACTGTGTCATGGTGTTAGCTTGCTCAGTACATTTTTGAAATGGCATGCTAAGTTCCTCATGTTCATTTTCTGTAAAATTCTTTATAAAAACAGATCTCAGTGGTAGTCCTTTTCTTTGGCAATCAGGACCACGTACTGCATTTGTTCCTCCTCATGACAGGTGCCCACGAAGCTGCTTTCTGACTCCCTGTTGTGGTTTAGCCCCAGCCGGCAACTCAGCCCCACCCAGCCGCTTGCTCACTCCCCCACCAGCGGGATGGGGGAGAGAATCAGAAGGGTAAAGCTCGTGGGTTGAGATAAGAACAGTTTAATAATTGAAATAAAACAATAATAATAACAACAACAATAATAATGCAATGGAAAGGAAAATAATGAGAGAGGCGAAACCTGGGGCGGGGGGAAGGGGGAATGAACAACCAAAACAAACCGCACGTGACGCAGCTGCTCACCGCCCGCTGACCCGACACCACTAGTCCCTGGGCCGCAATTGCCCCCCCGCGTGCCAACTGCCCCGGTTAATGTACTGGTCATGTCGTTATATGATATGGAATATCCCATTGGCCAGTTGGGGTCAGCTGACTTGGCTGTGGCCCCGCCCCTCCCAGCCTCCTGCCCACGTGGCAGAGCATGGGAAGCTGGAAAGGTCCCTGACTACTATAGGCGCTACTTAGCGACACTGAGCCAATACTTAAAGCATCAATGTGCCATCAGCACTTTACCAGCTACAGTGAAGAAAATTAACTCTATCCCAGTCAAAACGAGCACACTCCCCCTCCTGAACAGGGCAGGGGAGAAAATATGATTAAAAAGCTCATAGTTTGTGATAAGGACAGGGAGATCCCTCACCAGTTACCATCATGGACAAAACAGACTCAGTTTGGGGAAGATGGATTTAATTTATTGCCAATTACAAATAGAGTAGGATAGTGAGAAACAAAGACAAAACTAAAACCACCTTCCTCCCATCTCTCCCTTCTTCCCAGGCTCAATTTCACTCCTTCATTCCTGACTCCTCTACCTCCTCCCCCCCACTCCTGAGCGTTGCAGGGGGACAGGGAATGGGGATTGCCATCAGTTCATAATGCTTTGTCTCTGCTGCTCTTCCTCATCACAATGTTCCCCTGCTCTAACATGGGGTCCCTCCCAAAGGATACAGTCCTTCACAACATGCTCCAGCATAGATCCTTTCCGCGGGGTACAGTCCTACAGGAATGGACTGCTCCAGCATGGCCCCCCCACAGGCCACAGTTCCTGCCAAAAAGCCTGCTCCTGCGTGAGCTCTCCATGGACTGCATCTTCCTTTAGGGAATATCCACCTGCTGCAGTGTGGGGTCCTCTCCATGGGCTGCAGGTTGGATATCTGCTCCACCGTGGACTGCCATGTGTTGCAGGGGCACAGCCTGCCTCACCATGGTCTTTTTCACAGGCTGCAGGGGAATCTCTGCTCCAGCACCTGGAGCACCTCCTCCCCCTCCTTCCTCACTGACCTTGGTGTCTGCAGGGTTGTTTCTCTCCCATTTTTCTCACTCCTCTCTCTCACAGCTCCTGCACAGTATTTTCTTAAATATGTTATCACACAGGCACCATCAATGTCACTGACTGGCTCAGCTTTGGGCAGCTTTGGGTCTGTTTTGGAGCCGACTGTAACTGGCTCTGTTGGGCATGGCGGCAGCTCCTGGTGTCTTCTGACAGAAGCCACCACTGCAGCACCCCATGCTACCAAATATTGCCACAGAAACCCAATACACCTGGCTAAAAATAAATCCTAGACTCATAGATCATAGAATCATAGAATAATAGGGGTTGGAAAGGACCTTTAAGATCATTGAGTCCAGCTGTTAACCTAACACTGCCAAGTCCACCACGAAACCATGTCCCTAACTGTCACATCTACACAGCTCCAGGGATGGTGACTCCCCCACCTCCCTGGGCACCTGGTTCCAGTGCCTGACAACCCTTTTGGTGAAGAAATTTTTCCTAATATCCAACCTAAACCTCCCCTGATGCAGCTTGAGGCCATTTCCTCTAGTCCTATCGCTAGTGACTTAGGAGAAGAGACCAACCCCCCCCCTTCACTACAGCCCCTTTCAGGCAGTTGTAGAGAGCAATAAGGTCTCCCCTCAGCCCCCTCTTCTCCAGGCTAAGCACCCCCAGCTCCTTCAGCCGCTCCTCATAGGACTTGTTCTCCAGACCCTTCAACAGCTTTGTTGCCCTTCTCTGGACACGCTCCAGCACCTCAAGGTCCTTCTTGTCCCGAGGGGCCCAAAACTGCACACACTACTCGAGGTGCGGCCTCACCAGCACAAGGCGATCCCTTCCCTACTCCTTCTGGCCACACCAGTGCTGACACAATCCCGGGTGCTGGTGGCCTCCTTGGCCACCTGGGCACACTGCTGGCTCATGCCCAGCCGGCTGTCAGCCAGCACCCCCAGGTTCGGCACCCAACACTTACCCTTGTTGAATCTCATACAGTTGGCCTTGGCCCATCGATCCAGACTGTCCAGATCCCTCTGCAGAGCCTTCCTGCCCTCGAGCAGATCAACACTGCCATCCAACTTGGTGTCATCTGCAAACTTGCTGAGGGTGCCACTCGATCCCCGCATCCAGCTCATTGATAAAGATATTAAGCAGAACTGCCCCCAATACTGAGCCCTGGGGAACACCGCTTGTCACCAGCTACCAACTGGATTTGAGTCCATTCACCACCACTCTTTGGGCCTGGCCATCCAGCCAGTTTTTTACCCAAGGAACAGTATGCCTGTCCAAGCCATGAGCAGCCAGTTTCTCCAGGAGAATGCTGTGGGAGACAATGTCAAAGGCTTTGCTAAAGTCCAGGTAGACAACATCCACAGCCTTTCCCTCATCCACTAGGTGGGTCACCTGGTCACAGAAGGCGATCAGGTTGGTCAGGCAGGACCTGCCTTTCATAAACCCATGCTGACTGGGCCTGATCCCCTGGTTGTCCTGTACATGCCATGTGATGGTGCTCAAGATGATCACGAGGGGAAAGTCCTGCTTAACCAACTTGATTTCCTTCTATGACAAGGTCACCCACCTAGATGACCAAGGGAAACGCATCGATGTGATCTTCTTGGATTTCAGTAAAGTTTTCGATACCGTCTCTCACAGTATGCACCTGGACAAAATGTCCAGCATACAGCTGGACAAACACGTAATGCAGTGGGTGAGCAATTGGCTGATGGGTCAGGCTCAAAGGGTTATAGTAAATGGGGTTACGTTGGGCTGGTGGCCAGTCACTAGTGGGGTTCTGCAGGGATCCATCTTGGGGCGGTTCTCTTCAATCTCTTTGTTAATGACTTGGATGCAGGCATGGAAGAAATACTAATGAAGTTTGCTGATGACACAAAATTGGGAGAAGCTGTTGACACTCTCGAAGGCAGAGAGGCCCTGAAGAGGGTTCTGGACAGACTGGAGAGCTGAGCAACCACCAACCGTATGAAGTTTAACAAGGGCAAGTGCCAGATTTTACACCTGGGGCATGGCAGCCCTGGATGTACAGACAGCCCCTGGGGAACGAGAGGCTGGAGAGCAGCTCTGCAGAGCGGGACATGGGGGTTCTGGTCAATGGCAAGTTGAACACGAGACAACAGCATGCCCTGGCAGCCAAGAGGGCCAACCGTGTCCTGGGGTGCATCGAGCCCTGCATTGCAGCCAGGCAAGGGAGGGGACTGTCCCGCTCTGATCCGCGCTGGGACAGCCTCACCTCGAGGGCTGTGGGCAGTGTTGGGCGCCACAGGACATTAAGGCTATAAAGCTACTGAAGAGTGTCCAGAGAAGGGCCACGAAGTTGCTGAACAGCTTAGAGGTGAAACTACGAGGAGCGGCTAAAGTCACTTGGTTTGTTCAGCCTAGAGAAGAGGAGACTGACGGGAGACCCCATCACGATATACAGCTTCCTCAGAAGGGGAGGAGGAGGGGCAGGTGCTGACTTCTTCTCTCTGGTGACCAATGATGGGACCCAAGGGAATGGCAGGAAGATGTGCCGGGGAGAGTTACGCTGGGTATTAGGAGAAGGTTCTTCCCCCAGAGGGTGGTGGAGCACTGGAACAGGCTCCCCAGGGAGGCATCACGGCACCAAGCCTAGCGATATTCAAGAAGCACTTGGACAAGGCCCTCAGAGACATGGTGTGAATTTGGGGTTGTCCTGTGTAGGGACAGGAGCTGGACTTGGTGATCCTTGTGGGTCCCTTCCAACTCAGGACTTTCTATGCTTCTAATGAGTTTTTTTCATCCCACTCAGTCATATTCTCCCCCTTTTCCTTCAAGACTATCCTTAAGTCCTAGTGTGTAGGGTAGGAGTGTGGAGAATTCCCATTCCTTCCTGACGTTTTTTTTCAGGGTCAACACAACCACTGGACTTTAGATGTTACCAACAATGGTCTTCCTAGTACAGTATATATAGGTCACTCACTGATCAGCAGGGCGTCCCACCGAGCTGTCAGGTGATACCAGGAGGAGAGTAATAACTCTGTCTAACCAGCCCATGGTGTCGTGGTTTAGCCGGCAGCTCAGCCCCACACAGTCGCTCACTCACTCCCACACCGGTAGATGGGGGAGGGAATCAGAAGGGTAACGCTCGTGGGTTGGGATAAGAACAGTTTAATAATTAAAATTAAAAGAAACAACAACAGAAATGCAATGTAAAGGAGAACAACGAGAGGCGCGAAGCCCGGCGGGAGGGTAGAAGGGGAACGAACCACCGAAACAAACTGCACATGCCGCAGCCGCTCACCACCCGCCGACCCGATGCCGCGCTGCTCCCGAGCTGCAAACTGCCCCCCTTAATATACTGGTCATGCTGTCACATGGTATGGAATAACCATGCCATTGGCCAGTCAGGGTCAGCTGCCCCCACCATGGCCCTGCCCCTCCCAGCCCCCCCCGCCACGCGGCAGAGCGCGGGAAGCTGGAAAGGTAGCCGACCCCCACAGTGAGGAGAATTAACCCCTTCTCAGCCAAAACCAGCACATTCTCCACCCCTTATTCCATACCATTTACACCATGCCCAGGTCCCAGACGATCCAATACAACCTTACCAACAACCACCCCTCCCCTTCCCATCCTTTAACATAATACACAGACATCATTCCCTTAGTTCATGGACCTTCCCTGTAAAATGTCCATTAACATGTCCATTGAGTTCACCCAGTCCATGACTCTGGGCTCCATCTGCCATATCAGTCTTTCAGGGTGGGAGAGATGGTGTGTGTGGCGTTGGGTTGCTGCATACCGAGTCAGTCATCGTTCCATAACTGCTGCACTTTGCTTGTTTCACAGTTCATCTTCCATGAACTGGGAGATTTCTACTGTGATATCATTGATACAACATAGAGATGACACACAATATTATATAGCAGTTTGCATTGTGCCATTCAGTTCATTGGCTGTTTTCGCCCAAAATCAAATCCCCTTGAGGCACACATCAGACTCCTCCATCCTCCCGCATCACCCACCAAGTGCACCCAGGTCCTCGAGCAAAAGCAATCCCACGAGTGGGTTTGCCTCTGCCTGAGGCAGGAAGAACCCAGAGTGGTTTCCCCAGCATATTTTTTACATCCACTACAGGGACTCTATCCCCTTCCACAGTACGTAAGGGTTCTGACTGGGCAGGGCCAGCTCAATTGGCAGATCCCCTCGTGTTGACTAACCATGTGGCTTTTGCTAAATGTGTATCCCAGTGCTTGAATGTTCCACCCCCCCATTGCTCTCAGTGTAGTTTTTAACAGTCCATTGTACCGTTCAATTTTCCCAGAGGCTGGTGCGTGATAGGGGATGTGATACACCCACTCAACGCCATGCTCTTTGGCCCATCTGTCTATGAGGTTATTTCGGAAATGAGTCCCATTGTCTGACTCAATTCTCTCTGGGGTGCCATGTCGCCACAGGTCTTGTTTTTCAAGACCCAGGAGAGCATTCTGGGCAGTGGCGTGGGGGACAGGAGATGTTTCCAGCCATCCGGTCATTGCTTCTACCATTGTAAGCACATGGCGCTTGCCTTGGCGGGTTTGTGGGAGTGTGATATAGTCAATTTGCCAGGCCTCCCCATATTTATATTTCAGCCATCGTCACCCATACCACAGAGGCTTTACCCGCTTCGCTTGCTGGATTGCAGCGCATGTTTCACATTCGTGGATAACCTGTGCAATAATATCCATGGTCAAGTCCACCCCTCGATCACAAGCCCACCTGTATGTTGCATCTCTCCCTTGATGGCCTGAGGTGTCATGGGCCCATCGAGCTAGAAATAGTTCACCCTTATGTTGCCAGTCCAGATCCACCTCAGCCACTTCAATCTTGGCAGCCTGATCCACCTGCTGGTTGTTCCGATGTTCTTCAGTGGCCCGGATTTTGGGGACGTAAGCATCCACATGCCGTACCTTTACAACCAGGTTCTCTACCCGGGCAGCAATATCTTGCCACAATGTGTCGGCCCAGATGGGTTTGCCTCAGCGCTGCCAGTTGCTTTGCTTCCACTGCTGTAACCAGCCCCACAGGGCATTTGCCACCATCCAGGAGTCAGTATAGAGATAGAGCACTGGCCACTTTTCCCATTCAGCAATGTCTAAGGCCAGCTGGGTGGCCTTTACCTCTGCAAACTGACTCGATTCACCTTCTCCTTCAGCAGTTTCTGCTACTTGTCGTGTAGGATGCCATACAGCAGCCTTCCATCTCCAGTGCTTTCCCAGAAGGCGACAGGACCCATCAGTGAACAGGGCATATCGCTTTTCATCTTCTGGCAGTTTGTTATATGGTGGGGCTTCTTCAGCACATGTCACCTCCTCCTCTGGTGATAATCCAAAATCTTTGCCTTCTGGCCAGTCCAGAATCACTTCCAAGATTCCTGGGCGACTGGGGTTTCCTACTCGAGCCTGCTGGGTGATCAGTGCAACCCATTTACTCCACGTAGCATCAGTTGCATGGTGTGTAGAGGGGACGTTCCCTTTGAACATCCAGCCCAGCACTGGCAGTCGGGGTGCCAGGAGCCACTGTGCCTCAGTACCAACCACTTCTGAAGCAGCTCGGACCCCTTCATATGCTGCCAATATCTCTTTTTCAGTTGGAGTATAGCGGGCTTCAGACCCTCTGTATCCCCGACTCCAAAACCCTAGGGGTCGACCTCGGGTCTCCCCATGTGCTTTCTGCCAGAGGCTGCAGGTAGGGCCATTCTCCCTGGCTGCAGTGTAGAGCACATTTTTTTTCATCTTGTACTGCCCGGACTGGCCCAAGGGCTAATGCACGAACTATCTCCTGTTTAACCTGTTCAAAGGCTTGTCGTTGCTCAGGGCCCCATTTGAAATCATTCTTCTTCCAGGTCACTTGATAAGAGAGGGCTTACGATCAGACTGTAATTTGGAATATGCATTCTCCAAAAACCCACAACGCCCAAGAAAGCTTGTGTTTCCTTTTTGCTGGTTGGTGGAGACATGGCTGCTCTTTTGTTGATCACATCCATTGGAATCTGACGACGACCATCTTGCCATTTGATTCCTAAGAACTGGATTTCTCGTGCGGGTCCCTTCACCTTACTTTGTTTTGTGGCAAAACCAGCTTTCAGAAGGATTTCGACTATTTTCTCTCCTTTCTCAAAAACAACTTCTGCTGTGTTGCCCCACACGATGATGTCATCAATGTATTGAAGGTGTTCTGGAGCTTCTCCCTGTTCCAGTACAGGCTGAATCAGTCCATGGCAAATGGTAGGGCTGTGTTTCCACCCCTGGGGCAGTCGATTCCAGGTGTACTGGATGCCCCTCCATGTGAAAGCAAACTGTGGCCTGCACTCTGCTGCCAGAGGGATTGAGAAGAATGCATTAGCAATATCAATTGTGGCATACCACTTGGCTGCCTTTGACTCCAGTTCGTATTGAAGTTCTAGCATGTCTGGCACAGCAGCACTCAGTGACGGCGTCAGTTCGTGCAGGCCACGATAGTCTACTGTTAGTCTCTACTCTCCATTAGACTTCCGTACTGGCCATATGGGACTGTTAAAGGGTGAGGGGGTCTTACTGGTCACTCCTTGGCTCTCCAGTCAATGAATGAGCTCATGGATGGGGATAAGGGAGTCTCAGTTGGTGCGATATTGCTGCTGGTGCACTGTTGTGGTGGTGATCGGCACCTGTTGTTCTTTGACCCTCAGCAACCCCACAACAGAAGGGTCCTTCGAGAGACCGGGCAAGGTAGACAGCTGTTTAGTTTCCTCCGTCTCCAAGGCAGCTACACCAAAAGCCCACCTGTACCCTTTTGGGTCCTTGAAATACCCTCTCCTGAGGTAGTCTATGCCAAGGATGCACGGAGCCTCTGGGCCAGTCACAATGGGGTGCTTCTGCCACTCATTCCCAGTTAGGCTCACTTCGGGCTCCAATACAGTTAGCTCTTGGGATCCCCCTGTCACTCCAGCAATGCTGATGGGTTCTGCCCATATACAGTTTGATGGCATTAAGGTGCACTGTGCGCCGATGTCCACTAAAGCTTTATACTCCTGTGGGTCGGACATGCCAGGCCATCGGATCCACACAGTCCAGTAAACCCGGTTAACCCTTTCCTCCACCCAGCTGGAGGCAGGGCCCCTCTAGTCTTGATCATGGCAGTCACAACTCACTTCCTGTAAATGTGAATCAGGAGTCCCTCTATTATGCTTAGAAATAAAATCAGCGCTTTTACTCCTCTGTCTGGGGACTTGCTCACTGGAAACTGGAGCATCAGCTTTCCTGGAAGAGCCTCCCTGAGTGACTGTTCTTCCTTGCAGTTCACGCACTCGTGCCTGTAGGGTCGAAGTAGGCTTGCCATCCCACCTCATCATGTCCTTTCTGTGGTCACGCAGGTAGAACCATAGGGTGGCCCGTCGTGTGTATCCCCTCCTCTGAGCCAAAGCATGCTTATTCCTAACAGCTGAGACACTACTCTGTTGAGGTGGGGAGTAGGACAGATCTTCTGTGAGTTGCTGGACCTCTTGGGATAGTTTCTCCACAGCAGAGACGAGCGAGGAAGAGATATTTGCTTCGTAATCCCGGAGTCTATCAATCACCTCCGCCACCGTTGGTGTCTCGTCATCTTTCCAGGACATGACTGCCAATGAGTTTGCATGCTTCGATGGTGCGCTCCATACAAACTTCCGCCACATGGGTCGTGTGCACTTGGCTTCATCTGGATCTTTGGAGGACCGTTGATCGTCCAGGTCACCGTAAATCACCTCAAGCACAGCTAATTCCCTTAGATACTGGATGCCTTTCTCCATAGTTGTCCATTTTCCTAGACAATATTTAACATCTTCTTTAAAGGGATACCTTTCCTTCACTCCGGACAGGAGTCGCCTCCAGAGGCTGAGAGCTTGTGTTTTTTTCCCAATTGCTTTGTCAACGCCCCCTTCCCCAGAAAGGGATCCCAGTTGTTTGGCTTCTTTTCCCTCTAGTTCCAGGCTACTCGCCCCATTATCCCAGCATCGGAGCAGCCAGGTGGCAATGTGCTCACCTGAAAAATGGCTGAAATCTTTTCGCATATCTTGCAACTCGCTCAAGAACAGGGATTAGGTGGTCTCTATTTCATTTATGACTTCTTCCTCCTCTTCTCCTCGTGACGGCCCTGCTTCTTCATCATCCCGTTCTAAGCAAGTTGACGTCCGCTTCCAATATTTCGTCTTGTGTATGGGGGCAACTGATACTGGTACGGGTTGATTCTCTGAGCCAGCTCCAGTACTTGTCGTGGGGGTTTGAGTAGCTGCAGTGCCTGTCGTCAGGGCTGGAGTGACTACAGTGCCAGTCACTTTGCCTTTCAATCCAGAGACATTCTCTTCCCCCTAGGGGCACTGAATACTGTTGAGCAGGGCTCGGTATGCATGGGCCAGACCCCAGCACGTTGCAGTTATCTGTGTCTCTCTGGAGTTCCCAGTGTAACAACATACTTTCTCCAAGTATTCTACTAGTTTTTTAGGATTCTGCACTTGTTCGGGGGTGAAACTCCAAAACACTGGGGGTGCCCGCTGCCCTAGGTATTTGCCCATGCTATCCCACATGCCCTGCCACTCGTAACTATCAAGCCTCGGGGCAGATTTCTGGGTGATATTCTTAAGTTGCTAGTCAAAACCAAAACAACATGCCCAAAAACTAACAATAAGTGCCCCTTAACCACCCAAGGATGTTCAAGATACAAAGAGGTTGTTGTAACAAAGGCACAGGCATCATAGAAAAAAGGTGCAAAGATACCATTCTGTATTTCCTCCATATAAAATCTCTCTGAGGAGGAGGTATAATTGCTAATTGCCTCAACAAGGTGGTATCCAAAGTACAGTAACAGTTCCAACACAAACCCCAAATACCAGATAAAGCTGAAAACAAGTGTTTGCATAACAAATCTCATAGGCAAAACATTACTAATCACAGCAGAACACAGCAGACTCAACAAACCAACACCAATCTTTAACACCAACTGCAAAAAGGACAACATGGTGCTGTGACCAGTAGCTGTTATTATCTCCAACCCTTGAGCCCCACCTTGGGCGCCAAAAAGACTGTCGTGGTTTAGCCGGCAGCTCAGCCCCACACAGCCACTCGCTCACTGCCCCACCGGTAGATGGGGGAGACAATCAGAAGGGTAACGCTCGTGGGTTGGGATAAGAACAGTTTAATAAATAAAAATAAAGGAAACAACGACAGAAATGCAATGTGAAGGAGAACGAGAGGCGCAAAGCCCCGGGGGAGGGGGGAAGGGAGGGGAGAGGGGGGACGAACCGCCGAAACAAACCGCACGCGACACAGCCGCTCACCACCCGCCAACCCGACTCCGTGCTGCCCCCCAGCCGCAACCTGCCCCCCCTTAATATACTGGTCATGGTGTCACATGGTATGGAATGAACATGCCATTGGCCAGTCGGGGTCAGCCGCCCCCACCATGGCCCTGCCCCTCCCAGCCCCCGCCCCCCGCCACACGGCAGAGCGCAGGAAGCTGGAAAGGTAGCCGACCCCCACAGTGAGGAGAATTAACCCCTTTCTCAGACAAAACCAGCCCACGTGGCATCAGTGGCCACAGCCTCATTGGGGTGTCCCCCCCGCCTGTGAACACATTCCATCAACCCAAGTAGCTGCAGTCACTTACCGTCTTCTTCCCAGTCCTTCCACAGGGCTATCTTATGTTTGGGATCAGTCAGATCAGACCATTTCTTAACATAGCCCTCAGTCAGCTGATCCCGAAATTCACCCCTATTACATAGGGCAGTGTTTACAAGTGGCATAGGACCCAAACCCCCAAGGCCTTTGTTCTGTCGAACTATCAGATGTATCCCACCTCTTCTGGTTTTCCAGCACCTCCATAGCCGCTGCAAGGCTGTAAGTTTCCCACACAGATGTAATCTTGCTCTGAGCAAAGGACCTGCTGAGTCCTGCTGGACCTCTAAGACCATCAAGTCCAACATCAACCCAACACCACCATGTCTCCTAAACCATGGCCCCAAGTGCCACGTCTACACATTATTTAAATACCTCCAGGGATGGTGACTCCCCCCATCTCTCTGGGCAGCCTGTGCCAATACCTGACCACTCTGTCAGCAAATAAATTTTTCCTAATATCCAATCTAAACCTCCCCTGATGCAACTTGAGGCCATTTCCTCTCGTCCTATCGCAAGTTACTTGGGAGAAGTAACCAACACCCACCTCACTACAACCTCCTTTCAGGTAGTTGTAGAGAGCGATAAGGTCTCCCCTCAGCCTCCTCTTCTCCAGACTAAACAACCCCAATTTCCTCAGCTGCTCCTCATAAGACTTGTTCTCTAGACCCTTCACCAGCTTTGTTGCCCTCCTCTGGACACGTTCCAGCAACTCAGTGACCTTCTTATAGTGAGGGGCCTAAAACTGCACACACTATTCGAGGTGGGACCTCACCAGTGCCCAGTACAGGGGCACGATCACTTCCCTGCTCCTGCTGGCCACACTATTCCTGATACAAGCCTGGGTGCTGTTGGCCATCTTGGCCACCTGGGCACACTGCTGGCTCATGTTCAGCTGTCAGCCAGCACCCCCAGGGCCTTCTCCACCAGGCAGCTTTCCAGCCACTCTGCCCCAATCCTGGAGCATTGCATGGGGTTGTTGTGACCCAAGGGCAGGTCCTGGCACTTGGTCTTGTTAAACCTCATACAATTGACTTTGGACCATTGATCCAGCCTGTCCAGATCCCTCTGCAGAGCCTTCCTACCCTCAAGCATAATCAACACTGCCATCCAACTTGGTGTCACCTGCAAACTTACTGAGGGTGCCACTCGATCCCCACATCCAGATCATTGATAAAGATATTAAACAAGACTGGCCCCAGTACTGAGCCCTGGGGAACACCGCTTGTCACCAGCTACCAACTGGATTTGAGTCCATTCACCACCACTCTTTGGGCCTGGCCATCCAGCCAGTTTTTTACCCAAGGAACAGTATGCCCATCCAAGCCATGAGCAGCCAGTTTCTCCAGGAGAATGCTGTGGGAGACAATGTCAAAGGCTTTGCTAAAGTCCAGGTAGACAACATCCACAGCCTTTCCCTCGTCCACTAGGCGGGTCACCTGGTCGTAGGAGGCGATCAGGTTGGTCAGGCAGGACCTGCCTTTCATGAAGACATGCTGGCTGGGCTTGATCCCCTGGTTGTCCTGTACATGCCTAGTGAGCGAGCGCATGTAATATGAACTGCTCCATAACCTTCCCCAGTACCAAGGTCAGGCTGACAGGCCTGTAGTTCCCCAGATCCTCCTTCCGGCCCTTTTTGTAAATGGGCATCACATCGGCAAGCCCCCAGTCATCTGGGACCTCCCCTGTTAACCAGGACTGGTGATAAATGATGGAGAGTGGCTTGGCAAGCTCCTCTGCCAGCTCCCTCAGTACCCTTGGATGGATCCCATCCGGCCCCATGGACTTGTGAGTGTCCAGGTGGCATAGCAGGTCGTAAACTGGTTCCTCCTGGATTATGGGGAAACAATGCCTCTTCATAGGTCTACTTAATTAAAGTAACTAGGTGCTGCCTGATAGGCTTCTGTTATTAATTCACCATTATTGTCACAAATATCATCATCCCAGGTTTCAGGATCCCAGTCCAGTCAATCACAGTCACACCAGATATTTTATGTTCACTGATTGTTCCTGTAGTGTCTCAGTGCATAGTCTTTAATCTGGCTGATTAGTGCTACTAGCTACTAAAGTCTGATTAAGGCTCTCTCTTTTGCACTGAGTATTTATTACTGCTTCCTTTAGCAAATCATTACTCTGGGAGAGTATGTCAGCTTGATTTGCAACCTCTGTTGCAAATCTTTTTGGAGCTCCACTTGAAGCCTACCTACAACATGTGCTGGCATACCTTCACAGAAAGCAGCGCATCTAGTTTTTTATATGTATCCTCTTCTGTCTGCAAGGCCCAGGCTAATTTTCTTGGAGTCTGTACTGGGAGGTGGTCCAGCTTCCAGGCAACTAGAATATGGGCTTGAAGCAAGCACCATCTCACCTCCTCCCAATCATCTTCCCATCCCAGTACCATTTTCTTGGGTCCCTTTGGACCCTTCTTTTCCCAAGTATTCAGTGTTTGCACTCACCCCCAAACACATAACAGGCCCACCACTCACAGCACAACAGCACAAATTCCCAATAGCAGAATCAAGGCTCCTTCTGGAGACTCAAAATCATTCTAGTTATTTCAGATCCAGCCCATGACAGTTCCTGGTGTTGTCCACATTCTCTGCTGATTACTGTCATGGGCAAAACAGTTTAAAGTTGGGGAATTTTGCTTGTGTTAATTTATTGCCAACCAGCACAAACCTCCCATCACTGATTTGGACACTGAGAAAAAAAAGACAACAATTAGACAAATATAAACACCTATCCTCTCCCCTCCTCAGTCTCATCTTCCCTTATTTTCATGTTACACTCAGTCTGTCAAAATTCCTCTAATAAGGAAATGGGTGGTGTAGAAAGTTGAGGTCATATGTGTAACTGTTTCTGCCCTGTGTGCCTGCTCCAGTATGGGTTTCCCACAGGCTGCATTCTCTTCAGAGGTCTATGTACCACCCCCATACACAAAGTGCCTCTCCAGCCACCACTGACTGCCTGTGTATTTCTGTATTTTAAATATGTTTGAGCAGGAGCACCGTGTAATTCTTTTATTGGATAAAATTTTTGTGTAAAGTGTTTGGTTTTTTTCTTTCCCACAGTTGCTTTCATTTGTGTCATGGCATGCTGGAATCAGCTGTTTGTGACACAGGGCCTTAAGATTTGAACAGGTAGAACTCATTGTGAGCTGCCTGTGGTAAGATAACCTGCCATAGAAGTAATTAGAACAGAGGATAAATATATTGTGATCCAGTCTCTGCTCATGCAACTCAGATAGAACAAACAAAAAAAAACTTGAATCATTTTACCAGAAGCTTTCATGTCTCTGCTGTATACCTGATGATGAAGCTGGGGAGCCTGTGTCACCGAAATTGGGAATAAACCTCATAACACCAATGTAGTGTTAAAAGGCAGGCATTCTTTATTCATGGTGCCGGATGCACAGGGTATCGCTCCTCCTAACGTGCATACCTCACACACCTTTCCCATGTGATTTGTATAGACCAAAAATATACATATTAATCTTATCCATACATATTCAATATTATTCTCTTTGGTGATTGGCACAAACTTGCTCGCTTCACATGTAAATTATTGCACAGACTCAGTTGTCCATTCCCATTGTTCTCTTTTGAGTAGGTGGTATTACTTGGGTCGGTGGTCGCGATCTCCCCCTGCCAGAACTACCTTTTACCTACTTGGCTCTTAATCTTGGCAGTCCTGGCCATTTTTCTCAGTCCACTACACAAAAGCACATTCTGTCATCCTCTTCTGACAGAAGCACATTGTCTATTGTTTTGTTCACATTAATGATTACCTAGAGACTAAAATACAGATCAACGAACACACTGATTTGTATACACCATGTCCCCAGACTTAATGTCCAGTTGGATAGGGCTGTACAAGGAGTACAGCAACATCCATGGTTGGTTAATTCCATCGCTCTGGTTATACCTGGAGACATTTTCCTCCCTATGTTTTGTTTTTGTTTGGTACTTTTTGTTGTTGCTGTTGGATTGGTTTTCATTTCTAAAGCATGTATATATATCTATGGCAGTGAAGAAAAGAAAGCAACCATTTTACTCTCTTGAAGACAGGTGAAGTCCACAGACTGAGTGCTATACAAGCCTGTTTGCCTTTTGTTTCTCTTTACTAATTGGTTAAAATGGATGGTATTAATTTCCAACAAGTATGTTGTCATGGTTCAGCCTCAGCTGGCAACTGAACACCACGCAGCCGCTCACTCACCCCCCCACCCCTGTGGGATGGGGAAGAGAATCGGACGAGCAAAAGAACTTGTGGGTTGAGATAAGCACAGTTTAATGATTACAATAAAATGATAATGATAAATGATTATGATAATAATGACAATAATGTTAATATAATAAAAGGGAAAAGGAAGGGAAAGGGAAAACAGGAAAAAAAACACGGAAACACAAACGATACAACCGCTCACCACCCGCTGACCGACGCTGCCCGTCCCCGAGCCCCGATTGCTCCCTCCTCCCCCGGCCAGCCCCTCCCAGGTAACATACTGGGCATGATGTTACATGATATGGAATATCCCTTTGGTCAGTTTGAATCTGCTCTCTTAGCTGTGCCCCCTCCCCTCCTGGCTTCTTGTGCACCCAGCAGAGCATGGGAAGCTAGAAATGTCCTTGACTAGTACAAGCGCTACCCAGCAACAGCCCAAACATCTGTATGTTATCTCAACATTTTTTTTTCCATGCTAATTTCAAAGCACAGCACTATACCAGCTAGAGTGAAGAAAATTAACTCTATCCCAGCTAAAACCATGACGGTATCCACCCCTTATTCCATATCATTGACATCATGCTCAGGTCCCATACTATTGTACAAATTCAATAATCTCTATCCATCTTCTCATCCTTTAAAAGTATATATATATATACACAGATTTTTCATTTATCATTCCCCTAGTCTATGGACCACCCCTGTAAAATGCCTGTGAAATGTCCATTGAGTTCATTTAGTCCATGACTTTGGATTTCATCTCTTGTAAGGGTCCTTCAGAGAGGCGGTGTGTGTGGGGTCAGATTGTTGCATGTCAGTCCTTGTTCCATCACCGCTGCACTGGTAGTTCTTGTTCTCTCACTGCTGCACTTTGCTCGGTTCCATTGAAAGTTCATTTGCTATTATTATTAATTGGGAGATTCCCACCATGATAACATGCCATTGATATGGCATATAGCAACCATAGAAGTGATGACATACAACATCATATAGCAATTAACAGCATATTATTCAGTTCATTGGCTGTTTTCACCCAAAATTAAATCCCCCTGAGGTACACACCGGACTCCTCCATCCTCCCGCATCACCCACCAAGTGCACCCAGGTCCTCGAGCAAACGCAATCCCACGAGTGGGTTTGCCTCTGCCTGAAGCACGAAAAACCCAGACTGTCTTGCCCAACATATTTTTTATGTGCACTACAGGGACTCTATCCCCTTCCACAGTACGTAAGGGTTCTGATTGGGCAGGGCCAGCTCGATTAGCAGATCCCCTCGTGTTGACTAACCAGGTGGCTTTTGCTAAATGTGTATCCCAGTGCTTGAATGTTCCACCCGCCATTGCTCTCAGTGTCATCTTTAATAGTCCATTGTACCGTTCAATTTTCCCAGAGGCTGGTGTGTGATAGGGGATGTGATACACCCACTCAATGCCGCGCTCTTTGGCCCAGCTGTCTATGAGGCTATTTCGGAAATGAGTCCCATAGTCTGACTCAATTCTCTCTGGGGTGCCATGTCGCCACAGGACTTGTTTCTCAAGAGCCAGGAGAGTGTTCCGGGCAGTGGCATGGGGGACAGGATATGTTTCCAGCCAGCCAGTCGTTGTCTCTACCATTGTAAGCACATGGCGCTTGCCTTGGCGGGTCTGTGGGAGTGTGATATAGTCAATTGGCCAGGCCTCCCCATATTTATATTTCAGCCATCGTCCCCCATACCACAGAGGCTTTACCCGCTTTGCTTGCTGGATTGCAGCGCACTTTTCACATTTGTGGATAGCCTGTGCAATAACACCCATGGTCAAGTCCGCCCCTCGATCACGAGCCCACCTGTGTGTTGCATCTCTCCCTTGATGGCCTGAGGTGTCATGGGCCCATCGAGCTAGAAATAGTTCACCCTTATGTTGCCAGTCCAGATCCACCTCAGCCACTTCAATCTTGGCAGCCTGATCTACCTGCTGTTTGTTTCGATGTTCTTCAGTGGCCCGACTCTTGGGAACGTGAGCATCCACATGACGTACCTTTACAACCAGTTTCTCTACCCGGGCAGCAATATCTTGCCGCAATGTGGCGGCCCAGATGGGTTTGCCTCTGCGCTGCCAGTTGCTTTGCTTCCACTGCTGTAACCAGCCCCACAGGGCATTTGCCACCATCCAGGAGTCAGTATAGAGACAGAGCACTGGCCACTTTTCCCGTTCAGCAATGTCTAAGGCCAGCTGGATGGCCTTTACCTCTGCAAACTGGCTCGATTCACCTTCTCCTTCAGCAGTTTCTGCTACTTGTCATGTAGGACTCCATACAGCAGCCTTCCATCTCCGGTGCTTTCCCAGAAGGCGACAGGACCCATCAGCGAACAGGGCATATCGCTTTTCATCTTTTGGCAGTTTGTTATACAGTGGGGCTTCTTCAGCACGTGTCACCTCCTGCTCTGGTGATAATCCAAAGTCTTTGCCTTCTGGCCAGTCCAGAATCACTTCCAAGATTCCTGGGCGACTGGGGTTTCCTACTCGAGCCCGCTGGGTGATCAGTGCAACCCATTCACTCCACGTAGCATCAGTTGCATGGTGTATAGCGGGGATGTTTCCTTTGAACATCCAGCCCAGCACTGGCAGTCGGGTTGCCAGGAGCCACTGTGCCTCAGTACCAACCACTTCTGAAGCAGCTCGGACCCCTTCATATGCTGCCAATATCTCTTTTTCAGTTGGAGTATAGCGGGCTTCAGACCCTCTGTATCCCCGACTCCAAAACCCTAGGGGTCGACCTCGGGTCTCCCCATGTGCTTTCTGCCAGAGGCTGCAGGTAGGGCCATTCTCCCCGGCTGCAGTGTAGAGCACATTTTTTATATCTTGTCCTGCCCGGACTGGCCCAAGAGCTACTGCATGAACTATTTCTCGTTTAATCTGTTCAAAGGCTTGTCGTTGCTCAGGGCCCCATTTGAAGTCATTCTTTTTCCGGGTCACTTGATAGAGAGGGCTTACGATCAGACTGTAATTTGGAATATGCATTCTCCAAAAACCCACAACGCCCAAGAAAGCTTGTGTTTCCTTTTTGCTGGTTGGTGGAGACATGGCTGCTCTTTTGTTGATCACATCCATTGGAATCTGACGACGACCATCTTGCCATTTGATTCCTAAGAACTGGATTTCTCGTGCGGGTCCCTTCACCTTACTTTGTTTTATGGCAAAACCAGCTTTCAGAAGGATTTCGACTATTTCCTTTCCTTTCTTAAAAACTTCTTCTGCTGTGTTGCCCCACACGATGATGTCATCAATGTATTGAAGGTGTTCTGGAGCTTCTCCCTGTTCCAGTACAGGCTGAATCAGTCCATGGCAAATGGTAGGGCTGTGTTTCCACCCCTGGGGCAGTCGATTCCAGGTGTACTGGATGCCCCTCCATGTGAAAGCAAACTGTGGCCTGCACTCTGCTGCCAGAGGGATTGAGAAGAATGCATTAGCAATATCAATTGTGGCATACCACTTGGCTGCCTTGGACTCCACTTCGTACTGAAGTTCTAGCATGTCTGGCACAGCAACACTCAATGGTGGAGTGACTTCATTCAGGCCACGGTAGTCTACTGTTAGTCTCCACTCTCCATTAGACTTCCAGACTGGCCATATGGGACTGTTAAAGGGTGAGGGGGTTTTACTGATGACTGCTTGGCTCTCCAGTCGACGAATGAGCCTATGGATGGGGATCAGAGAGTCTCGGTTGGTGCGATATTGTCGCCGGTGCACTGTTGTGGTGGTGATCGGCACCTGTTGTTCTTTGACCCTCAGCAACCCCACAACAGAAGTGTCCTTCGAGAGACCGGGCAAGGTAGACAGCTGTTTAATTTCCGCCATCTCCAAGGCAGCTACACCAAAAGCCCACCTGTACCCTTTTGGGTCCTTGAAATACCCTCTCCTGAGGTAGTCTATGCCAAGGATGCACGGAGCCTCTGGGCCAGTCACAATGGAGTGCTTTTGCCACTCATTCCCGGTGAGGCTCACTTCGGCCTCCAATACAGTTAGCTCTTGGGATCCCCCTGTCACTCCAGCAATGCTGATGGGTTCTGTCCCTATATAGTTTGATGGCATTAAGGTGCACTGTGCACCGGTGTCCACTAAAGCTCTATATTCCTGTGGGTCGGACGTGCCGGGCCATCGGATCCACACAGTCCAGTAAGCCCGGTTATCCCTTTCCTCTACCTGGCTGGAGGCAGGGCCCCCCTAGTCCTGATCATAGTATTCATCACTCCCGGTAAATATGAATCACGGGTGTCTCTGTTAAGATCAGTCAGGACATCAGCACTTCTGCTCCTCTGTCTGGAGAATTGCGTACGGGAAACTGGAGCAGCAGCTCTCCTGGAGAAACTCCCCTGAGTAATTGTTCTCCCTTGCAGCTCACTTACCTGTGCCTCTAAGGCTGAGGTAGGTTTTCCATCCCACTTCTTCATGTCCTCTCCGTGATCACGCAGGTAAAACCATAGGGTGCCCCGTCGTGTGTATCCCTTCTCTTGAGCCAAGGGACGTTTACTCCTAATGGCTGAGATACTGGTCCGTACTGGTGGGGAGTAGGACAGATCTTCTTTGAGTTGCTGGTCCTCTCGGGACAGTTTCTCAACAGCAGAGACGAGCGAGGAAGAGAGATTCGCTTCATATTCCCGGAGTTTATCAATCAACTCAGCCACCGTTGGTGTCTCGTCATCTTTCCAGGACATGACTGCCAATGAGTTTGCATGCGAAGATGGTGCACTCCGTACAAACTTCCGCCACATGGGTCGTGTGCCCTCGGCTTCATCTGGATCTTTGGAGGACCATTGATCATCCAGGTCACCATAAACCACCTCAAGCACGGCTAATTCCCTTAGGTGCTGAATGCCTTTCTCCATGGTCATCCATTTTCCTAGGCGAAATACATCATCTTCTTTGAAGGGATACCTCTCTCTCACCGCGGACAGGAGCCGCCTCCAGAGGCTGAGGGCTTGTGTTCCTTTTCCAATTGCTTTATCAATGCCCCCTTCCCTAGAGAGGGATCCCAGTTGTTTGGCTTCCTTCCCCTCTAATTCCAAACTACTGGCCCCATTATCCCAGCATCGGAGCAGCCAGGTGATAACGTGCTCACCTGAATGATGCCCGAAATCTTTCCGTATATCCCACAACTCACTCAAGGATAGAGATCGGGTAGTTTCCGTTTCTTGTACACATTCTTCCTCTTCCTCCTCCTCTTCTCGTGATGGCCCTGGTTCCTCGTAATCTCTTTCTAAATGAGCTGACCTTCTCTTCCATGATTTCTTCTTGCGTATAGGGGCGACTGATACTGGCAGAGGTTGGTCCTCTGGTTTAGCTGCAACGCTTGGCACTGGGGTTGGAGTAGCTGCAGTGTCTGTCGTGGGGGGTTGGGTGGCCACAGTGCTTGTCACAGGGGTTGGAGTAGCTGCAGTATCTGTCGTGGGGGGGTTGGGTGGCCGCAGTGCTTGTCACGGGGGTTGGAGTAGTTGCAGTGTCTGTCGTGGGGGGTTGGGTGGCCGCAGTGCTTGTCACGGGGGTTGGAGTAGTTGCAGTGTCTGTCGTGGGGGGTTGGGTGGCCGCAGTGCTTGTCGCTGGGGTTGGAGTAGCTCCCTTCTCTTTCCCTTGGGGGTACTGAATGGTGTTAAATAGGGCTCGATAGGCATAAACCAGGCCCCAGCACATTGCAGTGATTTGTATCTCTCTGGGATTGCCTGGGTGACAACATACTTCCTCCAAATATTTTAATAATTTATCAGGATTCTGCACTTGTTCAGGAGTGAAGTCCCAAGACACTGGGGGTGCCCACCATCTTAGGCATTTGCCCATACTATCCCACATACCCTGTCACGCATAGCTATCGAGCCTTGGGACAGATCTCTGGATTATATTCTTAACTTGCTTACTAACCTTAGACAGAACTGACACTGTCTGCCAAAGCAATATCAACAGATGTATCTTAACTACCCAAGGATGTTCAAGATACTGAAAAGTTGTAATGAAGGAGGAGACATTACATAAGATGGCAGCTACGGTGTCATTCTGTATTTCCTCCATAAAAAACCTCTCAGAGGAGGAGGTATAATTGCTAATTGCCTCCATGAGGTGGTAGCTGTAGTACAGTAACGGCTTCCATGCAAGACCTAAATAACTGATAACGGTCAAGGCCAGTGTTTTAATAACAAGTCTCCTAGGCAAAACATCTCTAATCACTGCAGAGCACAGCAAACTGACAAAACCAACAGCAAGTTTTAACATGTACTTTACAATCAGCATGGTAAAGACTGGACAAACTAATACTGAGAGCAGATGAATCAATGCTGTGACCAGCAACTGTTATTATCTCAAACCCTTCAGGCCCCACGTTGGGCACCAAAAATAGACTGTCGTGGTTCAGCCTCAGCTGGCAACTGATCACCACGCAGCCGCTCACTCACCCCCCCACCCCTGTGGGATGGGGAAGAGAATCGGACGAGCAAAAGAACTTGTGGGTTGAGATAAGCACAGTTTAATGATTACAATAAAATGATAATGATAAATGATTATGATAATAATGACAATAATGTTAATATAATAAAAGGGAAAAGGAAGGGAAAGGGAAAACAGGAAAAAAAACACGGAAACACAAACGATACAACCGCTCACCACCCGCTGACCGACGCTGCCCGTCCCCGAGCCCCGATTGCTCCCTCCTCCCCCGGCCAGCCCCTCCCAGGTAACATACTGGGCATGATGTTACATGATATGGAATATCCCTTTGGTCAGTTTGAATCCGCTCTCTTAGCTGTGCCCCCTCCCCTCCTGGCTTCTTGTGCACCCAGCAGAGCATGGGAAGCTAGACGTGTCCTTGACTAGTATAAGCGCTACCCAGCAACAGCCCAAACATCTGTGTGTTATCTCAACATTTTTTTTTCCATGCTAATTTCAAAGCACAGCACTATACCAGCTAGAGTGAAGAAAATTATCTCTATCCCAGCTAAAACCATGACATATGTGTTTTAGACAATTCATACATATGCAGCCTCAGGGAATTATACTTTGGAAATTAAGCACCTATCAAAACAGGAGGTGGCTGGTATACTTTGTATTCTGACTTTTTTTTTTAAACGTCTTTTGTTTTCCTTTCAAAGGAAGCTTAAGAAAAGAGCCTTTTGTTAACTTTTCAGGAATGTCACACTGAAATCCATCTGTGCTTTGTCTGCTTTCATTTGTACCATTCATGGGCAGTTGTGGTTTATATAGGACAAAGTAGCTGAATTCCTAACTTCCACATTCAAATCAATGTATTAGGAAACTTCCAAGACTCCCCTCCCTTTTTTTTAATAAAGTATTTTAGTTTTCAGTTTGTGTACTGAAATATATCTATTGTTGGATTGTGTAAGGGGGAGGGTAATATTGTATCCGTTTCCTTTTTTTTTCTGTCTGTAATAGGTTACTCATATATTTATCTCTCTCCAGATCAGAATTAAAAAGCCTAATCTCAACTGACCACCTTTTACAATGTGGAATACAAATCAGGTTAAATGAAGAAATGGTAATCTTCTATCTTCAGAAGGCTGCCTGCTGGAGCAGGCCTGGAATCTTTTTAAATTACATTGACCCACCTGGAATGACAACTTCTCTCTCTCTTTCTTTATAGACTCTTCATACTCGGAACCTCCCGATGTTCAGCAACAGTTGAACCACTACCAATCTGCAGCTCTGGCCAGGAAGAATAACATCAGCCAAATCCCACTTTCTGGGAGTGCTGCAGGAGTGGAAAAACCAGAAGCTATCCTTAACTGCGAATTTTGTGAATTCTCCTCTGGTTACATACAGAGCATTCGACGTCATTACCGTGACAAGCACGGAGGGAAGAAACTCTTCAAGTGCAAAGATTGTTCCTTTTATACAGGCTTTAAGTAAGTATTGTGCAAAACAAATAAACTGAATTTCTAATGGGATTCTTTTAGCACTTCAAAAGACTTCTGAAACCTTTGTGAGAACTGGGTGTAGCTAAGAGAAACATGATCAATGGTGACCAGGGAAATGCCATACCAGATCACAGCAGCATCCATGTAATTCTTTTTCTTCATTCCTACAACAGTCTGTACCATCTGCTGAAGATAAAAGCGTAAGAAACACAGTAGGTTGTACTCACTACAGTAAATAGTACAAGGAGTGGGGTTTTTTCCCCCTCACAATTTGTAATTAGATGCTGGTCCTCACCACTGAGTATGAGGAGTTTTCTCTCCAAAAGTAAGGCATATTTTTGGAACAATTAGCATGAAGCATGGGGCAGTCGAATGTTCTAGGTAGGTTATAGAATTTCTATTCCCTCTATGAAGAAAGCTCTCATAATCCCACCCCCTGCAATTTATTTGGCCAAAATATGAAGCATACTCCAAAATCCCTGATAGCATATAGAAACATTTCAGCAAATCCAATTAAACATTGCAAAATTTAAAGTTTCGGGGAGGGGTGGGGGTGGGGGGTGGGGTGTCATGTCTGTTTAGCTATGTTCCCTAAGGAAAAAAAGGTTTATGCAGTTATGCTGTTTCTCAGTTTCCTTCTGATATTTTGAACCATCAGTCATAGCCCCCTTAGCTGATATTTAAGGTCTCAAAGCTATTTTGTCCTTAGGAGATTTGTGAAAACAGATGGTGTGGTTGGGTAAAGGAGAGAGGTTTTACTGAAGAATTATGCTCAACCTTTGCTATTAGAATCATAGAATATCCTGAGTTGGAAGGGACCCAGGAGGATCATCGATTCCAACTCCTGACTCCACACAGGGCAACTTAAAAGTTAAACCCAACGCTACAGGCTTGGGGAGGAGTGGCTGGAGAGCTGCCTGGAGGAAAAGGATCTGGAGGTGTTGGTTGACAGCCAGCTGAACATGAGCCAGCAGTGTGCTCTGGCCAATGGCCTCCTGGCTTGTATCAGGAATAGCATGGCCAGCAGGAGCAGGGAGGTGATCGTGCCCCTGTACTCGGCACTGGTGAGGCCACACCTCGAGTACTGTGTGCAGTTTTGGGCCCCTCACTACAAGAAAAACATTGAGGTGCTGGAGTGCGTGCAAAGAAGAGCAGCAAAGCTGGTGAAGGGTCTAGAGAACGTGTCCTATGAGGAGCAGCTGAGGGAACTGGGGTTGTTTAGTCTGGAGAAGAGGAGGCTGAGGGGAGACCTTATCACTCTCTACAGCTACCTGAAAGGAGGTTGTAGCCAGGTGGGGGTTGGTCTCTTCTCCCTAGTAACAAGCGGTAGGATGAGAGGAAACGGCCTCAAGCTGCGCCAGGGGAAGTTTCGGTTGGATATTAGGAAAAACTTCTTCACTGAAAGGGTAGTCAGGCATTGGAACAGGCTGCCCAGGGAGGTGGTTGAGTCTCCATCCCTGGAGGTATTTAAAAGAAGGGTAGATGTGGTGCTTGAGGATATGGTTTAGTGGTGGCCTTGGCAGTGATAGGTTAGCGGTTGGACTCTGATCTTAAGGGTCTTTTCCAACCTTAACAATTCTATGATTCTATGATTCTATATCTAAGAGCATTGTCCAAATGCTTCTCGAACACTGATGGGCTTGTGGCCATGAGGACTTCCCTGGGGAGCTTGTTCTAGTGCTTGACCACCCTCTCAGTGAAGAGCTTTTTCCTAATATCCAATCTGAACTTCCCCTGACTCAGCTTTAAGCTGCTCCCTCGTGTCCTATCACCAGACACCAGCGAGAAGCGATCAGCACCTCCCTCTCCGCTTCCCCTCTTCTCTAAGCTGAACAAGCCTAGTATCCTCAGCCTCTCCTCATAAGTCATGTCCCCATGTCCTTTCACCATCTTTGTTGCCCTCCTTTGGACACATTCTAATATTTTTACATTATTCTTATATTTTGGACCCCAAAACTGCACACAGTACTCCAGGTGAGGCTACACCAATGCTGAATATAGTGGGACAATCACTTCTTTTGACTGGTTAGCTATACTGTGCTTAATGCATCACAGGATACAGTTAGCCCTTTTAGCCGCCAGGGTACATTGTTGACTCATACTGAGTTTACCATCAACCAAAACCCCTAGGGCCTTTCTGCAGGGCTGCACTGCCCCAATCTATACATACATGCAGGTTTAGAATCTGGCATTTGTCCTTGTTAAATTTCATATGGTTGGTGATTGCCCAGGGCTCTAATCTGTCAAGGTCTTTCAGTAAGGTTTCCCTACCCTCGAGGGAATCAGCAGCTCCTCCTAATTTAGTATCATTGGCAAACTAAGTGTGCATTCAACTCCCATGTCCGGGTCACTGATAAAAACACTGAGGAGAACTGGCCCTAAGACTGAGCCCTGGGGAACTCCACTAGTGACTGGCCACCAGCCAGATGTTATCCCATTTACTACAACTCTGAGCCTGACCCGTCAGCCAATTGCTCACCCAACATATTATGGACTTGTCTAGCTGTATGAGGGACATTCCCTTGGCACCCTTTCACAGCCAAAACAATACAGAGCCTGTGGGTTTGCCTAGCCTCTCTCTGTATCTCTGTCACTTTCACCAGAGACCTGCTTCTAAATAGAAAATGTCCAGGAATTGCTCCCACGTGAAAGGGGCCAGGGCTAGAAGTAATTGCTGGTCCTCACCTTCCCTTGGCAGCCCTTTCACAGCCACACCAACACTGGGCCTCTGGGCTTGCCTAGCCTCTCTCTGTATCTCTGTCACTTTCGACAGAGACTAGCAACGAAATAGATAATATGCAGGGATTGCCCCTACAAGAAAGGTGCCAAGACTAAAAGCTACTGCTGGTCTTCACCTTGCATTGGCAGCCCTTTCACAGCCACACCAACACTGGGCCTCTGGGCTTGCCTAGCAATACAGAGAGAGTTCTCCCATTTACTACAACTCTTTGAGCCTGACCTGTCAGCCAACTGTTCACCCATTGTATTGTGTACATGTCTATCTATATGCTGAACATTAGACATGAGAGACCCCATACAAGAGCAGCCTCAAGTTATACATCCATCAGGGATCAGGCTTTGTTGCTTCAGCTCCTTGCCAATTACATGGCATAACTTGTTGTTTAATTCCAGATTATTATCGCCGCTCCAGATTATTATTTGTTTTAAGCATTTCCAACTCTTGATAGGTCCAATGTATTTTTTTCACATTTTCCTATTGCCCTTTTCTCCTTCCAGGATTAAACAAAATTGCCTCAAATCAGGCTATAATTACATACGTTCATAGTTACATAGAGACTTATGTTCTTTATTACGATTTCTCAAACTCTCTGGGATTAAGTCTTTCCTCTTTAAATGTACAACGTACAAACATGAACTCTTTTTTAAAAATAAACAAACTTCCAGTCACCATAGAGAATTAAACACATGAAGGCATCTACTGAAGTTGATAAAAACTTACCTATTGGCTTCAATGACCATTGGATCAGGCCCAAAGTCAGTTGTGTAAGTAAGTTGTTTTACATTCAAGCTAACAGACTTGGAGAACTTTCAAAGGGGGCTTTAAATTCTGTAATTTAATGCAGCCAGCAACTTAGCTCCTGCAAGCTTTAGCACTACCTCAGGAAAAAAAAAAAGACCTAATTCCCTGAAATTTACAGACACCTCTCATTTTAGTACTTGACCTTGTGGCTTGATAGGTGCATGGTTAATTTCCTCTGCATCTATGTCTCTTGTATCTTTTAAGTATGCAGCTAATGGTATAAGATCTGTTGTGCAAAAGTACTGTTCATTTGTGGAGTATTCTGTCTTGCATTTTCAGATCCTCATAACTGAGCCTTCCAAACTTATCAGCTTGGTATCAAACTTACAGTAGGTGCAAGTCTATTTCATATCTCGAATCTGAACAGTTCAGCTGTTGTTTGGGCTAGTCCTACAAAGAGAGAGGTTGTTGAGGATTTTTTTTTTTTGCCATCAGAAATAAGTTTTTTTCACCCTTCAAAGTCTAGGACAGTTGAAAAGATTTTACTCAACTTGCGAAAATGTCTCTCTTTGCCAAAGGCAAGCAAATAATGAGCACAAAAGTTGGAAATATTTTTGCCATCTTAACTATAGCAATGTGACTATAGAGCAATCACTGCAAAAGAATATCTTGTGCAGAATGTGTGTTCAGTTACTTAGGGATATGAGCCTGAAAATACCTATGCACATAATATCCATGTGAGTAGTCCTGCTGAAATGCCATGTGGCTTTATGAAGAGAAGGCTGAGTGGTATCTGTACCATTTTATACAACACTCCTGTAATAGAGCTGTGACGCTTCAGCATTCCATACACACCTCTTCTGACTGCTTCCATGTCTCCCTCCATTTCACAGATCTGCTTTTACTATGCACGTGGAAGCTGGGCATTCGGCATTTCCTGAGGAAGGACCCAAAGACCTTCGTTGCCCTCTTTGCCTATATCACACCAAATACAAAAGTAACATGGTTGATCATATAGTTCTGCACAGAGGTAACGATGTCCCTGTATATATCTATATCTGACAAAGAGAATGCTGAACAGAACACCACTCTTTCAGATCAATCCATTAAGTTTTTTCTCTGTATGAGAGCTCAGATATGTTGAATAGATCAGGCCTAAGTACATCTTATTTCTTTTCTGTGAAATATAAAGTTTGCCAATGTAGAAGTGGGGCAGATATAAAATTCTTTTTAAGCTTTTCCTCTAGAGAGGTCAACAGTCATCAGGTACCTATTTAGCAAGAGTTAAACTAATTTACAACTCGTATCTAGACCAAGGCTGTTTCCTATGTATGTGTTTCTAAAGTGCTTGCTATCATAAATACTATGGTAGGATGTATCAATTAACTCTAGAGGCTTGAAAATATCCCTTGACTGCTTGCTTGAAATTTCTCTCTTCATAACATCTTCCTCACCCATTCTTAGGAACAAGACAAAAATTAGAAAGTTTAATTTTTTCTTTAAGAATCCCCCCCATTTTTTTTCTTTTAATCCAGCTAAAAGCAGGATTAGGGATTCCTATTCTATTAACTACAGGCAAGCTCAGAAAAGGCATCTTTTGTGGCATTCTGAGCTGAGATTCCTGCTGTTATGGGTTAACCCTGGTGGGCAGCTAAATCCCACACAGCTGCTCGCTCACTCCCCCTCCAGTGAGATGGGGGAAAGAATCAGAAGGATAAAAGTGAGAAAACTCGTGGGTCGAGATAAAAATGGTTTACTAGGTAAAGCAAAAGCTGCACATGCAAGCAAAGCGAACCAAGGAATTCATTCACTCCTTCCCACGGGCAGGCAGGTGTTCAGCCATCTCCAGGAAAGCAGGGCTCCATCACGTGTAACGGTTACTTGGGAAGACAAACACCATCACTCCAAATGTCACCCCCTTCCTTCTTCCCAAAGCCTTTATTGCTGAACACAACGTCATATGGTATGGCATATCCTTTTGGTCAGTTGGGGTCACCTGTCCCAGCTGTGTCCCCTCCCAGCTTCTTGTGCACCCTCAGCCTACTTGCTGGTGGGGTGGGGTGAGAAGCAGAAAAGGCCTTGACTCTGTGTGAGCCCTGCTCAGCAACAGCTAAAACATCCCTGCATTATCAGCACTGTTTTAATCACAAATCCAAAACATAGCCCCATACAAGGTACTATGAAGAAAATTAACTACATCCCAGCCAAACCCAGTACACCTACCCACAGCTATCACACTTAATGCTTGTAGGTCTGTTGGCTCCTAAAATTCAAACCTGTGTGTTGGGATAGTACTCTGCCTGCTTGCAGGTTGGGCAGAGTTTTTGAGTATTGTATTCCCAGTGAGCAAACACATTTCACATGCCATCTTTTTCTTGGAGGAGCTTCTGGTGTTGCAACCACTGTCGTAATCCCTTGTAGCAAACCACTTTTCAATGCTGGTTATTTAGAGTCCTTCCTGTACCAAGGCAATGAAGTAGATGTATATAACTCAAACTTCTTTCTGCTGTAAAGGCAATTTTGAAGGAGCATTTGAGAAACAGGCTAAGGACTGTTCGAGGACCTAAAAGGCGTATAACGAAGCTGTCTTAGTAAGTGCAAAGGTTCAAGAGGTGCTTTTACTTAAGTACAAGCTTGTCCTTGAAGGTATCATAGTGTTGTATTTTGTCCAGCTTTAGGGCATGCTCCAGGATTACTTCCCCTTGAGAAAAGGTGGGTTTGGAAGGCAGTGGGGCTGGGTAGGGAACACAAACCCTGGGGCTCCAAATGCTGTCTTAATCACATCTTGTGAGATAGTGTTCTCTGGCTTGTGGCTATGCCCAAGATCGAGTGGAGAAGGTCTGACAGTTCAAATGCAAATAAACAGAGAGAGGGAGATCTAGTTAGGCAAACTTCCAGCAAAAGTAGACAATGCTAAGAATGCCAAGATGCAACAGTAGAGTAACACTTCATGGGTTCAAACAGCTGTGCTGGCTGCAGAGAGCTGTTTCTGATCAAATGCTAGGAAGCAGGGGTGGTTACCCCCTGAATATGTGGCACCAGATCTATTCTTTTGTATAGCTGTAGTTTCAGTTGCACAAAGCACCCTTGAGCCCTTGTGCTGCTGAAACAAAACTGTAGTGGGAAGGGATGTGATTACACACTCACTAGAGTGTTGGAGGAGGTAAAACAGAATAAAGGCAAATGAAAACTTAGCCTTTAAAGAGTTTTATAGGCACCTGAGGGAAGGGCAAGTTTTTTTTCAGGCATGCAGCACCCAGACTATAAAGGAATTAAGGTCCTTTCTTAAAATTTTTCTTTCTGGTGTATATATCCAGATTAATTGTGGTGGCTAAAGCAGAGGATTTTGACAGGGTTTAATGTGCATAGAAAGAAGGTGCTGCTGTGCAGACAGGACTGAGGGATGTTGCACAGTCTCAGATAGCCTTCCTTCCTTGTAGCCATTTGGATTGATAAAACAAGGACAGTCTCAAGCTATGGTCTAAGCACATTTATTCTCTAGGTAGAGGAAGCAGTACATTGTATAAAGTCAGAGGATTGAAGGTTTTGATCCATTTTCTGTATTATCTTCTCTCCTATGCAAAAATCCCTCAGCAAAGCAAGAAAACAGTTATAGATATTTAAATTACATTCTAGCTTTCAAAATGGTGGCATCCCAAGTCCCTGATTTGGCAGCATGCAGTTGAAATGAAGACTATTTGCCTCTTAGTGAATAGCTACAGAAGTTGATTCTTACTGAGCTACAACATTATTAAGTGTTATAGCCAGCAGGATGTTGTCAGTTTGCCACTGAGCGCCTTCTGTCATGTGTCACCTACTCTGCTCAATCAGTTCTTCTGAGTGTTTTAACTTTAATTCATAGAATCATAGAAAAGTCTACATTGGAAGTGACTTCTGGAGATCAACTGGTCCAACCATCTGTTGGAAGCAGGACCTTAGATTAGGTTATCCAGGGCCCTGTCAAGCCAAGTCTTGAATATTTCCAGCAAGGGAGAGTCCACTTCTCTGGATAACCTATTCCAATGTTTAATTGTTTTCATGGTGAATAATTTTCTTATATCCAGATGGAATTGCCCCTGAAGCAACTTGTGCCCATTGCCTCTTATCCTGTCACCACACATCCTTATGAAGGGAGTACCTCCATCTTCTCTATAACTACCTTTTAGGGACTGGTTTGACTTCATTGTCACCAGGGCATACTGCTGTCTCATATTCAGCTTGCTGCCCATCAGGATCCCCAGGTACTTTATAGCAGAGGTCCATCCCAGCCAGTTAGACCCCAGCTCTGCTTGGGACTATTCTGTTCCAGGTGCAGGACTTGACATTTATCTTTGTTAAAACTCAATCAATTCTTGTTGGCCCAGTCTTCCAGCCAGTCAAGGTCTCTGTAAGGTTGCTCTTCCTTCTGCCTCAGTTTGGTGTCATCTGCAAGCTTAGTGAGGGTGTATTCAATACTGTCAAACAGATAATTTATAAAGATATTGAATAGTACCAGACCCAGAATCAACCTCTGAGGAACTCCACTCATGACTAGCTGCCAGCCTGACTTTTCTTACCTCAAAAGGTGGTAGCTAATGGCTCAGTTTAGCCAGTTTTCTACCCATCTCGTGGTCCATCTTTCCAGTCCAAATCTTGCCAGCTTGTCAGCAAGGGTGTTGTTGGAGACCATGTCAGAGACCATGTCAAAGACCATGCTAAAAATCAAGGTAGATGCTGTCCACAGTTGTTCTCTTATCCACTGAGCAAGTTGATTCATCGTAGAAGACAGTCAGGTTGGTCAAGCACAATTCATCCTTTGTGGGCTGAAGCAGTGAGTATGGAAATTGCAAAGTCAGTAGCTACTTTAACAGGCAAACAATGAGAAGAGATTTAGCTCTTGAGTTCCTCTTGGCCTTCATAACAGGCAAATTTTGTGAGCTCTTGAAAGTTCTGTAATGGAGACTGAACTCCTGCTCCATGCCCAGCAGAGCTGTTGGCCTTTCATTTAGTCCAGGCAGCGTAATTAGTTTTTATTAACCTTTCCAGCAAATTATCCCATCATGAAATGCCTTGATATTTTTCCAGCACTGCAACCCGCCAAGATCAATAGTAGGGCTCCTTGTTTATAATCCTCAAGGCATTTGTTTTTTAGTTTCTTGGTATAAATAGTTGTTCTGTTCTTCCATTTCATATAATTGTCATGTTTCTCTGTAATAGTAAACTTTCATATATAAGGGCTTTAGAGCGTTAATGCTTTTTTTTCCATGTTGTGAGCAAAACATATGCCGCCTTTGACTTTGCATACTATAAATAGTTAGTGCATTAATTGCTTTTCTATTTAATCTCAGATCTGTATTACAAATAGCCCAAATGTTTCAGTCTAAAGCAGTGATTAAATTTCTTCAGCGATGATGGGGGGGGGGGAGGGGATGGGGCAGAGGTCCCCTTAGTCATTTTGCTAAACTGTTCCACAGCATGTCATCTTTTTACAGTTCATACATGGTAGGCAGCCTTTATGGGCACTGCTAAACTTTAATGAAATTTGTGTACAGAAGCCAAAGCGAAGTTTCACAATTTCTGGATAGGACTCGCCATTTGTTGCAACTTTGCCAGTTGCTCATATACAATAAGTGTATAAATGAGTAGCCAAATATGGGGGGGTGTGGGTGTGATGAGAGACAGCTATTAAAGTGGTCAGAGATTATTAGAGCATCACCTTGCTAAATATGATGTTTTAAATTCAAATGACACTGCAATTTTAAGTTAATTGTTTGGATAAAGTTCACTGACATGGGTACATGCACATTTAAGTTTTAAGTCATTGCTGTCATGGAGCAGCAAGGGCCAGCTGCTCCCCAGGGTCCAGGGACTAGAGAAGAATAACATGAACAGTACAGGTGGACCCTTGCTGGCCAGAACCCAGCCCCACAGTACCTAAGCAAGGCAAGCCCAGAGATGATGGCCAGATTCTACCAAGATTCCAGATCATCAGGTAAATTTGCAGTGATGATACAGAGCCAACATTAAGCCAGGAAGTTAAACCACAGGTCAGAACCAGATCCAGTGATTGCCAAGCAAGTCCATGGTGATAAGGCAAGTCCAAGATCAGGCTGGGAAGTCAGTCTATGTTGTGTTGCCTGTGATTTGGCGGGGGGGGGGAGATTGTTGTGATATGGTGGGGATTACTCATATGAATTATGATAGTGTATTTCTCCAAAGTGGTGGATAAAGCCTTTGATGCCATCCCCTGCTTTAATGATTTTTAAAATATGTTTCATGTGCTAGAGAAAAATTTAATTTTCAAATGCTTTAAATAGTGTTTCTCTTTTAAAAACTTTTTGTTGGAAATTTTTTCACTTTTAAAAAAGAGTTACCTTATTTCAGTGAATTCAACTGCACAGATCTGTAAATACCTTTTAAAATATTCTTGTTATGCATTCAAAATCATAGCTTTAACTCCTATTAGACCTTAGAGCATGTGCACCACTGTCCCTTTTCCCACTTGACCCTGAATGGACACATCTTAGCATTTTTTTGCAACAACTTCTTTAGCTGGAGAGGAACCACAGGTTTTCAGGGTCTCACTCAGATATAGCTTTGGGGAAAACTTCCACTTTTAAAGTGCACAAAGAAAAAGTTCTGAGGTAGGAAAACTTCCATGTTCAAAAAAAGGGGAGGATAGGGAGGAGAACAAACTGAGGAGGGTGAGATATTTAGATGGGTTGTGGAAAATTAGGTTCATGAGCAGTGGGGGAATATGCATTGGCCAAAGACAAATGTTTGAATTCTGTAGCTCTTGCCTCCCTACAGAAATTATAAGAGATGTGTCAATGCACACAGGTTCCCTACCCTTTGTGTTTACCCTCTAAGGATCAGGCCTGGGATTATGTTTGTTTGAAGATATCATTAATGATGATCTTCACAAGGATGATCAAACTCTCCCTTTAATCTACAGTTCATAATAGTACTACATTTCAGTGCTTGTCGTGGTTTAGCTGGCAGCTCAGCCCCACCCAGCCGCTCGCTCACTCCTCCACCATCGGAATGGGGGAGAGAATCAGAAGGGTAAAGCTCGTGGGTTGAGATAAGAACAGTTTAATAATTAAAATAATTAAGAAAAACCCAACAAAAATGCAATGGAAAGGAAAACAACGAGAGGCGCGAAGCCCGGCAGGAGGGGAGGAAGGGGAATGAACCACCAAAACAAACCACACACAACACAGCAACTCACCACCCACCAACCAAACACTGCCCCTTCCCAAGCTGCAACTGCCCCCCTTAATATACTGGTCATGGTGTCACATGGTATGGAATGAACATGCCATTGGCCAGTTGGGGTCAGCTGTCTTGGCTGTGGCCCTGCCCCTCCCAGCCTCCTGCCGATGTGGCAGAGCATGTGGCAGAGCGCGGGAAGCTGGAAAGGTACCCAACCCCCACGGTGAGGAGAATTAACCCCTTCTCAGCCAAAACCAGCACAGTGCTCTACTTCAAAGGACAACTGAGTAACAAAAGCTGTAGTGAAGATCTTCTGGTGACCCTCTGCTGAAAGGTCAAATTTGAGATTTCCCCTGCATGCACAGCTCAGAGAACCACAGTGGATGAATGCTGCACACATCAGGATTCTGGCTCTATAGAAAGACTGAAATTAATTGTGCTGCCCTATTAAAAGAGTGTTTGCATGAGAGGAAGTAGAGAGTTTAATAACTCAGTGAGAGCGTTTTCAATACATGCTTGTAGCATAATCAGAATTGTGGGAATCATGAATTTAAGTATGTGTGGAATTTGAATCTTAACTATTAAAAAGCTGAGGGTGTACTGAGTGTTTCTGCCCCTGGCTGATCTCTGCACAGCCGCCTTCAGGAGAAGATACTGCTGCACACAACCTCTCATTCCCCCAGTGAGTAGCATTAAATGTGATGGTGAGAATATCAGCTCTGATCATCAGAAGCTGGGAGGGTGATGTATTGGGAATCACCCTACTTGCTCTCTGTTTATTACAGTTCTAGCACCTTTTACTAGCTTCTGTCATGTATTGAACCAGAATGGAGCTTGGTCTGACTGATTTATGTCTGCTTTTATATTCCTAGGCTCTGCTACTCTGTCTCACAAATCTGCCCCAACACTCTTATCTGCCCCAAATCTCTTCTTCCCATCCTGTTCACCTAATGAGTGGTTACATTTGCAAGGACACTTGCAATTATAGTCATGTTGAATTAACCCTGTCTGTATAGAAAGGGAATTTGCTTGTATTTCTTTGTTGGTCCAGTTTTAGCTCAGTAGATGGATTGCATACACAAATAGCAGATCTTGTTTCTTGTGTGGGTGGTATGTTATAAGCTGTTGACACATTGCCTGATGGTTTTTATTTCTTAAAACTTAATAAACATTCCCCTCTCCCCACAGAAGAGCGGGTTGTTCCCATTGAAGTTTGCCGTTCCAAACTGTCAAAATACTTGCAGGGAGTTGTTTTCCGCTGTGATAAGTGTACCTTTACCTGCTCCAGTGGTGAGAGTTTGCAGCAACACATAGAGAAGCACAATGAACTTACACCTTACAAATGTCAACTCTGCTACTATGAGACCAAACACACAGAGGAGCTGGACACTCATCTTCGAGATGAGCACAAGGTAACATCCAAAGGGATTTAATTTGTAACAATCTACCTGCAAATGCTATATCTAGTTTATTTGCATGTCCACTCTGAATAGCCAGCCTGCATTTTTCTTCCAAAATTTGGAGAAGGGCCCTGTGCTGGACTTCAATTTCTCTCAAGTTCTGTATTTTTTCAGAAAAAAAAGCATTTGTATATATTGTAAGGTGTGGGGTTTTTTTTAAGTTATGAAGCAACATTAAAGCTGTATGATTCAGACACACTAGGACACAGGAGCTTCCAAAAGCATAAGATTGCTCTGGCAACTTGAGCAAAGTGACATGCCATGCATATTTTAATAACACAAGGCAGTACATTCCAGTTTACATTTAACAAGGGAAAGATAGGAGCTTGTTATATTTGCTGCTTTGGTGCTTGTGTGGAACCTTCTGAGTGCAGATTTGATCCATACTTGGAAAAGTCATTAGAAAGCTTTCCACAGACTTCTGTCTGCTTTGGTTTTCTGTAGTTCTCAGCTGTGTTGCTGTGAGAGTAGCAAAATTCTAGAACTGAGGCATGTTTACAGAGGGTTTTTTTTTGTCAGTTTGTGGGGAGGGAACTCATTGAATCCAACTATCAGGAGCTGAGCTGCCTGACTCTCACTAAAAACTTGTTCACACTTTGTTGACTAAACATTTCAGCCCCATCCCCCCAAAACAATTTGACAAAATGAGTGTCAAAAGTACCAGCAAAACTGACTGCATTTTAAAAAATAACACTGTGAACTTATGTTGGCTTAGTATGCTTGTCTCCCTTTATTGACCCTTATTGCTACTTGAGAATCTTTCTACAGTTTAACTGGTATCTGAGATGTTACACATCTCCCAGTGACCACAGCAAAGGGCCTAGGAGAGCCAAGAAACACTATTCCCCACCCCTCTGAGCATCAGGCTGGGAAGATTTTCCCTCTGCTTGGGTCTCCTTTCTCGCCAATAAAACCCTGAAGTGATTACTCCCAGTAGTAAGGGTTATTTCCCCCCTATCTTTCGTTAACCATTTCTAAATGTTATCTGGCTAATTTTGTGCCCACTCTCTGGGCTCAAGTACATGATTGGCTTACTGCATCTTAAACAGTTTTTGTGCATGAGCTGAGTCTCAGTAAGCACCATGCATATGGCTGCCTTTGCTTAAATCTAACAGGTAACTTAAGTCAGAGCATGTCAACACAGCTGTCAGTTCTATGAACATGATACTAGCACACTGCTGTATTTAGGGTAGCTTGCTATTTGCTGATATGCCACTGTGTGGTAGGTTGATCTTGGCTGGTAGGGAGAGGCCCACCCAGTCACTCTCACTCCCCCTCCTCAAACAGGACAGGGGAGTGTTGTGGGTTAACCCTAGTGGGCAGCTCAGCCCCACACAGCCACTTGCTCACTCCCCCTCCAGTGAGATGGGGAGAGATTTGGAAGGATAAAAGTGCAAAAACTCATGGGTTGAGATAAAGATAGTTTAATAGGTAAAGCAAAAGCTGCGTGCGCAAGCAAAGCAAAATAAAGAATTCATTCCCTCCTTCCCATGGGCAGGCAGGTGTTCAGCCATCCCCAGGAAAGCCGGGCTCCATCACGTGTAACGGTTACTTATGCTCAGCAACAGCTAAAACATCCCTGTTTTTTTATTCACTCCTAACACTGCCATGCAGTGTTTTACCCTTTCTTAAATGTATTATCATAGAGGCACCACCAGCTTTGCAGATTGGCTCAGCTTTAGCCAGCTGTGGGTCCATTACAGAGCCGGCTAGAATGGGCTCTGTCTGGCACAGGGCAGCTCCTGATCTCTTCTCACAGTATGCACTGGCTTAAGTTATATGTTTGTATTGGGTGGGCGTGGCGAGGTTTTTGTAGCAGGGAGGGGGGGAGCTGCAGGGGTGGCCTCTGTGGAGGGAGCTCAGGGGCTGCCCTGTGCCAGACAGAGATGGTTCCAGCCAGCTCAGTAATGGATCCACTGCTAGCCAAAGCTGAGCCCATGAGTGAAGCTGGTGGTGCCTCTGTGAAAACATATTTTAAAAAGGGCAGAAAATTATGGAAAGAGTAGGTGGGAATAGAACAAGGAAACTAAGAGGAGAAGAGAATCGGGGGGGGGAAACAACAGAGGAGTAGGAGGTGTGCCATGGTGGAGCAGACACTCTCGAAGGGACTCCAGTCTATGGAGAACCCACACCAGGGCAGTTATTCCCCCATTTGATGCCCCCCACCCCCAAATGTCCATAAGAACAGTTGATGACTTGGGCTCTGTCTGTCAAAGTGGTCACTAAGGTTCCTTCTTTTCACATATGAAGCTGAATAAAGCATTCACAAAGGATTTTTCTGCAGTGATGGTGTGCAATAGTGATGCCTTATCCTATTGGTTTTACACTCCCATGAAAGAAGGGATACAACAGAGTGCTTAGCATTGCTTAGATTTTTTACTTTCAATATCTCAAAATGAGGGAAGCTTCTCAAAGAAAAATAGGATCATTTTGAGAAGCAAAATGGAGAAATTTAGTATAGAAAAGGAAAGAAGAATCATTAACAGTGAAGGTAATTGTGTTTGAAGGGAAATGAGTATTAATTTGACTAGGTGCCTGATAAATTTCCCATTTCAGCTTATAGCTTTGTTGGTGGGTTGTTTTTTTCAACAGTTGATGATGGTGTTTATCGTTGACAAAACCATTTCTTTTAAGGTGAGTCGTAATTTTGAGCTGGTTGGAAGAGTTAACTTGGATCAGCTGGAACAAATGAAGGGGAAAACAGAGAGCTCCAGCAGTGATGAGGAAGAAAAAGAGTTAAGCCACAAGACTGAAAAGAGAGGTCAGTATAGTTGCTTTTTCTTTTATGCTGGATACTGCTATGGACCCTGCCAGTTCCATCAAGCAAGCTCAACTGTTGACTATACAGCAGATTCCATAAATCATGGAAGCTTGTCAATATGGGCAAAATGGAGCTTTTTGTCAAGACATTTCCTGCAGGAATTTTGTGGTTTTAATGCTTATGACAAGATTTCTGTTTAAGAAAACCAAATCATGCTCCAGAAAAAATGCTATGAGAAAATACTGGTAACATCTGTGACTGTGCAGATAACATCTGTGAGGACTTAGAAAAATACATAAGTGGAGTATTTTAGTGGGCTGTCAGATTATTCTGTGTTGGTAACTCATGTTCAACTTCGCTGGTCGACGTACCAGTGAGGGATATAGTTCAGTGGCCAAGCTTATTTTGGGTCTATTGTCTGCCCGCTGTCTGCCCAGTGCTTACAAAGTATTCCTTCTCTCCTCTTTGTGAGAGTTGACCCTTTTTCCATCACTTTAGTCAGCAACTCTGAAGCCAGGGTAGTTCCATTCCTTACCTTCAAATCACTGTTCCAACTGTGTACTTTACATTTGTGCCTAAATTCACATCTATGAATAATCCCACTGAGTTCAGTAAGTCTTATTCATGTGTTTATTGTTCAGATGGTTAGCTGAGTAGGGATAAAGAAAGGTAGTTCTTGGTGAAGTGGACTGTGAGGGGGGTTTGTGTGGTTTTGTGTTTGTTTGGGGGTTTTTTGCCTTTAATATTAAAATCATTTCAGTGAAAATAGTTGGTCCTGACTGGAATACTCCATGTGTTCTCACAATCTGCTCTATAGTGCATGACTTCATCAATCATAGAATCATTAAGGTCAGAAAAGATCTCTAGGATCATCAAATCCAACCTCCAACCCAGCACCCCCAGGCCTCCTAAACCATGTCCCAAAGTGCCACGTCTACATGTCATTTAAATATCCCCAGAGACAGTGACTCCCCCACCTCTCTGGGCAGCCTGTGCCAGGGCCTGACCACTCTGGCAGGGAAGACATTTCCCCCCATCTCCAACCTAAACCTCCCCTGACGCAGCTTGAGGCCGTTTCCTCTCGTCCTGTCCCTGGTGACTTGGGAGCAGAGACCAACCCCCCCCTCACTCCAGCCCCTCTCAGGCAGCTGCAGAGAGCGAGAAGGGCTCCCCTCAGCCCCCTCTTCTCCAGGCTAAGCCCCCCCAGCTCCCTCAACCTCTCCTCATAAGACCTGCTCTCCAGACCTTTCACCAGCTTCATTGCCCTTCTTTGGACACACTAATTGAATGCAATATTTTTGCAATTCTTGTTCAACAGTAAAAGGAGCTTGATTTGAACTAACAACTGCAGTGAGCCTTGTAATGCCTAATCATCAGGTTCCAGGGGTCATCCAACCTCCTGATGCTGAGTGCAGGCTGCCAAGTTTCTATATACTTATAACTAAAAGCATGCTGCCATGTTTGCCTTTTTCCTTCTGAAAAACTGAAGTTCATTCAAGAGTTGTTCACAAAAGAAAACATGTCTCCCCAGGTATTTTTAAACCTTTAAATGTTGATTTCTAGATTCACAAGCAGTTTACAGAACATGAAGGAGCCATTAACACTTCACTTTGAGTGTGACTGGTGATATCTTTATTTAATGAGGAAGAGAGTGAGTTAGATAGGAAACAATTTTTATTGAAAAGCACCCTCCATGAAATCTTTGTTAGCAGCCCTTAAAAGAAATCAGGAGAGGAGCAGGAAGAATGTTGATTTCACACATGGTCCAAAGTTTGATGTTATTAACTTTGCACCCTCATGTGGAAGTTTGTTCAAGTGTCTGTCCAGTGACCCTAAGAGTTTCAGAGCTGAAAGAATGAGCCTAATGCTTTGACTAGACCAGCTTCCCCTAACTTTTAGCTGTAGCAGGCATTAATTCATGTTTTGGGTAGACCAGCAGCTAAAAAGGGATGAAGAGTCATGCTGTCTTTGTGAGGATTACATCAGCACTACACACAAGCACAGGTGCTGAAATGACCCTGGAAACCATGGTATTCAGACAGAGAAAAAGAAGATGCTATCAGCTGAGCCTCATAAATCCCTATAATATCACAGAATCACACAGAATCCCAAGTTGGAAGGGACCTCAGGGATCATCTAGTCCAACCTTTCTGGGAAGAGCAGAGTCTAAACAAGATGGCCCAGCACCCTGTCCAGATGACTCTTGAAGGTGTCCAACATGGCCAAGTCAACCCCTTCCCTGGGGAGATCATTCCAATGGTGACTGTCCGCAATGTGAAAAATTTCCCTCTCGTGTCCAATCGGAAACTCCCCGAGAGCAATTTGTGCCCATCCCCTGTGTCCGCTCCATGTGACTCCTTGTAAAAAGGGAGTCTCCATCTTCTTTGTAACTACCCCTTAAGTACTGGTACACGGTGATGAGATCCCCTCTGAGCCTCCTTTTCTCAAGGCTGAACAAACCCAGCTCTCCCAGCCTATCCTCGTATGGCAGCTTCCCGTTCCTTTGATCATCTTGGTGGCCCTTCTCTGGACCCCTTCCAGCCTGTCCACATCCTTTTTGTATAGAGGGGACCAGAACTGCACACAGCACTCCAGGTGTGGCCTGACAAGCGCTGAGTAGAGTGGGATAATGACTTCTTTCTCTCTGCTGGCGATGCCCTTTTTGATGCAACCCAGCATCCTGTTGGCCTTCTTGGCCACAGCAGCCACTGTTCGCTCATGTTGAGCTTTCTGTCCACCAGGACCCCCAGGTCCCTTTCCACAGAGCTGCTCTCCAGACAGGTGGATCCCAGTCTGTGCTGCACTCCTGGATTATGTTTTCCCAGGTGCATGACCTTACACTTGTCCTTGTTGAACTTCATAAGGTTCTTGCTGGCCCACTCCTCCAGCCTATCCAGATCTTCCTGCAGAGCAGCTCTCCCTTCTGGAGTGTCTACTTCCCCACTCAACTTGGTGTCATCAGCAAACTTCATCAGGCTACACTTGATGCCGTTGTCCAGATCACTTATAAAGATGTTGAATAACATTGGGCCCAATATCGATCCCTGGGGGACTCCATTAGTGACAGCTTGCCAGTTTGAGAAAGAGCTATTTACCACCACCCTTTGGGTGCGGCCTGTCAGCCAGTTCCCCACCCACTGCACAGACCACTTCTCTAGGCCATCACACATCAATTTCTTCAGGAGGAGACTGTGGGGGACCATATCAAAGGCCTTGGAGAAGTCCAGGTAAACAATGTCCACTGCTTGCCCCATGTCAACCAGGCAAGTCACTGTGTCATAGAAGGCCACCAGGTTTGTCAAGCACAATCTGCCTTTAGTGAAGCCATGTTGGCTTTTCCCAATCACGTGCTTCAATTGACTTGTGATGGCCCCCAGGAGGTTTCATTCCATAACTTTCCCAGGGACTGAAGTAAGACTGATGGGCCTATAGTTACCCGGATCCTCCCTCGAGCCTTTCTTGTAGATAGGGGTAACACTTGCCTTCCTCCAGTCCTCTGGGACATTCTCCGTTCTCCATGACTTCTCGAAGATTATAGAGAGTGGCCTTGCGATGATGTCAGCCAGCTCTCTCAACACCCTCAGGTGGATGGTGTCAGGGCCCATTGATTTGTGGGGGTCAAACTCCTGTAGTAACTCTTCCTTCACCGATGGTGGGTCGGTGTTTGGTTCAATTGGCAATTTTGTTCCCAAAGCCTGGGACCCTACAGTGCTGGTAAAGACAGAGGTGAAGAAGGTGTTGAGGACCTCTGCCTTTTCAGCATCATTGGTGACTGACTCTCCTTTTCCATTTAACAGTGGGCCTATGTTTTCCTTCTTTTTCTGCTTGTGGTTGACATGTCTGAAGAACCCTTTCTTGTTATTTTTCACATCTACAGCCAGTTTCAATTTGAGTTGGGCTTTTGCTTTTCTAACTGCATCTCTGCACACTCTGGCAATGCCCTTGTAGCTCTCGGCGGATAATCCTCCACTTCTGCATTTCTGGTAGGCTTCCCTTTTGGATGTGAGTAGACCCAGGAGGTCATGGCTGAGCCAAGGGGGCCTCTTGCTCCGCTTACTTCCCTTTCCTTTGTAGGGGATAAATTGGCTTTGTGCTTCCAATAGAGAGTTCTTGAAGAACTCCCAGCTCTCACTAGCTCCTTTATCTTCCATGGAAGCCTCCCATTGAATCCCTCCCAATTGAGCCCTGAGTGCACTGAAGTTTGCTCTTCTAAAATCCAGAATCTTTGTCTTAGAGCTGACCTTCAGCATGCTCAGCAGGGTCCCGAACTCCACAATATTGTGGTCACTGCAGCCAAGGCTATCACTAACCAAGATATTACAAAGCAGGCTTTCTCAGTTTGTGAATAGCAAGTCCAGCAGCGCCTCCTTCCTGGTTGGCACATCTAACATTTGTATCAGGAAACAGTCCTCTACGCATTCCAGGAACTTGGTGGATGACATGTAAGCTGCCGTATTGTTCTTCCAGCAGATGTCTGGGTAGTTGAAGTCACCCATCAGGACCAGGTTCTGTTGGCCAGAAGCTTGCTTTAGTGCCCCAAGTATCGCTTTGTTGGCTTCGTCACTCTACCATGGGAGAAAAAATAAAGATAATTTAAATTGGCTTCAAGGTACTTGAGATTTTTTTATATTTATCATGAAAACCTAAGAATACCATCTTCTGGGTTGGAGATTTAAATTTGCAGGGAGAAACAGATATAACTGCATTGTGTGATCAGTAATCAAGGTAGATATAATGTTTTAGCAATTTTGTTTATATTTTATTTTTTCACCTGCAGTCGTCTTTAATATCTGTGATTGGCTGAAAAATCTGTATTTAACTGTTCAAATGAATGATCTAAAAATCGTGCTTATTTCCCAAATTGTATTGCACTACTGTTCTTTCCCAGCTGCCCTTTAGAAGTGACAGTTGTTAATTTTTCTACTGTTCAGCTAATATCAGTTCTAATTTTTAATTTTTCTTTTTACTAGAGTGGATAAAAATATGGAAAGTCCTTATGCCATCTACCTTTATAAAAGTCCAAGTTCTATTGACTTTATCTTTTGCAAAATGGTATATTGCACCTTATAGTGGTGGTCTTCAAGTGTCCAACTGACACAGGTGCTGAAGACATGGCTACATGGCTTGGGTGCAGTGTCACATGTTAACATCATCGTCTACTTGATATTCAGAAACAGCTTCCAATTAAAAAAAATTTTCACCCTATTAGGATAGGACTATACCCATGAGCGTAAATATTGTCCCTAACAGTAGCAAATGCTGTCACAGCTTTCAAATTGCACCAAACTGTAATGTATTATACCACTTGGATGCTTTTGGTCTTCATGGTGTTACCAGGAGGTGGGATTTACTTAGAGTGTATCTTCAGTCTCTGAGTATCTGGAAGGAAATGCTGGCTCAACACTCTGAAGTCCATGACATAGCCAGGATTTCTTCCTGTGAGTCAAGCTGTGGCCTAGATTGACAACTTAAGACTGACGTATGCTTGTCATGGTTTAACCCTGGCTGGCAACCAAGGACCACGCAGCCGCTTGCTCACTCCCCCTCCATTGGGATGGGGGAGAGAATCAGAAGGATAAAAGTGAGAAAACTCATGGGTTGAGATAAAGACAGTTTAACAGGGAAAGCAAAAGCTGCACACGGAAGCAAAGCAAAACAAGGAATTCATTCACTCCTTCCCACGGGCAGGCAGGGGCTCAGCCATCGCCAGGAAAGCAGGGCTCCATCATGCGTAACAGTTACTTGGGAAGACAAATGCCATCACTCCGAATGTCTCCCCTTCCTTCTTCTTCCCAAAGCTTTTATTACTAAGCATGACATCATACGGTATGGAATATCCCATTGGTCAGTTTGGGTCACCTGTCCTGGCTGTGCCCCCTCCCAGCTTCTTGTGCACCCCCAGCCTGCTCGCTGGCAGGGCAGTATGAGAAGCAGAGAAGGCCTTGATGCTGTGTAAGCACTGTTCAGCAATAACTAAAATACCCCGTGTTATCAACACTGTTTTAGTTTACAAATCCAAAACGCAGCCCCATACAGGCTGCTATGAAAAAAACTTTATTCTAGCCCCAGCCAAAACCAGTACAGAAAGGAAAGGAATGACTGGTTGATGGTAAAGGACAAAAGAAAATATTTGGACCTAGAAGGAAGAAGATGCGTGTGGAAAAAGATTAAGTTATTCATCTGGGGTACTCTAGGGAAAGAGTAGCTGTTCTTGCTAGAAGTTGCATCCCAGACAGACTGTCTGTCTCTACTGACCTTTATATCTTACTTTTAAAAGAAACCTGAATCTTTTTCTGTTTTTTTTCTTCAGTAGATAAAAATAAGTGTGCATGTGTGTTTGTGTGTGTAATGCAGGAAAAGCAAATGCAAGTCAGTTATCTATGCAATACGTTACCCCTCTTTTGTAGACCCCAGGTAAGTGTACAGCCTGATTACTCTTTCTGGGAGGTAGTCTGAATTCACAGTCCAAAAAACCAAACTAATCAGGGACTCGGGAAAGTAGGTGGGAATATATAATGTATTCAGAAGGGACAGCAGAATTTTTAGTGTAGTGCTTGTTAATGGAAATTATAAGTATAAATTCTCCCTATTCATTTGAGCAAAATAGGCTATGTCTGCACAGTCCTAGAATAAATTTCCTATTGTCTACTGTACTCTGGATTTGTTCTTGTACAGAAGAGCAGCTGTTGCCTCCAAAATTTCTACCCTCCGTAGGTATTGGTTTAGTCATGGTACAGAAGCAATGTGTTTCAGCTGTATTTATAAATTTGGACCATTTATATGGTATTAACTGTAGGAGTCAGATCCAGATGTAAATAGAACCCATGGCACTGACTTTCTTTTTGTTGCTCATATCAGGAGGGGACCTTGCTTTGTTGTTGTTTAACTGCATAGTAAATCACTGATGCTAAGAAATATGAAATCATAGTCATTAAGGTTGGAAAAGACCTCTAGGATCATCAAGTCCAACCGTCAACCCATCAATACCATGTTTCCTAAACCATGCCCTGAAGTGCTGTGTCTACACGTCTTTTAAATACCTCCAGGGATGGTGACTCCACCACCTCTCTGGGCAGCCTGAGGGACCCCCAGCTCCCTCAGCCACTCCTCATAAGACCTGCTCTCCAGACCCTTCCCCAGCTTCGTTGCCCTTCTTTGGACATGCTCCAGCACCTCAATGTCCTTGTACTGAGGGGCCCAAAACTGAGTGGTCTCTTATGGTTTTGCTTTCAAGCTGTTTCCAAACTAAACTCCCAGTGTTGGTTTTGACATAAATCCCCAAAATCTCTTCACTTGTTCAAATACAGGGAACAATAAAACATCTCTGCAAACAGATAACAGACTTAAGATGGAGGATAAGATTTTTCAGCTGCAATGTGTGCTGTGACTTTTCAGGATGGCTCTGTAGCTTCTTGAAATCCTGGTCACTTCAGAGAACCTCAGTTTTCTTTTAGGTATTAATACAAAACCTTGGCTGTTCTTGTATGTGTCTAAGTGGGAAGCACTGCATTATTTTGAAAGTCCTGTGTCCCCCCACCCACCCCCCATTTCCATATTGTAGTTAATTGACCTTTTATGATAGTGGTGGTTATAGAATTTTCACACCTTGCATTTTTAGGATAGGGAGGACAATTTCAGAAATACCTACTTTTTTAAAGGATAAACTTTTGCTTCTTCAGGATATTTTTTCCTCCCTGAAGGACAGCAGGGAAGATCAGATTATAATCATAAAGGTCCCTTCTTGGCCTGATGATCATGAATGTGCAGATAATTTTGTTCTCTCCCAGAGTCCATGATGTATCCTGACAGTGGAGCTCTGGAGAAGCGCTTTCCATGTGAGTTCTGTGGCAGATCATTTACAGAGGGCTTTGAGTGGGAACGACATGTGCTGAGGCATGGCATGTAAGTTGGTTTGCAGACTCCTTTGCATAACAGCCAAATGTAACAGTTGATCTTTGTGCATGTCCCCACCCATTCCTCCCTTCCCCCCAAAAAACCCCTGTAATGAAAGCAAACAGAGGGATATGACAGATTATTCTAACAAGGGAAGAATTCTGTCTAACACATTGTTGGATGCAATTATCAGATGTATTTACTCAACTAGATGCTTCTGTCTGTCCTGTTTGACCCAGGAACCCAGAAATCCAAGGTAACTGTTCTTTTTAAACCTGTACGTGAATAACTCCATATGTCCAAACACCCTTCCAGTTTCAGGTCTAGATGAGACCTCAAACTGAAAGAAACTTTTATCTACAGACAGCCAAGGGTTTCCAGAATACAGATCATTCCAGAAATTCCCTCTGTTTGGGAGTTAAAATCTAGTGTTATCAAATCCAAATGTAGCACATAAACGTTCTTTACTATAATCCTAAAGCCTAAACTTCATTTCAAGGTGAATACCAGTTTGTTGGTCCAAAATTAACATTAACTGAGTCTATGTTGATGTTTGCTTGCTAGTAGAGCAGCATGGAAATAGCAGTAAATTATATGGAATCTGGGTTTCTTTTGGCTTTGTCTCTTCCTTATTATTTCTCTTTAGCATGCTTGCAACTAAACTTGGCGTTCCAGTGCAAAGACTTATGTACAAATAAGTGTTAAGGGCTTCAAGTGAAGGAAAAATCTCAATAAGTGTGCTCTCTCCCCAAAAAAGCACACAGTGAAGTTAATAGCAAAGATCTTTTCCTTTCATGCTCATAAATATCAGTCCATGCTGTGAAATAATCGACATCTCTGGAACATTCATTTTCCTTCTCTTGACAAAGAGCTGTTAAATAGAACAGATGTCTTTGCTAGCTAGTTTCTTCAAAGAGGAGATAGCCAGGATTACTGGCATGTGGAAGACATTTGAATGTAATATTGTAGCTAGGCTGTGGAGGGATAAAGGGTAAGAGAAAGTATTATTTCTTGTCTGTTTAAATAAAAGGACTTGAAATGTTGCAAACTTTAATAAGATTTATTGGTTTGTTAACTGTTTGGGAGAAGTACTCTCCCTATTTCCTTGTATCCAAAGCATGTTTGGATTGTAAAGGTTTCCATTTTCTGTTCTTTGGATTTTCAGGGCTCTGAATGAAAATAAGCAAGGGACCAGAGAGTACAGCAAACTGAAGGAGAACATGGAAAAGACTGTTAGTGCACTGAGCGTAGAAGAAAAGGAAAGCACTGAGAAAATGGTGGTGGACTTGTCCCACAACAGTGAAACTACAGTCAGTGTTGTAGCTACTGACAAACCTCTCCAAGAGACCTCAGAGGCCAAAAATGAATAAAAACTTGGTGTGATTCTGATAAACTTACTTGAACAGTGGTGAAATGGGAAGGGATGGGCAGGTGGGGTGGGCAGAAGGAAGAAACAAAGCTGCTTTTAGGAATGAATGATCTATTTTCAAAGCACTGGTACCTATGTGTGTGTATATTAAAGTTATTTAAATGATGGAATAAGTGGTTCCATTATATCACTGCATCTTTTATTCTGGGTCTTGACAATGGGAAGTTACATTCATATTGGACTAATGAAACAACTCCCTGCATCTCTACATTACACAATGTGCTTTGCAGCAGAGACTTGCATTGTTTGCAAACAGAAGCATAACGAGCATGGTTGGGGGGGTGCTGTAACTTTTCAACATGCAACTTTTGGTGTGTTTTTCTAATTTCAATGCATTATGATTTTCCAGATTGAATGCAACTGCTTTAGAAAAGAAAACAAAAGCAAGACAGAAACTGCTTTGCTTAAAACAACCACCTGTTTCCTAATACCTCAAAATTAACAAAGGGACACCTCTGCATTTGTTAGTACTACCTGTTGTCATTACAATTAAAGTAGAGAGACTGCTGGGCAAGGTGGTGAAAGGAGGAAGAAACAAAGTTTTAAAGAAAGGAAAACAAATTGTGCTTAAAATCCCACTGTGGATTTTATTTCTTAAAATACTGTGATTTTTAAAATTATTTTAGTAAATACAAAAAATTAATAACAAGAGAGTCTTTAATTTCTAGATAATGGTTGGTGAATTGCCATCCTTTATTCCAGGTAAGCTGTTTGTTAGTATTCAACTATAATTTTTCTATTGGATAGTTTTCATGTGACTGATTGTGTGGTTTTGCTTGCCATATGTTTATTTCCTATAAGCTTGAACTGTTGCAAAAAATGACACAATTAACTTTCTCATGCAAAATGAGTGGTGGTGTTATTTTTTTCCAGAGGGGAGGGGGGAAGGGAAAAGGGTTCCTGTGAATATAAAATTTGTTATTTCTGTGTTTAGCATTTTTAAAAATTAAGGTTTTTTTAACTAAAGAACCAAACTAACAGCACAACTATGCAGCTTATGGGCCAAACACATCAGTCTTCATAATTATTCTGTCAGTTTTCAAATGAGCATGTATTTGTCTCGCACCAGTACTTTCTGTCAACATTGTTGTCGTCATTGCTTCCCACCCCACCCCAGTCTGTGGGGTGGGTGGGTGTGTGTTTTTTTGTTTTGGTATAGTGGAAGAGAATGATGTCAGTTCTTGCATCTTTTTGCAAGCAGAAGTGAAATAGTTGCATACTACATTGAGTCTAGATACAAGATGGGAGTTGCTAATTTTTCCCCCTACTCCTTAGCTTTTGGCATGAAGGGGAGCATGAATAGGACTCTACATACCTTGTGGCTGGCTGATCCTGCACTTTTTCTTTGGTGGAAATCCTACTCAACTCAACAGCAATTTTGCCTGAATAAGGAATACAGGACCTGGTACCCATGGTATGTTCTGATTTTGAACAAAGAATTTCTTTCCAAAAAGAAGGAAATACTTGACTAAAACCTAGTTTTAGAAATGCATGTGTCTTTGTCTTGGGGTATTTTTTTGTTTGTTGGGGGGGTAAAGAAGCTGCTGAGGAAATGTTGCCCTAGACAGCTTCAAATAAAATTGATGGCAAAACCTGCATTTGTTGAATTAGTGTTATTTGAAGAAGCATGGTGTTTTGCTTTTAAAGATTCATCAGTTGCTGGTTTGCAGGATCTTTTGGTTTTGTTTGGGGAGGGTTTGCTTTTTTTGGAGGCAGGAGGGAGCATCATGTAGAAAACACAGTGGAGGGAAAAGTATAAATTTTGTGCCTGTATTTGTTTTTTAATTGGCCTCATTTCAAATGTCTTAAAATACCTGGATTGAGTATTTGTAGTAGTTACCAAAAATGGAAAAAAACCTGAAACAATTTTGACATGCTTTTATCACTACTTTATTTTTCAAATAACATGTAAATATTGTAATCCATTGGATTTTGTTTTGCTAACCTGTTAATAAAAATATGGAACCATTATCCTTTTAACAAGCCTAGAAAGTCTTTTTTTTTTCCTTTTCCTAAAAATGTATACCTGATATATGGTGGACACATATTTTTAGATGCCCAGAGTCGCATTCACCACCCTGGAAAGGAGGGAGGAGGGGAAGAGGGAGAAAGGACATGCACACAGATTCCACGTATGAAGACAAGGGGGAAGGAACAGCAGGCAATAGATGCTGTTCGGGGACTATAGGGAAGGGGAAAGGAAATAAGAAGGAAGGATGCATGCACAAGCAGGAAGAAAATGGATGACAGTATGGCAAGAAGAGTATAAGAGGAGCATGCACGTAGGTACAAACACACGCAAGCAAACACATACCTTCTCTGAAGCTAAGGTTAGGAACCACTTTGTGTCTTGTCCATTTTTGCTGTTGTCACAGAATCATTCAGGTCCAACCTCCTGCTCAAAGCAGGGGCAGCTGAGGTCAGAACAGGTTGCTCAGGGACTTTATCCAGGCTGGTCTTGAAAACATTCAAGGACAGAGACTGCACAACTTCTCTGGGGCCCTGTTCCACTGCTTGATTGTCCTCATGGTGAAAAACTCCTTATATTCAGTCAGACCCCCTTCCACCCATTTCAACTTATGCCCATTGTCTTTCATCCTCCTGCTGCGCACTGCTGTGAAGAGCATGGTTCCATGTTCTTGACAACCTCCTCACAGGTATTGGGAGGGGGCTGCTATTAGTTCCCCCTGAAGCCTTCTCCAGGCTCAACAAGATTAGTTCCTTTAGCATCAACTCATAGGGCAAGTGCTCCACCTCCCTGACCAACTTGGGAACTTCCACTGAACTTGCTCCAATTTAGCAACATCTTCCTTGTACTGGACGGAGCGGGGGGGAAGGAGCAAAACTGGATGCAGTCTAACAAGTGCTGAGTAACCTAAATGAACAACTAGTAGTGGTGAAAGATCAGTTCAGGGATCTCTTGAGAAAACACAATCTATACAAAGCCATGGGGTGAGACGAGATGCATCTCAGGGTGCTAAGAAAATTGGCTGATATTATTACAAGGCCATTCCCTATCATCTTTGAAAGGTTGTGGAGATCAGGGGAGGTCCCTGGTGACTGGAGAAAGGCAAATGTTGCACCCATCTTCACAAATGGCAGGAAGGGGGATCTGGGGAACACTAGGCCAGACAGCCTCACTGTGGGCCCTGGGAAAAATCATGGAGCAAGTCCTCTGGGAAGCTATTCCTGGGCACATGAAGGAGAAGGTGAATCAGAATAGTCATCCATACTTGACCAACCCAATGTCATTTTATTGTGGAAAGTATAGACCCCTGCAGTACTCTACCTATAACCGGCCTCCAGGTAGAGTATGACCCATTAAACGGTACCCTTTGAGCCTGATCATGCAAAGCCACCATGCTTCTTCAAATATCACTAATTCAACAAATGCAGGTTTTGCCATCAATTTTATTTGAAGCTGTGATGCCGTGAAAAGCCAAAATCGGGACTCAATAGTCTGAATGACTATTAAGCAGGTATCCTTTATTGCAGCACTGGACGCACAGGGGATCACTCCTCCTGATGTGTGTGCCTGCACAGGGTTAGTTGCATAACTTATACAAGCTTTACATACATAGTCATTAGTTTTCCAAGAAAATACATACATATTAATTAATTTTCCAAGAACTCATTATCATATGCAAATGTGCTTTGCGCGTGCCTGTTGGTGTCTCTGGGTGGTCGTCAGGGGTCTCTGGATGAAGGATATACTCTTCCTCCCTGTGTCCGCTAGTTAACTTTTGTTTTCGCACAAACTCAGTTCTGAGATCACATATATACTGTCCTTGAGGGATAGCCTGTTCTGGTTTAGTGTTTGCTCTGCAGCTCCTTATCTTTATGGTTCTGTACATCTGCTTTTCTAAGGTCAAATGTTGTCATCATAAAATTTTGTTTAGGCGCTTCTTGTCTTGAAGCCTTTCTGACTCCCTCAAAGCAACAAGTTTCAGTCACAACAGCTCTAACTCTATCAATTCTTCCTTTTCTTTTGATGACTTGTAGCTTACCTGCTACAGTCCTCAATATAAGAATTTACTAAGTCTCAAATGAAGACTATTATAGAAGTGTTTTATGCTTGTTTGCCAATTTCATAATAATTCATCATTTTCAAGGACCTGAGTAAAATATTTCCCTGATCCACTTGGTGTCTAATCTTCTTTCTTTTCCAATTACCATATGTCTCAGCTGAATTTTGACAACACCAAAGAAAACACCTAAGAGACACACAAATTAACATTCCTAAAACCATTAGAGTAACCAATCCAATGAATATTTGTTTTAACCATCTTAGATGAGGAAGCCAAGAAGTCAATTTATCCCACAAACCTCAAAACCCTAAAGAAGTGTCATCTAGAGATACATCATGGAATATTTATGTTTTTTCCCAAAGTGCATTCAGATCTGCTTCTACCTGCTTATCTTTATTGCTATATGCACAGCAGCTAGTATTAATGATCATGTATATGCCCCCTTCTTTGGCAGTCAATAAATCTAATGCCATTTGATTTTGCAACACAACTTTACTAAGGGATGACACCTCCATCTGCAAATTCTTTAGAGTCTGGAATCTTGATTGCAGTGAAGGTGGTCAGCAACACCTGGTAAGGTCCATTCCACTTCTCTCCCAGCGGATTACCTGAAAAATTCTTAACGTAAACCCAGTCTCCAGGGCTAAATGGGTGGATCGGATGATCTAACCCTTTGGCCCTGGTTCCCAAAAGACTTTTATTAATCTCTTCCAATTGTTTTCCTAAGGATATAACATAATTTTGTAAGTAAGGATCTCCCAACTGGTTCAGCTCCTCCCCATGGTACTTAGCCTGATATGGTCTTCCATAGAGTATCTCAAAAGGGCTCAAATTTTCTTTAGCTCTAGGTTTTACACGTATTCTGAGTAGCGCAATAGGTAGCGCTTGGTACCAATAGAGGCTTGCTTTCTGGCTATTTGTTGTTTTATCATGTGATTCATTTTTTCTACTTGTCCACTGGCTTGTGGTCTGTAAGGTGTATGTAATTGCCATTTGATTCCCAATAGCTTGCTAACTTGCTGCACTACTTCTGCACAAAAATGTGTGTGCCCCCGTCTGATGAAATTACCATAGGTACCCCAAATCGGGGTATTATTTCATTTACTAGTACTTTAGTAACCTCCCTTGCTTTATTTGTTCTACAAGAAAACGCTTCTGGCCATCCAGAAAAGGTGTCTGTGAGTACCAATAGGTATCTATACCCTCCTTTTCTTGGAAGTTCCAAGAAATCAATTTGCCAATGAATGATCCCCCAGTATATTTCCTTTCCCAATATTCCCCAATTGTACCCGGTTGCCTGTATTAGGATTATTTTTCAAACGTATTTCACATTACTGAGCCACCTGCCAGAGTGTAGTATATAAATTTCTCCCCATTAATTTCCAATTTAAAAAGATATACGGAGAGTCTGCCCCCCAATGTGTTCTATTATTATGTTCCTCTTTAACAATTCCCCATATCTGTTTAGCAGGAATTATAATTCAGCCATCACTCAAATGGGCCCATCCTCTGGAGGAAACCCGCCCTCCTATTTCTTCTATTAATAATTTGTCAGCCTTAGAATAGTCAATATTTTACTGGTCGCCTAGGCTCTTACTTCTATTATCTGTAATTAAGGCTAAAATCTCTTGCATTCTCTCCACTACCTGCTTAGCCTCATAGTCAGCCAATCTATTACCTTTTTCCTGTTCAGTGTTACCCTTCGGGTGTCCTTGGCAGTGCGTGATGGCGACTTTGGTTGGCAGTTGAATTGCCTTTAATAAGCAAAGTATTTCCCCTGCATGCTTGATTTGTTTTCCTTGTGCAGTTAGCAGTCCTCATTATTTCCAAATTGCTCCATGAGCATGGACAACTCCAAAGGCATATTTGGAATCTATCCATATATTTATCCTTTTCCCTTTTGCCAGCTCCAGGGCCCTCATCAGGGCAATAATTTCAGCCTTTTGAGCTGATATTCCAGCAGGTAGTGATTTGGATTCAATTATTTTGTTTGCTGTTGTCACCACATATCCAGCCTTTCGAGTACCTTGTCGGACAAAGCTGCTTCCATCCATGAACCAGGAATCTTGTGCATCTTCCAGAGGTTCTTCTTTCAAATCTGGTCTGCTGGAGTAGACAGTCTCTATAGTTTCAAGGCAATCATGTGTTAATGGTTCAGAAGTCACTCCACTGAGGAAAGAAGCTGGGTTCTTAACATTGGTTACTTCAATAGTAACATCATCTGGTTCAATTAAAATGGCCTGGTATTGTAGAAATCGGGATGGGGAAAGCCAGTGATTCCCTTTCTGTTCCAACACAGCTGATACTGTGTGTGAAACCAGTACTGTGATCTTTTGGCCTAAGGTGAATTTCCGGGCCTCCTGAATATTCAAGACCACAGCTGCCACAGCTCGCAGGCACCCTGGCCACCCCTTGCTTACTTCGTCAAGCTGTTTAGAAAAACAGGCCACAGCTCTTCTGTAGGGTCCTAGCCATTGAGCTGGGAGTCCCAGAGCTAAACCTTGTCTTTCATGGGAAAAGAGCCAGAAGGTTTAGTCACATCAGGTAGGCCCAGGGCCGGGGCCTTCATTAGTTCCTTTTTAAGTGTATTGAATGCATTTAGAGCTTCTTTGGACCAGACCAATCGAGTGGGATTTTTTTTCAAAAATTCATACAAAGGTTTTACTATTATTCCATAACTATAAATCCATAAACGGCACCAACCTGTCATTCCCAAAAAGGTCCTGGGTTCTTTTACCATCTGAGGGAGGGGGGTTCTGCAGATGGCTTCTTTTCCTTCTGTTCCTAATTCCCGTTTCCCTCCAGGTAATTCATATCCAAGGTAGGTTACTTGTTACCGCACCATCTGAGCTTTCTGTTGAGAGACTCGATACCCATTTAGTCCCAAAAAGTTCAACAAACTGATAATCCATTGTATACAGTCAGGTTTTGTTTCAGTTGCTATTAATAAGTCATCCACATACTGTAAAAGGACTCCTTTCCTGGAGGGAGGATCTCACATTTCAAGTTCTCGTACTAATTGATTTCCAAAGATTGTTACACTATTTTTAAAACCTTGGGGTAACACTGTCCAGGTAAGCTGGTTTTTCCTCCCAGTGGTAGGGCTTTCCCATTCAAATGCAAATAAATTTTTACTTTCTTTGGCTAAAGGCAAACAGAACAATGCATCTTTTAAATCTAATACTGTAAACCATACTTGATTATCCCATAATTTAGTAAGTAAGGTATAAGGATTAGCTACCACAGGGTGTAAATCTTTAACAGTCTCATATATTCCTCTTAAATCTTGTACTACTCAAATTCTACCTTTTTTATTTGTCTCCCAAGCTTTAACCGGTAGATCTGCTAGGTTAGATGCCCCAGGTCCCCGCCAGTCAACCTCTGTTTCAGCTATCAAGGTCTGCGGAGTCTTCTTGCGCTTTGGGCATTCATTTTTCCAACGTCCTTCCTCCCGAAAATAAACACACTGATTCTTTCCCAGTCCCCCTCTATTTCTGTCGTGGTTTAGCCGGCAGCTCAGCCCCACACAGCCGCTCGCTCACTCCCCCACCGGTAGATGTGGGAGAGAATCAGAAGGGTAACGATTGTGGGTTGGGATAAGAACAGTTTAATAATTAAAATTAAAAGAAACAACAACAGAAATGCAATGTAAAGCAGAACAACGAGAGGCGCAAAGCCCCGGGGGAGGGGGGAAGGGAGGGGAGAGGGGGAACGAACCGCCGAAACAAACCGCACACGACGCAGCCGCTCACCACCCGCCGACCCGATGCCGCGCCGCTTCCGAGCCGCAACCTGCCCCCCCTTAATATACTGGTCATGCTGTCACATCGTATGGAATGAACATGCCATTGGCCAGTCGGGGTCAGCCGCCCCCACCACGGCCCTGCCCCTCCCAGCCCCCCCCGCCACGCGGCAGAGCGCGGGAAGCTGGAAAGGTAGCCGACCCCCACAGTGAGGAGAATTAACCCCTTCTCAGCCAAAACCAGCACATTCTCCACCCCTTATTCCATACCATTTACACCATGCCCAGGTCCCATACCATCCAATACAACCGTACCAACCACCACCCCTCCCCTTCCCATCCTTTAACATAATACACAGACATCATTCCCTTAGTCTATGGACCTTCCCTGTAAAATGTCCATTAACATGTCCATTGAGTTCACCCAGTCCATGACTCTGGGCTCCATCTGCCATATCAGTCTTTCAGGGTGGGAGAGATGGTGTGTGTGGCGTTGGGTTGCTGCATACCGAGTCAGTCATCGTTCCATCACTGCTGCACTTTGCTTGTTTCACAGTTCATCTTCCATGAATTGGGAGATTTCTACTGTGATATCATTGATACAACACAGAGGTGACACACAATATTATATAGCAGTTTGCATTGTGCCATTCAGTTCATTGGCTGTTTTCGCCCAAAATCAAATCCCCTTGAGGCACACATCAGACTCCTCCATCCTCCCGCATCACCCACCAAGTGCACCCAGGTCCTCGAGCAAAAGCAATCCCACGAGTGGGTTTGCCTCTGCCTGAGGCAGGAAGAACCCAGAGTGGTTTCCCCAGCATATTTTTTACATCCACTACAGGGACTCTATCCCCTTCCACAGTACGTAAGGGTTCTGACTGGGCAGGGCCAGCTCGATTGGCAGATCCCCTCTTGTTGACTAACCATGTGGCTTTTGCTAAATGTGTATCCCAGTGCTTGAATGTTCCACCCCCCCATTGCTCTCAGTGTAGTTTTTAACAGTCCATTGTACCGTTCAATTTTCCCAGAGGCTGGTGCGTGATAGGGGATGTGATACACCCACTCAATGCCGCGCTCTTTGGCCCAGCTGTCTATGAGGTTATTTCGGAAATGAGTCCCATTGTCTGACTCAATTCTCTCTGGGGTGCATGTCGCCACAGGACTTGTTTCTCAAGACCCAGGATAGTGTTCCGGGCAGTGGCGTGGGGGACAGGATATGTTTCCAGCCAGCCAGTCGTTGTTTCTACCATTGTAAGCACATGGCGCTTGCCTTGGCGGGTTTGTGGGAGTGTGATATAGTCAATTTGCCAGGCCTCCCCATATTTATATTTCAGCCATCGTCCCCCATACCACAGAGGCTTTACCCGCTTCGCTTGCTGGATTGCAGCGCACGTTTCACATTCGTGGATAGCCTGTGCAATAACACCCACGGTCAAGTCCGCCCCTCGATCACGAGCCCACCTGTGTGTTGCATCTCTCCCTTGATGGCCTGAGGTGTCATGGGCCCACTGAGCTAGAAATAGTTCACCCTTATGTTGCCAGTCAAGATCCACCTCAGCCACTTCAATCTTGGCAGCCCGATCTACCTGCTGGTTGTTTCGATGTTCTTCAGTGGCCCGACTCTTGGGAACGTGAGCATCCACATGCCGTACCTTTACAACCAGGTTCTCTACCCCGGCAGCAATATCTTGCCACAATGTGGTGGCCCAGATGGGTTTGCCTCTGCGCTGCCAGTCGCTTTGCTTCCACTGCTGCAGCCAGCCCCACAGGGCATTTGCCACCATCCAGGAGTCAGTATAGAGACAGAGCACTGGCCACTTTTCCCGTTCAGCGATGTCTAAGGCCAGCTGGATGGCCTTTACCTCTGCAAACTGGCTCCATTCAGCTTCTCCTTCAGCAGTTTCTGTTACTTGTCCTGTAGGACTCCATACAGCAGCCTTCCATCTCCGATGCTTTCCCACAAGGCAACAGGACCCATCAGTGAACAGGGCATACTGCTTTTCATCTTCTGGCAGTTTGTTATACAGTGGGGCTTCTTCAGCATGTGTCACCTCCTCCTCTGGTGATATTCCAAAGTCTTTGCCTTCTGGCCAGTCCATAATCACTTCCAAGATTCCTGGGCGACTGGGGTTTCCTACTTGAGCCCGCTGGGTGATCTGGGCAACCCATTTACTCCATGTAGTATCAGTTGCATGGTGTGTAGAGGGGCCCTTTCCTTTGAACATCCAGCCCAGCACTGGCAGTCGGGTTGCCAGGATCTACTGTGCTTCAGTATCAACCTCTTCCGAAGCAGCTCGAACCCCTTTATATGTTGCCAGTATCTCTTTTTCAGTTGGAGTATAGCGGGCTTCAGACCCTCTGTATCCCCGACTCCAAAACCCATGGGGTCGACCTCGGGTCTCCCCATGTGCTTTCTGCCAGAGGCCGCAGGTAGGGCCATTCTCCCCGGCTGCAGTGTAGAGCACATTTTTTATATCTTTTCCTGCCCGGACTGGCCCAAGAGCTACTGCATGAACTATTTCTCGTTTAATCTGTTCAAAGGCTTGTCGTTGCTCAGGGGCCCATTTGAAGTCATTCTTTTTCCGGGTCACTTGATCGAGAGGGCTTACGATCAGACTGTAATTTGGAATATGCATTCTCCAAAAACCCACAACGCCCAAGAAAGCTTGTGTTTCCTTTTTGCTAGTTGGTGGAGACATGGCTGCTATCTTGCTAATCACATCCATTGGAATCTGATGACATCCATCTTGCCATTTGATTCCTAAGAACTGGATCTCTTGTGCGGGTCCCTTGACCTTACTTTGTTTTATGGCAAAACCAGCTTTCAGAAGGATTTGGACTATTTCCTTTCCTTTCTCAAAAACTACTTCTGCTGTGTTGCCCCACACGATGATGTCTTCAATGTATTGAAGGTGTTCTGGAGCTTCTCCCTGTTCCAGTACAGGCTGAATCAGTCCATGGCAAATGGTAGGACTGTGTTTCCACCCCTGGGGCAGTCGATTCCAGGTGTACTGGATGCCCCTCCAAGTGAAAGCAAACCGTGGCCTGCACTCTGCTGCCAGAGGGATTGAGAAGAATGCATTAGCAATATCCATTGTGGCATACCACTTGGCTGCCTGTGACTCCACTTCGTACTGAAGTTCTAGCATGTCTGGCACAGCAGCACTCAATGGTGGAGTGACTTAATTCAGGCCACGATAGTCTACTGTTAGCCTCCACTCTCCATTAGACTTCCGCACTGGCCATATGGGACTGTTAAAGGGTGAGGGGGTCTTACTGATCACTCCTTGGCTTTCCAGTTAATGAATGAGTTTATGGATGGGGATCAGAGAGTCTCGGTTGGTGCGATATTGCCGCCGGTGCACTGTTGTGGTGGCGATCGGCACCTGTTGTTCTTTGACCCTCAGCAACCCCACAACAGAAGGGTCCTTTGAGAGACCAGGCAAGGTAGACAGCTGTTTAGTTTCCTCCGTCTCCAAGGCAGCTACACCAAAAGCCCACCTGTACCCTTTTGGGTCCTTGAAATACCCTCTCCTGAGGTAGTCTATGCCAAGGATGCATGGAGCCTCTGGGCCAGTCACAATGGGGTGCTTTTGCCACTCATTCCCAGTTAGGCTCACTTCGGTCTCCAATACAGTTAGCTCTTGGGATCCCCCTGTCACTCCAGCAATGCTGATGGGTTCTGCCCATATACAGTTTGATGGCATTAAGGTGCGCCGGTGTCCACTAAAGCTTTATACTCCTGTGTGTCTGATGTGCCAGGCCATCGGATCCACACAGTCTAATAAACCCAGTTATCCCTTTCCTCCACCTGGATGGAGTCAGGGCCCCTCTAGTCCTGAGTGTAGTATTCTCTACTTGCTTCTTGTAAATGTGAATCAGGAGTCCCTCTATTACACTTAGAAATAAAATCAGCGCTTCTACTCCTCTGTCTGGGGACTTGCTCACTGGAAATTGGAGCAGCAGCTTTCCTGGAAGAACCCCTCCTGCGTGATTGTTCTTCCTTGTAGCTCATGTACCCGTGCCTCTACGGTTGAGGTAGGTTTTCCATTCCACCTCCTCATCATGTCCTCTCCGTGGTCACACAGGTAAAACCATAGGGTGGCCCATGGTGTGCATCCTCTCTCTTGAGCAAAAGGACGCTTAATCCTAATGGCTGAGATACTGGTCCGTAGAGGTGGAGAGTAGGACATATCTTCTTTGAGTTGCTGGACCTCTTGGGACAGTCTCTCCACAGCCGAGATGAGGGAGGAAGAGAGATTTTCTTCATAATCCCAGAGTTTATCAATCACATCCCCCACCATTGGTGCCTCTTCATCTTTCCAGGACATCACTGCCAATGAGTTTGCATGCGAAGATGGTACGCTCCATACAAATTTCTGCCACGTGGGTCATGTGCACTTGGCTTCATCTGGATCTTTGGATGACTGTTCATTGTCCAGGTCACCATAAATCACCTCAAGCACAGCTAATTCCCTCAGGTACTGGATACCTTTCTCTATGATTTTCCATTTTCCTAGATGATATGTAACATCTTTTTTGAAGGGATACCTTTCCTTCACTCCGGACAGGAGTCGCCTCCAGAGGCTGAGGGCTTGTGTCCCTTTTCCAATTGCTTTGTCAATGCCCCCTTACCTAGAAAGGGATCCCAGTGGTTTGGCTTCCTTCCCCTCTAATTCCAGGCTACTGGCCCCATTATCCCAGCATCAGAGCAGCCAGGTGGCACTTTGCTCACCTAGACAACGGTCGAAATTTTTACGCATATCTCACAGCTCACTCAAGGACAGGGATCAGGTGGTTTCCATCTCATTTATGAGATCTTCCTCTTCTTCCTCCTCTCGTCACAATGACCCTGCACTATTATCATCTCTCTCTAAACAAGTTGACTTTCACTTCTGTTGTGGTTTAGCCTCAGCTAGCAACTCAGGCCCACACAGCCACTCACTCACTCCCCCACCAGTGGGATGGGGAGAGAATCAAAAGTGAGAAAGCTTGTGGGTTGAGATAAGAACAGTTTAATAATTAAAACAATAACAACATAATAAAAAGGAAAATAAAAAGAGAGAGGTGAAACCCAGGGAAGGGGGAATGAACAACCAAAACAAACAACACATGACACCACCAATCCCCAAGCCACAACCACTCCCACTATTTGCCAACTCCCCCGGTTAATATACTGGTCATGGCATCACATGGTATGGAATAGCCCATTGGCCAGTTGGGGTCAGCTGTCTTGGCTGTAGCCCCTCCTCTCCTGGCCTCTTGTCCACATGGCAGAGCATGGGAAGCTGGAAAGTTCCCTGACTACTATAGGCACTATTTATCGACACTGAGCCACTACTTAACAACAACAACTAAAACATCAATGTGCCGTCGGCACTGTACCAGCCACAGTGAAGATTAATTCTATCCCATCCAAAACCAGCACAGCTTCCAAGATTTCATCTTGTGTATTGTTACCTGATACTGACTTCAAAAAGAACATATGGTCCCTTCCAATTGGAGCAACATAGCTAAGTTTGAAATACTTGGAGGACTTTGTGAATGGATAGTCTTAGAACTTGCTATATGTGATTAGATAGAAGGGAGTCTGGAGACACTGTATCCTTGAGTAGAATAAATAAGGGAGATGTGCTAGAATAAGCTAGTTTAGTATCAGTAAGGATTGTGTAACCAAGCCAAAAACAAACTGAGCATGCCCAGAGACTGAGTTCAACCAGATGACACAGTGAGGAAGACTATCGACAACCACCAGAGGACCCTGGAAGACCACCAATGAACATGAATGCACATGCATTAAGGACATTTGCATATATTAATGAGTTTCAAGAATAGTATGAATATGATAATTTCATAGAAATCTAATGAATATGTATATTTTGATTGCATATAACCTCTGTAGTAGAGCAACCTGGCGCACACACTAAGTGGAGCAATCCCCTGTGTGTCTGGCACCACAATAGTGAATGCCTGCTTTCTAAAACTACAAATTGAGTTTTAGAGGGTTCTTATATTTGCCAACTTAATGTATCAGTATAGGGGCAATGATACTGGCACAGGATGGTTCCCTGGTTCAGCTGCAGTGCCTGTCACTTTCTCTTTGCCTTTTTAGATCCAGAGACCTTCTCTTCCCCTTGGGAGCACTGAATACTGTTGAGCAGGGCTGTGTACACATGGGCCAGGCCCCAGCACATTGGAGTGATTTGTACCTCTCTGGAGTTCCCAGGGTAACAACATACTTTCTCCGTATATTTTACTAATTTTTCAGGATTCTGCTCTTGTTCAGGCGTGAAGTCCCAAGGCATTAGGGGTGCCAACCGTCTTAGGCATTTGCCCATACTATCCCACATACCCTGCTACCCATAGCTATCGAGCCTTGGGGCAGATCTCTGGATGATATTCTTAAATTGCTTTCTAACCTTAGACAAAACTGAAACAATATGCCCAAGCAATACCAAAAGAAGTATCTTAGCTCCCCAAGGATATTCAAGATACTGAAAAGTTGTTGTAGTGAGGGAAGAGACACTATAGAAGATAGCAGCTAAGGTACCATTCTGTATTACCTCCGTAAAAAAACCTCTCAGAGGAGGTATAATTGCTAATTGTCTCCATGAGGTGATACCCAATAAAGCTCAAGGCCAGTGTTTTAATAACAAATCTCCCAGGCAAAACATCACTAATCACTGCAGAGCACAGCAAACTACAGAAACCCAACACAAATCTTCAACATGTACTGGAAAAATAAGAGCATGGTGTAGATCAGATAAACTAATATTGAGAACAGATGAATCAATGCTGTGACCAGCAGCTATTATCTCAAACCCTTGGAGCCCCACCTTGGGCAACAAAAGAGACTATAGTGGTTTAGCCCCAGCCAGCAACTAAGCAACACACGGCCGCTCACTCACTCCCCCACCAGTGGGATGGGGGAGAGAATCAGAATAGCAAAAAGTAAGGAAAAAACCAAACAACCAACTCATGGGTTAAGATAAGAACAGTTTAATAATTAAAACAGTAATAATAATATTTATATTATGAAAAGAAAAAAAGAGAGAGGCAAAACCCCAGGGGGGCGGGGGCGGGCGGGCGGACTCACTGACTCACTCACTCACTGACTCACTCACTCACTGACTCACTCACTCACTGACTCACTCACTGACTCACTCACTCACTCACTCACTCACTCACTCACTCACTCACTCACTCACTCACTCACTCACTCACTCACTCACTCACTCACTCACCCCAAGCCACAATTGGTTCCTTCCTGGCCCACAATTGGTTCCTTCCTGGCCAACTCCCCCCAGTTAATATACTGGGCATGACATCATATGATATGGAATATCCCCCGGCCAACCCAGATCAGCTGGCCACGCCCCATCCCCCCCCAACCTCCCACACCCCCAGCACAGCACAGGAAGCCTGAAAAGTCCTTGACCAGTATAAGCACCACCTGGCAACACATAGCACTTAATTAGCAATTACTTAGCAACAACCAAAACATCAGTGTGCCATCAACACCATTCTCGTACTAAATCCAAAACACAACTCACCACATACAGTGAAGAAAAGTAACTCCATCCCAGCCAAAACCATGACAGCTGAAGAGAGAAATATCCGCCTTTAACTCTAAGCACTATTGAAGGGTCATGTAATAAAAAGGCTCCAGGAAGAGCCTCCTACCTCAGAACCATCGTTTTGTGCAAAGTCTCTTAAGAGATATTGCCCAATTAAGTCAAACAATTAAAACACAGAGCTTTCCTAAAAGATAAAAGAAAGTTCACGTCTATATGCAGAAATAAAATTAAAATAATACAGTAAGCACTAAGGAAATGAAAAGTTTAAAGTTTGCATGAACATGCTCCTCACTATTGCCTATTATCATCCTAAGTCTACAAAATATAACAAAAAATTCCAGTAGCCAGGAACGTATATTGCTCACATATTAAATTAAGGACAGACCAGATAATGCTCCACGCTTTTCAGTCAAAGGTAGTAATATTTTTAAGTAGAACTTGCAAAATTATTCACATTATTTCTACCACTGATACCCATCTGTCCTGGTTTCAGCTGGGATAGAGTTAATTTTCTTCGTAGTAGCTAATATAGGGCTATGTTTTGGATTTGTGCTGGAAACAGCGGTGATAATGTGGAGATGTTTTAGTTGTTGCTAAGTAGCGCTTACACTGGTCAAGGACTTTGTCAGCTCCCCGTGCTCTGCCGGGTACACAAGAAGCTGGGAGGGGACACAGCCGGGACAGCTGACCAACGGGGTATTCCATATCATATGGCGTCATGCTCAGTATATAAAGCTGGAGAAGAAGAAGGAAGGGATGATGATGTTGTTCAGAGTGATGGTGGTTTCCTTCCCAAGTTGCTGTTATGCTTGATGGAGCCCTGCTTTCCTGGGGATGGCTGAACACCTGCCTGCCTGCCCACCCGCCCGCCCATGGGAAGGAGGGAATGAATTCCTTGGTTTGCTTTGCTTGCATGCATGGCTTTTGCTTTACCTATTAAACTGTCTTTATCTCAACCCAAAGTTTTTTCAATTTTACTCTTCTGATTCTCTCCCCCATCCCACTGTGGGGGGAGTGAGCGAGCGGCTGTGTGGGGTTTGGTTGCTGACTGGGGTTAAGCCATGACAGTCCTTTTTGGTGCCCAACATAGGGCTTGAAGGGTTTGAGATAATGACAGGTTTGATTGGAATGTGCTAGATGGAACTTATAGCTGTTATTGCTGTTTAGCTATTAATTGGTCAGCTTCTGTGCTTGCCTTGGGGCTTGCCTGACTTACTGTATATTAGAGTCTAGTGCTTGTTAGTGGCTGATTTTTCCTTTTGCTGCTTGCTGTACTGCTTATCACCTTACCCTGCCGGGCCTGGGAACACTCTGATAACAGCCATGGCGATGCGCCTGGGCTGGCAGATGGCCAGGGCCCCGCTGCTGTTTCTGTGCTGCTGCACTGGACAGGCTGGAACTCCAGAGTGACCTTGAGACAAAAGGAACTGTGACCTGTGGATGAGTCCATGTGGGAGCAAGACACCCTGAAGCCTCTGTGACTGTGGATAAGCCCATGCCAGAGTAAGTATATATTGAAGCATCTGCAGCTGTGGTTATGTCTGTGCTGCATCAAGTACACCTCTGAAAGGATTGTGGCCCAAGGACATGTCCATTCTGCAGTAGGTACACCGTGAAGCATCAGTGGCTGTGCATGAGGTCATGCTGGAGCACCTCAAAGTGCGTGGCCATGGGTAAGCCCACAACAGAGCAGGTTTACTTCTGGAGGGACTGCAGCTGTGGGTAAGGCCACACTGGAGGAATTGTGGCCCATGGGCAAGGTCACACTGGCACAGGCACACCTCAGAGTGACTGCGGCTGTGGATAGGTCTATGCTGCAGCAGTTAGACCCCTGGAGAGACTATGGCTCATAGATAAGGCTCCACTTAGAGCAGATATGCCCCTAAGGGACTGCAGTCTGTGGGCAAGTCCAAGCCGGAGTAGGGGAAAGGGGAGGAGTTCATTGCAATGTTAAACCCTATGGTCTCGTCCAAAGGGTCCGGGGTGGAGACTGTAATAGAAATACCTTTAAATTGTTGTAACCCGGGACTTGAGTTGCATGTATAGGAATTACTACAGCAGGAACCACCCAAACCAGTGGAGGACAAGCCTTTCAAGAAGCAGGGCAAGTGCAGCAGTGACCCAACCTGAGCTGGCTTTGGTGCCCAGTAACTCCACACAACACACCACCTCTCCTGTCCTGAGTGTCCAACATAACAGATGGAGCCCAAAGTTATGGACTGAATGAACTCAGTGGACATTTTACAGACATTTTACAGGGATTGTCCAAAGACTAAGGGATTTATATCTGTGTATTGTATCAAAGGATAGGAAGGGGGTGGTGATTAATGAGGTTGCATTGGATAGTGTGGGAACTGAGCATGACATAAATGGTATGGAATAAGGGGTGGAGAATGTGCTGGTTTTGGCTGGGATAGAGTTAATTTTTTTCATAGTAGCTAGTATGGGACTATGTTTTGGATTTGTGCTGAAAACTCACATAGGCAATCAGCTCTGCTGCAGGCCCATTCCACAGTGGAGCAGGGGATCATGGTGTACAGGGGGCTTTCCTGAGCCTGGGAAACCCCAGGGGAGTGCAGAGACCTGCCAGGATCCAGCAGCTCTCAAGAGAGCAGCTGAGGAGGCATGGATGGGACAAGGAGTAATGGCTGCTGCCACCACCACCCCTCCCGCCACCATCCCTCTCCCACAAAAGGCAGCCCTAGGGAGTGCTAGCGAGTAGGACAGGCAAGTAGGGTATGGTGCAGCAGTTTGTGTGGAAGGGTGTGCAGGGAGAGCGCCTCTTCAAAGGAGAGGCGTTCCACTGGCCAGTGGGAAACTTGAAGTACACATAACCCAGCAACCAGGCACCATTCTGTGACCATCTGCACAGGTCAAGGGCACTCATCCTGCCTGACCCTCAAGGCAGAATGGTGGGCACTTGTCTGAGAGCAAAGGCTGCAGCTCCAGCTGGGGGGTCTGCACCATCTACCCCAGCAACGGCTGATGCCTCCACCTAGATGTAGCTGCTGAAGGGAGACCTCAGACTGCAGGAAGTGCCTAGAGCTTTCTCCTGGGGCAGGGACAGGCAGCAGACCTGTCTGCAAAAGGTGTGCCCAGGTGGATGACCTCCTGCAGCAGGTGGCTGAGCTGCAGGAGGTGGTGAGAAGGCTGTGTAACATCAGGGAGGATGAGAAGGGGTTAGATAGCTGGTTCCAAGCACAGTCTGCAGTGGACCCACAGCCAAAAACTCCCCCACCGGCAGACACAGAAGGGAGGGGGGGCCAATAATGCAGAAGAATGGATGGTTGCAACAGCAACAACCAGCAGGAGGAAGAGACTTCCCCCGAAGCTTGAGGTGCCTTTGCACAACTGCTTCACTGCTCTGCAAACTGAAGAGGAAACACCCATCACACCAGGAGAGATGCTGGAGCTGAGTAAGGCAGCCTGATCTGCTCCCCGTATAACCACCAGCCGAACTAAGAAAAGGCAGCAGGTGATAGCAGTAGGCGACCCTCTTCTGAAAGATACAGACGCACCCATTTGCCAACCTGACGCGTTCTCTAGAGAGGCGTGCTGCTTACCAGAGGCTCGTATCGGGTGCCACCAAGAGACTACCAAGCCTCATACGGTCCACTGTCTATTATCTGCAGCTGTTGTTTCATGTGGGCACCACCAATACAGCCAGGAGCAGTCTGAGGAGTATCAAGAAGGATTACAGAGCCCTGGGAGCAGTGGTAAGGGACGTGCAGGGTGTTTTTTTAATCAATCCTCCCGGTCAAAGGGAAGTTGTTTGAAAGGGCCAGTCAAATCTGGCAAATCAACAAATGGTTACAGGACTGGTGCCACAGCCAGGGGATTGGCTACTTAGACCATGGGACTCACTTTGAGAAACCTGGTCTACTGGGGGCTGATGGGGTCCATCTGTCAGAGAAGGGGAAGAGTGTCTTCGGTCATAGGCTTGCCAAGTTGGTGAAGAGGGCTTTAAACTAAAGTTGCTGGGGGAGGGGAACCTCAAGCCATCCCACTCCTACCAGTTTGATGCCAGTGCCAGCAATAGATGCCCAGAGCCTAGAGAAGGATCACAGAACAGCAGGAGAGCACCTGAAGAGCAGCACAAAGGAATTCCAGCCACTCCAGCCAGTAGGCCGGCTTAATTGGGGGCCCAACTTAAATGACTCTATGCAAATGCATGTAGCATGGGGAAGAAACAATAGGAGTTAGAGATGTGTACATGCCTGCATGGCTATGATCTTATTGGCATCATGGAGATGTGGTGGGATGGCGCCTATGACTGGTGTGTTGCAATGGAAGGATACAGGCTCTTTAGGAAGGATGGGCAGGGGAGATGAGGAGGGAATGTCGCCCTCTATGTCAGTGACCATCTGGAGTGCATGGAGCTCTGCCTGGGGCTGGATGAGTTGCTGACAGACAACTTATGGTTTGTCATAATCATCACTGTTTCCAGCAAAAATCCAAAACATAGTCCCATACTAATCGAAAGAGTAAAAGTGAGGAAACTCATGGTTTGTCATAAAGACAGTTTAGTAGGTAAAGCAAAAGCCGTGCGTGCAAGCAAAGCAAAACAAGGCATTCATTCCTTCCTTCCCATGGGCAAGCAGGTGCTCAGCCATCCCCAGGAAAGCAGGGCTCCATCACACGTAACGGTTACTTGGGAAGAAAAACACCATCACTCTGAACATCATCATCATCATCATCATCCCTTCCTTATTCTTCCCCCAGCTTTATATACTGAGCATGACATCACATGGTATGGAATATCCCGTTGGTCAGTTTGGGTCAGCTGTCCTGGCTGTGTCCCCCTCCCAGCTTCTTGTGCACCTGGCAGAGCACGGGGAGCTGAAAAAGTCCTTGACCAGTGTAAGTACTACTTAGCAACAACTAAAACATCTCCACATTATCACCACTGTTTCCAGCACAAATCCAAAACATAGCCCTATATTAGCTACTACGAAGAAAATTAACTCTATCCCAGCTGAAACCAGGACACCACCTGACCAGGAAGACTTAGCAGATGATGCCCTCTATAGATAGATAGGAATAGCCTCATGTTCACAAGCCTTGGTCCTCATTGGGGACTTCAACCACCCCGATATCTGTTGGAGGGACAACACAGCAGGACGCAAGCAATCTGGAATGCATTGATGATAACTTCCTTCTCCAAGTGATAGAGGAGCCAACAAGGAGAGGTGCTATGCTGGACCTTGTGTTCTCACCAACAAGGAGAGGCTGGTGGTGAATATGAAGCTCAAATGCAGCCTTGGCTGCAGTGACCATGAAATGGTAGAGTTCAAGAACCTTGGACACACCTTCCACAAGGGCTTATTGAGTCCTCTATCATATTCTCTCAAATACTGAAGAAAGATTTGGAAGATATAGAGTTACCTGGGAGTTCAGTCTTAGTACAATATGTAGACAATTTATTAGCCAGTAAAAACATCAGCCCATCAATCCAGCCTGTCCAGGTCCCTCTGCAGAGCCTTCCTGCCCTCGAGCAGATCGACACTCCTGCCCAACTCAGTGTCATCACAAACATACTGAGAGTGCACTCAATCCCCTCATCCAGATCACCAATAACAATATTAAACAAGACTGACCCCAAAACTGAGCTTCCTCGTGTCTGTGTGCAGGAGCGTGGGTGCAAGCAAGCAAGCACCTGTGCAGGGCTCCCCAAAGCATACCTCCCCAAAACGGCACTGGGCCCGCTGCCCTGAGGGGTTAGCCCCAGCAGGTCCCTTGCTGTCCGGGGAAGAGACCTCTTTTATTCGGGCAAGACTGACATTAGAGCCAAGACACAATTTTATTAACCCTCAGTGTTGAGACTAGGCCAAAGAGCAAGCCCGAGGGCGGCAGCTAGATGGCACTTCAGGATGAGAATAGAGAGGAGCACATCGCATAGCAGATGTATCCAAGAGATGAGACCAAAGAGACTCGTGTTTATGAATTGCCGCTGGTATTTATTGCAACATTATTTAAAAAAAAATAATCAAGGACTTAACTTGTTAAAAGCTTTTTTTTTTTTCCATTTCAGGCTGCGCTTGTAACTAGAACTGCTTGGGAAATTTGGCAAAGCAGCGGTTTGATAAACCTGAAATATTTCTTGAAAGTGATACCCTGTTACAGCAAAAGGCTCATCAAGAAAAGTTGGACAGAGTGGGAAGAAAGAGAAACATCTACCTGAGTAGCCAGTAGTCTGGTGTCCTGGCATGAAAGAGTCTGGGTTCAACTCTGTGTTTCAAAACAAGCAGAGCAAGAACTTACTGCCTGTGTAAATGCTCTGAGCAGGAGGCTATTTTTGGATCTCTTGTTGAGCACTAAAAAACCCCAAAGCTTTGAAGCTAGGATTTCACCCAGATGGGAAGAAGAAAATATTTGAACTGTCACAAATATTTACATGGCTGGAAACTGCAAAGCTCTAGTTTTGACTACAACTCTCCATTTACCTGCCTTAAAAAGTGCCTTTTACTTTGCTTTCAAGGAGAAGCTTTCTGCAAAGTCTCCAAGTAACTTCTAAGCCCCAATCTCAAAGCGGGGAAAGCTGCTGGGATCCGGGCAAATATTATTTCTTCTTTTTATGCTCAAAGTTCCCATAAAAAAAATAAAGAGTTAGGAGCCCGTTCTCACAAGACACACACTAACTTTCAGTTGCAAATGCTTACTTTGAGATACTCGAGATGCATTTTCACCAATTAGCACTTCCATCATTGTCCATGGGATTAGAAGCCCCTCTGCACCTCAGTACACACAACCATCTCAGAACAGTGGTAATGTGAAGAAGGATCAGCACTGTCGAAATATATGCATAACAGCATTTCCAAGTCAAGCATTACTAGAGAAAAATAAACAGACGAGAAAAAGTGCCCCCTCTGGGGTCACATGACTTTGAGGAAACAGTAAATATGTAAAAAGAGATCTCAGCGATGACTTCCAACACTTCCTTAGTGTTTCAATTCTCCTTCCTATGGAACAAGAACTGTAATATTTTCAAAAGGGCTAAGTTTCCAGATGCAATAAATTAAAACTAGCAAAAGCTGACATCCTCAAACACTTCCATAGCCTTCCCCACCGTACTGTGGGGATCTCTTCTCACAGACCACATGAATACACCTTTCCTCCTTGGTCCTTTCTGCCCTCCCCTCTGCACCTGCCTCTGTGTACCTCTGGTGGAAGAAATCAGCCTTTCAATGGAAAGCACCTTCACATGCTGCTTCTTTGCAGCAGCAGAGCACAGAAGCAACAAGACAGTCAGAGAAAGCTTGAAGAGAGGTGTGAAACAGAAATAGTTGACACATGGTGGGAATTATCACATGGTCATTGTGTTCATCAATCGAATCCAAAACAAACAGGGCACTTTTTCTGTTTCCCCGACATGTGGAACTGTTTACAACCAGCTGCTGAGGGCTTGCAGTGGTGGAAGTGTAGAGGTAGGAGCTTCTGCGGATGGTGTTGGAAAACGATATGCATGTTTTCATCTTTGTTGGGAAACAACAACTGCTCTCAGGGGCAGCCTAGCACATATCTGGTGCTGAGATTGGGGCTGAGGCAGCTGGGCATGTGCCTTTGTTGAGATAGAATCATAGAATCATAAAGGTTGGAAAAGACCTCTAGGATCAAGTCCAACCGTCAACCCAACACTACCACGTCTTGTAAACTATGCCCTGAAGCGCCACATCTACATGTCTTTTAAATACCTCCAGGGATGGCAAGTCTACCACCTCTCTGGGCAGTCTGTTCCAATGTCTGACCACTCGTTCAGTAAACAAATTTGTCCTAACATCCAATCTAGATTTACCTTGTTCCCCCAGTGCACGTGCTGCTTTGGATATCTAGCTTGCATGAGCTGACTAGAAACAAACTTTTGGATCCTAAGCAGAAAATTTAGGCACATAAGTCCAAAATCATGTTCCTGAAAACTCCTGTGTAGGAGGCAGCTGCCTCCTAATCCTACTGAAATCTCAACTCCATAGGATTTTACCTTCAGCTCCCCTGGTGCCATCCCTCTTAGCGCCTCTGCCCATACCACCCAGCCCTGGAGATTGTGCTGTGCATGCCCAGGAAGACCTCACTCTCCCAGCAGTGTTGAAAGCAAAGATCAGGCTGTGTTCAGACCTGAACAGTTCCTCTGCTTTGTGCTTTGGAAGGTCCTGCTGGTAGCATTCTCCCGGAAAGAACTCATCATAAAGGCAGCAAAGGTTTCTACCATCTCCTGAGGTAGGAACCTGCTGAAAGCAGTAGTGCCCATCTTAAGCCAGTGGCATGGTGGCCATAGCACACTCCCAGGACATGTGAGACCCACTTTTATATTTCCTTCCCTTGAGATTTTTCAAAGCCGCATCCTAACCAGGAGGCCAGAGGATATTCTATGGCAAAGATGGTCCCACCCTTCCTGCTGCAGGTTTTCTGCTGAGCAGCCAGCGATGTGTCGGCTTCACACCTCTCCTCTGGATGTGTTCTTGGGGCTGGAAGGGGTCTATGGTATACGTTGGGGGTGACCTGCTGGAGAGCGGCTCTGCTGAGAGGCCCTGGGGGTGCTGGGGGGCAGCCAGGTGACCCTGAGCCAGCACCGGGCCCTTGGGGCCAAGGGGGCCAGCGGTGCCCTGGGGGGCATGGAAAGGAGCGTGGCCAGCAGGGCGAGGGAGGTTCTCCTCCCCCTCTGCTCTGCCCCAGTGAGGCCACACCTGCAGGGCTGCGGCCAGGTCTGGGCCCCCCAGTCCAAGAAGGGCAGGGAACTGCTGGAACAAGGCCAGCGCAGAGCTGCCAAGGGGATCAGGGGCTGGAGCATCTCCCTGGTGAGGAAAGGCTGAGAGACCTGGGCTTGTTCAGCCTGGAGAAGAGAAGCCTGAGGGGGGATCTCATCGATGCCTATAAATAGCTGAAGGGTGGGTGTCAGGGCGATGGGGCCAGGCTCTTTTCAGTGGTGCCCAACGCCAGGCCAAGGGGCCACGGGCACAAGCTGGAACACGGGAAGTTCCCCCTGAACATGAGGACAAACCCCTTTGCTGTGCGGGTGCCAGAGCAGGGGCACAGGCTGCCCAGAGAGGCTGTGGGGTCCCTTCCCTGGACACATTCACCCCCCACCTGGACGCGGCCCTGTGCCCCTGCTCTGGGTGTGCCTGCTCCAGCAGGGGGTGGGACGGGATGAGCTCCAGAGGGCCCTTCCAACCCCCGGCATTCTGGGATTCTGTAAAGTCCTTTTGTGGATTTAGCTGTGAATAAACAAGCGGCCTTATCGGTCCTACTGGAATTGCCAAGCCAAATGTCATCCTAAGTGACAATCAGTCAATGCCTTTGGTAGCCATTGACTCTCCTGGCCAGAGGGAGAGGTGAGCTCCGAGACTCATGGCCAGGGCTATGATTTCTCAGCAGGACAGGAGCCAAAGGCATGGCTGCTCAGTGCCAAAAAGAGAGCTCACTTCCAGCCGTAGGACTCCCCTGCTTACCTTCCAGCAGCTCTGCTAGAGTTCAACCACTGCCACAGAAGATATGACAGAGGAAACTTTTGCCTGCCCTCAGCCAGCCAGTTCAAAGGCCAAGGCATTTCTTTTAGCCCCTACTCTGTTGCAGTTCGAGTGCCTGACTGTCAGCTCAGGCACATGTCTGCCTCTGCTGCCCTGCTTGGGAACAGTAATTTTTAACAGAGGGGCAGATGGAGCAACAGGATGGTCTCTGTTGAAATTCACATGACAGATAGAGCCATTGCGTCTGGCTGGCCAAGCTTAACTCTGTCTTGCTAAAACGTACCACTTGTCCACTGTGCTATAGGAAGGGGTTTTGACCTGTTCATTGCACAGGAACAGAAGCCAATTCCTCAAACTGTAGTAGATTTTTTTGGCATTTATCTTAAAGAGCCAGTTTCTGCAGCCCAAGGGTTATGCGGGGATATTAACTGTCATTCACAAAATTACCTACAAATGGGTTGCTCGTCCTAATGGTTAAGCAGAACATCTTGAAGACAAAGACATTTTAAATTGAAACCAGCTTGAATGCTGGAAACACAGAAGCTTTCCAGCCTTCAGACAGCTGCCTGCACCTTCTTTCCCTGAACTCCGCTCTCTTGACCAGCCTACGGACTCCTGCACTCCTCTTCCCAGATGTGTGGTTCCTCCAGAGGCAGAGCTCGCTCCTGTTGTTTGCCTTTTCCTCCCACAGTCAGCAAAACAGCAGTAGGCGAGTTCTCCAGCTAAGCGACCCTCCACAACTGTGTCCTAAAATCTACTGACCCAGGCAGTGAGTCCCAGGAGCAAGACCTGTGGGCTTGGAAAAGGAGGAAATGCATCTCCAGAAGATGAACTGACCATCGTCAGCAGGATGAGCCACTATAGGAGTTTTGCTCTGCATCAGTAATACTGTCTTGGTCACTTGAAGAGCTTTATTATGTCCTATATTCCTCCCTGTGATTTTTAAGAAGAGGTGCTTCCACAGGGAGTAAAAGTTCCTTACTTAAGCATATATATATATTTAGATACAGATATTAAAAATACAGGGTTTTTTAATATATATGTATGGGTATATGTAGGTAGGTATGTGTACATATAAAAATCATCATGTCATAAGTGTATTACCTAAAACATGTTAACAACTGCAATGCTTTTGATTCCCTGTGAGTCCTTCTAAAACACAGGCAATTCTTTTGTTCTGTAGCTAACCTAAGAAGAGGTTAGCTACACACACTATTTGTTTCTGTCGTGTATGTGCTGTACCTAGTGCAGGGGTGAGGAAACAGCCAAGGGAGCTCAGCGTCATGACAGCTGATTATCTGTCCTTACCGTCACCACTGCTGAAGCGTGACGCAGCACTCCACGCTGCTGGTGACCAACTAGCCAGTAGCGCGGTCAAAACAAAAAAAAACCCCACAGCAATTGGTGAGATTGTCTTAATACTTAACATTTTTTGGCATAGCGTCCCAAAGCAACAGGTTCATCCACCCCCTGCATGCCCAGCTAGGAGAGACTCACTGGTAAAAGAAATTTCCTCTGTGATTAAATAACCCTGTAGCTGAAGTTTGTGTTTATTCAAGCGTATTTCTTGCCAGCAAACCATTTACGCAGGTTGTACAGGTCTATGACTGCTCGTTCACGGCTTTGATTGCCAGAAATGGACCAGCCAATCGCCTTGATGAGTAAGGCAGTAAATAAAGACATCGTCTAAGTGCCTGATCATGAACACTATTTGGGATAAATGAAATCCTGGGCTTAATGTTTGCTCTAACCTGTCTAGCTCATAACCAAGAAGTACTGCTTTAAATGTGCTTTTGGTTAATGAAACAAAAAAATATCCCTGGAAACAGGGATATTGCCTTGATAAACTTTTTTTACTGTGAGGATGGTTGAACCCTGGAATAGGTGGCCCAGAAAGGTTGTGGCGTCTCCATCCTTGGAAGTCGTAAAAAAAACCATCTGGACAATATCCTGGGCAACCAGCGCTGGCAGACCCTGCTTTGAGCTGCAGGGGGGTTGCTCTAGATGATCTCCACTGGCCCCTTCTAACCTCAACGCTCTTTGATTTGTGACTCCTGTCGATACTTCTAAAGCTGAGTGTGCCCTGTGCTATGAAACACAGCCTCAAATTCCATCCACTTGTCGCATTACATCTCCTAACCAAATGGATCAAAAAGAAGTCTTCTCCTCTCTGTTATTATCTGCTCCATCTTTCTGTGGCTGCCTTGTTCAAGAGCACCTCTGGACCAGCTGATAAACCACAGTCAAACCTGCTCTTCTCTTCCAGGGGCTTCGGCACCTCTACCTCCCCGCTGGCAGACACAGCATGAAGGAACCAGGCGCAGGAATCGTCCTTGCAGGCAGGAGCGCTCTTTGTCACCCCTGTAGCCCTCTCTGTTCTAAACCAAGGCAGAGATCTGCTCAGAGCCTGGGAAATGAGCTTGGATGATGCCTGTTAACACAACCTGTGCAAAAGTTTCAGCCAGCAGACAGGGTTTTGCTCATGGCATGGCAAGAAGCTACAGCCTGAACATCTACTCTCTTCCAAACCTCATGTCCGTAGCAACCCTTCCAGCATCTTGATTTATCATCCCAATGCATGGTTTCCATGTTCATTGCTTCCCAGTCTGTCGGAGATTTTCCCCCACATTTCTGCTCGCTCCTGTTCAGACAATTGCAGCATCTTCCTCTCCACAAGACACAGGCTTCCCCACTTTGATCCCAAATGTCACCTCTGAGGTCATCCATCCCTCCTGGCTCGCTCCTTTCCTTCCTCTTCTCATCACCCAGCTACCTCCCCCTTCGCTATTGCAAAAATTCTGACACAAGCCCCCTCTTTCAGCGCTTTCCCAATCTGCCCACGCGTACTAATCCTCTCTAGCTGAGCCACCCTCCCCCTCTCCAACCTCGCCTCTCCGCTCTGGATGGTCTTTTCCAGCATGCATGGCCCAGTCACATGCCGGTGCTCAGAAGATCATATGATGGGCAGGCACAGCCAGGCAAGGCTGCGGCAGGCATCCGCTGAATGCGGGGCCCTGTAGCACACCTCCAGCTCCCACCCCATCCCGCAGCCATCAGTCACCCCGTGACTCAGTCAGGTTCTGGACCTGCAGTGTGCGGGGAGGTGACACCGATGGCATGTGCACAGCACAGGAGGTAGAGGCCATGGAATTGCATTGCAAATGCAAGGAAGGAGCATTATGCACCGGGATGTGGTTAGCAGGACCAGTCCTGCACCCATACCCCAGACTGGGCAGGTCTGCTGCCACTGCTCCCATCCTGCCTGCCCGGCAGGTCTCTGCTCACACCTCCCACATAGTGCTCTGCCTAGGAAATATCACCCTTGCTCTGTGAAGTATATCATAGAATCACAGAACAGAATCACAGAAAGGTTTGGGTTGGAAGGGACGTTTCAAGGACATCTAGTCCAACCCCCCTGCAGTGAGCAGGGACATCTTCAACTCGATCAGGTCGCTAAGAGCCCCGTCCAGCCTGGCCTTGAGTGTGTCCAGGGATGGGGCATCGACCACCTCTCGGGGCAACCTGGGACAGGGTTTCACCACCCTCAGCATAAAAAATTCCTTCCTTCTATCTAGTCTGAATCTATCTTCTTTTAGCTTAAAACCATTACCTCTTGTCCTAGCTGTGCCAAAATCAACACACTATCGCTACAGGCCCTGCTAAAAAGTCTGTCCCCATCTTTTAAGCCCCCTTTCAGCACTGAAAGGCCACCATAAGGTCCCCCCAGAGCCTTCCCTTCCCCAGGCTGAACAACCCCAGCTCTCCCAGCTTCTCCTCACAGCAGAGGGGGTCCAGCCCTCGGAGCATTTCTGTGCCCCCTCTGGCCCCGCTCCAACAGCCCCGTGTCTGTCCCGTGCTGAGGAGCCCCGAGCTGGAGGCGGCGCTGCAGGGGGGTCTCACAGAGCGGGGCAGAGGGGCAGGACCCCCTCCCTCGCCCTGCTGCCCGCGCTGCTGGGGATGCCGCCCAGGATAAAACTGACCTGTACAGAAAAGCCCTCTTTGTTTTCATGTGCCCTGACCTTAGTCTGTCCGCCTGTCTGTCCTTGGACTGGGAGTTCCTGGGATCAATATCGTCAATGTCTGTACATCACAGGCAGGAACACGAGTACGAAGTACTAAGAAATGCCCCAAGCTTTTCTTAATTACAGACCCACTGACTCTTCCTAATAAGATCCACACACCCAACAAACACAATTAATGGGAGAAGTTAGGCAGTTAGGAATAAGTGGCCAGAGGGTGAAGCACAGCCTGGTGGGGGACCAGCATCCTCAGGGACAGCTCATTCTTTCCCATCTTCCTATTGCAGATTCTGTAACCATATGTGATAGATGACCTTTTCATTGAGACACCGAGGAATGAATCTGGAATCAGGGATGCGATAACTGATGGGTTCTCAAAGTAAAATGTGCAAGCTGGTGAAAAATGAAATTAATAATATTGTTGGTATAAGTAAAGCCAACATCTGAGGAGAGCAGGAGGCTCCATGTATCTCCAAGAACAGCTCAAGGCTTTCCCCTGTCTCAGGCGGATCCCAGCGCTACACCCTGCTCAGATTTGAGAAGGCAAACAGTTCGAAGGAGAGGGTAAATAAAAACCAGGGTGCTGGAGAACAAAGGATACCAACCTCGATGACACACAACTCCATCTTGTGCTGGTTATTTCTGCGCCCCAAACTGTTTGTCACACTTCTTCCTGAAAAACAGAAGAGAGTAAAATCTGTATTTGTGACTTAAAATACCATTCCCCTTTAACGTGAACCACAGTAAAATACTGCCAAAGGATCTCTTAAACACCAGCCAAATCATTGAGCAGGACCACAAAGAGAGGATGAACGTGCACAAGCTGTCTGACCCAGCACAGCCCAGGAAGAAAGAATTAGCTGGGATTTGCAGCTGTAAAGCTTTGGTGCAAATTAGCAGTCCTGGTGAGAACCACCACTATGTGTTTTCATAGGGCTTTGCTAAAGCAACAAATTAATTGGTATTAATAAATAACTCATTTTCTTTCCTGTAGGCACTGGGAAGTCAAGTGGCATGCTCAGAGTTTCCTCGGTTCGGTGTCCTTCCAGATTTACAGGGTCAGTTTTAAAAGCCTGAGTGCCACTGAGAGAAATTTAAAGTAGATTTAGGACGCTCTGGATGTCTGTCTTGGGGTTTAGTCTGGGAAGTTTTCGGAGAAGGAGAAACCATCAGCTTTCTAATTATTCTGCCAAAATGCCAACTTGCAAGATTTTTTTAGCTGCCAAGTACCAGAAACGAGCCCAAAGACAGCGCCATGTCCCGGTCTGACAGACCCCTCTAAGCAGGCAGGAGAGCCACTGCCTGCTCTGCCAGTTCTTACGGTCTCCTCTCAAGCTGCAGTCCCAGCTGAGTACCTTTCACTGGTGGTGCTACCACATCCACTCCAGACTTGGGCCAAATATTCCTGTGGATCTGAACAAGAAAAAGCATGTGGATAAGGATATGCACTCAAAAGGCATCCCTAAACCAAACAACCATCCCCCAAATTCCTCTCTGGACTCTCTAGCAGCTCCAGGCTCCACTTACAAAAAAGGCAGGGGATCAGTGTTGGTAATTTATTCTTTTTAACCTTTTCCCTTTGCTGGATGCTGGAGAACTAAGGCAGAAGCGCCGCTGAGGGCTCACCATCCACCGTCTGAAGGGTCAAGTGATCACAAACTTCTGAGACATTTCTCCAATCCCTCACCAAAATAGGCCCTCAGAAAGGAGCAGAAGCAAACATCCCCCTGGCCACCCACAACACCTCTGCACTGCCAGTGGGCTTGGCTCCAAGGCCATGTTCAAGCCCAAACTTGCTCAGCATTCATACAGCTTGGATGGAAAAGTGTCGGCTTTGGGTAAAGGCATAAGAAAAGAGAAAATATAAGTCATTCTTCGGCATAGACCTAAAGACATCCTTGTCTGCAGAGTGGATGGAGCAGGCCCATCACCCGCCACTGGGTCTTCTGTCCGACACAAAGCAGCCAAGCAGTCTGGATCCATCTCACGTACCACAGGACGTGCTGGGAATGATAAGCTGCTGAATTACACTTGTATGCTTAGACACACAGGGAATAGGCATCAGAACACACTGAGTTCTCACCGCCTTTCAGTCTGTGCCCCTGCACAGCTCTGCTGTGGCTGGAGGTGGCATAAGACCACCTGAGGGTCTCTGCAAGAACAACACACTCAATCAGAGCAACGTGGGGACTAATGCAAGGCATAGGCAGGGGTGAAAAGAGATTAAAAACATCATTAAAAAAAATATCACTTTGTGTCACTCAGGCACGTCTGGGAAAAGGGCATTACAACGCTTGGCCAAGAAGAAGTTTGTCCTTGGTGAAAGGTGGTCCAGCAGCAGGACTGGGGACCTGCCACGGGGAGGGGGCGGCCGGCGGGGATCAAAGCCTTCTGCAAACCTCCCTGCGGATGACGATGCCCGGAGGCAGGTACAAACTGTAACGTTCCTCCCTGTGTGACAACGTTCACAGGAATTAGCATTTCGCAGGAATGTGGGGATTTATTCTTCAAGGCCCGCCGTATCTGTGAGCGCTACAGCCCAAACACTGCACCAACAGAGCATGTGCTTGATAAGAACCCAGCAACAGATGCCAGCGGATTTAATGTGGGACAGGAGGCCCACTGCAGGTTTGCAGTCTGCTGGCAGGGTCAGCTGTAAATATTCCCTCACAATCAAAGGCATTCATCTAAGGATTACATGCTGGGGGCTTTGTGGTAAAGTAAATTTGCAACTAACAGGACCATTAATAGTCAGACAGTTTAGTTGGCTCGCTGGCTGCCATTTATTTTCCCCCCCGGTCATTTTTACTACATCTAAATACCATGGGGATATGGGACTTGAATGATGTGGCCTAAGAAATCAGCTTAGAAGAAGTAGGAGAGGGGGTTACCTCCAACAAAGAGAGCTCAACGGGGATCGAACGGGGATATCAATAGTGGGTAATGCCCCTGAAGCATGTGAGCTGATTTCATAACCTGATGGAGATTAGCCTCTTCGGTAAGCAAGCAAACCTACGGAGGGATATGAAGTGTTGGTCCTATAGAGCATGTTCACAGGGGGGCTGTGTTTGAAAAGCTGAGGAGGGGAGGAGACACTTTGTCGGGTAAGGAATGGCTGTGAAAGACACACATGAAAAATAAATGATTTTTAAATTATTTTTAAAACCAGGCTCCTACCTCCTTTCATCCTAAATAGATTACATTTAGACTATTTCAGTAAATTTATTTTAAGCATTATGTGGTATTTAAAAGACACTGAGCCACATAAGTGAATTTTCAATTCTTCCATTCTTCTTTCAATTCTTATCTCGTAAAGATTACAAAATACACAAAAATGAAACACAACAGAAATCACGCCTAAGTTTTCCACATCTGCTCATTGCTCAAAACTTGCTTCTGTTCCATAACAGGCCGCCAGTTTGTGTTGCTGTCTTCTAATCTGCATTGCAAGCTACCCGTGTGCCTGACTCTATAGAAAACAAAGGATTGCAAAAGGTTAATACAGGGGTATTACAGGCAGGCAACTATGCCATTGACTTTACCAATCCTATTGCGTCCAAGCTTCATCCATAGTCCAGTATTGTATTCAGGCAAATAATCACACACAAAAAACATTAACCAACTGTTTGGGCACAAACAGTTTCAATTTTTCATAGTTTCATTAATTCAATTTTCTGACAGAATGTGGCTTCCCCCCCCCCCCCTTTCCCTAGCAGATCATTAGAATACTCTTTATAAAGGCTCTTTCACTTAAAGCTTTGAAAGAAGATACTAAATTCACTGGGAAAAGAGATGGCACTTCAGGTACTCATGAAAGAAGCAACAAAATAAGCGTAGGAGTATGCCAAGGGGGCTGTTAAGAGAATGGTTCAAGAGGAGTGAAGGGGGTGGAAGTGCAGGAAGAGACAAGAACAGATGTAGGCTGGAACCTTAAAAGCCTGCACTAAGAAATGCAAACTCGACATACAAGAAGCAAAAAATCAGTCGGGGATATATCAGAGGAGCTACAGAGGAAGGCAGGAGTGGTGGAAATTTGGACGGACTTTACAAATCAATCAAGTAACCAGAAGAGGAAAAAGGCTACTCTGCCTGTGGCAGCACTCAGGCAGAAAGATTCTCAAGCGTGACTAGAGAGATTAGAACCAAGAAGAATTAAACCATCAGGTAAGTAGAGAACTGCTCTGCAGTCACAAGCGAAAATACAAACCACATACTGAAAACTGCTTCGGAAAAAACATTTTAGGAGCAATTTTCTCTAGCAGTTGAAAAGAAGGAGAAGAATGTACCTGTTGGGACTCAAATAAAAACATTATATGGAAAAATTTAATTTTCTTCTTCTCTGTTTAAATAAACTGCAAACCAAACAACTGTTTTCTGACAATTTACATTACAGGCATAACCCAAACATCGCAGTGGTCTACCCTTGAGCGTGTAAACTGGAAACCAGAAAGGAGACGCGTGTTGCAGCAGCACACTGAGCTGTGTGCAACCTCATCTTACGCAGCAGCACCGATGTGTTTAGGCTATGCCGCACCAAGTTACAGAGACATGCTCTTTTACTGCCTCCGTGAGGAGATACACACACACTGTCACAGACCGTAAAATATTTTCTGGCAGACCGCTTGTGGCCTGAATTTTAACATCCCCTAGGGATGCTGCCAGTGAATGGATTTCACAAAAGAGCAAAATAAATAGTAACAGTTTTAACAGCAAGTGACTTGCAAAGTGTTATTTAGTTTATCAGGAATAAGATGATCACATATACCATAGCTGTTAGCAATACATTGTAGTTTATTCTTATTATATGGAATAGAAAAGCCTTTAGGAAGAATTTGTATATGTAATACACACACCAATAAAACATCTCATATGGGGAAGGAGCAACCACCAACCAAAACCCAGTATACAGTATAACGCAAGAAACCTTTTTCTTAACCAAAAATGGCATCAAGTCTTTCATATTCTTTGGGCGGTATCTCTCTATAGCAAACTGTCCACCCACAAAAGGTCACAACCTAGTCTAGTCATGCTATTCAGGAAAAACATTTGTCAACATGTTGGGAAAAGCATACACTATGTTACAAAAATTCCTAGCTAGGCTGCTCCTTTTTATCACAGAGTCCTTGAGACTGGGAGGGACCTCCTGAGACCACCCAGTCCAGCCTTCTGCTCAAGGAGAGCCACAGAGCAGGTCACCATATCCACCGAGTGATCACAGAGAATAAAATACGCACATAGAAGGTTTTCTTACAACACTTTAACTAGCTTGAAGCATTATCAAATGGGGCACTTTTCTTTTTTTTAAAAAAAAGCACCAACAAAAGCAAAGAAAATTGACTAAGAGCTATTTTTACAATGTGCTGTCCTGCAGGGAAGGATACCCCTGCAGTGCCTGCAGACATAGCTGCCTCAGATTCTAACACATTTTCAGATGGACCGCCTATGATTACAATCCAAGCAGGCCCAAAGACAGCTTTTCTATACTGAGCAAGCACACTTGTATGGCTTGTTGAAAAAGAAATGGGCTACAAGCGTGTTTGTACAAGAGTTCACACAGAAGGCAACACTTCCTAAGGTCTGATGTATACTTTATAGAAAATGAGACTCACTTGCCACCCCAGATGCAATCCCATAAAGCAGTCCTCCTCCATCCGATGGCTGCTGAAAGACATGGGTCCCTGGAAGAGGGCTTCTTTCTTGTCTAATGAAATTATATAGTAAAGTTTTCACAAGTCTGCTGGTATATGGGAGACTGAAAAGAAAAAGAAAACAGGTTTAGTTGACTCACAACTTGCAAAATTTGGCACAACAAAGCCCAGGCAGGGTGCAAAGGCTGGTGTTTGGCATTAAACACAGACAGTAACTCCCCCAGTCTTGAACAGGCTGGAAAGGGAAAGAACGCCACGGTCTTGCCCATGCAAAGCAGCACTGACTTCAGCAGGGCTCTGCAGGGGCACCTTCAACAGCAGGATCATGGAAACTATTTTTTGTTTTCTTTTTTCAATACTACTTTTAAATCAATCATTTAACTCATGGAATTGTTGTGCTCTTTTACCTCAAGATACAACTGGAAAAATGTTGATGCAAGGGCAAGAAACATTGTATTTGTTTAGTTTTCACTCCATGCTTCCATTACACAGGACAGGTAACAATACTATTTCTCCACCCTCCCAATATTTTTGCCTGTGTGTGTAGCTGGGGCCAATTTGCAAAGACCAGTGAAACACCTGACCTCAAATTGATGATTTTGACAAATGCATGTAAAGTTTGCTGGATTTAAATAAAAGGCTACAATATTTCCAAAACAGAGAAGGATTTCCACAGAAGCAAACAGTTAGTTCCCACGCCCGTATGATTTAGAGGTGAACAAACAGGGGCTGTGTTACAATCAACTCCAGTCCCCTCTAACCAGTACCCCTCCAACTCTTCCCCTTGCCCTGGCTTCCCAGCCACCAAATTCCCACCCCTCTCTCCAGACACCAGGTACTTGCTATTCCTAACTCGGATATCTTAGACCACATATTGCCTTCTCTCCCAAACATTCCCCGTTTTCCCCCAAACCCTCATTTCCTTCAGTCCAGAGACTGAAGTACCACCAAACCCCACAAACCTCTACCCTGCTGCAGTTTCAGGCTGAAGCCTGCCCTGTGCTCCCTCTGCCCGCAGCCAAGCTGAGCCTCCCTCCGTTCCCTGCACGCTGCCCCAGAGCAGTACCCCTCTCTCACATCTAGTAGAAATTTCAGAAAACCAGACAACTGATACACTTCCCCATAATCTGACTGTGTGGAATTTAAAGAGGATGAATGGTAGCCTGACCAAAATGCTTAACAGCCACCATGACAAGCCATTCAAACAAAACAACCAACTCACCAGAACAAGTGGTATTACTCGTACAGAGTTTCCCACCTGCTAAGTGGTTCCACTATTGCAGCTTAAAACTTAATGTAGCACATACGTGCAATCTTTCAAGGGGCTGCTATTTACTTGTATCACAAGAAGGCTCATTAGCACTTCTGAGGTACACTTGTTCTCTAGACTCCAATGTTACAGGAAAATACCCCTAGCTGAATCCAAAAAACCATCCTGAAAAGTAGAAGCTGTTTTAAGTTAATAAAATTACCCTCAAAAAAAGAAAACAGTTTCCAAAATAGTTTTGCTGAAGTCAGGGCTGTGAGATTTAAACCGAAAACCTTCTAACAGCCTTTACAGATGTTTGGGTTTGTGTTCTGTTTTCTTTTGAGCAGAACAAGTCTTCCATAAAAACTTATTTTGCTGCCTTTGGTTTCAAGTACCAACAGTCTACACAAGCGATGAGAAGCATTTGCTCTGCCGTGAGTTACCACCCCAGGACATGACATACCATCGACCGTGCATCAGGTATTTGTGAATGATGCTCTCTCGTAGAATTTCTTTGTGGAATAATTGGCAGGAGAGGAAGACAATGAGAGTTGTCACAGCTTCCAAGGAAATGCTGTACGTAATATCTCTGCAGGAAAAAAGGAGCATTTATAAAGATGAATCTACTGGGTTTGTTTACAAACTGACTTCCAAGAACACTTGGTAGCTCCACCCGAGGTTATACACTGCCTAGCACAGCAGGTTTCAACTAGGAACACGTAAATGACAAATTCAAAAAACCCAGATTCACTTCATACCATCAATAGGTTGTTTTTCTTAGGCATAACCATCTTTTTTTTTTTAATTGCCAAAAGACAGGCAATGTAAAAACACTGAAGTATTGCCCAGAACATTCCAGCCACTATTTTCAGACTACACATCACTCTAAAAATAATAAATGTATCTCAAAAGCGCGTCCCTTCTCTTGTTAAATAAAATTGTCATGAAACCATCATGCTAAGTCATGGATATGTCCAGCTAGCCAAACACAGCTCTACCTCCCAGGAAAAGTGGATCCCTAAAAAAAAGAATAACACACAAATGCTAGTTTAAATGTAAGGAATGCTCAGGGTATCAAGATACTACATACAGTTGTTCAGTTCTCAGTGGTATTTCTGGAATAAGAGTGAAGTCTAAAGTTTCAAAATATTACACCCAATCCCAAAGCATGTGCTTTAATGTTTAAATACTGACACCAGATAGTTTAGCCAAGCTCATTAAGGTAAGGTTAATTAGGAAAGGCTATGCAGCAGAATGGATGAGAGAGACACCCACTATTTGGCATATCTTGTGCTTTCTCCCACCTCTGCCTTGTTACACATTTTTAAACAGGGAAGAAAAATGGCATTTGCCTCCTTAATCGGCACTAAATTGCAGACTACAAGAAACATTTTAAAAATAAACGAACTAACTTGAACATGAGCCAGTATCGTTCTTGCTTTCAACCAAAGACAATTTTCACCTCCTCTAAAAGTAAGGAGATACTTCATTCAGTGCAAGAGTACCATCCTGCATCCATTAGAAAGATTGTGTTAGGTACTTTTAGTGTTTCCCCAACTGTTACTATTTAACTTTTCCAGTATGCTTCACAAGCCAATACCATTAAGTTACAAGTGGCATCAATTACCAAGGTTTTGTGACCTGGAGTGTACTGGAAATTCAAAATCTATTTATACTTCTCAAATTCAAAAGATTTTATAGTATCTGTATTTCAAATAAAAAATAAAAAGATCAGCATCAATGCATGTTTAAGCAGCGATGCTACGTTTTGTTTTGTTACACCGCCACCTTCCAAAAAATCTTATTCTTAGCAGTTGAAACAAGTATAAAGAGAAAACCAAGTGCTCTTTCAAATAAGGACAACTTGAAAGCTACAGTGCAATCACCATCGAAACAAAATAAGTTACCACAGAAGAGACTGGCTGGAGTAAAATTCTTCATTAGTCTCAGGATCAGAACTGGTGCAGTCCTTACCAAAACGAAGAGGATTTCATTTAGAAGAAATCAGTCTGATTTTTACCACACTCGATTACTTCAGTACACTCAATTGTGCTGCTACAATTGCTGTAAATACCATGCATTGCTGTAAAACATGAGGAAGACGAGCTTCATGTATCACAGTGTACAGACAGCTTAAGTTAAGCTCTTCTGCAGCGGCTCTAGGCCAGAGTTTCTGAGCAAAGAGCATGCTAGTTATTTGCTCAAAGTCAAGAGCAAACTGGAATCACGATTTCCTGGACTGGAGTCCACACAACCACACTACCTCTGATACAAAAACATTTTTGCAAGTGAAGGTGATGCAAACTCCTTGGGGGTTTGGGGTTTTTTTGTTTTGTTTTTCTCTCACATGATTTAAGTATTTGAATCCATAAGATTTTAAGTTACAGGTCAGGAAGAGACGTACTGCTTAAACAACATTCTTCCTTAAAATCATCAAGTGCCTTTTAATTACATCTAGTTTTTGTGAGTTACCGGACTTTTTGCCCACGGCTGAGGAAGTTAGCCAGTGTAAATGCTGATAATTAGATCAGGCCAGAGGTTACACTGTGATCTGGTTCCACAGCAAATTTATCTCAGCCAGAATCAAAGGCTGAGCTAGGAACAGCTCCCACTCCCTCTCCAAAACTGTGATGCTTTGCAATCCACTGCCCACATCCATCCCAAGCAAAGCAGGGAAGACCTATATGTACCGATTATTAGATATTTAGCCACCAGCAAAAAAATAAAGACATGTTTTTCTATCAAAATACAAAAAACAGCTTGGGAAAAATGCTTTTTAGAAAAAAAATTCAGAAGCTTATCATTACCAACGCTGAGACTATAAGAATAATGTCTCCAGCCCTGAGCTGCTGAATGAAGAGGCTGACTTCATGACATGTTACGGCATCCAAAACAGCTGGGTCACTTTGCTGAGAGGCAAGAAATGTCAGTCTAGTACACTTTTCCTTCACCTCAGTCATTCATTTATTTGGTTTTCTGGCAAACCATACAAGTGGATAGCAAATGTGAGGAGACATTACAAAATTCTTCTCTATTTTTATAAGATTCAGTGTGAAAAAATAAACAAGAGGTTACTGTAGTGTATTAAGTCATTTATTGGGGGGGGGGGGGGGGGGAAAGAAGGGATCTGCTTTCAGTACCATTAAATAACTCTGAAAGAAAAAAAAAAAAGGAAAAAAGCTAAATTCACATGGCTCTAGTTCATGCGTTATTCTTATTTTCTTTCTATTCGAAACCCAGTCAGGGCAGCAGAAACATTCCATTCAACCTGTAGAATCTGTTCAAATTAAATCTGCTCTGACATAAACACAACCACAGTGGTGATATCTGCGGCAACCCCTCAGCTACAGTCACCCTTAACTTATCAGCACAAGGATAAAGCTTCAGAACAAAATTATTTTCTCCACCAAGGGTCAAATGAACAGTTTTCTGAAAGTCAAGCATTTATAAAGGGTCACAAGAAATACCAGGAACCTCTCAACTTCAAAGAAAATATTGTTTATTTATACTGAGAGACTACAGAATAGGAGGGCTTGGTTTTGAATTTTTTTTTATTTTATTCAAAGCTATTGGTCATATAGAATGACTTTACATGGAATTTATGCTGATCTCTAACTTCCTTTGAAAACTGTTTGCTTGCAGATAAGGAGGAAACTAGAAATAATGAACTCATGTATCAATTACATGTCAAAATTATTTAGCTATTTATTTCAGAAACCCAGAAGAACTGCATGATGTTTTGAGCTTCTGTGGGTGTTTTGGTTTTTTTTCCTTTCCCAAGTGTCTTATAAAACAGACAAAAACCCCACAGAACTCAGATAAAGCTCACATCCCAAGCAAATGGGCTTCATAGAACAAGGTACCAAAGCATACACAGGTCTTTTTTTTTCCTCTCCATCTGGATTTTCTCATTTGGAGATTTCTGTAGTTATTCTCAATTTTTTTCCTCTTTTTCTCTCTCTCCTTCCCACTGGAGGACATATTCCCATTTCAGGTGACAAGCTAAGAGATACCATTCTTTTGTCCCTCTTAAGGCGCACTTCCTTCATGAGAGAACCACCTGGTACAGACTGAATTCTAGAAATCATGGCAATCATTTCTCTCCTGCATTTGGGTTCTTTCCTTATTAAAGTAGCTCTCCTCCTTGGTATCACATTTCTTAGAGCAACACAAAGCAAGCTCCTCTTTCTTTAACCAGATGGAATAACAGGTCCAGGTTCTTGAATATGACACCGAAGTTAAAACTGACTTCTGGCAACGAAAGTTATATATACACATTTAGTCTCTAAAGCAAAGACATAACATATCTGTGATTATCTTAAATTATTAATTCTTCAGATAATGATGACTCGAGCTCCAAAATGTAAGACTCCTAGATGCTACAATAACATAAATGGGTGCATGTATTTAACACACGTTTTAGTATCTACATTTCAATGAGAAACAGTTGATATGTCAATGGATTCCTTCCAAAAGCAACGGTACCAAATCATTTCAACAAATGCTTTTAAATCAAACAACATACAGTTTGCATTGTAGTAGTCTTTGGACAAGAACGCATTAAAATCAAATGACAAAAACTCTAATAAGTCAGCGACACTTTCCATCTTAATCCCTTTTGTCAGGTTGATAGCAGAGATCCTGGGATCCTCTTCAAGAAACCTATGGCCCTGGGAATACTGCTTAAAGCAGTGCTGCATTTAGGCTTAAAAGAAGTACGGCTTTAGAAGGAATTGGTAGAGTAACTAATTCTTCCAGGACACAAACTGGAAAGGTCTGGTCTCCTAGTCTTCCATCAAGAACTTTGGGGTTTTTTAAATTTTCTTTTTTTTTAATTAATTGTGGTGGCAGATTTGTAAATTCCATCAGAGCTATCAACTTCCAGGCATGTAGGGCAGGAGAACTGCACTAGACCATCTATCTGCATATCATACCCTTGCAAGGTTTTGTCTGCTTGAACTGGACCAAGATCACTTGTCCTTTTACAGATGCTTATTTCAAATATATCACAATGATACTGCACTTTAAAAGTTCCAAATGTCTGAAAGAGACTACGGTCAAAAGAATAATCTTTAACAAAAAAAAAAGATCATCTTTGTGGTAGAAGCAGGAAAAGAGCACACACAAGCAGACAATTCAACCTGGCAACCTGCCTGAGCAATAACTCTTCCAACTGCAACAGCTTGAACACTTGCCATTGCTTGCTTGCACAGACAAGTGTGAGCACTAAATGGTACCACGTAGCGAACTGGTGCCACGCCATGACACACCACTAGGTTTCAAAGTATATTTCCTCTGAGCTACGAAGAAAATGCTGGAGTCTGAAGCAGACCAAAATGTGAAGATCATAATAGCAAGGTCATCTGTCAGTCATAGCCTGTGGGGAAAATACAAAAAGCCAACATACTCTTGTCTGCTCCTGCAGACTCAATTAAAGCAACAGAGCAGTTCACAGGAGTCTGATGCTACCAGCAGCTTATCTAAGCTAGTAAAGGTAGCAGTGTTAGTGTACCTACTGTTTCCAAATGATGTAATCACCCCCCACAGAACAAGAACTACGGGCCTGTTAAAACCTCAGCTCCCCAGTATCCTGGCATCTGTTTTTTCCATTCAAAACCATGTGGATGGCCTTCTATCAGCATCAACTACCAAGAACTTCCAACAATCTACCTATGTGTCACCACCCTGGTGCTGCTGGGCTTCTCTCCAACACCAAGCACCGCTCACAACTGCTTTCCACACTCGCAACATCGTTCAGCTTTGCTCGCTGCCTGCAAGAGAGAGGTCTGTGAAAGAGGACCCAGAACGAAGCACAGAGGCATTATATAGGAAAACCTCAGCTAGAAACTCCAATTACCACTCTGAAGGCACATGCTGTTGTAAACAGTTTTAACTACTCCACGAAATGCAGCCATTTCTAGATCTTAGCACACGGAGGCTGAGAGCTCATAAATGATTTCACACCTATAGAGCAAACAGCCTGAACAGCCAGAAACAAAACTCTGAATTTCAACTCAACCACTAGACCGAGCACCCTCCCTGTTTAAATATTTTCCTGAACTTTCACCCAACCAGGGCTGTCTACTCCGAGTACTGAAAGGTTAAAAGGTAGCTCATTTTCTAATTTAGGAGAGTTGCCAACAGGGCTGATTCATACAAAAACTCTCAAATCATACAGGAACCAGGTTTCATTTCCCTGCTTCCTGAGGGCCCACCAGAAAGGTGAAAGAGGAGTCACCAGAGAATAGGATCAGTTTTGAAAACTGAAAAGCAAGTAGAGTATCTGGTTATCAGTCTCAGGATACAAGCCCAACAACTCAAAGTGCACGTAATCTTTCCTCTTGGAATCACTCCTAATTTTACACCCACTGATGGCAAATACGCACCGTGGCAGCCAATAACGCGCTATGCTCATTACGGCTGACTCCAGACATTTGGGAGTTGTCCCAAAGGGGCACTCGAGAAACACCGAGCATCTCTGACATTTCCGACTGCATCTCCCCTGCACTGGGTATTCTTGACTGGGCGACAGAATGAAAGTGAGAGAACAACCAAAGATGGAGATATTCTGAAGGGGGTACCTAAACGATTAAAATGGCAGTTGGATTCAAGACCCTTTGTTCCCAGATCTGCTCCTAAACCATCTGGAGACTTTGTGGCTGCATACATTTGCCTCACTGGCGTTCAGCTCTTCCCTCTACAGATTAAAAATGTTAGGAAAAGTCTAGGACTTAAATGTTGCACAGCGGATCTATATTATTCTGTATTTACTTTTCATATCAACAAGTCTTGTTAGCAATACCTGTTACTGTAAGAGAAAGACCTTACCTTCTGAACAACAGAACACAAGAGAGCAGTCCAAACACCCATAAAAATGGACAGTTCAAACAACTGGCCTTGTGTAGCTTTCAACCCCCAGAGAAAAGGCAGCCACAGAGATGATGACCCAGGTGCTCAAAGAGCTACTATAGACCATGGCAGATATCTGGACAGAGCCAGACCACAGGAATCATGTCCTGAGTTCCAGCCGTGCAGCCTGCGTGAAAGGTAGGCCCGCTCCACAGTCTGTAACACCACTTCTCAAATGCAAGCCGCTGGTTTCACAGCGGAGCCATCCTGATGTAGCGGTGGCAACAACCTCTTTGGGTCTCATGCTTGCCTAGGCAATGAAGAAAAAAGGCTTATTCCTGTCAGCCTGGTTGCTGCCACTGATTTGAAACAGTCTGCAAACTCTTAAGGTGCCAAAAAGAGATATGCTCGACTTCAGTGCCTAGGTGTCTTTGCTGCCCAGACCACAGACCAAACCCAAACACTAGCAAGCAGGTTTTTGCAAGACGCATCCAGCATTTTTTGTGAAAATAGGGCTGAAAACTAACAGAGAAAGCAGATCTTTAGGAGCTTGAATATACAGTGTGGTCTGTGATGAACATAACAGACCACTGATACTATGCTCTGGGATTAGAAAGTCTGTTACAAGTTGAACGTGTGTTAAAACTAGCCTAGTGAAAAGACAGGTCATTGAGAAACACTGATCTAAGTCTAACATAAAAATTAAATTAGAATAGAATTAGATCAGAAAGAATAAGATGTGATACAGATAAAGGTTTTCCTGCTTAGGACCATTAGACACTTAAGAGGCCACACATCTGCCATTAGAAAAGAGAAAAACATAAGAGTAATGAAGAAAATCTGCCAAATAAATAAATATTTTTCTTTGCTGCACCACCACCACCTGCAGCAGAAAATAACACTCCCTTTATACTCATCAGATCCCTCCTACACAGAGCACAATAGTCAAACTTTGAGGATCTTAAGTGCAGCAATACAAATCTCCTTCAGTTTGGGTATTTTTGATAGCTTCAACCTAAGTTTCAACAAATGAAAGTTTCCCTTTGATGATTAGGCAAAGTTGCCAAAAATGCTGAAGTCAAACAGCTCTTCAAATACTGGAGCTACTACAATCTTGATAAAAGTTCCTTGAATAGTTCTTTGCCAAAAAACACTATTCGGACCTATTGTTTTGAAAGTAACAAAAATATTAAAATATGTCACTTCTGAAATAGGAGATAAAACAGTTCTTAACCTCTTCGCTACTCAATTAGCAAGGAAAAAAAGCCTTAGCATTTCTCATCAGCTATACATGGCATTGTTCCCACACTGCAATGATTCTGTAGAGCTTTATAATCAATTATGTCACCCTTCTTCCTCCTGCTTTCAACTTTTAGGCCCCCAGGTAACGTAGTGAGCATCCTTAAACAAGTCAAAACATTGTTAACACTTAAGTTTGGAAGTAACTAAGATCACAACCCAAACCAACTAACTACAGAAAATAATGGAATGCAACAGAAATATCAACCGACTTCTACGGGCACCACAGGGTGCTACTTAACAGTGATTTAACTAGATCACAGCATTTCATTTTTCCTCCATATGCATTTATAGTTTTTAATGAAGTGAAAATGTACTGATAACAACCAGATGTTCGGTTATGTATACCAGCTCTTAACAAGCTGCTGAAAGAAGCCTTTATAATTTAAAGCTTTGGGAGCTCTATCTTGCAACAAAATGTTAGCAATAGTTTCTGCATAGAAGTCATACAATTAAATCCTGAAGTTGCATCTTTTTGCTGACTATGTAGTTTTAATCATTAATGTACACCCTTGAGTGCTAACATTAACAAAACCAAAGGAAAAGCAGAGTATCCATAACATACCTAGGGGAGCCATAAATCAAACATCAACATACCATAACACAAGCTTTATAAGGGACTGCACAAGTCTAATTCTTGAAAAGCAATAATGTTGTAGTTTCTATAAAATTTCTTAAAATTAAATGTTAATATGTGAAACCCTTTTTCCATGGCATTTTGTACAATGCAGCAGAGCCTGTTTTTGAAAAGGGTAATTCAAGATCTTTTTAATAACTCTCGGGTACAGAGCCACAACGCTGCAGAGTCCCATGGCCCCTACTACAACAAGGTTTAGCTATGGTGAGTGTTAACTGCCTTAAAGCACATTTGCCTTCCCCAACACAAACTAACTTTGACAAAGTGTTCCTTAAATTCATCATAGACAATTCTGACACACTCCTAAATACACCTTGCTGCACATCTCTGCAGCCTTTCCCAACAAAAATCAATGCATTTTGGTTCTTCAGTTATATTTCCTAGTAAGGGATATGGAGAGATGGGTTACAAACTTACTATCTATCAGCTTCCCCATCTCACACCTCCCTCATTAATTTTGAGCTAGGCGGCCCACCTGCATTTTCCAAGTATGTCTGTAGGTTATTCTGTAGGCAGACGTGAGCTCATTCTGCCAAGGCTTCTCACAGAGCAAGCTCAGAGGCGACCAAGCTCTGCCCACGCCACAGAAAGACTCGACCCTTCACAAACTTGGTGCCTGTGCCCTTAGTCAGTCTGGAACACAGATTAAGGTTACACACCTGCCTGCAGAATACACAGGTATCCTAAGCTCTCCGCCCAACAGTACTGGTCATCTTACATATACATCTTCACAGTGTGATACTCAGTGAAGAATAACAGGATATATGTTATAATCACATATTTCTCACTACTCCATACCAGTATCTACACAGCATCATCCAGCAATGCTGTCTGCTCTTCAGCAATACATTTGCAAAAAAAATAAAGACAGCACATCTGAAATTATATGTAGAGAGGGGAAAATATTATAGTACCTCTGAAGTGTACTACTTTCACCAAAAAGCACCTGATGTGGCATTTAGACCAATTTCAAAAGCAAAGAGTGTGGGACTTGCACAGGTACCTCTGCTCCCACGTTTTCAACATGGAGATGGTGGTCTACACTTCCAAAATAATCTTAGTATTTCAGTGAAGGAGAAAAATAGAGAAGCAATATATTCAGACAGCAGCTGCCAGCTGTATCCACTCCTTCATGAAAATGCATCTACAGAACCCAAGGGACACGCTAATTGTGACAATCCTCCATTTAAGGCTATTGAAGGCTCGTAACAAAAACTTTGCCATTCTGAATGATGCTTCAAAGATAGGCTCGGCATGGAGATTTTAATGGTCTGTCACAACAAAAATTCATCTTTAATAGCAGCTTTACAGACAGACACTCTGGTAGCAGTGACACTAAGTTGCCAAAGCTGCCTAAGCTGCCTATCCTCTAGCGAGTGATCCTAAGTCCTGCTACAGAAATCGTTACAAGTTTGAATATTGCACGTATTCCGCTCAATCTACTCCTTCCCAACCTTTACATGCTAGGCTTGTAATTTTCTTGATTTATTCCAGCTAAAGACAGAAACAAACTACTCCCTTGATACAATGTAGGGAAAGAATTTATAATGTAAATCTGATCTGGGAGAGGGAGGGAAGTAAAAAGTAAGCTCACTACTAAAATAATGCAGATCATTCTCCTGAAAAAATATTAATATGACAGTAAGCAAAAACATCCCAGCCTTCTAACATCTTTAAGGACAGAGTTGGACTGTGTATTAGAGAAAGCAAGTTTTTCTGCATCGCCTTTCCCCTACCCTACCTCCCCCCTTTGATCACATGGGGCCAAAATCATTAGTTAAGGCTTTATCAAATTGTTAAACATATTATGCTGGTAAACAAGCCAATATACACTTTTTTAAACTATCAGTATCTTACTAAGAATTCAGTAGCATGCTATGTCAGGAAAAAATTTAGCTAAGAAAACTTATTAGAAAAAATACCCCAAAACATTCCATATCTCTCTCTCATGAAAAGCGGGTACATTTTCGATATGGCTGAACATTAAAGATTACAGACAGGCTTTACAACTTTGTTTTTGATAAGCCATTATTATCACTATATTGTATAGTAAACTAAGTGCTTTCAACAGCTACTTCCATTCCCAGCGACAACATTCACACAGAAACAGAGATGCTGACAGGTTCAATTGTTGAAAAGGGTTAAGAACAATCATGCCTGTAAAGTTTTTTCTGCCAGAAAAACAGAATAAATGATATTGGACTCCACACACACATTGGGACTTCCAGGAAAGAAAAATAAAACCCTGCAGGATTTATGAACTTGCCCATATATCACAGTCCTTTCACCCCTTTGTACTTCCTCTAATCTGCTCCAAACAAAAAGTGTATCTGTTACAGGAAGTCCTGACAAGCTTTGCAGAATGACACTCTAAATCATATCACTAATTCATTACACACTACCTACCCAAACCCTCATGTAATGTTGACAGAGTTGTATTTAATGAGAGCAATGTTTCAAAAACTATTGCATCTTTGTCAGCTTTCCAACCAAAAGAACAATCCAAAGTACAAAACCCAGAACATCAGCAGAGCTATATACTACACTATAACAGATAATCTGAAGCTCTCTTCAAAGCTCTGATGCTCTTATTGGGGCACTACATTTTTAGGCACAGACTAAAATGCAATTTAAGACAAAAGATACTCTTATCACTACCTTGGGTAAAGTTTATCTTGAGAAAAAAGTTGTTCAAACTTCTCAGGACAGGTGTCAAAAACCATTTTTATTTCCAAAGGACAAAGTACATTCTCCTCCGTGTAATACTGAGGTATGTTTCACGACACATATCCCAGCGACATGTGGAACCAACATATATCAAATACAGCAAATGCACGAAAAAGAGCCACGTAAACAAATCTACAGAAACATTCTACTTAGTCGTTCCTTTTTTCTCTTCTTCAGACATCAATTTGCCACTATTTCAGATATTAGAATAATAAGTCATATGACTAACTTAGTGCACATGCAGTTCAAAAACCCACATAACTGCAGAAAAGGAACTTTACTTTGCACCTTGCTGCATCGCCCAGAGGGGAAGTGACACCTCCAACGTACCTTTCCCTGTACAACTAGCACAACCATTTCTAGCCAAAAGGTAGCACTAACTGCCTGTGCGCTGACAGAGGTACCCAAATCAAACACGAAGGCTCCTACAAAATAAAACAGGATAACTTCTGCTGATGGCTTGAACTGGGTGTAAGATGCTGATCATTAACAGAATATTAAGGGCTGCTACTCCCAGCAGGTTACCGTTACCACTACTGCACTGTCACAGGGAGCATGCAAATCCAAGTATTTACACACTAACTCCATCACTCTAAGTTTTATGCTCTCTCAAATGCTCATGTTATACAAGGAGGCTGAAAAGAAAAAGAAAAAAGACAACTCACAGGAGGGGAATTTCAACAATGAGCTGGATGAGGCAACACAGCAACTCTTCTATGAGGTCTTCACACTCTGTTCCTGAAAAGAAGCATACCAAAGGTTTTCTGGATTTTCAAATACCTGAAGAAAGCATAGATTTAAACACATAGATCCACACAATCGATATTTTCATTAAGGAACAAACACTAGAAGCTAAATTCCATCTGTTTAAGAAGATTGCATTCTTTCCTGAATTAGAATGCACTTGGGATAATCACCAGACAAAACAGTGATGCCAAGCCTTTTACCTATAAAACAACTAATAACAATTTGATAAATTAAATGAGATGTTGGTATTGTAGGAATATGCTAATATTAAGCACATGAAGCCTTACTTTACTACTTACCCACGTTCCTATTAAATGGTGTTATTACTAACAGCTGAACCAGCGACTTCTCACTGGTCCTCAGTTCAAGTCTCCTCTCAAAATGCCCTGCACTCTGCCTATATCCCCAGCCCTTTTTTTTAATCCCAAGTAAAGAATAAGCAGAGACAGATAGAAAACAGTTCCGTTTGCTTAATGTACACTGAGCAATATGCTAAATTGTGATCTGTCAAATTAATGCAGCCTACAGTACACATCACTGTTGCTCTTAAGCAATTAGATATACATTTTTTTTTCATGAATACACATTTATTTATTGACAAGGTTTTACACATTTCAGTGACAAGTAAGAATTCACAAATTTCCAGGGTGCATTTTAAGTAAGCAGACATTATTCTCTACTCATACATAATGTGACAAAATGCACAGGATGATTAAAAATTACTTTAAAAATTCAGCTATTCTAAGCAATAAAACTGGTGGTATTTTACATTAGCACTGCAATTTTTAACAGCAACTGTAACAAAAGACTTGCAAGACTTACTGAGGAAAAAGCTTTTTAAACCATTTGAAGTTGTCATATAATACTAAAAATAAACAGAAGATAAATCTCTTGGCTTATTAGGATTTTTTCTGTTTTCAAAATAAAATAACAAAGAGAAGCCTACAACACAAAGAAGTGCAGGGGTTTATAGTGCTGAATGGCCTAAGAGCAGGCACAGTTTTCCCCCCTGCATCACCCGATAGGCATTACAGCACAATGATTACCCAAATGCTTGTTTATTTTGTATTTTCAAATAAATACATCCTGCAATAAACACAACATTATAGCCAGGTTATGGCAGTGTTACTCTGTTTAACCCAAGTTTGTTCTAAAATCCAGAGCTCAATTTTAAGAAGCACACCGGAGGGAATATTCACAATAAAGCAAAATTATTTCTTTCCACAATCGGTTTATTAAAAGCACGTTAAAAATTGTCACCTAGTGAACTGCACGTTCTAAAGGAAATCAGTTTTTTATCACGGAAACATGGTTTCCTTTATATAGAATCCCCCATAAGTAACACAATGCAGCTCCTGTTAGTAAAGACCAAGAACTGCTAGGAGTATTTAACCTTAGACAGAAACCACCGCCAATAATAAAGCCCAGATAACGTATTCTAAAGTAACTTGACCGTGACAGTTTCCTAAGGTCCTCTGACTCTAGAAAATGCTTATAAAGCAAGACTGCTATTAGTTCCCAAAAGGTACCTAATTTTTTCTCTTGACAATTGAGGAAAAAGAGAAGAGGAAAGAGGATAAAGGATGAAAAAAAATAAAGTGAGTGCATTTTAAAGGGCATCATTTCTTCCACCATGTTATATACACAACTCATTTGAAGAGATAATAATGTTATTTGAATAGGAAAGAGGGCTTTTTCCCCATACAACATTCAAAATAAAGCAAGAACACACTGGGTTAGCACAATCATGTAAAATGGAAGATGTTAGTCTTTCCTGCTCTGTTCTCAAACTATTTTTCTTCTTTTTTCTTTTTTTTGAAAAAGAGAAAGCTAAATTGCTGTAATCAATGTCATTCAGCTACGGTAATTAATGTATCCTTCTCCCCATTGAGGCACATGCATTCTTTAATTCTCGTCTTGCCAAGACAATGAGGCGGACACATGCCAAATCTATTATGTGAGAGAGAGCTATAAACATGGCACACTATGTGTTTTCATACACAATGCCGTTTTCAATAGCAGGATAAAGACAACACACACAATACTCATTCACATTAATAGATCACATACTTGGATCAAAGACATGTGTAAAGCCTTGGGGAAAATAAGTAAAGGGTGAATCTGGCCAGATAAGATTAGAGCAGACTTGCAGAGAGAGGAATCATAGGTGCATTCTTCTAAACTCTATGGCAGCGCAGAAGGAACTGCAAATGCACACAGTTTATAAAACATCCAATTATGTTGAAACACTATTTTTCATCAGCTGTACTTCAGTCCTCAAGCATGAGGATTACTTGCATTGGGTTTTTTTTTTTGTTTTGGTTTGGGGTTTTTTTGCTTTTTGGTGGGTCTTGGTTTGGGTTGTGGTTTTGGTGGGTTGGTTTTTTATAATAGAAAAAATAATGTGTTTTAACTTTTATAATGAGTTTTAACTTTTTCAAAGCGATGTACATTAGATACTGCATTAGCAGACACTACAAAAGCAAAATGGCTTATGCAGAGGAAAGTATACTCCAGGAGACTCCACTCCTAGTAAAACCAGCCCAGCTCCATCCTTGGCCATGACACAAGGTCTAACACAGAAGTAAAACAGTCTGTCTTCTCAAGAACTAACTACTACGTTGTCACGACCTGATGTGAGCTGCTCTAGCAGCTGGATGTACCTGACATTAATAAGAGATTCAAGCATAGCAAAGTGTAGCCTCACCTTATATGCTACTTGCTTTCCCTGCCCTGTTGCTCCTACACACAGAACTTGGACATCAGTAATGAAATAGTTTGTTACTCATAAAACAGTTCTTAAAGCCTCATTCACTCAATGCATTACACAACCAGCAGACTTAAAGATTCTTTGGGTTTTGTGGTTTCATCTTCAGTTCTGGCGACTCTCAAAAGCTCCCAACTTTCCCTTCAGAGTGTTAACAGTGAGTACATAAACTAATTGCCATCCCTCATTTCTTTTATATGATAGCTTACCACTCACAAAATCATTTAAGGGTTGCAGTAAAGGTATTGCTATTTATTCCCTCCTCTATGTCCTCTCATTTGCTATAACATATCAAATACAGTCCCTAGAAGTTTTTATCACCAGCCTGCTCTATAGAGAATGAATAAAGTTTCCTACTACAGGTCAGGGAAGCGGCTGAATGAATTGATGGTTTGGTTTAGAATACAATACACAGCCTATGCTTTCTTAACGCCTCAATCACAGGACAGTTATAGATCACACAGAAATCATGGGATACAGCAGTGGAAACCTCACTGTGAGATAAATGGTTTGCATTAGCCAGACTAATTGCAGCTTCAGACCAGTATATGCCAAGTCTAGCTCAGGATTTATTACTATCAGGATTTTTTAGGGGAATCTTAAAGAATATGGTTTAAGCCTCTATAAGGATTTTCCTACAATCAAAATTGTGCAATATCCTCCCAAGTTGTATGTAAATTCCCAGTTACGGATGAAGAGGCAAAAAATGCACTTCCTGGGCTAAAGAACCATCTGAAAACTGCCAAAAGGAGCAAACTCTTATTAATGGACTATTCTTGAAGGAAATCAATAAGCAATGCTGTAAGCGGGAACTCAATCCTCTGCAATTTGTTCATTACAGCTTTATAATGACAAGCTACAACATATCCATGCGCTCAAACTTTTTGCAAAATGAAAGACCTCGATAATCAGATTTAATGACAAAGCACAACTGCACAGCTTTTGTGCAATCGAGCGCAAGCATATGAACTGCAGAAACCTGGGAGGAGATTTCTTCCAGATAAGACAGTTATCAAAAATCCTAAATAAACAGTGACTATGTCAGATGCAACTTGTCGTAATACAGGAATATTGCTGAGCAGTGGGTGACAAGGATATTTTCCATATATCATTACTATTGTACACTATACATTTCTACCTGCCACACAGAATACCACAGAGCAGGTGCTGATGCTCTGACTGACAGCGGCATGAGCAGCCTGACGTGCTGACACTGCAGTTTTGCATCCTGAGTTCCCAGGTGCTGTGTTTCACCTCAGAGAACACAGTCCTAGGATATATCCTCAGACTAGAAGGGAAAAAAAAAGTGGTGCTCATAGTTAAAACAGGGAAACAAACACCACCACACCGTGATTTCCAAAGCAGTTTTAAGGTGATCCTGAGAAGAACTGTAACCTTTTCTCAGACGGCTGCATGAGTGAACGAGGCATACAAAAACAGATCACAGGAGAGAGAGGTTGTCTGTGGTGTCGGTTGCTTGAACTGTTCTTTCCAATAACTACTGACCAGCCATTAAGAAAATAACCAAACAGTACTTCAAAGTTCAGACACTGTATTAAAGCTTTTATCTGCATGCAAGTTTTACTGTATTAATTATATAATGTTAACGTATTGTATAAGGTTTGTTTTGTCATGCTCACAATTGAAAAATAGTAAAATAATATAAAACTCTCGGAAACGAAAAGGCAGCAAGGACAGCTAAGAACTTGCATTTTCAAAAAGCATGTTCACCAAAGATAGTGTTAAGTATGTACAACTTTTACTAAAGTCATGATAAATTTGGGTAAACTGCACAATAACAAAGCATGCTCTAGCTTCCAAATAATTTTAAGAAAATCAAGAAAGCTACTTGATTTAATTATGAATATACAAACCAAAAACATTTCATATTTTTCTGCTTACTTTAATACACACTAGCACAGCATTTTATTACACACCATTAATGATACTTCACTTCTCCGATACCTAAGTATAAAAGCTATAAGGCAAGCATTCACTTTATTACCATATTCTATATATATTTAGTAAAACCTGTGTGAAGACTTGTTAGGAGCAAAAAACGATGGCTATATAAACAGAGCACATTATGAACCTCAACCCACTGAAGCAGGTCACAAGGACCATCTCCAGTGGAAACCAATGGAAAAGCAGCAGCGGACTTGAGCCACGGCTGAGTGGGGAGAGCCATGGAAGAGCTCGTTTCCGGCTTCCATCCCCTGCTCTCCCCAGCAGACCACACACAATTACCTTCCTAATCAAGAACATCCAGCGAACAATCTGCTCAAAGATAATTGCTAAGTACATTTGCCACCAATACGCACAAAGTTATCGCTAATAAACGCCACTGTGAATTACATTCAAGTGCTACTAGACATGGTATAAACATGGATCTACCCCGGTGACAATCACTTTTCATACCACACTGCAAGGAACTCTCAGCCCAAGGAATAAAGATCCCAGGGGTTCAAACCAACAAGAAGTCTCAGTTTTTCCATCCATTTTACTATGCTACACTACCACTGAAGCAAGAAGTGGGCAATTTTTTTTTAACCAAGTATAAACCCATTGCAAGTCTGCAATGATAGCTTATTGTAAGCAGGTGTTACTTTCTAATGCATCAGTTAGCTGACTTCATTCTTGGAGACTACTCAGCAGAGTTTAAATACATTAAACCATTTCAACATGTAGCACAATCTTTTGGCACTAGAGGTCTGATTTCCCCACAACAGCAGCAGGCTCCAAGGAGTTAAACAGATTTTAATGAACAGGTTTCAGTATTCAATGAGCAAGCAGCTACTGGGTGTTCTCAGCGCCTGTCCTTGCTGGACTGACTGTTGAGGGAAATCCACATTCAGACACTTTTGATTGTTCTTCCACAATCCACTTGCACTGTGCTACCATTCTGACACCAGTCCTTTTTGCCAGACCATTTTTGGCTTTATGCAATAAACAACATAATTACAAACTCAACGGTATCTTTACAACAAAGTAAAGGAAATCAAGGTTCCTGTGCCGGCACTATCCATCATGTGTTCTGAAAGAGCATCTTGATATGGTGCCACACGAAGTTCTGTGGCAGACAGTGTCATGACTTTCTTATTGCTGTAATCAAACTGATTTTGAATGCAAATGCATTCACACTCAAAAAGGACTGGACAGCAGAAGGAGAACAGCTATGTTATTTGAGCATCTTCCCTGCCATCTTTCACCTAGTGTAACACATGCTCCATTTCCTGGAGATGCACTTATTTTTTAACACTCTGCCTAAGTTCTTTGCCTTGTCCTGTATTCTTGTACAAACTACTCCCCACTAACCAAATTTTAGCAGTTGCCTTTTCAATGGATCAGTTCTGACTATACTACTGTTACCTTCCCTCACTAAATTCCACTCCCTGGCTGCTGCTGGTTTATGAAACATGTGAAAAGAAACACTAAATAATTGCAACATCACCGTTCCTACAGTAGTACGTGGTCAGCTTCACCCCAATTCCATCCTGTTCTTCTGAAAAGGAGCATTACCACATTTCAAGCTGAATGAAAATTACTAAAGCTAAGGTAGGTCCTACAGCATCACTTCTGAAAAACTGTTTTAAAAATGCCAAATTAAGTTTGCAAACAAATGACCATGTTAAATTTAATACAAGTCTTTAAAGAAAAAATAAACCAAACAACCTAAACCCTGCTCTAGAAGAGGTCTGTTTTGCTATAAGAACCTGTAACTTGCCAACAGCTTGTTAACAAATGTTTAATTCCAGCAGAAGACAACAGTCAGTATGTAATGAAAAGCTCTCACCGTGTTTTGAAAGCATTCTCTTTCACATGTATGATCAAAGGAAGATGGTTTATTCCAAATTACTTCAGACTCCAAAGGGAGTAAGTCAGTTTTACTACTGACTACATACTTTCAACCTCAGAGGTTGTCCCAAACAGTAAACGTGTTGTATGTAATCTCATTGGTACTTCATTTCCAATTTTAAAGCAAAGTTTGGGATTCTTAGTCTAAACAAAATATAGAATCACAGAATCATTTAGGTTGGAAAAGACCCTTAAGATCATCAAATCCAACCATTAACCTAACACTACCAAGTCCACCACTAAACCATGACCCTAAGCACCATGTTTGCAACATAATTTTTTAGTTTCTAGTGGGATATTTGTTTCACTAGCAGTAGTGTATACCTACCGTATGAGCCCGGTGCTTTCTCTTCATAAGTAAAATGAAGCTGCAGCTCCTCTTCTGACATTCGACTGATGAATGCTTTCAGCAAACAGCAAATAATAAACAGTGCATTGTGAGCCTGCCAGATAAAGAGGTGACTAGAAAAGAAGCAGAAACAAACAAGAATCAGTAATGCTTAACTTGTGAACATGCATCAAAACCCACAACAAAATATACGCCAGAATAGACAAAGGGGTTCCTATAGTTGAAGCAAGGAAAAGCCAAAGTGCTTAAGCAGTGAGTCTTCAGTTGATCCTACAGCAAACAAACTGGCAAGGTATTCAAAAGTATTTTTTTTTCCTTCCCCCAGGAGAACACAATCTTATTTCTGACTAAGACTGTACTGTTACAAACACCACGGTTGCCAGAAGTACCACTTTTTGAAGAGCTCACCAGATGGCTCAGCATACTTCTACAGGTTCCTAGATCCTATGGACTCAAGCCACCCAGACATTTGAAAGTTTCCCATATGAAAGCTACGCTGGCTCCCTGAATCTTAGCCCTTTTCCCAGTCAAACAGCCCTCAGATGACCATAGGCATTTATCAACTTCAGGAGAGCAATACAGCAAGATTTTTCTATGCAACACACATAGATATTTTCCAAGCCTTCTGAATGCAGGGGGCATATAGTTTCATTACATTTTGTCAAGCACCAATAAGCAACTGCTGGGAAGCCCATACAACAGCATACAGAGCTTCAAGGAACAGCTTGACTATTTTGAAGGTATTTTTGGACTGAAGCAGCAGGGGCTATCCAGGCAGGAAATACTTCTTTCTCCAAATACAGATATAAGCGAAAATGTTGAGGGCAGTCCTGGGAGCAAGGGGGCACTAAAAAGCAAGTCTTCCTTTTTGTAGCCCCAGATTTGATGGGAGTTGGACATTTGTCTATGGGTGTGGGGGGAACAATTACAGAAAGCTCCCTGCAAAAACTATACAGTGCTGCACACGTAACCTCTTGGCGTTCTTTCCTACTGCCGAAAGGGGCAAGCAAAACCAATGGCAGTTGCATGATATGATTTGAAAGCAAAGTCTTTATATAGAAGTTTGAGTTCAAATCCAATACAACTAAAAACGTTTCCAAGAGAAAATACTGGTTCATACATCAATATCTGGCAAAAAAGGTCCCTTGATTTTTAAACAGCTCTAAACCATCAGTAACCATAAGCTACACCATTTGTACATAAATGTGTTTACATAACACACAGGATGAACACAAAAATGCCTTTCCCCAGCAATCCATTTACCTATTAAACTTATCCTTCTGTGTTTGGAAAAGTACCAGATACTTGTCCTGTTTCTGACAATAATTTATGAAGAATTCTAAGTTTTGGTCTGTGATTATGTTAACTAGCAAAGCAAAAATCTCAAGAGCTAGAAGCAAAATCATAGAATGTCCTGAGTTGGAAGGGACCCACAAGGATCACCAAGTCCAACTCGTCTCCCTGCACAGGACAACCCCAAAAGAAACATTTAAAAAGTGAAATGGCACATACAGCTTTTTTCCAGGTACTTACTTCTGACATTCTGCTGAAATTTTTAACTCTTTGGTTCTAGAAAGAAAGACTTTAATCAATGACCCAAGGTTTCCCGTTCGAGGATTCTTCTCAACTATATAAGGAAAAATAAGATACGGCTATATAGCATGCATAAATTGACACTATTTAGTTCAAACAATATATAGAACAAAACAAAATTTTAATGTCTTAAATATTTCTACATAAAGCACAATATGCCCATGTTTCTGTACAGGTGCTGCTGTTCTTTTAAGATTCTCCAGTACATGCCTTACTACTCCCTAATCGTTCTCTAAACAAACTTTTCATCCTAGATTTAATATATTGCAAACGTGGAGCTCACATTGCTTCCTTTCCAAGACTTGTCTACAGCAAGTGTATATTATCCCTTCCTTTCATCCTCTGATTATGTCCTTCCCCTTACTGATCAGCTTAGAGGGCAGAGGGAAAAAGAAGTAGTAGGGATGGAGCAAGTTTGGGAAATAACACAAACACTCTTTACACTACTTTAATCTTACTAGCCCAACACATACAACTAAGAGTTAAGTGTACTGAAGACATGGATGCGCACATGAATGCTGTTTCTTAATTCTGATTGAGCATACGGAAAGAAGTTAAGATGTCACAATTTCTCACCTAAAGACTTGCAGACTGAGATTGTGGCTTCTTCCAAGAGCTTTAAGTCAGCACTAGGAGAGGGAGAAAACAAAATAAAAATTGTTACTAAAGCACCTGGGTTCCTGTACTTGGAGTAAAAATTCATTACAAAATAGTAGTATAGTATTTCTATGAAGCACTTAGTTTTATCAACCCATTAGCTGGTTTACATAGACCCCACAGAAGCACTGCATGGCTGAGGTGAGAAGGGACCTCTGGAGGTCACCTTGGGCAACCTCCCTGCTTAAGCAGGGCCACTGAGAGCCAGTTACCCAGGACCACATCCAGGTGGCTTTGGGTATCTCCACAACATCTCTGGGCAACCAACTCCAGTGCTCGGTCATCCTAGCATCAGGCAGGACAACATGCATTTGAAGTACAGTGACTACAAAGCAGAAAATTAATTCAAATGTGAACTGCTTGACAAAGTGAAATGATGTCATTACATCATAGGTGTTACTATTACCTTTTGGCTTCAACGGTGCCAATCGTAGCTTGATGCCACTGGTAATACACATAGAATGGCAGCCTACAGAAAGGGCTTGATTTTTTACAGGAACTATCATATGAAATTACATCTCTTTAAAAGCATGAATTAAAGAATCCTCAACCTCTGGCTAAGAACTACTTTCATTTAACTGATGTTATTACACTAGTGCAACAATCACATCAGATACACCAAATTTTTCATAGCTTCATTAATTGCTTGTTGGTATGCCTCAGTGAAAACCATCAACTGAAAAGGGCAATAAAGCACTAAAGTATAACCTGCCAACCACCACTGGAAGTAAACACCAGCTGTGTCAGACATAAAAAGACATTTATAAACTCCTATCACTATAAACCTACCAGTACAGAGTAACTGATTCTCAAAAACAAAACAGAGAATACATGGGAAATACATTTTTCCTTAACAGATGAGAAAAAAGACAAATAATCAGAATGTGGGATTGGACACAATATAAGTAACACAGTGTCCCAATATTAACACCTAAAGGGCAACCTGTGCCAGCATTTCACCACCCTCATTGTAAAAACTTTGTTCCTTATACCTAGTCTGAATCTCCCCTCTTTTAGTATAAAACCATTACCCCTTGCCCAATTGCTACAGGCCCTGCTGTTCAGGATATTGGAGAAGACTCTATAGCCTCTATACAGACAAGAAAACAGTCTGACCTACAGGAATGGCAGTCCTTCTAAAGTTCCCCATATCAAAAGTCAGTCAAAAAAGAAACCCCAGTTCAATATTTGCAGACATAAAAGTGTATATAATACAGGCTGAACAATTTCAGAGCTCATGCAGCTACATCCTTGTAACTAAAGGTATGAAAATCACCATGCTCAGAATAAATAGGCAAACGGCAATGTAATGAACCTGCACGGTAACTAGGCCTATAAAAGCCAGTGGAATGGCCTCCTTTCAAGCACTCTTCTCATAAAAATATTGCAAAACTTAATACTGCCATAATTAGATTGCCAGGGTCGCTGCTGCTTCCTAAGCATTAAATTTTCTGAGGAGTAACCTGATTTATATAAAAACAGAGACTAAAGACAAAAAGGGCATGGTACCACGTGCGCTCTCTCTGTCCCACCTACTCAACCCCGCTGTGGAAACTACCTGAAGCTCTGCCAGTGAACTTCTAAAATGCAGTGAGGGTCGGGGGGAAACAGTCCCCCTTCTTTCTGTTTTTAAATTGAGATGGTAATCCAGTTTACAGCACAGTCCTAAGAACTGTCTCATTAACCTCAGATTAACTGTAATGCTGTGCAGCAAGCCCCTAAAGCAGCTCCACTGCTGAAAACCCATGTGTAGCCATGATCTTTGAAGCTGTTGAGTGTGCCTGAGCTGTGCCCAAACTTCTGAGGGACTGGAAGAGGAGGTAAGGACATTGGTAGAAACAACAGCCACAAAAATTACTTCAGAACATTTCAATATGAAATGCTTCAAGATAGAGACATCAAACAGATTAAGTTTTAAGATGCCTGCAAATTCTCCTGTATTTCAGACTAATTTACTATGTAGTGAGCTGACAGCAGAGACAGCTCTTCACCTACAGCTGAATATTCCAAGACAACTTTAGATTATGCAGATTGGCTTTTTTGATATCAACTATCACAGTCTTTCCTCCCTTATAAATTGCTTTGCAACATGAGTTTCAGAAAAAACTTATGCTTTCATATATACTTTAAAAACATTAGACAGTCTCAAAGGTGGTCTCTCATTTCAGTGCTAAAAACATGCAGAGTAATTAAAAGCAAATGGTATCAAACTAGAACACCCCACCAGCAACTACAGACAATAGAGTTTTCTAGGTCTATGCAAAACAAGGACTTCTTGCAGTCTTTTGAACAACAACAGAAAAAAAGACCCCAAACCTTCTGAATTTGTCAAGCTGGCTGCTTGTCATCAGGGTATATTCCCTCCTAAGAGCTGACAGGCAGCGTGAATATTACATTGGACACCAACTCAGTAGAGTTCTTCGGTACTGAATAATCGTAATCTGACACAATGTGACCCACCTCCCACTATCCAAAGATGCTGGGGACTGAGTGATCATCATAACTGCTCCAGGCTTTAAACCATAAATGTAACATACAGCTTTTAATTCCCATTCATTTTTTTCCCCTAATTTCTAAGTAGTTAGGTTTTGAAATATAGCATTCTTACAGGTTTTTTTTTCCTTCTCTTTCAGTTATTAAAAACCACACAAAGTTCCCAAACAACTACTACACAGCCGCCTAATTTCTACAAGTTGCCAAGATCAAAAACAGCAGCAAACCAAGCAAGACCTTTGGCAAAGCTTTTAAGACTCAAGTCATTCTTCCTCCTCCCAAAATGAAGTTTAATGCTTAAAAATTAACTACAGCTCACTCCTCCTTATTCATACAACAAGGATACAGAATTGGATTTTGCCACCCTCAAGACTAGGCAACACCACCTGCAAAATGTCAGTTGCTGCAACACAAACACCTAACAAGGAGGAACTACAGCAGAACCAATACACACAGAGTGAAAGGGTGTTCTTACACTCAACAGAAGTAATACTAGTGCTACATTCCCAATGATAGATTCGTGGAGAGAATATATTGGGGTGGTACAAAAAAGAGCAGCCCATTTCCAGGTACCTTGGGTAAAGTTTAGCCGTGGCTTGCTTTCCTTCACTTAGGCAGGAAAGAAAATGGAGAGACACAGAAAAAGCCGTCTGCCTATTTTTTGTTCTGTGAAGACAGGAGGTACATTATATTAACACTTAGGCAGAAAACGCCAGAGCCAAGATTCATAAGGTGGCACAAAAGAAATGCTACAACCAGCCACGGTATTGACTTTGCTCTACATTCCCTGTAGAGATGACATCTGTTTAGTGAATGAATTTAAGAATGGAAACAGAACGCTGAAACATCTGTCCTTTCATTAATCCACAGATCAGCACTGGTAACATTCAAACTATTTTTCAGTACTAACAACATGAGCAAGCACTGACAGAGAGGAGTTCCTTCACTGCACTCATCACAAATAGTTCCAATTTCCAATTCTCCCTAAAAACCCAAGGAATACCAACCGCCTTGTTGCCAAATATATATGTATACACACGCACATTTTAAGAGCTCATTACATGGTATTTTAAATTTATTTAAATGCATTTAAATTGATCCTCTTCAACATATTGCATTTAATTGTAATGATATGCCTATGGGAGGATCCAGGAGAAAACAACCTTTCAGAAAAGAAAAGCAAAAAATCCCACACATTTTCCACTCTGCAATTTTATCTACCACGAACTGGGAAAATAAAAATTACGTTTTTTCAGAATGGAAAAGAAGCTTCTGAAAGACATGTAAAAATAGAACAGAGATTTATTAGGGATGAAGGAGTAAAATATCCCCCAGTCTATGAGAATCGTTAGTATATTCTCAACAAGAAAAAGATGATCAGTTTCTAGCAATAAGCAAGCAGCAAGGTAAGTAAACCCTTCCTGCTGCTTGATGGCACTGCTGAGCATCACTAGGAGAAACCCAGGCACCCCAGTAACACCCAGTAAGCCCTGCCACAGAGGAGACACCACTTTGGAAGATGCTAACATGCACTTGGCAAACAAACACCACCTTCAGGCCATGGATCTTTAGTACAATGATAGTGGTGACCTGCGTGAGTTTGTACATGGAGTCATATATTTCAACTGGCACTACCTGAAATAAACCATCCAGTTTTGGGAAAGCAGTACATATATCCCAATGGTATTTACCAGTTCTATGATTTTCTGAGGCATGAGCAAAAGGCATCACCTGGTGTAGAGATGCCTGTGGAAAACACTAAGGATTCAAAGAAAAGTACACTTAACCACATAGACTTGACTGGCTCCTTTAGATGCAAGCACATGTGTGAGGTTTGCTCACTTGAGATAAAAATTCCAGGCTTCACAGGAACTTTTGGTTCATCCTGTGATCTGGTGGCCAGCATTTTCAAAGTCCTTTATTAAAGCAAGAAATTATTTTATTTCCCTTTTTTTTTTTTAGTGTAGAGAGTAGGCCCACAGCCTTCAGCAGAACTATAATAATAATAGCGAAATTTGCTTCCTGACAAGACAGACTTCTTTAAAGAAAATGGTTTCATCTTGTTTTATTTTAAAGGCATCAAAACATGAGAGGTTTTACTGTGGCAGTGGTTTTTGTCTTGTAACATCTCAACACAGCAAGCTGTATGAAAATTTTGCGAACAGATTGTCACTATAAACCCATCTATACACAGCAAGCATCTGTGTGCCATAGGTACCAGACATCAGCGACAGAAGTGAAAAGGAGTCAAGGGTAATCCCCTTCTGTAGGGAAAAGGACATCCCAACCACTACACCTACGTCACCTAATACAGACTCCGTACTAGGAAGGGGAGAGAACAAATAAACATTAAGTTCAAACTTGCAAGCTCAAACATTGCCCCTCTGATACCAGAGGTCACCTCTTTTTCCTGACACAGAATTTCAAACCCTCAAACCTGTCCTATCATAAAAATGCCATTTGGGTAGTCAACGCGCACACACACCCTCAAACATCCAGGCATACTAACACAAGCCAAAATTGCCTCTTTATAATTACAAGGAAGAGTGAAAATTATGAGTTATCATATGTATAGGCAATGACTATTTACCAAGTAAAACAATATTGAAACAGAATTTAGACAACACAAATTCTCTTTTGTCTTGCTGAAATTGCTCTTCTATCATTTTATAACTGATCTTATGTCAAGTTTATTTTATTTTGTTGGGATTTGATCACTTTGTATTTGTAGTTACTGATCACATTACAAGGAATTTCTTCATCGGCGAGTTGGTTTTCTGTAAAAAGGTATCTTTTAAGTAGAGGTGGGGAAGAACAGTAAATTAAGCAGTTTAGTGCTCAAAAAAAAGTCAGAGTTTTCACTGACTGCAGATTTTTATTTCTGGCTTCATACTACCAGAAAGCCAGATTCTGTGGTCACTTATTCTGGCATATACTGTAAAATAACAACGACTTCCAAAAAGAAAAGGGAAGGTGAAAGGGGAGGGGAAATAAAATAAAAAAAAAATAAATAGTGGAGTTAATTTAGTGTCGTTGAATTCAGTTGCCTTACTTCAAATTTACTAACAGACTTGAGCAAAACCAAAATTAATAAGAGACAGTGAAAGTTGCTTTCTGACAGTAGTCATCTTTGAAGAACATAGTTTTATCTGCTTTTATTTTAAAGGCTTCACAATATAAGAGGTTTTGATGTGGCACTGACGACTGTTAAAACATGCTAACATGGCAAGAGAAAATATTCTGCATATGAACTGTAACTATAAACAGACCCACACCATGACACCTACCCTTATTATAAGAACAAGACCCAAACCGTAGTAGACAACTACCCCTAAAAGAGGAAGAGGGAAAAAAAACAAGGCAGCAGCTTTCCTGACAGTTTTTTTCACAGAATAATAGAATCACTGAGGTTGGAAAAGACCTCTGGGAGCATCAAGGCCAACCCCCAACCCAACACCCCCAGGCCTCCTAAACCATGGCCCCAAGGGCCACGGCTGCACGTCCTTTGAACCCCCCCAGGGACGGTGACTCCCCCACCTCTCTGGGCAGCCTGTGCCAGGGCCTGACCGCTCTGGCAGGGAAGACATTTCCCCTCATCTCCAACCTAAACCTCCCCTGACGCAGCTTGAGGCCGTTCCCTCTCGTCCTGTCCCTGGTGACTTGGGAGCAGAGACCAGCCCCCCCCTCACTCCAGCCCCTCTCAGGCAGCTGCAGAGAGCGAGAAGGGCTCCCCTCAGCCCCCTCTTCTCCAGGCTAAACCCCCCCAGCCCCCTCAGCCGCCCCCCAGCACACTTGTGCTCCAGACCCTGCCCCAGCCCCGCTGCCCTTCTCTGGACACGCTCCAGCCCCTCAAGGGCCTTCTTGTCCCGAGGGGCCCAACCCTGAGCCCAGCGCTCGAGGTGGGGCCTCCCCAGGGCTGAGCACAGGGGCCCCATCCCTGCCCGGCTCCTGCTGGCCACACTATCGCTGATACAAGCTTTCCTCTAAGTAAAGCCTTTTTTCTTTGCCACTGAACAAAGAAAAATCAGTCCATTCAGTACATTCATACTGTGGGAATGTTGACTTTAATGCATCAGTTGGAGGAAAGACGTCAAAGAATAAAAAGCTGCATATAATTTATTGCACAATTTAAAAATGTACCATATTAAGGCAACATAAAAGTTGCTCATTTTTATGTCTTCCCATTAAATGCTTATGCACACTACTTTTGAACCAGCAACTCATTAAAAACTCTGGGGAAGGAACAAAGCAGAACAGTAAATATCAAGCACATGATTTTCAGCAAGTTCCGTGTTAATTAACTCTGTTTTAAGTTTTCCATCAGGAAAGAATTGTAACTAATACCACCACTAGTGAGGAGGTTGCATTCTTGGTGGCAAGTCATAGGAGAGCCAGACAAACACAAAGGTCTGCCTAAACTGACAGCTAAGACTCCAAGGTAAACCTCACAGCTCTTCCTCATAACAGTAACTTTAAAAGTCATCCAGAAAAATGTATTTTATTTTTCCAATATCCAAACATTATTCAGATTCATAACTCAGCCATTTGAAGTGTAGGAAGTGGGAGATTTAAAAGGTTTTACATTATTTTAATTCAGCTCCTTTAAGTCCATTCTCTGCAACAAATAAGGATCCATGAAGAAAAAAGTGAGCATGAAGGAATGTGAATTTAGACCACCAAGTACTTCCTAATGGTGGAAACCAGAAATTTCTCAGCAGACGCTTCTGTAGCCCAAGGGGACTTTACCTGCTTAGCATCCATGACCTGCTGAGGAGATCACAATACACCTTTTACAGTGAAAAGCATAAGGCAAACTACAACTAAATGGTCGGTAGCTTTTTCTTTTACTATCACTAACCTCCTACCACTCCTCAATTGCCTAATGCCCAGTGGCTTTACCTGCCAAATGCCCGAGGCTGGCTCTGGCTGTTACTATCACTCACGCCAGGGGAGTCACACACACTGAGCAGGGACTGACCGTCAGCTCATTTCTGATTACTGATGGCTGATTCATAATCAGGGTTTGTGAATGCACAGAGCAGAATTACTCCCACTTAATATTCCTCCTTAATACTTGCTTAACTGTGAAGCAGATCAACGTTATGAGAGGAAGAACAAACAGCCCAGGAAAGCAGAATATTACACTCCTGGCAGCCAGCTTTGACCACGCGCTTTCACGTGCATTTTTGGACAGCACAGCAGGTTTAAGCAATCCCACCTTTTAGCTCAGTCTACTGTGCCCCAAAAATCAATCCGTCATTGTGCCAGAATTGTTTTTGTGGTGCCATGCTATGAATCACTCCAGGGAATTAACTTGGCTGAAAAAACAAACACTTCTTTTTGCTGTGTTGTTTTTCAGACACATTAGCTCCTGATTAAACCCACAGCAGATGGGAATAAACACTGGAAGGGAGAGTGAAAGGGCAAGAGTATCTTGCATCAGTAATTGCTGACAAAGACACAGCAACTTCGGTAGCTGGCAAACCTTATTCCCCCCTTGTGTTCTTCACAGAAACAGATGAAAAAGTTAACTGAAGTGAAAAAAATAAACCCAGTAAAGAAGACATGCTGAGTAAATAAGAATTGCTAAAGAACTCTACACCGAACGACACACAGACATATTAATACATACAATCAGGTAGGGGTGGGGAGGGAAAGGAAAAAAAGAGAACCAGGAAGATGAGAAATGGATGAATCCAGGAAGAGATCAACCAAACTGAAAGGGGAATGGGAGAAAGCAAAACAAACCAAAGAAAGGAGTATAAAGTGCCGAGAAAAGCAAAGCATGAGAAAATCAAGACAGACAGTAGAGCACAGAGAGCAGTACCATTAACAGATCAGATAGGGTATCACACCTTCATCTTTCTCAGAGTAGAAAGCCAGTAATTCACCAACTCTCATTTTGGGCATTAAAAGACTATTATTCCTCATACGGTCCAACCCAGTTTGGCAGCATGAAAGATCTTCCTTTGGCAGCTGTGGTCAGCAGCACCTGGACTAATTCAGAACAGCTTCTGTAAAGCAAAGCTCTATTCACATATTCCTTACTAGACAGAGAATATATGGATAAAGAGTTAAAAACCCCACAAATTTTACTCATACACGCAGATTCAAATTTCCCCTTAAATGGATCACAAGTACCAGCATCTGTCAAGGAAGGCAGAAAGGTTCCTTCCTACAGGTAAGGATTCATGACAACAAGGTGAATCTGGCAGGCAGGCATCTGTCACTGAAAGGCGGCAGTCTACCCCAGCCCAACCCCATGTTGCTAGTTTCTGGTTGGGTTTTTTGTTGTTGTTTGCTTTTCCTACTACCATGCACTTTCCTATTACCTCCCTCTTCATGTTGTTCTCCTCTTCTTTCCCTATAGTACTGACATATATAGAACAGAAGTATGTCCAAAGGAGTGTCCAGAGAATACAACCTTCTTCTCCCTGGGGATCATATCAGTCTCATCTTTGCAAAAGTTTGGGGAAGTAGGATAGATCTCTAGAGTTTTCATCAATTACCTCCACAAAAACACCACACAGTATGTATATGGCTCCCAATAACACCTGCAAACAATCACCAAATATGAACACACCAATTTTGCAACACATATTGGAAAAAGTATAATTTGAGAAGAAAACTTTAAATTCTGTCTCGTTTGACAGGTGAAAACAGGCTCCTTTTCACAACAGTCAAACTAGCATCTTGCTCCTGTCAAAAGTATGACCTGTACTCAAGCCTCATTAAAACAAAACAGAGTTAACTTGGTATTTTGCAAGCTTCCAATCTCAGAAATGAACATTGACCTCTACTGTTCTGTTCCTGCAGGCAAGGTTATCTGATTTAGACAATGGCTGAGGGTGCTGCGCAGCCAACATCGTCTGACATCATTTGTCAAGTGGTCCTCTCAGGTAGATGCAACTTAATGGGAAATTTCTGTTTCCTTCCAATTATTATGCTGCACAAAAGATGCCTCTAAAAATATTTCTCGTCTAGCTGCCAGGCAAGAGCACCATCTGGTGTTCAGCTAATTAAACTTTCAACCTGCTTTTTGGATCAGCTTTTTTGTTTGCTTGGTTTTTTAATTATGTTTCTTGTTTGGGGTTTTGGTTTGGTTTTTTTTAAGCAGACTTACTCTGCACTGGATCTGGCTCCAGGAAATAGGCACAAAAAGCTACAGAGCAAGCTATGAAAAACCCCTTTAATTTGGTGGGGAAGGGAGGAGCAGTAGAACAACTGAGAAAACTTGCTGGGATTTTACATGTAACTATTTACCCCTTTAAAAAAACCCAATGCAGTATTATATGACTTCTTAGAATATTGCCCATCTTGTTAGTCATGGGTAGGCTGTAAACAGTTCTTGCATCTTCAGGGATCTTAGAGAAAAAACAACTGTTCCTTCACCCACTGCCAATTACATGTCAGCCTTTACAAACATTACAACCTTTCACAACACCATGTATCTTCTTGCTACCCTCTGGCTGTTCTCAGTGCAGAGGACAAAATCCTTCCTCCTCCTCTCTGTTTACAAAAAAACACCTAGTAAATGCCTCCTAATTGTTCACCTTAATCATTTTCCCTCCCAGTTGTCTGAACTTTCACTTACTCTCAGGCCCTCTAGTAGGAGACAGATTATCTACCAGATCTGCTCCTAATTGTCTCTGCCTGATGTGTCTCTGCCTTTCAGAAGCTACTGTGCACAAGACAGAGCACAGAGGTAAGTCATGTAACCTGTGACCTACGTCTCACTATAAATTGTATTCCGTTCTTCATTCAATCACTAGTTTAGATTCAAGGTTCGAGAGCTCAGGGTAGTCATAAATCTGCACTAGTTTTTCAACTTCTGGAAAAACAAAACAAACTTTGACTACCACTCATTATGACACCAGCTCCGTTTTAACAAAAAAAAATTGAAAGATAGGAATGAAATTGGCCAGTACAGCTTTCAAACACATTCCCAATTTATTAAAGATTAAAAGCAACCTAATTTTAGCAATAACACACTGTGGCCTATTTAAACCTGTTACACAAGCATTTAGATGTGGTCTGTCATGACCCTTTACAAAAGGCCTAGGTCCTTTGCAAGGAAAGACAGCCAATAATAAAGGGGGTAAATAAGACATTCATCTGACAGAGAAGTAACAGATCACATTGTAAACTGTTAAAACAGTTTAAGTAATACTTGAAGGTATTAAGTAATACCAGATTGTTCTTGTAAGACCGACAATCAATGCACAGGCCAATGAACTTAGCAATGGGCTTGGGTTAACAGAAGTCACAAGGACTTAATGTTCTGTATTTCTGCAGACATGCTATGGAACCTCTCAAAAATATTAATTCTCTTTACATCACTTGTTAGAGTGAAAAGACATGCAAAACTTGAATTTCAGATATCCAGAAAATATTTTGATGGAGACAACATGCCAAGCTTCTTTTTAAAATGTAAAGGGGGGGGAAGCCGTACCGACTAAGGAACTTAACAGCTAACCTACAACTGAGTTATGGAAGATGTACAATTCACTGTAAGTTGAGAGGAAAGATGCGTTGGATTCTTCAACTCCAGAAACACTAGAAGCTTTCTCAAAGGGAAAAAAAGGCACCCAAAACACCGACCAAAAAACCAGCCAAGACACTACAGATCCTACTTCTGATCTTTCCCAGCTACCAGGAGAATGAGTGGCAATTGCAGCCATCACAAAGAAGAGAACAACCCACTGGAATGGAAGAGGTGGTGGAAAGAGCTTCCAAAATTATAAACTACAGAATCCATTTTACACAGGCATTTATTCCTCTGCTACCTAAACCAGAAATAATTAACGAAAACGCTCATTTGCTTTCAGACTTGTAACTTCTATAAATACATTATCAAGGTTTAGTTCTTCAACAAGCACCATCTTACCTGTTTGTTGGAGTGGTAAAGCTAAAAGACAGCAGCTGATTCCAGAATGGGTCGTTCTCAGAGATGGGCTCAGCTCCTGACAATTTTTTTAAGTACTCATTTTCTGGAAGCTCGCTGATGCTGCTGCTATTTGCTCCCATCTTCTTTATTTGGCAACTCCCTTCCTAAATTTTCATTTCTTCAATAAAAAAAGAAAAGAAAAAAGAGAAACATTTAAAGTCTTTTGTACAAATAAGGAATAGACAGATCCTAAATCAGCTATCAGTAAAGCTTTAATTCACTACCTTGCACAATTACTGTTATGTAGAAAACAGGCACATAGGAAGGCACTGAAAAGATTTTCTTTCAACAGTCTTAGGACAGTAACACCTTCATCCAAGGAAGTTAAAAGTTACTCTGCTATATATACTGCAGTCATCACCTCACCTGGATTTTCATACATTACACACAGCAGGAGGACAGTGTCATAGTTGTATCAACATCAAGGCTGCTACCAGTGGGGAAAACTGCAGGGAATTCAATTTAAACAGGGGTGTTAAGCTGACAAGGTATTCAAAACTATGTTTTCCAATTGAATATGCACAGACAGCTAGGCAAATTACTTCTATTGCCAAGAAAGGGAGTCCACCATGCAGCTAATTCCTGCGTGCCATCAATGACCTACACTTGAAAGCTACCACCTTGCCAGACTAAGCACAGCTGTTATCACTGCCATACAGATAACCTGCACCAATCGAGGAAAGGTACTGCTGACCATACAGGAACCTCCTGATCTTTGTAAGATAATGTGGTTAGTTCCAGTCAACTACCTCAAGGGGGGAGAAAAAAAAGTTAAAAAATTAACACATCAGAAATACAACTGCTTTTTGAAGCAACACTACAGAAGTTGGTAGAGGTGCACTCCAAAACCTCTCTTCATTAGTAACTGTGTTGTACTTGATCTGTGCAAACAATGAGAACATTTCAGTTCTCCGTGCTGCTTATCAGTGCTTCTCACCTTTATAAACAATTTAATTACAGAAAAATACGCCACAACTATTAACTGTACACCAGGAATGCTCCCAAGGATCTTACATCTTTCCAGGAAATCAGCTTCAATATCTTCCACCTTTTGAGAAGAAGTAACTGTGACTAGCAGCTTTAAAAGTTTATATTAAAAAAAGCACCTCCTTCAAGATAAAAGTGCTCTGCAATGTATCACTGTGTAACCTAAATACTCACTCCTGAGCAGCATAAGACATAAGAACAGGGACAGCTACATTAGAAGATCCAAGCTGCTACTCAGCAGTAAGTCTTCCCTTGGTCTCAACAAAGACATAAGATCTGTCTGAAGAATCACTCCAGTACTGATTCTTAGACTCATCACCTTTGCAGAAGCAGTTACTTCCAGAAAAGACGATTCTAGTAGCAGTTAATATTAATAAAGAACAGTATAAAAATGAGGAAAACTTAATAAAAAGAAATGAGGAGATGCAATGAAAAGCTGCAATGCTTGCAGATATCATAGAGGCTATCTGAAGAACTCGTATTTGATAGAGTGAATACACATACCCAAATATTTCAGAAACAACAAAATCCCAGCACAAATTGAGAGATTATAGGTTACTATTAAGTAATAAAGAGGTCTTTAAAAGATAGGATCCTACAAAAATAAGGAAAATGTTTATTATTTTCTAAATTTTGTTTGTAGGGGACACCACCGGCTGGGAAAATACACTCCACACTCCTTCCCTCCATTCTAGTACTCCATCCTCCACCATCACCATTAGCTGCTCTAGAAGACAGAATACAGCAACATGAAACTTTACACTGACTCAGGATATCTGCTCTTAAAGCAACTCCACCACCCAAACTCTGCCATCGTGCACCCAGGGAGCTCTACTTTCATGAGGCAATTTGCTTTCTACCACCTCTCTTTCTATTTGACCAAAGGAGAGAGAGATTTAATAACCCTATAACCTCATGTACGTCTCATTTAGCAAAAAAGCTCTGAAGACACTGTCTACAGCATTTGCAGAAGCCATTTTTGTCACGGGGACTACCTGCAGGAAAATAAATTTAAAAGTGGCCTCAGAATGAAAACGGAATTTTGTGCCAGGGAATTCTGTGGAGAATCATTAAAGGATTATAAAATGTAATTAGTTTAAGAGGATTTCCAGAACTTTGGCTGAATGTTTACTCACAGAACAGAATGAATGCATCTTACTTGAATACACGTTTTGCCGCTTCAAAGAAAAAAGCCCAAGACTTAGTGTACACTACCTCTGAAATACCAAAGCTAGAGAATAAAGTAGAAGAGAAACCAGTTTGCATAATATATGAGAATACTGGATCATCACTTCGAAGTAGAAGAATCAAGGTTCAGCTTGTACGTGGATACCTCAGCCCGTCTTGCACATGCCCAACTACTGCAGAAGCCAACAATGCTCTTGGCTCTGGACCCATATTTTAGCTCAAGTCCTTTCCCTGCACCTTTAAATTATTTAAAGGTCATACATTTAAACCTTCATTTCTTGGCATACAGAAAGTTCAAGTCCATGTCTGCCTCAAGTTCCCGTCCTCTGCTTGTGCTTTCCAGCTCACGTACAGAGCAGCCTACTTACTCCAAGATGAGGACCCAAGGGAGAAGATAAACAAGAGGTAGCTGGAGCCCTGCCTTCAAATTCCTCCACCTTAACCTACAACTCTCAAGTTCCCTTTACCAGCACTCTGACTGTGCCCTAAATTCTTAGGCCATCCTCCTAAGGCGAGTAACTCCACTTTATTCTCTATTTCACAAGCTACTCTCACAGCGTGTTGCAGCTCCCGGAGCCCCTCATTTAATCCATTTCCCCAGCAATATCAGAGCAATGGGAACAGGTAGCAAGCTAGTTCTTGAAGAGCCTGCGTACTTTCCAGATTTCCTGCACTATCCCAGTAGATTAAATTCCATTAAAACAAAACCTCCAAACTAAAGAGTGCTTTAAAAGCAAGTTTTAGCAAAATATTGTCTGTTTTCAGAGTCAGTGTCGAATCCACGCAGCCCAAGAACATGTCCACTTCTGTGGCCAAAGCCATACTCCCACGCAATAGGACAGGCTGCTGGCTAGAATCCCTTGTGAGCTCTCCCTGTGCCCCAGCACCTGGCTGGCACCTTCGAAACTGCAGAGGTGGGTTTTTTTATTCCACAGTCCTTCCTCAAAGTGACAGAAAATGTACTAGCTCATTTTTTTCCTCTAAATGAAATAAACATCAAGCCATGGAGGTCTGTCAAAAGAATCCAATTGCTAGCTCGAGCTCTAAATACTTGTAGAGCTAGGTAGCAGATACGTGGACTTGGTAAGCTTTGCCTTCTACTCATTTGTGAGCCAAGAAATCTTAAGAGCAATCAAATAAACATACAGATTTTTCTCTCTGTTATATCCCAGGAGTTTTTTTTTTCCCTCTCCTAAGAACGTTATATCAATATACTCCTCTATAGTAAAACTCTCAGCAAGTTCTACTGATACTGTAGATGACCATACTAAGAAACAACATGCAACGGGAGTAACAAAACATAAATTCCTGATGGAAGGAGTTAGCTATCTGAAAACTTGCTGAAGTGCTCTGCAGTGACTTTACGATGCACCCTGAGCACCTTTGGCTCCTATAACGTGAACAGTCATAGGCCCAGAATTAAATTAGTAAGGCGTTTCTGAGGAACTCCGGCCATCAGGTGACAGAGGAAACATGTCTTTCCTTCAGAGTTCACGAGTATCCTACAGGACAAGTGTCTAAAAATAATTTAAAACAATTTAAAAAAATCAACATTCCTGGCATTTTAACAGTAACAGACTAACCCTGAAGCTTTAACATGCTATCCATGATCTCCAACACATTTTCAAGACAGATTCTATTAAATAATACCAAATTCCAGTCACCATCTTAAATCATTTTCAAACATGCTATTAAACCGCAGACATTTTTCTTTTAGAAACAGCTACCTTTAGATGAAAAGATCATTCAAATGAAACACGTAACCACTTAATCAAAAGCAATTTGCAAATTTAAGGCTACTGCTGTGCCTCTAGGACCATATGCTGGTTAAGGCAGTAGAGGTTCAAGTCTTTAGACAACATAAAAGGTTGGTCAGTATTTGGAACATGACTACCACAGTATTTTTTAAATACTATCTAATCCTCACTTATCCATGATTTTCCCTAAACTTGACTTTCACAACAGCCCCCGCTGCACAGAAAGGCTACTCCAGGGAATCCCAAAGTCAATTCTGAACACAAGGTTAAACAGATTATGCTTCCTCACATGCTGAGGTGGGATAGCCACAAGAAACACCAAATAACAGGAAATCCCCTTTCCCTCCAAAAAAGTCAGTCCTAACCCCAGCAGTAAATTACCAATGAAACCTAGAAGTTTTTTTCTTGAAATATACTAAATAAATGCATGGCTCATTAAAAATAAAGTTAAGTCCTCTCTTGAAAAGAAATTAATCTAATTATTTGGTCAGAAAAATACAGACAGAATTTATTAGCAAGCCATTTAGCTTTATACGGTATTATTACCTCTACCAACAACAATTCTTTCTTTCTAAATAAGCTGGGAACATCCCCAAAGAATCATAGCCTGGGCTACTATTCTCAAGCTGTATTAAACACAACATCTGCTTGGTCCCAGAACCTGGCTCCATGATGCTGAAGCAGACGCTTCAGAGCAAACACAAGAGAGTTTGTTTTGCACATCAGGACTCATTCCAATCTCAAATAGCTGTGGGTAGATAAAGGTCCCGTGTTTACTGTCCCTTCTAAAAGATTTTAATGTTAATTATTAACAATGTTTACAAGAATATAATTTTTCCTTTTCAAGTTAAAAGCAATTCAGCAATACATACATGGTGTGTCTGAGCTCATAACTCAAGGTACAGTACATGTACTGTTGAACTTGGAAAAAAAACTTGTCACACTCTTTAAACCTTCTATTTAAATAATTTTAGACAATGTAATTATAGTTCCATTCAGTATTACATCTCCTACTGGTCTCAGAACTTAAGTGCCAATGCTGACATTTTTCTAATCCCTCTAGCATAGCCAGCTCCCACTTCCAAAACTATCCTTGCCACGATCGTCTGGCCAAGCCTGAGGACAACCTAAATAATACAGTATACACTTTTTTTTTTAATGAGTACTTTGAAGCGTAAGAATTTGAGATAGTCACACAGACGATTTTACCATGCCATCTGAGATCTGGTCTCTAGGTTGGGTCTTTAACACAACCTTATGAAAACAAATTAAGAAGTGATGCTATTATACATTTTAAAACCTAACAGAATTTCATTTCCAATATGTAACAGTGCTTAGGTTACCTTTATGGTTTGCTGCTTTATGAACTAAAACAAATGGGCATTGTTTTCCTTTCAAGCAAAGCAGCCAGTATCACTATCAAGATGATAATGTATGAGATGTAATGCTGCTTATTCAAGTATCGGCAAAGCTGCTGCACTGAGGTTTTTGGCCAAATCCTATTCGCATCCAAGGACTGCAGGTTTCAGACCATCTTTCACCTGTGAGACACTAACACATCCCAAAAAATCCTAACGTAAAACTTTCCACACAGTTATGAGACTACTGCAAAATATATATATAATTCTCCATGCAACAGAACACAGAAGATATATTGACTGTAGGTATTGTTCAGCTCCAGTAGTTGAATTCTATCGTCCACAAAATATATTTGAATTCTGCCTACTTTTTCATATTACAGTAATATTTATACCTAAGGAACAAATGCTTTGTAGGCTAAGTATCCTACACAACACTTACATACACAACTTAAACAGGTATCACATCCACAGATACAGAACAGTCTAAAAAATACCTAGAGTTACACTTTGTAGATGTATATTCACGGGCCGGATCTGAGTCAGTGGTCTCTAAAGCAGCTACACAGCCCTGAGATTTGTTCACGGGAAATATTTCTTTGAAGTGTTTCATCCTGCTTTACTCGAGCAGGGAAAGCTGTGCTAACCAGAAGCCCTGCTTCTTTTGCCATTTTTACTAAGATCGTCAACTTTCTGCTCCCAGCAAATCAGCTTTTTGCAATTTACCAGCCTATTTCTGACACAGTCTCAATGCTCTGTCCTAGCTTATTCCCAAACACGAGATGTTCGTATTTACCAAGTGACACGCAAAATATATCTAGGCCTACTGAAAGGGAGGTAGTCAAACCAAAGACAGGAGATCAAATAGGTCCCAGCTGATCTGAGCAAGTGCTTGCACATACTGCTTTAATCCTCACCCTCTGCACCTCAGGTTCGCTAAGCCTGTACCACATTTCATCACATCCCAAAGACTGCAAAATCTTCATGGCATAAGAGATGTTATTTCTGTCCAGCAGTAACAACCACGCAGCACTTTGGGACGTGACAAAAAATGTTCAAATAAAAGCATATGCCTAAAGAAACAATGTCACTGGCCTCCTCAATGTTTCTAAAAATCAGAATCTTTGTATTGATTGACTTCAATTGCTGCTAGAAATACCTATGGTGTCCCTACAGAACAATTTTGCAAGACAAAAGTGAATTGGGTACCATACATACCGAAAGGTACCAGAAAAGGACTAACAGACCTTAGCTGTAGAAATGAACATTGATGCTGTAAAACCCCAAAAGCTTTGATTTCAGCAGCTAAACCACAGTTTCTCTTCATACCCTCTAGTTGCTTTCTGTCTGCTTCTAGAAAAGTAGCCAACAGTAAGAAGACCTTATAAGTCCAATCACAGTTAAGTTAGATCTCCGAAGCATGCACTTATCTATCTGAAAAGCAAAGTGGCAAAGCTCCCTTAATAAGGATGGTTTCATAGTTTTCCTGGCATATTAAGTGTTTATTCAATTGCACTGCTTGGGGAATTGTTCTGGGGAAGTTTTGGTGCTGTGAGTGAGGCTGGGAAAAAGAAAGAAAGGAAAAAACCACCACCAAGGAAATGTTTCACTAATACCAAGAGATCATCTGTTAGACTCCGCACATACTCCAAAATGAGGTACAAAAGCATAGGAATTGTGGTTTTCCCAACTGAATTGGTAAAATTTTGCTAAACAAAACTAATGATGCAGAAATATATGGCCGTGTGAATTCATGGCCATAAAAGGGATCTTTAGAGAGGAAAAGAAAAATCTTTACAATCCTCAGAATTTAGGAATTTTGGCCATTTTTAAGAAGAGAAAAGCACTGAAATAATCTTGGTTTTTGAAACATATTAAGGAGTCAAAATATTTCAGCTATAACTTAATGCCTGACAATCACCAAATGCAATCAAACCACTACTGAGAATTCACTTTCTCTTACACACCAGTCACAAACGGCAGGGGAGATTTCCGAACAGAATAAATGCATCCTTCATGACTACAAATTAAAAACATTTCCTACTGTTTTTCAGTTAATGAGTTACACAGGGAAGACTCTTTCTGCTAATCTTACTTTTTCACTGTACTGATTTATACTTTTCCTCCCCTTTTCTACTGCATGTTTGGCAACCACTCCTTTCTCCAATTCCCTTTACCCTTGCCTCTCTTCCACACGGAAAGGCTTCAGACACATACAAGCACCAAAAAAAAAAAACCAAACCCCAAAACCCAAAAAAAGGTTTTGAGCAAAGTAGGGGGAGACAGGCAAGCTGTTTTCATGAAAGATACAACATACAGGCTCTTTGAAAGAACCTGGTTGACGATTAAGGGGTTTATCTTTGCACCCTGCAGGCAAATACCACCTTTCTTAGCTGTTCAGATATTGGTCAAATTCTCCATTTCTCCTTTACCTACTATTTTTCAGATTCTAACAAGTCTGACGGCTACTGCCTGCAGTCATTAAAGTCTCCACTAAATCTAAAGTAAATCTACAGTCCTTTAATATATTTTTGTAGCAGCACAGCATACTAACCATACACCAGGTACCAAAGCGTGTTCCCTTAAAGCACAGTAACTTAGGACAGCATGCTTTTGAACAGCAATAAGAAACGCAACCCAATTATAAAGTGGTCGACACAATGTTTAAGTACTAGAAAAATAAAGAAAACCACATCTTAAAGCCTTTAGGTAGTCTCAAGATAATTTAATCTTGCTTGTCCACTGTTTACTCTGCAGGATGAACAAACAGCACCTTTTCTGGTCCTCCAGACCAGTAACTTGTTCTAGTGCCTTCCTCTTCTGTAGCAAGAGCCTGAATATAGCAGCAGGTCCTTATGGGTTCCACTGAAGCCTAAAGAGTCTTGCACACCACAGAAGCAATTAATTTTGATAGCTTTACTGCGGGCAAAAAAAGCCCCTCATAAGGAAAGCAAACAGCAGCTAAAAAAAAAGAAAAAACCAGTGACGCTACTGTGTTTTCTGCTCCAGTTCCTTTTCCACATGCATTTAACGTGGGAGTAAGTCGTCAATAAAAGCCTAATTCTGAAGAACACAATCTGCTTACTTCACATCCCACCTACAGGACAGTTGTTGTGCTCACAACCAAAGGAGGGGTTTTTCAAGACCTTCTTGGTTAGGTAGCAGATTTCAAGCAGAACAAATAGGATGTGAACAAGCCCAGACATTGTGGTCATTCACCAAACTGCTCAACAAGAGATGCTATAAATGACCTTTGTCTCTGCCAGTTCACCCTATGGTAATCCCACAGTTTGCTGATTTTTAGTGAAGTGTACTGAAAAAGAGGTGGCAGAAAAAATGAAAACCTAAATTGTATAAAGGAGACTGAGATGTACAGCTTATGCATTTTCTCAGTTCCATCTCGGGAACCTAACACGTTTTCTTTCATTCCTTATAATAACATATAATCACTAACCAACACGTCACGGTTGTGGTGGTCAAGTCTACTCATTTTGATCACTAAGGAGATGCCTGTTTACCCAAAATAGCTTATTTCAGATGAACTATGTAGTCACCTGCAGTAGACACCTTCACACCCTTATCCTGAACTGGAACTACTGACTCATAGGGGGGAAAAAAACACCCCGTGCAAACTGCCTTTCTCTAAAGTTATACAAGATCCAAAAAAGTTTGACATAAAAATGCCATTCCTTCTTACTGTTCCAACATTTTACCTCAGAACAAAAACATCTGATACAGAGTGCTCTAAAATACATGAAAATGTTACACCAGCAAGCAAATATATGTTTGTGGCAAATTATGATCTTGTTTTTAAGACCTAAAACCCAAAACTATATTTCCGTCCACTGTGTATCGACCCTTACATTAGCACATCAAGTGCCAATTACCCAACAAGTGGGGTAAGAAATGTGTTAAGTGACACAACCGATTTCTGTTAAGTTTAGTCGTCCTCTCTCCCCTCAGTCACAATGTTTTGTCAGAGGCAAGACAGCAGGGAGTTACTGAGCCTCTTCAAGGAGCTTTGCTGATGGGATGCAAATCCCACAAACACCCTTCTGTTCAGAAGTTTATGTCACTTCAGAGAGCTTCCATTTAACTTTTACAGGTAAATAAGCATTTATAACACTTCAGTACTTCTTTATCCGACTTACAGGTATGCAACAAAACACGTCTCTAGTCAATTAATATAAAAATCCACATGATCTGTTAGGGACTCCTTAATTTTGTCCATTTTTAATGCTGCTAGTTACACTCCCACACTATAACACGGAACTTGTGGCCAAATTCCCTGAAGGTTCAAAAGCATCTAAAATTTGTCATGAATTAACAAAATTTAAAGCTACAAAAACTATGAAGGTCACTTTTCTGACCTCCTTCATAATTCCAGCCATCACACTTTATTAAATAATTACTGCACCAAGCCTACCAGTTTGAGGGAAGAGTGGCAGCATCAGTTTTAGAAATACATCCCATCACAGAGGGAAGGAAAAGTGGTGTGGGGGCAATTAAAAAAATATAATTACCTCCATCCCAAGTAAGAGTCAGAACTCAAACACAGCAGGTGTTTTCTGGAATACAGGCAGAAATAATTTCTTTAATCCGATTAGCAAAACACCATTAGAAGGGAGGGAGGCTGGGTCAAGCACACCTAACATTTCTGCGTACAGGCTCAACTTTTCTCCATTTATTAAATAACTACTACAGGTATACAATGTTTTTCAAGAGTTCAGAGAAGTGAAAATTCAAACACTAATTCTGCTCTTTGCAATGGGCAGATATTTCTTTAAGGGTTTTGTGTGCCCTCACCAGTGAGATTCCTGTTGCTTGCAGGAAAGCTCTACTAGAACTATAAAATGCAAAGAACAAACTGAACTTTAAACAAGAATATCAATGGAATACCGAGCTTGAAAATAAAAGAGACTAATGAAGATTATGCATAACCCCTGCCGAGACCTGACTTTACAGCTTAAGAATGTACTGCGTATCAGTACCAATATTACTGGTTTGACCATATCTTCTTTCAGTGGCCAAAAAGAGACTTTGATTACCAGAAACACAGCAATGGTTTTCAAAAGCACAATTTTACACAAACTACCTGACAATCTATGATGGATTATAGCATCGGAAATTTTGTTCGGTATGAAAATGTTTTATGATTATTGATTAATTTGTCCCTTTTTTTATACTCAGTACTCTACCTGAAAATCAACTTATAATACCTCATTCAGTTACTACCATAATTAAAATGAGCAGGTGGGTTGGATATGACACAAGTCATGCTAAACCTAGCACGGTTTAATAGTCTAAGTAGCTACTACCTTGGTATAGTTATCACTTCATGTAAGGGATGTTAAGATTACTGTTACACGTATTTTTCTCCCTATTTCACTCTCAGACATAAATAAAACTTGTCTAATGGCCACAGTGATGTTCAAAAAGAAAAATTCAACTACCTTTTAAGCTTCAGAAAGATGCTTAGATGTTCATTAAAAGCTCTGCATTTTTTAAATATTGGTATATTTTGTTATATTTCAAAGGTTATACAATTATTTTGGCATCTGCACTGTTCCCACAACTGGGCATTATGCATATTTTTACAACAGAGTTATCTGCCTCATCTTACAGCTAGAAATCTATCTACAGCATAAAAAATGCATGCTGTAGAGAAGGCCAAATCTGTTTTGTATGTACACCTAATTTTATATTATACTACATACCACAATTTATATCACCTACCTCCAGCGTCTGCTGCAAATGAAATTATACTTGCCAAAGCGCGCAATTACTATAAAGCGCAATAGGCTTCCCACTCTGGAGAACACACTTTGAAGAAATACCATTATCATTTTTAAGCATCCACTTTGAAAACAGTTCATCAGCCACCAAACAGGATTTCTTACTTTTAGTACCTTCTGTCATGTTCATCAACATGTTAAAAACATTGTAGAATCTTCCTATTCATCTGATAAAAATCACTGGAAGCATCAGAGCCATCTTAGTATTGATTTGCCTTAAACACTTCTCTACTGAATTTATGACTAAATACTCCAGCACAGGACTGGAAGAGAAGGAGCTGATGGTTGCTTGAGCCCGGTGAGAGTGCTAAGTAGGGTCCAACACCCCCAGGGCCATCCATGGGCTCCTCCTGATGCAGCATCAACAAGAAAAGACAAAACAGCCCAGGGAGAGCGCGGAACAAGGTTTTCCTGAGCTCCTGGCAATCTAAGGAGCAATGACGAGTTCTAAGTCACCCCAACTGGAACAACTTCAACGGTTTTTACTTGGGAATTGACAAATTGGGGGATTACACAACTCAGCAGTGCATGTTAGGAAACTGGACCCAACCACCCAGAAGCTTCTTTGCGCTCCCCTGCACTCAAAAAGTGCTCGGTGCGGGAAATATTAACAATCTACTTACTTCTACAAATACCTCAAATGACTATAACTGCAGCCCAGCGTGTTATCCCTCTGTACACACAGTGAAAGGCACCAGATTACGGCCTCACGAACTCGCTACACTCGGCACAAAAGAATAAAAAAAAATAAATAAAAAGATAAACAGCACTTGGCATGAAAGCACACAAGACAAACCCCGGTATCGATTAAGGTAAGACATAACTTATTTTAGTTTAAAAGACATTTCCCACCCTTGCTAAACATTCTCCTTCAGAAGTATGAAAACTACTAGAGTGAGACTGAGCAAACCCGTTATATCGCGATAGCAATCACCCAGCACTATAAAGACTATCCGGTTCACAAAAGCAGAAAGGAAAACACGCTATTTTAGAGTCTTTTCACTGATAAGGAACGTCATTAACAGGACAAAGCAAGAAATACAGGTATGAGCCTCTCTCAGTCTGGTTTTGACTGCGTATGAAGGGGAGATCAAGCACAACGCCCTGCCCCTGAAGGATCCCTGGAAGCACAAACGCAGCCCTCTATCGCGATATGGGACCGAGGAACGCTGGGAGTCGGGACAAGCCGGACTCTTAGGGACGTGCGGTGCGATCCCGCCCGGCTCGGAGCCAGCACCGAAGGGGAACGGGACGGGAGAGAGCCGCTGGGGTCCCCCCGCCACCGGCCACCCGCGCCCCTCGGCCGCCCCGCCAGCCGCCCGCGGCGGGGCGGGCCCGGAGGTACGGCCGAGGCCCCGCTTACCCCGTCAGCGGCCCCCCGTCCGCTCGCACCGCCGCGCCACAACGCTGTACGGTACCGCAGCCCCGATACCCCGGTACCCGGGTACAGCGAAAGCCCCGCTCCCCTCAGCGGCTGCCCGCGCGCCGCGGGGGCGCTGCCCAACGGCCCCCGCCCGGCGCATGCGCACACCCAGGGCCGCCGCCCGCCTCCAGCCTTCCACGTCGCCAACACCGCCCCGCCGCGCATGCGCACACGCCGGCCGGCGGGACCGGCGGGGCGGCGCCGCGGGGCACGCTGGGAAGTGTAGTCTGACGCCGTGAGGCGGGCTTCTACGGGCCGGTCCTGGTCCTCCGGGTGAGCCCTTCCTAGGGGAGGAGGCTTCTCTCGGTAACCCGCGGGGTGGTCGGGGACACGGGCTGACTGCCTCCGCCTCGTCTCCTCCGCGGCCCGAGTTTTCTGTCAGTGGGACATGAGGTAACTAGAGCAAGCACGACCAAGAGCCAGAGGGAGGGAGGGAGGGAGGGAGGGAGGATTTACCAGGTACGGTTCCTGCCCTCACCCTGCTTTAACTCATTCTCTCTCCCTCAGGTAACCTCCCGTCTCCGTACCCGAGGTGTTTCTGTACCATCGGTAGCTGGCTTTATAAGTACCCCATAGTTCCTTCAAAAGCGAAACCCTTCCCAATATAATTAATCCTGAGCATAATCTCCTTACCTCAGTGCATGACACTCAATATGCAGCCCATCTCTTACACAAACCCATAAACAGGCTGCACGAGCCGACGGGGCGTATGCAAACAGCACAAGTGCAAAGGTGAGGACTAACCACTTTGTATACATTGCCACATAAAAGCAACAGTCTTGGCGTAGGGTTTGGCCTCATGTTCATACAGCATTCGATTGGACCACTACAGCAATAAAAATGGTGCTCGGCCAACAGTTAGAGTGGCTGTAAGGACTGTATGTGCAAAAAGGAATTGAAAAACAATCCTCGTGCAAAATACAAGCGTTGCTACATCTATCTATGTGTAAATCTGGTCACAACATTTCAAATAATTCATGTTTCAGATACAACAATGAAAGAAAGACACAGCACTATGATCTAAAATCATTCCTCAAGCAAGACAATCACTGCGGCGAGCATGGTCGTTTAGACCATTTCAGTTAATCTACCGCAGGTAGGTTCACTGAAAAGCAAAAATAGTGACAGTCTGCGAAACCCAAAATAGGACTTGGTTCATCAAGCATGTTCTAACAATCAGAAAACCACACAAGGAAAATAATCCCTTCTTTCATGTATTAGGCAGTTTAATGAAAAAGAATTCTCATTGAAGGGAGATTTAGTTCATCTAAGTGTAAATCAAACTTCTCTTAATTTCCTTCACCTGCAGCCTCTGAAAGACACTTCCTTCAGCAATAATATTCTATATTTTACAGAAATCAAGAAGGAATGACTCCAAGGACCGAACCTTAGCAGCTCCCAGAAAGTTGGAGCGTGATTGCTACATTTGGGTAATAACAGCATATTGTATTATTCTCATTAGATCAGCTTTGTCAATAGAATTTAATTGTGTTCATTGTGTTCTATGAACAGATCTGAACAAAGATCATTTTGCACAGAATTCATTGCTATTTCAGACATCCTTAGGGGCTGATCATGTTCCATTTAACCTGCCAGAATTTCATTTGCTTGCAGAATCAGGCCCATCAAAAAAACATGGCAACATAAAACCACCTGAACTTTTATTTAAGAACTTTTTGCACATACTTGCAGTATTTTAAAGGTGTATTTCAAGTAAGTTCATTTTAAGTCCATAGCGCCCACCTACCTGTGTAGACCAACACATGGAAGGTACCATGTCACATTTAGACCTTCCCATAAAGAAAAAATATATCAGTCAATTTGAATATTTTTTCAAATATTGGTTGATTTCTTGATTCTTCCTCAATAGTATTTAAATAAACCCTTACAGCTTTCATGCTGAAGATCTTGGGACTAGGTTTGCAGAAGTACTTTGGTCCATAAAGATGCCTATGCTGCAATTTTCTAAAAGTCTTCAGTATAAATGAAGCTGCTACTTGCTCTAGCAAATTCTGGTAGATGTCTGCCTGCCATCATTAGGTGCCCAAGCCTTTTGTAAATCTTGCTTTTAGTGAGTAACAAACATATGTAAATTTTCTCAGTTAAATTAAATGTCCTTGATCTGTACTGTTCTCTCATGTGAGGATTTCCTTAATTTCTGTCTACTTATTTTTCTTAAACAAGGCTCTGCATACTTCTTTGCACCCCAGCAGATGATCTCCTGCACCCCTACCCAGGCTCAGGCAGTTAATTTCTTTCACCTGTTTCTTGATGGATTTTTCACTTAACTATTCACAAGACAATAGGATTACGGACCTGTTCTTGGGAAATTCTGCAACACAAAGATGCTAGGACTTCAAGTGAAGTGCCTCATTCAGGAAAGTTTTGCGACTGCAGCTAATGAAAGTATTCAAACACCATCCCAGAAAGCACAAACTCCATGGAATTTTACACAATTATATGGCGTAATTTTACAACCAAGAACAGACAGTTGCACTGTTTGCCCATTTTGCTTTTTGCAGTCTTTTCAGTAAACCTGGTGTTTAAATATGGTGCGGGTACACAGCTAGAAGCGCAGTTCAGCCTGCAGGCTAATTTACTATACAGTTTATTTTCCATGTTACTCTCTGATGCACTTCCTTGTATAATAATACCCTAAATAACTCAAAATAATAATTATGGACACCTTATAAATTGACTGCATACATTGATAAATCAAAGGAGCCCCAGTACAGCTCTTGCTCTACTTTTTCTCATGATCACAGCTGTTAGAGGGGAATATATTACTCCAAAACTTTGGCCTGTTTACGAGATGCCCAACATTTTAAAACAGTGGCTGAGGTGACCTGCCCTGGGAGAGGAAGCTCAGCTGAAGGGACAATCTTTTTGGCACTGCTTACAATGTAAGAACACACACTCCTGTTTAGCTGCATGCCTGCAATGCGTCTGCATTTCTGTAGCCATTTGAAAGACACTGACCTGAGTTCCAGAGCGACTTTCTCAAGCAGTTTACTCCTCTCTCATTGCAAGGTGATTTCAGACCCTTGGAAGTTCCCAGCTTTAGAGCATGAACTCTGATACTAGTGGTAGCAGAGGAATTTATTGTTTGAGGTGAGGTGGGGTCAACTGCTTTAGGAAACCCAACCCACCACAGCAAAGATTACATCCACCTTTTACCAGGTGAAGTCCTGATGGACAGAGTATGATTCATTGCAACAATATGGGCGAAAAATCCAAAGATGTGGAGGACAAATACAAGTGGAAACTAGTGCGGCCTCTTTCCCTCGCTTCCGCTTTCCAGCCCATCTTTTCTACTACACGACCCGCACAACAGCATCTGTGAGAAGTTATGGGAGTGCAGTTAGTATTGTTATCTTTTATTGTACAAATTATACCACACGCGCATGCTCAGAATAGTAAAACCAGGTTTTAATATCACAAAAGTTAGGTACTTCACCGGTCCAGGAGAAAGCTGTATCTGTGTTACGCTGATCAGATTGGGGCTTATCTTCCAAGGATGATACAAAAGCTGATTAAGCACCAACACCAAATTCACTTCCTAACAGACTAGCTCATTAAGGGAGAGCAAACAGTGTTAGGCAAGGTTTTACAAGGAGTTTTCCGTGATTCAACTCATTACAGAGGTAACAGCTGTAGCAACAAGGGCCCGATACCCTGCTGCAAACACTGCAGATCGATTCACACAAGACCTGACAAAACTGGGTAGCGGTAGGAAACAAGATGCCTCTCCAGAGGCATTTGATGCACATCAAGCAAGTCTTCAGAGTAATTAATTACCTGCTAGGAGAAAACACCATCTCAAGAACAGGACTGGACCTCAGTGACAGTTCAAGGACTGCATCTATAAAAAGGTATGCCTTGTTAGGTGTACATTAGGCAGGACTTTTGGGAGAATGGTAAATCCTAAATAGGAATCCAAAGTTGCTGGAATGGTTTTGGTTTTATTTTTTTCTAAGAGCTCTCTGGATTGGCAGAGCAAACAATGCAGGAATTGTCACTTCTATTCCTTACTAAGCACAGGGACATCTAAAATGCTTCACAGCCGCAGTATCACATCGGGATGCAATTCGGTACCCGGAGGAGGCATCGCTGGACTTTCCGAGTTCAATTTCTTTATCACAAAGTCAGTAGTCCCTGTCTGGGGTCTGTCTATGGGCTTTCAAACATTGTTACCACTCTAAATATTTATAGCTCCGAAGCCTAAGAACTATTGTATGAAGCAACTTATTTTTAAACAAACTCCTGGTTTATTACAATTCAAATGACACAAGCGTGTTAAAGAGATTTTAGTTGTTTTTTTTTTTTAAAAAAGAGACAGAATTGCACCATTTTAAGCCACTGCAACAATTCTCTTGCATCATGCCTGTGCTGCTCCTCTTTGGGGAAGAAAGGCACGATGTTTCAAGGGAAATAATTAATGGAAGTATCAAATCAAGACTTCATGCTTTTAGTAAGCTAAGTAAATTTTGCATAAAGCATAACTCCTTTAGCTCATCCTCAAATTTGACATGAAAAAATCTATATTCTTCAGAATTTAACCATGACGCTTACATTGCCACAATGCAATTCACAGTTCTTCAGCAAGGTCAAGAATAGCTTTTAAGGTGAAAGCCTGAGGTATTGCACCAGCAGTTAGCGAAACTAAGATGCTACGATACGTTTACCTTCCAAAGCTATATTTATTCGTAAGTTAATTCACCTAAATTCTAATCACACCAAATAGATTATAGATGAAAAGTAGTTCCAGTGAGGAAAATAAAGAACTTCAGTTTTTAAACATATTAAATTAAGCAATGTGCTAGCTGCCATTTTAGCGGTGAAAGAGACCCTCTCCGGTAAGTGATAAGGGTTTTTATTCAGCTAAAATGTGCAAATTAAAAAAGTCTCTAAGTGACAGAAATATCACCAGTTCATACTGGAGACGAGGAAATTGAATCCGTTGGAATGAATTCCTTTAATCTGCTTTCTTGTCAGAAATTTCTGTGGATTTCTTTGCAGCAACTCCATTTGCAATGCCGTTGCTTTCAAACTGCAAATGAAAGACAGCATCGTTAACGGGATGTCAAAAAAGGACTCCACACCCAGAACAGTAACAGTTGGTGATGAAAATCACTTTTAGAAGCAAAGCCGGTGAAGATTTGTGAAGAAATCTGCAGCAAGAACCAAAGTGGTGGTGTCTTATATTTACGCATAATTTTTGCTTCAAGGGGGCAGGGGAAGGCGCGAGGGCAGAGACAACATAGGCAAATCTTTTGATTTTCTTAGAAGAGATAACAAATGCACAATTTACACACACTAAACATTTTCAAACGCATTAATCTTACTTTATAAATTCCAGGCTCATCCTCCTGGTCTCTTTTCGTGGCTAAAGATGCCCGTGGATTTCCAGCACTGCCTCCTTGACCTCGTTTTGCAGCTGTGGTTTCTTCCACAGCTTTCTTGGGCCACACACGCTTAATGAAAGGTGCGATGACGGGATAGATGTACGGTTCAAGGAATTTCTTGTAGACCCAGAGGAGAACAGGAATGACGATACAAGGAATGCACACCATGGCTTCCTCTTGTGCTGTGACAAAGCTGGGGAGGAGAAACAACCCGTCAGCTTAGGATGCCATCCGCTAAGAAAACAGTCTTAAATAATGAATAAAGATCGTAGTTGATATTCAAACCTAAAAGATTCTTTAATTACAGATTAAAGAATAAAGTTTCAAAAATGCTATACGTTCCAATGCTAGAAAGTCCTCAACAACACGGGAAACATTCATGACATTTGAACAAAAACAGGAGTGCAGTTTGCAGTAGTTCTTCACTCCTACAGCTAGAACTTAGAAAAGTTTTTCCTTGAACCACACAAAACCAAAAACAGCCGAAGCAATGAGCTGCAGATAGCAGCCTGGTTCTTACTATAATATAAAAGGGTCCAAAAGGTTTGGTTTCCTCATTCTCTTTATTTAAGATGAAAACAGATGGCAGGACTCCAATCAGCCTAATGGCTTGCTACCATCGCAGAGTGGAGGCAGCAGGGGGAAAGGAATCCAGTCAGGACTGGAGAAAAGGAGAATAGGGGTTACTTCCTTCCTCTTGCACGGGGGAATCACTCGATCCCACACCAATCTAATCCAATTGGCCAAACTCTGAGAAAATTAATCGCAGAATCACAGATGGTTTGGGTTGGAAGGGACCTTTAGAAGCCATCTAGTCCAACCCCCTGCAGTGAGCAGGGACATCTTCAGCTCAATCAGGTCGCTCAGAGCCCCGTCCAGCCTGGCCTTGAGTGTGTCCAGGGATGGGGCATCGACCACCTCTCAGGGTAACCTGGGCCAGGGTTTCACCACCCTCAGTGTAAACAACTTCTTCCTTCTATCTAATCTAAAAACACTCTCCTTTAGTTTAAAACCATCACCCCTTGTCCTATCACAACAGGCCTTGCTAAAGAGGTCACCCCCATCCTTCCTACAGCCCCCCTTTAAGCACTGGGAGGCCGCCATAAGGTCCCCCCAGAGCCTTCCCTTCCCCAGGCTGAACAACCCCAGCTCTCCCAGCCCCTCCTCACAGCAGGGGGGCTCCAGCCCTCAGAGCATTTCTGTGCCCCCTCTGGCCCTGCTCCAACAGCCCCGTGTCTGTCCCGTGCTGAGGAGCCCCGAGCTGGAGGCGGCGCTGCAGGGGGGTCTCACAGAGCGGGGCAGAGGGGCAGGACCCCCTCCCTCGCCCTGCTGCCCGCGCTGCTGGGGATGCAGCCCAGGGCACGGTTGGCTTTCTGGGCTGCAAGCGCACACTGTTGGCTCGTGTCCAGCTTTTCACCCCCCAGCACCCCCAAGTCCTTCTCTGCAGGGCTGCTCTCCATCCCTCCATCCCCCAGCCTGTATTGATATGGGGGTTGCCCCAACCGAGGGGCAGGACTCTGCACCTGGCCTTGTTGAACCTCACGAGGTTCTCACAGGCCCACCTCTCCAGCCTGTCCAGGTCCCTCTGGATGACATCCCGTCCTTCTGGTGTGTCACGTACACCGCTCAGCTTGGTGTCATCTGCACACTTGCTGAGGGTGCACTCGATCCCACTGTCTGTGTCATGGATTCCTTCCCTGTTCCACTGAATCCTCCCATCTCCCAAAACCAGGCAGATTACTTCAAAACCAGCAGCCCAAAGTCTGTGACAAAAACAGCAGACAGCCAAAGCGCAGGGGCGGAAAGGTGCGAGTGGGAGGGGATGCAGGGAGGGAGGATTAGAGCTGGCCCTTTCAGCGCTGGCGAGCAATACATTAAATACGCTCCGCTGCCCAGCTTTGCCCTTCACATTCCTCTTTTCCAGGCTGCTGACATCTGATTCTTACATCAAGAAGCAAAACAAACACTTTCCGGGATGGAGGATGAAGAGGCAAGTGTGCACGCTTTGTTTGGGCTCAGAGTTTCACTTTTTCTTAAGCTATCCTAAAGATTTTTAGCCCCAGGCCCTGTGGAACAACAGAATATCGATTTCCAGTGGGCCACGTCCAAGTGTAGCTGTGGCTACTTCAGGTCTAGTTTTCCAGGGTCTGCTCATCAATAAAGTCGCACAGGGAATCTTAAACTGAAACAAGACAACTGAGGAAGCCCATTAAAGCCATTCGAGAAGACAAATTCCGTACTTTCTCTGCCAGAAGTTCCCAGACAATCAATTTTCAGCAAGATGTAACAGAATAACCCAGCTGGAGGGAACACCCCAGGCCATCTTTCCGAGGTAACGCTTCACATCAAGATCCCAGACTGAAAAAAAAAGCCATACCTCTGCCCAAAGAACGTCAGCCTAACGCCAGCCCTGAGATATTTAAAATACCATTCAGGAGCTTTTCCTGCAGTTCAGTGGCACTCGGCAGGCTGGTGCAATGAAGTCTGGGGGGGGACGGGAAGAATAAGAGGACAAACGGTACAATTTTAACAGCAAGGCTGTTTTTTTTTGTGCGGCAGGCTTTGGTCTACCCCGGTGAGCCGGGGTCAGCAGAGCGAACGCACACCGTTGCAGATTTAAGTACGCCGGGTCTGCGTAACCCGGCCTGCTGTTGTGAAACGGGAAACAAACGAGGTTTTGCAGACAAAAGGGCTGACTTTTTTGCCCCATAAAGGCTGGCTTAGTCTAGAAGGGCCGATTTACGTAACGCGCCCCCGTTCTGCCTCTCCGCAGGCGGGAACGATCCCCCCGCGGCAGCCCGACCGTCCCCGTTTCAGGGCCAACGACCCCCCACGGCAGCGGCGGCGTCTCCCCGCGTCCCGCCGGTACCGGAGCGCCGACAGCCGCCGAGCGGGTAACGCCCCGCGCGCACCGCCGAGTCCCGCCTCGGACACACGTCGGGATTCGCCCCTCCCCCCTCCGCTCCCGGTTAACGGAGCCACCCCGGAAACGGCGGCGGGGGGCGGAGCCGCAGCCCCCCGCGGACGGGGCCCCCGGGCGTATGGGGGAACCGGCCCCTCACGGCCCTGCCCGCCCTGCACTCACCTCGGCCGCACCGACCCGCCGCCGTTACCGCCCGCGCCGGCTCTACCCGCCGCACCGGAAACCGCCCCCCGCACTTCCGGGTGACGCCCAGACGCCGCCACCAATGGGGGGAGGCGGTGTGCGCCTCACGTAACCTACGCACCGCCCACCTTCCCGGCCACATCCACCCCCCCCCACCCCCGCGGAGGGAAGGAGCGCGGGCAGCGGGACAAGGAAAACCCAACATGTGCCTGTCCCAAATTATCTCGTTTTATACACCAATAGCACTTCTACGTCATCAACAGCCCCAGCGCTGATGTAACGCTGTCTTTGATTGCGGTGCTTCCCGCCCCCGGCTCCCCAGACAGCAGCAAAAGCCTCGCAAGAGCAGAGAAGCACAGACAGTAAATCTCAACCTCTCAAAACTTTATTTATATACATCCGCAGGGTCAGAATTACTCCCGAGCCATCAGTTTTTGCTTCTTCAGCTTCTTTTGGGATATCTGAAAAAAACCAAAACAGGCAAATGAGAATAAACAGCAGTAATCGTACACCTTCCCAAAACATCTTACAAATAGTTTGATTTGAAAGAAACACTAAGAACTGTTAGAAATGCCTTTGGCCACTCACAAAACATTCCGCTAATCACACCCGGACGTAACGAAGCGCCCTTACAAGCGCTACGTCACGCACAGGCTGTCTCCTCGACCTAAAGTTTGCTGTAACGCATCACACCTTAACAGGCATAGATGATCTTAAAATGCTCTGGGGGAGGGAGGAACGAGCCATCTCTGCCACACAAACCGCCCCGAGAAGCCCTCTCCCAACTTCTCAACGCCACGTTTACAGTAAATATTGAGGTTGCTCAGAAGTAGCTTTTTTTTTTCATGGGTGTTCCAAAGGTGTCCTAAGACAGTCATCACAGCAACCCCTCCGCCTGAAGAACGCCAAGCGCCAACGCTCACATCCCTTGACGACAATGAAGAGGACAACGGACGTGACACTCCATACCTTTTTCTTTTGAGCAACTTCTTCCTCTGGCTTGGGCACGATCTGTTCCTTCTCAGTGAGGATCATCTCGATGTGGCAGGGAGAGCTCATGTACGGGTTGATCCTGCCGTGCGCCCGGTAGGTGCGCCGGCGCATCTTGGGAGCCTTGTTGACCTGGATGTGCTCGATGACCAGAGAATCCACATCAAGACCCTGAGAAGTGGGGGGAACATAAGACTCGTGACTTGGTTTTCTCTTCATATAAACATCTCCGCAGCAAAAATATGGATAACCACCTCCCCACACGCACATCACTGCCAGGAAATAAAATGGCTTAACTCAGCCATGTCACAGAACTGAGTATTCACCAAGGTGAAGCCAGGAAAACACCAAGCACCCCCCTTAAAATGAAGCTAAAACGATGCTGATGGCTCAGAAAGAAGGTATTTTTATTTCACTGTCATTCCAAAGGTGTCCTAAGATTAGTCATCACTGCCATCACCGTTACCAAAATGAAGCGCTGAGTATATGACAAAGATACAAATTGACCAAGAGTCCGCAGATTTGGCTTTGCAGATTTTAAGAGATCTAAACCACGCTTATCCTAAACAGCCGATAACCACATATCAACCAGCTACTTGTGAATAATTATTCCTCATTTTTTAACATGGAAAAGCACAGCCTAACTCAAGCGAACATTACAACCAAAACCTCTACGCAATTCATTTCCACCCAAGGTAGGCCTGAGCATGAGGAGCGCTGACGCACAGCACGACACCAATGCTTCATGTTTAACGACATCTGCGTGACCCACCTTGAGCTCAGCGTTGCTCTCTGCATTTTTGAGCATGTGCAGCAAGAACTCCGCACTTTTCTTAGGCCAACGTCCCTGAGTCCAGCCCCACTGCTTGGCCTGGAAGGGGGGTGGGGGGGAAAGAAGAGTTCGATTTTTGTCCTGGTACAACACAACTCGCCCTTTATGCACCATTAACTTGCTGCCACTCCCCCTCTTATTAAGATTCCACATGAAAATAATTATATTCGATCAATTCATTGACACTGCAAGTAGATTCCCTTCTTCAGCCAAAGCGCCCTTCCCCGGTTTCCACCTTGTCCCTCACCTGGGCGCATCTACCAACTCCCCCGTTGTAGCGACGGAAAGGAACACATTGCTTCTTCAGGGTGACATCCTTCAGGTACTTGGTGGCCTTGCGGATGTGCATGCCCTTGATGGCCTGGGCCGTCTCACGAGTGTTCTGAAAAAGCCACAAAGCACAGCAAAGCTCCTCTTAGCAGAGCTTTCCAAGTTACAACGCGAGCAAAAGCACCCGTCTCCCTTTCCTGGATCCTATTCTTTTTGCTACAAAGTCAGTTTAAAAGGAGCATTCACATGCACAAAAAATATATTAAAGAATGAAAAATCATTAGGAACACTTTATTTTGCTACCTACTTTTTCAACCCTTAGTATGACTTCCATTACTAAATTTGCAGCTCTGGCATATTTTTATGGTTTTTTTACCTAATATCTAGGTTTTCCCAACGTTGCAAAATTGAAATTTGAGTATTTATACTTTTCATAGCCCGTCTTTAGGCCATAATCCAAAAAAGCAGGAGCCTGAGCGATAAATTCCTACTAAAACATCAAGTCTGGCACCTCAGAGGGAGCGATGAGAAAACAAGCTGCACAAACAAGCAACACACAATGTCGTTACCTCTTTAAGGGAATTATAAAGGGAAGAGAGGAAAAGGCTCCGAAAGAAAAACCCGGGCTAAAGTATCAGCGCTAAAGCCAGCACACTAAATGCCAAAATCAGAGAGCAACTACCATCCCACCTTATCACAACAGAAAAGCAAACCAAACTATGGCTGTGGCCTGCGCTATGTAACACGCAGCAGAAAAGCATCTGCTCGGCTTCGGTTCCGTGATTAACTCAAAGGAGCCCCCAGTTCGCCGCCGCACCGAGAGAACCCTTCGTCCCCACGCTGCAAGGCTCCCCGCCACGCCTCGTGCCCGGCAGCGTCACCGGAGGAACCCCACGCTGTTTCCAAGCAACCAAAAAAGCAGAGGAAAAACTGAACCCTAGCCCGATTCCTCCTGCGAAATTCACTGCAGCTGTTTTCCTACTCTCTTTTATTATCGACGTTAGCCTCTTCAGGACGCGCCATCTTATTCTCAATCCTGTGGATAAAACCCACGACACGCAGCTAAAGCAAACACGGCCATAACCTACGCTACCAGCCTTAACTATATAACGATACAAGCAGTAAAATACGCTTCCTTAAAAAAAATAACCCCAATAAAAATAACAAAAACCCCCCAAAACAAATGAAATCGCGTTTCCTACTAAGGACACACCGCGTACCTTGAAATGCACTCTCAGGTTGGATCCCCGTGACTTGCATGCTGCAGAAAAAAAATACCAGCTTTTGGAATTAAAACCTCAATGGCTTCGGTGAAGTCGTACGCGAACGTCGACGAAAAAAACCAAAGAAAATAACAACTCACATTTGGTGGGGTTCTCCGGATCCAGTGAGTACCGCACCATCTTTGGAGCTCAACTGTAAGAGAGATTTAAAAACCCCAAATGAAGCTTCTAACACGGATACGCAGAGCCTGGATAGTCTATCTGAAGGAGCTGCTCAGAAATTACGCTTTCTTTTCACAATTAAATCCAAAGGTGTCCTAAGAAAGTCATCCCCGCAGCCACGGCCTCTCCCTGGGGCCTGGATCCCCCTGACAGCCGCCAGCGTCCACCGAGCCCCGCCATCCCCATCCCCCGCCCGGGCCCCGCAAATACCGAGGGCGCCCGGCGAAGCGGCCCGAGCCCGCGCCCGGTCATCGCCCCCGCGGGGCTCCCCGGGCAGGATGGGGGCGGATGGGGACGGCTCCCCGCCTGCCTCGGCTGCCTCACCTCAGGGCGGCGGCAGCGAAAAGGAAGCGCGGGTCATGCCGGGAGGCGGAAGAGTCTCCAGCTCTCGCGAGAGGCGGGCCGGGATGGGGGGGGGAACATGGCGGAGCTGCCACCCTGAGGGCGGGGCGGAGGCGCGGGAGGGACGGGCGGCAGAGGTGGGGCGGTGTCGGAGGGGGGCACGGCTCGGCGGAGCTTGGCACGGCCCCGCACAGCCACGCACGGTCCCGCCCTGCCCGTCTGTGAGGCGGAAGTACGAGAGTCTAACGTGTGCCTGCACCAGCCAGCAGTCACATAGTCATTGTCATTAAGATCGGAAAAGACCTGTGGGATCATCAAGTCCAACCCCCAACCCAACACCCCCAGGCCTCCTAAACCATGGCCCCAAGGGCCACGGCTGCACGTCCTTTGAACCCCCCCAGGGACGGTGACTCCCCCACCTCTCTGGGCAGCCTGTGCCAGGGCCTGACCCCTCTGGCAGGGAAGACATTTCCCCTCATCTCCAACCTAAACCTCCCCTGGTGCAGCTTGAGGCCGTTCCCTCTCATCCTGTCCCTGGTGACTTGGGAGCAGAGACCAGCCCCCCCCTCACTCCAGCCCCTCTCAGGCAGCTGCAGAGAGCGCGAAGGGCTCCCCTCAGCCCCCTCTTCTCCAGGCTAAACCCCCCCAGCCCCCTCAGCCACCCCCCAGCACACTTGTGCTCCAGACCCTGCCCCAGCCCCGCTGCCCTTCTCTGGACACGCTCCAGCCCCTCAAGGGCCTTCTTGTCCCGAGGGGCCCAAACCTGAGCCCAGCATTCGAGGTGGGGCCTCCCCAGGGCCGAGCACAGGGTCCCCATCCCTGCCCGGCTCCTGCTGGCCACACCAGCGCTGACACAAGCCCGGGGGCTGGTGGCCTCCTTGGCCACCCGGGCACTGCTGGCTCATGCCCAGCCGGCTGTCAGCCAGCACCCCCAGGGCCTTCTCCGCCGGGCACTTTCCAGCCCCTCTGCCCCAGGCCTGGGGCGTTGCCTGGGGTTGGTGTGACCCAAGGGCAGGACCCGGCACTTGGCCTTGTTAAACCTCATAGAGTTGGCCTCGGTGCATCAATCCAGCCTGTCCAGGTACCTCTGCAGAGCCTTCCTGCCCTCAAGCAGATCGACACTCCTGCCCGACTCGGTGTCATCACAAACTTACTGAGAGTGCACTCAATCCCCTCATCCAGATCACCAATAACAATATTAAACAAGTCTGGTCCAAAACTGAGCTTCCTCGTGTCTGTGTGCAGGAGCGTGGGTGCAAGCAAGCAAGCACCTGTGCAGGGCTCCCCAAAGCATACCTCCCCAAAACGGCACTGGGCCCGCTGCCCTGAGGGGTTAGCCCCAGCAGGTCCCTTGCTGTCCGGGGAAGAGACCTCTTTTATTCGGGCAAGACTGACATTAGAGCCAAGACACAATTTTATTAACCCCCAGTGTTGAGACTAGGCCAAAGAGCAAGCCCGAGGGCGGCAGCTAGATGGCACTTCAGGATGAGAATAGAGAGGAGCACATCGCATAGCAGATGTATCCAAGAGATGAGACCAAAGAGACTCGTGTTTATGAATTGCCGCTGGTATTTATTGCAACATTATTTAAAAAAAAAAAAAATCAAGGACTTAACTTGTTAAAAGTTTTTTTTTTTTCCATTTCAGGCTGCGCTTGTAACTAGAACTGCTTGGGAAATTTGGCAAAGCAGCGGTTTGATAAACCTGAAATATTTCTTGAAAGTGATACCCTGTTACAGCAAAAGGCTCATCAAGAAAAGTTGGACAGAGTGGGAAGAAAGAGAAACATCTACCTGAGTAGCCAGTAGTCTGGTGTCCTGGCATGAAAGAGTCTGGGTTCAACTCTGTGTTTCAAAACAAGCAGAGCAAGAACTTACTGCCTGTGTAAATGCTCTGAGCAGGAGGCTATTTTTGGATCTCTTGTTGAGCACTAAAAAACCCCAAAGCTTTGAAGCTAGGATTTCACCCAGATGGGAAGAAGAAAATATTTGAACTGTCACAAATATTTACATGGCTGGAAACTGCAAAGCTCTAGTTTTGACTACAACTCTCCATTTACCTGCCTTAAAAAGTGCCTTTTACTTTGCTTTCAAGGAGAAGCTTTCTGCAAAGTCTCCAAGTAACTTCTAAGCCCCAATCTCAAAGCGGGGAAAGCTGCTGGGATCCGGGCAAATATTATTTCTTCTTTTTATGCTCAAAGTTCCCATAAAAAAAATAAAGAGTTAGGAGCCCGTTCTCACAAGACACACACTAACTTTCAGTTGCAAATGCTTACTTTGAGATACTCGAGATGCATTTTCACCAATTAGCACTTCCATCATTGTCCATGGGATTAGAAGCCCCTCTGCACCTCAGTACACACAACCATCTCAGAACAGTGGTAATGTGAAGAAGGATCAGCACTGTCGAAATATATGCATAACAGCATTTCCAAGTCAAGCATTACTAGAGAAAAATAAACAGACGAGAAAAAGTGCCCCCTCTGGGGTCACATGACTTTGAGGAAACAGTAAATATGTAAAAAGAGATCTCAGCGATGACTTCCAACACTTCCTTAGTGTTTCAATTCTCCTTCCTATGGAACAAGAACTGTAATATTTTCAAAAGGGCTAAGTTTCCAGATGCAATAAATTAAAACTAGCAAAAGCTGACATCCTCAAACACTTCCATAGCCTTCCCCACCGTACTGTGGGGATCTCTTCTCACAGACCACATGAATACACCTTTCCTCCTTGGTCCTTTCTGCCCTCCCCTCTGCACCTGCCTCTGTGTACCTCTGGTGGAAGAAATCAGCCTTTCAATGGAAAGCACCTTCACATGCTGCTTCTTTGCAGCAGCAGAGCACAGAAGAAACAAGACAGTCAGAGAAAGCTTGAAGAGAGGTGTGAAACAGAAATAGTTGACACATGGTGGGAATTATCACATGGTCATTGTGTTCATCAATCGAATCCAAAACAAACAGGGCACTTTTTCTGTTTCCCCGACATGTGGAACTGTTTACAACCAGCTGCTGAGGGCTTGCAGTGGTGGAAGTGTAGAGGTAGGAGCTTCTGCGGATGGTGTTGGAAAACGATATGCATGTTTTCATCTTTGTTGGGAAACAACAACTGCTCTCAGGGGCAGCCTAGCACATATCTGGTGCTGAGATTGGGGCTGAGGCAGCTGGGCATGTGCCTTTGTTGAGATAGAATCATAGAATCATAAAGGTTGGAAAAGACCTCTAGGATCAAGTCCAACCGTCAACCCAACACTACCACGTCTTGTAAACTATGCCCTGAAGCGCCACATCTACATGTCTTTTAAATACCTCCAGGGATGGCAAGTCTACCACCTCTCTGGGCAGTCTGTTCCAATGTCTGACCACTCGTTCAGTAAACAAATTTGTCCTAACATCCAATCTAGATTTACCTTGTTCCCCCAGTGCACGTGCTGCTTTGGATATCTAGCTTGCATGAGCTGACTAGAAACAAACTTTTGGATCCTAAGCAGAAAATTTAGGCACATAAGTCCAAAATCATGTTCCTGAAAACTCCTGTGTAGGAGGCAGCTGCCTCCTAATCCTACTGAAATCTCAACTCCATAGGATTTTACCTTCAGCTCCCCTGGTGCCATCCCTCTTAGCGCCTCTGCCCATACCACCCAGCCCTGGAGATTGTGCTGTGCATGCCCAGGAAGACCTCACTCTCCCAGCAGTGTTGAAAGCAAAGATCAGGCTGTGTTCAGACCTGAACAGTTCCTCTGCTTTGTGCTTTGGAAGGTCCTGCTGGTAGCATTCTCCCGGAAAGAACTCATCATAAAGGCAGCAAAGGTTTCTACCATCTCCTGAGGTAGGAACCTGCTGAAAGCAGTAGTGCCCATCTTAAGCCAGTGGCATGGTGGCCATAGCACACTCCCAGGACATGTGAGACCCACTTTTATATTTCCTTCCCTTGAGATTTTTCAAAGCCGCATCCTAACCAGGAGGCCAGAGGATATTCTATGGCAAAGATGGTCCCACCCTTCCTGCTGCAGGTTTTCTGCTGAGCAGCCAGCGATGTGTCGGCTTCACACCTCTCCTCTGGATGTGTTCTTGGGGCTGGAAGGGGTCTATGGTATACGTTGGGGGTGACCTGCTGGAGAGCGGCTCTGCTGAGAGGCCCTGGGGGTGCTGGGGGGCAGCCAGGTGACCCTGAGCCAGCACCGGGCCCTTGGGGCCAAGGGGGCCAGCGGTGCCCTGGGGGGCATGGAAAGGAGCGTGGCCAGCAGGGCGAGGGAGGTTCTCCTCCCCCTCTGCTCTGCCCCAGTGAGGCCACACCTGCAGGGCTGCGGCCAGGTCTGGGCCCCCCAGTCCAAGAAGGGCAGGGAACTGCTGGAGCAAGGCCAGCGCAGAGCTGCCAAGGGGATCAGGGGCTGGAGCATCTCCCTGGTGAGGAAAGGCTGAGAGACCTGGGCTTGTTCAGCCTGGAGAAGAGAAGCCTGAGGGGGGATCTCATCGATGCCTATAAATAGCTGAAGGGCGGGTGTCAGGGCGACGGGGCCGGGCTCTTTTCAGTGGTGCCCAACGCCAGGCCAAGGGGCCACGGGCACAAGCTGGAACACGGGAAGTTCCCCCTGAACATGAGGACAAACCCCTTCCCTGTGCGGGTGCCAGAGCAGGGGCACAGGCTGCCCAGAGAGGCTGTGGGGTCCCTTCCCTGGACACATTCACCCCCCACCTGGACGCGGCCCTGTGCCCCTGCTCTGGGTGTGCCTGCTCCAGCAGGGGGTGGGACGGGATGAGCTCCAGAGGGCCCTTCCAACCCCCGGCATTCTGGGATTCTGTAAAGTCCTTTTGTGGATTTAGCTGTGAATAAACAAGCGGCCTTATCGGTCCTACTGGAATTGCCAAGCCAAATGTCATCCTAAGTGACAATCAGTCAATGCCTTTGGTAGCCATTGACTCTCCTGGCCAGAGGGAGAGGTGAGCTCCGAGACTCATGGCCAGGGCTATGATTTCTCAGCAGGACAGGAGCCAAAGGCATGGCTGCTCAGTGCCAAAAAGAGAGCTCACTTCCAGCCGTAGGACTCCCCTGCTTACCTTCCAGCAGCTCTGCTAGAGTTCAACCACTGCCACAGAAGATATGACAGAGGAAACTTTTGCCTGCCCTCAGCCAGCCAGTTCAAAGGCCAAGGCATTTCTTTTAGCCCCTACTCTGTTGCAGTTCGAGTGCCTGACTGTCAGCTCAGGCACATGTCTGCCTCTGCTGCCCTGCTTGGGAACAGTAATTTTTAACAGAGGGGCAGATGGAGCAACAGGATGGTCTCTGTTGAAATTCACATGACAGATAGAGCCATTGCGTCTGGCTGGCCAAGCTTAACTCTGTCTTGCTAAAACGTACCACTTGTCCACTGTGCTATAGGAAGGGGTTTTGACCTGTTCATTGCACAGGAACAGAAGCCAATTCCTCAAACTGTAGTAGATTTTTTTGGCATTTATCTTAAAGAGCCAGTTTCTGCAGCCCAAGGGTTATGCGGGGATATTAACTGTCATTCACAAAATTACCTACAAATGGGTTGCTCGTCCTAATGGTTAAGCAGAACATCTTGAAGACAAAGACATTTTAAATTGAAACCAGCTTGAATGCTGGAAACACAGAAGCTTTCCAGCCTTCAGACAGCTGCCTGCACCTTCTTTCCCTGAACTCCGCTCTCTTGACCAGCCTACGGACTCCTGCACTCCTCTTCCCAGATGTGTGGTTCCTCCAGAGGCAGAGCTCGCTCCTGTTGTTTGCCTTTTCCTCCCACAGTCAGCAAAACAGCAGTAGGCGAGTTCTCCAGCTAAGCGACCCTCCACAACTGTGTCCTAAAATCTACTGACCCAGGCAGTGAGTCCCAGGAGCAAGACCTGTGGGCTTGGAAAAGGAGGAAATGCATCTCCAGAAGATGAACTGACCATCGTCAGCAGGATGAGCCACTATAGGAGTTTTGCTCTGCATCAGTAATACTGTCTTGGTCACTTGAAGAGCTTTATTATGTCCTATATTCCTCCCTGTGATTTTTAAGAAGAGGTGCTTCCACAGGGAGTAAAAGTTCCTTACTTAAGCATATATATATATTTAGATACAGATATTAAAAATACAGGGGTTTTTAATATATATGTATGGGTATATGTAGGTAGGTATGTGTACATATAAAAATCATCATGTCATAAGTGTATTACCTAAAACATGTTAACAACTGCAATGCTTTTGATTCCCTGTGAGTCCTTCTAAAACACAGGCAATTCTTTTGTTCTGTAGCTAACCTAAGAAGAGGTTAGCTACACACACTATTTGTTTCTGTCGTGTATGTGCTGTACCTAGTCCAGGGGTGAGGAAACAGCCAAGGGAGCTCAGCGTCATGACAGCTGATTATCTGTCCTTACCGTCACCACTGCTGAAGCGTGACGCAGCACTCCACGCTGCTGGTGACCAACTAGCCAGTAGCGCGGTCAAAACAAAAAAAAACCCCACAGCAATTGGTGAGATTGTCTTAATACTTAACATTTTTTGGCATAGCGTCCCAAAGCAACAGGTTCATCCACCCCCTGCATGCCCAGCTAGGAGAGACTCACTGGTAAAAGAAATTTCCTCTGTGATTAAATAACCCTGTAGCTGAAGTTTGTGTTTATTCAAGCGTATTTCTTGCCAGCAAACCATTTACGCAGGTTGTACAGGTCTATGACTGCTCGTTCACGGCTTTGATTGCCAGAAATGGACCAGCCAATCGCCTTGATGAGTAAGGCAGTAAATAAAGACATCGTCTAAGTGCCTGATCATGAACACTATTTGGGATAAATGAAATCCTGGGCTTAATGTTTGCTCTAACCTGTCTAGCTCATAACCGAGAAGTACTGCTTTAAATGTGCTTTTGGTTAATGAAACAAAAAAATATCCCTGGAAACAGGGATATTGCCTTGATAAACTTTTTTTACTGTGAGGATGGTTGAACCCTGGAATAGGTGGCCCAGAAAGGTTGTGGCGTCTCCATCCTTGGAAGTCGTAAAAAAAACCATCTGGACAATATCCTGGGCAACCAGCGCTGGCAGACCCTGCTTTGAGCTGCAGGGGGGTTGCTCTAGATGATCTCCACTGGCCCCTTCTAACCTCAATGCTCTTTGATTTGTGAATCCTGTCGATACTTCTAAAGCTGAGTGTGCCCTGTGCTATGAAACACAGCCTCAAATTCCATCCACTTGTCACATTACATCTCCTAACCAAATGGATCAAAAAGAAGTCTTCTCCTCTCTGTTATTATCTGCTCCATCTTTCTGTGGCTGCCTTGTTTAAGAGCACCTCTGGACCAGCTGATAAACCACAGTCAAACCTGCTCTTCTCTTCCAGGGGCTTTGGCACCTCCACCTCCCCGCTGGCAGACACAGCATGAAGGAACCAGGCGCAGGAATCGTCCTTGCAGGCAGGAGCGCTCTTTGTCACCCCTGTAGCCCTCTCTGTTCTAAACCAAGGCAGAGATCTGCTCAGAGCCTGGGAAATGAGCTTGGATGATGCCTGTTAACACAACCTGTGCAAAAGTTTCAGCCAGCAGACAGGGTTTTGCTCATGGCATGGCAAGAAGCTACAGCCTGAACATCTACTCTCTTCCAAACCTCATGTCCGTAGCAACCCTTCCAGCATCTTCATTTATCATCCCAATGCATGGTTTCCATGTTCATTGCTTCCCAGTCTGTCGGAGATTTTCCCCCACATTTCTGCTCGCTCCTGTTCAGACAATTGCAGCATCTTCCTCTCCACAAGACACAGGCTTCCCCACTTTGATCCCAAATGTCACCTCTGAGGTCATCCATCCCTCCTGGCTCGCTCCTTTCCTTCCTCTTCTCATCACCCAGCTACCTCCCCCTTCGCTATTGCAAAAATTCTGACACAAGCCCCCTCTTTCAGCGCTTTCCCAATCTGCCCACGCGTACTAATCCTCTCTAGCTGAGCCACCCTCCCCCTCTCCAACCTCGCCTCTCCGCTCTGGATGGTCTTTTCCAGCATGCATGGCCCAGTCACATGCCGGTGCTCAGAAGATCATATGATGGGTAGGCAAAGCCAGGCAAGGCTGCGGCAGGCATCCGCTGAATGCGGGGCCCTGTAGCACACCTCCAGCTCCCACCCCATCCCGCAGCCATCAGTCACCCCGTGACTCAGTCAGGTTCTGGACCTGCAGTGTGCGGGGAGGTGACACCGATGGCATGTGCACAGCACAGGAGGTAGAGGCCATGGAATTGCATTGCAAATGCAAGGAAGGAGCATTATGCACCGGGATGTGGTTAGCAGGACCAGTCCTGCACCCATACCCCAGACTGGGCAGGTCTGCTGCCACTGCTCCCATCCTGCCTGCCCGGCAGGTCTCTGCTCACACCTCCCACATAGTGCTCTGCCTAGGAAATATCACCCTTGCTCTGTGAAGTATATCATAGAATCACAGAACAGAATCACAGAAAGGTTTGGGTTGGAAGGGACGTTTCAAGGACATCTAGTCCAACCCCCCTGCAGTGAGCAGGGACATCTTCAACTCGATCAGGTCGCTCAGAGCCCCGTCCAGCCTGGCCTTGAGTGTGTCCAGGGATGGGGCATCGACCACCTCTCGGGGCAACCTGGGACAGGGTTTCACCACCCTCAGCATAAAAAATTCCTTCCTTCTATCTAGTCTGAATCTATCTTCTTTTAGCTTAAAACCATTACCTCTTGTCCTAGCTGTGCCAAAATCAACACACTATCGCTACAGGCCCTGCTAAAAAGTCTGTCCCCATCTTTTAAGCCCCCTTTCAGCACTGAAAGCCCACCATAAGGTCCCCCCAGAGCCTTCCCTTCCCCAGGCTGAACAACCCCAGCTCTCCCAGCCTCTCCTCACAGCAGGGGGGCTCCAGCCCTCGGAGCATCTCTGTGCCCCCTCTGGCCCCGCTCCAACAGCCCCGTGTCTGTCCCGTGCTGAGGAGCCCCGAGCTGGAGGCGGCGCTGCAGGGGGGTCTCACAGAGCGGGGCAGAGGGGCAGGACCCCCTCCCTCGCCCTGCTGCCCGCGCTGGTGGGGATGCCGCCCAGGATAAAACTGACCTGTACAGAAAAGCCCTCTTTGTTTTCATGTGCCCTGACCTTAGTCTGTCCGCCTGTCTGTCCTTGGACTGGGAGTTCCTGGGATCAATATCGTCAATGTCTGTACATCACAGGCAGGAACACGAGTACAAAGTACTAAGAAATGCCCCAAGCTTTTCTTAATTAATTACAGACCCACTGACTCTTCCTAATAAGATCCACACACCCAACAAACACAATTAATGGGAGAAGTTAGGCAGTTAGGAATAAGTGGCCAGAGGGTGAAGCACAGCCTGGTGGGGGACCAGCATCCTCAGGGACAGCTCATTCTTTCCCATCTTCCTATTGCAGATTCTGTAACCATATGTGATAGATGACCTTTTCATTGAGACACCGAGGAATGAATCTGGAATCAGGGATGCGATAACTGATGGGTTCTCAAAGTAAAATGTGCAAGCTGGTGAAAAATGAAATTAATAATGTTGTTGGTATAAGTAAAGCCAACATCTGAGGAGAGCAGGAGGCTCCATGTATCTCCAAGAACAGCTCAAGGCTTTCCCCTGTCTCAGGCGGATCCCAGCGCTACACCCTGCTCAGATTTGAGAAGGCAAACAGTTCGAAGGAGAGGGTAAATAAAAACCAGGGTGCTGGAGAACAAAGGATACCAACCTCGATGACACACAACTCCATCTTGTGCTGGTTATTTCTGCGCCCCAAACTGTTTGTCACACTTCTTCCTGAAAAACAGAAGAGAGTAAAATCTGTATTTGTGACTTAAAATACCATTCCCCTTTAACGTGAACCACAGTAAAATACTGCCAAAGGATCTCTTAAACACCAGCCAAATCATTGAGCAGGACCACAAAGAGAGGATGAACGTGCACAAGCTGTCTGACCCAGCACAGCCCAGGAAGAAAGAATTAGCTGGGATTTGCAGCTGTAAAGCTTTGGTGCAAATTAGCAGTCCTGGTGAGAACCACCACTATGTGTTTTCATAGGGCTTTGCTAAAGCAACAAATTAATTGGTATTAATAAATAACTCATTTTCTTTCCTGTAGGCACTGGGAAGTCAAGTGGCATGCTCAGAGTTTCCTCGGTTCGGTGTCCTTCCAGATTTACAGGGTCAGTTTTAAAAGCCTGAGTGCCACTGAGAGAAATTTAAAGTAGATTTAGGACGCTCTGGATGTCTGTCTTGGGGTTTAGTCTGGGAAGTTTTCGGAGAAGGAGAAACCATCAGCTTTCTAATTATTCTGCCAAAATGCCAACTTGCAAGATTTTTTTAGCTGCCAAGTACCAGAAACGAGCCCAAAGACAGCGCCATGTCCCGGTCTGACAGACCCCTCTAAGCAGGCAGGAGAGCCACTGCCTGCTCTGCCAGTTCTTATGGTCTCCTCTCAAGCTGCAGTCCCAGCTGAGTACCTTTCACTGGTGGTGCTACCACATCCACTCCAGACTTGGGCCAAATATTCCTGTGGATCTGAACAAGAAAAAGCATGTGGATAAGGATATGCACTCAAAAGGCATCCCTAAACCAAACAACCATCCCCCAAATTCCTCTCTGGTCTCTCTAGCAGCTCCAGGCTCCACTTACAAAAAAGGCAGGGGATCAGTGTTGGTAATTTATTCTTTTTAACCTTTTCCCTTTGCTGGATGCTGGAGAACTAAGGCAGAAGCGCCGCTGAGGGCTCACCATCCACCGTCTGAAGGGTCAAGTGATCACAAACTTCTGAGACATTTCTCCAATCCCTCACCAAAATAGGCCCTCAGAAAGGAGCAGAAGCAAACATCCCCCTGGCCACCCACAACACCTCTGCACTGCCAGTGGGCTTGGCTCCAAGGCCATGTTCAAGCCCAAACTTGCTCAGCATTCATACAGCTTGGATGGAAAAGTGTCGGCTTTGGGTAAAGGCATAAGAAAAGAGAAAATATAAGTCATTCTTCGGCATAGACCTAAAGACATCCTTGTCTGCAGAGTGGATGGAGCAGGCCCATCACCCGCCACTGGGTCTTCTGTCCGACACAAAGCAGCCAAGCAGTCTGGATCCATCTCACGTACCACAGGACATGCTGGGAATGATAAGCTGCTGAATTACACTTGTATGCTTAGACACACAGGGAATAGGCATCAGAACACACTGAGTTCTCACCGCCTTTCAGTCTGTGCCCCTGCACAGCTCTGCTGTGGCTGGAGGTGGCATAAGACCACCTGAGGGTCTCTGCAAGAACAACACACTCAATCAGAGCAACGTGGGGACTAATGCAAGGCATAGGCAGGGGTGAAAAGAGATTAAAAACATCATTAAAAAAAAAATATCACTTTGTGTCACTCAGGCACGTCTGGGAAAAGGGCATTACAACGCTTGGCCAAGAAGAAGTTTGTCCTTGGTGAAAGGTGGTCCAGCAGCAGGACTGGGGACCTGCCACGGGGAGGGGGCGGCCGGCGGGGATCAAAGCCTTCTGCAAACCTCCCTGCGGATGACGATGCCCGGAGGCAGGTACAAACTGTAACGTTCCTCCCTGTGTGACAACGTTCACAGGAATTAGCATTTCGCAGGAATGTGGGGATTTATTCTTCAAGGCCCGCCGTATCTGTGAGCGCTACAGCCCAAACACTGCACCAACAGAGCATGTGCTTGATAAGAACCCAGCAACAGATGCCAGCGGATTTAATGTGGGACAGGAGGCCCACTGCAGGTTTGCAGTCTGCTGGCAGGGTCAGCTGTAAATATTCCCTCACAATCAAAGGCATTCATCTAAGGATTACATGCTGGGGGCTTTGTGGTAAAGTAAATTTGCAACTAACAGGACCATTAATAGTCAGACAGTTTAGTTGGCTCGCTGGCTGCCATTTATTTTCCCCCCCGGTCATTTTTACTACATCTAAATACCATGGGGATATGGGACTTGAATGATGTGGCCTAAGAAATCAGCTTAGAAGAAGTAGGAGAGGGGGTTACCTCCAACAAAGAGAGCTCAACGGGGATCGAACGGGGATATCAATAGTGGGTAATGCCCCCGAAGCATGTGAGCTGATTTCATAACCTGATGGAGATTAGCCTCTTCGGTAAGCAAGCAAACCTACGGAGGGATATGAAGTGTTGGTCCTATAGAGCATGTTCACAGGGGGGCTGTGTTTGAAAAGCTGAGGAGGGGAGGAGACACTTTGTTGGGTAAGGAATGGCTGTGAAACAAAGACACCACAGCCTGCTTTCACCCCAGTTTGATGCTCACAGAACAAAAATATCCAGAGCAAAAACTGTGCCACATAAGTAATATCTCCCTGCTCTGCAGCAAGCACTAAGAATGAAATAATTGGTGGCGTGATGGGATGACGACAACCCGCGAGGCACAGGGTGATGCAAAGATTAACCTGGGGTGTTATTTCACTGCAAGGCTGCCTCTCCAGGCCCGCAGACCCTTTGGGGGTGCAGTCAGCTCTGCACACCCATCCGATATGTGGGTCCTCCCAGGGCCTTTGCCCCAGCTTGGTGCACCGTGAGGTTGCTGCCATCCAAGCAGCCCTTCCCGCTCCCGGTTTGTTCTCCAGCCCCATCTCTACCCCTCCTCCCCCATCATCTCAGAAACAAATTAGGCAGAAGGAGCCAAGAGGGAAACGAATATCAGTCCCATTACATTCTACTTCCTGGGTTGTGTTTTATAACTGAAAAGAAAAACTGTTTTATAACCTAAAAAAAAAAAAAAGGGAACAATTCCTCTTCCTCCCCTCCTCCTCCTCTTCCTCTCCTGCAAATCCTACTCCCTCTTTCATTGGAGAAAAGGAATGAAAATAGAGGAAAATCAGGAAGAATGGAGGGTGTCTAAACACTCTCAGGTTTCTAAATGTGGAATTTAAAATTTGCACAATAGCCGTAATCACCCCGACACTGAATATCTGATCTAAAGCAATGAAATCAATCTTTGGCTTATGCCAATGAGCAATCCTTAACAGGAGCATCTTTGACTCTTGTCGTGCCGTTGCTTGCAGTAACAAGCACCCCACGAACCCAAGAGCCACAATTTTTCCCCGTCAGGAGGACTCGCTGGAGCCAAATGCTCCACTTACACCTGCCTAGCTATGTGAAGGCGCCGGGATGCAATCTTAGCCGCGGGAGTACCGCACACATCCCTCCTGCAGCCACTCACCAAGGAGGTGGTACCCTGCCCCGGCAGCAAAACACTCTTTCTGCTGCTCTTTCCACGGCGGGTCATTCCTGGGAGAACGTGGGCTGCAACGTTGGCAGCGCCGTTCATGCACCGGCATGCTTTTTATTTTCCTTGTGATCTCCAAAGCCGCTCACACCAGAATTACTCTCCCTCTGCAGGGCTTTAAAGAGGTCGTGCGATGCTGTAGGATTTTCCCTTTTCTCTTAATACTCAGTTCTTGGATGGTGCGATTTCTGCAAGGAAAGGAGATGTCAATATGCTGATTTTAAAGACAGGGAAATAGGCACATTAATTATTTTGCAAAAGGCTCCTGACTTCAGTTTCCTTGCACAGGACAGTGACAGCCTGTTTCTATCAGGGATGCCGAGCTCCTGCGGAAGACACTGACCATACCCCAGGTCTGAGATGTTCTGCTCCTATGGAAACAGCATTGAAAGGGTCTCATTATTGGGTGCATGGACATGGAAACCTCTCAAATTAAATGCTGCCGCTGAAAAAAACCTGTCTAATCCTTCCCTGAGATCACCAGCAGACTCCAGATCTTTAACTATTTTGGCATATTAATTTATATATCATACCAATTATAGCTATTTGCTACTAAAAAAGTTTAACTCCTCACATGTCCCACTTCTGCTCTCACTCACCGCTTTTGGTGCTGAAAAAGGGACCAGCCTCGGCCTCAGCCACCCAGCACCCACCTACAAAGAGCTTGTGATTACAGCTGAGCGGGACATTTTTCTATTTCCTATAAAAATATTCATGATTTCAGAAATATTCCTGGTCTGCTTTTGGACTGACCCGTGATCTTTAGGAAATCGCAACGGGGATGGACAGAATAAGAGAGCTACAAAGACATGCCCAAGAACAGCCAGTCTCTCCCTGGGCATTGACCTGCTCGTACCAGCTGCTGGGACAAAGCCTCCAACACCCTAAAAGTGTGAGCCTGCAGCTCTTTTCAGGTGGACGATTCACCCTGGTTTATTATTTATTACTTATTACAATATGCAGAAATTCCATCTGAGAGCCACGACATCTTTCCCAGTGAAAAACTCTTCAAAACTAGGAATTTCTCCTTAAAATTATTGGGCTTAATAAACTGTTATTTTCCAAGCAGCTCTGAGTGGGGGAGCCTTCTTCGCGCCCCCAGCAGGCCATTAGGGTTACAGAGAGGTCAGAGCAGAGCCGCACTCTCTGCACCGTTACGATGCCCATCACAACAGTTCCTGAGCATCTCCCCAGACAATCGTCACCTCTTGGCCGATGCAGCTGGGAATTATTTTGATGCACTTTTTTCCCTTGCTGTTGCTAAGCTGTTCTCTACTGCTACTGACATTCTTGGAAGCCAGAGGCGAAGAGCAGGACCCCCCCTCCAGAGCCCAGCGTTGCACAGACAAAAGGAGGACACGTCCCCACCCGTCGCAGCTTTACAATGGCAAGAGGCAAAAGCTGAATGCAAAGGCAGGGGAGGAAGAATGAGAAGCCGGCGCAGTGACCGATCGTCTGGCAGGGTTTTCTTGGCACCAGGAATTTCTTCAAATGATGAAACATTTGGTGATGAGGCTTAGCTGATATGTTTCTTGCAGCAGCTAACTCTGGTGGTGGGCCAGAAGCTGAGAAACCTCTCTCTCCTAATTTTTTTAGGCCGCTGCTGTCAGGCTGCTGCTCCTCAAGAGGGACCACGCAGCTGCGGAGAGGCTGCGTCCCCAGCACGGGCCGCTCAAACTCACCCTCCCTGGGGAGAAGCAGTTACCATCACCTCCAGCCTCCTGAAACAGCGGTGCTCGAATAGCTCCCAGAACACATTTTTATTCCACTGAGTGAGAAATGAAGGGGTTCTGGGAATGATCCCCGGGAGAAGAGCAGCAGCCCCCAGGCATGACCTGCTGCACGCACGAGAGCTGCGAGAAAACCCTTTAGAATGGAATGGAATATTTCGGTTGGAAGGGACTTAACAGTGATCATCCGGGCCAACGGCCAACACACGCCGGGTCAGGAGGCGGCTGGGCTGAGGAAGGCTCGTAGAGGTACAGGGTACGAAGCCGGATTAATTCTCTCCATCACTATCTACTAGCGAGGGTTAAAGCAACTCCTGTATGTGATTTCCCGTTACTTCCCTTGCTAGACTAGATTTAGGCCTTCATCTTTTCCTCCTCATCTCTGCCTGTTGTCTGCCTGCGCTTTTTTCCGGCCTTCTCCCCTGCCACGTTTATACACGCCAGGCACCGGTGCCTCCTCCTTGCTTTCTGCTGCGAGTTCAGAGGGAAAGGGAAGGAGCCACGAGGCTGAGGAAGAAAAAGAGATCAGGAAAGCCGCGTGTCCGGGAGCATTACCTCATCTCCTCACACCACGAGCGGCAAGGCGGCTGCAGAAGAAAATGAAATATCTTCTTACGGATCAGTCACTGGTAAAAATATGAACGATAAAAAATAGGAATAAATAGTTTTTCATAAGAGAGGATTGAAAACTGTTTACAGACTCGCTAACGTGGCTGCAGAAGCTGATGGGCTGTAAGGTGGGCGATGCCCACTGGTAAGTATCCGGCGCCCGTTAGGTCCAGAGCATCCTGAGTGGCAAAGAGCCAGAGGCTCCCACGGGTGGAGCTGAAAACCACAGACCCACGCTAGCACCAAGGTCAGTGGGCGCTGCCATGCTCCCCCAGCCCTTTGCCATGCTGCTTCACCCACCTGTGACCACCCTGATGGGCTCACCCACCCCCTGCCCCACTGGGGACCCACCTGTGACCACCCTGGCAGGCTCACCCACCCGCACACCCCTACCAGGTCCCCCACCATGGGGAACCCACTCGTGACCACCCCAGCAGGCTCACCCACCCATACACCCCCACTGGGTCCCCCACGTGGTGGACCCACCTGTGACCATCCCAGGGTGCTCACCCACCCCCCACACTGGGGACCCACCACACGGGGGAGCCACCCATGACCACCCCAGGGGACTCACCCGCCTGGGGGACCCACCCGTGACCACCCTAGCGAGCTCACCCATGCCCCACACTGAGGACCTACCACACGGGGGAGCCACCCGTGACCACCCCAGGGGACTCACCCGCCTGGGGGACCCACCCATGACCACCCTAGCGAGCTCACCCACCCCCCACACTGACGACCTACCACACGGGGGAGCCACCCGTGACCACCCCAGGGGACTCACCCGCCTGGGGGACCCACCCGTGACCACCCCGGCAGGCTCACACTACCCCCCCCCCACTGGGACCCCACCCGTGACCACCCCGGCGGGCTCACCCCACACACACACACACTGGGACCCCACCCGTGACCACCCCGGCGGGCTCACCCACCCCCCCACACCGGGACCCCACCCGTGACCACCCCGGCAGGTCCCCTCCCCCCCAACCCCCGCGCACCCCGCCGGGTTCCCCCGCAGCGCAGCTTTCCCGCCGGCCATCCCCACGCGTGAAGGCCGCGCCCCGCCCCGCCCACGCGTGGCTCTTCCATTCACGCTCCCCGTGACGTCACGGAGGGCGTGACCAATCGGAACGGCGCTTCGCGCCGGCGCCGCCTGGGCCGGCCCCATCGGGCCACGACCACCCGCCCCCCGAGCGGCCTCTTAAAGGGCCCCGCCGCCCCGCGGAGCCCCGCCGTCCGTCCGTGCGTCCGTCCCTCCCTCCAGTCCGTCCTTCCGAGCGATGAGGAGGCTCGTCCTCCTGCTGTGCACCGGCGCGACCTGTTGCATCGCGGCGGGAGGCGCTCCGCGGGTAGCGGAGGCTGCGCTGCTGGATGGAGGTGGGTGAGCGCGGTCCCACGCGGGACAGGGGGCCGCGGGTGGGGGGGGGGTGTGTGTGGGACGGGACCAGCTCCGATCCTCCGGAGGAGCTTGGCTGACCCTTCTGGTGGTTCGCAGATGCCACCATCGCCCAGCTGCTGGAGGATGGACAGACGCGTGCGCCGGCACCGAAGCCACAGGTGAAATTCAACCTCCGGTCCTCGGCGGACACCGAAGAGGATGGTTGCACGCTCGCCGTCGGCCAGCGCGAGCGGCTGGAGGACTGCAGGTTCAACGCGACAGCCAAGACCTTCTTCATCATTCACGGCTGGACAGTGAGTACGGAGCAGCCCGCGTGGCTCTAAGCGACGCTCAGCGCTCAGGCTGTCGCCTTAGAGAGAGCGGATTGCCCTGCGCATGGTCCCTGTGCGACAGCCTCTAGAATAGCTGGGATTTGGGGCAATTGTGCGCATTTTGAGCACTATGGCCTCTTAGTAGCTGCACCTGAGGTCTCTGGAGCAAAGGGGGTGGGGGTGGGTCATACTCTGTGAATCCCAGACTGGCAGGGGTTGGAAGGGCCCTCTGGAGCTCACCCCGTCCCACCCCTGCTGGAGCAGGCACCCCCAGAGCAGGGGCACAGGGCCGCATCCAGGCGGGGGGTGAATGTCTCCAGGGAAGGGACCCCACAGCCTCTCTGGGCAGCCTGTGCCCCTGCTCTGGCACCCACACAGCAAAGGGGTTTTTTCACTCAACTCCTTCCCAAGTGCCCAAGATCACCTCATATCTTCACCTCATATCTGTATAATGTGAGCACAGTGAAGGGAACCTGAGATTTTTTTCCCTAAAAATAAAACTAACCGCTAAGAAGGTGACATTTGGCTTGATGCACATATAGACTTTGTGAGCTCAGCTGCATGTCCACAGTCTCGACTTCTGCTACCTGATCTCCTCAATAAGGAAAGAATACAGACAGGCTTTATCAAGCTTTCTTCTGCATTTGATGTGGCCGAGCATATGGAACTAGGAGAGTTATCAGCTCTAACCAGGGCTTATAAAAACAGCAGTGCCACAACTGGAAAATAATTTTGCAATCTGCCAGAATTTCTGAAACTCTTGAGAAAAAGAGAAATACAGTGGCATGAAACAAGTACCTTTCCCTCCTCCCTTAAGAGGCAAGGTGGCTAATTACACCCAGAGTCTCTCAAAACCTATTTTTCTTACACTATTAGTGCAGTGCTGAGAAGTTTGGGGGTTGCAGAGGAGCTTACAGCTGGAGCAGAACATGTAAATGGTATACAAATATCTGCAAATGTGTAATTTTGGTCCCGTAAACTGGAAACTAACACCTGAAATCTCTTTCTAGATGAGTGGCATGTTCGAAACTTGGCTGGGCAGCTTGGTATCTGCTCTTCAAGAGAGGGAGAAGGATGCCAACGTGGTTGTGGTGGATTGGCTTTTGCTTGCCCACCAGCTCTATACCGATGCCGTCAACAACACGCAGATCGTTGGAAAAAGCATAGCGAGGCTGCTTGACTGGTTACAGGTAACACGTAAGAACAGTCTCTGTTGTAATGCTCCGCGAGGGATTGTTGCACAAGGGAACGGCGTATAACACCAGCTCTGAGGCTCACAAGCGGGGAAGGCTCTGGTGTAATCCAAAGCCCAAGGCTTGGTGGAGCAATGGCTCATAGCTAAGGTGCCGTGCTCGCGCAAGCAAGCACTGCGGCGCTTTCCTGGGAGTCGCTGCTTTGCGGCACGCTCAGATCAGTGATGTTGAAGCGGACTTCAGTTTTAAGAGTCCTCTCTGAGCGATGTGAACTCAGGAGTTGGGTGTTTGAAGTCAGTGTTGGCTTGGCAAGAGGGTGGAAAAAGAGAAAGGCCCATAGGGCTACGCTTGGCATTCGGCTCCATGGCCAGTAGCGAGGCTCTTCTGGCAGCTCCCTGCGGACAAAGTCCTCCATCTGCTGCTCAGACAAAGCATATCATTTTAGGGGTTGGAAGGTAGGTACTGTGACTGGGGGCACACCACAAGGGCCATCCAAACCATTCGACCCCTACCTGTCTCAACAGAAGAACAAAGCATGCTTGTCAACCCCATCCTTCAATCTGTTCTTAGAATTGGACTTCAGAGTCCTATGGATAGCAGCGATGCCAGATGGCCTGAAAGACAAGGCAGCAAATGACCGTATCTTTTTATTCCTTGCAGGAGAACCCGCTTTTCCATCTCGAGAACGTCCACCTGATCGGGTACAGCCTGGGTGCCCACGTCGCTGGCTTTGCTGGTAACCACGTCCATGGGACCATAGGCAGGATTACGGGCAAGTGGCTTTCTGAGCAGTCTCTTACTTATCCTTTGCAGCAGCGAGTTTCCCCGAAGAAGGTCATTGCCTGTGCTGCCGTGATGTTTTGGGCTTGCTTAGTCAGAAATGACAAGTCTCCTACCTCTAGTGGCAGTGGGAAGTACGGGTCTCTTGACATGAGAAAGTACCTTAATTTTGAACCCCAAATGGAGGGCAGGCTCAATGAAAAACCTTTCAGAGGACAACCTGACCTTGAGTATATTTGAATTTAAATGCAGGTTCAAAACCAGTCCAGCTCAAAATCTTACTATCCAAATCCTAAGCCTTTGAGTGATACTGGTTTTGTAATTATAGCTCATAAATTAATGGAAGTGAGAGCTATTGGGTGCAGTTTGTACCATGGGATGTTTAGTTAAAAAAAAACAACCAAGCAAACAAAAACTAAAAAAAAAAAATAATCTCAACCCCTTATTCTGAAAATACCTTGAAGAGAGTTCTGACTGCAGAGGAAAGCTGATTTCATCATGTGAGAACTTAATGTCCAAGGGACATTAATGTCCAAGGGACTGCATTAAGTGTTTAAAGGTGACACTGGCAGTAAGAATTCCTCAGAGCCTAGCAGCAAATAGCTGCATTTAGTTATTAGTCCCTCTGTATGTCCAGTATGAAAATTGATTAAACATAACCAAGGCAGCTTTAGCTACCAACAGTCTCTGTGGGATGCTAGACCTCTTCTGGTGTTGAGTCACCTGCTGCCACTCAAAGTATCTCTTCACTGTGACCTAGCAAAGACTCATTGCTTCCAACAGGCAATGTGAAGCCATCGCTGTAGAGCAAACTGGTATTACTACTGGGTTGTATTGCACCAAAAGCGGTATGGGACACCTTCACTTGTTCCCTCCGTGAGCCCATGGTGACAAGATCTTGGGTATCTGCAATGAAGCAGGGACTGTCTGTGTAGCGCCTGGTTAGGAGGGCTGCTAGCAGCAGGCTCCTGGCTATATTCTGTATGAAATAACCCAATTTCTTCCCTGGCATCTTACATACTGTCTCTAACACCAGGCTTGGATCCGGCTGGCCCTATGTTTGAAGGAGTGGACCCTAGCAAGCGCCTCTCCCCCGATGATGCTAACTTTGTGGATGTCCTACACACCTACACAAGGGAAACGCTAGGTGTTAGCATTGGGATCCAGATGCCTGTAGGCCATGTTGACATCTACCCCAACGGGGGAGACTTCCAGCCTGGCTGTGGATTAAGTGACGTCTTGGGAGCAATTGCCTATGGGAGTAAGTTCTCGGTACTTGTTTTGCCTCTGGTCAGTGCAGACACCTCACAAATAGACTTGGGTTGATGCTGGGGGATGGTCTGATTTACAAGAGCAGAGAAAACTATATTTTCCTTCTGAACTGCCTGTACTACTCAAGATAGTTGCTAGGGACTAGACCTGCTTTTAATTCTGAAGTAGCATGTTCTCACTCTAACATCTGATCGTAAGCTGTGGTCGTCTTATGCTAGGTCTAGAATCTTCTTTAAATCTCTTTTCATGGTAGGGACTAAATGACAAGCCCTTTTCAAGTGTCTTGCACTAACCTCTTGATTTGCTAGTGTTTGAAAAATGGTCAAGTTTGGCCGCGCTCAACTTATGTTGGGCTACAAAAAAAATATAGCTCACTGTATCTTATCAGCCACAAGAGTGACAAATGCTTAAACAAAATGTATCCCTTGCAACTCTGCTTCTCTAGCAATTGGTGAAGTTGTTAAATGTGAACACGAGCGGTCTGTGCACCTCTTTGTGGACTCCCTTGTGAACCAAGATAAACAAAGCTTCGCGTTTCAATGTACCGATTCCAGTCGCTTCAAGAAGGGCATCTGCCTGAGCTGCCGGAAGAACCGCTGCAATGGCATTGGATACAATGCCAGAAAAACACGGAACAAAAGAAACAGCAAGATGTACTTAAAAACAAGAGCTGACATGCCATTCAAAGGTACACTTTCCCTCATAAAAAGAGCATAAACTGACCCCTAGGAGTGGACACCCAAAGTCAATGTTGGGAAAGATGTAGAGGGAGAAGAGTAGCATCGTTAGGACCCAACAAAATGGCAGGGAGATGTGCCAGGGGAGGGTTAGGCTGGGCATTAGGGAAAGGCTCTTCCCCCAGAGGGTGGTGGAGCCCTGGCACAGGCCCCCCAGGGAGGCATCACGGCACCAGCCTGGCGATATTCCAGAAGCACTTGGACAAGGCCCTCAGAGACACGGTGTGAATTTGGGGTGTCCTGTGCAGGGACAGGAGCTGGAGTCAATGCTCCTTGTGGGTCCCTCCCAGCTCAGGGCGTTCTATGGTCCTATGATCACTTCAAAGCAGCACAGAGCCAGGCATTAGTCTTTTGCTGTTACCTGGCTGCATCGCTGTGCTGTGGCTCCTTCCTCCATGTAAAATCAGCAGGGCTCTGGCCATAAGGACACTCTGCCTTTTGAGCAGGATTATAGCTTACACATGTCATACTCGCGTGGCCACCCCAACCTTAGCTCAGTGTAAGGTTTGAGGAGCCCTCCTCAGGGTGGATCTGCTGCTGTTGTGTGTCAACTTTGTAATCAGTAAGGGCAGGAAAAAGTGATCGATGATGCCTCAGTAAATACACAGTCTAGCCTTTGTCAGCCAACACTGTTTCACAAAGAGCGATGCTGAACAATGTGGTCTCTTGACAAACTTGGTTCCATCTATGCTCTCCTTGTTTCTCTCTAGTCTACCATTATCAGATGAAAATGCATGTCTTCAGCTACAAAACCTTGGGAGAGGCTGATCCCACTTTCTCCGTCACCCTTCACGGCACCAATGGAGACTCTGAAGCTCTCCCTTTAGAAATGTAAGTAAGCTGGCCTGTTGCGCTTGCTTAGGTGAGAAGGCCACTGGGACTAGACAAGGTGGCATCGCCCTTTTTCCCCCGGTAACGCTAGCATTGCACCTGAGCCTAGCAGCCTCACTTTATCACCAGTCAGAAAAGCTTTTCATCCAGTAACTTCATTATATTTTATTGCTGAGAAAGCAATTTGATGTGCCCAGTCCTCTATATACTAGCCTTCATGGCTCATTGTTCATGTACTTTGTTTTGCTTTTCCCCTCTGCCACTTGGGTATAGTCTGAGAGCACCCATATCTCCAGAGGAACTGTTCATCTCGTTTAGCCTCTCCCAGAAGAAACTCAAAGCATGAAATTCACCTTTAAGCTATGGAAGGGTGGCTGAGCCAAATAGATGATGCACTGCATTGAACCAGCTATCCAAGGTCACTTTCTTCAGTGTAATCTGTAATCAATTGGTGACAGTTGAACATTGAGCACTTGATAAGCTTCAAAGGGCTGAGTTTAACTTCTTGCATGGAATGAATGAGTGTCTGGCATGTTTCCATAAGGAAGAATGTTGTGTCTCTGCTTGTCTTTCAGGCTTGATGAAATAGGCCTAAATGCTACTAACACTTTCCTGGTCTATACTGAAGAGGACATAGGTGAACTTTTAAAAATACAGCTCACCTGGCAGGGAACATCTCAGTCATGGTATGATCTGTGGAAAGAGCTGAAGAGCTACTGGTATCGGCCTGTGAAGTCTTCCCAGGAACTGCATATCAGACGTATACGTGTGAAATCCGGGGAAACACAACAGAGGTAATAGTTGTGTTAGGCTGCACGTAAGCTGACTCAAAACTTCAATCAGAAGGAGAAATATTCAGAATCTGGTGAGAAAAGTGGGTGTTTTGAACTTAGCTGGTACCTTGAACTCTCTCCTCTCTGGTGTTACCAGCTAATGCTCCCTCATGGTGTAGGAGAATGGGTTACTTGCCAGCAGGAGGTTGCAAACTAGGCTTTAGGCAAAACTAGTCACTGCAGATCAGATCTTTTGCTCTATTTAGCTAGTGTGACACTGTCTTGCCTGCCCTTGGGCACTAAATTAGCCTACTTCAAGATGGCTTAGATCATACCTGAAGGGTTAAAGTACTGAATGCCAAAAATACTGAAGCATAGATGGGCACAGATATTATTTCCATGCATAATGTGCTGATTTGGCAAAACAAGCTAGACCTAAAACTGCAACCGGTAACATGGTGACACCAACTCCTTAAGCACTATGTTGCTCCTTCCAAGATCTCTGTAACTGGAAAGCTACCTCAGCAACCAGCAAGTAAAGCTGCCAAGCACTCCCAAATCTGTACAAGTCTCCCAAATCCCAAACTGCGCTCCCAAAATTGAAAAGTTCGTGTTGTTCTGAAGGCAACCCAGATCTGTCAAAGAACAGCAGTTAATATTAACAATTTCCCCACCTTTCTCAGAGCTGTAAATAAGCATCACCTATCATCTGTAAGGTACTCTGCATCCTAGCTTCTACAGTCTATGAGAGATAGGGGTAGTAGAAGCAAAGATCCCCAAATAAAATACTAAAGTAGGAAATAAAACAGCCATTCAAGAGGCTAACGGTATATCAGGATGCTCCACGGGAAGGATGTCAGGTCAAACAACTTGTCCTAGAATTAGCTGCAATTCATGTTATTTGTTAATCATGGAGACAACAGGTACCTTCTCTTGACTTCCGATTCCTCCTCCTAGGTTTGCATTCTGTGTGGAGGATTCCCAGCTGACCAGTATATCTCCTGGTAAAGAGCTCTGGTTTGTGAAGTGCTCAGGGGAATGGCAAAAAAGGTAGGGAAAATCAGCTAAGAGAAATCCTGATGCATGTGGCTGTGCTGGGATGAGTGGAGCCAGGCTGTGGTTTGCTTGTTTGTTGGGTTTGGGGTTTTTTTTTTGTTCAGACTCCTGGAACCCTTTTTTTTTCCAAAAAAAAGGCTAATAAATTCTAGGCCAAGATTCCCAGTTATTGGACTTCATTTCCACATATGCCTTGACTATCACTAACTAGGTGATATTATCCTCACTTCTGATCTTGGTTTGTCATCTTGTACCTTTACATACTTACTACCAGATTGGCATAATTATCCCTGGGCCTAAAGAACCTGTCTGCTTGCTATTGTGGTAGATGCTGAAAATGAGGTGCTACCAATACCCAAGATCCTTGCAATAACAGAGAATTAATTAGAGGCATGTATTAACTGCCCTGTAAAGCAGAGGAAAGTTGGGAGTGCAGGGGAATTGCCTCAGAGACCGTTTCAGCCTAGTAGATGATCTTGACCTGCCAAGAAATCTCTTGATCAAGTGTGGGCTCAACTACATGAGCAAGACACAGCTGAGGACTTGCCACAGTGTTACAGTAGTGACTCCTACTGCTTTACCTCCAGCTATGGTAATCTCTTCTGGTTCAGGAGAGTGCAGACTTAACCATTGCCAGAGCATCTCAGCCCTGCTTAACCTTTTGGGGACTTTCCAGACACCTAGGATCAGTCCTCAGAGCATGACTTCCAGTAAGTCTGGTCCCAGCAGTGACAGCTTGATTGCTTCAGACCGCCTCTGGTCATGTTTTGAATGAATCCCCGTTCATTTGACTAAATTATCATCTCCTTCAGATGAAGCCCAGCCTTTTGGCCTCTCTTAAATATCAATTTGTAAACTTAGAGTTTTGTCGCTTCTAATCTGGAGACAAAGTGCTTGTTAGGACTAGCAAAGCCCTGTGGAAGTCATGCTTTGCACAACCCTCTTAGGCCTCCTCTGAGCTCATCTCAGAAATGCGAGCTGGTACTGCTCCAGGCTTGGCAGAGACTAGCAAGCTGCGCTACAAACAGTAGCAAACAATCCTGTGAATGAAACCCCTGTGCAAAAACTTGTTGCTCTGCCACAAGCCTTGAAAGATCAACTAAATATTCCTGCAGGTCCAATAAAAGGCTGTTTTGATATGCTTCTCTGTAACCCCCATAAAACAGAATTGCTGGCAGATGTGCCCTTCCTGCTTTACTCGTGGCATACAGCTTTTGCACGAGGCAGAGGAGCAGATCTGAGCTCCAAAGTACTAAGGTTTCTAGGAAATGAGCCTTCCTCCCAGAAATCATGAGCAGTTACTTGCTGTTCAGCTCTCCGTTCCTACCAAATCACTGGAACATTATAGTTCCCTACTTGGAGACTGAGTCTGCAAACACCTGCCCACCCTGAATGGATCCGAACAGGCAGAGTCTAGTGTCAAGACCTGTAATTTCTGTTTGCAGCCTACTTCCATGCATAATGTCTGCTTCAGGCTCTCATTGAGTAGCTACTGAGTAAAGTGCTCCTTTGACAGAATAAAACACCAACTTGTACTGTCTAAACCTGTTCTTAGTGTCCTAGAGTTATTAGGAATATTTTTTTGCTCCTTTTAACTTCTACATTTAACTAGATTTTTTTTCCCCTCTGTTTTTCCCAGATCTGTCTCGAATTTGCTCTGAAAACTTCTCTGAAGACTCACAGCTGAGCAACCTACGTGCATGAAGACTACGCAGGTGGAAAAACGCTCTGGCAAAAATCTGGCTTGGTAGCTCTTAAAGCAACTAGCTCTTCAGGACAAGACACCTTGGATCAGAGGCAAGAAACTGAGGAGCAATCGATGGACTGTGGTCCTAGAATTAGGATAACTAAAACCACGTTCTCCCTTCCCCAAAGATCCTGGTTTGTGCATTTAGCCTTACCTTGACCTGTTACACGCTGCATTTCCTGCCTGCTCCCGCTAACCAGGGCTACAGATGAGATCTTCACAGATGTAGACCTCAGCAATGATCTTCTGGTCTGCCTGCCAGTGGAGTTGAGAAGACAACCATGCTAATTGCCCATCGGGCTGTTGGCGACAGAGCTGCCAAGAACAAATTAGTGTCTAGCGTAAGAGTTACCGTGGGTCCGATAGCACTGTGGGCTGTTGAAGATGAGACCAGCACAGGTCAAGTGTGAAGGGTTGCTCAGGGGAGGGGTGGGAATAAGCAAAATGACACTTAACTTCTTAAGTTGTCCTTTGCTTGCCTTAAATAATCTGTTCTGTGCCTGGCTGATACTGAAAACTCAATTTATTACCTTAGAAGAAGGTAGTACTCAGTTCTCCGCGTACCTAGGGCAAAGCACGGTGCAGGTGGCAGGTGATGGTGTTGGCAGCTGCTCCTTGCTCCCCAGTCAGCATCGGCAGCAAGACTGTCCGCTCCCATGTCCTGCTCTGTAAGAGGCAAATGGCAGCTGCCCGTCTACTGATTGTAGACGAAGATGACGATGAACCGTACCGCTTCAGGAGAGCTTTGCACCAGTCCTCTTAACTAAGAGTGTGTTCGCCTCTGTTCAGGTGCTGTTGTAGTACCAGTGCATAACTAAGACCTTATTTTTATGCAGAGTATTTAACTGAGCCAAACAGATGACATCCTACCCTCATTGCCACAACGTCCTGGTTGGACCCTTGGGTGCCAGATGGGCTTTGCTCAGAGTCTGACGCTCCCTACAGCTGTCCTGGTTGCTACAGCAGAGTGGACATTGTCAGAGGTGAACCAGATTGGGTTTTTTATTTTTGGAAAGAGACTTCGTGTAAGGTTGTTCAGCCTGGGGAAGGGAAGGCTGCGGGGAGACCTTATTGCAGCCTTCCAATACTTAAAGGGGGACTATAGGAGGGATGGGGGCAACCTCTTTAGCAGGGCCTGTTGTGACAGGACAAGGGGTGATGGTTTTAAGCTAAGAAGGGGAGATTTAGGCTGGATATAAAGAAGAAAGTTTTTTTTACTCTGAGGGTGGTGAAACACTGAAACAAAGTTGCCCAGAGAGGTTGTGGAGACTCCATCCCTAGAACCATTCCAGGCCAGGCTGGACGGGGCTCTGAGCGACCTGATCGAGTTGAAGATGTCCCTGCTCACTGCAGGGAGTTGGACTAGATGGCCTCTGAAGGTCCCTTCCAACCCAAACCATTCTATGAGAACCCTTGAACACTTTTGGCATGCAGAAAGGCAGTCTCAAAAAATGGTGTTGCCAGGTGGTGCAAGCCCTTCCGAGGCTTGCAATTCTCTGTGTTCTCAGAGAGCTTCAATCCAACCAAAGCAAGCCCATTTGGAGACCTTTCCCCCCCCCCCATGGTTTTATGCAAAGGTTTCAATCACCAAAACTTTCAGTAATTATCTGTGACTTGCCACCGTGCCATACTTAGAGTGGTTTCAAAGCCCTATTTGTATATTATGTTTTTGTATGACTCAAAATATAATTTATTTCATATACTGTACATATGTAAAGTTGTAAACATTTGACTTAAGTAACGGTTTTTATAAGCCTTAAGACAAAAAATAAAGTGCTCTGAAAATCAGTGAAGTCTCGTTATTGATCTACCACAAGCTTTGACGTGCCTTGCCAGAACAGCAGCACACGGCCATTTGTCCCTTTCCTGCAGGTCACCGAGACCAGCAGAAAGAGGACATGAAGGCAAAGCAGCAACCAGGTGGGTGCTGGCAAATAGGTGCCCTCACCCCGCACCCTCCTTCCAATTCCTCTCCAGGCTGTGTTGCCGAGGTAGGCTTGTTCCCTCCACCCAAGCAGCACCAAGTGCCTTCAGGAGTGGATCAAAGTCACTCTGTATCTACTCCCATGTTGCAGCTCCTGAAATGTCCATCCTACAACATTACAAGTTTACTTCTAGCTTTAGCCTAGCCCTGAGACCATGATTTCACCAGTGCCCAAGGGATCGTCGTGTTTTTTCTTGGCGGAGTAAATATTGCAAAATAAAAATCCCTGCCTGGGTAGTAACAGAGGGGGTTTCTGCCTGGCCCTTCCCCACACTGGCTGTAAGGCATACTCAAGCAGGGGAGACTACCAAGAACATTAACCTTTCCTTCTCACCCTGTTTTCTTTCAGCCATAGCAATACCGCTACTGCTTTTGGCTGGGGGAAGGCAAGATTTTGGGTTACTCGCTCTCTGTGGCTACTGCGGTAGACTCCAGAAAGACCATTGCTGCTGTGCCGGGCTAGCCAGGACAAGTTAGGACAAATTCCCTCTTTTCTGTTAACTTCCTGTATTAATACTTTTTTCCCCCTCCATCGAATGTCATTTCCCCCGCCCCAAATGCTTCACCTTTGCTCGACTTCAATCATTAGCCCATTAGTGAATACTTGTAAGAAAACTTAACCAAATCTGGTCACTAACAGGTTTTCCCAGCTTTTCCCAGTAGCCGCACCATCAAATTTAAGGAAACCTCTTCATGCTTTGCTTATCTCTGGCACAAATCCAACAGCAACAGAAGGACTTTGCAAACAAAGTAAATACCTCCAAGCTGTGGAAGACTTACATGAAATTTAGTTAACCTTTTCCTATGAAAAGCCCAGCAGTGGCTGGGCTGCAAGGAAAACTACCTTTATAGATTCAGCAGAGCGTTGGGGAGGCTGTTTGATTCTTGTAGGGTCCTTAATTATTCTTCACCCCAGAGCTGGAGGGGTTTTTCTGACGTGTTCCTGTGGTGTTACCTTCCACCCTGTGCAAAGATGGGAGGACACCAATACCATAAGTCATTGACACACGTGGCAGCTTATTCTGGTTTGTTGGGCTAGATGACCTCTACAGGTCCCTTCCAACTTAAACCATTCTATGATCCCTTCCTGTGCAGTGATGGGCTAAGCTGCAGCGCTCCTGCAAGTGACGCATTCCCAGTTAAATCAGAAGTGACGTGTCCAGCCATTTGGGACTCATTTTTTTGCATGCTGCCCCTTGGACACAGCTGCAGTGCGAGGGATGGCATCTCTCGCAGATGATCCTCCTGCAAGGACAAGCAAGAGCTGGCCCGTGACATCCACCTACTCACTACAAGGAAAAGGGTGAAGAATATAAGCTCACAAGAGAAGAGGAACAGGCTACAGCTCTTTCACATCCATGGGCATCCCCTTGAGGCACCTGGCCCTTCACACAGCAAATGTGGGCTCCCAAAAGCATCGCTTCTGCCGCTCCACATGGAGAGTAGCATCACACCTCCTGGCACGTGAACTCACAGCTCCCCGAGTTATGAGCTTCGTTGTGCATTAAGCAAGTGAAAAAACAAAGAGAAGGGGCCATTTTTTTTCTGAAGTATCAAATGATTATAGCATCAGTACAGCAGGCACCCCCCAAATCTATGCCAGGCAGGGCTGAGGCTACAGGCTGGACCTGCTCTGGGGCTGACCACTGTGCTCTCAGCTACCTGGCATCCTCCCCTCCCCCCCACAGATTTATTCGGGATCACTTTTTCAGAGCCACTCCATTCAGGTCCCAACAAAGGTCAGGCTGTGTCTCCAGAGGAACGATATGCGCCGCATAGGGAATGCTTTACAACCCTCCTCACCCCCCATCCAGGACCACCCCAGCACCCGAGTGCAAGCATCAGCAATTGGGCAGTTTCTCCAGGTAGACTCCAGCATCCCTGCTTTTGAAGGTAAGTTGAACACAAAGTCTGTCTGGAGTTTGTTTCTCCCCCATTTCCCAGTGTAACACCACCCCTTCCTTCAGCTGGTGCTGCAAGATCATGGCTTGGTCACTAGAAGTCCCCAAAATGGGAGGTACCAGCTGTAGACAGTTTCCAAGCTACAAAAACCTGGGTAGAATAAATTCAAACAGCTGTGTTTAGGAAGAGAAAGACCAGCCAGCCCTTTCAGGAAGAACAACAGCACATTCTTTGCCGCCTTCCCACACTGAAATAACGAGGCAATCCCACTCCGCCAGGTAAAGCTTTTCAGCAGTCCCCAAAAGCAGCCTCACGGAAAGATGATTGCAACTGTCCAAGAAACCCAAGATCCTGCTCCTCGAACTGCGATAACGAGTTGTAATTTTACGCCTGTTCAGATGCTGACATTCCAACATAAATTATACAGCTCATCGCCTTCCCGGCGGTCCCGTCCAGCCCAGCAGCAAACACAAAGAATCTGGCAACTTTTGCAAATCCACGCAAAAGTATCAGGAGACCTCATGCAGCCCAGAGGGATGGGTAAAGCAGCTTGACCCAGAGCTCAGCCAAGTTTAAAACAAAAAATCAGATCTTCCCCTCCCCGCCTTTTTTGTTTTCCTTCCTCAATTATCAGGTGTTTCTTATCTCTGTCCTTTCTGTTCTAGGTTGTTTTGCAGCTGTTTCACAAAGCTTTAGGATGCTTATGACAAACTGCATAAAGACAACACAAAGCACAAGTGTTCAGAGTCCTTTTCTTTGAAAAGGACTTGTAATAACGTTGAAAAAAACGAGGAAAAGGGACGAATAAAAGCAAGGCTTTCCAGGCCACGCTGTTCCACCTCTCCTAACCAGCTATCCTAATTATTGTAAACAGGCAAACCAGCTCAGAAAAAGTAAGAAATTACACAAGACTTGGACCAAACCTTAAGACAAGTTATTTTTCCCCCCCCTCCTTTCCATATTGCTTTCAAATATCCTGTTTTCGGCTGAAAACAGATGTATCCTACCAAATCATGAAGAGAAAGGCCACATTCAGCTTCGCTGGAGCTAAGCAAGTATACTGAAACAATCTTACTCCCATGCCATAAAACCTGTAGATGTTAATGAGAAGATCCTTGCTCTGCAGATCTCTGTGAAACAGCCGAATCTGACAATTCTTTGAATAACCCATTAAAGAAACGCTCATGGAAAAGCTGGATTATATATTATTCGTGCATTGCAATGGAGGGAACTTCCAATGACAGATCTCAAGACATCAGTTGGATAAAGCAGCTTGAAATTTCTCTCTAAATTTCAGAACGGTCAATCTGGCCGGTTTATGGATGACTAAGGTTATTCAGACAACCTGCTGCTCACACTACAGAGAATTGATTAGCGTTGACTTTATTGTTGAGGACCACGAATCCACGTGACTCATCACTAACCTGCACCACTGAATAACATCGGGGCACAAATCAAGGAAGGCTGGGAGTGAGAGCAGCGCGACTCTCCTTTCCACGATCAGGCGAGGCTGCAATCCTTGATGCGTTCCCATGCAAATAACTAAATTCAAACATTGCAAAATCAACCGACAGCACAACAAGATTAACAGCTTTGCCTTAGGAGCACTCCACAAGTCAGTGACAGAGACAAACCCTAGATGCCTTGACCTTGGGTAACTGCTCAACACCCACATCAGAAGGGTGCATGGTCTTCTCTTCCGAGCAGTATCCATGCACAGAAAAATAGGTGAAGAGCTTCTTTTGCTTAATGAAGCTTTCCTGTACTTGTTCAGCCTGGTCTAACATGGTCTACGCCCCCATCCCCATATTAATACGCCAGAAGGTAAAGGAAACAAAATTAGAAGGGAGGGGACACTCCTAATGGCTGTTATGGCAGAACATCTGTCCTCAGGAAGGAGGCAGCACATTTATACATTGGTACATATTAGCCTTAATGATTTCAGTAAGCAAAGCCAAAGCTGCAAAAGCAGGGACTCGTTAGCTTTTCTACAAGTTGTGTCTGCAAAGCTTCCTCCTGGCCGAGAAGGCCATCGCTCCAGAGTCCTCATCAAGGGCTCTGACCTTTTCACAAGTTCAGGTCCACCCGCCGGGGCACTGCTCGGTAGGACACGCACAACAAATGCGGCTAAGCACATGCACAAGTCTTCCAGCTGGATTCCCTTTGAAGTCTGCAGGAGTTTTTCCTCAGACTTCAGCAGAATTTTGGTGGGTTTTAACGTATGGAGAGATGCTGGTCCAGCGAGGCGACAGAAGCTGACCTGATGCTGAAACATCTAGGCAAGGAGCGCGCACTGCACTTTGCAAGACTGGTTGCAAAAGGTGAAAATTTTGAAAAAATTAAACTTCATCCACATTTTTTCCCTCTGTTTCTTCTTCCCATCATCCTCAGTTACTGGCCTCAGTTCTTGTCTGAAGTCCAAGCCACACGCTGCCTCTAAGCCAGCTCCAGTAACAAAATCAAAGCCCTGACCTAGCCCGATTCTGCATCCTGGCCAACATCTACTTAACAGGACACAATGAACTTTATCTAGTGCATCTCCACAAAGCTAAGCCAAAAGAAGCTCCGGTTTTTCAGTTCGATCCAAAGATCCTTAATTAACTTTTGCTGCTCTGTAATGTGATTTTAGCGTTCCTTAAAGTTGTTTCCCCTTCCCCGCTGAAAGACCATGAGAAATAAGCGGAGAAAACCTGCCAACTATGTGGGGGAAGCAATGAACCTGATTGTATAAATGAAATGCTGTCAAACAGTCAAGGAAAAAAAAAAAGGAAGAGTAAAGAAAAGCATCTGTGTTTCCTTTTCTTCTAGTCCTATTGCAAGTTATTAAGTAGCGGGGGGAAGCAAGGACAAAATAAATAGGCTTATGATATTCAAATAGATACCATCTCCTTAAGGTATTCATCACTAATACTGGAAATAACTGGGACAGGAGAAAGTACCCATAAGAATTTTCCACTCTTCCACTTGTACCAAAACTGTACAGTAAAAAATACAAATCAAAAACATTTTGATGAAGACTTAATTCAAGTGATATCCTGTACGGGCCACTGGAACCAAAGCCAAGCTCTGCTGTTCATCATTAATTTCCCAAAACCATAAAGACAACAATTTTTAGTTAATTTGGCATAATCACAACTCCCCTCACCTTGTAGCCTGTGAAAGTCAACCTGCATTTGTGCTTCTGCAGCCACATCCCGGGGCTGGCTCCCACCCCTGAGCTGCTGCCTCTCCCCAGTAAGTCCATATCAGTTTCCCTCATTGCTTTTTCTGCCAAGCTTCAAAAGAATCATCCTCTTATACCGCTGCCTACATCTGGCGAAATGGTGAGCCCACGCTTGTCCTCCAAAGGCTCCATATCTATGTGCGAGTATTAGCTGGAGAATTAAACACCCCAGTGGCTGCTGGTGCAATCCCTCCAGCAGTGCCATGGCTGGGGTCACCCCTGGGAACAAACCCCCTTGGACCTCCAAGCCCTCCTCTTTCTCAGGCTTTTCCTTCCAACTTCTCTGCTTCCTGTTACCCACTTTCAACCCCTTTCCATGATGAAGTTATGCTCCATCCATCTGGCTCAACCTAACCGCTCCTAACCCATCCACCGACATGTCATTATCCAGGAGGTTCTTCCCACCACCACTCACACCCTCACAGCACAGAGCTCAGCCAAGGACAATCTACATTTCAACCCTCTCCACAGCTCAGGCAACATCCTGAGCTCCTCCCCATCTTCCTCCCATGTGCTCATCCCCCACACATGTGGCTCCTGGAAGACTTTGACCCTTCTCCCCTTCCTTAGCTGAAGAACAGCCAAGTTTAGAACAGCATCCAGGATAAGCTTTGAAGTACCTGAGGATTAATTGCTCCCACCCTGGAGCAGAAACCCCACTCATGGCCTCAGTTACACCTGGGATGAGACGGGCACTGGCATTGCCTTAGCAAGTGACCAGTGTGTACTTGGGTTCCCATTTCCCTGCACCTCCAGAGCCACACACCAAAGCAGCTGAGATCAGGGAAGTTATTTTAAAAGGTTTGTCCATAAACAGTGATGAAGGCAAGTTTGCTCCAGCCAGGCCACCATCTGCTCCCTGCCATAACCCTTTGGGTGCTGGCAAGGCTGGATGAATTGTAGCCCTTAGCCCTGCTTGTGCAGAGGCACTTGGAGCTTGGTCTTCTCAACCTGTATCCTTCTCTTAGGACTTCTCAGAAGGAGCACAGCTAGGAGCCCCTCCTCACCTGCATCTTATAAAGGTAAACCTCTCCAAGAAGCTTCCACAGAGAGGTGGAAGGCACAGGTGCACCCCATCCCTCTCAGCTGGGTCATGCTGCTGCTGGCCATGTCAGCCACCGTGTAAAGCCAACACAGCAAACGCCTTCCAGGTGGTGTGGAAGTGCCCACCAGGAGCTGTGCTATCAGCAGCAGGCATGTTGCACCCAGCTGCACTGGAGGCCACCAAAGCTCAAGCCTCTGCCAAGTATCAGCCCCCCCCTCACTGGAAGATGCTATAGGAGCCAAACAGCACATCCTGACCATCAAGGGCTTTAACAGGGCTCCCTCCTCAGTATCTTTACAGATCCTGACTTGGGCATCCAGAAGAAACAGCTGCCACTCACAGCAGGAGCAACCTTTCCTGGGAAATCCCCAAGATAAGCTGGTCCTGTAGTGCCGACTCCTGTGTTCTGCAACTTGGGAAGGATACATGGGATGAGAGTTCTCCCCGTGTACTCCTAAGCTATTATCAGTTGGGGATCCTATAATCACATCCAGCCTTTACCTAAATTTGTGGTCAGTTTGGGAATTCAAGGTGAAGGACTGTGTCTTCCCCCAGCCAGGCTCCTTGCCATGCTCGGGGAGATCCGCAGTGGCTGTACAACAGAGCTTTACTCTCTGCCCACTCTATCAATCTGATTTTTTTTTTTTCAAACAGGATAAAGCCACCTGCAGCACCTACTTAACACCAGCTCCAGGCCTGGCCTGGAGAACTTAATCAGCTTCTCACTCATTTATACCCTGGGAGATGAGCACATGAGCCAGTACTTGTTTGTAAACCAAGGATAGTTTATTCCTCTTATTTATTCAGTATCCTTCAGAAGACACACTACGCCAGCCCCATTCAGTAGCCCTTTTATTTATTATTTTAGTCCTGCATAATCTGTGCTACAAACATAGATGCACATTGTTGGTGGGGCTGACAAACAAAACCTGATTTTCAATTCCTGCTGCGTTGTTTTCTCCCAGTTTTGCTGAATCAGCGTTTAACTTCAATTAAAAAGCTTTTCATTTAAGAAAGAAAAAAATCTGTTTTTCTAATCCCACCAAGTCACCTCCTTATGCATTTTCAACAGCATTTTGTTGCTCCAACAAGCCAGGAGGCCGTTTGTGCCAGCTTACTCAGACTGCTCTGCCTAGAACATCTCATCCCACAGCTTTAACATGACTGAGCTCAAGAAACAAATCGAAGGACCAAGTCCAGGCTTGGGCACATACTGATGTAGCTTTCTCATCCTGATTTTGGGGAGGAAAAAAAACAAAATAAGCCCAGTGGGTCGCAGATTTTAGAGCTGTTAACTTAAATTTTGATCCGAATGGGTCCACTGCCCCATGGCAGAAAGGCCCAGGGAAGGTCAACCAAAAAAAGCCTCACAGCGCTTGTTAAACTGGACATGGTCTCTGTACCCATTGCAATTAGAGCTGACCTATTGCAAAATACACACTAAGCATCTCCCTCCTGGTTACTGGACTCCTCTTGACTATCCAGAGTCCCTGGAGATGATGCTGAAGCAATCGCAGATATAATATTTTGACTGGCTGGCTGGCCACAAAAAGAGTCTCTGATTATAACACAGAACAGCAAAGTAGATCCAAGGTTGGCCGTTAACACTGGTATTTACAACCTTAAGGTCACAGACTAGCCCAGACACACCAAATATGCTATAAACCCCTCGGCAAACTGCCAAAACTGGACTCTTAGGTTGCCGGTCTCTGTTCCTGCAGGATGCTTGAAGCCTACCCAGGTATTCAGGCTTAGAGCCCAGAAATCCCTCAACAGCATGTCCATAACTTGCTGCACCTACTGTCCACAATTACAGGTGAAATTGCTTCAGGTCTGGACATGAGCTGCTTGTTGAGGCTTAGGAGGTGGGAAAGAATGTAACCAGCAAGCCAGCCTGGTTGAAGGTGATTTTTAAGGGTGAAAACTATTTCAAGACAAACATTTATGCTGGCCCCATCTAGAGCTTGTGGTTTCTTCCTTTCAGCTGAAAGTCTGGTCTTAAGACAATTACACCGCAGACCCACAGCAATGCAGGGCGATGTTGCAGAGTGTATGAAGGCTACCAAGGGACATCTTACGATGTGCCCAGTGTGACCCCAGCTATATCCATGTGGCAATCCTGTACAAAGTTGTGGGTAAGCACAGGTTAGAATATGCAGACAGATACAGTCCCTCTCAACCCCACGCATGACATCAAGGACCAGCGTTGACCAAGGGTGAAAAAAAAGCACATCACACTTATTGTGGCAACCGCAGCCTTCTTCCACAGTAGGACAATGTTATCCTACCTCATTGAAGCCTGCAGAAGAAATAGTCCCTGATGTTGGGTCATCAAGCGGTAGCTTTGAATTCCCAGTTTCTGGGTACAACCTGGCCCCCAGCATGTTACTTGCACCCTCAAGGGCACATATCAGAAAGACAACATTACTGCTGAGGTCCCTTATCAGTCCTGTAAAGCTGCAGGGCAACCCCCTCCAGTTTCTGGAGTAAAACCAACTTGCTCCACTCATCCATGACCAGACTTCTTGGGTAACAGCAGAGGGATGGATTCCCCAAGCACCTCCAGTTTAGGGGTGTTCAGGCTGGGGTGCATCAAATCAGAGGGGTCATTTGCTGTCAGATTGCAAGCCAAAGCTAAAGAGGTGACAGACTGTGTCTGGGAAGGGAGTAGCTTTCTACAGACCACTGGCATTCCTGGACTGCTCTCTGAGCATAGCTGGCATGGCAAAATAAGTGAGGAAGAGTTAGGAAGATGGATTTCATCCTTTATCCTGCTCAACCACTTTCTCATCACACAAAGTCCAGAGGGGATAAAGACACAAGAGAGTCGAAAGAAGAATTTGTGTAGTAAGACCACAAATAAAGCATTTTTCTCTGCTCATGACAACACATCTGGTCTTACCAGTCTAGTTCAGGGTCCTAAAATAATGCAGCCAAATACTTCTAAGGTGTTCAGGTGCCAAAGGAAGCAAGTGGGAATGGACTGGGCTGTCCTGAAGGGCTGTCTTCAAAGGATGCACTCAGCCACACAGAGGATGTTCCCCCAGGGCTTGTCCCTTGACAACCTCCCCTTTGTATTCATCGTCTGCTGTTATGTCCCTTGTTATTCTTCGAAACACCCAGAAACCAGTCTAAGATAGTTATATTCCCTGCAAAAAAGCCCTTTCCTACAGCAGAGGTGACCATATCATACCTAAACCTGAGGCCCCACACCAATTCTCCAGCATGTTTGCAAGTGCTTCTACCAGAACATGGTGTTTTATGGACTTTGTGGTCAATGCTTTCACTTTTTAAGAGAAAAGAAACACAGGGTTTGCACAGGAGTTTCTACATACACAGGAATTTCAGTCTTGGAGCACCCCAGATTTCCAGATCTGTGGATGAATCCTCTTGAGACTGGGCTTTATGTCAACCTTCCCCTGACCTCTTTCTCCTACCACTTGGAAAAACTGGCCCAAGTAAAGAGAGAAGACACTGGAGCAGATCTCACACTGTGTTAAGTCCTGCCTTTGGTGTGAAAATCAGTGAGTTCAGGTTATTAAAAAAGTGCTTTGAGATCCAAAAGCCTCACAAGGTGGGGAGCACCTCCTACCACATGCTTATCCTCTCACCATGAAGGGCTCCTGCCCCCAGCTGGGGGGCTCCGCATATGTGGCGGAGCATAAAAACCTGAAGGAGCTCCCCAGACAGCCAATGACTACTGCAAGAAACTCTTTTTCTGGCTTTTATTTGCCCTTCGACCTCACTGACAGGTATGGAAACCAGGCTGGAAGAATAATAATAATTAAAAAAGAAGAAACAGGAGCACCCTTTGGGATGAGTTTTGGAGCATATGGCTACATGGGCCACGTGTGCTCAGCCCCAGCATGGTAGAAGGGGAAGGTGCATGCATGCACTGTATCTAAATTATCCACGTGTTGCGCATATAGATGATTATTTCAGCTCCAATGATAAAAAAGTAATTACCTTGATAACTCCTCTGCAGTCTCTGTATTGAGGTCTTTATCCCCTTTTTCTTAAAAAAAAAAATAAATAAATCCCAGTCAACTCCTCAGCTCTTACGACAGCAAAATTTTAGATCCAACTTAAACACCTAAGATGAGGATGTAATAGCTGACATTTTGGAATTTAATCAAGCCTCCTCCATCTCACACAAATTACAGCCCACATAAAATCTTTATGGATACTGGGACCAGCACTGAAATCTTCATCAATTTCCACGTAGTACAGAGAGAGACCTTTCTGAAGTCAGCGTCTTACATCGATATATTGCTTTTATCTACCAAAACCATTATCTCCCTAAAGGAATGAATAGGGTTGTTTCGACAAAAGATCTGCCATATGACAGCAGGGAGCCCAGCATTAACAGTGCCAAATCCTCGCTCTGCGTTGCGAGCACAAGAAACTTCCCCAACGGCTCCGTCATGTTCAAGCTTGCTTCGGCATCACAAGAAAACAACGCTTTTCTCATTACTTACCCAGTTTGCTCACTACTGTTTGCTGGTTATTCGTCATCTGCAGGTATGATCAGGTCTTCACTAAGCCAGGGAACTGGTCCGCATTGGCAGAAGACTGGGAGTGGGTGCAAAATTACCGGTTTTCCATATTTAAAACAGGGGAAGAACAAACAAGGAATTAGATAGTAAAATCATCACTGCTACGCGGTAAAAAAAGAAGAAATCTTGAAGAAATTGTGTTAGACACTGTAGCATCTGAATCCTTTTTGCTACCAAGGAGAACAAGATAACATTTTTTTTCTTTGTCTTTCATAAACCAGTTTTGTTTCAAACCAGATTTACAGAGTCTGGTTCTGCAATATGATATTTTTCTTGACCGAGTTGATGGATAATCCATTTTTCTCTCATCTGGAAACACCTTACAACACCACGCTCTGCATTTATGGAGTACCTTTAATCTTGGCTGAAGTGTTTATGGACCATAGGCCTCATTCCACTTCCAGCTGGATCGGTGCAAGCCCATGCTGGCTGGGAGAGAGATGAGTTAAAGGAGGGCAAAACTCACTGCAGTGTGTGCAATGGCAAAACAAGAATTAACTCCATATGAGGCCCATTTGTCTCTGGCAGGGTTTATTTGTTTTGTCTCTGATTTTCTTTATTCCTGCTGCTCAGCATAAAGAGAAGATAAAGAAATGGTTGTAGAGCATCTTGCATAATTGAGCACAATTTCTTGCAGGGGATTTAATTGGTACAGGAAAGATAGTAGATCTCGGAGGCCTCAAAAGAGATTGAAATCCCATTTTACTAAATGCTGTATAGGTACCTACTAAGTAAAGAGTCACTTCCCCAAGATCACGTTGCATAAAGCAGCAATATCAAGTGTGGGAAGTGAAATTAAGCTATAGGAAAAGGAAGGTGAATTAGCAAGGTCAAACGTCATCAATAGCTCCCAGTCCCCTGCAGTACCTACTAAATACCTACACATGCAAGCACAGGCTAAATTATCTCCCCAGGGAGGCACAGCCTCCTTCTTGCACCCTCCAGGTGGTCTCAAGAGCATGAGGCCTGTCCACGTGCAGTGCCTTAAGAAAACAAAGATCCCATAACACTAACATAAGACAGAATGCTCCTGAAACACCAAAGACTTTTAGAAATCCCAGCACGGTGGGGGCTGGAAGGGCCCTCTGGAGCTCACCCCATCCCACCCCTGCTGGAGCAGGCACCCCCAGAGCAGGGGCACAGGGCCGCGTCCAGGCGGGGGGTGAATGTCTCCAGGGAAGGGACCCCACAGCCTCTCTGGGCAGCCTGTGCCCCTGCTCTGGCACCCGCACAGCAAAGGGGTTTCTCCTCACGTTCAGGGGGAACTTCCCGTGTTCCAGCTTGTGCCCGTGGCCCCTTGGCCTGGCGTTGGGCACCACTGAAAAGAGCCCGGCCCCATCGCCCTGACACCCGCCCTTCAGATATTTATAGGCATCGATGAGATCCCCCCTCAGGCTTCTCTTCTCCAGGCTGAACAAGCCCAGGTCTCTCAGCCTTTCCTCACCAGGGAGATGCTCCAGCCCCTGAACCCCTTGGCAGCTCTGCGCTGGCCTTGCTCCAGCAGTTCCCTGCCCTTCTTGGACTGGGGGGCCCAGACCTGGCCGCAGCCCTGCAGCTGTGGCCTCACCAGGGAAACCTTCTAGTTTGAAGCACCAGGTCAGCCAGAGTCTCAGTGCCCTGAGGGCATGCAAGGCTTGCTTCATTTGCTGCAGAACTAGTGATAAACCCTGTGCATGAAGCACGTTTATGCTACTCTGCTGACAACCAGGTTTGTTCAGTGGGCCCGCAGAAGTTGACTGTCTGCCATTGTTTTCACCTGGAGGGGAAGAAATGGTACCATTTCTCTTTCAGGGATCTCTCCGGGGTGTTCCTTGATGGATACCACAAGGAATTTCTTTGCCAGGAGTTTTCCCCAGATCTCCATGAGTTTTAGATGAAATGCAGAAGTTGGGCACACTCAGGGATTCCTGACTGAAAGAAAACCAAACCCAACACACTGGCACCTTCTCTAATTTCTTTCTCTGCCCAGATGAATCAAGGAACTTCTTCCCCAAAACATCCACTCTAAGATTCACTAAAGCTTCAAATACCTTCTTCTCATCACAAGGACTGCGTTGTGGGCAGAGGACTGGAATGAGATGGCCCCATGCTCAGGGCACACGGTGGGCGACGGTGCAAACCTCTCTGCTCTCACTGGCTGCTGTAGTGCTGTGATCCCAGGGTCCTCTCAGGATGCTCCCAGCCCCTGAGAAAGACAGACAGACCCTACAGAGGAACTATTTTGTTTGAAAGGCTTAGCGGAAAGGCTGCCAGGTGGAACCTGGCCAAGAGGCAGCAGACCCACACCGTTTCGACGGCAAGTAGGGCAAAACACAGGCAACACACACACACACTCTCACACACAGGCCCATTGCAGTCGGAGGTCAAAGTCCAATTAGGTACTTTATTACTCGTTTAAGTCTTGTCTGGCTTTCAGGGCTGGAAGAATGGCGGTGTGTGCACGTGAATTCACGCCTTCCCTGGGGATGAACGGTGATTTGCATTTGAAGTGAGTCACTGATCCCATTCCCAGGAGGTTTACTTGATGCATGGCTTAGCAGAGGGACAGTCTGGTTTTATTTACCGCCGGACTTGGCACACGCTGGTGGCTCCGCATTCACCAGCGGTTCTGAGGACATCAGCCCCGCAAGCTGCCTCTCATTTTCAGAGACCACATAGAAAGATAGTGTCTGCAGGTTTGCGCAGGAGTGTCGCCTTCTTAGGACTTCCCACCTCCTGAGCCTGGTCATCAACTCTACAATCGACACTCTGAAGAGCTGAAGATTTTCCTGCGCAGTTTTGGCAGTCTGGGTAGAAGGGATGTCATGGTTCTCCTTAATTTTTTTAAGATACCACTCTGTCAAAAGAAAATATATTATTTACACAGGAACTCACTCATTTTTAAGTATGGGCAGCTGGGTGTGAACCCCTCTGGCTTTTGTGCTCCTGGAATAAGGCTGTGCTACATGTCACTGGAGGATCAGCTGCTTCTCAGCCAGCGCTAAGTTCTCAGGTCTGACCTTGATCTTTTAGCATTAGCTAAGGCCGTGCTGCCCAAGACAGAGTCATAGCTTCTCAAGTTCTGTGTGGCTGCCCCAAGCACAATTAAGATAAAAAGTGTGCAAAAGTATATTTCTTATTCAACAAGGTCACATGGACCAAACCACAACCTAGGCTGGACTTTTACTCACTCACTCTTCACCTATTAGCTAGTAAGCGCTGTCACAAAGTTAAAAAGTCAAGTGTTCACAGAGATCCTTTTCCAGGAACAACTGTAAAATCCTTTTTACATTAGCCAGTTTTGAAAGCTGGAACAGGAACTGGGAAGATCGCTGTCCTTAGGCTTGCAATCTTAGGGGCATTCTACGCGATAGGTGGCCACCACGCCATTCTTGTTCTGCCATATAGCACACCTGCAGTATAAGATGTCCTCTCTAGACATAGAGACATTTGAGCCATCCTCAATGCTGCATAGTTTTTGGTGGGCAGAGGAATATCAGCTTCAGTATCTCAGCAACTTGCACACCCAAATTCCTAGTCACCGTATTTGTCCATGCAAGGGACCAAAGGCTTGTGAAGATATGAGGAAAAGTTCACCAAGAATATGCGTGTGAGGGGTTGTCACAAAACCAGTTTCAGATCTACAGGGTATTGTCCAGGTGACCAGTTATCTTCCTGAAAGGTTTTACGAAATCCCCTATTTTTAAAAACAAGAAAACCCTCACAAAACAACCACCAGCAGTAGTAGAGGAACCAGCCACTAATGATTCTGTTTCAGAGATCTGAGAAAGAAACCATCATGGTCCAGTGAAAAAGCAACAACAGCATCTGAAAAGCAGCTAAGAACAGGAGATTACTCTAACCTTGTATTTTTAGGCTTCTAATTTCTGTGTTTACAAACTGCAGGTTTCCTACTGAAAAGGAATGTTTTGGACTTACAAAGATGATGATGGTTAAACATCTTCCCCTTCCAGGGATGTGGCAGTTCAGTTTTCGAACAACACCTCCCATCGGTGCATGACTACTCAGCTAGCATCACCTGGGTAATGACGGAGATTTTGGTTCCCCATCCAGAAGGCACCTACAGAAATGGTCCGAGCTCCTTTAATCATTGTATCATTTAGGTTGGAAAAGACCCTTAAGATCATTGAGTCCAACCGCTGACCAAACACTACCAAGTCCACAACTAAACCATGTCCCTCAGTTCCACATCTACATGCCTTAAATACCTCCAGGGACGTTTAGTTAATTTTCCAAGGTCATACTGTTTGTAGTAAAACCACAGTGCTAAACCACGCTAGGCATCAGCCAAAAAGGAGGAGGGGGAAATCCAACTTAATTTGAATGTGAGTAGTTTGTTGAGCTGGGACTGGTGGCCTCATTCACTTGATGAAGATAAGAAAGAACAGAGCTTGGAGAAGCCAAGGTGGAGAAGAAGAGGCAAAGTGAGAGACTCTGAAAAAGAGGATTAAACCCCCTGCCAAAAAGACAACCAAGGAAGGCTAGGGACAGATGTAAATATATAAAAAAAAAAAAAAACCACAAAAAACACAGAAGGAAGCAAGCACGTGGTAGGAACCAGGGTGTTTTGAGTTTCGGTTCATAAATACCACCAGTCTCAGCTGGTGGGAGCCAAGCAGAGAGAAAATAATGAAATAGGGCAAACAGTCCCAGGGAGACGTGACCCAGAGGTTACCAGAAACGAGAGGTTGACCGAGGACAAGGGCGGAAGCTGGATGTGGTTGACATGGATGAAAAGCCTCAACAATAACAGGGAATAAGCAAGAGGGTTTCAAAATAAAGCTTTATCGGCTTCCTAAATATATTTATGCTGACTCAAGATCTGTCCTCACACCAGCCTCCTGTGTGATGGAAACAACTCAAGCACAATCAAACAACTGAGAAGGTCAGTTCAACAGGGTGAGCACTTAATAAGTGGAAATATAAAGCAGTTATTTCAGGTGTTTGTCATCCAAAATGAGACACAGATACCAGGGAAGAAGAGTGATTGATCAGACACCCAGGCATGTGGAGAAGTGACTGCTGATATCAAATTCAGCTGCAAAGAATGTTATTTAGACACCAGAGTAAGGCCCTGGATTTTGAAGGGAATACAAAAATACCAAGGGGTGCATAAAAAACTGGCTGCAAGGATCGAAACTGAAGTTGCTTTTCTTTAGCAATCTAAACGGGACCTACACTTTCTAAAATCCAGTCTAACTTGCAATACTCGGGCAGCTGAAAATCCAGTACAGGCTGGGGCTGTGTCACTGGAGGAAGGGCTTTTCGTCCCAGATCTAGAACCACGTGCAAATACAACGTCAGAAATCCAATACATCCAGTCCCGGAGCCTGGCGAGCAGCTCACTGACACACAGACCACTTTTCTGAGTTAAAAAAATGAAAATAAAAATATTCTGTCTGCTTGTGGACTTTCTACCTGGAACATTAATTGGGAATATCGTCAGTTACATGTCTGGGGGAGTCTGGTTGTTTAACATCCACCTGCTCCTCCTGGCAGAGATACAGATTTCCCATTTGCAGATGCACTTCTCAGGTCAGCACTGCACTGGTTGGGACAATATATTGGGAACCATAGTCCTTCAGTAGCTCAAACCTTGGTAAAACCAATACTCTTGAGAGCACCCAATTCTACAACTGGTACAACCTAAAAGAAGCTGTTTAGATTTATCCAACTGCCTAAACACAAGATGAGATTTTTCTAAGCCTGGCCCTCATTATATATCCTGTGCATCTGAAAAATGTTGCCTGAATGCTTGGAAATGCACCCCAGAGTGACCATGTCATAAGGGTTGGATCAACATCTGAGAGTCCAAGTGCTCCAAACATCAAGAACCTGCAAAACTGGGCAAGAGTCACTGCCTGTACTACTGGTGTTTTCTGATTTTGCTTGGAATAGGCCTATCCTGCAAAATACTGAGAGGTTTAGTAAACACTAGCTGGGATATTCACATCGCCATCAATTAATTATTATCCAGTGTCTGTGCTGACATTATTTATGGGTTAGCTAAAGGTCTCACTATGCTGAACTGGGCTCTGCACAAGTCCAACAGCATCACAAGTCCAACAGCATCTGGATGTTCTAGAAATACCCAGAATTTGCACTAGGGACTCAGGTTACACCAGACTCTGGGGAATTAGTGGCCTTTTCATCTGTCCACCTCTGTAGTTCAAGCACCTGGAATCTGGGTATTCAGAAAGTCTTCTAAAGAAAGACTTGGGGAGATAAGGGGAAGCACTCAAGATACTAAGCATTGAATCACAAAATCATTAAGATCGGAAAAGACCTCTAGGATCAACAAGACCAACCCCCAACCCAGCACCCCCAGGCCTCCTAAACCATGGCCCCAAGGGCCACGGCTGCACGTCCTTTGAACCCCCCCAGGGACGGTGACTCCCCCACCTCTCTGGGCAGCCTGTGCCAGGGCCTGACCGCTCTGGCAGGGAAGGCATTTCCCCTCATCTCCAACCTAAACCTCCCCTGACGCAGCTTGAGGCCGTTCCCTCTCGTCCTGTCCCTGGTGACTTGGGAGCAGAGACCAGCCCCCCCCTCACTCCAGCCCCTCTCAGGCAGCTGCAGAGAGCGAGAAGGGCTCCCCTCAGCCTCCTCTTCTCCAGGCTAAACAACCCCAGTTCCCAGTTGAAACAGCAGGAGACAATATTCAGCAAAATTAAGGGGCAAAAAAAAAAAAAGATAAAATAATAATTATTGCATGAGAGGAAGGGGAAGGACTCATTTGGATTGATAAAAACATCTCAGATACAGCTGCTGAGCAAAGCCTTTGCTAAGGGGAATTCAGCAGCTGGCAGATGGGGATTGCTCACTATGGCTGTGCCTTGAGGTGTATCTTCACTTGTTTGGCACTCTAAATCTGTTTTCTTTCTCTTGTATTCAGACTGCAAGTTGTTTGGGACAGGGACTCTTTCTAGTTGTGTATGGGGGACTTGACCCAGCAGGACTCTGACCATATAGTCTTATACAGGCAATAACAACAAAGACAGCTCAATGCCAAAGAATGGAGTTTTGGCAATCTAGAAACAGTCAAAACATTCTTTCCTGCCAAAAATTTTACTCTTTATGAGTTACAGATTTAAAACGTACATAAAGTACATGCATAAACAGGAACACTAACTTCTGTTTATGGGAAGCCTATAGAAACTCACTGCATCTGAATAATAGCAACAGATCTTTCTCCATCCAGCCTCCATCACGTGGTCCTCCCAAAAACCTCTTTCCAATGGGCACTTGCCAACTTCTCCCCAGCTTTCTGGAACTGTTGCATGTAATTTTGAGTCAGGTTAACCAGGCATCTCTGCTTTACAGCCTTTGCTTTTTTCAGAGTATTTTAGGGCTTGCACAAGTTATCAGACAGACATAAATAGCCCCAGTGAATATCTAATTGTGAAGCAGCATATGTGTTTATGTCATGATGGGCCTTCCCTGCTAGGATCCTATTTATCTGGCCATGGAGCTTGTGTATACATTCTATCCCTTTACTTCAAACCCCAACTGAGAATCTCTGTCAAATCTTCTGAACACTCCTGGAAAGTTTAAAATTAGATCAGATCTCTGTGGGTGGCTCTTACTTCTACAGTGGATGACATCCAAACATGAGGCTGAACGACTCACAGTTTGGAGGCTGCTCTGGAAGGGTCCGTCTGTCAAGTCACCCTTGTAATGGGGCCAAAACCCTACATTTGCCCAAAGCATAACCCTCAGAAATGTATTAAGGCTGGGATGAAAGAACAGAAGAAACAGAGAATCACAGCTGGACCACTAATCCTCCTCATCCCCGACACAGTACCAGTTTCATGCCAACAGAAACATAGTGATTATTTGTTGGTTTTAATCACTTCAAGGTCTAAAACTTTTTTTTAAAAATGCTTCTTCAAGCTTCAGCCTCTACATCAGCCATAATGGGTATGCGTGCGTTTGGCAGGTGCCCTGCAGGAGGACATGACGGCCCACGGGAAGCCAGAGGGTCACGCTTCCATTGCGGCAGATGGTCATTTGACCAAGTGGAGCACCAAGTAAATAGGTGCGTGATGGATGTGTCTGTCCATTCACTGTACAAAGGCATTTCCCTAAGTACTATCAGGCCATTTTAGTCACCTCTGAGACACTATTTGTGCCAAATCTGGATCTCTTAGTTCTTCAGAGGGAAAGACTACACTTCCCTGTGCATTTGCCCAGCATCGAGTGCAATAAATTTCCAATTCTGACAGGGCCTCCAGACAAGCAATACCAAAAATAAGTATTCATAATGTTAAAGTACAGTAGTTTTCTTATTCAACAAGAGAAAAAGTAATCAAAAATTCCAGAAATGTTTTAGAGTAGAAATGCCAAGGTAGTTGGACACGAAACTGTCAGTATTCTTTCCAATTTCAAAATTCAGACATGATATGGAGATTCACTTCCCATTTATCCAGGATAAAAGGCTCACTGTAGGGGCAAGTTTGGCTGAAGGAAGAATTTGGTGAAATGCTTCTCGGAACCCAGGAGATTGGAATGACTCACTCTGAGCAGATGCAACAGGACCTGAGGTGTCCACAGCCTCAGTCAAACCTCCTGCCTGATCGCTTCACCGACATAACCTGGAAAGCCTTGCACATTCCTTTTTGCACCGCAGACATTCATTGCCAGACTGCACATGCCTACATTTGGCGGGACTCCAGAATCCATCATGCTCTAGCTATGAGTAACAACAGATTTCCCATGTATTTTCTGAATTAATGACACCGATACTTGCAGGCAAAAGGATTGGGTAAGGAACAGCTCCAAGCCCCTCTCAATTCCTAACGAGTTACCAGTCCTCACATGAAATGAGTTTTCCCTGAAGCACAGCCGTGATGAAACAACGCATGAGTCTTGATCTCTTGCTTCAGCGAGAGCACCTGGATCCCACGAGGACCAGAGAGGTTAGGAGACTGACAAGATCTTTGCCCTTCCTACATCACCATTACACCTTTGCAGCTACCACTGGAGGTAAAAAAAAAAAGGCAGTTTTGGCTCTAAGGTGACATTGAAACCAATGTTTCAATGCATTGAATGTTTTCTGTCTATCAGCTGCCAGCCAGACACTAGAAAGGCAATTACCAACCCAGCAGCTTTCTCCTCCAAGGGCTGCACATCACCCTGGCTGACAGCTGAGCCCTACCTCCCTCATTCCCTATTGCTAGCTCTGCCAAGGTGTCCACAGAAAAGCCCTCTTTGGAGGGTGCCCAAGGAGCCATCTCTCCTCTGGGAACCATTGCACCTCAAGGCGAGCCAGAAAACACAATTTGTTATATGCAGGGAGCAATCCCCAACATCTGATCAACAGGTCCAGCTCCCCCTTGCAGTAACACACAAGGTCTCTGCAAACCTGGGGATGCCGCTTACTTCCTGAGGCAGACGATCCACCCACACCATCGGGTTATGCTCCGGTCATGTTTTTAAAGATTCCCACCCCCACTTTTCCAACCCCCCCTCCCCAGTCAAGATGGCCAGGAGCTTTGTTTGTTTGTTTAATGAAAGCTGAGTTTCTTACAAACACGAGAACTCAGGCTTTAGAAAAGCATCCCAGCAAATTGCAAGACTTATGAAAGAAGGCCATGACCTGGCAACACTACAGCTATATACAGGCATTTTTGGATTTAAGAAATCAGGGCTTCGGAAAATGCACGCAGTAAGAAATACTGTGCTGGGGAACCAACTTCAAAGGCAGCACAAAGCCAAGTAGTTGGGCAGCAAAACTCCTAAACACCATCCTTTTCAGCTTTCACCCTCGCCCCATAAAAATCCAGAGGAATTAAGTGCAGTAGCTTAGCACTGACTTAGCAACCGAATCCTTCATAGCCAATTCCCAAAGTTTGGTGTTTTCCCTGCACTTAACTCACATACAGGTTTTCTTAAATTGAAAATATAAATGGGCTGAGATTTACTGAACCACATCCCTTGCAGTATTATTAATTATCTTCTAGAAACATCACTTTTCCTTCTGCAGAGCCGAGGGTTGTGTGGCACATTCAGGGCCTTAAAGAGCTTCAGCATGCGACATTCAAGAAGTTCTGGGAGACTGAAACTCCAGATTATTCAGGCTAGCTAAGGTAAAATTCAGGATAGCCCAAACAGTTTTTGAGTTCAAAGACAAAGAGTCTCCATACCTATTTGGTCTTATAATTATAATAGTTTAATTTTTTAAAAATTGTTCATAGAAAAATTTGGGATTCTTGACCGCTTTTTATTGTGGTGTGGAATGTTACAGAGAACAGAAGAATTTCTTTCCTTCTTACTATGTTTTTTTAGTTGTCTTTGGTATGAACGCCTATGAAACACAAGGCCTACGGGAAAATACAGATTTAAAAAGTATTTTTTGGAAGAAAAATGCCTAACAAAGAGCAAAAAACCACCACAATTTGCATTTCCCAACGGTTTAGCCATTATTTTTGGCTCAGACCTCTTCCAGTGCAGGAATAAGCTTGGAAAATTGTCCAACTTCTCACCACTCCTCCTGATGAGCGTGCCATAGCCTCAGCATTGAGGGACCTTCTGCCCTCTCATCTTCACGTCTTCCCCTTCCTCCATTTTTATACTTTCTCTTCAAGTCTTTAGCAGCCTTTATTCTGGCATATAAAGGGACTAGCAAGATGTACTGTATGAGGCGTGCTGTGAAGCTGGTATTCCACAGGCACCACGCAGCTGTTTGGTAACCATCTTGACCCTTTTCCTCTACAGAATTAATTTTTCATATCAGGTATTCATCTCCCAGGTTAGATATTATAAAACCCCAGAGCAGAGTAACCCAAAATCTTGGCTGTGCCTTGCTTATCCAGAGCAAGCTCACCGTGAGTCAAGAAGCAGCAAATACACCTTTGAGAAGGTTCTTGTTGGTACCTGTGACTTCAGTTCCCATTAAGCTACACATGGATCGGATAAACTGAACCAATTCTGCCTCTTCACATCTCGTGGCTTTTGCCAAACCTCACCACTGAGATAAACAGCTACAGATCTTCTGAGGTTGGCCACCTAGCACCTGCTCACGCTGGGTTTGAATTTTCCCCACCGCAATCTCTATGATCCTACCTCAAAGCTGTAGCCTTGACTTCCCCTGGCTGCTGCGCGTCTTGGGACGTAAGACAGCTTTGCACCTGCTTCAGACTCAACTCCATTCGGACACTCAAAAATGAAGGTGGCGTGGTTTGGCATGGAAAGACGTGCCTCCAACACGGACGCCGCTTTTAGAGGTGCACGCAGAGTTTCGTAGCTGCTGGCAGCCTGAGGGAAAGAAGGAAACTACCCTAAAAGAAAGGTGATATAACTATGCCCAGGAGTAAAAGTTTATAGTTAGTACTTACTTGTAATTAGAAGGTGCATCTGCAGAAACTCGGATGCAACTGAATGGTTTTGTGCAGTATTAAAAAGATTATTGCAGATCCCGTTTTGACGCCCACGCTGCCTATTTTGCAGCCACACTCTTGCAACCCAAGTACAGGAGGGCAACATATTAAATTACCAGGTAGGATCTTCAAAAAAAAAAGAAGCATCAGGAAGGGTCTTTTTTATCTAGTGCCTAATGAAATGGGAAAAATACATGGACATAATGGCATCGGGCTCAGTGGCAATGGGTTGGAAGCAGGATTAGACACTTTTAAGGCAGCAAAGTCCATCCAAGCTGCAGATACCACCTCTGGCTCCAGAAGTCCCAACGGTGCAGCCTGCAGGAGGGCATGGCTGCAGAAATACAGCTACGGCCTCGTCCTTTTTTAAACTTCCCTGGAGCATCTGCTGTCTGAGCACATCTATTTCGCACCAATAACACAACCACTCAGCTTATTGAATGCAGCGGTTGCAAACTGGAGTGAGACAACATAAATACCAGCCGTTTGCTGCACACCCTGCCCTTCCAGCCGCTTTCCCTGCTGTTAACAGCTGCTTCCTCACTGTTTATATGGGTGGAAGTCCGACATAAAAGTGCCAAAATGAAGACTTAAAAAGGCCTTTTCAGCAGGAATGTGTCTCCTTTCTAACACTCTCTCCCTGACATGGGCTGGGAAGACCAATGCAAAGCAGGGAAATAGAAACAATACAATATTTTAATCGCTCTTTTGCCTACCAGAGAGGTGAGCTGGGCCCTGAGGGATAAGCAATATTTTTGCAAGCTTTATGTCAGTGGCACTTCTCCCTTTAACCCTGAAAAAGCAGTTGCTACCACTGATTTTTCATTACAACTCTCTGAATATTCAGTATGTAATTTAAACTGGCCTTGGATCGGTTACCATAGCTGCCATCCCTCCGAGAAGGCCAGTGAGCCTAAACCGCTGAGCCAATATCTTGCATCAGGTTGTTTTGTCTAAGTCCAGACTCATCATTTTGGGGAGTGAAAACAACCCTGCCTGCTTCAAGTGATTTTTTTAACCAGGTTTTCATGTACAAGGACAATTCTGCAGCGCTCCTGTTGTACACAATGACCGAGACAGCAGTTAGCTTAACTGTGAGAAAAGCCTTCCTTCCCCCAGAATTTGAAAGGACTAGCTTTTCATCTGTTTTGATACTGAGTGAAACATCACAAGTGGAGAAATATCAGCATTTGCAATCTGGAAGGGATTTTAATGGAAGTAAACATTTATTTTAAAGAGAAAAAAATAAAGCCTTTGCAGGAAAATAAACTTGCTGGGCTTACAGAACTCAAGGAATGATGAAGAAAGGGCCTTTGAGATCTGCAGGGTACCCATGTTCCCCTCCCTAACCCCAAAAGGGACACTTGGCCTGCCTGTACCTACTGAGTGGTGATGAAGCACATGTGGGCTCTGCATTTAGGGCTCCCAGCTCCATGGTTTCCCATGTCCCGGTTAATAGATGGTGCCCTCTTACCTGGGCACTGCGAAACAAGAGCCACAAAAGCTGCATTTACATGCTTTTAAATAAAAGAGCCAGGGAATAAGTCCATGTACTTGAACAACCATATCTGTATTACTGAATTATCTGCATATTTACTGGCACTTCTTTTTTCCCCTGAGCTGACATGACCCCCAACATGATTTGGGCATCATAAGAAGGATAGTTCACACCATGTTCCCATGGGCAGCATGAATAGGACTGAGCCTGGCTGGGCTCCCACCACCCAAGGCTGGGCTCAGCAGGGTTTGCACTCACAGACACACGTACCCCCTCAGGACACTACTGCAGAGACCCCCTAAGCTGCTGAAGAACATGCCTCCAAGCTCCCAAAGCACATCCCAATGCAGCCAAGGAAAGGATGTCCCCCTTTTGATTCAGGCACTAGAAAGTTTTAAGTAATATGATGGAGCACCAGGCTCAAATCCTCCTTGCCTAGGTTTGAGCTTAGGTCCTCTGCCCTCAGCCTGTTTAAACAGCTTTCATTTATATAAATAAATATGTATACCTTGAAGAAGAGATTGCTGCTCAATGCTCTTTGGTATCTCAGGCGAGTGGTCTCTCTGTGGAACTACTAAATCTGAGGCAGTCCCTTCTTTGCTAAGTTTTCATTAAAGAAAAAACACAGGAAACCAACTCTTACCACCCTGCCTTATGAAGAGAAACACTTATTTAGCTCAGAAGGGCCAAACTCCAGCGCTGCCATGCTTGGGAGGATGCTCCAGCACTCCCCGCCTCCTGAGGGTCCATCCCTCCCGACGCGTGGAGCAGAAGGGAGGTGGCTCCGTGGTCCTCCTTTCCCTCAGTGCATTTAGCCCCTTACAGCAGGTCACCCCAGCAAGCCTCCCTGCACACACACGCCCATTACACAGTGTGCTACCTCTTTGCATACTCATGTCATCGCAACAAATATCGTAGCAATTGCATCTCTTACAGCTTAAAGTATCTTCAGAGCAAATTAGTTTAACTCTATTGGCTCAAGTCACACAAATCTAGAGTGGTCAAAATAATAAAAAGCATCAGGTTATGTAGAGGTTCACCTATAAAAAAAACACTTTGCTCTTGCTTGGTTAATAAATATGTTCAACATATTAGCCTTTGGGCAACCAATTTAATTGCATTTGAAAATGTAGTACTGCATCCACGTGACATCAGCAGCCTTTTAGGGTAATTTTTTGATTGTTGCACAAAGTACCGTACAACCGATATCACCTTCAAGAAGAGTTTTAGTTTTCTAGAAAGTAACGCAGCTGGGAGAAAGGAAAGTCTCAGCAGCTGAGAGAGGAAGAGAGAATTCCCTGCTTCCATTTGTTTTATGCGTGTGCCCAGTTTCTGTAGTCTCTGGGGATCTTTCAGAGATGGTGATTACAAAACATGGGAAGGTGCGTTTGGGAAACTGCAGCAGCAAACAACACCTCAAGATGTGTTCGGATTGACTTCCGTAAAAATTTTCTACCCTCACAGTTAATTAAATCCTTTGAACACGTTGGTGTGATACATAGGAGATGAAGGATTTGTTGCTGTTATTGCATGATGTCAAGAGAGACGTGCCACAAACCCACGTAACGCCGAGAGCAACGCTCTCCCCTCATTGTGCATTCACCCAACGCACTCCCAGGCTTCAAGGGACGCCGCCACGGCCAAGCCAATGCAAAGGAAAGAAAATAATTCCTCCATTTAGCCCTTAGTAAGTGTCTTGTCATTTAAGATCTTTTTTCCTGGCACCACGGAGAACACTCACACCATAAGAAACTATCTTTATCCTGATTAGGCTTTTACTTCCCCCCCTCTTTTTCACAAGAGAAGAGGAAGGGAGAGAAACAGAGGGTGAGCATGCCACACCTCCTGCTTTTTTGGGAATTGTGACCCTATTTCACTGCATCAGGGCAAAGCTAGAAAAGAAAAATAGATGTCAGTTTGGGAATATTTTGCAGGCAGAGTCAGAAATTAACTAAAACACCCATAACAAAACAAAATCTCTTGGCATCCCGTTTTCGTGCACACAGCCAAGATTCCTGCTTTGACTTGATCGGCAGCAAGGGAGGGAGCGCAGCCCGCTCCTCCGACATGCTGAGATGCAAAGGGTGTTTGTTCTCTGTTATCGGCAAAGAGCGGTTATGAGCTTGCTGGCCTGCTCTATCCATGAGATAATCTATTGTTTATTACTGTGGGTTAGGCCAAATGCACCACGGTTTGGAACAATAACAAAAGACTTGAAAAATCCCTCCAAAACCAAAAAAAAACCCACCCTTTTTCGCATTTGTGATTAAGTGGTATTTTTCTCTCAGAGTGTCCACCCTGACATATGCTTTAATAATATCGATGCTTATTACATGTAGAACCAGCTTTTCACATCACGTGAGCCAAGCTTGAAAGCAATTCTCAGCCTTTCCGTGAAATCCACTTGATCCCCATGCTGAAATGTAGCTATTTCCCGATGATACAAAGCACCTGTTTAACAGGGGGCTGGGGTAGGAAAATCCCATATTCCGGCCAAAAGAGCAAGAGAAACTTCTGGGCTATTTAACTGAATTGCTCAGTTGGCCACGTAAGCTAGATTACTGTCATGCTTCGACCAAACTTGTCCCACCACAAGAGTGTCCCAACGACTTCCTGACCTGAGTCAGAAAGAAGCGTCCTCTGCTCCCACCCCAAGCACACGGCCAGCACAACCATCTTTTGCCATGACTACACGGGACCAGCGTTCAGCTGGCATGGCTACAGACTGACCAGTTATTAACATAATTATGGGTTTTGGGAGAGAAAATGACGATACAAAGATTGGCCGTGTGACTAAGTCACGGTTCCTGCTCACGGAGAAGACCTATGAGCGCATCTCAGCGTGGAGCAGGAGATGCTGCTCAGATTCTGCTGTGAAACACCACGGAAGCATCTTCAGAGAGAAGAGGAGCTGGAGACTACTCAGGATAAATGAAATTATTCGCTCAGGATAAGTGGCTGGAAGGCATTCAGGGACCTGTTCTTCCCATGCTTGTGAAATCTGAATTAATAAGCTTTATCCAGATTCAGTTCCTAGTTGTGGCAGGAAGATTTCAAAATAACTCATATTGACAGAGTAAATTAAACTGACTTCTCCCCTTCCCATCTTCCCAACACAACACAGTAATTCAGACTGATTACTCGTCACCTATAGGTCTGTCACCACACATCCCTTGCAGGATCACCCGTAAAGCACGTGGAGCCCACGCCACCCCGCTCAAACCGGCCAAACACTTCTAGCCTCTGCGCTGCAGGAGTTAAAAAGAACATGGAAAACATCAAGCAAGTCATAGTGGCCACAGGATGCTCTGCCAAAAACCGAAGAGGATGTCTCTTATGAGCAAGAGTGCATGAATAAGAGAACAATATGATTCGGAGCAGACAAAAGGCTTGAAATCTGAGCCACAAAAGTATCCAGGCAGCAACTGCAGCAAACGCTCCCTGAGCAGAGCCTGTTAAAGGAGAAGGATCTGCAATCATCCAATCTCAGGTGCAATCAAAGCAAGAAGAACAAAGACACCTCCATAGACCTAGAGGAGCACAGAGGACGGAGGGCTGGAGCAGCCAGCCCAGGCACACGAGGCTCCTGCAAAGGACAGAACTCAAGAAGCAGCTCTAAGTGTCCTTGACTGTCCAGATGTTTATGTTTTTCCGGGAAAAAAAAACCACCCCTAACTGAACATAGAATGGACTTGTTAATCCCAGGCATTTGAAAACAGTGACTCACAGACCCTCTAAAACATCACAAAATTAGAAAATAGAAATACTTCTATTATGACGTTTAAATGCCCGGGGCACGGTTGCTTCATGCAGAATTCCCCTGCCATGGCAAGGAGCATACATCATTTTAAACTAAAACTAGAAATCAACACCCTTCCCTGAAACCCAGCACATGGGACCCTTGGGAAAGAAAGGATCCTGGGATATCACAAAATCCATCACACCACGGGGCCGGGTGACGCTGCTGTGACAGGGGCCCGAGCCTCCTCGGCAGGACAAGGGCTGACACAGCAGGATGCAGACGCCCCTGTGGTCCACCACAAAAGAGCTGAAATAAATATTTCACAGGTCGCCAAGTCAGAGTCACCTCGCTTAATCTTAGACTGCTAAAAGTTTGACGTTCAAGTCTCAGCAAGGGGTTTCTTACACACAGTGGAGATAATGGGCACTTTAGAAGATTTGTCTTATGTTTATCCTTTTTCTTAGGGAGGGATGGACACGCCTGAAGAGCCCCTCTGGCTCACGCTGGCTGCAGAGAGGTTCTCCGTGACCAGGTGAGGGGAGCCCACCATGCAGCTACTCTATTTCCAGATGTGTCTTCTCCAAGGAGTCACTTTTATCTACATTAAAGTTTGCATTTCTCACAGCCTCCTTTGTTCCCCAACTCCATGTCAGCAATGTTGGAAGAATTTAGTGGGTTTCCCCCCTACCCCCTACCCCGAGTACTTCATTTTCAGGATGTTCCTGAAAGTTTTCAGTGCAGTTCTTGTGCCGGTCACACCACATCACTAGCGTGTCTTTGACCATCATGCAACCACGAGTTAAGCAGCAAGCGAAGCATCATGAGCCACACACAGAGAAGGGTTTTGTGGTTTGTTTTGTTGTTGGTGGTGTTTGTTTGTTAAGTAAAGGTGGCTGTGAGATTGGAATTCCTCCTATACTTTTCAGCAGGGCATATCTGCAGTACTACAGCTCTGAAGCTGCAGGCGAGGCACGCTTCCAAATTTACCAGCTTTAGCCCCAGTATCAACTGTTTGCAGTTGCCCCTGTAATCTGCATGCTACAGCTCATACCTACAAGAAGCCAAAATAACACAGGTTACAGGAAAGCTGGTGGGCAGAACCCTCAAGGAGTATTCTCCCAGCCACTGGTGGAGATGTGTAAACTTTTTTATTTAAAAAAAAAAAAAAAACAACACATTTTGGATGGGGAGGGAGAATGTTAAAAGAGCCTGTTCTGGGGAGTTATTTGAGTTTTTAATTCGTAGTCAGGTTTGTTGTTGTTCCATTTCCCCGAATTTGCCTTTCCGTGAAACAAAACCACATTTTCTTTCTCCTTCCTACCCCTCAAGTGTTCCTGTTGTCATTTGCTGACAGAGACAAAGAGCCTTTTACATTTCAGTTTCTTAGAAGAGCTGAAAATACCTGTAGAGCTTCTGCTTGGAGACGTGCAGCCACAGGCAGTGTCCCGTGCACAGCCAAAAAGTGCCACCAACTAATTATTAAGCACCTTGGCCAGGTGGACATTTAAATCCAGCTAATCCATCTGACGATGTACACAGGAAGAGAGGAAGCAGAAAGGAAGCTACCAAACAAGATAGCACTGAAAAGCTCCATTTAGTGATCCCCTATAGGAAAAGATAAGCTGCTTCTATTGGGGTTTTCTCCTAAATATTTTTGGGGGTGGGGTGGGGTGGGTGGCATTAAAACTTGGAGGCCACTTGCAAAATGACAAGGATAACCCCAACAAATGGGCCACCTGCCACTCCCACCATGCAGACCCGTGGACACCCCTCATTGCTTCACCCAGGGAGGTGTGATGTGTTGAGGGAAGGACAGCTCAACCTTCAGACGTATCCCCAAAACCTCTTCACCCTGCTGCGGCGGCTCAACCAGAGGGAATTTCAGAGAAACACTTGTGCCAAAAATGGATATAAACATGGATGAGATTTTAGTGAGGACGAGACAGTGTTTACTGTTGCTGAGTAGTAGATGGATAAATAAAAGTATCCTCAAATGCTTTCAGCTGCACACTACTACAGGAAACTGCACCAGTTCACAAAACCTTTACAGACTGAATATCAGTGGTTTTTCCTCACCCAGTGCTGCTTGCACACCTCTACTGCCACAGGAGCAGCTTTTTGTTAGGAGCAAAGTAATTGTTTAAAGCCCTTAATAATTCAAGTCCATCATTTTTTGGTGAAGTGTTTTTGTGATACTGGTCCTTCGCTCAGCAGGAGCTGGGAGGGAGCCACCCCAGCTCCCCAGCATCTTCATCTCATCCACAGCCTGGGAGAGTTCCTGCTCACTGCAAATGTGACTTTGAGCCAATCGCATACAGGTAGGGCATGCGATTCTCTCATTTTTGAGAAATCTTTAAACAACATTATTCCTTGGAGGATACATGTGACAGATCCTCATCTCAGCCAAGTTCAGACTTGCTCAGGAAATTACCTTGCATCTAGAAGGGGAAAAAGCCCCCACTAACTTGCCACCACCATAAACCAGCCATCCACAGAATGTAAACTAGTGTGACGTGGCCCTATCACCACTTACCACAACGAGTGCTTCCCAAGGGTTCATACAATGTGACTATTTTTGTCTCTCCTAAAAGAAATCTTGTGCTAGGAATTAACAAGCTGTCTAGGAAACATGACAAAAATCCACTCAACTGTACTGACCTCCAGGGTTCAGTTTCAGAACTCAAAAAGGAAGAGTCTTCCTTGTTAAAGAAAGGAACTAAAAAGCTAAGCTTGACCTTCTACCCTAAACATGTCGGGGTAGTTACAGCACATCGTGTTGTCACCGAAACAGGAGAAGGTGTTTTGGGAAGAGTTTGACATGTGATGGGGAAAGCGAGGAGGAGACCAACACCCTCCTGTCCTTCCTGGCCTTTACAAGCTATGAGGATCCAGCATCAGCCTGAAACAGCAGAGAAAAGCCTACTGAAGTCAACAGGGCAGGGACAGATATGACTCAATTTCCAGGACTTCATTAACCACCCTTATTTTCAGCTCTGCAGCACTGGCTGCAGGAGCAGAGGCTCCTCTCCAAGTGCAGCAACACTTTTTGCCTGTGTTTTCCCATCATCACATTTCTCTTGAATCCTGGACGCAGATAACGCTGCTGCTAAACCAACCCTGGAGCCAAGAACACACCACAACATTGTGCTTCTCTCAGTTCCTTCAAAGTCTGTACAGATGGTCCATTAAGAGCAACCCCCTCTCCCTCATGCACTCAGACTGGCAGATAGCTGCTAATTCCAGGAAATATCAGCAGTCTAAAACACAAGCGAGAAGAGATGCAAAGATCTGTCCTGTTTTGCATGGTTATATCAATACTGTAACTTGGGATTGGGTGGGGAAAAAACATGGGATTGATTTCTCCCTGCAGAGTCACCTTTGGGAAAAGCATCCAGAGAGCTACCCCAGTGCTTGCTCCTTCCCCACCCTCCCCCGTTCATGGGGAAAGCACCACCGTTCTGTAAGACACACCAGCACTTCGCAATTTCTTAATGCTTGGTGTATTTGCAAAGTTCTCTTGCTTCCCGTTTTGTCTAACCCCAGCTCTCGGGGCTTTATGCAGCACTATATATCAGCAATAGTCTCCAGCTAGGGAGCTTGGGCTATCAACAACAGAAGCAGACACGCAGACAGATTTTCACTTGACTTTGGGGCAAGACAACCCTTACACCAGTTTTCTTTGCCTCTCCTTTGCCATAGAGAGCGCCTCTCTTTTTAATGGGATGCAAACCCCTCCAACAGAGCCCTTGGGTGCCCGTACTACCTGCATGGCAACACCGATCCTGCTGAAGTGGGCCAAGGGACTTGACTCCGCTTCTAAGCAGCATCCTTGCCAAACAATAAGAAAGCCAAATAATGAAAACAGGAAGCCACATGTGGTTTCACCCATAGTAAGTTAAGCTGTTATAACAGGAAAACCAAAACCCCAAAAGATACTGAGCTGCACTTTCTGAGACAGGCTGTCCTGACACCTCATTCCTGGCCATTTTCTGTCTCCCACCATACCCCAAGATATCACCCTACTTTTCAGAGCATTGCCTTATCAGTACCCAGTTAGTAATTTTGCTCATGGTGAAGAATTCTTTTTGTTTTGCTGTTCTTGTCAACCCTGCCCTGCAGCCAAACCTCCCTCTAAACAGCCTTGGACAGGAGAGGACGGACTAGTTAGGGACTTTCAGCCTAAGGGAATTTGGATTAATCAACCCAGGAGGCGGGCTGGGAGCAATGAAGTCTCCCCGGTGCCCCTAAGAAGTCGATGCCTATCCACCAGCAAAGAGACCGTGTTGCTCCTGTGCTCTGCTCCCAACCCACCCCTGGTACTCTGTCCATCCTCCTCCCTCCCCTTGGCCTACCAGCCACATGCCCATGAAGATGGTAAGGGAAAACCTTCTTGTATAAAAAAAAGTTTGATTTCACATTGGGGATTTAAAGGCAACAAACAAGCCAGCCTCCCTTCCCCAGCCCAGAAAGTCCCTAAAGGGGGGCTTTCTGAATGCCAAAAGGAGCAAGAAGTAGCAAATTCCTGCTTCTGCCCAAAAACAGAGGCAGGAGCTGAGGCAGAACACACCTCTTCAAGTACAACCTAATAGGAAAATGTCACAGGGCTTCAGGACATGACTGGCCTTCTTTCTTTCCCCCATCTCACTCATATCACAGGTCCCATAACCCTCCCTGTGGAAAGCCTTGTGTGACCAGGCAAACATGCTGGAGAGCACCTGACCCACATCCAGCAACTGTTTACCCACACACTGCCCAGCCCCAGTGCAGGTTTGTGCACAAAAGGCACAACTACATTAAAATATGATACCAAGAAAGCACCAGTCCAGGTGCCGAGAGGGCAGGGCGAAGAGATCATCCCTTGGCAGCCCCTCCTGGTCCTCTGCTTGCTCCTTGGTTTCATTACAGCACTCCCCATCCCTGCATGCATGTTGCCCCCTCCCTCATCACCACTCCTCCAGCCCTGCCTTCCTCTGGGAGAACACAGGACAGGGACAGCTGACCCAAAGAAATCACATCAGATCCACGTGTGGAGCTTCTGGCGTCACCACTGTGGTCTGGGGAGGGCTCTTATGGGAAGTGGTGTTTTATCTCACTCCAGCCATCGCCATAGGAACCATCTCATCTGCAGCCAGGAGAAGCAGAGGAGTGTTTCCAAAAGAGCAATCATCCCAACATAAAAACCAGGATGTAAGAAGATATATGGGCAAATGACTTCAGAAGAAGCTTTGTCCCAGCATAAAAAGCCTAAAGAAACAACAAAAACCCTATCACACTTGGGCCAACTGCTTCCTGAAGCTGTCTCTCTCCAGCAGCTACGGAGAAAGGTGGCATGACCAGCTTTCCTCCTTCAGCAAGCCAAGCAAGACAGCGAGACACAGCTCACCTTCACAGTAGAGAATAGAGCAAATATTTTCTTGTAAATAGGATTTGTATCTAACAACACAGTGCCGCAAAATGGGAAAAACATGCAAAGGATTTAATGCAAGGGTGTGCCTTAACTCCCCAAATACCCAGGGATGGATTATTGATACACACAGAGATCCAGTAACGTGCAGTGCTTTGGGGACCCTGGACAAGTGACCTCATTTTTATCTTCAAAAATCCCAGCCCTTCAGCTCTATAAAGCTTCTAGAGTTTGATGTCTTATTCCCTATCATAGTGAGGAGAGAATTCTGCTTTTCTAAACATATTTAGACAGAGGAATCCATCAAGGTATAACTCTATTAAAACTCAGCTCCAAATGTATGTTAAAATTTAACCCTATGTGTACATGGTTTCAAGAACTGATTTCAAAACTGAAGATGTGTATTCATTATATATTCTGGATATATTTAAACTGACAACAAGTATAATTTTAAATGAGAAAGAGAAACTTTGACAGATTAACCCTATGCTTGAAGATTAGAAGTCTTCATGCTATATTAGTGAAAGTTAGTTTTAAATAAACTTTGGGGGAAAAAGAAATAAGAACTATCGCTTATTCTTCCAAGTAGTTCTTCCATATTTCCATACAAAACAATCATACAGTACTCTCTGAGAATAACAATGTTTAGACACATAAAATGAAAATGCTGTTTTAGTAGAATAGGCAAACAATAAAAATAAGAAAGCCAGGATATGAATAATTCATGTTAACTGGTTTCCCAGACATCATACTTGCAAACTCTACCTCCACTACCCTTCCAACAGTTATATTGGACATTTAGCCAGGAAAAGTTTCTCAAACCAACCTAGTAACACAGTAGAAAAATGTCTCCAAAAAGAAAACAAAAAATCCCCTAATTCATTTGTCAAACATTCCAAAGTCCCTAAAAAATAGAAAAAGAAAAGTATAGTAGTATCTTTGCTCTCTTGTTTGCAGCCACCGTCTGTCAGAAACGGAATAATCTCCCCAAGGAAGCGGTTGACTCGGCCACGTTGGACACCTTCAAGAGTCGTCTGGACAGGGTGCTGGGCCATCTTGTTTAGATTGGGCTCTTCCTAGAAAGGTTGGACTAGATGATCCCTGAGGTCCCTTCCCACCTGGGATTCTGTGAGCCTGTGACATCCAAAAGACCCAAATTACCAGAGCTAGAGATACTGTAGCCTTAAAGTAACATTCAACAGCACGAACTAGCCAACACCCCACCACTGCTGAAGAAGCAACACCCACATGGCTGCCCACGCACCCATCCACACCAGCACGTCCTTCTCCCCTCCAAAATAATGACCCCCAGCTAGCCACAGCAGTGCTCGTGAGACACTTACCTTTTCTTGAAGCAAACGCTTCATCCGGAAAGAAAGGCAATGGACCATCCTCTAAGCCATAGCTTGCTTTGAAGACACTACTTCACCACCACCCACCCTTCTCCTGCTGCCCCAGGGCTGCTCCAGCCTTGCTACCCAGGTCCTAGCAAGCAGGAGCAAGAAGCTAACCAAGAACTCCTCCTTATTAGGGGGATGCCAACCCCACTTATTACCCCTCCCAGCTGATGCAGTAATTAGCAGCAGGGGTAATTGCACTCTCTGCCAGCAGCGAGAGCACGTGTCCTCGTGGCTAAGGTCTCCTGAGGAACCACCTGTGCAGAAACCCATGCAGATTTGTTGAATTTGGGCCATGGTTTTGCTACAGGATCATCCTCACATCCCATTTTCCACCCATCTACCCAAACTTGGGATGAAACCGCATCTAAACTCTCTGAGCTTGGTGAGCTCAGTAACGTTCCTGTGTGACAGGGTGGACTTGCCACATCTTCGTCAAGGCTTTTTTGATTGAAGCTGGATTTCTGAAACACATCCCCTGTTGACACAGAGAGACGACCCTTGCTTGGCAGCCTTTGGGTGATTAATTGCAGAGGTGTCCATAAACAACCCACCAGTATTGATCCTTACAGGTGAGTTGCATCTTCTGCTTCATTCTGAAGAGCTCCTCAGTGACAAAGGCCACCTGCAGACAGGCTGCACTGAAGGGAGAGGGGAGCTGCTTTGTACCGAGATAAGACTGACTTTCATGGCTGCGTAGCTCTCAACCAGCAGTGATTTATGGGCTGCAGAGACTGTCCAGATTTGTGTTAGTTAAGAGAGTTCCAACAGTTGGTGTTGGAGCAATTAATTACTTGTGTATTTCCTCCTGTGGCCAAGTTCTTGTCGGTGCCCACGGCAGCTTTGTCCTTGCATAAATTGGATGATGAGGAAATGTAGCTTCTAGGTGAATGCAAAAACTCTGACTTCTCTGAGTTATTTTAGAACTGAAGTAATCCACCTGAAAATGTTAGCTGGCTTCCTAGGGTTATTAGGTGATTCTCATTAAAAAAAACAATAGATCTCCATAAAAAATGGAAAATAGAGTAGGGTGGATTTTTGATTCCATCCCTCTGGCCAAAGACAGGACACGTAGTACATAAAGCCATGCTTCAGCTCCGCCCCAGATAAAGTCTCATGATGACTGAGTGAGTAAAAAGGTTTCCTTGTGTCCTGCACCTTTAACTTTTTCCCTTCTGCACTGTGGTATGGTGTTTGCTGCTTCTGCAACAGAAAATCTAAGAAGTTTTTGATCTCCGATGTATCTTTGAAGAGCACTTGGAAGTTGAGAACATTTCCTCATATCAAAGTATGTTCCTCTTCCCACCTGATTTTTAAACACAAATCAGCCCACACTTACTGTGCGAGCGCTGACATACACCGACCTCACTTTAAATTCACTCAAATATGAACAATTTCTGTCGTGGAGAAGCACGAAGGTTTGATCTCTCTGCTTGCACAGAGTGACGGGGAAGAAGGTGAAACAGGATGACACTAATTTTAGAAGTATGTTGCATTCTTGCAAAACCAGAGCATCCTTCACATTTGACAGTAATGAACTAAAGCCATCTTTGTTTCAGACTCTAAAAAAATCTAGAACAAGTGGAGTCGGGAATCCCATGGGAAGAAAATGCAACGCTGTTTCCAAATTCTTTAAGTTTAATGATATAAATCATTCATCCAGCGCAGGACTGCGAGGGGTGAGCTAACACACGGCTCTGAACCTGACAACACATTTCCCCTGTCCTTATTAATTAACATCAGATGAATATGTCAGTATGTGCACGTGTTCATCAGGTAGGATGTCCTGAAAGTCCTATTATTTTTTTTTTTTTAATCTACAAACCAACAGGGAAAACATGTTGTCTGTGGGTCTCAACACCCACAGCCTGGGAGGGCTGGACCGAAACACATCCTTTGCGAGAAGGGCTGAGATGGCAGAAAGGTGACTTTCTCCAACATACTGTTCACACCTTCCCTTTGCTGGAGGGAGCCTAGGAATACATAATGCATACCAGCACTTGCCCATTCCTAGAATATTTCTTGAGGCTGCAGAAAAAAGGTACTCGGGTATCATCCTCCACTTCAAGCACATGCAATATCGTTCTCCAAAGCATGTGCTGAAGTCCTTGGCAAGCCTGTGCTCCCCCAAAGGACAGCTGAGATTCATCTGCTCTTTCTCCCAGTGCCAAGAAGGGAGGTGAGAGGTGGTAGATATATCATCACAGACGTTTGGGGCACGTTAGCTAGGGTCACCCGAGATGCATGTGCAATTTTAGGTCGTTTTTCCTCTCTCTTTTCTGTGCACAAATCCGTGTTAATCCTCACACGGATTATAGCCTGAAACTGTGATGACTAAATTTCAGACAAGAGGGGTGTCCACACCGCGCACTTTTCCTCTCTGAGGTTGGAAGTTTGCAATTAAATGAGGAAATAAACCACCACGATCAATATTTTGAAGCTCCAAAGGCTGGTCTGTGGCTCTTATTTCTATAGTATTTGCCTCCAGCAGTGAGGAATGAGAGACCAGGAGGCAGAGATGGGTCACCCCGTCCCAGCATTGCCTGTGACACACAGCCCTGCCTGCCCTCCACCTCGGAAAGATTTATGAGTTCCTCCTTCATCTCCTAATCCTTCATTTTCACCCTGTAACCCCTCCTGAACCCGCTGTGAGTCAGCAGGACTTGTCTGTTAAGGGAGGATTGATGCATGGCTTTGGAGCAGATAAGACCTGTTCCTGGGTCAGCCAGAAGGCATTGTGGCAATATTAACCATCTCTTCTCTCATCCCCCTGCACCAGAAGAGGGATGGAGTGAGTTCTGGACCTGCAGGAAGATGCTCCAGGCTCCATTGCCTCACTGACCCTCCCGACAGGCTGAGGTCGTGGCATGACTGCGCTGCACAAAACTGCGGGCATCTTCCAGCCCCTTTGCACAAATCCCGTGTCCCACAACTGTGGTTTTGGAGAATTTTTCTTCCAAATGGGAGAAAAACATGAACATTGTCCACTGGTGCGTATTAGGGATTTCATGGCTGGTAACAATATTTACCCTGGAGTTCTGGCCAAACCCTTCCTACGTGGTCACGTCCTGCCTCCCAAATCTCTCCCAGAAAAATAACATACTTAAAGTCGCTGCTGTAGTTTGCTTTAGAGGTGGGTACGTGTCAGGAATGAGAGCTGGCTGAGAGCGAGTACTCCCATTTGCTGCAAAAAAGCCTCAGAGCCTGATACGGAAAGTCAAATCTGCCATCTTAAATCACTTTATTTCTTAAAAGTTGCCATTCTTGGCGAATATATCACAGCCTTCATCTAAAAGCAAAGTTGCCTGCAAACGCCATTGCATCAGAGGTGAACCGCGGCTTCTTTCATCCCCGGCAGAGGAGGGCTGTGGGCTGCAGGCTAAGGTTTGAAAAGCTACTTTTCTTTGGAGATGCCAACAGTTTCCTCAGCAGATTTCTCCCCCTCACCCCCTCCCACCCCAACCTACTTTCACAAAAGGAAAAAAAAAAAAAACCCAAAACATAAATGGATCCTGTAGTGTCTGCAATGTAAAGAATTAGCTGAATGGGAAGAAATGAACCATGGTCTTTATGTCCTAGTTACAGTCAGTGCAAACATCGCCGCTAATCCCTGTTGTTGGAGGGGACTGGGGAAGAGACACGGATAGATCCCACTGGGAACATTTTGTCTCTCTCAATCTACACTTGAGATCACTTTTTTTTTGTGTGTGTAATAAGATTGAGTTGTATTAAGAGGCCTGTGGATAACTTAAAGCTGGGGGGGGATATTGTTCACTGTCTCTTCCACTGAGTCCAGCACCTACAATCTTCATAGGCAGGGAGGTCTTAGCAACCCATTCATTTCAGGGAAGAAAAAGAAAGCTATTCATTCCCAGCAAATCCCATTTTGCCATGGCAACCCCCCCTTCCCGCCCCTCGCGCACAGCAGTTGTTCACAGGGGCTGTTTAAAACAAGACAACAAAACCAAACCATTGCCCATCCAGCCCTGGCATTTTCTGCTTTGAATTTTCTGGCGGCGCCCAGCCTCTGCGCCAGGGCAGGGATAACCCAGTTATGGGGAAAGGCAGGGATAAACACGCTGCGCTGTCACCTCACCTTGTCCCCTGCCACCCCTGGTGGCTTCACACCCCGCGTCCCTCAACGGGACCCGTCTCAGAGATGGGGGGTCCTGTACCTGCAGTGGGACAGCGAGGGTGGCCGTGCCATGGGATTGGGGGACAACACGGGGCACTTCTTGTCTACACTGCTGCACCAAGGCAAGGATTTTGGCATGCCAGAGCCCTTGCAGGGGCTGGGCAAGGGAAAAGCAGGTGCCCCACAGCTCTGCCCTTGACCTCAGCAGGACCAGCCCTGGTTTCGCCTCTCCCTTTCATGTGGAGCATGTCCAGAGTCTCATCCCACCAGCTGCTGGGGACCAGCCCAGTTTCCACCAGTTTGGGGGCCTCCAGCTGTCCTGGCATCCTCCAACCGTCCTTGGGCAGGAGCCTTACAAGCTCACAGCCCACAGCCACAAACAGAAAACTCCAGGTTTTGCTGCTGACGGAGCATTTGGGGGTTACTAAAGCTGTGGTGAAGCTCCTGGGGAAGCCCAGCAGATGCAGGGCCTCCCTCTCAGCACAACATGTTCAGCTCAAGGTCTCCCCTCGTTCTCTCCATCTCTTTCCCTTCATGATGTCCCATCCCTGTAGAGTCATTAGACCTGCAGGGAGGGTTGGGGTACAGGAACAGCACCCTGCATGGCCAGGGTTTTTTGGAACACTAAGACTCAAGCTATTTTGCTCTTGCACTCAAACTGCACCTCAAGTTACGATTTCAACCAGTGCAGCCAAGAGCAAGGGAGGAATTACCCGTCCCATCCCGAAGGAGACCCTCTTCTGTCAAGATGTGATTCCTTGAGGTAGATATTATCTGAGCAGAGGCTGATGTTATGTTACAGGAGGCTCATCTGGCAAGCAACGAAGCAGGGAAATAGAGACCAGGTTTGATGGGGAGCGGCTGAGGGAGCTGGGGGGGTTTAGCCTGGAGAAGAGGGGGCTGAGGGGAGCCCTTCTCGCTCTCTGCAGCTGCCTGAGAGGGGCTGGAGTGAGGGGGGGGCTGGTCTCTGCTCCCAAGTCACCAGGGACAGGACGAGAGGAACCGGCCTAGAGCTGTGTCAGGGGAGGTTTAGGTTGGATATTAGGAAAAACTTCTTCACCGAAAGGGCTGTCAGGCCCTGGCACAGGCTGCCCAGGGAGGTGGTGGAGTCTCCATCCCTGGAGGTATTTAAAAAGAAGGGTAGATGTGGTGCTTGAGGATATGGTTTAGTGGTGGATTTGGCAGTGATAGGTTAGCGGTTGGACTCGATGATCTTAAGGGTCTTGTCCAACCTTAACGATTCTATGATTCTGTGAAATACCAGCCAAAATACAGCTGAGCAGTGTTGGGAGGACACAACCTCCTCAACGGGCTTTACCTTTGCAGCTTCACCTCTGCTGACAGCAGTAGTTCCCACAGTTAAAAATCTCATCAATTTAAATTTAATTTTAAAAGGTTAACCCGAATTCACATTTAAGACCAAATAAGGTATTCCTGGCATAAATACAGTTTCAGTAAAACATAGAATTAAAACCTGGTTTTGATTATGAATTGACGGGTTGTTTTATTTTTATAAATGCAGTGAGAATGCAAAATGTCGGGAAATAAAAACAAGTGTTTGTACCAGGCAGTTCTAGAATAAATCCCAGCAACACCACAGATTTTATCCTGCACTTTACTGTTGATTGAGGTAAGCGAAGCCCTTCTGCTGACCCAGACTTTTCTATGGCCTGGGCATAAAACCCTCCCTCTCCACAGACAAACAGGGTTGGTCAGTTGGTCACACCACAGCCTATTAATATGTAGATATTTTAAACACCCTCCAGATCATCTGGTGAATGGCTCTGCGTGTTTTTTTTTTTTTCAAAGTACACACTAATTTCGTGATTTTTAGTAGCACTTCTTCAAAAGTTTCTCATCTCTCCAGAACACCTTCCCCTTCCCAGAAGATCCAGCACATACTGGGATTCATCACCAGTTCTGCAGCCTGAAAACATAACTTTAGAGTCAGAGAACATTCCTGTCTACAGAAAGCAAATTGTCTGCCTCTAAAACCAATAGCTAATTCAGCTGAACTGACCATTCCTGGATGCTACTCCTCTCCATTCTTAAGAATGAGCATTTGACTTACTCAGACATTTCAAATAAGTTATAATGAATCCCACCAAAAAGTCTCCCTAGAAATAAATCCCTTAACAGCAGAGTTTGGCTCACACTAGACTCACTGCAGTCGTGGGGTAGGGGGTGAGAAAAGGGAGGAAAATAAATCCAAAGGCTTCTCCATTCTCAAATTTTCACTCGAAAGGCTCTGACATGAGCAAAAGCAGATTAAGACTAAGCGTCTGGAGAAATTACTACTCCCAGCTGTCTCTCCTGCCTCTTTCCCCTCCAGTGTCCCCATATATGTGACACAGACAGCCTGGCTCAAGCAACAGCTGTTAAACCACTGGAAATTTCACACAGATTTGGGGTTTCTTTCATATACAAAGTGTAACCTGCAGCTGTTGAGCAGCTGCTCCGTGGGAGCTTAACCACCCGTGCAGCAGAGATGGGGATCCCGGGCAAGGGGGAGGACGAGTATGTGGGGGCAACCAGAGCACCCACGTTTGATCTGCATCCATAAACCAGAGCTTGGCCCTTGGTCAAGATCACATCAGAGCTTTGATTTGACTCGGAAGTGTGTTTTTGGGGGTCAGTCTCTGAAAGGTCTCTTCTCCCTTGGTTTGGTTCCCAAAAGGGATCAGGCTCTGGGTGCACAAACCTGGTGCCATCCAGCTCAAACCCAACTGGAAGGTGAATTGAAGAAGTGCTTTGACCTTGCCAACGCAGACACAGCCTCTGCATCCTGGGAGTCCTCAAAGTATTCAACCATGTAATGTTTAGATTGAAAGATCTGTACGGCAATGAAATAACAGGATGTATTTGGGAGAAGGTAAGAGCCAAACTCTCTGCTAGTTGACTTTTTTGGTTCGGTGAGGACCAGCGTGTTTCTCACCCCTTGGCCACGCCAAAGCCTTAAACATTGGTGGCCTCTCGGCATTTGCTAGACCCCCTCAGGACTGAAATGAAGCCCTGGGTTCAGCGCAGGGTGTTCAGGACTAATGCTGCACAGTCACATGGGAGCTGCAAGGACTCTTTTAAGCCTCACTAAAAGCAAATGTAGCTTTAGTGACTGAGGAATGCTGCCTTTAGACTTCAAAAGCCAGGCTGAAACAAAAGGTCGCATTGTTAAACCAAAGGGCCACGGCCACACTGGGAATGCACCGATACAGGTGCCCCTCAGCCAGACCAGACTTTGCAGCACTGTTGCAGGGTTTGTTGGGATTTGTAGCTCCGAACCACCCGAGCTGACAGCAAAGACCAGGAACTACCCTGGGGGCTGGGGTTTCTGCAAGCTGGGCCACACTTGTCACTTGGAGCTGGCCTTTTCCTTACCTCCCTCTCTATACATTTCTCTAAGGCAGTGAGAAGAAGCTCAGGTGAGACTGTCCTAGGATCCTATGATAATTTTAACAGATTAAATATGACCGTTGATTTATAATATCAGTCTCTTGACCACAAACTGTCAATTTGCCACCATACCCAGAAAAAACATCTTAATTTCACCGTAGTTCCCTCATCCATTTTAAATGAGAAAAGCAAGCAGAACATCAGCAAAACCTCTCCTTGGAAAAAGCAATCAAATAATCTCTGTATCTTACCCTTCATATACAGAGAGTTCTGGTTCATCCCATCCTACCCCATCCACTCTATTTCCCACAGGAATGATACTGTCCTCTCTCCAGTCTTAAAAAGGAACGGCATGAAAGCTTAAGGCAAGATCAGACTGCTATTGCTGCCGCTGTATGAATTGTTTTATTGCTAACTACAAGTGAATTTATTTAACCTGCTGGTAGTCATTTAAGAAATACTTATGAGAAATGCTCCAGCTCAGTTCCAGTTGTGTTTCATCAGTGGTTCTTGATAAGACAGACAAAACTGTGTACTGTCCGCTGTCTAAAGTGAAGGGGGAAAAGAGCATGGCAGAAAACTATTCTATATCCACTCCGTCGTGGGCCGTGTTTTTGCCACACACATCCTCATTTCTTTGCATGAAATAAATTAAGAATGAACTTCAGATTGTACATTTTAACCAGTCACACGGTGCACAACAGTTTCACTGAGGATACATATTAAATATAAATAAAACATTTCCACTGGTTTGTTACTTCATAACAGCCAAAAGATATCCCACTGTCAGTACTGGACTCCTGGAGTAGAAAATATTCCTACTGACAGCACAACCGCTGTGAGAGCACCCAAGCCTTGCACGCACGCTTTGGGGTGACGAAGCAGAAGAGTTTCCCAAGAGAAGCAGTGGCAGTGCCGCTGGACGGACTGTTTCAATTTAGGAATGGACCCGGGGCAGAATCTCAGATCTTCCCACCCTTGAATTTCCCAGAGCTTTTGTATTTGTGTTACGGCATGAGTTTGTCTGTTCTTGCCCTTTGACACGCTCTCAAAACCAACAAGGCTGTTGAACTCCCACTGCAGAGCACTTACAGAGGCTGGCATGTTTTTCCCAGAAAAAAAAATAATCCCTACACAAAAGAAACACCACAACCAAAACATCCTCATCCCTGGCTTTGCCTACGCCACAGGTACTGTGGTGGGAGAGGATATACCTGTAGATATCAGGGTGGGCAGAAATGATAAAAATTTCCAACTCAAGAGGCATTTATACAGCATCATCTCACCACTCTTCTTAAAGACTCTCATGGCTTTGGAATCTCAAGAATTTGGAAACAAGTCTGATTTTTCTTTCTTTTTTTTTTTTTTTTAGGTGGGAAATATTGCAATGCTAATTGACCTTTTTAATCAATCATCCCGAAATACGCCTACACGACACTGCAGATAAAATCTGCAGGTAATATTAGCATTGGCAGGATGGCAGCTATGGTTGAGGGCTGGGCAGCTGCACACAGGATGACAGGGATCCCTCAGCCAGCCAAACGTATTCAAACAAATCCCGTTTTCACTGAGCTGTACGGAAAATTGAAGCTGCAGTTGTTATCTGCGTGGTGGGAAAATGTGCCCTGGAAGGTTTCAGCTGGAAGAGACGCATCTGCGACGATATTGAACAAGCTGGTAGCGGCAGTGAAAAAAAGAGGAGACAAATTATTTGAAGGTAGGAGAAATATTTTCCGGTCTCGGCACCAAGACGAAGGGCAAAAAGCAAATGCAGCTGCATATTCATCCACCTTGGTCAGGGGGTTTGCAGCTCTGGCTGGGGTGCCCCCACAGCAGGCGGTTGGGCCATACCTGGCCCCTCAGCATGGCAAGGTGAGCCGTGGGCGCCGAAGCACGGGGGAACTCCTCGCCAAAACGGCCTGTGCACGCATGCACAGGTGCAGACAGACCCAAACTGCCCCTATAGCTGTCACCCCAGTCCTGTCATTTGGGGAGAGCGGGGTGAAGGTCTCTCCTGAGCTGCCTGCAGTCAGGACCGCTCCGAGTTGGAGCAGGATAGCTGTGCGTGCCCTCTGAGCTAACAGGTTTGCTCTAGGCCAACCAGCTAGCTCATGAAAGGGGTCATTAAACTGACACCTGGTAAGGTTTGTGGATATTGCACAGACCTGCAGGCATTTGCAGGCTGAGATCCTTCCCCACTGGAAGGTCTCACAGCAGACTCCATCCATCTTGGGGTCCAAGGGCTCCCTCCTCGCTGGGTTAGCAAAAGGAGGGTTGAAGGGTGTCTTGATCACTGTGTATGAGAGCCTGGGTTGGGAAAAAAATAAATGGGTACTCAAGGACCCCCAGCAGGTGAAGCCAGACAATTTCAAATTAAGAATAAAGTGCCTTTTTGCAGAGTGTTTGATCAACTGCGTGGGACAACTCTCATGGGAGATGATAGAGCTGCATTTCTTGACATCTTCAGCTCCAGACCGTGCCTTTCTCAATAGCGTTCTTTAGCCAAATAGAAGTTATTGTGAATTACGGGGGGAATACAAGGAGCAACTGGATAATTTTCCTTTGCTGAAGGAGCCTTTGGCACCATGAATCAGCCTTTCAGTGGGACACGCTGCTTAGTAAGCAGTACAAGAAGGATTCTCTGAAGCATGGGCTCTCCTTTACAGAGAGAGAAAAGCCTCCAAAATCACATCTTGTTCTTCCTGCTGTGCTAGCCAACCCTGATCTTACTCAGGGGACAGCTTTGTCTTTCTCCAGTTGCATCAGGATATTTGCCATCACTGCACAGGAGAGCCTTCAGTAATTGCCTGATGTTTTAATCTTTCGCCTGCAGAAGTCGGTGTCCTTCCAAGTTGCTTTCTCTTCTTGCTAAGGGCTGAGCAAGCGTGAGAGCAGCCTTAGGGGGAGAGAAAAGCCATCGAATAACACGTTTAGCCCTCAGAATCAGTAGAAACGCACTTAACTGGAACAATCTGCCAGGGGTGCTCGGCAGGGCTCAGGTTGATCAGCAGCGAGTCTCTGTGCCAAGGACAACCCACGGCGTTTCTAAAAAGGTGGCTTCCAGCTGCTCTTCAAACCAAGGGGTGCAGCCCATGGAGATGAGGACCCCCAGCCTACAACCCTCTCTCTGTAAAGACTCCACATGCTGCAAAGGAAAAAGAGAAGCAGCCGTTTCAGAAATGAGATCGATTTGGGTAGGGGGCTCAAATTAGAGTCGTATCTGTCAGGGTTTAGAAAAACAAGTGTCTGTGTCCTTACAGCGTCACTGCCGTGGCCAGCTGCTAACAGCCACCACGCCGGAGGGGGACGCTCCGTGCTGGAAGGTTGTTAGTAAATCCTTGGAGAAATTCACGACAATTTCTTTGCTCTACATACAATATGATGTTTTCTGTCCGCTTCTGGTAATGAGCAAAGTGAAGGGAAGTGCCAACTTTGAGGGTTTTCTTTTATTTTTTCTATTCTTAGAGTTGTACAGTGTAAAGCTTATTTGCTTAACAGCCTGCGCCGTAGAGTTTCCCTTCCATCTGAAGGCTCCTCATAGACACCTTGCAATAATTTTATGTTTATGAAATTGTTCCAACCTCTGCAGCTCAGCTCTCCTTCAAACAATGCATTCTCTGTGAGCCCCTGAATAGAAAACATCAGCCCATAGTGATAGAGCTCCAGTTAGCGCCCAGCCCTAGACATGGGATAAAAGTGCTTTTCAATGTGTACTTGGGAAAAAAAAATGTCTTTTAATGCTCACACAGTACTCCTTTTAAAATGCTAACGCCACTTACAGCTATTGATAGGAAGAACTTGGACTAATCTTAGCAAGAGGTTCCCATGACCTTTCAGTATCTGCAATACTGCAACTTTTCTTAAAATTATCTTTGCAGGGAAAACAATGTAAAATATACCAAAGGATTTATAGCAGACAAATGACTACTTGTTAAGAAGCCAAAATATTATAAGAAGAGATTTTTTTTTTGGTGTCTTTATGAAGCTGGTACCGAGGTGAGGAAAACTCACAGTGACCAAGTGGGATTATCGAAGAGCAAAATATAAGTCAGTCAAAGGGTTCAGCAGTGATTTCATACGACGTGATGCACACCTGGGGAACTCCCTGCCCTGGGATATCGCCTCAAATCAGCCATTAAAAATGAAGCGATGGGGATGAAAGACTGTGACCCCCTTCACTTTCTTAGCAACAATAAAAAAAAGAAACCCTCAGAAAAAAAGTTTCAAACCCTTTTTTGTTAGGAAGCGAGCCTGTGGAAGTTGGAAGAACCAGCAAATTAGAGACGGTAAAGTGAATCTTCAAGCAAATTCACGTCGAGCAGCAGCACTGGGATATCAGATCTAATGGAACAACAGGCTGGATTTAAAAAAACAAGGGAAAGACAGAAGGAAATTACTCCTCCCCAAGGTCTTTGTGTACAGTAAACTGTGCTTGCCGAAAAGCTATTCAGCACCTCTGCCAAACAGAGCGCTACATGTTGTAGCCGGCCAGGCTGACCGAAATCCCAAAGAACTACGACAGCTGGAATAAAATAGAAATCCTGGCAGAGCAAATATATCAAAACGATAGAAAATGGTAACAGGAGAAAAAAAAAAAACAACAACCCAACTTTGAGGGACTGGGAAACGATCGGAGGCCAGAATTGAGAAAAATGAAATGCAAATAGGTCTTGTGGTGCAGGAAAACAAAAAAAATCACGCTCTTGAAATGTGTCATCCCATGACACGTTGTGGGGGAGTAATACTGTTTCCAAGCCGTGTTTCCAAGTGGGAAGTGCACAATTTCAGAACCACACCTTTTCCATACATAAAATATAGGAAAAGCACTTGATTCTTTTTATAGCATGGAACAAAAAAAAAAAAAAAAGAAGAAAAAAACAACCCCCAAAACGAGACTATTTTGCTGCGATTAAAATCTGATGGTCAGACGCGTGCTCGTATCCGTCCAGCTCTGCTGGGCCCCCCGACAATGACTCTGTAGGGACCAGCGTGGGTGCCCTGATGCCCTCTCTGGGTTTTGCATTTAAAAAATGAACCTCCAGTGCTTAACTCAAAACCTAAAAACCCAGCTTAGCTCCGTTACTTGGGGGTTTTCAGCACAGAATCTGGCCACAGCGCAGGTATGGTTACTCCTGGGGTGATTGTGGTGGTACCCTTTGGAAAACTGCCCATAAGCCTAATGTTTTTTACTCGCATTTTAATATTTTTAAACAAAAGCAAGCTGCTTTTTCTGCAAGTAAGTGTGCAAATATATGCAAAAGTTGACATAGATTCCTTTATTTTCATCGGGCCTTGGAGACAACAACACTAGCTTTTTATAGGCTGTCCTTTCAAGATTTTATTATATATATGGCGATGAGGAGACAGGCCCTGCAGTTTCTACTCAAGTAAAATGCTTTTTCTGCTGTCAGTGCATAGTTTTTTCCTAGTTAAAAAAATAAAATCATTATTTTTACTAGCAACAGCTGTTGTCCTGGACTCAGCTCAGCAGCACCAGTTCTTCTCATTAGATGTGGCTGGTAAGCCCCTTAATCTGGGAAACACCAACCCAAACTCCAACCTTTTTTTTCTTTTAAATCAAGTGCAGCTTCGCTTGCTGAGCCCTCGACCAGGGATGAGCGGAGCCCAAATCCGGCCCCTTGCTCTCAGAAACAGCCCGGTGATGTTGGGCACCGTAGCATCGTGTCAGCAGCAGAATAACCCTGGGGGGATGCAGATGGGTAGCGGTGCCAACCTACGGAGAAGAGGTCTACCAAGCTGAGCCAGACTGAAGAACACGGCTTGGGCACCTTGAACATTTCCACGCCCAGCATCCCCCATGTCCGCAGCAGCCTCCTGCTGAGCGTCAATGCGATTTGGGCTCCCAAACCCCTTGGCATTTCTGGGGAACTCCAAAAGAGAGAAAAATGACCCTTTCCCTGCCGTTCGGTGCGTTGAAGGTTTGCGATGCCAGACGTTTCGGCTTCCTACATTCAGCCTAAAGGCCTCTTTGTTTAATGTGACTGATTCATAATTACTCAAGCTGCTAATTTTACTCTTATGTAAATGATGTTGGGAGGCAAAGCATGAAGGCAGCTAGGCACGTACAGGATAATGGATGGCAGGAGGAAAGAATGAAGCTAGCACAACATGAGAATGGCCCTGGGTGCTGAGCAGATTCCAGCAAAGTGAAATGCCTTTGGGAATTCCCTAGAAATTCAGGTGATACAAAAAAAGGTCCTCCTCAGATTAACAACAGAAAAGTTGGAAGGGTGAAACGCTTCCTCTCGTCTGGAAAAAATCAGTTCTAGTGCCATGGTTCTCCCTAAATCAGCCCCATCACTGCCTCTTTAAGCACTGGGGGCCTTCAGTTCAGCCATCCCAAAGGCACAGCCCTCGGAGATGGCTGGGTCAAGACTTCTGAGGACAGCCTGTCTTCATTTATTCTGCTGGCAAAACTTCAAATGAGGCTTTATAAACAGGCTCATATTTTTTCACAGCATCTCCACCTGACAGCTGAGCAGCCATGTCCTGGGAATACGCGGCGCTCAGTGTGCAGCCACCAAGTGCTCGCCTGCTTTTGTATGCAAAGTAAACACAAGCAGATGCACACAGTAATTATCAGGAGACTAGGCACTTCTATTTCGGTGCTGGTATTTACCCTCATAACCAGCACTTGTTTTCCATCTTAAACCTCATTACTCTTTAATAAAAGGAGTTTACACTCATAGTGCATGCCTTAGCTATCTGACCGGCTGCACCATATATTTTGCAAGCCATGAAGATGTCAAGGGAGGACAAGACTGGATTTCCACAGAACGCTGATGTTGTTACTTGTCTCCACATTATGTGAGAAGTGCTGAAAAGCGAAACGCAGCCTTTAAAAGCCCTACCAGAAGACCAGCAAATTCAACGAGTCAACAGACTTCGGCAGTAATTTGTTCAACTTTAAACCTTCCCTTCGGAACCACAGATGTCTCTTAATTTTTAACATAATGGGTCCGAACCCTACTGCCAGCATTTTCAACTCTTATTATTTCCCAGGCCTCTGACTTTTTCCCACGGAAGGTTAGGCCTCGTGTACGGGAACATCTGTTGGTGGCACGTTTCCTTTCCTTGGCTACCTTGCACAGACCCCCAACAAAGTACCCACGGACTTCGTGATATAGTGCTTCTAGTCAAAAATAGTTGTAAACTCAGCTAGAAAAGTCAGGATATTCTCGAGATTTACTGATAAATCTTTAGACAGCTGAATAGGGAGAAAGCGGCCAGAGGCCAGAAAAGGGCTAACTCAGAAGGCTTCAGGAGGACAGGACTTCACCTCTGCCAAGTCCACGCACCCTCCCACCACCCAGTCACAGGGAACAAGGTGTGGAGCTTTCTTGAACAGACACACACAACTAGGGTTACTTGAGCTTGGGCTTGTTAACTGGAAGGGCCACACATTTTCCTCTGGACCTTTTCCTCTTCCAGGGGAGAGGAAACAAAGATGTGGACCTGTCTTAGTAACCGGAGGAAAGAGAGGGTGATTCCAACTTCTTGCCAGGACAAAGAGCAACACGTGCCAGTCAAAGTGCTGAGTCAGCTAAGCACTACCTCTGTAATTAAGCACAACCTTAAGAAAGTATTTTCTTGCTTTATCTTCTTTATCTTTGCTCCTACCCTCCAAATCTATGTTTTCAGCCTCGTGCTCCTTCATCTGTCTGTCTTGTCTAGTGGTACAGCTGGGTGAGTGTGAGCTGAGACACAACAAGGTATTCTCCTCCCCTAGGGTTGGCAACTCTTCAAACTGGGATAGAGGGACACGATCCCCCAGTGCTACCTCCCCAAATCACTGCTTCGATGGGCATTGAGGTTTGCTTCGCATCATACACTACGTGGGACATGCGCTGATGGTCAGGTGTGGGAGGGAAAAAGGTGTCTCGAGTGACCAAAAAACTCAAGAAAGGTCAAGATAGTTGAATGCGTGTGTGAACTCATGGTCTCAAAGAAATGTGCAGTGCTTTCCACCTAATATCTACCTATTACTCAGCAGGAACATCACCATCGCTCACCTATGCTTTGACGTGCTCCTTGGCCCAAGTACCTCACTGAAATGGTTGTGCCTAAGTCAAAAAAACAGCCTATGTTGTGTGGCACCAGCTGATGCTGTTCAGAAGGGGTCTTCAGCTTTTAAATGCTACTTTTGTTTTAGCTCCCCCACTGCCATCTGTCTCGATGTAAGCCATCTACCACACAAAATGCCTTTCAGTTCCACCAAGCTGCAATGGACAACTTTGCACATAAACCCCCGATTTATCGTGCAGTCAAAACCCACTCAAATGCAACTTGGTGAAGCAGCATGCTCTTAGGAAGTCCCCGATGGGTCTATTCCTTATTTCCTGCCCAGGGACAACCCTTGGTCTTCAGTGACTAGAGCTCACGGCAGCAACCTACCCCTCATAATTTCTGTTTACCAGTTGGGCTCAAGAGCACAAAATGGGGCTGAACCTACTGAGATGTCGACAGTCCATTTCCAGGCTGTGCCATGTTCTGCAGAGCTTCATAAGCAATAAGCCTCCTCCTGTCAGCTATCTTCAGCCCTTGCTATCTCCATTTTCAACAGTTGGGTTGAGGCTGCATGAATCAGTGAGTTGTAAGAGAATAAAATTGTTCCTTGAGTCTTGACTGGGTTAAAAAGTGATTTTACATGGTAACATTTTCAATATTCTCTGGTTGCCAAATTAGAGCTAAATAATAGTCTGGGGCGCTTTAGAAAGGGATAAAGTGTTCTGAAAACCAAAACACTTCCATATTTGTTCAACAAAGGTGGTACAAAACCACTGAATAGCTGCTCTGCATGGGGCTGAAGTTTTCCCCTCCCGGGGAAGATGTTAGTGCAAGCTTTCAGTTCCACATGGAAACCACACGTTTCATGTACTAAAAATCATCAGCACCATCGTATCCCTTCGCAGAGTTGGAAGCATGCCCAAAGAACCTTCACAATCGTTTAGCAGGCATCAAACAGCAGAAAAGACACCTCTGTTGCCATTATACACCTTCTTTATAAACTAAAAGCACAGCCAAGTGGCGGAATTACCCACAAGCTGAGCCTTGCATGGCCAAAGCAGACTGGCACCTTTCATGACGGGTTAATAAATTAAATCAGAGCTGCCTCACTCTTCTTCACTCTTACCACCCTCTGAGGTTCATGGTGTTTAGTGGTTTCTTTAAAGTCTGACCTCCTGGGCTACTGTGCTTACAGGAAAGATTTAGCTGTCGCCAACATAAAACCAAAAACTGTTTCTTGTGGGCGCTGGAAAAACAACGATCAAAAAGCCCCAAAAATTAAAAGGTAAAGAAACCTCACTGAATATGTTGTTTCAAACAAGCCACTGTGATTTCAAGCAATCTTTTTTGTGTTGGGAAGGAGACATAGGGAAGTGATTAACTCTTAATTAATATAATAAGTGAGAGTCAGGGCTAAAGCTGACAGTGAATTCAAATGCTCCTATAAGACAGAGGTGAGGAGGACCCGTTTCAGGAGACACCTCCATTGCTGGAAATGGGCTCCCGGTCGAGTTCAGGATCTCTAAGCACTAATTCCGCTGTATTTGCCCATAATACAATCATATAAAACCAGAAGGGACTACTGGGAAGCAAAATTTTCAGTTTCCTTTTTGAGCTCTACCATGCAACAGTTCCTGCCTCAGGAAATAACTGGCCAGCAAATTGGTGTCAACAGAACTTTTATTCCAGGACGCTTTTTTTTAAAAAAAAAGGTCTAAATTCTGATAACTACAAAAATGAGAAACTAATAGCACCAGCACCCAGGAACGATTTTACAAATTCAGAGTTGGGGGGGGAAGTTACAAAATGTCTATTTCAGCAAAAAGTATTAGCTCCTGATACTGTGTTATTTGAGGATTAGGCTACAGAGGCGCTCAAATCGGACAATGGAATAATTTCAAGGTAGATTGTTATAGAAGGGACTATTTTGTTTTTCTCAGATTATAGCATTTACCTCAAGAACATTCAGCTACAGGTGAAAAGCAAAAAGCATCTACCTAGGAATGCAACCCACCTGTAGAGATTGGTTTGAGGGGAAGGAAAAAAATAAAGGAAGAAATCATGGCTGAGGATGTGGATTTCTTCAGGATGGCAAAACTAAAGCCAGCTATTAATAAGCTTCAATCAGCAAAATTAAATTACATTAATAGTTGTTGGTTTTTTTTTAAAAAAAGTGTTTTCTGAACACTCACATGCAAGCCTGATATATCTGCTTCTCCCCAAAGTCACACCTCCCAGGCTTACAGCAAGCAGGCATGGGACTACGGCGCGGCATTTTTTTTTTTTTTTTTTACATTTTACTGATATGAGATTGCACTGGGGGGTTTTTCTTTGAACAGCAGCAGCTGATGGCAGCGAACCAAATTCCCCAGCTAACAGTTCAAGGAAATGAGAAGTGTCTCAGCCCGTGTTGAAAGCTTCTTCTGTCACTGCCTAGCAGAAGCATATCCGCTGAATTAATTCTGCAGAAATCCCCCTCTCAAGTAAGTGCTCTGAAACTTTCTCAGAAGATGAAACCCCACTAATTTCTCTGTAGCAAGAAATTTCTGTGTCTGTCAGAAGCACGAATTTGCTGGGAAAAAAAAAAATAATAGCTTTTCAGAATTTACTTTGGGAAAGCCTTTGTAGCTGGGTTTTCTTTTAAAGACCTGTGCGATGATAGGCTTGCCCTTCCGCACTCAAAGATCTGGAACGGGAGCAGGGACCCTGCCAGCCCTTCCCAGCTTGCAGGATGGGATGCTTTTACAGGCTGGTCCATTCCTGTAACACCCATCTTATGCGACCAGTAACAACCAGTCGGGTAAAACACCGCTCAGCCCAGTTCAAGGATGGGCAGCTCCTCTCAGAGGCTCATGGTCTCACTGGGAAAATTCCCACCCCATGGGGCATGGTGGGGTCCCTCAACGGCCACTCTAATGTATAGAATCACAGAAAGGTTTGGGTTGGAAGGCACCTTTAGAGGCCACCCAGTCCAACCCCCTGCAGTGAGCAGGGACACCTTCAACTCGATCATGTCGCTCAGAGCCCCGTCCAGCCTGGCCTTGAGTGTGTCCAGGGATGGGGCATCGACCACCTCTCGGGGCAACCTGTTCCTTCCCTTGAAGATGGGCAGCATGTGTACACAGTGGATTTTGGCCACAGGGAGTTATTTGTGGATGACAGGATGAGGCTTTCATCAGAGAGATCCCGACAGTAATGTGCCTGGTTGTCATTTCCAACCAAGGCTCCTTCCCGCTAACCCTGCAAGTAAAAGCCTGGTACTTTGAGTCCCTGCCCCAAGCCATTACCAGCTAATGAGAAGCACATGCAATGGGTAGAGAGTAATAAATAACAGGAAGAGGTAACAACAGGGAGATTAGCTAAATTTGCTGGCTGAACCATGTCCAGATAAGTGCTCCCAGCTTCCCCAGCCATCCCGGGAACCTGTCACAAGTTGAGTCCCGTTATGGCTCTTCTCAGCACACGAGCCAAAGCTGCCCCAGCCGCAACAATACCTTCAGAACAGAACACGCTCGGCCCAAATCTTCCTCTGATTATTCACAAACTGTAATTAGAGAGCGCTTTCTCCACCCGTGCAGTACACAGCACAGCTGGCTACAATATTTGCTTTGATGCTGAGCTACAGCAACCAGTTTGGCCCTACCCAAGGAGCTATTTGTCCAGGAGACACCCAACCCAGGGAGGAGATCGTGTACCGTGAAGGGTACCAGCTCACAGCTCCCCATGGACACGGGACGAGCGGGATTGTACCATTCTTTGCATCAGAGCCATGAGCAGTCATCGCTACCAGCTCTCCCTTTACTGCAGATCTAAAAAATTATTATCTTCTAGTGCCTTTCTATACGAAAAGCCCTAAAAATATGAATGAACCTCTCAGAATGGCTGAGACCAGCTGCACTTTGATTCTTCAGCAGGAAGCCAAAGGGATGAGAACAGCCTTCCCGACACATATATTTGATGGCCAATGACTTGGTTCAGTGTCGGTAAAGCTCAGTCTAACTGAGCCAGCCTGGTACAGCAGCAGAAGAGAGGTAGACAGGATCCTGAGGAACAGCAAATTTTTTTTTATTATTATTTATTTTATATCTAATTCCAAAAATAGTAGAACAGTATTTGCTTGTAGAAATATTTAGTTAAGTCTGGGACTGCCCTTCCTGAAGCCAGTGTGGGGTTATTTACCTAGGCAGAAAACCGCAGAGCGTAATCAGGTAGGAACAGCGTCACCTCAGCCAGGATCTGATCCCGTCACCGGTCAAACAACCCGCCTGGCAGAGCAGCTTCTTGGGCCAGGTGATAAAGAAGTCCTTTTCCCTCCTTCCCCAGAGGAGGATGCAATGCGAAAGCTATTGCGTCTCCTTGCAGAGCACCTGAGGAGGGTGAGAAGATGAAGATGAAGGTAGTTTTGCTCACGCTTCCCCCATGCAGGTGGGGACCCGCTGTCCTCTGGCATCCCCTTGTGCTACTCAGCCTCTGGTGGGATGGGTGGTAGAGTCATGGGGAATTAGGGGAAAAAACCACCTATTTCAAGCAAAGGCAAGGGTTGTTAGAAGGTCAAAGGCTAGGGAAGAGAAAATCACTGTCCTACTAGCAGATCTTTAACGGTATTAGGATCATAGACATCTCCTGTCTTCTGGGTATCTGCATTAGGAGGAGGGGAGTCCGCTGAAGACACAACCAGCAGCTGTTGGTCAGATCACACAGAGAGACTGGGACGAGCCTTGCTGAATGCTTTCACTCCCTGACAAAGTTTAGATCAAATTCTGTTGGGAAATTGTCTCAAGCAGTTTTCCCAAGATAAGGGAGGCAGCTCCCACCCCCGGCAGTCACTTGCTTCAGCCAAACACCGTATGGGTCCCTCTCCTTTTTATTCCCAATACACCACTTCTGATTCGATGTCAGGAGGTTGCCGCTGCGTAATTCGCCCGTCTTGCTGCCCTCCTTGTTGTTACTCTCTGCACTTTCCCTGGCAGCTGCTGATGGGGTAGCAAAGGTGTGTCGGAACTGCACCCATCTTCCTCCCTCAATGAGGTATTTAGGTCAGGAGGGTGGCAGAGCACGGGCCGCAGGGACAGGCATCCTCAAGCATCCCCATGCCTGCTGTCCAAGGGGGCTGAAGCCAGGGACGGCAGAGCCACGACTATGGCATTTTGGTGGGGGTACCCGGCGTGGGGCTGCAGCCCCCTGTACCCTGTGACATCTCTTTCCTATGGATAAAATAGGGATGTCATCATCTTTGGTTCTGGGATGTCTCATGCACACCGGGGAGGAACATAGAGAGTAATATAAACCAGAAACATTTCCCAGACCTGCCAACCTCATAGCTGCTAATGAGAAACATTTTCTCTAACAGGAGGCTTCCAGGGATAGAAACATTACAAAGTTGTCTTAACGTTAAAAATCAAGACAAATTATTCCAGCCCGAGACAAGGATTATATAAATCTGTGAATTGGTCCCAGTGGTAAAAGGGGAGAAACAACAAGCATCTTGTTGGGAGGCCACGTGGAGGTGGGTACCGCTCCAGGAATACCCTGGCTAAGCTGTTGGGGGCTGACCAGTCCCTCTGTTTTACCCCACCGAATAGCGGTGGGGTCCCAGGACCACCATCCCAGCCAGGCAGCACTGCTGGCAGCAGCGGGCAGGGTGCCGGGGAGCAGCCTGGAGCAGAAGGTGGAAACCTGCTTCAAAGCAGCCTTGGATAAACGCCACAGCTAAGAATCCTCTGGGCCAATTGCTCTGCAACTCCCAAAGTTTATGTCTTTGTCCCAGATAGGAATTTCGTGATAAGAGTGCCAGCAGGTACACGGGGCTCACAGAGCATTTACAGGGTTGTATTTCACCCAGGATAGCAGTGACTCATGCTTGGTTAAGTAATTTCCCCCCTCCCCTACACTTCTTCCCCTGTCCCATCTGCATGAACTACCGTGGGTGCAGAACTATAGAAGCTGTATTAATAATGGTCTTTTATGTGGGTTTAATCATCTCTCAAGATCTGCCAGACCACAAACTTGAAATGCTTTATGAATGTGACTCACTCCCAGAGTAAACGTTCATTGGTCGACAAACTCTCCTGATTTCGCTCCATAAAACTCCTCTTCCTATTGGAAGAGAGGCCTGAGGTGTTACCTCTGCTGTAATTGAAGTTCATTGACTCGAGGTAACCCCAGATACCGGTATCACATGATTTTATACTTATTCATTCATCCTCGAGCAGCCTGACAATAAACGCTGACCTCTTGAGCAGAAAGCCTCGCAGAAATTCCCCTTTGTACAGACACACCTCCTCCTTTTGCAGCCAGCAAAAGTTTTAGAGTAAGGCTATCTGCAAAACTAAAAATAAGTTTGTCTCCTCAAATGTATTAAAAATCCAGATTTGCCACAGTGCACTTAAAGAAAAGGATTTTGATGAAAAGCCTCAGCGTGTTTTGAATCATTATCAGCTCCCACGTCGGAGCTGGTGTCTGACCTGGAGACAAGTGCGCTACAGCTAGAGATGAATGAATTTTAGAAACATTTCTAGAGTCAAATATGTGCTTTGGAAGTGATTCATAAAGAAGAAAGCTGATACATGTGACTGCTGTACAGTTCAGCACTGGCAATTTAAGGTCAGACAGGGTTCCGCAGTATTAAAACTTATTGAACTGCGGCATTGTACAAAGGTCTCTCACGTTCCTGCTCTTCTGCCTCTCCCAGAGCTGCAGATGGACGGAGGATCCCAGTTCAAGGCTCATGAGCAGAGTTTTGCACACACAAGCCACAGAGTGGATTAGCGGCTCATGAATATCATCACATCTCTCTCCTAGCCCAGAAAAACAGAGAGGAGGAATTTCCTGGTTAAAAAGAACTAGGAAATGTCAAACTTGGCAGAGGTGTCAAATTCAAACTCTGAACACAGGTGATGGGCTCAGCTGCTGAAGAGGAAACTATTCACAGGGGGGCATATAGACAAGTATAGATTTGACCTCCTTAGCAAACATCTGTTTTTCAAGTTCACCATGTTGGTCATTTTGGTCAGGCCCTGGCAGAGGCTGCCCAGAGAGGTGGGGGAGTCACCGTCCCTGGGAGTATTTAAGAGACATGTAGACTTGTGGCACTTGGGGACAGGCCTGGGGGTGTTGGGTTGACGGTTGGACTTGATGACCCCAGAGGTCTTTTCCAACCTTAATGGTTCTATGGGTCCATGTACATGAGCCTAGAGGGGTGTCTCCTTTTTACGTGTTTATTTATACATCTGCATTTGCAGCACTACATGGAGTATCTCCCACCAGGACCAGGGCTGCTCTTCAGGTAACCTCCCAGGTTGCCATTCCAGTGGAGCAGAATTCAGTCCCAAAATCGGGACCGGCTCATTTCAGTAACACATTTACACCACTTACACCTCCTTATTAGAAAATTCAGGGCAAAGCAGACGTGTGAGAAGTAAACTCATTCACAAATTGCTTCTTCAAGATATGGCGCTTCTCTGTGGAACATAGTAAAAAGCTAACATCACCATGGCTTGTTCCCCCCCAAACTGAGCATTGGCTCGCACATTAAAGAAAACGTCTTGGATGTCTGTGTGGAACGTAGCCACTTGCTGACAGCCTACCATAACGTTATATACGTGGTTATTTTACCTTCCAATTACAGATCCCCAGGGTGTTCCCTAAATAAGACTATGTTAGACTATATTAGGTAACCCTCCTTTTTTTTGATAGGCACTTATTCCCCCTCCCGGTTTATTCCAACCATAGGGGAAGGCTGAATTAAAAGCACTGTTGAATTCTGAAGCACACTAAAATCTTGCTTTAGAAACATAACTTTTGTTTTACACGCTTCCCAAAAGCCTTCAGCATCCTGGTGGGATCATGCTGATTACTCAAGTCACCAAGACATTTTTTCCCAGAGCAAACGTCTTTACTGAGTATCTTTCCTCCCTCCTCTGCAAGGAAGCTTGTACCAGGGGTCAAAGAGGAGTGGAAAGTCCCAAGGATGGATGGATGGAGAATGAAAGGATGTCCCTTCTCTAGCTATCCACTTTGGACATGATAGCCCACTTGCAATAGACTTCCTATTGCATAGGAAAGGGCACGCGCGTCACCGTTTTTTCCATTCTGTATTTGCACGACATACTTGGCTTCCCAGTGAGCTGTGACCATGTCAACGCTGGCGAACGTCAATCCAATGCTGACATCTTTTGCAAACACCCACTTAATTCAAACGGTATTAAAAAAACCACATCAAATTATTTGAGATGTCAGCGGAACTAAATAATACGCACAGGGATATTTTTCCAACGCGCTCATGAACTGGAGAAAATCCTTAATTACCACAGATTAGCAGATCTCATCTGTTAAAAGACTAAAAAAACCTCCAGCCTTAAATAGAAACAAACATAACATATTTGGTCATCATGGCACTAAGGTCAGTCCCTGTCAAGCTCTGTCATCCAACCTTACAGAAGTCAAACATGTCCACACATCATTGTGACTGCAGTCATCTGCACGTGGTTAGCAGTTGGGCAACGCTGTGAGACATCGCTGTACCACATCCATCTCACGTTTCAGAGCCTTGAACCCCAGCCAACATCCCCCGATTGCCGTCATCCCGTGCCGAGCAGGAGATGCAGCAGGGCAGCTCCTAAAACTCGCTGTCTAACTGCTTTCTTAGGAGCTGATACAAGAGGAAAAGACACGTGAAGGCAACCTAGCAATGAAATAAGTGCCCAGCCTCCAGCTGCCTCAGAAAACCCCCAAGCCTAATCAGTGACTGCCAGCCCTAACATCTGGATTCACTCAATCCATGTCATGACTGCTTTGCTGTAATTCACCTGCGAGATAAACTGTCCAATGAGCTGCATCAGCTATAAGGTAGAAAAATATATCACTATATGCTTTTTAGAAAACCTGAAGCACAGAGATATCTTGGTTGCGGTCAGGCTTTCCAGCACTTGAGGATGCCTGCCCCGTAAACCGATGGGGCTCCCCAAGGCAGCATGCATGGCAGACTTTCCTAGAAGCCTGCTCCACTAATTTTGTTGTCAGATCATCTCTATTTAAGGGTGTTCATAGAAGACAGAGAGGGATAATCATCGCTGAGAAGGAAAGCGCAGGCTGGATGAAATCCAGAGCAAGTGTGCTGCGTTGCCACGAGGTACAGCTGTCAGCCTGCTCTGGTCCCCCACTCCAGTGACCTACAGGGAGATGGTTATGGAGTGGTGTGCTGCAATAGAGGCATTGGGTTGGTTTGTTTTTTTTTTTTCATAAAGAGCTAATATCTTAGGAAATCTTCCAAGGCGGCTAGAAACAGAGACGGAGATGCCAAAACATGATGCATGCTGGACACCGCTTCCCACTGCAGCCTGCCAACTAGCTTCTCCAGACGGCTGCTTCATTAGATGACAAGTTTTTTCATGCGCCAGGACCATATTTAGAAGCAGCAAGCAAGCTAGCAGCGAGACGTACAGATGGTTTCTTTGTCAGGACAGCAGCAGGTACAGAACCTCCACCTCGGAGGCTTAGGACCCATGCCATCTGGCCTTGGGTCTCCCTGTTGACTCAGACCGGTCATCCATTTTCCTAGGAAAAACATTAGCAAACTTCAATGGGATTGAGATTGGAAGAGCCAAACCCACCCCAGGTAGGAGATGCCGGATGGGCCCTTTTATCTCCCCCATCAGCTGCAACCTTGTTCTGCAACCCGTATGTTTATTTGCGCTGCAGGTGTGGCTGATTCCTGGCCTCTTTGGAGAGCCACCACCTGCTCCAAGAGACGTTGGTGACTGCTGTTTTCCAGTCATTACATTCGCAATAAAATTTGAGCAAGCCCATAAAACCAAGGGAAAAAATCCAGCTCGAGTGCGAGTTCAGCCCAGGAAGAAGCAAGAGTTACACCAGGTTTAGCTCGGAGGCACTCAGATCTTAGCCTGGGCAGCAAGCCAGGCACAAAAAGCTTCCTGCAAACCCAGTCTGGAGAAAGGGCTTTGTCATAGCCTGGATTTGAAGTACTGCTGAAGGGGCTCCTGGAATCCCCATGCACTTGAGCAGGGACCCTGCCCGGTGCAAGGTGGGATGGACAGCAAGGACCCAGAAGACAGTGCTAGGCAGAAGGTTGAGGGGGGTTTAAAATTTTAGATTTCAGGTCTGAACTCCACTTAAATCCCAACTTAGGTGCCTGAGCTTTGTGGTGGGTCACACTCCAAAGCAGGAAAACTGCCTTGGCTCTCTCAGTGCCTGGGCTGCTCTAGGGCTGACCAGCATGAGAGCAGCAAAATCTGTCTCCATCTCTAGCACAGAGTCATTTCCTCACCCCGAGTGAGGACCAACGCTGCGTGCCTCAGTTTCCCTGCCTGCTACAGGAGACCAGCAGCACTTGTCTAGCAGTGCTTTGAAGTCTCTCTGTGAAACTAATACCATATGTGAGACCCAGGAATCATTGCAATGTAATTATAACAATTTCCCTTATTAACTGTGGCTTTTTCTTCTCCGCTGACAGCTTTCTCTGCTGGTTTGCAGGAGGCGGAGCACAACCGCAGGGAGTTCTGCTCACACCACTGCTGTTTCAGGCCATGTCGTTTGACTCACACCACCCTCCTGCACCAGATTTCCTTCGGGAATGCAACAGAGTGTGGGAAGCATGGAAGGACCAGCCCATCGATCCACAGCGCTCAGCAAAGCCTGTTGTGCTTGCTCCTTCTCCTTTGCCTCTGCCTCTTTGTAGTCATGACCTCTCCCTGGTGAGGCCAGTGTTCTCCTTGCTGGCATTTCAGAGCTGACCAGGCCACTGAACAGAGAATTAGCCAGAACACAGTGTTCTTCGTTAAAATACTTATTTTAATATACGAAAATGGAGCAGTTTACTGTTCAAACTCTCACACTCGTCAGCAGGTATGGACCTTCCCTGAGTGGCAGAAGCCAGAGCAAAATGAGCCCGTGCTCCTGTGTAAAACATAAGCTGCATTCCTCCATCCCAGCAGAGAAACATGACTGTTTAAAATAAAACAATCAAACATATGATATTTTGCAGGGCAAGAACGCCCTTTATCCTTTCCAGGAGGCACAGGGTTTTCATCCCACCTCTTCTTGCTGCCAGATTACTGTCACTCAGCTGGCTTAGGGATCCTGAACGCGGCACAACATCCCACGGTGCAAGATGGCAGTACCTCCAGACCCCAACAACTCTTGTTGCTCCTTGTCCTTGTTATCCTGATGTTCCTTTGTCCTTCACCTTTACACCGTGTGGTGACACGCGTTGTCAATGGCCTGGAAACCTTCACAAGAAGGCAGCACCACTCACGGGACTTTGTTATCTCACGATGCTTTGGGGCACTGAGCTGATGTTTAGATACCTCCTTATGTCTGAGATGGGAGAAAAGCGTCAGAGAAGCTTCATTCACTGTATCTTTTCTATCAATGGTAAAATACTTTTTTCAGACACTGACTGCTACTATCAGGTTCCCGCTGGTGCTCTGTGGACCCAGGAGCAGGGCATTCAGACCCCCACTCACAGAACCCTGTCACTTGAAGCCCAGGACTTGCCCCATGTTTTGGTCAACCCAGTCAATAAACACACAAATCAAGGTTTGACTGAGGGACACGGAAGGGAGCTCCAAGGCAGACCACAGCCTTTCATGTCATGGCGTTTTAGTGTCCAAGTTGTTTAGCGACTAAGAGCCTATTGCAACGCTATCCCATGGCAGAAAGCCATTGAGTGGAGTCACCAAAAGGAAAAGCAGGGTGGGATTTCATCCTGCGCAGCCCCTGTAGCACTGCACATCGCTATTTTTTGCTTTTAGTAGCCAGTACTAGGGCTAAAAGGCAACAAAGAAGAAAGCAAAGGAAAGAAAAAAGAACGAGGAGGAGATAGAGGGGGGCAAGGATCAGAGGCCAAAGGGCAGCCAGAGCTTCATACAAAGCACTTTGTTTTCTTTTTGATCTTGTCCTTGATCCAGAAGGTCCATCCCACTTTTGTACAGTCACAGGCCGTATTATGACTTGTTTTCTGGACCAAAAGAAATACACCACCAGATATTCACAGATATCAGCTCTCACACACAAACTTGAATAAGGGTCACATTTTCAAAGAGGTCGGTGTCTATTATATCCTAAACCGAGGACACAAGAGGGCCCAAAAGATCTGGGGTTCGTCTGCAGCTCTGCTTTCCACGTGAATGTAGACAACAAGTTGAGGATCTCTCTCCCTCCACCATGCCTCATGTTGGCAAGATTTTAAGCAAAAAAAAAAAGAGTGATCTCAAAGAATTAGGTTTTCTACAAAGTTTCTGAAAGTTTGTGTTGGGGAGAACCGAGGGAGAAAGAGAGACCCTGTAAATGTATCCACTCAGAGTATGAATCGATCTACGGGTTCATAGCTTATTAAATATTGGAGAAACATACACCTTGTCTTGTCCACCAGAAAGTTTTCAGAGTCCACACTTTTTCAAATGCCAGAGTCAATCAACCTCAAGACACAAAACCATAGGAAAAGAGGTTTCGTAGTTGCAGTGCTCACAGGAACACAGGTTTTCCCTCTCTTTTGGACAACATAAAAGAAATAGAAAGCTAGTTTCCAAACCATACAAATCTGAAATGAGCAACTGTTCACCAGGGGAAGACCCAGAGCTAATTACCAAGTGACCTCAACATTAGGCTCATAGGATGATTCAGGTTGGAATGGGCCTCAGGAGGCCTCCAGCCCTAACCTCTGCTCCAAGCAAGGTCAGCTATGAAGCCACACCAGGTTGCTCAGGGCTTTGTCCAGCTGAGTCACAAAAGACTCCAAGGATGGAGGCTGTACAGCCCCTCTGGGACAGGTTCTCCCTCAGGTCGGTAAGTTGCAATGCCCACGAATGGGAAGGTATCGATCAATGGCAAGTGAATCACAGAAACCTCACAGTCAGAGAGCGTCCATTGATTTCTCTCTTGGGGTTCCTCAACTTACCAAGACTTATTAACACCAGAAGGACCAATAGTTTTGGTGGAGTCCAGAATAAAACCCACAGTATTTAAAAACATCTTTGCAAAGTAAAGTTCTCCAGGGAAAGTGCAGAACACAGCCTTCTTCCCTGCAGCTGCATTAAAAAAATAATAAAATTCCACCAATTGCCCACAGTGATTTCCATCCCTAAATTTAAACTAGGAAATCAGCTGTCATCGAGAAAGTAACCTCGGTATTTTCTGCCTCTGAAGAGGGGGATTCCTGACGTAGCCTGGAGCTCTTCCATCGCAATAATACGGCAACATGGATTTCTGGAGCATAATGTGGGAATGTGCCTCCACCGGTCCCCAGCTGGCCCCAGGGGAGAGGGGTGCACAAGCAGGTTCAACTGGTGTAAGGTATGATGGGTGCAAGTTGTAGCCCATGCCGAAGCTTATTTCACATACCCTGCCATCCTGCGATACGATCAAGCCCTAAAAACACTGTGGCAAGACCAAACGCATCTTCAGAGGAGTTAGTAGATCCAAAAAGAGCTAGTCCATAACTACTGCTAGCAAACAGCTGGTTAGGTCTGTAAATGCAGCTATATGATATTTCAGCCCATCACAGATGGAGGCTCGTCTCAGCCATGAGGTTCTCCTCGTTCAGCTATTTTTACATACTATTTTCTACATTTCATATATACATTTACATACTTATTCCCTACTTTCCTGCACGCATAGAGCCCGTTTCCAAGAACCTGATGCACATTTTATGCAGTGGGTTAGAGACGGCATAAATTAAAGAGTTCAGATCCTGGTCCAAAACAAAGCAAGCTGTAACCACAGAATCCCAGAGTGGTGGGGGCTGGAAGGGCCCTCTGGAGCTCACCCCGTCCCACCCCTGCTGGAGCAGGCACACCCAGAGCAGGGGCACAGGGCCGCGTCCAGGCGGGGGGTGAATGTCTCCAGGGAAGGGACCCCACAGCCTCTCTGGGCAGCCTGTGCCCCTGCTCTGGCACCCGCACAGCAAAGGGGTTTCTCCTCATGTTCAGGTGGAACTTCCCGTGTTCCACCTTGTGCCCGTGGCCCCTTGGCCTGGCGTTGGGCACCGCTGAAAAGAGCCCGGCCCCATCGCCCTGACACCCACCCTTCAGATATTTATAGGCATCGATGAGATCCCCCCTCAGCCTTCTCTTCTCCAGGCTGAACAAGCCCAGGTCTCTCAGCCTTTCCTCACCAGGGAGATGCTCCAGCCCCGGATCCCCTTGGCAGCTCTGTGCTGGCCTTGCTCCAGCAGTTCAGAGCGAAAACCACACCGTTATCGCAGCCCTGGTTTTGGCTGTCTCAAAACCCTTTCTGAATCTAATGAGGTTCAGCTCTGCCCCAATGTTAGAGCAAGCCCATGCGATAAAATTGGGATATGATTAGAAAAAAAGAAGGTGTCTTGGTACAAGCAGCAACCCCTCACTTCAAAGACACGACTGCAATGCATAACTGTAGCGATGGGGAGGAATTGGTGCTAATTTCCATTCCTGTATTACTCACGGGCTCATTTCCCTCTGTGGTTCACACCTCGCCAGAGGCAGCAATGAAGACCCATCTGTGGGATTATTCTTGTTAATGAGCAAACGGGAAAGAGCCCAGAATGACTCTTGGTTTCCAGACTGAGTTTCAGGGATTGGCACTCAAAATAACTACGTATTTATCTGTAATTTGGATTTGTTTTGGTTGGGGAATCTTGTTTAGGCTCAGCTTTTATCTCAGCTGACAGTCCCTTAGTCGTCACTGTTCAAGCACACGCACATCCCGGTGAGACCGGAGTAGGGTAACGAGCACAACACTGCTACGGGTCTTGATATCGTTTCCCTCTGGCTGTAACTCTAATCCTTTCCTTTACACAAAAATACGGCTCTGCTGGCACAAACCTAAGCACAAAGCATCTGGGATCAGCTCAGCGTTCTTGTACTTATTCTAAACACCACTGCAAGACTCTTCATACCAGTGTTATGAAAGTATCTGATAAAGTTGCTGACTCAAGTCTTTTCCTCATGTACTGCACCTCTGCAATGCATAAATGAAAGGTAACCCACCCCATTTTTGCATTTAGCATCTCCCAGCTCCTTCCCCCTCATTCACTCGTCTGCTGGAGATTTCTCCTTTGGGGAGTAACAGCTGCGAGGCTCCTAGCAAGGGGACTCAATACTGAAATGCAGACACCGCTTCTCTACTTTGCTTCCAACTATTTGAGACATTTTCCTTCCCTCTTCTTCGCTGCCTCTTTCATCTCCAAGTGCTCATACTCAGGAATGCCACAAGCCTGGTTACTTGGCTTCTTGCTCTTAGGTACAACTCAACCCTCCTTGGGTGTCAGTAACCAGAGCTCAATTTCCCTCTATCTTCCCAATTTAAAATCTAATTTCTTAGTAGTATCTCAGGCTTTGTCACTCTTCCCTCACTAGCACGGTTCAAAGCCACACCAGTTTCTCCCTCTCCCATCAGCGTTACGCCTCACGCCTCCTGGTAGCGGAGGCATCAGAGGAAGCCAAACCACAGGGACAAGCGCTGGATGGCAGCGATGCCAAGAAACTTGCAGATTTCCTGTTGGAGCACCTACGGAAAAGTGACTTATTTTTCCTTTGTGTGTTCCCGTCCGTTCATACTGAATGAATGGATGTTCCCAGTGTTTCCTGTCTCGGCAGCCGCTACGCTCGCTGTATGCAACCCCCTCATTCAAAAGACACAAGACAGTCATATGCCGTCAGGGTAGTTTCCCCTGGATGTTTCCTGGGATCACAGCATCAAATAGGGGTTTGTACTATTTTAATAAAAAAAATTTCTCCCCATCCTCCAAGAACAATAACAAAAAATACTTTTAAAATAAATTTTTAAAATTCTTTAAATTATTTCAGAATTTCTTGAAGACCACTTATTTTACTACCAGTAATCAGGTTTCAGAAACTATTTGAAAAACCTTGCTTGAGTAAATGAATCCCAGTACACTCAAGAAGTCACATCTACCAGGTATCGGCAGCCACCCACATTTGTAAGTACTTGTAGATAAATTATTTCAAAGATCACCTCTCAGTATTAAATTATTATTATTAAATATAGTATTTCTTAGAGCTACTGAGCGCTTTCAAAAATCTTGTTACTTATTTAAGAACTTTAAAGCTTTTTGGGGAGGGGGTAATCCATTTTGGAAGGCTTGGTCCACATTTCTGAACCTGCTGAGAAGGCCCAGGTGTTTGTGCCAACATACCTGAAGATGAAGAGATGAGGAAAGTATTTCTACACTCAAAGTTATGAATGCAACTTCACATGTATAAATACACATAAAATGCCTCGTTTTTAAAAATGATAGAGCTGGATATTTTTTGCAACCTCTTTCTAGCACATCTTCATTGTTTTTTCTTCCAATAAACCTGAGATATTTTTATTTCCTCTTCGTTTCTTGAAACAGTGTGACTTCATCCATCATTTGGCAGCTCTGAGCAAGCAGTTTGTACTTGAATTTCCAGAAACACAGCGTGTTATTTACATTGCCAGTTGCAACACTTTTTTCTGTGTAAAAGCTCCCTGAGATTTCACTGACCACTGCCTTCCCCCCCACCCCCCACAAACAGGCAAGAAGAACGCTGCAGGGCAGAAAAATATCCCAGCTGCTCTTAGAGCTGGAGGCTAAATACAGATACCACGCTCACTGCTGGCTTAAGTTGATAAACTTGCTGGGATTTCGTGAGGCAGCCCCAAAATTTCAGCTTCCCAAATATACGGTTGATGCACAAAATACCTCTTTTTTTTCAGCCTTGAGAAAAGCAGGCTCAGAGGGGATCTCATCACCACGTACCAGTACTTAAGGAGTACCTGCAAAGAAGATGGAGACTCCCTTTTTACACGGAGTCCCACGGAGAGGACAAAGGGGATGGACACAAGTTGCTCTTGGGGAGATTCCGATTGGCCACCAGAGGGAAATTTTTCACAGTGAGGACAGTCACCATTGGAATAATCTCCCCAGGGAAGGGATTGACTCAGTCGCATTGGACACCTTCAAGAGTCGTCTGGACAGGGTGCTGGGCCATCTTGTCTAGGCTGGGCTCTGCCTAGAAAGGTTGGACTAGATGATCCCTGAGGTCACTTCCAACCTGGGATTCTGTGTGATTCTGTGATTTTTAATACGCTATTTGCCATGGAAATGCGTTGATTAGTCCTCAATTTGTAGAAAATGTGTTGCTCGCTGACGTTTTTCCACCCTGAGAAGGGAGATGGTTGGATAGGAGAATTGGCCAAACGTTAACGAAGAGTAGGGAGGGTAAGCTGTAATAATCGAACGATGCTGACGCGCAAATACCCAAACACACAGACCACAAACTGCCGTCAGCTCCTACTCAAGCGCACCGACCTCGCTGTCTGTCGCCGCTCTCATCAGAGCAGGTATCAGCTCTGCTCAACCCCCTACCCCTTCCCAACTCCCTTCTAATGGGAGGCCACAGAAGAGCAACACACGTTGCAGGGAGTTGTTATCCCTGGAAACACTTACTGGAGCCTGCAAACATTCACGCTCATTTTTCTTTAAGCAAGCCAGACATCATGAAATGGGAGACACCACGTGACTGGAGAATTAAGAGTTGATATTGCACATCTACAAGGTTTTAGAAACAAGCGCTTGCAGTAAACTAACAACATTGGACTAATATGATCCTGGAACACACAACTCTGCAGAAGTAAGGCATGATCCCAGAAAAAACCTCCATAAAGCTCATTTTTAACTCTAGATTTTTACATTTCCAAGACGCACAGCTCGCTCTGCGTTCCCACCCCTGCAAAGAGGAGGGGAGAAGCTGAAGGTATTTAGCAGTCATTAGCATCTACATTCCGCAAGTGGCAGATGCAAAGGCACTCGTTTCCCCTAACATAAGCCATCTATAAATTAAATGGCTGATATTAATCTTGGCTTCTTTTTTAACACAGATTAGAATAGCTGCTACGTGCAAGTCTCCCCTGCTCTCTCCTCAGAGGCTGCGGAGAGCCCTCAACTGCCAAACTTAAATAGGGGGCTGAAATGAAATCAGAGGTCTCCCACCCTCAGCACAGCTCCTGAATGCGCAGCCCCAGTTCAAAGCGCACTGGAGTCCCTGGAAAAATCACAGCTGTAATTCTGGAAGGGTGTTTCAGTGCTCTGCTGCTGCTGCTCAGAGGTTTGGGGAGGTCAGGATGACCTGGAGGCACTGCGGCAGCCAGGCCGAGTAACCTGCCGTGCTGGCTGGCAGCACCCCCAGCATCCAGCGTCCTCCAGGAGCACACACCAGCGTCCACTTGCTTTGGTTCCAAAGGAAAGGCAAACATGGAAGCAGCAAGGTGCGTGCACCCTCAGCCGCTCTGCTGATGATTAATCGCTTGAGGTATTTTTACTGGTAGATGCTGCAGTTCCCTACCAGAGCAGCGGTGCTCTGCAAAGGCATGGTCTGAAAGCATTCGAACGAGCATCAGTGAAGTTCAAACGCAGGAGTTACACTCAAATGCAGACAAAGGTCCAATGGGGAGGGAAAAAAGAAAAAAGAAGAAAAAAATCAAGTTTAAATTTGTCTGTGACTTCACAGGATCCTCCAGCCTGAGAGTGTTTTGCCTTTTGGGGCTTCTGCCCTGTAATAACCATGTATGCAAGTAAGCAAATGCGTGCATGCACGTTCACTCACAAACCCAGGAGAGAACAGGCTCTCACCAAACAAGCTTCTCCTCCTGACAGCAGCACCCTGCACGACCCCCACACTTTTAGCTGGGTGCCTGAAGCAAAGGGTGTCCCACTAGCATCACCTCAAAGGTACAGCGCGGTAGCGTAGGTGCGTGCAGGGTGCTCCCTGCTAGCAGCAATACAAGCCCCCAGCTGCCAGAAAAGCCTCCCTGGATGAGGGAGTGAGACCGGGAGACGTTTAGAGATCTAAAGGGGGCTGCAGGGTTAGTGCCTAAGGAAGGAGAAGCCCTGGGAAGGAGTCCCCATTTTTATTGCTGAAGCCTTGCACTGCAAACCCCCAAATAACGCTCATAAGAAAGCACTTTGCCTTTTATCGGTCACATATTTAGCATCCAGCTGTCGGGGAAGGTGCACAGGGAGCAGAGCAGCAGCAGGGAGGGGAAGAAGCTCATCCACATTTTTTTCGTTACATGGCAGGAAAACCACGTGCTGGCTTTCCAAGCACCCTGCCAGCTCCACACAATCTTTTTTAAAAAAAAACCAAACAAACCACATTACATTTAGAAACAAAGCTTAGACACAAAACGCTGCCCCTGTAGAAATGTGGAAAGAGCCCAGGCTGGCTGCTGGTGACTGCTGCTATTCATCTGACTAAGCAGCATTTGGTATTTGGGCTTGGTGGGTCTCAAGTTTCCCTCTAGTAAGATATGGGCTGACTCCGCAGCAGCCAATCTCGGTCGGAGGCTGCGGACGATGCCGGAGGGAGGAGAGGCGAGGCAGGCACACATCCCAAATGACAGAGCACAGCTGCCGGACTGCGTTCAGCGCAGCTCCAGCGAGCCTGACCTCGGTTGCACCGGATGCGTTGCACCACTGCCCAGTCCTCCTGCACCGTCTGGGGATGCTGTTAGCTGCTGATTCCTCTCTTTTTTCCACATTTCTTGGTAGCTTTTACTTTTTTTTTTTTTTTGCTTTTCTTCACCCAGTAACTAGAGCTTTTTATTTCCTGTTGCCATGTGGCTTATCTTCTGTTGTAATCAGAGGCAAGTGGAAGCTGTTTTACAAGACCAGCATTGAATTTCCCAACCCAGGTTGAGCTTGGTGCAATATAACCGGCAGCGTAAAGGGGAATCCTGTCTGTACGACAGTGTTCCAGAAGAAACCAGGTTAAACTGAAATCATACCAAAAGTGGCAGGCTTGCTGAGAGCTGGCTGCGCATTACAGAGAGCCTGAGCAGAATCCACAACTCAGACGTCTTCCCTGGATGGAGAAAATCTGAGCCAGACACCAATACCACAGTCGAGTCTTCTGAGAGGTGTAACCCACAAAAAATCTGACTCTGGATGGATGCATCACTGCTCAAGCACATCGAGCCAGCTGGAAGGAACTGGCGGTAGCGTGTTTTCCTTTGATGCCTAAAGCTTTGAGTACAATTTAGCAGAGAAACTTTGTGGCACTGAGAAGATCTCTAAAATCCTCTAAGCTTTACATTTGTCTTTGCCGCATCCACTTTTCCTCCTCCTCACCCTGAGATTTTGCATTAACTACAAGCAAGGACTAACACAGGGGAACTGCAGCATAAATCACAGGAATACTAAAATGAGTGCCATGATACGGGTCGCTAAAAGTATTAGCTGTTCCCAATTCCAGTACTAAAATCCTCCTCGAGAAAAATTAAAACATATTTGTACAGCACGGTTTTCAATGAGTAAAACTTCTTTATCACCTTATTTTGCACTGGACCCCTCGTGACCGCTGCTTGCAAAATTGCTGTGCAGCCTCCCAGCTCCTAACAGCGCTGTCCCTCAAGACCTGCTTGTCACCCTCACTCCTACTTCTCGAGAGCCTCGATGAGGGTAAATTTGCAGAGTCAGTTGCATAACTTTTGCAAACTAAGTTGAGCACTAATGTATACACTTCTTTTGGATGACAATAAGCCTCTATGAGCCCTGAAGTCCCACCAGGCATCCACTCAACCAAAAAGCTATGTAGGGGCCCTGACCCCAGTCCCATTGAAATGAGTAGAAACCCTGCCCCCAACTCCAGCTCTGTTGAACACTTGCAAACCCACGGTTCATAAACTGCGTTTGCCAGGTATCCCCATCCCTTGCCTTCATGAGGTGGGTGGCCTCATCCAAGGCTGGTTTTCTGCACCTCCCAAAGCAGAGCCCCGCTGCTCTCTGCCAGCTCAGCAGCAGGCATCAGCAAGACCCTGGGTAAAACCCAGCCCACCTCCAATCCCATTTCTTTGTAGGAGGAGATGCTGGAGCCCCCCTAAGGGGGGGGGTCTCAGGCCACCGTGTCTGTGATCAGCCATGGGATGTTGACTGCAAGGACACACGGGTTTCATGGGTGCTGCACATTATCACAGTCCAGTCATGCAAGATATGGCATGTTCCTGAGCACAAAGTACACCTGAGATACTTACCCCCTCTGCAAATACCTGCAGGGACTTTTCAGAGGCAACTTTGAGAGGGCTGATGTGCACAAATAATGACTACAAACAATCTAGCCTCAGCAGCCCACATGAACAGCCCTGTAAGAGCAGCTATCGTGGCAATTCAAGACATTCTGAGGGATAAGACTGAGGTCTTGCCTCTTCTAGATCATCCCAAAGAACCTCTGTTGGCTGTTAAAGTACCATAGCACATCCTGACCTCCCCTTGATGCTCCGCTTGGCTGAAGGCAACAGCCCCAGAGCGCCCAGTCCAATGAACACCCCACAGCCATTCAGCCTGCAGAAGACCTCACACCAGCTGACACGTAAAGGAGCTGTGGGTGGTGACGGAGCAGGAAAAACCAGGGTGCACCGCCTGCTCGGCTTGCCGCTGAGTAAGACCAAAGCCCAAGCCCAAATACGGTCCAAAATAAACAACTGGAGAATCCACTTCTCTGAGGAACAGTTTGTTCAGGTCATGCTGTTGAAACCTCAAGTACGTTACAGCAGGGCAACACCATCCTGACGGGCACCTCTGCCGTTTTGAAGGGTGCGTGCTCATGAGTTTTCAGCGTACCTATAAAACGGAATGAAGAGGTCAAACCCAGGAGGATAGCGGTGTCTAACACCACAGAGTGACCCCCAGGTCCTCCATATTTGCTCTGATTGTCTTTAGTGTTCATACACAGGTGAGAGGGGACTACCACAAATCCAGCTCTGACTACCGACAGTGGCATAATTCTGTGTCTCACAAGACAGACAAAAGTAAGCCTTTCTTTTCCCATTCCTCAGGAAGGGCACAAGCTTTAGTACTTGTGGTTTTTTGGCTGTCCCACAGGAAGATGAGCAGGTTTACCCCTAGCCCACAGGGAGACAGTGGGCTGGGAGGGTTTGCATCTTAAGGCACACCGCAAGCAGTACAATCACCATCTCTGACACCTCCCTGGAGGGCAAAGAAGACGACAGATTGCTCAGTTTTTGACCAACTGTCCTTTAAAATCATAGTTTTCCTTATTCTAGCACTAAACTACACTCCTACCATGTGACCTTAGGGTTGAGACTGGATGAGTCCCACCACGTTTAGCCACTACATTCCTATACGTGCATAACTGTGCTTCTCTCATCCAGGTGTCGAGACCTGAAACGGGAGGAAAAGGATCTCATTTACTCCTTCTCAGCATAAGAAAGCTCGGAGAATGCTACCAAGAAGCCTGCAAAAGCCAGTGATGCCTCAGCTCAGGGGCTGCGCGGCCATCAAACTATGCGCACAGTATACACGCACGCAACAAGCGGCTCTGTAAATAATTTTTAGAAAGATAGTCACCATCACTAGCACATTGGTTTGCCTGGGAAAAGTCCTCCCTTAGTTATTCAGCCACAAACTCCCATAGCTAGAAAGCGGCAAGGGGGAGCTCCAGTTGCAAGTTTTCTATCAGTTTAGCAAACCTTGATAAACTTCAGTGTATTTATGGTGGTCGTTGCCCTAAATAATTTTATTTATATCAAATACGTGCTTTAAAGAACCGATTGTCACTTCAAAACATGCCAAACTGACCCCTGGACTGGCCTCAACAGGGCTCAAATCATGAGTTTATGTAAGGAATAGAACTTCCCCTGGGACAAACAACAGACCGTACAAATGCATTTGATCAGCAGCTGCTGAGAACACTCATTTTTTAATTAGACTTCGTGAACGCGGCACTCACCAACATAACCTTATCTTAACTCACCCGGGATTCAGACTATGTGCTCACACAGCGGTTGTCCTACGCGAAGAAGCACGCTAGGGCTCAAGTGCTAGGTCAAGATGAATCAAGCAGTTGCACAAGAGTACGGACCTACACATGCTCTTAAATCTGCATTGCAACAGCCATATCCCCATTTTTGGGAGCTGAGGATCCCGGCCATTAAACACCTCCTTTGGTGGCCTGGAACCCCTTATCGCAAGCAGATCAAGAGCTGCTTCAGCTGGCGATGCTGCACGTGACTGATTTGAATGTCAGGTGTTGAATCACACCACAGAGCTCCCCACCTGCAGCCTGTTATTAGCCAATGTCAACAGCAGACCTCAACTGCTCAGGTCGCCACTGGGAAACAGCCATCTAGCATGCCTGGTGCCAGGATAAGCTTGAGGGTTGGAATGGAAAATGAGAGCGGGGCCATGACTTTCAGCCAGGTTTTGACTAATTGTTTAAAATATGCCAGATTCCAACAGCCATTTTATACAATGTGCTACAGTATTGTACCAGGCATCTATCCTGGTTCTATCACTGGCATAAAATAGTTTAATGAGCTATCTAGCACAATGAGGCACCTCAGAAGTTGAATGTACTTTATTTCACAGAAAAAAACTTTTTACTGTTCAACTTTTAGCCAAGAGTTCACCTAATAACTCTGCTCCTGAATTCTATCCAGGGCTTGACCTAAAGACTGCAGTCTATAGACTTGAGCTCAAGCTTTGCACAAGAAAAAACACTGAGGGAAGTGGTGGGAAGGAGGGGGAGCAAGAAGGGTGGGAGCTTGGGAATCCAGCCTTTGGGTGCCTGTGATGCGCTCTGCAGTTTTGCATCTTGCTTCCAAATGTCCCTTGTACTTATTTTTCTTATGCAGTAGGTTCTTCAGATCTATGGATGGGAGACAGGGAAGAATGATAGGAGCCCACCTGCAACATCAAGACTCAGAGAATCTCCTGACACACGTAAACCTTGCTTCTGCTGGCAGTCCTTCAGAAGTAGGCTGAGGTATGAGAGTAAGTTCACCACACCTGTAGCAATGTCACGGAGAGGCCCATTCCAGCAGTGGCACATCTAGCTTTGCTCTAGCTACCTAGCTATCGTCAGAAGTTGTACCGCCTAACTGCACAAATGTCTAAGCAACAGGTATGGTGAACAAGGGGAGAACCAGGAAGTAAAGGAAGAAAGAAAGGAAAAGAGAACATCCCTATAAGGTAAGAGCCCCAGGCTACTTCTCTTCCATCACACATGCACTGACGGGAGTCACTGACACTCCCCCTTCCCTCCCAGGAGAGTCACCGTGAAGGCCTTCCCATTTCAGAAGCCAGTGACTTCACCTGGAATTACACAGGTGGTTGCAACATACTGCAAATTCTTTGGGTTTGATTAGCTCTAAAATGATTCTCAGGGCATCTATTTTTAGGTCTGCAATTGTGTTTTTCCATGGCACTCATAGAATAGAATCATAGAATCATGCAATCACTCTGCTGCCCATCCCAGTACTGGGCAGAGCAGGAAAAGGCAGCCACTCTTGGCTAAAGACAGAGACCAACCCTCCAGCATGGGAAACATCAACAGATTTGAGCAAGGAGCAGACCTACTTTGAAGTACCAGAGTCATAGGTCCGCCACTGAGATATCTGGAAGCCATTTTAAGAGAGCATCAGCTCATGCAACACAAAGCATTGAGCAATATGAAGTTCTTAAGAACCTGACTCCTGATAGCTTTAGAGCATGGTCACCATGTTACTGCAACCTTAGGAAGAAGCTCCTAGAGGAACTCACGTTCCGTGTGCTGGTAAGGGAGAAAGCACCTAGGGGAGGCTGAAAGACGTACCGCAGTGAAGGAGTCCCAAGGAGGGCAGCAAAGCTGGTGGCAGGGCTGGAAGGCATGTCCTGTGACACGGGCTTGGCTAGCTGGGAGGAAAGGAGGCTGGGGGATGACCTCATGGCTCTCTGCAGCTTCTTGAGGAGGGGATGCGGAGAGGGAGGTGCTGAGCTTTTCTCCCTGGGATCCAGGGAAAGGACCTGTGGGAATGGTTCAAAGCTGTGCCGTGGAGGTTTACACTGGACATTAGGAAGCATTTCTTTACCAAGAGGGTGGTCAAACCCTGGAACAGGCTTCCTAGAGAGGTGGTCGGTGTCCCAAGCCCGTCAGTGTTTAAGAGGCATTGGAACGATGTCCTTAATAACATGGTTTAACTTGGTCAGCCCTGAACTGGTCAGGCAGTTGGACTAGATGATCATCACAGGCCCGTGCCAACTGAAATATTTAATTCCATTCTATTCTATTCGACTAGATTCAACAGGACGAATCACACACCAAAACTAGGCTTATGCTCGGGTACGTAGCTGACGACAGCTTTCCCCTGAAGCAAAGAGCCTAACGCACACGCTTCTGCACAGAGCGCCAGGACTTGGGGTTCCCGATCTCTAGGATGTAATGCTAGAGGTACAGCGGCCAGAGACAGGACATCCCTCGTCCTTGTGTACAGCACCTGAATCTTACCCTTTTTTTAGAAATAGGAGCAATGAATAAATTCTCGTGTTTGTGTAGGGTAGTTTTGTTCTGTGTTTAACACCTGCCACAGTGAGTTCATAACCCTAACTTGCCCTTTCCCTCAACTTCAATCTACTCCATACTCAACCTACTCCATATTCTACTCCATACTCTACCTCCTTACTAACCTTCCCCTGAACCTTCAGTATCTGAAGACTGACGCTTGCCGCTGTTGGAGTAGGAGTCACAAATACTGAGTTCTGGCTATTGTTCACCACAGCCTTACACGCTTTTCTCCAAATTAGCCAAACTTCTACCATTCTACCAACTGTAGATTTGCCAAATCTCATAGTTTTATTATTACTCTTAAAATACAATGTAGAAGTTTCTGGAGTCTGGTGAGTACACTTTTGCTTAAAAAGAGCATAACTACTTTTGTGTTGGCGAAGCCTTGTGAGTTTGAGAAAAAAAAACTCCTAAAAATGAGTTATTTAAGGGTTAATTCAATGACTAGAGGTCCAATAAATACAACTGCTTAGTGCTCTGTTATCTCTTAAGTTCTCCCTTCTCTGTTTAAATTATGCTGTCTGCTGCTTCACACTCTTTCTAGATTTTGCAAATCCCTTTCAAGACCTGAAACATCTCTATTTATAAATAACCCTAGAAGAGGGGAAAACCTTTGTCAGTGTAAAATATTCTTACAAGCAAAACAAAAAGACACATGACAAAATCATTGGGATCTTATACTAGAGCTAAATGTTTATAAAGGGGGATTAAGATTTTTTTTTCTCCCTGGCAACAGCTATAATAAATTCACTGCTAGAGTAAATATGTGAAATGGGAGACATTCACCCAACACTGAACAAACATGTTTGGATACTGTACTGCACGGAACTTGCAGAAGAACCTAATGCCAAAAAAATTCTAAGTTCCGGCTTGCTGCCAATGTTAAAATCTCTCAAAGTAAAGCTCCTTGGGTGAGTCCTCCTTTGAGATGTAGTCAGACGGTGTTTCCAAGCTCCAGTAACTGATTAGGCAGGAATTTGGTCTGCCTGCTCTTAGTGTCTAGGGCAGGTACCACAATCTCTCCACGGACTGGCACGGTGACTGTCCTGAGCTTGCTGTTTTAAGCTTCTGTGCAACAGCTCACTGTCTTGCTGATTTTCAAAGAGATTAAAGCTGTGGTTTCACAATCATTAATGCCATATTTGGGTAATTCCTGATCTCTCAGAGAACAGATTCAGCCAGGCAGGGTGAGAACATATAGCCCTGCTCCTGCTGAACGAGAGGAAGAGCATGACCACCAAAGGAAAAAACAATAGCTGCTCTGGCTTAATACCTGCCAGGATGAATTTATCATGCTGACAAGTTCAAATAGCTGTGGATGAGCAGCCTGAGTTTCCACCTGATCTGCCCTTCCATTCCTACGCCTACAACATTTTGACCAGGCATTATTAGCCCTACTGCTGGACTTGTTATCAAACAGCAGCCTTATCTAAGTTCAAAAATGTTGCCTTTTTATCTTAACTCACCTTCTATGAGACATACTGATCATTATAAAATCAAAACCAACAATAATGCTCCAATCTACCTGTTCATTTCAATTTAATTTTTCATGTAAATGTACTTAAGTCAGCAAAGACATCACTAACACTAGCTCCTTATAGATGTATTCAGAATCATAGAACCATAGAATGCCCTGAGCTGGAAGGGACCCACAAGGACCATGGCGCCCAGCTCCTGTCCCTGCACAGGACACCCCAAATTCACACCGTGTCTCTGAGGGCCTTGGCCAAGGGCTTCTGGAATATCACCGGGCTGGTGCCATGATGCCTCCCTGGGGAGCCTGTGCCAGGGCTCCACCACCCTCTGGGGGAAGGACCTTCTCCTAATGCCCAGCCTAACCCTCCCCAGGCACATCTCCCTGCCATTCCCTCGGGGCCTGGCGTTGGTCACCAGAGAGCAGAGACCAGCCCTGCCCCTCCTCCTCCCCTCGGGAGGGAGCTGCAGAGCGCCATGAGGGCTGCCCTCGGCCCCCTCTGCTCCAGCTGAACAACCCAAGGGACTTCAGCCGCTCCTCGTACCGTTTCCCCTCTAAACCCTTCCCCAACTCCGTGGCCTCCTCGGGACACTCTCCAGTACCTTTATACCCTCAATGTCCTGCGGTGCCCAACGCTGCCCACAGCACTCGAGGTGAGGCCGCCCCAGCGCGGGGCAGAGCGGGACAATCCCCCCCCTCGCCCGGCTGCGATGCAGGGCTCGGTGCCCCCCAGGGCACGGCTGGCCCTCTGGGCTGCCAGGGCACGCTGGTGGCTCGTGTTCAACTTGCCGTCGAGCAGAACCCCCCAGGTCCCTCTGCAGAGCTGCTCCCCAGCCCCTCGTTCCCAGCCTGTCTGTACAGCCAGGGCTGCCGTGTCCCGGGGCAAAATCCAGCACTTGCCCTTGTTAAACTTCATACAGTTGGTGATTGCCCAGCTCTCCAGCCTGTCCAGATCTCTCTGTGGAAGAGAAAAACTGCACCCCCTTCACTAAACCCTTAGCTTGTGAACTCTCAGAAGGATTAATTTCCCCTCTGATCCCCCTCAGCATCCCTGTGCAGCTCCCTGCTGACCCCATCAGACATGGACTCTGCTAGGTGGAGCGGCGAGACAGAGCCCTGGCCAGCTTAACAGCATCACACCATATGGAAAATGTCTGGATTTACAGATAGAGGAAGAGCTTATTAGGAATACTCTCACAATGAGGTGAGACTGGCCTGAAACTGTGCACTTTAGCAGCCTCGAGATTTAAGTTTTTTTTTTATATAGATTGCTACACAACATCCCATCTTAATTATTGGAGCTCTGCTAGAAGCATAACAGAACTGCTTATATACAGTGCAACAGGTAAGTCCCTCTCCATCAGGTCTCTGTTCCTTCTCCCTCTCTCTCACATATACTTGCTTAGGATTAAGGATTATTAATTTTTTTTCTGGACAAAGGAATCATAATCTATTCTCTTGTTCACCTTGTGTCAGATACAGTACTTCAGTCATCATCTTGTTGAACAAGTCCTCTCAAATAGCAGTTGGAACCCACTCTGTAAAACATCTGATGCTTTCTAATGCACTTGAAATCAAGAAGCACCAAAGACTGTGGGGTGCACAGTAGCAAAGATGTGTTGGTGTCACGGCACCTGCCTGTTTAAAACCCACAAAAGGAGAAACGGGACTTGATACTTTGGGTGATTCAGTTTCAAGGTTAATCTAGCATGCATTTACAAGAAAAGCTGTGCTACTACATGGAGGACAAATGCCTTTGTAATACAGTGAGATCTGCAGGGTGTTTAAAACGCACCACCCAGTGGCAGAAAGCTACATCTACATCTATGGGTAAATACCGCACAGCTTTATGCAGGCAACAAATAACTTCCACAAGTGCTTTTTTTTCTCACACATTTCAATAAAGACAATCTTCCTTATGCTGTATAATGGAGACTACTCACACCAAAACAAAGAATACACCTGAGCCTAGAAAGGAAAAAGAAGTATGCATTTGGTACAAACAACGTATGTAATTACCCCTCCAAAATCTAACACCTTTCTTCTGTATCTTCTGCTCCTTGCTATTAAACTCCCCTAATCCAGATTGCTCTCAGTAAGATGTCTTCATTTCCCAAAGGCAGAAACACAGGTTTACCATTGTTATATCTGGGAAACTGGAGAGCATGCTTTGGAGTGATGCACAAGGATCAGATATTACTGCTGTTATCCCATAATAAATGATCAGACTTGCTAGTAAAGGCAGGCTTAGACCAAACCCTCAAGGCTAGCCGCCCCTACATATTGTGGAAGATTGGCTCAGGAATCTAATGTCAGTGCTTGTGCTCATCTTTAATAATAACTTGCTAAGAAAAAGGCAATATTCTGAAGCACAGGAAACTATTCATAAACGACCCAGCACAGCACCTGGTTTTTGTACTGCGGGGAATACCACACTCTAGACTTAAAAGTGAAATCAGGAACTACAGGAGAGGAATGCAGCATATTCCCCCCAAACCCAGAGCACCTTTTGGAAGAAGGGCTTCCCCCCAGAGACAAAGTCACTGACAACTCACTCGATGACTGGTAGTCCACACAGAGCCACTGCCGACGGTCTCAGCCATTCAAGGGTTTAACTGACACAAAGGACACCTTTTGGCAGCAGCCTAACAAAGCAGGCACATATCAAAGGGGCAGAGAGCAGAAGCACATCTTTGGACAATCCACACATAACCCACCCAAACTAGACCACTTATGTTGCTTTTAAACCTAAAGAAGGGATTGCATTCTCCCTAATGCAACTGACCTTATCATCAGAGGGAGCGGTTATACCGCCAGGCACTGCAACCTGAAACCAGAGACAGGCAAAAAGAAAGGAATTAAATTTACTCCCAGAACAAGAGTGTTTTCCCTGACTGCCCCTGAAAGCAGACACTGAACTTTAAGACATGGAAGTTGTGGAGGAAGTTGCATGGATAAGAAGTGCAATGCGTTAAGTCTCAGTAACTTCATGGGCAAGGATTTCACTGTTTCCCTTTAGTGTGACAAAGCCTCTTGTAAGAGGCTCTTACAGGAAACGAACAGTATAGAAATGGAATGATCTGGGAATAAGCAGATGGATCACACAGCGGAGAAAGGTGACTAGCAGGACATACAACCATCTGTGCTGCAAACATGTTCATAAGTTCTCTGGGAAATGAGGTGGACATCATGATGCATTTTGCAGAAAAGACAATTATTCAGGATGACCAAATTCAACTCTCACAGCTAGATTTACAGATGGATCTCAAAAAACTGAGTGATAAAAGAGGAAAATGAAACATTATGTGCAAAATGAAGTGCATGAAGGGGATTATTCTTTACTGTCCCTACACAGTGACAAGCTCTGAAAGAATTGTTACTACACAGGGATGAGATCTTGGAAAAAACTGGCCAGTTCTCTGAAAGTAAGAGTTCAGTGATTACACAGAGTCACAGAGGAAGAGGGAATTAGTTATTGGTTATTACGGAAGGAACTAAGAATAGAAAACATCCTGCTCTATTAAACCCACATGGCAACGGTATCTTGAACAGAGAAACCCCAATAACCAAAACTTACTAAGATACAATAGAAAGAGGGAAACAGATACTGTGTTAGATGAACATCTGGTTTGCTGCCTTATGACAGCTGTGTTTTGGTTTTTTTTTTTTTTAATTCCATATAAGTTCTAAATATTTCTACAGTCATTAAAGACACTGCATCCATAAAAAACCCCAGGAACGGTGATTAGCATACTTCATCTGTTATCCACCAGTCGTATCGATGCTTGCCTTGGCCTGAATTTCTTGCTAGGCTAGGCAGTCAGGTTTTGAATAACCTCTCATCTTTCACAATCGTCACAGCCCATGCCAGTGGAGTGGCAAGAGAAGTTGGAGATAAGCAGTATTTTGACAGTGGACAGAGGCTGAGAAAGAATAAAGGCTCAAGTCTTTGCTACTATTTTAGCCTGTGTAGCACAGTACAGGCTATGGAGAAGCATGTGCAGTCTCTGACATGGATCCAACTGCGTATCTGATGTAGACACCTACATCAGAGGAAGCTGCACATTGCTCTTGACAGTACAGTCAGCCTGAAGGACTCACTTCAGTGACTAGAGTCAATGGAGACCTCGTTTCATTCCAATGTAACCTCAATTATGTCAAATGATTCATAACTTCAACCCCACTGCCTGTGAGGGGCAAGACAACTTGCTCAGATGTGCACTGGGCAAATTAGCTAAGAGCAGCCCCACGCTAAGGCACCCAAGAGATAGAGGTGATACTGTCAGAGGAACTTAAGAAATGAGTTGCCGTACATATGCAGCTACTGTGCAGCGCCACAGACTCAACTACCCCTCTTCGCAGAGGAAAGCTGGCTGATTTGCTCAAGTTCTCTAGAAATTACCTAGCAAACACCAGTTATTTCTCCACCAGGAAAAACAGTCTCTCCAAAACCAAACACTAACGTACCAAAAGTAACAACTCTCACAGTGATTTACTTTTAAAATAAACAAACAAGCACCAAGCCCTTTTTTCGGTTATATTTATTGTTCTTTTGGGAGGCACAATGGAAATTTCAGCTTTTGCTCATTTTCTTTTCCCTGGCAAAACAGCAGGGTACAGGTTAGAGCCATCAATCTACAATTAGTATGTACTTCAGAAGGTCTCCAATTAAATTTTCTCGTTTCCTGATGATAAAAGAGGCACATGTGCCAGACAGCAGCAGTAGCTGAAATAAGAATAGTTTAAGCAATACTTGCTTAAAAAGCTGCACTGACTGCTATTTTAAGGCAGGTTTGGTGAAAGTTTGACAAGCAATTTCCTCAGGAAATGGAAAGAATTTTGCCTACAGAAATATATTAACTTTGATTGAAAAGAGGCTTTTAGAAAATACTTCATCAGTGTGAAATTATATCGATGTCACACTTCCTTTAGTTAGGAAGACATTATTGAATCTTTTTGTCCAGAATTCAGGCTTCTCAGCTATTCCTTTACCTTGCAGGAACGGCACATAACGAAGGCAGGCAGTGAGGCTTTATTGTCACAAAAGGCAGAAATCCAGGCAACGCTGCAGCCTCCATAATCTCTCAGGCTGTGTTCTCAATTATAAGAGCAATACCTTGTCCACCGCCAATGCAAGCTGACCCAACTGCGTATTTCCCACCACGACGCCTGTACAGAAAAAAGTAACAGTGAAAGTTATTTACATTTATGAAACTCTAGTAGCTGGTTCTAATTTTATGAAAGGGAACCGGCTATCAACTAGGTACTACTGAAGAAGACGTTTTAGAATGTGTATGTTCTTCTTTTTCCAGAAAAATAACATGAAGCCTCAACTGATGTTGAAATATTTGAAATATTTCTGTAGCAAAACAAGGAGTTGCAAGTCTGAGTCTTTTACCATCTAAAAGATGGTTCATTATGTTGTTCTTAGGAATACAAAATGGCAAGGAATGACATTACGGGATACTTGTGCTTTCAACACAGAATAAAAATGGCATAAGTAAAAGGTAATTTTATTGCCAAGGTGGTTTTTAAAAGCTACGGTTTTTACAGCCGCACTCCAAGAAACAGTTTTGTGCAAGGTGCAAATTCACTGAGGCTTTATGGTTGCACACCAATACAGTGTGGCAAGCACAAGCAAATAGATACAGTGAGCTCCGCCCTGAGGTGGGGGGGAAAGAAGATTCAGATTAACATGGTGCTAAGCATATCAAGCAAGCCAAGAGAGTCACAATTTCTGAAAGAGGACTAATGGAGAGAGAAGGTGAGGACAAAGCCTTTTAAATGGACCCTGTTAAGAAAAAAACAGGCTTTACTCAAAGGCCATTTCAGTAAAGGAAACCTTCCCACTGGCTGCTGTGGGCTTGGATCAGATCTAGAGGAAGCAACAGATCTGTAATGACAACAGAACAGAATACGAGGCGAGCCGCAGGACCTGGACTGCGGCACAAAGGTAACAAAGTTGTACAGAAAGCTCTACGCTTTAGTGTGGAGAGCTTTAAGTCAGCAGACTGGAAGATTTTAGTCACACAGTATCCGTACCAAATATCTTTTGCAGGCGTAAATACATGAGCACTGCATTCACTACCGGCCGCTATCGGGTACATGCGTACCTTAATTCATGAACCAGATGAGCTGTGATCCGTGATCCTGAAGCACCCAAAGGATGACCTATAGCGATGGCACCTCCGTTGACATTGGTTTTTTCAGGGTCAAGGCCCAAAACTTTTTCGACAGCTAGATACTGAGGTGCAAATGCCTCATTCACCTAAAACACCACAGAAACAAAACAACTGTTCATGTCTGTCTTTCCCCACAAGCTTTCAGCAGCATGTGTATGCACACAAGACTAAATGAGGTGCGCTGCTTCTCCAGGTCATTTTCATTGAGCAAAATATTAAATACTGTGTTTAGAGAAGCCTACTCAGACAACCTACAAATTGTCAGGCCAACCCAAAGTAAATTCAAATTTAAATTCTTCTGGCACACGTGATACACACACAAGGATCCAGTATATTTTATAAAAAAAAAAAAAAAAGGCATGGAATATTCTGATGCAATTCTGATGCAAAAGCCTATTGCTCTGACAAAAACCAGCCTTGTTCACAAATGGAGGAACGTGACAACTTAAAACATTAGCAGTCCAGCCAACAAAGTAAAACCTCATGTTGTAAGAGAGCAACCCCCCCTTGGAAAGAAGGTATATTGTATATGTTTAATTAGCATGAATCTAGACTCCTTTCTTTTTGATCAAGCACTGGTTCATGGTTTAATATTTAATCTGAGCTTAAGGACGGGGTATCTTGGCCATCAGCAATTATCCATTTAATAAAGGACAAACATTCCATTTGGAAGAAAATTAAGGAGAGTTGGCAAGAGAAAATAGCCTTGAATTGTCCTTAGGTGACTCGCAACCATATATGGGTAAAAAAGGTTAGGGTACTTCATCTGTAAAGACCACCAAAGACCCCCGAAGAAAGGAAGGCATGCACTGAAGGATCTGAAGCGGAGCCAAGAGGAGTGACTTAATGCCATTACGCAACCTTTGTGATTAGAATGAATATGTATGGACTTATTGTATAAATACAATGAGGTAGCTGGCTTCGGTGTGCTTGGTTTGTGGAAAACCACGGAGAACCCAGGCTTGCGCAACCCTGAAATAAAGGAGCAACCTGTCTCCTGAGCGTGTGATTACTGACTCATTGCACACCGGGCGACTGATCCACTTTTTGGACAACAATGTGACGGGGATATTTTTTCCCATGGAATGCTATCACACCATTTTCAATTTCCATGTGCCTGAGATTTCTGTAATGACTGTGCAGCTGTGTGGTAGAAACTAGATGGAGAGAGGTCAGGCGGGCGAGCTAAGACAGGTGGGCTCCAGCCATGCAGAAACACCTACCTTGGGATGATGGGCTACATGTAGGAGTGGAATGTTTCTGCTAAAAAGACTAGGAGTAACCTCACGTTAAAACTCCTTACCTCTACCAAATCCATGTCCTTCAGGGTCAATCCTGCTTTCTTCAGAACCTCGGTAATTGCAGGTACAGGGCCTATTTAGGAATTGCATGCACAGTCAGTTAAAGAAAGAAGAAATAAATAAAGGCTTATAAACAAGCTATACATAGGATGGCTTCATAAAGCCTCATCGGATCCCGTCCCATGAGCCTCTGTGCAGCCAATGAATTCTGGATATGCCACTCACCTGCTTTATTAGGTGGTAAGAGAACTCCTAAATCTCAAAACTGCTTGGCAGTCTTCCCAGCACATTGCCAGGGAAAGCTAGGAGTGTCACTACTGCTGCATGGCTATGTTGGCAAACACATGCATAGCTTTCAAGTCAAGAGAACTGACAGTCCCCAGCCAAATTAAAAAAAAAAAAGCTTCACAACAGGTTTGAGGCATTCTTCTTCCCAGTACTCGTGGTTCAGCTTATTCCTTCCTTACAACTTGCAGCCTCCAGGTATATGAAAAAGAAAACGGCAGGCTGTTCTACAGATTGTCACTCATGTGTTTAGTTATGGGTATTGTTGTTCTGGTGTTAATACAATTTATCTGAAAATCTTCTACTCAAAAGACCTAACAATAAAATGTTCCCTTGGACCCAAGTCCCAGCCAGCTGAAGACAGTAAGATTTTGTTTGGGAATATTACAGAGTTTAGCAATGAAACTTCTCTGGAAGAAAGCTGACATCTGTGACCTAGTATAATTCACTAGGGGGAAACTAATCTCAAAGCACAGCTACCTAAAGAGATACTCAGAGAGAATTTCAGTAGATATGTGCTTGTTGGACAAAGATATTGAGATGTTGGATGGGAGCTGGTCATTAGACAAAACACCCCAATCCTAAAACATTAACAATCCTAAATGCTATCTCACTACCAAAAAACGGTGTTGAAAACTCATAGCTCAAAGTATAAAAAACATAAAAACAAGTAAATGACTGAAGAGACAGAAAATATAAAAGAAGAAATGGCCCAGTTCAAAGCTCAGTGGATTATTAGAAAGCCTCAGGCCGCTTAATGCGTGTCATTACGGATGCATTTTAGTATGCCTGTTACGCGTGAGAGTAATGGGAGGGTCTCATGTGGACAATACCAAGACCATCAATGACAGCCAAGTAGACTTTTTTCCCCTCTCTCTCCTCTCCTTTTTTTTTTTTAAATAATGAGTTCTCTCACTAGACTTTGTGAGGCAGGACTCCCGATCACCATCAGTATGTGAAAGGGCTGTTGCTCAGCCTGAGCTCCTGTTCTCAGATCTGTTGCTGTCATGTCGATGAATCTCATCTGCTCTTTCTGAGTTGCTGGGGACAAGCTGTGGTATTAAGGAGTTTGGATACTAACTGTTTCTCCATATGATTTATGAAGTTTTTGAACAAGCTAAAAGAGTTGCCTGACCTAGAAAGAATGGGCTAGTTTAGAAAGCACAATGACAGCATGAAGTCTAGCGAAAGAAACCCTCCCTCCACATTTGCTTTGAAGGTTGTGTTAGTCAGATAAGTCTGATCAAGAAAAGAAAGCTGACAATGCTTCATTTGCATTTCTACTGACACATGGAAGCAGTCAACAATGACCTCTCTGAACAGGATGGCAGAAAGGAACAGCAATGCCGGGATACAATGCTGTCTACAAACCAAACAGAAGGGGAAAAACCCTGGGGCGTCTGGATTGGCTTTGAGGGTCTGTCTGCGTTAACAGCTACTCGATTAAGAAGAGTAAAATATGGGACGAACAAAAAAAGAGAAGTAGGTGGTTTGCCAAAATAATACCTGAACAGATGTGTATCCTGGAATCCAGTCTTAGCTTGAGCAACTCAGTAACTGCTGAAAGGCGTACACATAGCCAATACTGCTTCAGCAAGAGGTGAGGAAGACGACTCAGAGTTGCACATTTATTAATGGGATTTAAAGCTTACAGGAAACTAAGGTGAATTTCAGGAGGAAACTGTTTTTTAAAAAAACTGACAGTGCCTCTTTTCTTGACGTACTAACAGAGAGAGTAAAAAAGGAAAAAAAAAAAAGGTGCCCAGGGGACTATAGTTCAGTGCTAATGCTACAGGTCAGGCACTGCACGTCCCCTTTCAGCCGAACTGAGAGTAAGGCAGTCCCTCTGCGTAGGAGGGATGGACGGACTCAGTGGAACGGACAGTCCCTCTGTAGTAAGCCCCACAAACGTCTTCAGCGCTACCAGACTCAGCGCACTGCAGCCTCCCTTTCTTTCCTTTAGATTGCCCAACACAAGAATATTTTTAACACTGCTTGATGCTACAAAATAACATGATTTATTGCAACTTACCAATGCCCATTATGGAAGGGTCGCAGCCAGCTGAGTGATAGGCTACTACTCTTGCCAGAGGAGTAAGACTGTGTTTTTTAAGTGCTGATTCACTGGCAATGATGACAGCACCAGCTCCATCACACACCCCCTTGCAGTAGGAGAGAAAAGCATTCTTAGTGGAGAAAATACAAACAAAAAAACCCCCACGCTTCAAACTAAATATGCCCCTCAAAAAAACAAAAAGATTGAGTCCAAGACACTATTATTAACATTTAACAGACAATTGTATTACTGTTTATTCAACACAACAAACCACAACCTTTCACTATTCTGTGGCCTGTGAAAGTTAAATATAGGTGTTTAATTAATTTCAATGTTTTAGAAAAGTAAAATACATTTTTGCCACTTAAAAGTCTCCCTTACGCTGGAAACATCGTTCTGTAGGCTTGCAAAGACACTGTTAATATTGGATAACGTATGTACTATTATAAGAGATGCTTTACAGACATCCATACCTGCTGTGTCTGTGCCCTATTTTAGGCAGGAATTCAGATTATATGACCACAGCGGTCCTTCTGGGCCGAAGAACATTAATGAGTTCATTAAGATAATGACTGTAAGAGGAACAATCTGCCGTGACATGCTGCTAAGCACCCAGTCTACTCTGGGTAAGAGCAAAATGTGGTTTGGACTACAGAGGATACTAATTGTGGTTACGAAGATGAGCAGCAGCAGCGTGTCCACTAATATAATGCATGCTTGTAAAGCAATTTTTCGGTAATCTCCGCCCCAAAAGAAAGTAGAATGGCTAATTCTACACAGCCACTGCAGGTACCAACCACATAATTCAAGGCTGATGAGGAAGTGTCAATGCCTCGCTAAAAGAGCAGTGACAATCCACATAACCAAATTTTAGGATATAGGAACAGACCGAAGGATGCCCTGCCATCTCGGGTCTGGAACGGGCAGCCAGGGGCATTCAATTGCAGAATCAGAAATCACTTCCGTCAGGAGACACCACTGACAGCCACAGGTGGCTCAGTGAGACATAAATACCATGACAATAAATTTGGTGAACCACAGAGGTGACACTTTCCCAACCCAAGGCTTGGACGTACTCACTGAAGCATTCCCAGCGGTCACCGTTCCATCCTTCTTAAAAATGGACGGGAGTTTTGCCAATTGTTCCAGAGTGGTCTGGGGTTTTGGGTGCTCATCCTTTTGCATACTTTCTTTCCCCTTTTTCGTTTTCACTTCAATTGGTGCCATCTCAGCACTAAAGTAACCAGCGTCATGAGCTGCAACCACAAAAAGGGAAATAAAAGGACTCTGATAAAAGTATCACGACAATTGCGCAGCATGACCAATGATCCCATTTTCATGTGCACACAACTTTTGCTCTATTTTACCCAAGAGCTCAGGGACAGTACTGTTTATGCTTTATTTTGTTTAAATAAGCTGCATGGTGTTATATTGTTTAGTTGGGTTTTTTTGGAAGCTGGGCAAAACCTCTACAAATACATTCCCAAACTCCTCCAAAGAAAGTCTCAAAGTGTAATTTTAGCTTTAAATAATTGTACTCTTTTTGTTTGAACCACTAGGTTTATTTTTGGTACACATCCCCCTGTATTGTTGCTTCATTCTACAGCTCTGTCACGTATCAGATGGCCAAGGAGCCATAAATCTCACTCAGAGAGGAACATAAAAAAAACCCCTAAGCCTCATTTTGAGCCAGCACCAGGCCCTTGGGGCCAAGGAAGCCAACGGAGTCCTGGGGTGCATGAAAAGGAGCGTGGCCAGCAGGGCGAGGGAGGTTCTCCTCCCCCTCTGCTCTGCCCCAGTGAGGCCACACCTGCAGGGCTGCGGCCAGGTCTGGGCCCCCCAGTCCAAGAAGGGCAGGGAACTGCTGGAGCAAGGCCAGCGCAGAGCTGCCAAGGGGATCAGGGGCTGGAGCATCTCCCTGGTGAGGAAAGGCTGAGAGACCTGGGCTTGTTCAGCCTGGAGAAGAGAAGCCTGAGGGGGGATCTCATCGATGCCTATAAATATCTGAAGGGCAGGTGTCAGGGCGATGGGGCCAGGCTCTTTTCAGTGGTGCCCAACACCAGGCCAAGGGGCCACGGGCACAAGCTGGAACACGGGAAGTTCCACCTGAACGTGAGGAGAAACCCCTTTGCTGTGCGGGTGCCAGAGCAGGGGCACAGGCTGCCCAGAGAGGCTGTGGGGTCCCTTCCCTGGAGACATTCACCCCCCGCCTGGACGCGGCCCTGTGCCCCTGCTCTGGGGGTGCCTGCTCCAGCAGGGGGTGGGACGGGATGAGCTCCAGAGGGCCCTTCCAACCCTCACCAGTCTGGGATTCTCTGTTGATCACCAGCATAAGCTATTTTACGTCAATTAAGATCCTGTCCAAGCTGCTTCTCCAGAGGATCTCACAGTCAAATCATGATCTTAGAACAGCTGCCTAAACAACCTGAGACGATTCAAGGCATTGTAGGTATCTAGGATCCCCGTAAAGGGACCTGGTCACACAACCTAAGACAACAGTAGATGCCAATACTCAGGCAACTAATCGCAACCTTTTGTGTCCACGAGGTTGATCTGAACATACAGATTTAAAAACAAAACAACTCTTATCTCCCAAAACCGAACCAAGATTGCCAGCCATTTGAAATCATTAAACAAATTTAAATCTAAGGGATTTAAAACTAAGGCACTGATATTGCCAGATCTGACATTGTTTAGCTACCTCTGAACTTTCTCAATAAATTCTACAAGTCTTTTTCTTTCCTGATTAGCCAGAGGACTCTCTCTTTAGTGTGGGATACGATGAACTGGTCATAACAAGCAGAAATAAAATTAAACAAGGCAAAATCCTAGAAAAGAAGAAGGAAGCAGAAGCCTCCTCAGGGGCACGGGTTCTAGCAAAGGTTCCAGGAATGGCAGGAGTTGCTCACAAGATCTGCAGGGAAGGTAACATGCAACCGAGAAAAGTTACAAAGCACACTGCTACACGCACTGAAACAAAATACAAAATCTTCCTTCAAGAATAGAATTAGAATCTAAAAGTATGATTAGACATTTGCTTCTTACGTTCACCTTTAGGTCGCAATGTATTTGAAGCCCCACAATGATGACTACACATTCTACTGCCTTTTTGCCTACCATCCTGTTTACACTGTCAATCAACTTCACAATAACCCACTGCCTCTGAATTATGGCTTTGGCCATGTAAGCCACCCAGAAAACAGTTAAATACAGGACCTGAACAAATATTCAGATTCCATCTGCTTTGACTGTTTCAGGGTTGTAGAATAGCGTATGATTTGCAAAAGGAAGAACATGCTGGCACACAAGAATCTTAGAATCACAGAATGCCCTGAGTTGGAAGGGACCCACAAGGACCATCGAGCCCAGCTCCTGTCCCTGCACAGGACACCCCAAATTCACACCAGGTCCCTGAGGGCCTTGTCCAAGCGCTTCTGGAATATCGCCGGGCTGGTGCCGTGATGCCTCCCTGGGGAGCCTGTGCCAGGGCTCCACCACCCTCTGGGGGAAGAACCTTCTCCTAATGCCCAGCCTAACCCTCCCCTGGCACATCTCCCTGCCATTCCCTCGGGGCCTGGCGTTGGTCACCAGAGAGCAGAGACCAGCCCTGCCCCTCCTCCTGCCCTCGGAAGGGAGCTGCAGAGCGCCATGAGGCTGCCCTCGGCCCCCTCTGCTCCAGCTGAACAACCCAAGGGACTTCAGCCGCTCCTCGTACCGTTTCCCCTCTAAACCCTTCCCCAGCTCCGTGGCCTCCTCGGGACACTCTCCAGTACCTTTATACCCTCAATGTCCTGCGGCACCCAACGCTGCCCACTGCGCTCGAGGTGAGGCCGCCCCAGCGCGGAGCAGAGCGGGACAATCCCCCCCCTCGCCCGGCTGCGATGCAGGGCTCGATGCCCCCCCAGGGCACGGCTGGCCCTCTGGGCTGCCAGGGCACGCTGGTGGCTCGTGTTCAACTTGCCATCGAGCAGAACCCCACGTCCCTGCAGAGCTGCTCCCCAGTCCCTCGTTCCCTGGTCTGTCTGTACAGCCAGGGCTGCCGTGTCCCGGGGCAAAATCCAGCACTTGCCCTTGTTAAACTTTGTACGGCTGGTGGTTGCTCAGCTCTCCAGCCTGTCCAGATCCCTCTGCAGGGCCTCTCCGCCCTCAAGAGTGTCAGCAGGTCCTCCCAATTTTGTGTCATCAGCAAACTTAATTACTATTCCTTCTAGTCCTGCATCCAAGTCATTTATAAAGGGATTAAAGAGTACCCGCCATAAGATGGATCCCTGAGGAACCCCGCTAATGACAGGCCACCAGCCTGATGTAACCCCAGAAGTAGTACGTGGGTTGCTGTGGAAAAGGACCATTCTGCAGTGGAGACGAGAGAAAGGAGGGGAGTCAGGCTTGCCTGGCACAATGCGGCTCTGCTGCGGGGAAGACAAGGGCAAGGCATCCCGCCAACAACGCACCAAGAAGCTACATTCATGAACATGAATCCTGTTCAGGCAGGAGGTGACACACGCCAGGCCAACGGCATTTGCTGCCTGAACAGCTACTGAATGTCCACTAGGAAGATGCAGCAAGGCAGTGGAAAGGGGCTTGTTACCTCACCTGATGATAGGTACAACACCTGACTCGGTATATTAAAAGTCAAACCCCCTAGGAGCGGGCTACTTGTATCACAGGGCAAACAAAAGGATGAATTACAGTCTCTGCACATCAAGACAAGTTACACCAAGATGCACAAAACTTAAAAATACTTTGAAATGGTGTTAAAAACTGACTAGATTTGAAACTAGTATCATGTAAACACTTCCATTCCTGAATTTACTAACCAGCTTTGCATCTCTGTTGCGTTTTGAATGCGTATCGGTCACAGTCCTCCCGCGTGATGTTGTATTTTGCGGCCAGATTTTCAGCTGTAACTGCCATGGGTATTTTAACATGTGTATCCGTCAGGCCTTCCCACAATGTGTCTTCCAACTGGATGGAACATTATGGAAAGAAAATTATAAAGCAATATTCACATTTCTTATTGACAGTTTCGAATTATTCAGCAGCCTCTTGGAAAGTAACATCTCTTTGTAAAATCACCTCAGGTTACCTACAGATACTTGAATTAAATTAGGACAAATACGCTGTAGAACAGTATGGAATTCTGTCTGCAAACTGTTGCTGCACAATTGCAATTGCAAAAAAATGTAAACTTATTTTAGTTAATCTACTTTGTGCTCTAGTGTGCTTCTTTCCACTCATATGCGGCCCTGAGAGGTTTAGGAAAAGCCTATGATTCTTAAGTGTTTCAGTGTATTTCACTGCTACATTATTTATTAGGGATGATAAAACGCAACTGTCATTCTAGTTACCAAGAAGGAAAGGTGGGGAACTATGAAAAGGCACAGCAGCCTACTGATTCTTTGGCTCTTTCTCTACTGTCAGGTAAAATCACCTTACTCCAGTTAAAGGTTTCTGTGGGTAAAACATCTCAGGTGAGAAAACACCAGGTCTAACTTCACTTAACCGGATAAAGGCAAGCCCAGTCAGTTCAGATGGGTTTTGTCATCTCTGTCACCAGTAAAGCTCTGCAAGATAAATCACTTATTCACCTGCAACTGTATAACTCAATTATCTTCATGATAAGAACCCAGTGGCACCTATGGAGACTCAGTGTTACCAGCAACCTTGTGAAGGTGCTCTCTGTAGGTACTGAGGCTTACTCACAGTGCCACGCAAGATTCGCGGAACAGGGTGGAGAATACTTCATATTCACCATCGTCATAAAGCTAAAACACTGAAATACCCTAATTTAGCATTTTGGTTATGACCCACTGAATAATCAATTAGTATCAGAGCAGGACGGGGTCCTGCTGCAAATCTCCCACAGTATTCACTAAGGATGTATCTTCAGAAAAGAATGTAACAATAATTTCTCTGTCAATGAATTTAATATCAAATTACCATTTTTAAAACTGAGAGATGCTTACAACTTGGAGGTATACCTGTTCTTTACCAGTCTATCTACCCACTGCTAGCCTCACCAGCTTCACCTAAACTCTGTATGCCTCTACTTCATAAGCTCTGACATGAGAAAATTTTTTATATTATATACAGTACTTTGATGGGATGTACCAAGCAAACTAAGCTTTGTGTCTAAGAGTTTACTGACAACGTTTAACATGGAACAGGAGTTCCAAGATAGTTTTGGAAAAGTTAGAAAATAGGGATGCTTAAGAAAATTGCCTGAACCTACTGTTTCGGTAATGTCTGAATTCTGGCTAAATGCTTCGACCAATAATTTCATTTGCAAGGATATAGTGCCTATAGGCCCAATGCTTTACTTTGCTCTGTAAACATGACTTTATTCACAGGGGGAAAAAAAAAAATTAAAAAAAAGTACTAGACCTTGAGTTCCGCTCCTAATCTGGTTCCAAATCGAATGTTTCGAACTGCATAAGGAGCCTGACTCATATTTTCAGCTCCACCACACAGGACAACTTCTGAGTCGTTAAGGCAAATTTCCTGTAACAGAAAACCAAAACACATCTAGGATTTAGTTTGCTGGTTTTGTAAGACAACAACAACTGTTTTAGAAAAAGGCCTCGTCACCTACAAAGCCACACACAGAGAACGAGTTCATGCGTAGCCTTTATGAAGGATTTACCCTTCTATTAAGCTCGGGGTCTGTCTCTTTCATTACATGTTCCTTCTTCTTCCTTTCAGCAAGGACTGATAACACAACAAGGGAGGAAGAGAATATGGGCACACACGTATGACAGGACTGATGAACAAAGCCATTACACATCTGCATCCTTGCGTGGTTAGGTCTAAGCAGTTTAACTCTTTTGAGTTCCCAATCTTCTCAAAAGGAACAGAAATTAAACCTCAAAGCCTGAAACTAGACCTTACGATTAAAAAAAAAAAGTGACATCATTTTAGAAAACGTTAGCCAGGTAAGCTGCCAAAAGAAACCCCCAAAACTCACTAATTCATCACTGGCAAAGCCCACAGAACCTAAAAGCCCTAATTCCTAAACACACCATCAGACCACTTAAAAATTCTGCTTCCTTAAAATGATTCACTCAGTTGGACAGTTAAGGTTATTTGTGTACTTGAATGGAAGCAGACGAAATTATCTTGATATGCATTTGAGGCGACTAGATAATAATTTAGGAAGCATGGTAGTGTTGGACTTGATGGCCATGGACGGTTGGACTTGATGACCCTTGAAGACCCTAGGGGTCTTTTCCAACCTTAACGATTCTATGATTCTAATTAATATGACTGATTTGCAGTGTTATATGCGGAGATGCTTCCTACAGTTACCAAAAGTTTGCACATATTTAAGCAGCTCAGAATAGAACCTCCAGCTTTGTTGTGTGCCAGAGAAATACAGAAACATTAGCTGCATTGATGAAATGCCATCTTTGGAAAAGACCTCACAAACATACTTCCAATATAAGCCATCAAATTCTCCAGCAGATTTTTTCAGTGTAGACCAACGTGTGTATCGCCTTTGCAGAAAGCACTAGAAATAAAGAGTCAGATGGATATTACTGTAACTGTGTAACTGCAATTCTGCATTGTCTTCCACATTTTTTCCTCAGAGGATCAGATCTAAAATAATTCTCTAGCCAATGGGAACTTTAATAAAAAAGCCAAACAAAACAATAAAAAACCAACTATGTGGTTGCTCAAATATTCATAAAACACCCTTTAATTTTGTAAAGCCTAGGCCACTGCTAGTTATAGACCACTGGTCTGTATGAACAAACAAAATAAAAATCACTGTATCACTGTACTATCTTACTCAGTGGTTTTGGCCAACCGCTGGAAGAGAAGTTGATTTTTGTCTATTTTAAAAGAAGCGACGCTATAAATTATCTAACCCATGAGAGGGTTGGGATCTTTGAACAAAAACACACTTAGAAAGCACAGGTTGCTGCTTGCATCGTTAGTTAGGTGAGATTGTAAACAACGATCAGAAGACAAAAGCCTCCTGTTGTGATTCTGATGCCCAGTAATTCCTATCCAGACAAACAGGATCACAGAATGCAACTATGGCACAGCTGAGCTTATTTCACTGGCTAACACTTGTTGCGTTCCTTATATTAAACTCCAAATAGCTACAACAATGATTTTTAAAACCAACCGCAACATATGGCACTGTGGAGGCTGAACTCCTGCTCAAAACCATGCTCTACCAGCGGTAGCTCAAAATCCATGTTACGACTCAACCCAAACACAAAGTACACGTTTCTACACCCATCTCTTCTCTCACGTTAACAGTCTGATAAAGATTACAACTAATATAGGAAAAAAAAAAAAAAAAAAAACAAAAAAAGAGCTTTGTACCTGACATCCACTGGCAATGGATTGGAAACCAGAGCCACAGAGTCTGTTGACAGTGAGGGCCGGAACTGGGACAGGAACTCCCACGCGTAAACCAACATGTCTTGCAATATAAATCGCATCCGCAGAGCTCTGCAGGCCAAACGAATAGGAGGTTTTGTTACACTCCGACTTCTTTGGACAGTAAAAGTCTTGATGAAAAGTCAGACTGGTGTAATTGCATCACTGATAGAAGACAGCGTATGTTCAAGAGAAATCCTACTAGTCGCAAGATGCAGTTTGATTCACTTCAAAAAGATACCATCCTACATGATCAAAAAGGGCCAATGTCTTAACGTGTTTTTTAAAGAAACTCTGTGTCGTAAAAGCTAGGCACCAGTCCAAAAAGGGTCCTTCAGACCTTAAGACCGCAGCTTAAAAGTCTTACGTTTTCCCTTATCCCTTCTTTTCAAAAGAGCATGCACACAACGGCCTGACATTAGGCCAGATCCTCACTGGCAAGCAACAATTATTTCAAGGTAAATTGAAATCGCTTATACTAACAGGGGAAGGCCCTCAAAAACCAGGCAGTGTGGAAAATGCAGACATGCCATCGCTGCTTCACATCCACTTTGTGAAATTTTGTAACTGTGATGTGTTCTGACTGGACACAGGTCTGTTCTAACCATGAAATCTCATTCCTCCAAAGCTTTTCAAAGATGTTTATATCAGGCTTCTATTTGAAAAGCAAAGTAACACACACACAGAGCAGTTTGCTTCAGAACCCACTCCTTTAACAAACCAGGCTCCAACATGAGATGAAACAAAACCGATTAGGCTTCTGCATTTCAACTACTGAGTCAGCAGAGGATGGCGAGCACAGGTACAGAATAAAAAATGATAACAGCACTGCTATAGGTTTGTAATGGATCTTTTCCAAACAGAGAGAACACTTACGCTCTCGGGATCATGGGCTAAGCTAATAAGTATTAAAAGGCAAAGTTCTGTGCACAATGCCACTTACCAATGCAAGTTCAAGAAAAAAAAAAATTAATCAAGCCACTTCTGCTGAAGAAGGGGAATTTAAAATGGTCGTATAGTCATAGTTATTGAAACTTAATCACATAATACTTAAAAGGAGTCCAGACCTAAAAAAAGAAAATCTATTGGGTTGGGGAAGTGTAAAGGAAAAGAAATGTAATTTCAACATGAAAAGACTTTTTTTTTATATATTAGGAGAATGCTAGTTTTTATGTGAAAGCATTACAATAGATTTGGATGCCGCATTTTTTTTTCTCTAGGCCACAAACAGTTCTTACGAAACCTAAAAAGTTGACTAAAAGAAGCTGAGATGGTAGCTGTAGGAGACAGAACAATCCTTAAGAAGGCATAGTGCACATTTGTTCACTTATCATGAAGGTTCTCAGGCATTTGTTTCTCCTGCACCCTTGAAACACTCAGTGCGAAATAAGACTGCCTATCCCAATAACGGTGAAGTCAGAATACAAAACACAACAAACCCAGAAATGCTCTTTGCTGTCTTGCCTAAAACAAAGATCCTAATCTAGATATGTGGAAAAATGCAGTTTTGCAGTGCTGGTGCCCTGCATACAATAGCTTCTAAGCCACAAGCTCTTTGGAAAAGATATGATTGTCCAAATGTCTCTGCCAAGCAGGGCATGTATCCTTCCAGCTCAAAGTAAACTCATATTCACTCAAAATTCTATTTAGAAAACTCAAGGGAAATGGGCTCGAATCAGTTACAGCCTCCAGAAAGAAAGGGATTTACACAATTCAGTGAAAACTCGCTGATCATTGGGTTCCACAGCTTGAGCCGTACCAGGCGTTAGCAAGTAACCATTTAATGAATCCACATTTTTTTGAAGATCAGCTTGTCCTATTTTAAACTACCCTTGGCACTAGAAAAAGAAAGCTAAGCCTTGCTCCCAGTAATATCACAAATCATGCAGGGTATGGCCCTTAAACACGAACAGGAAACACTACACTATAGAGGCTACTTACCCATTCCGTTTCCACCCCTTCAGTTTATTCTTGGCTGCAAAGCAGAGGTAACTCTCTACAGGACCACACCGAGGGAGACGACTGAAATAATCACTGACCAGCAAATGATCCGTGCTACCAACCTGCATGACAGTGCCGACAACGACGCTGTCAATGATCTCAGGGGAGACCTTGCCAGCAGCCAAGGCAGCTCGAGCAGCATGTTCTGTCAGATCGGTGGCTGTGAAGTCCTTCAGCAAACCTCCATAGGTCCCGAAAGGAGTTCGCTTCGCTGCAACGATGAACACACCTGCGACAGAGGCAAGAATTAGCCAGATGTGCAGAGTCTAACAAACAGAAAATTACCCAGTCAGCCTCAACTGGATAACAGCCTAAATTCGCAACAGACTCTGTAAATAAGGGTAACGTGACCCACACACTTCAAGATAAGTAAGATATAGGATATTGCAATGCTTTGGATGGGGACAGTATGCAGAATTAACTCAGGAAGAAGAGCTGGGAAGACTCCAGAAATACCTCTTTTCCATAAAGAGATGTGAAAAAACCCCACGTAGTTTGGATACCAGACAGACAAAGGAGGCTGCCACACCACATCAGACATTAGTGCTAAAAGCATGAAAGTAACATCCATTAAATCCCATAGCGGACATCTGTGAAATAATCAGATGGGGAACAGCTCATTTAAAAAACAAAAAGAGGCGATTCCCTCATCCTAGAAAAGCCAGCACATTTTTGGTTTATACTCTGAAACAGTTTTCACAAAGAATAAAAAGAAATAAAGCAAAACAACAACAAAAAAATTATCACAGAATCCCAGACTGGCGGGGGTTGGAAGGGCCCTCTGGAGCTCATCCCGTCCCACCCCCTGCTGGAGCAGGCACACCCAGAGCAGGGGCACAGGGCCGCGTCCAGGCGGGGGGTGAATGTCTCCAGGGAAGGGACCCCACAGCCTCTCTGGGCAGCCTGTGCCCCTGCTCTGGCACCCGCACAGCAAAGGGGTTTCTCCTCACGTTCAGGGGGAACTTCCCGTGTTCCAGCTTGTGCCCGTGGCCCCTTGGCCTGGCGTTGGGCACCACTGAAAAGAGCCCGGCCCCATCGCCCTGACACCCGCCCTTCAGATATTTATAGGCATCGATGAGATCCCCCCTCAGGCTTCTCTTCTCCAGGCTGAACAAGCCCAGGTCTCTCAGCCTTTCCTCACCAGGGAGATGCTCCAGCCCCTGATCCCCTTGGCAGCTCTGCGCTGGCCTTGCTCCAGCAGTTCCCTGCCCTTCTTGGACTGGGGGGCCCAGACCTGGCCGCAGCCCTGCAGCTGTGGCCTCACTGGGGCAGAGCAGAGGGGGATTATAGGCATTTTAACTTTGATTCCTTTAACTTAAGAGGAAAAACATTCCCTAATCAAAACCTTCATGATATTTCCAGAATTATATAGGTCATCTAAACTGCATCAGTATCAGCCTTCCAGTTTCTGAGATGAAAATCCAGTTTTCAACAGACAGGAGAGCGTGTGCAAGCACACGTGTACAAACGCATCGGCCAGAAGCAGCCTATATGAATTTCAGCTTGGGAGAAGGCATCTCTGAACCAAACCGAACACCTCCTGACCGCTTGTCGCCGCGGCTCTCTGCTTCTGCGCGCAGAAATGAGTGGGACGCAGCCTATGAACTTTCCCCTAGTTGTACAACAGAGCTCACACACCCCTTTTCTACAGCTGCCGTGAAGCATCCACGGTTATTTTAAGTAACACTGGAAGATATATACAAAGATAAGGCTGAAGGCAAATGAAAATGCCTGCTCATTAAGCTGCTCGTGAACAGTGTTTTCGGGCCTTCTGTTAGAGGCTGTGTGATCCATGCTTCTTGGCTGGTTTGTCAGAGGGGGGTTGCTTCTCTCTCACATATTTGGATCCCAGACTGTGTGATTTATAAAAAAGGACTTTCCAAACTGGTCAAGGTCAAGCCTGCTCCACTGACAAGGACTTGAACACAATGTTGGGATCTGAGAGAGGCAATGAATATGCTCGGAAGACCACCTGGGGAATACCCTGAAGTGGACTAAGCAAGAATTGCAGCTTCAAGGACAGGGAGGGATGCTAAAAACAATGCAGTTTTCAAAGGCATGAAGATAGCAAAATCGAGCAACACCCTCACACCCTGATGCTGCCTGTGGGCTTCTTTCTGGGGCACCCAGAAGACCTTAAAAAGAAGTCTTTGCTAAGCACACTACTGCTGCTGCCTTAAAATGTACTGCTGACGCGGTAACTACTCAAAAACTGTGAGAAGCAGAATTTATTTCCTCAGAGCTGCTAACTATTATACATCCAAAAAGCTCACTCCTCAGATTTTTAAGTGTAGAGGGAACACCACGGTCATTAAAATTACATATCTCAAGAGGCCTCTGTGTATTTAGAGGTCTGAAAAGCAACAAAGCTGATCCTGCAAGGAAGGTCCTGTACCCAGGTTTGGCACAAACACTCGGAACTGACCCCTTGTATACACTACATTGTATATGCTATATACATCATATACGCTATATTCATCATTGGTTTTCATCTTCATTTAATCATCGTCCAATTGATATCAGCAAGTAATTCAATTTATTCCAACACAATTCTTCACCCATTGACTGAATGCTTTTTACTTTGGTTGTATATATATTTTTTTTAAAAAGCTGAAAACTACTAACAGACACAACATATGAATCCCTACAAGTGAAGGCACAGATGCTTTAACTGTTTTATGTTTATGGGAAACAGGCGTGTTTAATACAGCCACTGCAGAATTAGTCCCTGGACACTCAGGGTCTAATCAACTATTCTAATTCTAGTATTAGATATTCTAACTCTAATGTCAACTATGCTAACCAACTACGGTCTCATCGACTATTCAGGTGACAGATTTAAATTTAGACCAGTAGTTTTCATTTAACTACCCCAAACATATTGTATTTAACGCTAATTTATTGAATGTTAAGATTGCATCTTCATCGCATGACAACAATGCTTGTAAAAAAAGACCCTTAGCTCTTTTAAGGATAATCTCATGTTGCTAAGCTGATCTCCCCTGCAGCAAAGCAGGCCTTGACACTCATCTTGCCACTGCTCCTCCTGCCCACCGATTCCTGTCCCTCTGAGTCCTCCAAACTTGTGCCAGCAGAGCTGGTTGCAAGGCTTTGCCGTGGACCAGCTCAGGGACCTGACTAAGCTAAAATAACTTGCTCTGCTCCCTTTTGGCCAGGTTGTTGGTTATCCACATTATTTGCTGAACACATACACCGTGTTGGCTTACAAACAAACGGTCTGGGGCTGAGGATGGAACTTTGCCCTCAAACATTCCTTTCACAATAACAACATCATCTCTCTCTTCCACAGAGACTGCTTGCAGCACTGCAGGGCCAAAGCATAAACCAGACCAGGTCACACAGCTGCAGTAACTGAAGACTAACCCCAAGCTGGCAGAAAACGAGGGGCTAATTTTCATTTGGATCAGTTCTGTGACTGAGCTCACCTTCCGGCTGCTCAATAAAACAATAATTCCCAACTAAGAGAGAAGGCTGGACTGAACCAGTAATGGAAGAAGAAGCACAACCTGTGTTGAGTTATGCTGAATTAAACTGACCACAGAACCATTCCCCTAAGGGTATATTACTCCAAAGCCTGCCTAACTTTGCTTCACTGGAGAGACATCTACAAATGCTTCTCCCTCCACAAAACTGCAGGAGGGCCAACAAGGGGTGGCTGAAGTCCTGCATGAGAAAGGACTTTGTCAGCTCTTCCTAAATCCCCATTAATGTTCTACATTGCCATGACCTTCCAGAGTCTCTGCAGTTTTCCAAGGTGATAAACGGCGGATGAGAGCAGAATACTACTGAATACGTAGGCATCTGGAAACTTTTGGGGCTAGAAAGCAAAGGTTGCTCTGAATCCTTATCAAACACTCAATTCATCTTTTAATCTGGTTTTGTTAACCACTTACTGCCAAACGGGGATCTGCTGTTATAGGTCTGAAACATTCTCTAACCCTCCAACATTTCTCAAATGTGCTTGGTATGAAAATATTTGTCAGCTCCTATTTGGAAGGCCTAAAAAACAATCATTAACCTCAAAAAAAATTAAGGAGAAAACAGCGTATGAAAAATACTGTGGCAAGAGATGAGAGAAGATCCTGAAACAGGCACAGAAAACTAACACCAGACAAATATCGGCAGAGCTGCTCCCTGTATTATCCAGTTCAGTAAAGCAACACAGAATCACTGCAACACTGACTAGGCAGGCTTTCAGCACTGAAACCTCAAGCCAGGGCTTAAACACATGTTATTATTTAGATACAGTCTGTCAAGTAGCAAAGCACTGTCCAATGAAAATCCCTATTCCAATAAATTTCAATTTTGTTTTTAAACAAGATCCGGTTTTAAAGGGCACATTTATCTCACTTTGAGAGACACAAAATTTAAACCACCTAGAGCATGACGTACTGCTTTACACAAAACTTTTAGGAACTGCTGGCCCTTACGAAGAGTTTATCCTGCGCTGTTACTGCAAACACAGGCAGGGGCTGGAGGCAAGAAAAGAACCATTCAGCCACCGACACTTCAGGTGTCACTTCTACTCACTGCACGTCGCCCTGGCCGGTTACTGGACATATATACGCACCCTTTGCTATAGGTTTGCTTGTACCATAGCTGGCTTCAGCGCTGCAGAAAGCCAGGCACAGTATATTCGCTTGTGCAAAGGGTTTGCAGCCCAATGCCCAGAACAGGGGCGCCTGCGACCGGCGCCGCGCACCCCTTCTCCACCCCCTGCAAAAAACCGCGGTGGGTTTTTGAAAGGTCGCGTTTATTTCCAGCTGTTTATCGCACGGGTGCTGACACGGCACGGACAAGACAACAGGAGGGGGGGGAAAAATCACCCCCCGGAGGGGCAGGAACGGCTTCGGAGGCTCCATTTTGGGTTCTCTGAGGGACAAAGCGAGGTGCCGCCGGGTGACGGGCCCCTCGTCCTCCAGGGCGGCCGGGACGGCGGCGGCACCGCCGCTCACCGTTACCTCAGACCCGGCCTAAGCCCCCCCGCCAGACCGGCCCGCCCTCACGGAGCCAGGCCGGGCCCCGCTCCCCCCCTCAGGGACCGGCGGCCACGCCACCCCCGCTGTCCCCAGCACGGTGGCCGGGAGCCGCCCAGCCCCGCCGCGGGCTGACACGAGCCTCACCCCGCAGCAGCGCCATGGCCGTCCCGTCCCGCTCCGCCGTCCGCCGCGCCCGGCCCGGCGCACATTCGCCACGATGGGGGCGGAGCGTGCAGGCAAGCACAGGCGGGACTTTTAAATATATTTAAATAGGGTGGGTTTGGGTTTTTTTTTAATTTCACTTCTACTTCATTTAAATTCTCCCTCTTCTCCATCCCCCGCGCCTGGAAAAGGCGGCGCGGGCTTTGGCGAATCGGCGGTGGAGGAAAAGGCGGACGGGACCCCGCGGCGCTGCCCCGGTAACGGCGGCGGCGGGGGGACAGGGCCCGCTCTGCCCCGGGACCGCCCCGCCGCCCTCCGTGATGAGCAGCCGCCCCGCAAACCCAGCCCTGCGGGATCGGTGAGGAACCTTGTGCTGAGGAACATACCCGAGACCCGCGGGCGGCGGAGAGGGGCGGCCCCGGGAGGCCTGAGGGCAGCCCCCTCCCTCACGGGGCGAAGCGGCCCCTCCGAGCGCCTCGCCTGGGCCTCTGAGGGAGGTTCGCAGCCCGGAGCTGCCCTCACTTCCAAGCTTTATCCCTTGGCGAAGAGCGGGACTCGCCTGCGGGCCTTCCCCATGTCCCCCGCCCATTGCAGCCTCCCGGCTGTCAACGAACACCGCCTTTCAAAGTTCTGGTGCTTGAAAATGCATGTTGAGGTATGATTTGTGTGCATAAAAACTTAGTGGAAGCAGTCAGACTGGGGAGGATCAGGAAAAATATTTCCTGTACAAATAAAAATCAACGCGTGTCTGCATCGATGCCATTTAAGTGTTATAAATTTTCTAGAAGAAACGTTTTCCTGTGAACAATCCCGTCTTTGATTAAAAAAATACTTCCAGCTGCTTTCCCTACATAACTCCAGTGATTTAATGTATCCAGATATGAGGGAATGTACAGCGACATGCAACCTTGTTTTCAAAAAAAGCAGAGGGTTTTACTATATCTCTCCACCACTGACTTACTGGTCCCATTTAAGCACATGCACAGGGGCTGGCGCTGCATCTCTTGGTCTGCAATGGCCTTCAAGGCCATAAGATTCCACACTCTGTCGGTTTCTAATAAGCTCACAGTATTTAAGCACCTCTGAAATTAAGTTATAACTTCTAAACATTTCGAAACCTCAATTAAAAGCTTTGAGAGCGTTCGTTTGTGTTTGTAAAGTACTTTGTAATTTTTAAGTGGAAGTGTTTCCAATATTGAAAGGTGTATTTTTTACATTCCCATTATTGACCAAAAGTCATAATTTCTTCAAAAGTGTTTATTTCACAATTGTTTTTATCCACAGCTGAATATTACAGTGACTATTACAAGCATTTTTCTATAAACAAAGGTGTAGTTTACAGATTTGTTCAAAATGGAAAAATATTTTATAACCAGTAGTATTTAATCTACAGAATTCACTCCTGTATGTCATTCAACTTCTTTGAGAGCAGCTATTCCTTCTGCTTGTTACAGTAATGAGGCTTCACACCCCCTCCAAACCCCCAAACAAACAAAACAGACATTGCACTGTAGTAGCACATTTTTTGATAATTTGCTTTTTTCTAATTTCAGCTTAATTTGAAAGTTTTTGCCCACTGGCATTTACATTTTTAAATAAATTGTATATGCATTGGGGAATATGTCCTCTGGGTTGTTTTACTTAACATCTACATTGCTAGAACTTCCTTCAAGAAAAATAAAATTGATCTATTGTGAATATATGTGAATCAATAAAGTTGGAGGGAACATGTTTGAGACAGTTCATGCAATTCACTTTAATTAGGTTATATTTATATGCAATGACAAAATGCTAATTTTTCCATCAAATATGGTCTGACAGACCACGTTTGCACAGTTTTGTTCATTTAGTGTTGAAAATTGAGGAAAACAACCTGTTGTTTCAAGTGCGTCTTTGTCACTTGTACCTTTTGCAAATGACACAAAACGGAGGGTCGTATCTCGCAAACGCTTGTGATCGCGGTGTTGAAGCTGCGGTGTCGGGAAAGGTGGCCACTACGTATGCTTAAACTCTGCAACACACCCACAGTTTTGTCACTTTTTCACTCATACAAGAAAGTCCGTTTAAATAAAGTGGAATAAGTTGTATGAGCAAAAAAAGGTTTATACTGTAGGATTGCATAAATTCAATCTTGAGGTCTCATGTTCTCTTCTACAGTCAACTACAACAGCAGCTTTACCAGCCAAAAGATAAGCAGCCTCAGCTACAAAATGCCAATAAAAGAAAAGAAAAAATAATCAGAGCAAGTTTTTGGTGGAAATGGAGCGCATCGGTTGTTCTGGATGCTTTTCGTAGCTCAGCCAGCACGTGCCTGAACTCGCGTTTGAAGCGTTGGTTTCGTGGTGATGGTTTGTGTGATTTGGGTTTTTGGGGGTTTCATTTTTGTTTTTTCTTTATTCCCGATAGTGCTCTTCTGAGATACATTATACATGCAAAAAATCAGCATGGGTTAGTGTTGGCTTTTTCTGAGGAACTTCAAAGTGTTTTTGCAGACCTCAGAGTGAGATTTTATAAGTAAATTTACTAATCCACAGACAAGTTTTAAGGACAGAACAATAAAAATATTCCCACGTTTTAACGCTTGTTTCAGAGAAACAGCAGTTGAGAAGTCAGTTACCTTAGTAACAGCTAAAGGCACGCAGTGGGAAAACACTCAACTTAATAATCAATATTTAAAAATAAAGACAGGTCTGGAAAACAGCCAGCTTTCTCAAAGCCATGCTTTGTGCTAAATTTACTTTTTAACTAAAGAAGTGACAATCTGAGAAAAGAAAGGCGTGCTTCAGCACAGCAATTCAACAAAATTAACATTTAAAAACAAATTTTTAAAATTGCTAACAGAAAAAATAACACATTACAGATATTTCATACAGAGTCCTCTTCCGGATAGATTTTAGTGGGTAAACTATATTACTGCAGAGACATGAAATTCCAATTCCCATCTATATGTACCAAGAGTTTTTAAGAAAGTCTCTTTGTGGTACATATAAATTATGATCCTGAAAACGCCAGTGAAAGACCCTTATCCCCTAGAAGACCATCAACCACGTTTTATAACTGTGATCAGCAACAAAATCGTTGCAGAAGAGGATTCTGCGGCAACCTGTCATTTAGTCTGAACGATAAGCACTGGTTTAATCCATCTGTTGGGAATTTTGCTCTGAATAATTGACATCAGAGAGAGGTAGAGACCTGAATGCCTGAGAGGAACCTGCTGGCCTAAGAAGAATTCTGAGGAATAGCTCTGTGTTAAAACCGCCTCACAGAAAGACCAAATTCTCCTTCAAATTGATTTTTTTTTTATTATTTTTAAACTGCGATGACTACTACAGCGTGGAAGAAAAGGGATAAGATACAAGAAAAAAAATTAATTCAGAGCACTGCAAAAACATTCACTTGCAAGATGTGAAAAGAGGTAGGTACAATAAATAAAAATATTGTAGATGAGCAAGTGACAGAAGAGCGTGGGCTTGCTGGGCACAGACAGCAAAATGGTGGCGTTATCCGTATGGGATATGAAGGGGAGACGAAGGCACTACTGAATATTCGCCGTAGAAGCAAACGCTCAGGGACCGTCGTTTGGAGGTAGTGCTGGTACTGTGCAAGCAACTCATTTTCTTCTACAATTAGTTGGGTGACACTTAGAGGACAAGAGAAATTCTCCCTAGGGAATGGCCTTAAATCTGCCCTTCACCGGTAACAGCCGCACGAAACCACTGTCCTTTTGAAACAAGGTATTTACCCACTGGCTTAGACCAACTTATTTCTTCACCGCACACAACCTTTTCTCTAAAAATGTGCTTTTGGACAGTAATATACAGATATAGTACATACAGGACTAATACAGTTTGTATATACATAGATTATGTACATGATGTTTGAATCAAAACACCTTATCTAAAGAGGTGACTGCAGCATGGTGGGATTTAGACTTCACATTCTATTTTAATCCTCTGAGCAGACAGGGTACCTGATCCTAAATTTGCCGTTTGGATATGATTTAAAATTAGTTGGATGCAGAGAGAGGTTGTTTTTTTTTTTTCCCTGAAAGCTCTTAATCATTGTGGAATTGCCGAGACTTCAGGAGCTGCAACCCCCAAAGCAGGGCAGTTAAGATCTGCTTCGACAAGACCAATTATTCATTTCAGGTTGTTGTAGACAAAGAGTTCACGTTCACTCTTAAAAGAAATGGCTTACACGACTAACACACTGTCTTACAATTTTTTTTGTGTGAAAACATTTCCTTGCTTATCCATTCCCTTTTGGTTTAAAACTTTTTTTTTTTGTGTAAGTATTCTTCATTTATCTGAGCGCCGTACCTTCACAACTGGTAAAATTCCGGATGGCCACTGAACTGAATGCGTTTTTTCCCATGGAATGCTGTGGCTAGGACTAACCCACTGACCTGGGTAGGACCGGGGACCCGATGATTAAACTGGGCTGCCTTAGCATGTCTTATCTCTGCCTGAGATTCCGATACAGGCCATGTAAGAGGTCTCAGAACCTCAATCGCCATGGGATGAAAGCTTTTTGACCTTTAAAAGCACAGGGAAAGCCAACAGCAGGGATCAGGGTGATCCTCATCTGTACTAGAAAGCAGGAGGCCTAAAGGCCTTTGTCTTGAGATTATTTCACTAGGACAAAACCTTTGTGAGTCACTAATGTAAATTTGGTAAGGAAGAAAGTCCAAACTGCCAATTTATTGGAATGCCCATGAAGCAGGTGCCCTGGATGTAGTTAGGAGGAGCAATAGCACATCTGAAACATGGAATTGGTGATAAATTCCACGCCAGTGGAAGGCCAAGCCCGTTACCTTAACCGGCGCGATAAATACGTATTGCACCTTCTGCAGTTTGCTTTCTGAACTCGCTATCGTGACAGTTGCTAGCGAGAACAAGAGGCAGAATTGCATGTCCCCTTATTAATACATACCAAACCGCCTAGGTCTTAGACAAATTGCATGTCCTTCGAGGCAGCGTATCTTCATAGACACCTATGAAGATCAAAGTTGTCTCCAACTCACCATTTTTTTTTGTTAGTGGTTTTTGGAGATGATTATGGGCATTGAACTATGTCAACGTAAAAATCAGGCAGTAAAAAATAAATCTACATTTCAAGTGTCCTTATTCTGAGCTGCAAATTACCAAAAAAATCACATACAGATCAGTCTCTTTTTTACTGTACAGTTTAGCATCCGTTTATTATTGTGTATTGGTTCTTCCATAAACCTGTTTGGTCCATATTTAAAAAGCTCCTTAAATCCCATTCGTGATTTTCTTTTCTTCACTGGAGCTCTCTGGGTAGGAGAGGTGGGCTTAAATATACTTTCTTCAGACTTTATTGAGAAATTCCAACTTGAGAGAAGCAGGGAGATGAATCGAGTCCATGGTTATGGAGGATGGGTTGAATGGAAACAAAACTGGGAACATGTGCTTGAAGTCTAACAGCAGCTGCGGAGGATCGTTTCGCTCTTGCAAGTGCATCTGTGAGGTGTGGGAGAAGAAAACAAATTTAGTGTCACTTGTTGCCTTTTCTTTGCATTTGGCACGTTTATCATCATCAAAGGCTTGAGAACACACACGATTTTAGAGATATTGCAAAAACCAGCGAGAACTATTTTGTTCTCTTATTGCAGCAGCCTTCCTCCCAGCAAATATTTACAGGAACTTCTACACAGATTACAGGAATCACTGCTTTGGAAGAACCTGGCGACATTTTCCACATGACCGCGAAGCAAGACACAGGACTTGGAAGCAACACGACCCCCCCGCGCAGCGAAAGCAGCGCTGTGTGACACCAGCAGACCACTTTTAATTCAGCCGCTCAGTGACGGAGGCATACTCTACGAGTAGCTGAACATGTTTCTCTTTCCATTTCCTGCCTCCTCCTTGGGAGCATTAAAAGAACTTCGGTTTTCATTTATTGATTTTTCCTTTAGTTGCCAATTTTTGCCTCGTACTTCCGAAGTAACTGCATTTCAGAGATGCTTCGCTGACTCCTGCAACCTTACCTCGGAGCCGCAGTGCTACTAAAGAGTATTGCATTAGCTGATCTGAGAACTTAGGTGCTTATTGCTCTTTGTGATTAACAGCCTGGTTATCCCTGAGGCCGTACGCTGCAAATAAGCGTGTGCACACACAGAGCACTAAATTCAGGACAACGTGCAGCAGCATGCCTATCACAAATTGCCCGAGTTAGTAAAGATTTAATGTAGGTGTCATTAGTACTACCTCCTCCACTTTACGGCCTTTTAATTTACCTGTATGTCTCGTATGAAAGCTACTGTCACGCGTTCTTCAAACTCATTCACAGGAGTGTAGAGATTAAGTATCTTTACAATCTGTTGAAAACAAAATAGGATTACAGACAGTCATGAGAAGCCAAACTTTTCCAGAATGCAAAGCACCACTAATATTTTCTCTTGATATGGCCATAACGAGTCTCCTATGACACTACTGAGAAGCAGAAGTAGCACGTATCATCCTGGTGCTCCTTTGCCGCTGTAAGGTGTGGCAAGCATCTACGGACCTGTCAAAGTCACGGCAACATTTGTAAACGGGGAACAGACTTGAACATCAGATTTGTACAGGGACTCCACTCGGTCGGCACATGGTGACACGGGTGACCACTTCCCAGTACTTCCGATGTCACTTCTCCTCCTGCTCCTCCCCTACCACCCCTCAAGAGCACATGTTATAGATGATGGAGATACAGGAGAAAGGATCCCCAAGAATCACTGGAGATCAGCTCACGCCTCTCGCTTCTCCCTTGCTATGACATTATCAAATTAAGGCTAGGCAATCCAGCAACAAAGACAATGAGTTTATAACCTCCTGGAGTGGAGTCTCAATGTTTAAGGTCGGATCCAGCCAGCCTAGCTGGGCAGTTCTCAACCTCCTGCCCCAAATACGAGTGCTCGCTGGGCATCCTGCAGACCTAGACAACGGGTGGGTTTAAAATGCCAAGTGTCTGACTTGTACCACAAACCCCTCAGGGCTGGCTTTCATCTTTGAACATTTCGGCTGGAGCTCCGGCACCATCAGCAGCGCTGTAAGAGAGGAGCCGCTGCAATGACTACCTCTGACAGGGGTCGATACCAAACATCAGTCCTGAAAATGACAAGTTGTCCCCACCGTGGGAATGGCACGAAGAGCTGGCACCGGGAGACCACCCCTTCCCACTCCTTTACTTATCAGTACCCTCTGGTGTAAACCTCTGCCCTGCTCCCTACCTGCTGTGTCGTGAGCGACGTGCACAAGGAGCAGATGGCCTCGGCATCTTCCGAGGTTTTCTTTTTCAGCTGCAGAAGCTGGGCCGCCTGAATCAAGGGCTCCAAAGTTTGTGCCGCCCCACTCTGCTGCAGATTCTTCCCACGCAGCCATTCCTCCAGCTGGCTTATGTTAAACCTGAGTAAGCAACCAAGATAAGATGTGAGCTGAGAGCCGTGAGATAAGACACAGCATCTCAGAAATCCTCTACAAGACTCAAGGTACATTGCAGTGCTGGTATACATGGCTTTTTTGACGCATATTTGTGATACACACGGCAAGTGGCAACCAGACGAAAGCTTAATACTCAGCAACTGAAAGCAGAACTTATACTTTATGTATCTTAGAAATAGATGAGCCATGTAACAGCTGAACAGCACAAGGGATGTGCTTTTCTACAGCATTCCGATGCGTTCAAGTTTCAAAAGTCAATTAAAATCAAGCTTTTAACAAGCTTTTAAATGCTAACTAAATCCTGCAAGGTACCTGAGTGCCTTTGAAAACATCTACACAAAAAATGCCTTTGCTTGTGCCCGCTCCCGGGCTCAAGGGGAACACACAAAGGATCCACCGTGGGAAGGGGAGAGGATAGCAAAAGGAAGGTTTAAATCATTTACAGTGAGAAGTAAGTTGACAGATTTATGCTGGGGCTGATAAATAGCCACGACCCCTTTCCAGCAGGTTTGCACTAGCTGTCCTTTCATGTTTCAATCCTTATCGCCACACTACGCTAAGATGGCGATGGAGCACGGGGGCCCCTGACCCCAGCCCAGCCAACGTCCGTGCTGCCGCTTGCCTGCGGCTCATGAGAGGCCAGAGCCACTTCACACAGCAACAGGGGTTTGTCTTGAAGATCCACCTGCAGAATGGGAGCCTTTGATGCTACACTTGTTAGAGCAGGAAGGAACCACGGAGACTTCTCCACCCTGATGTTCAATCCATCCAGCATCACCTGGTGTAGTCTTTGGGCTGGGCAGCCTTCCCATTCAGGCTGGTGAGGCAAGGCTAGGGGAAAGCCCACCCCAGAGATAATTACTGTAACAGGCTTTTAAATCATGAGTGGCACAGCAAACTGCATTGCACAGGCATTACTCAACGGCGGTCAGCTTTAACTGCCACTGCATCAGTCCCCTGCTGAATCCAGTGTCTCTCCCCTTCCTTACACCACTGCATTTTATTTTCCTATTTTTCCACCACCTTGTAAAATTAACCAAAAATTCCTTAAGCAGTTACATCCCCGCCCCAAGCCTGTGTCCCACCTTAGCTGCATGCCCGTGCTCCATGAGCAGACATCCTTCCTCAGCAGGAGGTTGTTCAGGGCGACCGCGTTGATCATGTAGAAGAGCTGCTTGAAGACCTGCTGCACGATCTCTGGGTCCAGACCCTGGTCGCACATGATGCTGTGGAATGTGTTCAGCTGGCGAATTATTGAGTCTAAGCTGTAGGTGCTGTCACCATCTGCCATGCTGGAGGAGCGATTCCTGTAGCCCATCGGCTTAACACCAGAAAGCCCTTGGATACTTTCATTTTCCAACACTGCAGACACTGAAAAAGGGGGGGGGGCGGCACAGGAAATGAGCTGAAAAAGCTTGCGTTCACCTGTTAGTCACTAGAAGTAAGAACTGATCCCTCCGTGGGCAGTCATAAAAATGCAGCAGTCTCAGTGATGCAATATGATGGATGCTGGGAGGCCTGATCCATGAATTGCTAGTTTATTGTGATGATACGAAATAGTTAAAGCACACAGAATATCTTTAGGATCACGCTTTTTCCTCCATTTGGTGTTACTACGCAGAAATCACTTACCATGCCGCAGGAACTGGGAACACCTCTCCTTTGAGCTGTGATCAGTTCTCCCTCTACCCACCACAGAGCCTTAAAGACTGCAGTTAAAGTGATTAATTGGCTCAAAGGATTGGGAAAAATGAAGACAGATGAAAAAGTAATAAAACTCTTACAACCTGACTAAGCGGTAGTGGAACGGGACACCTTTCTGCGAGAAGCAGGAGGAACATGCAGCGATGCCGTGGGATACAGCCTGAATTTGTGCAATGACTTTTGGAGGGCAAAGGGAGAGAGGCCCAGATAGAGAGGAGTCTGGGCTGGGAGCTCAAGGAAACTACCAGCAGCTAGAAAATATAAAGCACTGAGAACAGCCCCTCAAGTAGCTTCGCAAGGAGGACAGATTTAGCTGAGGAGGTAACTCTTGCCATACGGACTCACCCTTGCAAAACAAGGTTTTTATTAGTCTCTTTTTTCCTCTTCCCAATTCTCTCCTCCCTCATAATGCACATTTCCATCTATAAAAAGCTTAACCACGAACCTGGTCTGGAGGGGAACTCTGTTCCTACGGACCCACCAGCACCACCTCACCTCTGTCATTACCTCCCCAGAGAAAGGAAGGAGGTATCTTCCATAACATGATGGGGAAGAAACCTCATCCCTATTAGTTTCTATCATGGGGGGAAAAGAAAAACTCATCCAGGCCTGCCTCCCTAACTCCAGGTCACTGCTAACATGAGGACCTGCTCCAAACCCATTCTTTTTAAAATATGCCTCCCTACCAACTGCAGGCTTTTCTTTTGGGGAGAAGTCATGCTAGCACCGTTACAAAGGTCTGAAAAACACTCAAGAGTAGATAATTACAGCAAAAAAATACCCTCCTAGGAGTGTGCTGTGAACTTACCGATCATGGGCTGGAGTACGCCCTCTGCTATCTTAATGAGCTGCTGGTAGATCTGGATGGAGAGGTGGCTCAGCACCTGGCGGTACTCGGTCAGGTCAAAGTTCTTCAGACAGTGCTCGTTCTGCTTAGGCGTGTTTTGTGTCATGAAACCCTGAACGGAAGGAGATGAAAACACCGGGTTTCATTATTCCACCTATTTATAGTCCAGTAAAACCACTGCATTACAAAAACCCTTCGAGTACAATATACCCAAGATGTTACCAAAGTACATTTTCACTCTATTATAGAAAAGATCAAGACTCATAAACCACCTTTGATTTACTCAGCCATTTGTTCGTAAATTATTACTAGAGGGCTGCTTTTTGAAGAAAATTATCATTATGCAATAAGTTTTTCAATGTAGCGTCAGCAAGCAGCAGCATTTGTATTAACTGCAACATCTACATAAACCAGAAGATGACATTTCAGTCCCCAAGAAACTTTTTTTAGCTATTTGTTCCTCCCTGCGAGTTGCAATAATTTATTAAACCAAATATTTTGAGATTAAGGTATTAGAAAATGGGAAAGAAATATTATAACCACGTGCTATATGCTTGGACAACATTTTTAACCGATCTGAAGTTCAGAAACCTCTCCAAATAACTGAATTTATTCCCTGCCTTTCGCTGGAGCAGCAGCTGATCTCCCATCCTGCAAACGCGTGCTGTAGCCCCGAGTTCGGGGCTCAGACATGAATGCCGGTTTTGCTCGCAGAAGCAAATATGATCTAACTTAACCTTGTGATTAACACAGGTGCTTTAATTGCCTGCTCATGTGGTCTTACCAGCTTGGTGTCAAAATGAGAACTACGCAACTTTTTTTTGTTGTTTGCTGACTAGCAAAAAATTTGAGTTGACTTCAGAATTTCTCGTTTTTCCTCACTAATGAAAAAAATATCGTGCTCTTCGCAGTGCAAGACTGCATTTCGTTTGGGTTTTTCTTTTAAACCCGTTTTCTTAAAAATCGGTTGGATTTCAAACTAAAGATAACAGGATTTTGGAAACTGCTCAGAATTATTTTACCAAATTATCAACAGAACTTGAAAATAGCTTGTTCATTTAACACAGCAAATCCTAGCAAAGAATGTGAAATTTAAGTTTGGGTTTGGGGTTTTTTTTACCCTGCTGGATTTCTGCAGAGGCTTTTCTTTAAATGTAATGTTGTTATCCAGGCAGAAGAGGGCAAACAGGAGCATAACTATTAGTAAGTATTACCTAATTTATTTTTCTTTTTAATTTAAATCTTGGAAGCGCAACGCTAAGGTTTTACATGCCGGTCATTATCTTGTGAATGACCTGAATAGTTAATTTGACTCCATGAAATTTTGATTTAGTCTTAAAGCTTGATTGCTCAATACATCTAACACAAATCAAGACTGAATGAGAAACGACAGAATTTGGCTCTGTTGAAAATTTTAAATACCCAGAACATATGGCTCTAAGAATGGCAGCGTGTAACGTACTAAGCGGATTGTGACGATCTGGTTTTGTCGGAAGGGATCAGCTTATAATAAAACTTATTTCAACTTATAAAATATTGCTGAGGTGGGAAGAAGTGAGAGGATTTCCTTCTGAAACCTTACATTATGATTATGCATTTTTGCTCTCTGAAAGTGTGGTTATTTTGAACTACTTGAACAGAACAAGAAAAAAAAAGATCAGTAGAAACATTCAGAATAAAACTGTAAGATTTGGAACAATTTTCCCTTGTCTAAAAATCTCGGTTAATGAAAAGCTGTGGGATCTATTAAAACCAGGGGAACCACCTCCAACACGGCCTACCAGAAGGAAATCCCCAGTTCAGGCAAATCAAAGTGCACGGCTGGCTACGAAATTCAAAATATTCTGTTCCACGTTGTGTTGTAATCGTCCTGGTTTCAGTTCTCAAATGCCTTGTCTCGGTGCAATGCCCCGTGAACCTCTGGTAGGAGCTGCCTCACGTTATATCCAAATAAAAGAAGGAGGAAGGTCAGAGATGACCCCGTGTCGTAGCCAGAGGGAAGCCACCAGACCCAGGAGAGCCGAACACGCTTCCTGGAGGAATGTCACTGTACTCAAGCATCAACCACGAGTTTCTTACCGCATCTCCGCTGTACTGCTTTAAACAGTGCAGGAGGCGACACGTATTCGCCAGCCAAAACGACGTCATCTCAAAATCGTCATTGTGTTTCTGGAGGAGCAAAATGAAAACATGTGAGACCCCTCACACTAATTGCTAAGATCGTAATTCTCCTGTTCTTCCAAAAAGGGAAGCTATAAGAATGTTTGGGTTAGAAAATCACTACGAGTGCTGAATTTCCCATGCTTCGACCATCTTTCTCCATCTCAACCCAAAGAGAAGAGGGAATGGACACCTACCTTCAACACTTTCTTAATGCCGTTGATGGTGGAGGTGAGCAAGGAGTGCACTTTCTGGTCATCGTTGATATAATCCGCGTGTCTGATGCACATGTAGAGGATATAGGCGGGAAGGCAGGGAACAGTAGCAGACACTGCCTGGGGCTTGAGATCTAGAAGATTTGAATTTGTTTGTTTTTTGTGTTTTTTTTTTTTAGTTTGTTTTGGCTTGGGGTTTTTTTGTTTGTTTAGTTTTTTTTTTAATCCTCTTAAAATTCACTGTCAGGTGAAACAGGCAACACCAGAGCTGGAGACATACCCAGGCAAACCCCTCTCCCCTCCAGCCCCGGAGAAGCTGAGATTTAGAATCATAGAATCATTAAGACTGGAAAAGACCTCTAGGACCATCAGGTCCAACTCCCAACCCAGCACCCCCAGGCCTCCTAAACCATGGCCCCAAGGGCCACGTCTGCACGTCCTTTGAACCCCCCCAGGGACGGTGACTCCCCCACCTCTCTGGGCAGCCTGTGCCAGGGCCTGACCGCTCTGGCAGGGAAGACATTTCCCCTCATCTCCAACCTAAACCTCCCCTGGTGCAGCTTGAGGCTGTTTCCTCTCGTCCTGTCCCTGGTGACTTGGGAGCAGAGACCGACCCCCCCCTCACTCCAGCCCCTCTCAGGTACTTGTAACCAAACACAGCGAGTTGTTTGGCAACTTGCATCCTTCTCTGCAGCGTGGACACAGAACCAGAGGTCCAGCTGCAGGACAGACAGACCTGCTGGAGCCAGCCAAAGCAGAAAAGCCACAGCACCAGGGCTTGGGAAGGTAGCACAGCATGCACTGATGTTCGTGCTGGTACGACATTACATTTTAGGGATGCACCAGGTGTGCACAGATAGTGCTACATCTTCTTTACCAGGTAAAAGCCTGCTCAAGCAGCACACAAATAACCTTAGAAAAACCTTTCTGAAGCTTTCAGGAATACCTCCCACAGGTTATAACCCTCCCCCAAACTCTGAATTCACGACTCAGTAAATCAGTCTTTCCCTCAAGATACTGGATCCTAATGGGAGCTGTGGGCATTTGCTGCCTCTAAAGGAAGAGCCTGTGTGATTTGGGGAACTTCAAAGACCACAGCAATGGGCTAGCATTGCTCTTGGAACACTTTTTACATCCTCACTAGACTCCGCTGGGGTTAGAAGGTGATGGTAAATACTAACACCCAGGGAGGCATGACTTCTCCAGCAGCATTGAATAAGGGGATGCTGGCAGCAATTCTGATCAGACCTTCCAGCGTAAGAGAGCTCACAAGTTTATTATCCATTATTTGTTATTATCTCACAAATCAAACTACCTTTGTTCCATTACTGTGCAAAATCCCTGGGGTCTCTCCCTTACTATCCCCCATCTATTACCGCATCGTATGAAGCTCAGCAAGGTACTGCCTGCTCTAAAAACTGCAGCCTCCTCCTTGCATTTTCCATTTTTTTTGCTATCCCTAAGGGTTATATCCATGCTGGTCTGTCTGCTTAGGACTGTACAGCTTTACCTACCAAAACTGCCGTCACCATAAACATGCAGCCCCAGAAGGGATTAATTTCAGAAGATCTCTCTGTCTGTCTTGAGATCTGAAGTTTGCAAACTCTCCCAGGCAAGAGAAGAAGGAGCCAGGCACAGGAGCAGAGCAAGTTCCTCACCTGTAATGAGGTTTCGGATGAGGAGTGGCTCATCTTCTTTATAATATTCCAACATGCCCTGAAAATCTTTCTCCTTTCTCTGGACAGCGACTTGCATGTTACGCTCGTGCCGCCTCCTCTCCGCTGGTACCATGGCTTGGGATGCTGTGAAAAGAGCATGGAAGGTCGTATTGGGTGATTGAGAACTATTCACATCCTCTGTTGGCCTTAGAGCCAACACTGTGTCAAAGTGCTAGATATTAAGTTTCCAATAATGTCATCGGCTTCGACAGACACATAAAAAATACAAAGAACCACGTCTTGGATTACCGGTCAGCTGTAGTCTGACTCTGAATGAAATAGAGTGCAAAAGTTAGACATAAAGAGGAGAAGATGAAGCTGGTTTTTATTTTCCAAGGAACCACAGGCTAGAAGGCAGTAACCCCACAGGAAGCTTTTTAGCGTATCATTTTCACAGAGGGGTAAAAAAATAGCCAGGCAATGAAAAAAATACCTAAATACCACATCTTCTGGCTGCCTGTAAAGCTGAAGAACCGCAATGGCACACCACTGAGCGTTAGGCTTCCATAAAAGTTTAATAAAACAGAAGAGACCAGCATGCAAGCACTGCACTGAACGGCAGCCTGCTGCATGCAGATGACACTGGCAGAGACCAGCTGTGCTAGCCGTGGAAACCCTCCAGTTATTCAGCGTAATTTCACTTAATGCCTAGTTCTTAGAAATTAGCTCATGAGAACAAGGTTATGTGATGAATCACAGCATCTCCAGAGAACGGAAAGTTCCTCTATACAACACAGATGTCACATTTGAAGTGTTTTCCAATAAAGCAGACTATACATACATATTGTAATCCTAAGTGGTTTTAATCCCCCTCGAAACTGCCAGAACAGAGCAGCTGCCTGCTAGCCACTGGTCTCTCTCTGTGTCTGCTTGGATCACAGCATTGACAGCAATGAAAGCAAAAAGGTTTCTTAAATACCATCCGAACCCTGCTACACCAGGCGTCGGACCAACACCTCCAGCAAACACTCACCCTCCATCACTTCACAGACCCTCTTCCAAGTTTACCGCCTTCAACCACATTAACAAACTCAAGCTACAGCAGCGCAGCTCTACATGCTCAAAGGCAGCCTAAGCATGACCCAGGAGGTTCATCTGGACTCTCCGTTCCCTGCTGTCACACCACCAATGAGCTCAGTGCTAGCGCAGCGTGCCAGAATGAGCAAAATCTTACTTTAATAGAAAGAAAAAGAGAAAAACCTGCAGCTCTCCAAGGCTGGCTAAAGGAGTGAAACCAGAGTGCCACTTCCCCACCCCAATGTCTACCAACAGCCAAGTCACCTTCAAAATCTTGGACCTTCTTCATGTAAATCTTCAGCTGCTTCTTCAGCTTCTTTTCATTCTTTTCCAACTTCTCTAGCAATTCTTTAAGATCCTGGAAAACAGAAGATGCAGTAAACCTAAGAACAACTCACCTGGGGTGAGTTTGAGGCTGCAGTCACTCAGCAGCCTGGTCTATGCACCGCTACCGCACGGTGCGAGCATCTTGGTACGAGAACTGTGTTATTTCTTGATTGCTCAGAAACACCCTTACCTACACTGCAAAGACTGTGGATGTTGTGCACCTGCTTTTTTCTAGGAGCCTACAGCAGGCAATACTCACAACACACCACCCAAAGCATTTTACTCCTGGCTGTTAATCGTATTTAAACTATTTAGATACTACAGTTGTCGAGAAAGGCAAGCAGCCCTCACCTCAGCTTAGGAAGGGCCAGTATCTGCTCCAGACCTTGCAACAGAGATACAGGAGGCAAGAAGGGAAAAATTTATGATAGCTAGGCCAGCTTTTCACAGTGGCAACTGCCCCTCCCCCCAGTAAATGCAGGTTAAAAGAAAGGACCATGTTATCTTTGTGCATAATTACAGAGTATTTCCCCAGCGACTTCAGTGATCTCCTCAGGTAGGTGGTGCCACAAAGTAGGCAGGCTTAAAACAAAAAGAACCGGAATTAAAAAATTAAGTACCTAGGGAGGCATAAGAGTCACACGGCCGCTGAACAGCAGTTCAAGGCCGAGTACCAATGCTCCAAATGCACCAGTGAGAGATGCTGAAGGATCTTGCAGAGATTTTAGGAGTGGAAAAAACCCCAGCGCCTTCTCCTCCCCTTCACATTTCCTATCTCCTTTCTCTCAACCTCTTTTTCTTTCCTCTTCCTTAGGCTGTGTTTTCAGTACAGCCTCTTACCAGATTTTCATTGGTGAGACGTGTGATTTCTTGCTGAAGTCCAAACTCCACCTGGGCCTCTGGAGACAGCTGCAGGTTTTGCAGGAAAGCCTGCTGCTGTTTCTCCATCTCTTCTTTCATTGCATCCACCTGGTTTTTCAGGGCTTCTACCTCCTCCTCATGCTCTCTTCTCTGATCCTGGAGCTGTGCTTCCAGTAACCTGAGAAAAGGACCACACCAATCATCCTGTGATCTTGGCATTGTGGCAGTAACCGCTGGTTGAGATAAGACCCTTCAAAAGTGAGCCAACCTGGGAGATGTTCCTGGTCAACCTCCCTTTAAAATGGACACACACAAAGGGGTGCTACAGCTCTTACTGCCACATTAGTCTGTAATTTGTTTAACTGCAGATTAAATACTTTTGAAATTAGAGGCTTGAGATCAAAAGTTTGTGGTTTGTTTTTTTTTAAAGAAGAGGGAAAAAATAATCCAAGAGCTCCCATTTTTCTGCAACTGTATCACAAATCTGGCTTCCTTTACTCTTCCCATTAGCAAAAAAGCAAATGCATGGCAAGAAAGCAGTGCAGATCAACACCTGCGGGTTTTTCAAAAGCTCAGCTTGAAGGGCATTTGTTCTTCTGCTCACCCCCTTCTCAAACATCAGCTCTTACTCTTGACTGTACGTCTTGCAAACTGCTCCGTGCAGTTGGACTGGCACCGGCTTCGCTTGCTACTGCTGAGAGTTTCAAGAAAGGCAGAAGCCGAAACCCTTCATTCCTTCTAGCTGTTTGTAGAGCTGCTATTTATATTTGCTTAACAAGAAGTATATTCATTTATATTTCAATTTTCATTCATAAACTACCTGCAGAAAACTAGGCACAAGGCAATTTTCTGTCACCTTGATCAGTTCCTGCTTTCATTATCGCTGCTGACTTCACCAGGACTCTACAGCAGCGGGTAAGACAACTCGTTGCCTTGTACTCCATGACGTACAAATACTAACGCCACGATACGCAGCTGACAGAAGTCACCGAAACCAGCCTTTCTCCCACTTTTAGATGGGTACCCAACTTTTTCTCTAATAATTTGTCCTGCCACCCTCTCCTACCCTCCCTTCCCCTACACCAGGTCTCTCTGAGCCTGTACACAAAGACAACCCCAGGGGGGAAACGCTGAGCCTAAGGGTTAGCAAGACATTGAGTTAATGCATTATCGAGCCATTTGCAAAACCAGAATGCCTTTGTTAATCCAGCAGAATAATGATTCATCACTCAGATGTTAACTGCCCTCCCTCCTGTAGACACCCTTGCTGATGGGGATGCTGACAAACCTGGCAAGTGACACGAAAATTGATGGTTTTAGGTATTTTTAGGTATTGCCTACCCTCTGCTAAATGGAAACCTTCTCGTTATTCTACCAGCTCTTTCAAGAAGAGTGAAATAAATTACTCCAGAAGGTATGAGGACTCTGAAGAAAGGGCATCAAGCCAGAAACTGCAAAGTATTAGGTCCCAGACTATACAGGGCAATGGTGGCAAAGAGGAGGAACAACCCAGGGGGATAAACCAAGGCCATGTCCTTCCTGTAGCTCATGGATGTGCTCTCCTGGGCAGAGCTACGGACAGCCACGCACCCGGCTCAGAGGCTTCGGCTTCTCTGGCATTGGATGCAAACAGCGATCGTCAAAGGCGAGGAAGGCTCTGGTGTCGATAGCTTAGCATTTGCCCAGGACGTGCACAGACGTGGGGCTGTGCCAGTGGGGAAGAAGCTTCTTCGGGACCAACTGTTTCAGGTCCACTGGGAAATTAATGGAGATTCACGCCTGTGAACTGCTTAATTGTTCCTTCAGGGAAGCATGAGAATTTTTTTGGTGTTGTTTTGGGGTTTGGATGAAAAGCATTAATCATTCTCCAGTTTGTTTTTCGTTGTTGTTGCTTTAAAAAAAAAAAATTGAAACAACCCAATCTCTACACTCATTTTCCAGCAAAAGATAGAAAAGGATATTTTCCAACTATAGAAACATGGGCAGTAACACACACAGCCTCGTAATCATGCTGTCAGGAGTTATATTCTTAAAAGGCTTGGAAAATACAGGCACACCATGAAGTAAGTACTTAATTTTCATTTTGTTTCTTCACGTGGGTTCGGATTAACTGTGAGCTGCCGTCAGAAAAACATGCTCCTTCAAGAACTTGGGTTCCTACATTGCTTTGAAAAACAAATTAATCGTCCCCAGTATTTTTCCTGTTGTTGTCTGGTTTTACTCTGATCCTTCTAGATCTGAGCACTTTAGACTACTTTATACAAAAGATTATTTTGACTTTTCCTTCCTATAGTGTCCTTAATCAGCTCGTTTCATATCTTTTATAAAAATCATATATACTGGAGCCTCATAACCACCCTGCGGGAGAGCACAGACTGATTAACATTTAATTATCAGCTCTTCCAAGCACCAGGTTGAACCAGGAGAAAAAAATCCAGGAGTCCTTCTGCCTCGCTTTAATCTCCATTTGTGTTTCTAAACATTCATTAGTTTGGAGATGAGAGATCATTACAGAATCACCGGCATCCCCAGAAGATACGGAGGTTGCAGTTGCTGCCCTGGTGCGTCCCGCTGGGGTATTTGCCCACCAGAGCAGGACGTGGGGAGGGCTGTGGAAGGACGGCACTGTGTCCCCACCACGTTCTTCCTCCTTATACCTACAGGCAACGCATGGATGGGAGCGCACAATCCCCGGGAGCATGCAAAGCAGACAGCATCGTGATACAAGCACAGGGACTCCGCTTCTGACGTGTCAAGGACTGGGAGAAAACTCTTTAGGGAGGTGCTATATCTCAATGCAATTCAGAAATAAAACCATCTAAAATGGTTTGGGGTTTTTTGTTCATTGGTTTGGGGTTTTTTGGGTTTTGTTTTGGGGTTGTTTTGTGGGTTTTTTTGGCTTCCTGGAGATTACAGCTTCCCAACACCTTTATCGCACAATTTCCTATTAATGTAACATAATTCTTACTGAATCACAGCTCAGGCATTAGTGACAACAGCCACCATCAGCAATGCCCAATTAAAATCGCAATGGCACCTCTGAAAATTAGGGGAGGTCTCCATGCCTCCAGTTTGGATATCCTACCTCCACCTGCTCCCAGGAAGGACAACAGGTCCTATAGAAGATAACAGCAGAGGAAGAGAAAGAAACAAAAGGGAAAGCGAAAGGGAGAGAGGGGAGAAGAAGCAGTGGAGGGGGGAAAAAAAGAAAGTATTTGACCTGGCAACTTGCTTTAAACCTTGATAAGCCAAGCCGAGCTCTCCATCTTCATTGAGATACCCCCAGTCCTCAGTCTTGCTAGAAATAAAGGACAGAAAAAGGAAACAACAGGACAGAGAAAGACAAAAGGTCAATTGCAGTAGAAGGGGAAAAGGTGCAGAACCCTTATTAATTTAGTTTTATTTTATTCTTTAAAGCACACTTTCATAACATTGTATTTCCTTTTCCACCATGGCAAAGGAGAACCATGTCCTGGTCGTGCCCTGTACAACACCCCTGGCTACTGGAGCTTCTCCTTCCAGCCCAGCTGCGAAACATGTCCTCACGCAGCCCTTTCCTCCCCGACCCACTGCAGCCAACAATCCAAAAATCATCCAGGAGAGAAGGGACCATCACAGATCACCCAGTCCAACCTCCTGGCAGGATATCATCATTCCTGAGGTATTTTTACCAAAAAGCCCAACTCTTGGAGGTCAGAGCCCGAGTTTCCATTTCATACTGTATGGCTAAACTGCTTCCCGTATGACTGCAAGGAGAAGCTGGCAAGCCCACACCCCACCAACTAGCTCAAATCCTCATTAAAACCTTACGCTTAAAAAGCAGGGAGGAGAAAGACGGACCTTGAGTGATAAATGAGAGAGCAGAAGTCAGCCCGAGGGGTAAAGGAAGAGCTGTCCAAACACAGATGGGGTAAAATGAAAAGCACAGAGTGATCCTTAGCAGCTCTCAACAGGCTGCTTTGCTTCCCCCCACCCAAAAATTAACTATTCTTGAGCTGGAAGAGCCCACATGCGCTTCCAACCTACAGTGCAAAAATAAACTGAGCCCCCTGCTCATTGCATACTGACAGCTTGGAACAACTCTATCCTCTTCCAGACCTTGTGGGCTCTGGCACGTCTCGCTAATAACTCAATTTGAAGACAAGTTTCTCCATTTCCTTCCTTCTGCAGCGACTTCCACTGGACTAAAATAAACTCTCTTCCTTCTACTTCAGTCGAGGGTCTCCTCAATCATCAAGTCAAACACACCAGCCTTTCCTCAGAGCAACCTTCGGTCCGAACACTCCTTGGATAGTTGTTCTCTTACATCCACTCGAGATCAACCCTCTGTATCCAGCCAGGCAGAAAAAGGCCCAGAAAAGTCTCATCTCACTTTAATACTAAAGGTTTCCTTTTAACAGGGTTTGGATTATTTTTTTTTTAAGTTATGAAAGGCAGGAAACTCACTTATCTTTAACAAGGTGTTGAACGCATTACAAATGCGTGATATAAGCTGGTCAACCTGACCAGGAACACTTGCTACAGTGAGATTTTACTTGGCCTCAATGTGGGTTCAAAAAGTTTTGCTTTTTGGAAATAATAATTAAAAAAAAGAAAAACCCAAATCACTTAATATATCAAACTTTCAGAAAAAAATAAAAAAGAACCAAGCCAATATATATCTCCTATTTTAAAAAAGGGTATAGCAAATGCCATTCCCTGGCAAGGAAAGCTCTGCATATTTAAATGGAAAAGCACAAGCCTTCTAAAGCAAATTTTCACACGAGGAAAGCAGTGAGAACTGTGGCGTTGCAGCACTACCACGAAAGAACTCGAGAGGTGTCTCACCACCGCAGACAGCTTGCCCATCCCTTTGATCCTGGTGTACGAGCGCGGCATTTCTCAAAAGCAACAAACATTTCAGGCATTGACATTTGGAAAATTCATCTGTTAAAGCCGCATGTATGAATTTAGATTAAAGTTTTACCCATGCATAGCAGGATTCCAGAAGGGTCCATAGGCTGACAGATACAGGGAGGTTTATTGGTCTGGTTTGGGTAGTAAGGTCTTTATTTTTTTGGTTCAGATAAGCTTAATAGAACATGTACTTGGGCACTGAAAACCAAGAAAAAAACTCAGAAAGGATCCTCACTATTTATTACATGTCATTAACCTCATCAAATCTCATTTGATGAGCAGCATTTAAGAGATGCATTTTCCTGGATAACCTCCTTTGAAAAATAGCTTTCCTTCCTTTTTGTTTAATCATACGCATTGTGGTAAATGAGGAAAGCAGCTCGAGGGGCTGCCACTATGCTAAGATAAAAGTGCCCTGGGAAATAAGCATTCAGTCCCTGTTCATCAACACGGTACTGACTCAGAAATCACTGAGCTTCTTCCCTTTTCCCAGTAGTTCATATTGTCCAAGTCACTAAAAGTCAACAGGGGTCCTTTCTAGCTAATTAGATTAATTAGCATGTGCCAAAATAATTTCCTAAAATGCTGGGTAAATCCTTCTCTCAAACAAGCCTGAAATGAGTTGAAAGGACACGATCTGCAAAACCTCTTTTCTCCTTTGTCCTTACATTGGAGGTATGAGTCTGGGGGAGCAGCTGGTGACCCACAGTTGGCAAACTGCCTCCATGAAAGGGAGAGAAACTCCTGCCCAAACACCTCCCTCCCCTCCTCCAAGTAGCTTAAAGGAGGTGCAGGTATACCAAACCCCAGAGATGTTAATTTTAGCACCTTCAGACAATTATCATCTCTTAATAAAGGAGAAGGAGCATTTCATTTTCAAACACAGATACGCTTGTTGTTTAATTAAATGGAAAACTAATGCACATCACAGATTAGATACATGACAGAGTGGGAAGCAGTGATAAGAGACACATCAGAGAGTGGGAAGCAGAGATATGAGCCCTTTCCGTGTGATGGCCTCTTCCAGCTGCAAAAGCACCCTCCAAGTGAAGCCAGCATCATCAGCCCTTTACTTTGCACTGCAGCTGCAGGTGGGACTTACCCAGCAGGAAAAAAGAGCCATGTACTATACCGAAATCATTTGGAAGTTATCACAGAAGTTAATTTCAAAGACTAAGCTTGATCTGCTTTGAGCTGCCAGATTATTATCTCTAACATCATCACCTAGTCTTTTGTTGGCTCTACCTTTCCACCAAGATCAAAACAGGCTTGAAAGAAAAGATCCCAGGAACTGAAACAGGGAACAAAAAGCCTACTTAGCTTTACACTCAGTTATTGAAGCAGAAAATTAGCTGGAAACTAACTTCATACTTTTCCCTTTAGCAGTTGAAAGCCAGTGGGGGGTGGGGGGTGTGGGAGGGAAGGGAAAAGAAAAAAGCTGAGTTCACTGCATTGGTAAGGGTTTGCTTTTAAATCAAACTTCCCCTTGACCTGGCATCAAAGGGCTTCCCCTCAAGAGCAGTGTGGAGGAAGGGGATCACTACGTGGACAGGGTTAGCAGCACCTGGAAGACCTTCCCATTTTCGTCCTGCTATATTTAAAAGTCCTGGATCATATAAAGTGAATAAAAGGTCTGTCTCCCACCAAAATAAAGCCATGCTCCATCCCCAGCCTAAAGAGCCAAGACATGGTGACTTCAAGCTAGGAGTGACCCATGGGTGGACCACGGCTTTACCACATTGGTCTGAACCGATGGAAGAGCCATCATCTCTATCAGGTATCAGGACAAAGAGAAATGGGAGTGCTTCCTGCAGTGCACCTGGGAGAAAGAGTGGCTCTTGCTTATTAATCCTACTTTAGAATTGCAACCCCATGAGAAAAGCTTTCCGTTAAAATATTTATTGATCAAGATTAGAAAGAGCAAGCAGTTTTATTTCTCAGGCTGACACACTTGGGTATAGAATTGCTTAAGTACAAATGAGGGAATGTTAATTTATATCAACAAATACAATAATCCATGCTCCTTGAGCATTTGTTTTCATCTGTTTTATTGCTATTGACTTCAGCCTACAGTTTATAAACCAACCCAATATACAAACAAATGCACGGGGAACCGTATAACAGGGAAGCTGGTAATGATTAACAAGCCATTGGATAAATCACTAGAGAAAATCAGGGGGATTGTACGTAGAGCTACCGCGACTGTATTGCAAGAGCCAAGCTTTGTTTGAGAGGTAGACGAGAGAGGTGATAGGAAACTGAGCCTGGAGGCTGCAGATTTCCCCTCCCAAGTCTCAAGAGCCCCAAAACCACCACGGCCTTACCACATGAAGTTCTTAAACTGCAGCTCACCTGTGCAATGGCAAGGACAGAGATTTATACCCTGTGGAAAATTAGACCTTTTGCAGCATTTCTGATGATTTGTGTGTGTGATTCCATCCTCCATGCAGAAGTTAAGTCTGGAAACCAGAACGGCTGAAGGAGGACCAGAGTCTCCTGGCAGGTTGAGTGAAAGTGGAAAACACAGCACTCCAAGTTGGCCAAATATCAATTACCACTGGGGACCAGTGATACAACCCATACATACAGGTCAGATATGTGCCCTGTGAAAGCAGCACCTCTTGTTTTGACTCCAAACTCCTTCACCAACACCTGAACACAAACTGACCATCCCTACATGTGCACACTGGAAAATGCAGTTTAGGGAGTCATTAAAGCTGTGCCTGACAATGGGATTTCACATCCCACACCAGTGCCCAGGAAGGCACCTGAGCCCAGTGCTCCAGGAAGAAGTTGGAAGGAAATAAGAGAAAAATCCACAGAATTCATTAAGTGACCAAAAAACACACCTTGCAGTAGGAAGCACGCTGAGCCCCATTGATTTACTGACAAAAATCAAATCTCATGACCTCTACTGCAGGAGGGGTGGAAATTTCATCAGGAAGGTCACTTCAGGAAAGCAAATATTCAATAGCAACAAATTGAAAAGAAACAAATGCTGGTCCTGATCCAGCCAGACACGATGCCCAGATAAAAAACCAGTGTCACGAGTGTCCTGGACCCCAACACTCCCCACTCTTCCAGGTCCCCCAGCTGAAGTGAAAGCTAGCAGTACTAGCGTAGGCAGAGCCTCAGTCCGCCCATCAGGGTTTTAAGCTACGTTTAAATCCAACACATGTGGAACCCAGCCCTTCCAGCAAGCCCACCTTGGTACTCACACAGGGCTAACTGGAGAGATCTCCACAGGTTCTCCTAGGGTTTTCCCAAGAAGTAAAATAGATGCAAATTCAGAAAACCCAGCCCATACTACAACAGGAATTTGGGGGACATACAGCACAGACGTGCTGACCGAAGTTGACCGCACAGCTGTACGTACGCTGAAGTTTTGCCCACCAAGCCAGGCACATGGATTTCCCATTGCACCTTTTTGGCCGTCCAGTTCTGAAAGCGTTAAGCAACTCTTCACAATTTTCACACTGCATTCAAAGGTGGTGTGTCTTTGCCGATGTTCATACGGGTATGAATAAAATTCTAATTAAGTCATGGTCTTGCCCTGCCTGGACTGCTAACAACCGTCTGCAACCAGTTTACAAAGCACCAAAGTACGCTGTGTTATTAAAAGCCATGAATCCACAACGGTTAGGTCTTCTGACTACCTTGCTGAATGCAAATTCTTTAGGAAAAAAGTCTCAAACATCTCTATTTGTCAAGAGAAAAGGAGACGAACGTTCTGTTTCCTTCCACTAAAATAAATATTTACTTTACATATTAATTTGCTGTTTATTCCATGTCATTTTGTCTTCTTGCAAGATACTGCTTTTTTTTCATTTGATGCCCTCCTGCGTAGCTGCAAGGCTTGATTAAATGCCTTGCGATATAAGCCCATTGTTACTATGAGGACAGACACGTGTTCACAACATTAATCCTCGCTATGGGAAACCTGTAATCAAACAAACATTCCCAATGCTCAGTTTAGATGCAACAAAACCAATAATGTGGGTGTTGCCAGAGAACATAGCGTGTGTTTGTTAGCTCGGTTCATCATCATGAGCTCCTACCTCTGGGAAAACGAGAGAGGAACCACATTGTCTCCCCACCATAGCGTGAGGACTAACTTGAAATAAGTAATGCTTAAATATATCCCAAATCCTAGTCTTGCTACTATTTATGTACTAGAAGCAAAGTCAAAATCCATTTTTGCTCACTTCCATGTTGGCTTTTCCACCTCCCCAGCACCTCCCCTCCCTCAGGGACACACTGTCCCAAAGATGAGGGCTCCTCACCCACTACCAGGCCTGCGTCCTTGGTCCCATCCTTACGATCCATCCTCGACCCATGGTCCAGAACACAATCCAGAAGCTGGTAAGTCTTTAAAACTTGTTCTTAATTTTGGTCTGGATCCCATCTCTCATGCCTTGGTCAGGCCCTCCTGCTGCCAGAAAAATTTGGGCCACACTTACCGGTTCGTCTCGCACATCCCCTGGTAGGCTTCAATCGCGTCCTCTTGATCAATGTGCTTGTCACTGTTTGGCCAGCTGGCATTGGTGCTGATGCTCTCCTAAAATCAACACGCAAAACACAGCAGCGTGACATCCTGCACATCTCCTCCTGCCTTTCAAAGTTCCTGCTATCAAACAACTCCCAGCCATCCTTAATAGAGCTTCCTCGGGGCATCCATCAGACTAGAGAGTTTTTATGAATTCATACGCATGCAAACAGACAGCAGCAGAGATTAGGAGATGGGAGGAGGATGCATGAACCTGGGAGGGAGATAAGGGGGTGTGTGTGGTCTGAGATACAAAACATAGCAAAACCTCGAGGAATGTTAAGGCACTGAATTAAAAAGCCCAAGTGAGTTTTCAGAAAATGTACTCTTCAATAGAAGAGCCTCTAAACAAAAAGCTCACAAACGAGTGTGATGGGACAGGCTCTCTTGCCTACATGCCACTAGAAACACACTGCAGGTGCACCAGCATCAAGTGAGCAGAATCTGGTCCAGAAGCTCTTTTTCCCAATCCCATGTCCTTGCAGAATAAGCTGGTTGTCACAAAACACCACCGGGAACCATCTCAGACCACCACACCTTGGTGCAGGTCTGAAGAATCATAGAATCATTAAGGTTGGAAAAGACCTCTAGGATCATCAAGGCCAACCCCCAACCCAACACCCCCAGGCCTCCTAAACCATGGCCCCAAGGGCCACGTCTGCACGTCCTTTGAACCCCCCCAGGGACGGTGACTCCCCCACCTCTCTGGGCAGCCTGTGCCAGGGCCTGACCGCTCTGGCAGGGAAGACATTTCCCCTCATCTCCAACCTAAACCTCCCCTGGCGCAGCTTGAGGCTGTTTCCTCTCGTCCTGTCCCTGGTGACTTGGGAGCAGAGACCAACCCCCCCCTCACTCCAGCCCCTCTCAGGCAGCTGCAGAGAGCGAGAAGGGCTCCCCTCAGCCCCCTCTTCTCCAGGCTAAACCCCCCCAGCCCCCTCAGCCACCCCCCAGCACACTTGTGCTCCAGACCCTGCCCCAGCCCCGCTGCCCTTCTCTGGACACGCTCCAGCCCCTCCAGGCCCTTCTTGTCCCAAGGGGCCCAAACCTGAGCCCAGCATTCGAGGTGGGGCCTCCCCAGTGCCGAGCACAGGGGCCCCATCCCTGCCCGGCTCCTGCTGGCCACCCCAGTGCTGACACAAGCCCGGGGGCTGGTGGCCTCCTTGGCCACCTGGGCACTGCTGGCTCATGCCCAGCCGGCTGTCAGCCAGCACCCCCAGGGCCTTCTCCGCCGGGCACTTCCCAGCCCCTCTGCCCCAGGCCTGGAGCGTTGCCTGGGGTTGGTGTGACCCAAGGGCAGGACCAAACCTGGGAAGTTGTTCCTTGGTGTGGGCTGGCTAGACCTCATCAGCTCTGGGGTCAAGCACCTTACAGCAGTACAGACATATAGTCCTGGGCTGTCTGAAACTTTGTCATGGACTATATCTTTTTCATAGGCAAAACCTCCTATGAACCTGCAGAACCCCCTATAACCTCCCCACACCATCCTGCCTCCCAGAGGCTACCAATTCAAAAATGGCATCATTCAGGCAGGTAGTGAATTTTTAGCAACAGAACAGGAAAAGGAAAGGAAAATCCATTACGCTCTCAATTACCATGTTTTTGCCTGTCTCTTTTTGCTGGGCTGCCTTCATAATCTGCGACCTCAGGATGAGCACCTCTTCTTTCCGCACTTCCAACTCCTCGTTGGCCGATTTCAGCTGATTCAGTAAGAGGTTATAACTGTCCTGAATATCATTAGATGAGTTGTTCTGGGTTGCTCGATCTGCGATAGCCTTCCTCAGCTCATTAAGTTCATTTTTCAGCTTCTTGTTCTCAGACTCCAGCTCTTGCCTCTGGAAAATACAAAGCCGTTAACCAGTTTAGATAAAATGTCTCATAGTTCCTCATCCTTTTCCAAGATGCCTCTAAGGTAACTCAATTACCAATGATTGCAGCCAAATGATCAATTCATGCCGAGAACCAGATTTTGCTGCCTGTCCAGCCATGTGTGGCTCAGAAAAGATTTTTGCTGTAATCAGTAGCGTGTTGCCCTTTAATAACAACAATTACAGGGTGACACAGGGGAGATTTTTTTAATTTGTTGACACTATTTTTAAACACAAACACGAGCTGTTAGAGAAGCCAAACACGTTTGTTTTTTTCTCTACCCCTTCTCCTTCTCGAACAAGAAATCACCACAAACCCCACATCTTTCACACTCAGATAAGCTCAAAGATGCCAATTTACATGACCCTTCACCATGGCAGATGCCCTGTTAGGTGAGCTACGGCTGTGTGAATTCCCACTACCGCTTCTTTGCTCATACATTTTGTAATTTCCCTACCCCAGTGCAATGTTTAGAGGATTTGCTTGCCCTGACATCTCATCAGCTGCTGGCATTTGACAGGCAGGGGCGATACCGTAAAAATTTGATGCCGACTGCTTCTCCCGAATAACGATGCTCAAGCATTGCCATGTTTGCCGAGACAACTGAAGGGCTTATTTGCTTTTGCATGACAGTAGAAGACAGAAGAATGAAACTCTGGCAGCAAAGACAGCCTTTACTTCAGAACTTCACCATAAAGCTTTGTTTGCAGGTGGTAACACCACATTTAGCAGCTCTTTGCCAGCACCCAAAACCCACCTGGAGCATCCCAGCTGGATCAAGAGCAGCTTTGCTCCTGCGATGGTGCAGTCCTTGCTACAGGTCACAGACAGGGAGGGAGCCAGACTCCTGGGGTCCTGCTCACAGCCCGAATCCCAACAACCTGCCTTCTCTTTGCACGGGATCCTCCGGCACCAGCTGCTGCCTGGCGGCACCCAGCACCGCTCCCTCCTGCCCCCACGCACCCAGGCCTCTCAGACAACACCAAAACCCAACAGGATCCATATCCAACCACCGCATGGCAGAAATTGAGGCATCTGCAAGCAAGCCGACAAAGCCTGGTGTCTTGACTGATTTGGCGTCAGCTGCTCTTTCCTAGGGACCGACCCCCATCCATGAGGATTCTCTGGCGTCTACAATAGCACAAACTCTTTCCCCACTGAGATTCAGGTGCTTCTCTCTCCCCCCCCCCACCTTTTGACCCTTTCCACAGCTTTCTCGCACGATCCCTCTTATCTATGGGATATCTGCTTCATTATCAACTTTGGCTGAGGCGAGCTAAAGAATCTGAAAATGGCAGGGTGGGGATGGAGGAAATTTATACAATTTATACAGCGTGTAGCTAGCACAGCTGTGTAAACCTCGTTTCCATAGGAAACGGGTGCTATAATTATAAATCCTTCCAAATTATAAATAGCATGCCTTATCACAGCAGAGGTGTGAACAGAATAGCTGATCTGGCATCTGGACATTCTCCGAGCTGAACAAACACCATCAGTAGTGGAGCATAGTCAGGTACTTTATACCATCTGTCATTTAAAAAAAAAGGGGGGGAGGGGCAGGAATGAGAAATGCATTAGGCCCGGCAATTCCTCCACATCCACGTTAACCACAGCTCAGCAGAGGGAGCATATGAGACACTGGCTTTTCTAGAACTGTTTTAGAAAAGAGTTTGAAAAGCGTCCGCACGGCGGGGAACCGATACTAAACCGGGGGTAACTCTTCTTGCCGCGTGGCTGAAGCATCGGCTGGCTTTCCACTCTTTTCTGATCATGCTTAGAGACAGGTGAAGGGTAAAAAGAAAGCGGTTAACTGCTTTTCTACACAAATGGCTCTTCTGTGATTCTTGTTAGTTGCTGGATAAGACCCCTACCCTTTTTTTTTTTTTCCCTTCCCCATCTCCTCTCTCTTTCTCAGCCCTACCCTCCTTTCTCTCTTTTTTTTAAATGGTCAGCCACACTGCTAACTCCAGGGACTGGCTGTACCAAGCTGTGCTCCAGTTAGAAACAAAGCCAGGAAGATGGGGAAAGAAACCAATAACCAACAATCCTGCTCCAAGAGCCCACACTCTGGACTCTTTTCAGAGTTTACAATTAAATTAATTCCCTACTCCTTTCTTGGTAGATTTTGGGCATAGAGCAATGTTAAAATATCTACAAGACATGGGCAAGGTGCCTCTGGTCCCCTGCCTGGGCGCTCCTTTTGCATCAGTGATGGCAGAACAGAAGCTAAAATAACATGCTTTGAATGTGGAAAGGGAGATTTCTATTTGCACTGTGAGAAACGCTCTTTCTTCTGCATAGTCCAATAGTGCTGATTTATTTGACAAGTTACACGAACAGAACGTCCTGAACTTGAACTCACACTTGTCCCACGTGTACAGCGTTATAGAGGCGTGAAAGGGGTACCCAAGCACCAACGGTGACGGAAACAGCTTCGCTTTTTAGGAAGGGGTTATATAGCAGCGCTGGGTGAAGCATGAGCCTGTGTAAATCAGAGGTTAGTGCTGCCATGCTGGGAACTTGCCCTCTCTTCTATTTCTGGTACTCGATAGGAAAGAAAATAAAATCCTCTAGAAGCTCATTTTATGATGAACTCCGGAGTTTAAGGGATGAAACAAACATCCCAGCTATGTGAAGAGCGAGAAATCAAACTATGCATTGTGCCCCTGCTAGGAACACAGGAGCAGGGCAAGGACTCCCTGGTGCTTTCACTCCCACTTTCCCAGCCTGAAAAACAAGCCAGAAAACACATTTTTCACTGGGGAACTCCTTGTTTTACAGGTGTAACTCAGGGACACGTCTCCCACCAGGAGGATAAAAGAGGAGTTTTACATCCCTCCAGCCCTGCATCATGGCTAACCAAACACCTGGCTGGGCATATTTTGGGTCAGAATCTACTGAAAACTCTATGTATCCATTACAAAGAATGCGTCATTTATGCCTGCTGTAAACATACCAGCGTTAGCCCGTTTCTCACGTTCCTTAGCAGCGTTACAAAAAGAAACAACCACCCCTTCTCCAAATGAGCTTCTCTAAGGAAGGACTGTGCCTCACTCGCTTCTCTCCGCCAAAATCCGCACCCGGAAAGGCTCCCCACCAAAAGCTAATCCCAAAGGCCAGCGTGGGTGCTGTGGCAGCACAGGACAATTACACCAAGACACGAAGCCGGCTGACAGCAGACACACATGAAGTAGCAGACCACGCACTAGCTGCAAAACCCAAGCCTGCGCGGCCACCTACTAACACCCACACCTTGTATTCTCCTGCTCAAGGGGCCACACGTGTCAGAAATATCTTGAATAGGACACAAAGTGAAGAGAAGGCAGTGAAGACTCAGGTCACAAAGTACTGAACAAGACCCAGGAATGTCCTTAACCCCCAGCAAAACCTGCTCTTCAGTAATAACTGTATTTATTCTGTTTACCCAAACTATTATTTGTACGCATTATTTTAAAATAATGCATATACTTATATCTATACACACACTTGTACTGTTTACTGTGTTTATATACTCATTTATCCAAACCATACCCTGGGTCATTCATGACCTTATCTAAGCACCTCTTCCCCCATCCCGTGCAACACTCCTACACCACGATGAGCTGTTCAGCTGCATCAATAACAGTCTTCACACCTCACCTAGGTCAAAATCCATACTCATTTCACAGCAATACACTGATTTCTGAAAAGACAATGCAGCCACCTTTCTAAAACCTTGTGAAACCTTTCTAAACTGGCTAAGGAGTCTTAGTTTCCAAAAGACAGTGCAAAGCCAACCCCCTTCTCCTTCTCCATAAACTGGTATCTCATGGACCATTCAAGAGCATCCACAGGAAGAGTTTGCTACGTGTAAGATCAGCCTAGTTCCCCAAGAGAAAAGACTTTTTAAGCTGGTGAAAAGGAAAAGTAAATCTAATTATACAAGACTCTTGAAGGAGCCGGAGGTAGTATAGATATTTGAGATATAAATTAGCAGGAGAAATAGAGATAAGAGAGGAAGAGGTTTTTTTACAGGCACAGAAGCAGCCGTCATAGACGAAAGAAGGAAAAGCAGCACTCAATCATCAGTAAGTCACTCTTTCATTGCAGGTGGAGACTTCAGGCAGCGTCCTGTATTCAGAAGTGTGGAAAGCATCGGCGAGCTGTATTTGTCTCTCTTTTTCATTGGTTCCTCTCAGGCCAATCCACCTACAGTGAACACAAAATCCTGCCCCTCACTGTGACATTTGAAGCAATTCTGCCTTGGTTTTCACAGGGACCTCAGCTCTTCCTAGACTGACAGTCACCCAACATGCCAGTACCCAAAATATCACGTGCTACAGCTGGTCTGTGCAGGTCTGCACTGTGTTAAAGCAAGCTCATAGACCTGGTTGTTTCCTGTTGCAACCCTTAGCTCGTTTTCCTGCAACTCCAGCACAAACCTTCTGCTGGAGATCACAGAACGGCAGGGGTTGGAAGGGCCCTCTGGAGCTCATCCCGTCCCACCCCCTGCTGGAGCAGGCACACCCAGAGCAGGGGCACAGGGCCGCGTCCAGGCGGGGGGTGAATGTCTCCAGGGAAGGGACCCCACAGCCTCTCTGGGCAGCCTGTGCCCCTGCTCTGGCACCCGCACAGCAAAGGGGTTTCTCCTCACGTTCAGGTGGAACTTCCCGTGTTCCAGCTTGTGCCCGTGGCCCCTTGGCCTGGCGTTGGGCACCACTGAAAAGAGCCCGGCCCCATCGCCCTGACACCCGCCCTTCAGATATTTATCGGCACTGATGAGATCCTCCCTCAGGCTTCTCTTCTCCAGGCTGAACAAGCCCAGGTCTCTCAGCCTTTCCTCACCAGGGAGATGCTCCAGCCCCTGATCCCCTTGGCAGCTCTGCGCTGGCCTTGCTCCAGCAGTTCCCTGCCCTTCTTGCACTGGGGGGCCCAGACCTGGCCGCAGCTCTGCAGCTGTGGCCTCACTGGGGCAGAGCAGAGGGGGAGGAGAACCTCCCTCGCCCTGCTGGCCACGCGCCTTTCCATGCCCCCCAGGGCACCGCTGGCCCCCTTGGCCCCAAGGGCCCGGTGCTGGCTCAGGGTCACCTCGCTGCCCCCCAGCACCCCCAGGGCCTCTCAGCAGAGCCGCTCTCCAGCAGGTCCCCCCCAGCCTGTGCTGGTGCGGGGGGTTGTTCCTCCCCAGGGGCAGGACCCGGCACTTGCTCTTGTTGAATTTCTTAAAGATGCTTAAAGAGAACCTCTTGCAGTGCAATGCCACTAAAAACTAACTCTGGGATGTGTTTCCTTGCAAGTTCATTTTAGGCTGAAGAACCCTGTTTTTTTGTAACATGTGCTACTTATTCCTATGAAAGGGTATTAATAGAGAATTATTAATGTTTGTTAGACACTAGGACTATGTGTGTTAATACATTAGTCATGTAGAAAGTAGGAAAATCCAAAGTAATTATTTCCATCCTAAACTTCCTGGTTAAAACTTGAAGAAAACCCAATTTATGAACTTGCACAGAAGTCAGAACCACAGAAGCCATTTAAGAAGGTGGCGGCTCTCATCTGCTGGGTTTTCCCCTTCCACACTGCAACTTCACTTTGCTTTATAAGGTCAAGAAACTTACAGCTCCCATAGCCACGTTTAACCAACTGGAAGACACTTGGGCAACAATCTTAGAGTTCCTGCCATGCTTCTAACTCCAACGGGCTCAATCACAAAGAGCACGTCTAGCAAGTGCAACACAAACATCGTGATTAGAGAGTAAAAATTGGATGAACTAAGTGCCAGAAAAAGCTACTGCTAGAGGTATGCTCTTAGTTAGGGTTGAACATTACATCCTTTCCACCTCTAAATTCTGCTTTTTTTGCATCCCTCCGAGGAGATGATGCAGACAGCAAAAATGGGTACTGCTACTGTCAGATGGTTTAGTATGATGTAACATGTGTTCCTCTGGATTTCTCAGTTGTATCGCAGGATTTGTTAAGGGGATGGGGAGAGAAGGAGTGTCTGGAATGTACATCTGCACTACCCAAAAACCTAACCAATCAAACAGAAAAACCCAACCCTTAACAAAGCCTACCCCAGAAACTGGTTTTCTGAGGACGAGCAGGACATGACAACTGGCCTAACAGTCAAGACCGGAAGTATTTGGGTACAGTTAGAGCAGGAGGACACAACGCACACAGCCACAACAGGAGCCCAGCAGGTTTCAGTCACTCTGTATGTCGTAGGGACAAAATGATGGAGGCGGAACTGAAAGGCTTTAGAGCTTAGGGACAAGATGAATTGCAGGGTAGGGAAGACGTAACAACTATGGTCAACCAGCACTGCTGCTGGGAGATGGAGGCTATTACCACAATCCCACACAGCAGATTTATTTGGTTTTGACTTGACTGGCACCTTGGGAATGCAAGGAAAGCAGAGTCGGAGCCTGGAACAAGAAACATGTTGAGCTTCAGCTGCAAGAAGTCACACCTCCCACACAGCAAACTGCTGACACATACAGTGTCACGTCAAAGGAACCCAAGAAAGTCCCAGTGGGAATATGTGGGGGAAAAAAAGCACCCTAAGTGGGCTTGTCACCACTGTGGCAGGTAGGTCAGAGCAGAACAGATACTGTGTCCGAGAGAAACATCTGTGAGCCCACCCCAGGCCCAGGAGCTGACGGAGAGCTACAGCTTTCAAACTGCTATCTCTAATAGTCAGAACCGAGAACAGGAGGTTTGGGGTTATTACCACATTCAGACAATTTGTTTGGGCTGTTGGAGCCACGGAATAGGTTTACAGCACTAAGTAGGGGCTCCTCACTCACCTTCAGACTGTTGTATGCAAAATCTTCACGGTCCGAAGTCACTTCAGTCTTCATTTCAATTACCTGCATGGATTAAAGAGAAAAATTAATATTTAAAAGCAGCCAGAGGAACGGGCACATGGCACAGGACAGCTAGGCATGCCTCCATCAACAGCCCGCCCTGCCGCAGCTCAACCATAATAACGTTATTCATTGCCATTAGACGGAGTTCCAGCAACATGTAGCAGTGAAGGGGCCGCTTCAGGAGAAAACAGTTTAATCTCTCATTAATATCTTACAACTGTGGCTCACTGCAGCTTTTGAACAATGACAGTCATTAGGGGAAAAAACTTCAACATAGCAGTTGGGAAGCAGGTTTTTAATCTCTGCAGCAAGGATGAGAGGCTGGGGAAGTTTCCTGTTTCATATATTTCCTGCAAATCGCTAGAGGTGATCAGGAAGAATTCCTGGTGAAGCAAGTAAATAATTACTGTTGATGATTTTGTTGAGTCTCTTATTGCATTCGTCAACAGACACGTAGATCTCACACTGGAGAGAAATAAACAAAACAAAGCAACAACAGCCCCAGAAATTTCAATTATGAAACCAAGAGTGACAGCATTTGCTCAGCATTTTATATAAGAGCATCTTTACTGCCTCACGACACCACGCACACAGCACTGCTGTTTCATGGCAGGCATCGTCTCCCACACTCTGGCCTCTGAACAAGTCACAGAGCCTCAGTTAAGGATGGCAGAGTAAAGTGTATACAAGACATCCACTATTAAAAGCCCCCCAGTGCTAAACACCAGCTCATTGGCAGCTAGAGCGCTGTATTTTCAGACTCCAGTTGCAAGTCTGGATGGACTCCTGTCTCAAGTTACCACTATGCTGCCAGTAATCTTGATTTTTAAATTTTATTTTTTTAAATTACTCCCAAGCAAACAACCCAGACTGTAGGAAGGTATTTTTGCACAAGGTAGAAAGACTGTATCAAAGAAATATCCCTGCACTGCCACAGAAAGGAAGAACCAATCCTTCTAACAGCAATCTTGCTATTTCTGATTTACTATACTATTTTTTAAGCTACATTCCTGTATGTTCATTATTGGGCGGGGAAGGGGGACGGAGAAAAGCCTCAAACCACACAGATTATAACAAGACCAAACTGAGGACACAGCCCAGCTGATATATTTGTGAAGCACTTCTCAGCTCACGCCACACACTGCTGGGTGGGGGGAAGCCAGGACTGCAAAGTAGTGCTTCAGTAACCCAAACCAACCAAAAGATGTGGAGATGTGGGGTACCAAGGCCTTGCTCTACACCACTCCCAAGCACTGACATGCCTCTAGGTTTGCTCCAGCTAAAAAGTGGTATCTGTGTCCATAAAGCTGCAGCATCATGTCCGTCTGCAATCCTCTCAAGAGAATCATAGAATTGTTTAGACCTGTAAGATGATTGAGTCCAACCACTAACCTAGCATGGCCAAGTCCACCACTAAACCATGGCCCCAAGGGCCACGTCGACACGTCCTTTGAACCCCCCCAGGGACGGTGACTCCCCCACCTCTCTGGGCAGCCTGTGCCAGGGCCTGACCACTCTGGCAGGGAAGGCATTTCCCCTCATCTCCAACCTAAACCTCCCCTGACGCAGCTTGAGGCCGTTCCCTCTCGTCCTGTCCCTGGTGACTTGGGAGCAGAGACCAACCCCCCCCTCACTCCAGCCCCTCTCAGGCAGCTGCAGAGAGCGAGAAGGGCTCCCCTCAGCCCCCTCTTCTCCAGGCTAAACCCCCCCAGCCCCCTCAGCCGCCCCCCAGCACACTTGTGCTCCAGACCCTGCCCCAGCCCCGCTGCCCTTCTCTGGACACGCTCCAGCCCCTCCAGGCCCTTCTTGTCCCGAGGGGCCCAAACCTGAGCCCAGCATTCGAGGTGGGGCCTCCCCAGGGCCGAGCACAGAGGCCCCATCCCTGCCCGGCTCCTGCTGGCCACCCCAGTGCTGACACAAGCCCGGGGGCTGGTGGCCTCCTTGGCCACCTGGGCACTGCTGGCTCATGCCCAGCCGGCTGTCAGCCAGCACCCCCAGGGCCTTCTCCGCCGGGCACTTCCCAGCCCCTCTGCCCCAGGCCTGGGGCGCTGCCTGGGGTTGGTGTGACCCAAGGGCAGGACCCGGCACTTGGCCGTGTTAAACCTCACATAACTGGCCTCGGCCCATCGATGCAGCCTGTCCAGGTCCCTCTGCAGAGCCTTCCTGCCTTCACATTCCCCTTCATTGTTCTGACCTTTGCTAATAAAACTCAATCCACACTTCAAATTTCTCAAAAGAGAAGGAAGCGTGATCAGTGCAGGCAGAATAAAACACACCAGAATTGATTCTACGTTTCACTGCTTTCAAGATACTTAATATACTGTCCTAAATCTGTTATAACCAGTTTATTTTTAAAAAAAAATATAATCAGTCTGTCCAGTTGTTCTTAGCTGCCTGAAAAGTTTTTCTTCACTTTCCAGCTGTATTTGCTGCCTCTTAACTTGAACTTGTCACTGTCAAACCTCAGTTCCTACATCACGTGTCCTCAGGCAATCAAGGAAAGCCAGTTACCAACACAGTAACTGTTATATTACCTGATACATATCAGTATCAGCAAAAAGCCATCTCTCACCTGGGATTTCTTGCTCTCTTGCTCCTTTTTCTCCAGCTGGATTTGCAGCTTTTTCCTCTCCTGCTCGAGCTCCCTCACTCGCTTCTGTAGCTTTAGGAAGAGGGTCATGTCCATGGCAGCTTTCTCCATCCCAACCTCCTGAAGAAAAACAGGGGAGTGGAAAAAGGAGACGACCTCAGTCAAGTTTTACCACCATGCACAGAGCCAGCTACGCCCTGACTGTACATCAGCCCCAACTCCGGCCGCAGCCGGTAACAGGAGCATCCCAAGAAAGGTGCACACTTTCAAAGACCAAACCCCCATTTTAAGCACCTATGTTTAACATCAATAAACAGCAGACTCATTTTAATAAATCATTGAATATTTAACAGCCCACCAGGTAAGCGCGCTGACTGAGGCCACAGTGAAGAACATTAAAAATGCCCTACTGAGCCCCTTCTAGCCAAGTGTTTAGTAGTTGCTTTTTAATTGGTTTCACCTAGAATATTTTATATTAGAGCATGGCCAATACTGATTACTTTGACTTCAGCAAATGCTCTCAGAGCAGTTTAGAAATATTGAAGTAGTGTAACACAGCAGCCAGCAAAGGGCAGGAGGGGGGTTCTGCAGGCATGCTACGTGAGACACAAAATACGGGCCTGCCAGTGGAGTGGCAGATCCTAGGGACATTCATTGTCCATACGTGCCCTCGAGTCATGAAAGTGGAGTTTGAAAAGCAGCCTATTCTAGCAAACGTGAGCAAAACAGATTTCCCTTTTCCATGCGATTCTTGATAGCCAGGGAATAATTTGTGCTGCTTTTCTCTGCATTAAGAGATTGTTGATTACAGGGGCTGTGCTGGCCAGCAAAGCATCTGTGAAGATGCATTGGAAAGAAAATGCTCAGGGCATAGGGGTAATGAACTCTGGTATCCCTGCAGAGAAGGATCACTGTACGGTCGTTGCTATTGGTGCTAGAGATAACTACATGTAACAACGCTGACCGTTTTGATGAATTTTCATCAGCCCTTAAGCTGGTATGGCCAAAAGACAACACTTCATTATTTTTAGAGCCCTATTTAAGCCTGATGCCACAAATGAGTAGGCATTTGTCGTAGCACCGCAGCCCTGTAATCCTTCTCTCATAATTAACGATGTATTTCTGCAGTGTCATCCATCACACCTTGTAGTCCAACCTGCATTCCACCTATGTGCTCCAAGACCCACGCCAATCATCCCTGCAGAGCAAGGCTCTCCTCCTCCCCCCGAGCCTGCCCGATTTACTGTACCTCCACTTGTTGTATTACATCCTCGGTGTCTCCTATCTCAGAGGTTGATATGGATGGATAGTTGGAATCAGACTCCAGACTGCTCTGGTTGGATGGGTTTCTTCTGTGCCCTGGTGCTTGCTGTCAAGAAGCGGTGCAGATACATAATACAGTTAGTGTTTAAGGAAGGATTCCTCACAAAGCTTTGTTTCTTAGAGCAAATATATGCCTATATATGAAGGTTACCTTTACAAAAGGTTTGACTTGAGAATTTGACTAGAATTTGACTAGGCTTTGACTAGAAAATATAAATTTCTAGTTCTCACGCCTTATCACAATATTCATATTAACACAAGGGAATAGTTGAAAATGTAAAGTGATACAGAAGCTCAGTAGAAAAACTCCGCATGAATTAAATGCTCTTCATGACACCAGATGCCTATTAAGTACAAACATGCAAATCTAAGCTCAAGATTATGCTGTTCACAGCACCCTCTGGGGCTCTCTTTAAAAACTCAACCTTCCACCTAATCCAGCAGCAGTCTAACAATTATCTACTTTTCAACAGTTCTTCTAAGACCCCAGCAAAGGCGAACCTAAAAACTTTGGGTTTTGACATTCTGAAGCCACCGTGTTGGGTTTTTGTGTTTCAATCCAGCACCTACACACCAACATGAACAAAAAAGGCAAAACGAGAAGCATGAACCGGCTTTTGCTGAGGTTCACAGGTATCTCTTTGTTGACTGCGAAGCGTGAAAGATCAGGCTCCTTTTTCAAGGCACACATGTGGTTTGGCTTCAGTGTAGAAGTTCAGTCTTAGAAATATAAAGGACAAGCCACAGGATAATGCCAGTTCTATTAAGTGTTTTGGGGATGAGCGAGCCATGTTATCCGGCCACCAACATCACGTCCAGGACAAACAGAATAAGGATCATTTCAGTTCCATTACCTTTATAATAGTCATTTCATCCCGCAAGTTGTCATATCTCTGCTCCAGCCTCGAATACTCTTTTATCAGGTTCTGATAACGAGACCTCTCTTCTTCCAGCTCTTTCTTCATCTGGATATTTTCTTCAACCGTGCTTCGTGCAAATTCATCTTTAAAATGGTGGGCAGGGGGAAGGAGAAGAAATTATCATCTTCATCTCTGAAGTGAACTTCTTGTAAATATGTGTAATAACAATGACTAATTAATAAAATGCTCTTTGCCAAGAACCTTTAAAATACATATAAGCATCCTCTAATATTTAAAGACTGTTATAATTTCTATCTGCCTCCTCGCCATTTGGAACAGCTTGAGTTGTTCTGCTCGGCGAGCAGAGTCCTCTGCCATTTGAGTTATAGACAAATCTCCAGCACCTACAAACCATCAGATCTATTATACTTAACTCAGCCGTGCCAGCTCCCCCTCCCACGGGACAGCTGTAAACCCACTTAAGGGAAGACCAGCAACAGCAGGAAATACACTGATGTTTAAGACACTAAGATTTAAAGACTTCCCTGCCTGCTCCCCACCACCGGATTCGGCACAGCAGCAAATCAGCAGCGGCATCTCGTTTTCATGTCATCATCAACCATTTACCACGATAAGACCATAGGGGTTGAAATTATCCCATAAATTCTTTATTTATTTATTTTAATTAAAAACTGCCCTTGGAAGCAAATCTGGTCCTCTCCCCTTTTTGAGAAACCAGTCAAATATAGTCCATGTTTCCTTTTAAACGGGTGAACGCCAAACAAAACCCCTCCAACTTGCTTTCCCCAACCTCTGATGCTCCAAAAGCATCCCGTAAGAGATGAAGAAATATTTGTAGCAAGTTCCTTTTTGACATGTTATTTTCATTCCTTTATTTTGCATTGGGCTGAGAGCAAGAGGTACTTCATGCGTACCACAGAGCAGCGATCGATACTTCCAGAGAACAATGCATGACACTTTTTGTAAATCCTACAGCAAAATTAAAGCTGAAAAGGATGATGAAAAAATAAAAAAGCTCAATACACGCATGAGAGTTTCTTTCATGGCTTGGGATTTTCCCAGATTGCTTCCTCTCTGTACGTTGCCCCATGTGAGCGTCTGCTTTAAAAAACACTCACAGACTCCTGTCACGTTAGAGAAATCCTTTGTCACAGCTCCATATCATTAACAGTGCTGTTCCTTGGATCCTTTATTCATCCATCCTGGGATGTTGTTACTCTCCACCCCCAGCAGCCTTGCTGCCTCCCACATCACCCAGACTAAATGCTGCAAAACAAACTGAACTTTTGAAAAGCCCTTTTGGGTACTTTATTCCATATTTCACCAATTACACCAGTCTCTGTCATGTCATCCACCAGCAGGACAGAACGAACTGACCTATCTGTGCAGCAAAAACAACAACAGAAACATCCAGGGACGGGGTGCGGTAGGATTATCACTTTTCAAGGTAGGAAAAGCACGCAGAAAAAACAAGTTTGAGGGGAGAACGGTCAAGCTCCTAGTTTAGCAGACGCATTACAATGCTATGAACATTTTTGCTTACCTTCAGATTGACACAGGATCCTGCTGTTAAGCTCCTCTTTTTCCTGCTTCAGGAGAGCATTTTCTTCTTCCAAGTCAGATATGCGCTACGAAACAAGGCAAAGAATCACTGCTTGCTGCAGGTCAGAGCCTCTGTGGAGAGATTACGTTTCACCTGGCTGAAGACAGGGAGCTTTGTTCGGGCTTTCTTTGCTTTGTAAAAGATCTATCCCCTTTTGCTTTGCCAGTTATCCTTTGCGCATCAGGAGTTGAAGCGTAGGAGAACAGCACTGCAACAACCGAGACTAACTTCTCTTTTTCTGAGCGCATTTCTCCCTTAAATTAATGTTTTCAGCAGAGTCTTACAAAATATTGACCACGATTCTGCAGGAGTGAAGCTCTTACAAGCGATCAGATCATCAAATCAGAGGCTTATTTCCACATCTCTGTGGGTTTCATTGCTATCTTCAAGTCATTGCACTGGCTGCTGTTGGCGGGGGAAAAAATCTGCCCATCGTTTCAGGCAATGCGGCACTTGAGTAGTTAAGAGGGACACAGTTAATATGAGTGCCATGGAAGACTAATACTCAATAGTTCGGGCTTTTTTTGACTTCATGTGTATTGTATCCACTTCATGTCATAAGATTATAGTCACTTCAGTGCTTCACACTACTGCACAACCTCTAGTACAGCGGTGCACAGCGTGTACCAGGGCCTTTAGTAATACAGCAGGAGCATATATAGCAATTAACACCAACAACCGCCTAGCAAAACTTAATGAAAACAGAAACTAAATCCTGCAAAATAGATTTGTTTTCTTTTTAACTGCCTCTATTAAAAGCGAAGAGAAGCAAGGCCACTTCTCGCAACAATAAGGCTGGACTGATGCTGACAGCAACCTATCCTGTTTGGTTCATCCTCAGGAATTCTGACGCATTCAGCAGTGTTATCTCAAAACACAAACCCATCACATTATCAAGTGAAATACGCTGCTACGATTAAGCAGAACGATCCTGCGGCCGTCAGGTAGGAGAACAAACCGACACATCATCCCAGTGTAATGGCATTCCCCGTGCCTGCTCCGTCGCGTCCTGTAGCCACAGCTTTGAAACCAGCTACACACAGCCGAAGGATCTCAAGATGCCGGAGAAGCAACTCCGTACGCACCATAATAAAAGTTTTCAGTGCCCAAGAATAATAATTTTACTGTCACCACTAGATAAAACTAATAGGCAGGCCAGCTGGCAGGCAGGCCTAGCACAGACTTCAGTCTCCCACACAAGCATCCTCAAATGAAGGTATTTTATCAAACACTGCATATGCCAGATACGTACTAACGCCGAGGGTAAAAGCACAACAAATATTTTGCTGTTAGTCACGACTGAAGCAATCATATCCCGTGCACAGAAACTGGAGGATCCCCTACGCCTTGCTCTGCAATCCGTTCACTGACTCCAGCTGTCTGCATGGGACTGAACTCCTGCATCTCTATATATAGTAGGAAAGTTGGACACTGGAAATAGAAGAAAACACAATTTAAGGTATGCAGAGCTCCTGGACTTTTAAATGCTCTGAACTGAGCCACGATTTTAATATCCTGTACCAAAACCAACTACGTCCCTTCATTCGTACATCACTTCAAATAAATATCATAGCAGGCGTGCAGCCATTAGCGTCTTCAAGTTAGGAAGATTTCTTAAAAAAATTGGAGAAGAGCCACAAGAGTGACAGAAAGGATGGAAAACCTGCGCTGCAATAGGACAGCAAGGAACTCGGCTCGTTTATCCCATCATGGAAAAAGATTAGGGGTGATGGGATTATTTCACTAGTGCTCTTTAATGAGTAGCGATAATGAACTCTTCTGCCCAGAAAACAAAGTTATGATGGTTGGAAAACAAAAGTAGACACAAATTTGGAGTATTTTCAACTGTGCTGAGAGGATATTTCAGAATGGAAAGGCTTGGTAGCATCCATAACAATTATTCCCAGGTTTAAAAATTTCTAATCCAGATTGGCTATAGGTATTTTTAAGATATGACCTTAAGTGATTGAGCTTGTTTATCACATTCCTCCTTCCATATGAAACAGAAACAAGCTGGAATTCAACATTTCTGTTGACAGAAACCCAATGAGAATGAAAACAGTCCATTAAACACAGGTAGAGGCAAGCGGAGCAGGTTACACAAGGGCCAAGCAGCACAAACTCCATCTCTGGTACCTTTTGTACGTCGTGCTTTCTATAGGAAACATCTTTGAAGGTGCTTCAAATGCAACAGCACCTGCTCTGAAGGATTTCTATGGAAGGATGTTGAGCAGAGAGCACTCGTGATGGCTTCAGCCCTTATTTAAGTGTTACACTGGAACCACCTTCTCATGAGATGTGGCTCTGCTCCTCCGCCAGTCTCATGAGGAAATGATGATGGCACTTAGGATTTTCCTAATAGAGGTCCTGGCCAGGCTTTGAATCATCCTGCCTCACCAAGTGAGAAGATTAGGTGCTATGGAAAGCCCTAGGAAGAGCTGTTGGTACTCACCCAGATCTGATGTTTTACACTTTATCACAAAATGGAGCAAGAAAAGCTATTCTAAAATTAAGGAGTTGGAGGGAAAAGCTTAAGGAAGAGATTAAAGGATGTTTTTTCAGCAACAAAATCATAACTAACACGGATTTGCAGAAGCTGCAGCCCCAGCTCAAGTTGATAAAATTAAGGCTGTCACCTCAGTCTCTCTCAGAAGTGTCTGATGACTTGGGGTATCATCCCCAGAGCGAGCGCATCCCACCACAAACACAGCGCAGTCTTCCTATTGAAGGCGAAAAGTGCTTCTCACACCTGAAGTCAGATTCACAACACTCCCCACGCTTTTGGTAGTTATTAGAACTCCTCAAAAATCTCTACCACAATTCTTCTCGGAAAAGCGTTTTGGCTTAAACGAATGTTTCAAGGAAGCAAACAGGTCTTCTCTGCCTTCCCACTGATAAGGAACCGAAGGGAGCAGCCGAAAGCTAACGTCAGAAATGGGAGCCTGCACTGCTCCATAGAAATGCTATGCTTATCAATTAAAACATTTATTGTCATTCTATAGAACATAGTATTTGCTCTGCTGTAGGCACTTCTGCATCAAGGGAAAGCTTTTGCTTTGTTTTCATCCTTCTTGCAAAGCATTGCTTCGGTCATTAAATCAACCTTTCTTCTGAGTGCTCAAAGGGGATTTGCAATCAAGAACAAAGACAAGCGGTTTTTCCCCAGCTGCATCACCTTCAAAATAAAGCATCCTTTCAGGCACTGAAAGCCTGTGCTGCAGCCAGTTAACGAACCGAGCCCTGCGCCAGAAAGGATCTTCTAATTTGGTGCTGGAGAAACGAAAAATCCCTGACTCCATACATCCTTATGTGGGTGCAACACACGCACAAAGAGCGGAGTAACCGCTTTTCTGACAGCTCTTGGTCCAGCCAAGGGACAATGCGCATACAGGCTTAATGCCCTTTTGAGAAGCACAGCCAAAAATGCATTTCAGCGGTGCTAGTTGTTCAGATTAAGTTATCCAGAAGACCAAAAAGTCCTCGCAGCTTCTCACCCAAACCCACCATCTGAGGGCTTACCCACAAGGGGAGGTTGGCCAAGGGAGGTGCCCTAGAAGAGCCCCACCTGGGCAATCCTTCACCATAATTAAAACACAGCTAATCCCAGACCTCCTTTTATCTCCAAAAGCTACTCATCTTCAAGTTGTCACACAAAAAGCACTACTGTAGAGTAACAGCGGCAAAATAGCTTTTTCTATGCAATGCCCTGAGTAGAAAAGCCCTAAATTATTTCCAATAGCAGCATCAAAGAAACCCCTTCAACCACCAGTGCAGAAGAAGAAAGATCACAGATTTAACCTGAGCAGTCATAAGCATTCACAGCAGGAAACTGAACCCATACCTCAGTGCCTTAGGTTATGAGCATGGGTGTGAAGGTTATTCAGAACAAACCCAAAGAAATTCACTGTCAAATGTCAATTTTTTAACTATTTGCAAAAAAACTCTACACTCCAAAGTCATCTTCTCCCACGAGAACCCTTCTTGTACAATGGTGGCAGCATTGGGCCACCCTGACCTCAAGAGATCCAGAAAGCTTAGGAGTTTGCACGAAGGAGAGGAAGAAAAGAAAAAAGTTTGGTCCACATCGCAGCTCCAAACCCTAAAAGGGCTTGTAACAACCAGCCTAGCTGGTGTTGGAGCAGCATCTCTGCCTGGGAGGGTCGAGTTGGTCCCCACACAGGTCATACTCTACACATAGCTACAACACCAGCCGCTACGACCGGCCGCAACAGCCACGGACTGCACGGCAGAAGCCGAGCCCTCGTGTCCCATACCCAGCTGGACTGAGGAAGGACATCTTCCTAATATTTACAGCACCCACGACACCCTTCCCCAATACTTCGCATTACACGCCATGAGGAATCACTGCATACACACGAAGCTCTGCCATATCCGTGGTTATTTCAGGTTCGCGTGCCCTCCCTTATTTCAGACGGGTCTGGATTTGGGAAGTTTCTTCATGGTTGGCAGCGCAAAAGGCACAGAGGCAGGGCATCCTCCTGACATGACAGTTGCTGCTTCTGTAGGGATGTTCCCCTGCCCTTGCTGCCTCATGACCTGGTTAAAAGGCAAATTCTAGGGGCATTCAGTGATAAAAAGAAAAGAAATATAAATTAAGAATAGAAATTAAGTCTTTCTCCTTCAGACTTGGGAAGGGCAAGCTTCCACCAGCACAACCACCTACGCACCATGAGATGTGACAAATACACATACCTTTCTCAGTAGGTCTTTCTCCTTAACGTAGCTGTCTTCCGCGACCTTCCTCTCACCATGAGCTTTTTCAAGCTCCAGCTGCAAGTGCTCCATCTCTTTTTGCAAGCTGACAAGCTGGTTGCCATCACCTTGGTGGCTCTGCTGATATTGCACCAGTTCCTTCTTCAGCTTTTCCACCTCGGAGGAGTGGGCAGACATCAGCATAGAGAGCTGCTCGTTCAGAAGTTTGTATTCCTTGTTCTGCAGCCAACATTCCAAAGAGAAGAAGATAAGACCATACGCAAGATCAATGCATGCATCGATGCACTGCAAAAGTAACAGTCAAAAATCCTTGAGCATTGTGGGTAACAAACTTCCCATAACAAGCATTTCCATGCATATGCTAATAAAGCCCATAACGCTAAAAACAATTTCAAAACTGTGACAAAAGCTCAATAATACTTTAGTAATGATTATATGAGCATTTGTTAAATCGATGTTACTCTTGAAGCAAAAGCAAACGACACGTGACGGCCCTGGCAACCAAAGCAAGAAACCTACGTTTTTATAACAGCTTCCAAACAACATTGCTTAATGCAATTGGCTTGCAATTATTTTGGTTTGCAATCTTGCGTTTGCAGTTTATCCTTTTATTCCTGACTCCTACGCCTGCAGGAGCCTGGGCTGACAATGCACTGTAGCATAATTGCAGCCTTGAGCACAAAAACTCCCTAAAGTCCAGCTTTAAGTCATGTGCCAGCTCAATCATCTTTTTATTTGCCCAGATTTTCTCTTTTAAAGCACTTAGCAATGATTTGCTTCCAAGTTTTGAGACCTGAAAATTCACCAGCTTTGATTTTTGTGGCTCAGATCAAAGTCAATGGGAACTCCAATGTGACTAATAAAACATCATCGTTATTAGCCAGCACCAAAAATGACAATGAATTCACAACAGGCCAAAAGCTTCAGGAAGAGCCTACCACAAATCTTTGCTAACGTTAGGTAGATAATCATGCGAGTAAAAACTATTTTGAAATTTAAAACGTAGTCTGGTTTTTATAGAATCATTTTTAAAGTGTCCTTTTTGAAAGCTTTCAATACAGCTTTAAAGATCTGGGTTCATACCACTCACTGTACAATAGATCCAAAAAGCTTTACTTTCTTAAACAGGACTTTGGTGGATATTTCACTTGAGCATCAGAAGTACCAGTTTTGATCCTTCCTGGTCTTGCCGGCAAATATTTGGCAAGAGATTGTTGTCCAGACCAGAGGAGCATCCCAGACATCTGCAACTTAACCTTTTGCTGTTTCTCAGAGCTTTAGTCACCAACAGAGTCACTCCAGCTCATGAGAAACTGCTCCTTCCATCCAGAATTTTTTAGTTCATGTGAAGGCCAAGAAAAGCTTGAAGTGAACAAGCCAGAAGATAGAAGTCTTAAAAGACACAAATGTATCATTTTTAAAAGTCAATGGACTGGGGAAGTGCCGATATACAATTTTTGACTGGTTGGGATAAGCAGTAAAGGTGCAAAGTCACAGATCCCAAGATGCAACTTCTTTCTCTAAAATGTTCACCAGAGTCAAGTAAACAAGAAAAAAATTCAATGCAAAAGTATGACCGATGTCTAACACAGGGTCAAAGGCTCCCGCTAGCTCCAGTACAACAGAGCTCTCAAAGAGCCTTACAGCCTGGAAAAGAAAAAACCATGAAAGGAGAGAATTTTATCTTCTAGGTCTACACAGGTTCTTCTAGACCCAACAGGCCCCTGTACAAATGCACAGTGAGCAGGTGGATGCTGCTGTCCCCACCCATACTTGCATCAGTCTCTTTTAGATTCCCAACAGGGCTCGTAGGATGATTTCTTCCACCATCGCTCTGATCATCCTTTTGGCCTCTCTCTAGGTGACCTCCCAAAGCACCCCTCTCTTGCTGCAGTCTCAGCGCTCCCAAGCAAGATTAACACACGTCTCAAATGGAGAAACAAGTGAGGGACACGAGCAGCTTTTCCTTTGCTCCCTCGTAATGAATTATCAGTGAACATCAAAATTCAGCGTTCGCACAGTATTAAGGAATTAACATGACCAAAGCCATTTCCAAAGAGATACGTTTGGAGAGAAAAGCTTTGCCTACAGAGAATGGCAATAATGGCTCCGGTTCATAAATTGCCGCTGCTTCCCTGACCTGTAAAGGCTCCCCCAGTCTTCGCTCATTCACCAACACGCAACATTTTATGGCTTTGTGTCCCAAGGTTTGTGTATATGATTTTACATACCAGCCAACGGAGAATTCAATCCAGATATAAGATAAATGCACAGGAATGCTTTTTCTTGTTGTAGCTACTGGAGACATGAGAGAGCATTTACTGTCCCGCAGCAAAACCGCTGGTCCCCACGGCAATCAGAGATTGCTCAACAGACCCTGTTAAACTTGAACTTGCTTTATTTTAAATCATTATCCAGCCCAGCAGAGCTGTGACAGTCCTGGTTTCAACCCAGGCTCTGCAATCCAATCTAGTTTGTTTTGCTACCAACGGCAGAGACAACTTTATCGCTGCTCCTACCCGAACTAGTTTTATTCACGATAAATGCTGACAGAGATACTGCCGCTTGCAGAGACAGCGTAGGGAGCTCACTGTGAACCGAAATATTGGCTGCACAAACACATAACGCTGAGTTAGGTGACAGCTACACCACACACATTTTAAAAACTCACTTAACTGAAAAGAACAACAAAAAAAGAAGAAAGTGCTCATCCCGTGCGGATATTTCAAAGGAAAACAGATTTAAAACTTTGTGTGTGCAAAAAATTCCTCACCTGCTTTAGAAACTGAATTAAATACGCCCAGTTACGGATGCTAGAGCGTATGAGCTGAGGCTGACATACAATAATGGGTTTTAATGTTTTCAAAGATCATCTCTTCCTCAGGAGCACAGAGAGTATTGCATCCCTCTAGTCACGCATGAGCTAAAGTAGCAGAAATAGAAACATTTTCTTCCACGGCCAGTCAGAAAATAATACAACTGCAGCTCTCTAGGTTACCGGCAACATCTTTTTTGTCTTAAAAAGCTAACCGGCGTTTTAAAAGGTCATGTTTATAGATCAGCAAGGACCGAAATCAGGGGAAATATGATGCAACAAACTCACTGCTGCCAGAAAAAAATCCAGTGCACTGAAAAGAAAGTCCACTGGAACGGTGCTCATTAGCACATCCAAAGCATCCCAGGGAAAACTCTCAGTCCTGACATGACGGTTACAATTCGCTCACTGGACAGACTACCACAAATACAGGGCAGCCCTTCTTTCCTGCAAAAGTTACACAGAAAGCAAAGCAACTCCTTCAAAACGCTCTGTGCAGAGACAAAGGGAGATCAAGACAAGCTCCAGCCCATTATTTCTGCCTACTTAAAAGCTCTCCATGTCTCCTTCCCTAAAGCAGACCTTTCTGCTGCTTTCATAATCCACGACAGGAAAGCCAACATTAACCAAAGGTTTGTTTTTTTCATTATTGCTCCACCCCCACACTTCTCTCCTAGTAGTAAATGGCAAGGAATGGAAAAAAAGACAGAAAAATCCCATTAATACTGCTGCTCCACCACCAAGTCCAGCGGCTCGGCAGACCTAACACAGAAATTCATGCTCATCACGAGTTCAGCCTAAATATGTGGACTTGAAATGACTCATCCTCATTAATTCCATCAAATACCCTCCAGGTGAAAGGTTATATCAAACAGGTTTCTGATAGATATATAGAAAACCTTATGCCTAAGGCTTTCTGTTCCTAAGCTACAGCTCGTCTGCAAAACCTAAGTATGCAAGAAGACATTTTAAAATTAAACACCACAGTCTAAAAGTCAGACTCTACTGCGGCGCACGCTTTGCAGCCCATCAATACAGCAGTGAAAGTGGCCAGCAGTAACGCAAATCCCCAGGTGTCTTGACTCTGCAGTATCTGAGCCAACGCAGAGTCGTTTCTCATCAGCTTCATGGCAGGACCTCTCGCGTCATACAGGGATGGAAGAGATTTACGGCTGCGAGGAAACCGCGTGTGATGCATAAGGGTTCCTGACAACGTCCCAAACAGAAACTGCAATTACTAATAACTGGTACTACAAATAAGGAGGTATCCTGGCTTACAGAGACTGTTTCTCCTGCTTGAAAAGGACAGTTTTAAGGATATAGGTGGACGCAAATTTCCCCGATGAAATTAGTAGATGCAACTGGGTCTACTCAGTATTTCTTACACTCCTCCCTGAGGTCCTTGCACAGCACTGGAAGCAACGTAGAGGGTGTTTATCAGAGTAACTTGCACACTCATGTTAGCAGTTGGGAAAACCCTCCTCCTACACGTGTAATCAAACAACTACTTCGCAGCTCATTAATGAAACACCGATTGGCATTTCATGACGACTTCCCTGTGATCAAATAGTTACAGTAGGACCATCTAGCCATCGGCACAGGCATCTATGACTTACATCGTGCCATCTCACCCCTTGTCACGGCTCTTCTGAACAGTTGTTACATCCAGTAACACAAACACGCTCAAACTACTTTGCAAAGTGAGTATTTATCCAATTTACCAAGGTGACTCACAAGACACATGGTTCAGTACAGGAAACCGTGGCAGAGGCTCTGCATCCTTAGCGCTTGCAAAGCAGAAAGCATAATGGCTGAAGCCTGTTTGATATAGGGATCTCACGTGGAGCTGGCTTGGGTTTTCAAGCAACAGCTTTCAAAATTGCCGTTTTAATCTTCCTCCTCCAAGTCCTTCTGGGCAGTTCTCACAACAATTACAACGCAGCTTTTGAGCTTATCGAGCAAGCTCTTCAGACAGCAAGGTGGAGACCCAAGAACCAAGGGCATCTGCACTTCCAGGGTGGTGTTCCACCCTTACAAGTGTCTGGCCGGCAGCAGCAGAAGGCTGCCACCACCATGACATCCTTCCCAGATGTCATGGGAAGATCAAAACCTTCCCAGAAAGGACAACACAAGAGAGGCAAAGGAGAAGCAAGACCATACTTGTCCCAGCGCAGCTCAGGACATACCTGCTCATCGATCTTCCTTTGAAGCTGGACCACCTTGTTCTCCATGCCAATGTTGAGCTTCTTCAGGTGCTGTGCTGAGCGGGCCTCGATCTTCAGCGCCTTCAGCTCCTGCCTGGCCTTCATGCGCCGGTAGTAGCACTGCAGGGTGATGGTGGCACTCCTGACCCGGCGGAAGCGAGTGCGGGCCAGCCAGCCACGGGCATACTTCTGGAGGATGGTGGCTTTGTGCTCCGCAAGGATCTATAAAACATGAGACAGTCAAGGGAGAAAAGTCACTTGCAAGGCAGCGGCAGCCTTGGTTTGTCTGCAACGTGGCACTCAACGCTTCCCAATCTGCCTTCGAAAGGGCTTCTCTTCCAAGCAGGAGTGTCCTGCTAGGTGCAGGAGGTGACGGCTGGAGATAGAGACCCTTTTTTATAGGCGGGAAGGGGTACTTCAACCCCCACTCCTAGTTTTTCCCCCCCCCGTCACTGCACTCAACTCATGCAGGCAGGGCACATCCATCCTCTCTTAGGAACCATGCTGCTCTCCAAAAAGAGACAACATGTACTTGCCCAGTGAAACGAAAGGGGATATGGTCCTGAGTTGGTGACTAGGAGACTCGATGGGGACAGGAGGCATCTCAGCTGACATAACTCATGGAATAAAACATATATTGCACCTCAGAATAGCACTCAGATCCACAAGATCCATAGCTAGCAGAATATATAGCCGTTAACAGACACATTAACACTTAAAAATAAACTTACTGTCCCTTCAGAATCAGACATAACTCACACCAGAACAGGGTTTTAGATTTTTTCCCTGTGTTTCGCCCCTGCATTATGATAATTTATACTGCAGATAAATGCTGCCCTGGTGGGATTTCTTATCATATGGATAACCTTCAGATAAAACCCTGGGGTCCTTTCACTACAGTCCGCAGCCAGTTCTCTTGCATGATTCAGTTTTTAGAAAATTATATCTGGTTTTGTGAAACTTCTGGCACTTCTGCATTGGATTTCTCCCCAAAAATTTACAGCAATCTTTTCAGTCGGTTGCAGTTCAATTCCTTCCTCTAAAACTGAAGGCTGACATATTACAGATACAACCAGCATGTTGTTAATAACTTTCTTATGTTGATCGATGCTGCAGTATTATGAGGAAAGAAATACCAGGATAACATCAAGATTACAAGACACTCTGCTGTTATTAGTTTGGGCTAAGTTGTATCAGAAACAGTATCATATCAGCTTCTCACAAATCTTTTGTTTCACCCTAAGGCTTTCTTTGCACTTGCAAATTTTAATTCAGAGTAAAGGGATTGTGTGAACTTAGGATGCCGAAGGAGTTACTCTGAAATGAGCTTTGCATGTCTCCAGCCTTGGCACTCTTACAGCTGAAGAAAGGTAGGGGTGCCCAGAGAGCTAGAAGAAACCCTGCTGCAGTGCCTTGGGGACCTATTCCAGCCTTACAGCAAAGTCTTGGTGGGCACTGGGCACGCCCTGGCCCTACGGAGCATCACCTGCAGCAGTGCGTCTGTTGCTGAGCACTGAATCGACATCTATACCCAACACCTATACCCAGGTGCTCTAGAGATTACGAATGTTCAGGTTTGAGAGACCTGACCTTCAGCCTACTTCTACACCTTGTGGAGGTTGGGTTGCCTTGAATCTCAGAGAGTTTAAGTGCTGGACCAGCTGCATCCCCTGCAGTGGCTTCTGATTTAAAAAACAGATGCTGAAAAAGCAGTGGCAGCACAAATTCCTGATCACCAGCATCCAGCTGCTGTTTCAGAGGACATCCCTGATCTCTCTGATGGGTGAACCAGGTGTCCAAGTAACCTCCATCATCTCCAGGAGGAGCCTCTCCCCTCCTGGCTCATTGAGCCTCTGACTTCTTAGAATATCCCACAACCATCAATTAGGCATAAATTTAGGTGACTATCAAAGTAAGGCTGGATCTGAAGGGTGGACAGATTCCCCCAAGCTCTTCTCAGTTTCCTGACAGACAATTTCTCACTGTATCACTTGCTGTTTATCAAACCTTTACTTCCTTGCTTTCAGCTCCTGGTTTAACACAGAAAGCTAATGGAGAGAACTAATTAAAGAGGGATTTACATCAATAAGTGACTTGATGCCTTCCATGACAGACCTTACTGGTCTTTCTACCATACAGGAAAGTGCATCTGCAGCACAGCTCAGACACAAATTCAGTTTGCCAGGGAGGTTTTTGCAGAGTATGGGTTAGATCAAGTGACATTTCCAGATTTCTACAACGCCTTCTGGCATCCGAATGACTAACTTCATTTAGCTGCTCCACTGAGGTGCTGCTGCCAAAATAATTTTTGCTTGCACAGCTTTAAATGGCAATGCTGGCTATCACTGTGTGCTCTCCAGAAACACCAGAGGCAGTCAGCTTCATAAAACATCAAAACAGCCACAATAAATACATCGTCATGCTACGCCAGCGGAGGTAAATACAAAGGCTCTTCCTAATCTTTCCTAATGCAAAGACACTCCTTGGAGTCGTACCTTGCGATAAATCCTCCTGACAAACAGGCCCCGAGCAAAAGCCTGAATGGTGATGGTTGCGTTGCGGACCCTCTGGAAAGCTCGGAGGATCCGCAGCATTCGGTACTGCTTCTGGAAGATGATGGCAGCTCTCGTCCTCCTCAGGTGCTCAGCAAGTCTGCAAGCACAGGAAAAAGGTTAGCAATAAAAACTAAACTCCCCTTCTTCCTGTTGTAATAAGTTTTAAACTGGTCAGAGAGAAAACCTTTTGTCCAAAAGCAGTTTGACGGTATTCAAGAAAGACCATCCCAGCAGTAGAGCTAAGAAAAGAGCAGCTGGTAGCACGTCTCCATTAGAATAATGGGAACACAAATGCAATCAGACAGCATCCACAACACCCAGAGCACTGGAACCAGGAATCAACACACCTCATTATTCCTAAACCGCAGTAAATCCAAGTATTTTCCAGCTTTTCCCTTGGTTTGAACTCTTTGCCTTACGTACTTGAGCCAATCAACGCCCAGGTTGGCTCCATCACTTCCCTGACTATAAAAAGCAAGCGTCGCACGGGGTATCTACCGACTCAGTGAAAACGGACGCAAATTGATTTGACATTTAAGCCGGTGTGCACTGGTTTGGCAACACTCATGAGCAGAGCCCCAAGCAATCCACAGAGAGTAAATAATGAGGGATGTGGTCAGCTCTGTGCCATGTTGCTCCCATTCTCCAACTGAATTCATGTTCAATTTGCTGTTACACAGATTAATAAATGCCCATAAAACCTCCATTTATTTTAATAATTAGCTTGTTTTGCTGAATTTATGATTCGTTCATTGCTCTCAGCATGAAGCATTATATAGATATCTGATCCACTTTATTTCGTGAAATGCATATCAAAACTAGAAGAGCCATATCAGACTGGCTTATGTATTCTCTTCGTCAAGGATGATGGTTTCTCATTAGGACCCGCTGAACCAGAGCTTACTAAAGAGGACAAGGGATGGTCTGTTTCCAGAAAGGCAGTCATTCAGATAACATCCGTCCCTACAAAACCAGCACAAAGAAGTGAACTGAAAAATCCTGTTGAAGCACTACTGCAGCAGGTGGTTTCTGCACAACTGCTTCCAGCCTCTCTTTTAGCTCATACCCCATCACTTCAACATCACCGGGGATTCCTCCTCCCCTCCCTTAGAGGGATGGTTGGCTGACGCAAAGGTTAAATACAAAGTCCAAGTCTGTAGGTGTGCATGGAGAGCCCACCGGAGAGGCAAAAGTTAATCACCAACTCCCTCTTCTTCTTAACCTTCCTCTTATTACTTAAGTCTCATTTGCCTTGTCTTCAGGTGAGCTGTAAGACTGCCGAGAGGGACCTGCAGCCACGAGCCTAGAGAAGTACGTAGGCCTCTGAGGACAAGAAAAATCTGTGCTTGGTTTTAAATAAAAATCACCAAACTGCCCAGCTTTGCTCATTTGAGACCTTCTCAACCCTGGATTCTCAAGAGGCCAATCCCTTTCACAAGAGCAAATAATACCATAAATCCAGTTAGCATCTTCGATGACGGGGCTCTGAGCAACCTGATCTGGTTGAAGATGTCCCTGCTCACTGCAGGAGGGTTGGACTAGACGACCTCCAACCCACACCATTCTACGATTCTATGATTATTCCAAAATACAGTATGATTTAGAGGAAACCCTTGGAAGGAACATGGAACTTTTTCACCGTTGGTTGCTTTAACAATCGACAGAAATCGACATTCGTTCAGCAGTCAGGAGTGAAGTGACTTGTGCAGGAGCCTTGTAGCAGACAGGCAGCATCTCATGCTGCCCAAGTGCAAGAAGAATTAATTGGGCTGCAGATTAAGTAGCAGCATTTCTGATGGGCAGATGCTAACTCGGAGCCAGGGAGAACATCGCTGCTCAAAACCAAGCAGCATAGCTAACACACCGCAGCTTCTCTGAGCAGAAAACAAGAAGGGAAACAAAGCTGAAACGACCCAAATCTACTCCTTGTTCCTATCTGCAAAGTGCCTGAAGCCAGCTTGGCTAGATGCAGGAGAAGGGCAGCGTTTGCCATGAATAAGGGGCACAAAATGCAAGGTGACCTGTGTGTTGGGATGCTATTACACTGCTTTATTGCTCCCTCACACCCACCCCACATCTGCTCCCAGCAGCCTACTCTCCAGTACAGCGTTATCCACAGAAATCCCAGCAAGCCACCGACACGAGGAAGCTTGAGGTTCCTGCACGCAGAGAGTTAAACACTGAGCTCTATTATTCTGTACTGTGAAACAGCCCAGTTGCCAGTGATTTGGAGTGATTTTTCTCATTACAAAGGATACAGCAAATCAATTCTGAGAACTCCCCTTGCACACCAAGGAGGCACAAATCTGGACCCTGCAGAAGAGGAGCGCATACCAACTAGCAAAGTGCTCACTGGCTGATCCAAACTCCCTTTGCCAGAGGAAGTCCCAGAAAAATTTTAGTTCTCTGAAACACTTTCACCTAAATATCTCGAAGTAGTTTAGTCATCTGATTACAGCCTAGCTGACTATGCTCTAACCTGGGCCCAGCACCTAGAAATTAAAACAATACAGATACGAAATCGAATTGAGACAAAGAATTTTGATCTCTTGCCCCCAAATAAAGCTGGAGAGAGTGACCAGGAATGAGTCCTGACTTTAGCAGAGAAACCTTCACCACAGTGGTACCTCGTGCAGAAAATGGCTCTTGTTCTCACAGGGTTGAAAGGCAACACCCTATGCAGAGCATTTTCAATGCTTCTCCTATGAAACCCCCAAGTATAACGTCTACTAGATGGAATGGATTGAGAATACAAGTGCCCAGAAGCAGTTTTCCACTTGACCTCCCAGCTAGCCCTTCCTCAGAGGGCTTCCTAGGACCCACCTCCGCGCCTGGTGCCCACGCGTGTAGCGCTGGATGACGATTGCAGCTTGTCTCAGCCTTTTGTACTTGACCCTCTGCAGCCAGCCCCGCACCGTCTTCTGAATTATGATTGTGGCAGCTCTGAACTTATCTGCTCGCAGTTTCTCCAGATATGCCACCTGGCCTGCACGGAAAAAGATCTTGGTACGTCCAAACTGGAACTTGTCTGGATCCTTGTCAAAAGCATAAAGGAAACTAAATTTAATTAAGGCAAACATTATTTTTTTTCAGTCTATATTGCTCAGTAGATACAGATTTAAAAAAAAACAAACACTTTGAATCAAATTTATCAGCTCACATCTCTTCTTAACCGGGTGATGAAGATATTATTAGACTCCAAACTACTTGACCTTTTATATACCCATTGAGGGATGCAGCACTAGGATTCAGTCTTAAGTTCCACATATTTCGAGAAATTTTGAATGTTTTTTCATTGGTTGGGTTTTTTGGGGGGTGTTTTGTTTTAAGTTAAATAGAGCAATATAATGCCAGAGGACTTCAGGAAAAGATTTCTTTCTTGAAAAGATCAAGGCTTACATCTGCAAAGTCATACATGCACTGCAAATGGCTCTGCAGCTCAGACAAACACTTGGTCCATAAAGAGAACAGCTTTTGCAGAGAGGAACACGATGGAATAAATTCCTCAAAATCCCACAAGGAAAACAAGGAAACAAAATTAAAACCTCGCTAAGATGGTCTGCACATTCTGGGTGCCTCAACAGCAAGAAAACAGGGAGAAACCTTTGTGTGCACACTTGCAATTGTAGCAAAGACTTCTTATTTGCTTGTAGATATAAGGGAAAAAAGTTGCAATCTATAGGATGCTTTTTCTACATATAAGTGGCCATTAGAAGTCTCCCATACACCAAAACAGGGCAATTATTGCCTTCTTCTCTTACATATTTGGGCAAAGAGACATTTAATGATGGGGTGACAGAACCCACTTTGACTAAGATTCAAGACATTGTACACAGTATCCAAAGGTGGACTTCTAAAATATGCTCCAGCTATGGCTACCAAAAAATGCAGGAGTAGTTGGAGGGTGAGTTTCCTGGACATGGCCAGTTGTTCACATACAGTCAACCCTAAGATACTGTGGACTTCACAGCATCGAAATGGTATGTTCACTTTGACTGCAATCAAGAGATCCCATGTCACACTTGCTCTCGCTACCTCCTTGCAAGACTACCCCATTTTGGAAAAAGCCTCAGGCTGCCTAGGCTGAATAAACACCTGCACGAGCAACACGTAAAGTAGGAGCAGGAACGATCATATCAGGAGCAATTCAGATCACATCAAAGCAATGAGCTTCAACGCTGTAAAAATCATTGCCAAAGATTTGGTCCCAGCTCACCTTAATGAGGTCTTCCAACAAGGTCTGACAGATCTGCTTCTTGTCGTGCTTAGAGAGGTCTCTTTTTTTCATAAGAACACGATACCTATTGAAAAAGTCGTGGTAGGACCATCTGAAAGCAAAGCACACGTGAGATTAGTCTGCATGCTGGACATTATTTCACAGAATCATAGAATCATTAAGGTTGGGAAAGACCTCTAGGATCATCAAGGCCAACCCCCAACCCAACACCCCCAGGCCTCCTAAACCATGGCCCCAAGGGCCATGTCTGCACGGTGTTTGAACCCCCCCAGGGATGGTGACTCCCCCACCTCTCTGGGCAGCCTGTGCCAGGGCCTGACCGCTCTGGCAGGGAAGACATTTCCCCTCATCTCCAACCTAAACCTCCCCTGACGCAGCTTGAGGCCGTTTCCTCTCGCCCTGTCCCTGGTGACTTGGGAGCAGAGACCGACCCCCCGCTCACTCCAGCCCCTCTCAGGCAGCTGCAGAGAGCGAGAAGGGCTCCCCTCAGCCCCCTCTTCTCCAGGCTAAACCCCCCCAGCCCCCTCAGCTGCCCCCCAGCACACTTGTGCTCCAGACCCTGCCCCAGCCCCGCTGCCCTTCTCTGGACACGCTCCAGCCCCTCCAGGGCCTCCTTGTCCCGAGGGGCCCAAACCTGAGCCCAGCATTCGAGGTGGGGCCTCCCCAGGGCCGAGCACAGGGGCCCCATTCCTGCCCGGCTCCTGCTGGCCACCCCAGTGCTGACACAAGCCCGGGGGCTGGTGGCCTCCTTGGCCACCTGGGCACTGCTGGCTCATGCCCAGCCGGCTGTCAGCCAGCACCCCCAGGGCCTTCTCCGCCGGGCACTTTCCAGCCCCTCTGCCCCAGGCCTGGAGCGTTGCCTGGGGTTGGTGTGACCCAAGGGCAGGACCCGGCACTTGGCCTTGTTAAACCTCATACATGTATCACACAAATATACCTCATATTATATACGGTAAGTGTGTGCATGCGTGTGTGTATATATGTATATACACACACACACCCCAAAACTGGCCCTGGGGAAGCTTGCTTGTGACCGGCTGCCAACTGGATTAGCTCCGTTCACCACCACTCTCTGGGCTTAGCCATCCAGCCAGCTCTTTACCCAAAGAGTACACCTGTTTCCTTAAAATAAAGCATTTGGAGCGAAAGAAGAATCAAAATATGAAACTCATATACTGAAGGATCTCTCACCACTACGCTCAGCATTGACTGAAGACACCTGAAAGGAACTAGGTCACCCCACACCTGACCCCCAGTCTCAGCCCTCCCCTGCCACTGAACGATCTTATCGGTGCATTTCTAGCCTGGAACAGAAAGGCCATGGATCACCTTGTTTTCACTGCTCCTGATGCGCTTCCCAAGCTGCTGCATTTGAGTGGTAAAATCCAACAACATCATTGCATTTGGAAAGGAGATGCTAATTTTGAAGAGATCGTGGATCTCCTGATTTGGCCAAAAGAATTTTAAAAAGCAGTCTTGATACAGTGATAGAGAAAAAAATCAAATAGAAACTCTTCCATATTTTGCTTTTCCAAACTCTGTTGAATATTAATTGGACTCAGTTAATTCACTCCACGTTGAGGTCTGTGGCTGAGATCCTTAAAACAAACGCAAAATCTTTGAAAAGACAAAGCAGCCCCTTGGAAGATGCCTCACTGTCACGAGCAGTGAAGTTTCCAAACACGCCACACTAATTGAAGGAATTAGAGCACTGTGTCTTACTTCTAGGAAGTATCATCTCCTGCTGTCGCTGTTAGATGTAGAGCCTGGAGACTGGATCCTGAAATTGGTTCAGCATCTGCCAAGTTTCAGCCTTCTCCATATTAACACAGTGAGTTTATGGACCCCTCAAAACCTGAGTTTTTGATTAAAACACTAGGCATTTCCAGCACCATCAAGTATGGCCATCGTTATTTCACAAACATATACACAACAAACGTCAAAGGAAGATAGGACAGATTTGCAGAGGTTTTGATTTCTGCCCTGGCTCAATGAAACTGTCTGTGACCCAGACCCTCACCTGCACAGATGTTCTGGCAGAGCACGGGAGCACCAAAATGGGAACACACACACTGTATGAATAGCAGCCATACAGAAACCTCTTCTCATCCCAGCAGCCCCGTGCATGCCTTTATTTTAGTATTTTTACACCCATTTCTTCCTATTTTTCCACTTCCAGAGATTAAGAGAAGGGGAAGAAAGGCAAAATAAATTGCAAAGGGCCAGAGCAATGCTTGTGACGGGTCCTTACACCTGGCCAGGTGCAGTGGTGGGGCTGGGTGTGATCTCACACCACCTGAGCACCTCCCGTGTTCAAGGCTGCCATCGCTATAAAATACTTGATAGTTCAGCTGGAAGGGACCCTACAACCATCGTCTAGTCCAGCTGCCGATATGATCTCTAATGAAACTTCTTGAAGGCTGGAAGCTGGGATATTTGGCAAGACAGGTATCCCCGAAATATAACACTTCTTTCAAAATACGCGACCGACAGTTTCACATCAGTTCAGAAAATGCAGCAGGGGAGGAAAGCCAGTTTGATTAAAAGCAATACTCTAATAAAAAGAACACAGTAGAAGAAAATGTGTACGATGAGAAGGAAGAGAGAAAAAGCAAAAAGAAACGGACCAGGAATTGCCACGCGATTCCTGCATGGACACGCTGCACCCTGGACACCTTTTACAAAGAATATGGGAATGGCAAAAACTAGAGAGAGGCCTTAACGTTGTTCCCGAAGCAAAAGGTAAGACGAAAGGCTCCTGACGACAGGAGCGAGACAGAAATTGCAATGAGAGGACTTCCCATGCTCAGGTTGCTCAGAGTAGCTCTGGAGTAGGCAGGTTTAGTGAATTATTTCCATCCTTATCTACATGGGCTAGTCCTAGGGCTGGACAGCCAAGGCTGCCCACCCTCAAATCACCAGAAGTACTGGATTATCACTAAGAAAAGCAAAAATATATCTGCTATGGGGAGCTCTCTCTGGGGTGAGGTACAGCAAAACTGAACACAGATGATGCAAGACTTGTGTCATGTAGGGTTTAAGCTTAAACTTGCTCCCTCTTTGCTTTCTAAATGCCTTCATTTTATAATTGCATTTCCCATTTTGTACCCTCACCTTAATCCTTTTGCTTTGTGCAAGTAAAACCTGTTTTCATTTTAAGCACATCTGAGGCTTTACACAGCTCCAAATCAAACCTGATCAGAGAAGGGGCGCACACAGTGCCCAAGGCACGCAGCCAAGCGCGTGATGCTGGACACCTCCTGCCTGGCTCAGGTATTACTTAAGCCAGGGAGAGCCTGGTGGGGGGAAAAAGAGGAGGAGGGAATATTCCCATTAACCTGCCAGAGTCAGTTTAGGGGATGATATTATTAACTGCTGCTATTTGGAGGAAGAAATCATCCTGCAGGTGCCACCAGGGCTCCTCCAGCAAAGAGCAGATGGTGAAGAGACAACACACGTAACTGAGGGCACGGGTCCAAGCTGGGCAGACAGCAGCAAAATTCATCATCTTCCTCCACAGAGACAGAGATGGAGATCCCACAGCTGCTTTCAAGCGAGAGTCACCTGCAGAAATTCCTTAAAAATAAATCATAACTCACTACATAGAGGGTCTTTCTTCAGAGCCTGTCGCTCTTATTTCTCATGGTGGTAAAAACCGATTTCCACTTTTCTCCACTCGAGCCCGTCTTTAGCATAGATAACTCACTTTTTAGGATGAAGTCTCACATGAGACACTGGAAGTGGCAGGGAATATGCTCACTGATTGCTGTGGGGCGTTTTGCTGGGCGGGTGGCATGCATAGCCCTCTATCCACAACTCCCAGAGGTTCACAGCCAGACGCTGCGCCTCCACGGCACAACACCGCTTCACCCTTCCCGCAGCGAGGCCACTCTCACCCTCCTCGCTGATTTGGCAGAAGAAGCCAGTCTTGAGATCACACTGCCTCTATTATTGTCCACAGAATATAAAGACAAAAGCTCTGCCGTGCTGGGGCTCAGCTGGTCCATCAGGAGTTTCACCGGAATATTTGCAGTCCCAGTTCACAAGGAGAAGAAAGCTGCAGGGGTTCCTAAGTGCTCTTACAGGATCCCCCCAAGAGAAAGGAACAATTAAAGCACTCGGATTTAACCTAACATGCCTGGTTAAACCACTTCAGAATCAAGGCAGTATAAAATTATGTTACAACTATGTGCTTTGAGAGAAACAAACATGATGCCCCAACCCCACAGGGGAGATCTCTCTGAAATACTGAAAGCAGAAATACTGAAACTCAGTGCTTTGGTTCATCCATGGTTTGGGTTTGGAGTTTTTTTTCCAGTCTTCTGCACACATATGTCATATATATATATTTTTTTTTTTTTTTTACACTCAAAAACTGCATCTTCAGCAAAGAAAAGGAAAAGAAGAGAAAATTTATTCTCCTCCTACTAGACCACAAAGCGACTCCCAGCACGAGACAGAAGACGTGCCATGTTACCCCACAGCTTAGCAGGTCAGGACAGGTTATGGGAAGATTATACCTCAGTTCAATTTGTTGACACGTATTAAATTTAAAGCAGACCTCGGGGTTTCGGGATGCTGCCACACAACATGGGCCGGCCTCATTGCTAGGAGCTGGAAACCACCAAGGGCCACTAAATAAATACAATTCCTTATAATTATCAAGGTATAAGATTCAGACAGGTGGTGTAGGTGAAGAGCTGTAACCAAGAGGATTTTTGTACCTGCACAACTGAGGAGGAGGGAGAAGCAGGCATGACAGACTGGACAGGTACTACTCAAACTTTCCCCAGGGAAAAAAACAACCCAGAAATAATAATGTCAGGGCTGAGATCAAGCACAACCCTTCGAACGTCAAAATTTTGCTTTGATGCACAGGTCATTAAAGGGAAAAGGCAATAAAAGGAATGGAAGGACACAGAAAAAGAACTTATGCTTGTGAAAACATCCTCCTTGGGCTTGAGCAGCAAGGAGGATGCTCAAGGGCTTGGCCAGGAGCAGGAGACTTGCTCAACCCAGCAATTTCTGTCATCTACAGGAATTAGACAGAGGGGATAAGCCGTAACACACGCCATAAATTAAGCCTTGTATCTGTGGTTTAAAAAACAAGATTTGGATGCTTTGCACAAAACCACAACCGGATCGGACGCAAAGAGACTGCTCCTGCCTGAAATTGCGAGGCTGCGAACCCGAGAGCAGCCCTCGTGCTGCAGAGCCAGCTGGATTTATTACAACCTTGCAATTAAAGGGAGGGCTCGGGTAAGAAGTTGGGGTGAAATTCTGACTCCTGAGGAAGCCTCTGAAAAAAAAACATCTCTCCAAGCAGTCAGCAATTGCCCAAAATATCCCCAGCCTATTGTTTTAGGGTGATTACAGCAATGCTATTTCAGTGGCACTGAATGAAGTGCTGAAAGGAGGAATATATTAAGACTTGAAGCTTTTATGACATGACCATAAAGTGTTTTATTTCGGTGGCCTAAAGTTACTGAATGCAAAAATCTTTCCGTTAAGGGTAAATAAAGTCATCGCGCCCCCCCATCAGCCAAGACCATCCCAGCGATCATCTGCTGAGCGAGCCTGGCTTCACGTAAGAAATCCTGCCAGCGCCACGTGGTACCGTCCCCTGAAGGGATCAATATTTTAAGCAGTAAGGAGCTGGGCTATATTGATCTTCCTATAGGAGCCAAAGCCCGTTTGGGTGCACGCAGGTTGAATATTTGAGCCAAGCTTTGACATGAAATTATTTTACAAACTGCAGTTCAGGGAGAAAATTTCTTTTGCCTTGTTTACTGCAGCAGAACAGATTTGCCTTTCAATTAGCTCTAAAACATGCAGGCTGGCATGGCTTGAAATTATCTGGAATATATTCAAAGTGCAAAATGGGGGGGGGGGGGGGAACCCTCTATTTACATATTACCTTTGTTGGGAATGGGGGGGAGCAGGCAAACAGAACTGCTGGCAGCCAAAGTCATTTATAGGCTTTGTTTCTCTGAAATGACTGCAAGACAGCTAAAGGCACATTATTAAAAAAAAAAAAAGAATTATTTTATATCCAATGATGCCCATGATACATTTCAATTATGAACGTTTATTAAGTTTAGCAGGTGGGATTTCATACTGAACTGATACAAAGATGCTGCAACTGATAGTCAGCTCCAGCGACTAGAGGAAGCGGCCAAATGCCAAAAATACTTAAGAAATACATTTCATATATAACCACTACAATAAGATATTTGGAGCGACTGCAATGACAACGTAATTCAGAGCGACTGCATGGTGGGAGACCGCTGCTGTCGCACCGCTCGCTGGAAACGACCACAACCAGCGAGAAGAAAAATGCAGAGTTTTGACAAAATGCAGATTAAAAACTTGTTTTAAAGAGTATTTTGTTATTAATGGAGATCCGCACCAATTAATTCTCTACAGACTAATCTTTACCTAGCCAGTTCCTGCAACGAAGATGAATGGGTTTATAGTACAGAGACATCTTCCACGCTTTACCCACAGAAACTGATGATAGATTTACTATCTACACACCTAAGACAGTCAATTTGTCACAGTCATTTATGTACATCCTAACAAACACATTTAACTGCTGCATAACATTTCAAACCAAATGATATAGTTTCAATTTACCCGAGATAGCGGCAGAGTGCAGCGTTCCATGGAAATGATAAACTAAAGCCAGGCGTACCCGAAGCAGAGAGTGTGAGGTTTCATCTTTCAGGGTGAATATATCATGTCTTACATGGGTTGAAGAACACTAAAAACTATATTAAAACTTATTTTATCCTTAACGGAAGCAGGTAAAAAAAGTTATCAAAGCCTTAAGACATTTAATTCTTCAACCGGTAGAGTAACCTTGAGGGAGAAGCATGAAATAACAGCAGAAGGTGGCTTTATCCAGAAACCTCTGACCCAAAGCCACACCACTCTCAGAAGTTACTCTCATGACAGTATGCTGGAAAATATTCAGATCTAATTACTACTGGACGAAAATAAATGTTTTTCCCTGATTCTGTAATAAAACTTCTCTCTCAGGAAAAAACATTTGGAAAATTCCCTCTTGCTCTAAACTTAAATCGCTTACACCCAAGCAAAACGAAACTCGCAAAGATCCTATTTTGCCGGATTATTTTAAGTTGTTTAAATTTATAGCCTTCACACAGGGTTTAAATTTAAATCAATGACCGTCCTTTTTGGGTGATCCTTAATCAACCATTATAAACCAACTGATCTCAAAATAGATGGAACTCTGAAAGAAAAATCAATGCTCGCTATGATGAAAACTGAGAAGATCTCATGGATGTAAAAACTCAGAAAGAATTAACACATCTTTACGTTTCCCACAAAAATAAGATCCCGTGGAAGCCGCTTTTGCCAAGCTGGTTTATAAAGCCAATTCAAATATATAGATTGTTCACAATCTTTCAACGATGTTGCTCAGCTCCAAGGTCTGGCCTTTCAGGACTGGAATTTTATGACCAAGGAGGCTAAAGAACTACCAAAACCCAAAGCAAGTATCTTACTTCGTGCAGAGTTGTTGCTGTATACAATTACCTTCCAGAAACATTAAAATGACCAAAAAAATCTGTCCTTGAAGCACCGCGAGCACTGGAGAAGGTCACTGAAAGGCTGAACTAGCTATTTGCACCTTTTTTTCCCCCCCTGGAAGAAGAACAAAAACTGACAAGCTGCAGTGATGGAAGAGTTCTGTAATCTTAGTGTCCTGGCAAAAAAGATCTCATCACCAAAAGTATGCAAGCAGAGCTGAAAACATTGCTTTTGAGTTTTTCAGGATGGAGCAGTCTTTGCACTAGTCAATTATTTGCAGTAAAAAGATCATAGAATCATTAAGGTTGGGAAAGACCTCTAGGATCATCAAGACCAACCCCCAACCCAACACCCCCAGGCCTCCTAAACCATGGCCCCAAGGGCCACGGCTGCACGTCCTTTGAACCCCCCCAGGGACGGTGACTCCCCCATCTCTCTGGGCAGCCTGTGCCAGGGCCTGACCGCTCTGGCAGGGAAGGCATTTCCCCTCATCTCCAACCTAAACCTCCCCTGGCGCAGCTTGAGGCCGTTCCCTCTCGTCCTGTCCCTGGTGACTTGGGAGCAGAGACCAACCCCCCCCTCACTCCAGCCCCTCTCAGGCAGCTGCAGAGAGCGAGAAGGGCTCCCCTCAGCCCCCTCTTCTCCAGGCTAAACCCCCCCAGCCCCCTCAGCCGCCCCCCAGCACACTTGTGCTCCAGACCCTGCCCCAGCTCCGTTGCCCTTGGCTGGTCCCCAGGTGCTGCAGTGGTTTCTGTTCCCCCTCCCCAGTTAATAATTATATGTCGATTTTAGTGCCATAGGGTCTTAACTGCAGAATGAAGTGAGCAGAGATGGAAAATTCTACAATTTTTTACCAAAATTATGAATAGAGAAGAATCCATTCCTCTATCCCTGCAGCTATGCTAAGACCAGCAGCAAAACTGATGGGCAACCCTCTAATCCGAACTCCCCAAACCTCCCCTGGGACCCACAACTGCAGAGCCAGGAGCACCCAACTACACTGGGAGGCCCGACCACTTGCTCAGTGAGCCTAAAACTGCCTTTCTGTGGCCTCTTCCGAATGAAACCATGGCTGTTTCACTGCTCTAGGGCTTTCAGGGTGAGAGGACAGACAGATGGATTTGGTCCTGCAGCTACTTACTAGAGAAGTTAAAAGATGCAACCTGTGAGCTGGTTTTTAATTTTCCCTTGTGGCTTAGGGATCATGTAATTTAGGAGCAGCTTTTTAACAGTTATTTCCACAAATGCCTTGAAATCTTCAAAAGATGGGAGCCAAAGGTGGTGCTGGGTCTAACAGGGCCAAAACCCCAACAGGAGGACCCAAATCTCCATTCAACTCTCTGTCACCCTCCCACCGTGGCAGAGAAGAGAGAGAAATTGGTTTCTATGAACCTTTTTTTCTTTCCCCTTTTTTCTTCATAAGGAGTTGAGCTCAGCTGACCAAGATCCACATCACCAGTTTGTGCCTGTCCACGGAGGTCACTGGCCAACAGAGGTTTTATACAGGCCAAGTGCAGCAGAGCCATCTCCATGTCAATGCACAGAAGCTGCCGTCGATTGTCAGAGGCTTGCAGCTTTGCAGGAGATGAGGGTAACGGATAGGCAGCATGCTCCTCCCCAAAAACCGGGATGGAGTGTCTCATGGCGTTCAACATCACGCTTAGCCGACTCTTTACTGAGCGTATTTATAACTCCTTTGTTCCATATTAAAAGGCTGATGGCTATGCTGACATTAACACAAAGCTGCTTGGCACTAAAACGCAATTGATGCATTTTTAGAATTATTTGCCCTTGACATCTTCAGGGCTTACTTATAGTTTATGTTTTCTGATTTATTAGGCCCTAAAGACATCTTTTGAATTTTGTACCACTATCAGCATGAGCCACACCACCCATAACCTTTCCTTTTTAAGATGCAAGAGTTTGAAGCCTTGTACGCTCTGGATGGGTGGTGTGAAAGCCTGCAATAATAATTTACAACCCTTATTTTCTTTCTCTGCAAGTACAATAAAAAGTTTTTTTGATTGAAATTACTATTGCAGCAGGTGTCTGAAGCCAGGAAAAAAAATATAAAAGGAAAGCAAACTGCACAGCACAAGGAGCTTTTGTATGGGGAGCTTCAGGCAAGCAGGGCAGAAGTCCTCTAGGGTGACGCTTGCTTCCAGGCAACATGGGTACAGAGGATATAGAGCTGTTATTTTGAGGATATAGAGCTGTTATTTTGCTACTTGCTGTCCACTTCTGTATGGGATTAAAGCTGGATTCCTTCATGTGCCACGCACCAGCATTTTCAGAGGCTTCACCACGGCATATTACTTCTCAGGACCAAACTGAAAGCACCAGCTGAAATGCTGGACACAACACAACATGCTTTCCAACAGCCTCACTTTGCAGCTCATTGCTTGATAATGAATCTCTTAGATTTGAGGAACCCAGAACCTAATGGAAGTGTTGCCAAATGAAAAAAAAAAAAGATATAAAAAGGGGAAAAATCTACCCTGGATATAAACCAACCTAAATAAACCCTGTTTGTCCTGCAAATACTAGCATTTTCTTCTCCCTCCCTCGCCCCAGGTAATGAATGTGCTGAGTAAAGCACACCAGCAGCACAACACCACGCCGAATTCCCAGCACGGTACCTGGACGGGAATCCAGCTGCACTTATGCGGATGGTCTCCAGCACTCCGCAAGCTCTCAGCTGCTGCACCGCTCTCTTCGGATCAAACCTGCAATTATATTTCAGATGGACATTAACACAGCGAGAAGGAACCCACATCATCAACCCACCTGATAGGGACTCTCTTGGGACAGGAATTAGCTTCTGATTTGTGGAAAAGCACCCTGCTCTTGTCATTAGTGTAGGGGCTGAAGAAAACCATACATCCATGCATGGCTTTTGTTCATAGCTGTTCCCTCACAAATCTCGGTATAACCACAGATCCCATGCCTTGCTTTGGGAACAGGCTGCACAGACATCACGCATTTTCTCTCCACGTCACAAGACGTTGTGCTTTTCAAGTGCAATGGACCTCGCTGGTGCCCTCCTATCAATGCCAAGCGGTGCTCCTGGGACGACAATCTGTTACTATTAGCCTTCGTGGCCATAACCTACCCAGCTATGTAAAGCAACACAATTATGACAAAAAAGGGAACAGGCTACTCCATCACAAGCTGCCTGATGAACCAGACAGGATTACTTTTGCAGCTATAAAGGCAGCAACATATTTCCAGACAGAAATCCAATTCAACAGCAAAATAAATCTGATATATTTAATTCCATAGCAAACCCAAGTAATTAACAGGTCCCACGGGTTTGTAGACAGTTAAGTTTACCAAGAAAAGCGGTGCTTATGTCCCAGAATAAGGGCTTTGGTAGGCGTCATGTGAAAATTCAAGATACTTCTTTCAGCTGTCCGTCCTCCTCTTTCTAGCAGGCGTTACCCCTCGCTGCTGGCATCTCACTTCCATCAGCAATTTGTGCTGAAAAACTGCACGCCAACTTCCAGCTGAATAACTGGGCTGTGCTCCCCCTGGCTCCTGGCACGAACCCACTTGCAGACCGGTCTATCTTTGCGCAGACTGCAGGTAACCAGCACCCCCCATCACTTCTCCCTCCTTCCCCTGACACCAAACGCACAAAGAGGTCCCGGTTCTCCAGCTCGAGACTTCAGACCCTGGAAGAGGTCATTGGATCAGGCTTGGACTCGTATGATACAGATAGGTCCCAGCTCTCCAGCTTAAGATGTTGGACCCTAGAAGAGGTCACTGGATCAAGCCTGGACTTGTACGATACAGACATCCAGAGCTGCATTAGCTTTGCAGAACAATGCTGAAGAACAAAACCTTCTCAGGTACCTGCTTGTCCCTTCCTGAAAGCCCAAAGTATTTATACCCAGAGGCCAAGAATGCATGAATAATTCTGCTTTGCTGCCGCTGTGCAAAAGCAGCATAAGAAATAGGCTCCCGCTACTTTGTACATTTTTAAATTCCCTGGACCTGTCAAGTCTACAGCAAATTATTCACTACAACACCGCAAACAAGATGCAGGGTGGAAAAAATCAGTCTTGGCCATCACTCTCTTCAAGGAAGAATCCGCAAGGGTACAATTTCCATAACAATAAATAATAAACAGCACTGGTAGATTGATGGGGAAGCTTCAGTCCTGGAAGATCCCAGGGCAATGTATGTTGTACACGAGGGGGACTTTCTGCCACGCAGCCAAGCCCTGCTCAGTGGGGGTGAAATGCAATAACCAGAGTGGCTGCATCGGTTTATCAGCATGGAAAGCTAAGACCCTCTCTAGCGACAAGTCCAGTTATGGGCTGAGGCCAAAATAAAGAGCTTAAAAGTGGGACAGTACACATTATTATGAACTCCTCCTCCTTGCCATGGCAGGTAGTACCTAGTAGGTTGCTTTTGGCCTGGAAACTCAGGTAATAGATCACAAACCCTGCTTGAAACAGGATTTGGAAGGAAAATTGTCAAAGGTACAAGCTGAAATCAGGCTTTCCCCTTGCACCTCTCTCTTTGAAGTCTTCCCCATGAGGGACCAACCTCAGACGCAGCCTGCAGTCAGATGCAGCAAATATCGCTGCCTGGTGCCAATGTTTCCTCCAGGTTGGAAGTCTGACATCCCTCACCTCCCCAAGAAACAAACCTTGCCTTTGCACCAAGACGTAGAGTAGGAATGAGAGTAATGCAGGTTGCAAAAGACCTCAGGAGATCTCTAGTCCAACCTCTTCTGTTCAAAAGCTATGGGGGCAGACCCATAGATCAGGGCTTTATCCAGCCAAAGGCTGAAAACCTCCAAAGATGGAGGTTGCACAACCCCTCTGGGCAGCCTGCTCTGCTGACAGACTGTCCTCATGGAGAGACAAAAATAAGTTGCCTTATCTCCGGCCTGAACCTCTCACATCAATTTGTGGCCGTTGACTCCTCTCCTCCCACCACACACCGCTGTGAAGAGCATGGCTTTGCCCTCTTGGCAGCTCCTGTAACTACTGGAACACTAATATTAGGTCCCTTTTCTTCTCCAGGCTAAACAACCCATTTCAGCAAAAATGTAATGTTCTTGTGAGACGAAAAATGTTGTGTTTTAGGAGGAGAAAAAGGTCTGTTTTTTCACCGAACAATGAACGTAACACCGAGTGTTCTGCGTACTACAAGACACCACTTCAACGCTAACCCAGAGCGGTGCCACCGATGTTTCATTTCACTAATGCCTCCTGGCACCGTGTATTTTTCAGCACAAGTGCCTCAAATGCAGACTCCTTCACAGCCATGCCAGTATTCTCCAGACTGGGTTTTACGTATAAGCAAATAGACTTTATTCGAGCCACACTAAGGATACAAATTCCTCAAGCTGCTGGCAGCAAGATCAACACTGACCAAGATTCCCAGATCACAATTTCAATTAAGCAATCCATGATGGGTGAGGAGGGAGATAATCTCTTACAGAAGGGCCCCCAGTACAAGAGACCTGAACCAGTGCTTTCTGGCTTGTAGATGGGGATGCAACACCACCACCTCAACCCAAAGCACCCTCCTGTCATTTCCAGCCCATGGTGACTCCTGCAACGCCACCCAATGCGCGCTGCTCCTCCAGAACCGTTCTTGTATCTATTTTTATTTGCTCTTCATTCCCAAAATCCCGAGCTTTGACAACTTGGACATTCGCCAGATAGGGAGCATAGCATCGGACCGAGTCATCACTCGGACTGCGAGCGGACACAACCAGAATTATCCTTTTGGTATTTGCTACCCATAACATCTTAGAAGTACAACTAAGTTCATTTAAATGAATTACTGCACCTTGACAACCAGGAGCTTGCACATTTATAAAACGATATTAACTGCATCCTGAGCATCTCATGAAAAACTGAACTGCAAAGTTAAAGGGAAGGAAGTGAAGACTGATGGGCTGAAAGTACAGTCCATGGACACGGAGTCTTGGAAGCGCCCTTTGGAAAGGTGAAGCCATTTCACCATGCAGAGCATCTACTACACTTCCACTACAGAAAGTTAGAAAACACACGTGTGCTTTATCTAAGGAAAGCGACCAAACAAAAAGTGTAATCCTGAATTTCATGTGTCAATGGGCAACCTCTGCAACAGGCAACAAGAGTTAGAGGCCCTGAGCATCTCCAGTACCTACAAAATAGTACGTGAAATAGATACAGACCACAGAAAGTGCCGTCCCATCAGACAGCCAAAGTAGCCTTCTCCAGAGCTGTTAACTGATCATCTAATGAATCAGTTAAATACAAGCCAGCTCCTGAATGTCTCCTAACCATCAATACTGTTCGCTTTGCTGTTTGCAGGGGGAGAAGAGCCAAGCTGGGGAAGCTTTCTGGTGCATGCACAGCCACCAGCATATCACGGCCAAGGGTAAGCCTGTTTACAGATGCTTCATCCTCCTTTGCAGGACACTGTTGGAGCCACCTCTGTGCTCTGAGGTGGCACCGTGCTCACCAGGAGCACCCAGGCCGCATTGGACCAGGTGGAGAACAATGCCTCCCTGCTTACAGGCCACAATTATAACTCTGCTGTCTTAAATGTCACCACCTGCAGTTTATGCCAGGGCTTTTAGAAGGCATCACAACAAGATCTGTGAGGTCCCTGCATGCTAATGGCCAAGCTTTTTTGGAGTTGCAGGACTTACTGGGCACAAATACATTATCTAAGAGGTCAAACGAGGCTAACAATGATGTGCGCGCAACGTTCACAGCTTGCAATACACCTCCGAACTACGAGGGAATATCAAGACTGGCTTTTTGCTTCAGCTATTCACTCACCTGGAAACCTTGCCTGAAGTTTATACAAGTCACATCTTTCCTTTTTTTCACATTTATTTTGGAAGCACCAAGATATTTTTGTTCATTTTACAAGCCATTTCACAAGAATGCTACTTATCTCCACTGATTTCTTTCTCTGCTACTTTTCACTGTTTAGAACTATAACCATTTAAATCAAAGCAATCCTGTGGTGAAATTGTATGAAGACCCTATTATTGCAAAGCAAGGATGCTCAGTGTTAGCAGCATATATCTATGAATTATTAGGATGTGCATTAGTCTTCATTTCAGGGCACAAAAACCACATAATGAAACCCAAAAGAAGTGACTCCAGCAAACTACAGGGACCTTCCAGTTACAGGAACAGCATCACAGGAGAGGCAAACTCTTTAGCAAGAGGAAAAGCCCAAAGCACACTCTGTTGCTATAATGCTGAACACAGTTGCTCATCTGAAAGCCCACTTACTTAAAGGGGAGCTTCTCGTCGTTTGGCTTGATGCAACGCACATAGTGCGGGGTGGTGGCATCCAGAGTCTCCATGAGCAAATGCAGCGAGTTGCGGAACTGAAAGACAAAAACCACTCGTTTTGAGGAGGGATGAAGGTGCTGCACCATGTGCCCAAGTTGGCAGGCGCTGCAAGAAGCCACCTGCGGTGCCAGCCTCTGGATGTGACATAGCATGAACCTCCCCATCAGCCCAGCACATGCAGGCCCAATTCAGAGAAGACAGTGGTGGGTTGAGGACTTCCAGCTCAATGATGTACAAAAGCAGTAAATGTTTGCTTAGGGCTTTACCCAGTTGGGTCTTGAAAAATCTCCAAAAGGTAGAGAAAGCACAGCCTCTCTGGACCCCTGTTGCACTGCTTGACTGTCCACACAGCAGAGAAAAAGAGCATATTTTTCCCAAGTTGTTTCAATTTCTGAGCACCATAGTACATGGGGATACAGTCCAGTGAATCCCAGAGTGGCCTCCACCCTCCGTAAACTATGTCTCAACTCCTTCCAGTCAAGACTACTCAAGCCTGCTCTTCCAGAGACGCTGCTAGAAGGTGTCCAAAAATACAACAGCCAAGCTGTTCCCATCCTCAACACAGGTCACGGGAATGTCTCCTCACTTCCCCCAACAGCCTTTTATTTATCTCTTCTTCAAACTGAAGACACAAGATTTGAGCTGTAAAAACATATCTGGATTCCCCTGCCCCATTCCCCTGCCATCGACCGAACCGCTCATCATATGTTACCTGGTGCCCAACCGTTTTCTTGTGCTCCTTATTGGCAGCTTTGATCACTGGTCTGGCAGAACGGACACTGATTTTGGATGTTCCCTTTCCCGTGGAAGTGGTGGGTGCAGCATCCTTCTCGTCTTGGAATAAATCTGCGACCATTTGATACTAAAACGAAAGATAACACCTGAGCACCTCTGGCTCTTTGCTGAATAAGCCCACCCAAGCTGCATTGCTCCAGTCATTTTTTTTTTCCCCCCATCTTAAAGCAGGAAGGGGAAAAAAGGGACAATAAAGTGAAATCAAGCAGCACTGCCTACATAAACCACATCAGCAGGACCACTGGCCGTTCTGTTTTGTAGTTCATCAAACCTTGAAATGTGCACATTAAATCAAACAAGTGAATAAAGAGGACAGCTTGCTGAAAGGCTGCATCACTGACGCGTTGTCCAAGGCACAAAATCTCCTGAACATGAAGTGACTCTTGCTCCCAGGCTTCGTTTTGAGCTACTCATTAAGTCCTGATCGCAGCAAAGATGCTGCCTGCACAGCGTATCCCCCAGGAATCGGGTCTCCACGTGAGGACAGGCAGTGGCCACTCTCACCATGGCCCCAGAGGCATCCCTGCTTTTCCAAAAACCAGCGCTTCCCCACTGATTACCCGCATTTCAGCGTGAACAAGCAAGGCGACAGCAGGACCACCATTCTGCAGCCCTGGAAGCACCACGTTTAGGTCCTCAGACCTCTGAAGTCTGGGGTTTCTGGCAAGCCAGCAGGAACATTTCCACTTCATAAATGGGAGAACAGGTGAGCTGGCAAATGCAGTTAAAGCTATTGTTTTTAAGGGGCAGAATCTTCAAATTTGCATTAGGCTGGGGAAGTTGAATACTAAGTAAGGCACAATAAATCTGGTCTGTTTAGCAGAGCTGTTAGATTTTCACATCTCAAATTCAGCTATGCGCCCACACTGGTTTCTGCTACAGCTGTGCTTACGTTCAAACACTAAATTCTTAAATATAAGAAAAACCACCTGTCGCCAGGTGGGATTTCACTTGGAATCATAGAATCATTAAGGTTGGAAAAGACCTCTAGGATCATCAAGTCCAACCCCCAACCCAACACCCCCAGGCCTCCTAAACCATGGCCTCAAGGGCCATGTCTGCACGGTGTTTGGACTCCCCCAGGGACAGTGACTCCCCCACCTCTCTGGACAGCCTGTTCCAAAAGCTTGGTCAGCTTATGACCAAGCTGAGCTGGGCTCCAGCCCAGTGACACTGCCAAAACACCCGTGATGCCACCCCAGCAACACACACACCTCCAGCAACACCCGCTCTGGAGCATCCGTGGGAAAGGGGACCAGCATCATGCTTCCCTTGTCTGTGGCACGCCGTGCCCAACACGTCCAAGCAAAAACACCGGCATGAGGCAGCGGTGCACTGCACAGTGCTCCTCCCTCCATCCCAGGCTCCTCCGAAAGCTGAGCTGGGATGTATTTCCAATACAATCCCAAGAAAAGTACAAGGGTTTACCATTTTATTAGACATTAACAGACATCCCCGTGCTGTAAAGGGCTGCCTGGCTCTCTGCCACAGCCCTGGACTGAGGCAGGAGCATTTCCAGTCCTGGTCCCAACAGGCTGTTCGCACAGCTTGCTAGCACGGCAGCCTAAATAGCACTGTGGAAAGGAAACTGTCCGCATTACATTAGCAAATTGCTTGCAGGCTCCAAGACAGAACCTGCTAAGGATCTGCCTCATACTCACAGCTTTTCACAGAATCATAGAATCGTTTAGGTTGGAAAAGACCTTTAAGACCATCAAGTCTAAGCATTAACCCAACACTGCCAAGCCCACCCCTAAACCACGTCCCTAAGCACCACAGCTGCATGCCTTCTAAATACCTCTGGGGTTGTGACTCAGCCACTTCCCTGGGCAGCCTGTTCGGTTCACTCAACTCCAACCAGAGTAAAGGCTCGCACCTTCTTTGCCTAACCCTCCATCAAAAAACAGACATCCTGACAGCTGTTGTACTTTGATGACATGTCACTGTCTCGAGTGCTTTGCCTCCTGCAAACACGGGACATTCGGGTGGCAGGTGCTTGATGCTGGAAGACATCCAACGCAGGCTCCACTTTAATATCTCACGCCTGACAACGCGGTGAAACCCCCGGCTGTCATTTCAGGTTTCAAAATATCTTCTCAACGCATAGCTGGGAATGCCACTGGCCCCTCCGCCCGCTAGCTATTAATAAGAGGAGTGCTTGCTCCTGCACAAACACTTGGCAAGAACCTCAGAGGTGAACTTTCAGCTTGCTTAAAGCAAAACTGGTGTAACTGGGATCACCTGGGGCAGCCCAGGATCTGTTCCATGGATCCTGGGGGATAAGTGAAAAGGACATATCCCTCCTTCCCAACTGGCAGAGTCGAAACCATTGGTGCATTGCTTGTAGTTACAGAGAACTGGAATATAATATCTTAACAGCATGCCCATATGCTTTCAATCAGTATTCAAATCCATTTCCTTAATTCAAAGAACATCAGTCTTCAACTGTTTTAGCTGACCAGCGCTAACTAAAGTAATTAGCTGCTTTATAAAGCCTCTTTCACCATCTTGTTGATGGCAGTAATTGCATTCTAATTAGCAGAAGGCAATTCTACCTTGGTGGGAGTGCTTCATCAGCGATGCACTTGCTGACGGAGAGGTGTTTAAGTCCTTGCCGTGTTAAATTGACAGCGTTCCCCCTTGCCCTGTGCATCACCTTAGTGGGAATACAAAGAGGAACGCAGTGAATGCTGTATGCAGCCCTGATCCTGAGTGCAGGACAATGTCCGCACAGCACAGCCTTTTGCAGCACAGATTTAAGTTTTAGTCCAGTTAACACATTTGAGCGGCAGACTCAACGTTGCAACTGCTGTTCTTTTTGGTTCAGAGGAAAGGGGGTTGCTTTATACAGCAAAAGAAATAAAAAGAATATATTTGTTTATACCCATGGAGGGCACATGGCAGGCGAGAGGCAAAAAAAAAAAAATCAGGATAACTGAATCTGCCAGCCAACGGGGTTTAAGGAAAGCAGGAGAAGATGATCAGGTTTTGGAGGCTTTGCAGGAAGAGGGTGAGGATGTTCCTGCCAAGGGAAGCCCTGCTCTTCCTCCCAGGACAACACAGCATATCAGCATGGGTTGACGACAGCCATCGCTCCCATGTCTTTAAAGAAATGGCTCAAAGGCAGAAGTTTATCAAACTATTACCCAAAGGTTCTCAGAGCCGAGTGCACTTGAGCGAGTTTTAAGCTGGATCACAACCGCGGATTTTAGTGTCACCTACAGAACCACCACTGTGAATTCACAAGGTCCTAACGCCTGATCCCGAGGAGCGTTAGCTTAGTTTGCAGGCCAGGTAAGACCAAATCTTTGCTCCTGAGGCATACACATTCATGGCTTAAGAAAATCCATGTTTTAAGGCCAAGCAAACCAGTTGCAAGGAGCAGGGTTTGGGGTGGTTTTTTTGCTATTAAACCAAAGTCCAGCCGCTCTGATATGATATTTTGGTCCTTATTATGAGAAAGAGAAGAGATGATGCTGCTAATAAACCCATTTCTGTGTTTTTTTTTTAATTTCATTTTTAAAGAATAAGTTGCAGGTGGCACTGTCCTCCCCACTCTAACACACTACCCCAACGACGCATAGCTCTCCTCTGCACCTCCCCGTAGCCACTGCAGAGTACAAGTCAACCAGAAATCCCTACCAGACACCACCAGTTCTGCAGTGCTACCTCCAACCACAGGTTCAGCACTGGCTAAATAATTCATCATACAGCATCAATTATTCCTGCAGGTTACCTGGTGTTTCTAATCAGCTCTAATCATGCCTAGTTTTTACCCTGGGAAAGCTGTGAGCCTCCCAAACACACAGAGCTCTTGATTTGGGCGTTATTAAAGCCCAGCTTCACAGTTATTAGACTCACAACCACCCCCATGGATGAGAAAATTGCACATCTTGCCACCTCCATGTGAACTTATTGCTTAGACGGAGGGCAAGCCACTGACGACACTCAATTTCCCATTCTCATCTCTCTTACTTTGGCAAGAACCAATTCCTATTTAAAATGCTCCTTAAAAATAATCCTCCTTTCCTCCTCATCACACTCCTTATTTAGGGTGGCATGTGGAAGGTCACACCCAGCCGCAAACCCAAGGGAGGGTGGCACAAAGAGGAGAAATCTGGATACACGACACATCTGCTTGCAATATGCAGGGGGAGATTCAAAATTTGTAAGTAAAAAAAAAAAAATAATTGCAAGTTAGCAAGCTGGCCCGTGCCAGGGGAGGCTTTGAAATGGTTTGGAGAAGAGCAGATATACTCCTTCCCCTACAGCACACACAAAATCTGCTGGAAACAACAGTGCCCCAGCGTCATGCAGTCTCAATTTTGGCTGCTGGATGGTGTGTTGGGCTTTGCAGGCCTGGGTTTTCACACGAACTTCCAGCTGCCCCAGAAGTGTTAAGGTAGTTTCAAGTCTCAACTCATTAACTGACAATGAAAGACTCAAGGTTGTAGGAAGGAACTTTTGGTCTAGTTTTAAACAAGGACTTGAAATTCCTTAGGTGTCTATGTTATTGTCACTTTTAACTCAACCCAACCAAGCACAGACATATGCTCATGGAGGAGAGCACAGTACTGGAAGTCAGTACAGAATCTCCTCACTTCATACATGCAACTGTGAAGTCTCCAACTTGAAGCCCGCTTGCCAAGCGCTCGTTTACTGTGGGCACAACCCATACTGAAGCCTACAGAGCCCCACAGCTGCTCCTTTTCTGCTTCCAACAGCCCACCAAGTTCACAGCCCTTGGGACTAATGGCAACTTTAAACCCCAGGTGCCAAGAAGCTCTTTACCAGGAGACTCTGTATTTAAAGTCAGTCGATATGTCTCTGTTGGCACTGATGCAATGAGGTGCTGACAAGCTATTTTTACAACACTCAGGAGAGGAAAGGTACACGGCACAGATCTTATAATACAGGAGCAAGAGCAAGCGTGATCATCAATATGCGTTAATTTGTTAATATTACATACCGGCAGCCGTGTGAAATAGCTTCCTCAGCAGCTGGGATGTCTCAGCTTCGTGTTAGCCTTCCAGCATTGTATATTAACCCTATTTTTTGCATACTAATTATTTAAGTAAAAGTCACAGGGGCGAGTACGATGGACTACAGGTAAGGAGAACAGCCATTTCTGTACAGAAGGGTGGTAGGGTCAGCAATGCTACTCACAATACACAAACTACACTGCTCACCACAGCTTTTCATCCCAGGATCATCTGTTGCTCCACATGCTTTTCAGAACACCTTTGATGCCAGGTGATGGGTGGGGAGCTCCACGCAAGAGTTAAGTGGGATTTACACTGCCCCATACCTGGCTGCTCCCGATTTTTGCTCTCAGCAACCAAAAAAAGATGATCAGCAGTGGGTTTGGAAAGGATTTTTCTGATGCACCTCAACGGCACGCCGACGGTGGAGAGCAGAGGACCACACACATCCACACCTTGGTGCAACCATAGCCCCCAGCAGCCTCATCCCTCCTCTCCCCACTTATTCCCTCCCTCCACACCCCATTTATTTCCCTTTTTTGCTGCTGTTCACCCAGGTGCCTCCAACCACTTCTGCATGCGCGACTTGCTGAGGCACGGCACAGGAACACAAGCACTAAGCTCACACTTTGGAAAGCGGCGGTGCCAATTATCTCCCAACTCACTGCTTTTACCTTGCTGGCTTTCAGGATGTTGATCTGTTCCTCGTACACAGTGTCCCTGTTCTTCTCCAGAAATCCCTCGCTCTGGTACTCCACCTAGAAGGAGACAAAGGAAGAAGCCCAGAGGGTTAAGTCCAACCGCACAAGGACAAGGTGCTGTGTCCCACCGCTCTCCTAACTGAGGGAACTCACTTTAAAAACCTGAGAGGGAGAAGTGGGGGGGGAACTAGAATTTAAAGGTCACTTTTTATCAAAGAAAGTGAAACCGAATGAAAGCAAAATCCTTAACACAAACCTACAGTGTTTCTTAGCCATTAAACTGCTCTGTATGGGACCCAACTGCACTTCCATGGAAACCAGGGGTAAGAATGCAAGGATCATCAGTCCCTCTACATGCTCTTTTGTTCACTCCTGAACACCTTGTAAGCTAATCAATAAACCTCAAAAGATCTCCTGACTGTCTCTGTTGTAGGTCTCTTGTTGCAGAGAGTCGAGGTACAAAGAAGACTTTTGAGAGGACAGATGAAAATTTTTGTTTTATTTTTCACACCCGAAGTTGGATGCAATAACTGATCACAGAAGGCAATGCTTGCAAAGGAAGATAATTTGTGAGGGATACACGTGCAAGATCACAAGCCGGAGGAAAGACATCAACCTTTGCTACGGAAAGTGCTGCTTGCATGCGCGGCAAACCTCGTTAGGAGAAGCGCCTGTACGGGATCTCAACCCATGCACGTCGTCTGGCTCCTCGGACACGGCCCCATGTTGGCATTACATCATCTTTTTTAACAAATGTGCGTTTTGGATAACTGCGAGCTTTAAGATTCTTATTTGCTACGAGTGACGCCTGTAACTCAGGGTTTCAGTGAAGCTGGAGCCTATGAACGAGACCCTACAGCACCAGACAACGGGATTTAGAACCCAGAGTTGGCATCTTCTCCCTCAAAAGGGGGGAGCAGCCCAGGGTCACGTCTCACATGCTCCTCCCCAGATTGCCATCCTGATGCTAACAGCTTCTACTCTTCAAAAATAACTCCCTTTTCCAATATACATTTTTAGTGAAGCTGCCCTTACAGAAATCCATTTCACTGCAGCTTTGAGAAAGAGGATTTTTCTCTACTCTAGAAAGCACTATATAAAGCTTAGCGCAATAGTTTAGAGGCTGAAGTCCTCCAAGCTGATCTAGATCTGAGCGCCCAACTGAGATTACTGCCAACCAGGCATCCCTATCACCCAAAAGCAGCTTGCCAGTGCTATAAACTAATTTTTCTTTGAGTGGCTCTTCCTTCCCTCCATGCATTTCCCACTTCTGCGTTCCAGTCCCAGCGCACGCAATGGGTGCCCGCTTACCTTATCGGCGAAGTGCAGGACGATGAAGGAGGTGTTGGACATGCGGGGCTTCTGGAAGTGCTGGCTGCTGGCATGCCGGTCGTACAGCTTCTGCGCCCAGTTCTGGTCGGTGCCTTTGGGAACCTGGACGGGGAGAAAAATGGACCAAAAAGTTGTGGTCAGGCATGCAAAGGAGGCATGGGGAGGTTTTGGAGGACCCCTCTTTGTGGGCTTATTTGAATATTTGAAAAACAAAAGTCCATCCCCCAGTTCTAAGATAATGTGCTACTTTATTTTTGTGTATATTCTTGACAAACACACTAAAGTTTCATTTCCAGTGAAAAACACCCAAATGCTGGTTCTGCTCCAATGGCCACAACACCTCTTGCAAGGAAAAAAAATTAAAGTAGTATTTCTGCACTTAAGTTACATTAATTGCTCAGACACCAACATCACTTTTTTAATGCAGTTTTTGGTGACCAGATTGTTTCACCTACTGCCACTTGAGACAACAATCAAGAGATTCTTTTTAATTTAAAATAATAATGATAATGAAATTATAATTTGAAAATTCTTAAGAAACTTCTCTCTCAGCAGGCATTGGACAGAGTCACTTGGATCCCAAACACAGGATGCATTAACCCCAACTACACACAGACTTCAGACCCACACACCTGTCCTGCAGTTGAATGATCCCCATGTTCCCCTCCCATGCATCCAACCCCCCCGTGCCATGAATCTCCTGGATGCCAAACCCTCCTTCTGCATCCCATTTCCACCAAAATCAGGATGCAAGTCTTACACGGAGCTGCCCTTGAAAGGATTCGGCCGTGGTACATCAAGATAGCAAGTGTTGCCTAAGCCAGTGCTTTGGTGGGATGGGGCAGAGAACGGAGAAGTCCTAAGCAACTGAAATGGCTGGAAAAAAAAACCTCACAGCACTACCCATGCAGCAAGGGAACGGGCCACACTTCGCAAATGAGCAGTTATAAGGAGGGGCTGAGCTTACCTTCCTAGAGCACCTGCATTTTTTACCCTTTAAATCATCATAAAACAGAAGTTAATGCAATATATTGACAAGATCAGGGGAAAAACCCCATTGGCTTTGTTTTATTTTGTAAGCACATATAGGTGTATAGCAGCATATGACAATATATTGTAAATGCTGATACTGTCATAATTACAGATCCCATAAAGACTCGGTTTTTAGGGTATGTTCAGGTTCCTCTCTGCTAACCCACCAAAACCCCCAAAACTTTCCAAAAAACCATAGGGGCAATTCGAGAAAAGCAGGATGGCTGCAAATATTTGGTTTTTTATACTTTTTCAGGGGAAAAAGTTTGATACAAAGCAAAATTCTTGAAAACCAAAGGAAGCAAGGAGTGATGTTGTTACACTTGAGGGCTGGGGACCACAGGCTGGTGGGGTTCAGCCCCATCCCTCCTGCCTGCCCGGAAGGGATGGTGGACCCTCCATCACTACCAGCAGGACAGCAATGGTTACACATATATACACACATATAATTTTTAACAACAAAAAAATAGCTCACTGGCTTATTTAGGTTAGAAAAAGAGAAGAGTCGGGGGGAAAAAAAACAAGTGTTAGGTGATATTTAAAATTAGATGGGACAAAGCCTGCAAACCACAAAACAATTCTGTAGCGTCAGGGAAACCTCTGGATCTTCCATCAAGTCTTTACACAGACCTTTATATGAAAGGTGACAGAGGAGATAGGGGCAGCAAACAGTACGAAGGAAAACTTGAGACAGATGATGAATGTTTCTTTAGGCTGCTCTGAAACAGCCTTTGATTTCACGGCAGCCAGCCAAAACACGCCAGAAGGGTTCTGGACATGGGGAAGAGCTGCTCCTGCCCACCCTGTTAACTGGAAGAAGTGGCTGAATTAAAGGCAGCAGCCACTCATGCAAGTTGTGCTATCCCAGAAGTATTTTATGTATTACCATTGTAAGCGTAGCCAATTATGGATATGCATAGAAATAATATAGATTATATATCAATATTAAAAGGCATTTATTTATGCCATTACATCCATATTTTCTTTATGCAGGATAGACACACGTATTTAAAATATGGAGTTATATAAATGCAAATGAGTTTCTTTTTTACATATAAACATGAAATGTGAGTGAGGAAAACACACTCTCTAGAGCAATGATTAGGTCTCTCCTGTTGGGGACCAAGCCACGGGGTGCAGAGCAGAAGCACCACAGCCACCTGAGCCGCCTGGTGATGCAGAGAGCAGATTTATCCTGCACCAGGCTCCCTTTTTAGGCCATCCACTTTTGCTGAAAAACTTGCTTATCTCAGATTTGAACTTCAAAGGCATCGCTCCTGCCTCCCAGAAAGAGGGTTTCGTCGTATCCCCACCACGCCCTGCTCATCCTTGTGCAGCCTGGGTATTTTTAGCTGCCTGAGAAGCACCTGATAGGGACAAACTCCTGGAGATAAAAAACTAACAGAGCCATTATCTGCACTATTATAACAGCTTTTTGTATTGGCTTGGCAGTTTAAGGCCTTCAGAGCCGGTGAGAAAGTTATTTAGAGATTATCTCATCAGTGCAAGATTTTTTTAGGGGAGGGGGAAGAGGGACGTCGACGGCCTTCCAAGTATCATACGGAAATCACTAAACAGGAAAAACCTTAGACCAGTGATTTCACAAGGTCACTGCTTGTGCTTGTCCGTCCTCACTGTCCCTCCGCCCATCACTTTGCATCAAATCGGTCAGGCAGAGAAATCCCGGTCAGGGTCACCTCCCATCTCTCTCCTCTGAGCTGCCAGGAGCTACTGCAACCAAAATCAAACCTACCCAGCGTGGCCAGGGTCAGCCCCTAGGCTCAAGTCCACCGCTTCTCCACCAGAAGCGTCCCAGGATCAAGAACCCACCAGGACCACCAGACAGCGGAGGAGAAGTTTGGAGCTGTTTGGACTAAAGGGTGAGATTTCCCTCCACCACCACCTTCCAACAGAACAACAATTAACTGGTTAAGCAGTGAAGGTCCATTCAAACCTAACAATCTAAAAATCACCCCTCTGAAAACACAGTAGAAGCTATTTAAATCTTTATTTCTTTTCTCCTCATCACTCCAATATAGTGTTTGGGCTGAAAATGTTTGGGTTTCCCCACCATTCCTAAGACACATTCCTCTGCAAGCAATGTGCCTGACTTTAAAGTCATAAAAGCTGATGGCATGACGTAGGCGAGGTTATTCCGCCATCGGATTAGGCAGTCTGCCCGAAAGGGAAGCCCAGAGGTTCAACCTCCGTGTATCTGCTCGTGGAGCAGAAATCCCCCCTGGACAGGACCACGCAGCACAGGAAGGCAACGTGCTGATTTCTGGTGCTCGAAAAATTAACAAATCCAGACAAGGAAAACACATTTTCTCAGATACCCAAGTTCAGAGACAAGTGGGATTGAAAACCCATCTGCTACAATCAGACTTCAGCATTTCTGGCACTTGACAGAAGGACACAGAAAAGGTTAAAGAGCATCTTTTGAACAGCGCTAGAAAATGTATTTGGCACATTAACAATGTACCACAAAACAGATGCATGAGACAGTTTGAGAGCTCGTGGGTTTGGTTACACACGCCCCTTTGGCATCCCTAGGGTCACATTGCTCCTCAGCAGGAAGAATTTCACTAAAGTCCTTAATAAATCTTGGACAACAATGCCGTGACTGACACATCGCTTCCAACCAGCCTGTTCTTCATCAAACCCTTTTAGATGCACTTCATGCTAACAGACATTTTCTTTTCGTTGGTTTTTCCATTCCCCCTCCCATCCCAACACGATAGGACAAAAGCAAGCAAGCAGCCAGGCAGCAGGACACCTTAGGGAGAAACCTGGATATCCACAGCAATTTCAGACTGTACTCCCAAAGGACACTTAGGAAGCGTATGGAAGATATAACAGCACTCACTCAGAGCAAGCAGGTTCAGCCTGAAAATCAGGACACCTCACCAAGCTTTGATAAAGAGACACAACTGCATTTCTTAGAGAATTTTCCATTTCCTCTGAGGATAATTGAAAACCCTTGAAAAAAAAAAAAAAATACAAAATCAACCCCAACTGGCTTCTTCTCTCCAGAGCACTGAAGTTGTTGCTCTTCACATATTCCCTCCTACCCACAAAGCCTTCAAAGTCTTCCTAGGAAGTCTGCTGTCCCCTCTACAAGGCCAACTGTACTCTAAAGCCATCCCAGACATCCAAGCAAGTCTTCCACATGCCCTCCTGACTTTGCATGACCGGATTTTCAGAAGACAGCCTCCCTCCTTAATGCCTGTTTCTTCTGATGGGCTCTACATTGGTCTCCTTGCTCTCCTCAAGGGCTCTGCTCTTGTCCCAGATCATTTCCCACCACCACTGTTGGCCTTATGGTGACTCCCTCCACATGTCACAGCTCACCAGCAGGGAGGTTCTCCTGGATGCCCTTCTTCCCTTTCCCTCCTCTTCAGGCTCACCGGTTTGTGCTACAGCACTTCAATGTTGCGCCTGTCGCCGTGGCCTTGGTTTCTGCCCAAGGCCATTTCTGTGCATGGGACATGAACTCTAGCGGTTCCTCTGGCATCCTTTTCAGGCCAAAGCAAAATAAAGAGGTCCTAAAAATTCCAGATCCAGGCAGGTGACACTCCAGTGCAGCAAACGGGGAAAAGGCTCTTTGAGGACTCCAAGAGCACTTAGCAAAGGACATAGGGTCACAGTCCATTGGAGATTATAATGTTTCCTGGGCAGACCAGGGACATAACTGGAGGTTGGACCAAATTACCTCCGGAAGCCCCCTCCAACCACAATAACTGTTTCAAATAACAGCTTCCAACTCCCTCAAAGCTGTTTAAAAACCCCTAAAACCAAACATATCCCAAAGCCCTCTTTTTTTCTAGAGCGAGGGGTTTTAACATTTGCTTTCATGAGACAGGTTTAGTCCTTAAAACTCCAAACTCACCTCAAGAGCCCGCTCTTTCCTTGCTGATTCCCATCTCAACCCCACCTGGTCCCCTTCTCTAAACAGTGACAAGACTCTCATTACGCAACAAAGGTCTATGACCTTCGTTAGCTGAACTGCATTAGCACGTACCCAACCACCCCCTCCCCAACCTCACATTAAAGATTAAACAAAAAAAAAAAACACAACAAAATCCATCTGTGAAGCGAGAACATTAGCGACAAACCCTCCACATTTGCGCTAATGTTTCATTATGTTGGCAGGACCCCCTTGATGCCATTTCAAGTCCCAAGTATATTTATCCACGGTTGTATGTGCTAACAAGAGGACTTGCAATCACCCTATTGTGGTCCCGCACCCCCCCACGGCCAGCTCTCCCCAAGAGGTGAAATGCTGCTGCTGGTGACGCGGGGGTGAAGGTTTTTTATCCATAAACTGCTGCTTTCAGTTGACAGGCTTTGCTGAAATTTTCATAAAGCTGGAGAACGCTTGCAGGTTATTATAAAAGAGCCGATTAGAGGGACTATAATAAGGGCCTGTGACTAATGACAGCATTCCCCAGTGACAAGTAAATACCCAGATAATTGGCATTTGATGTGGGCGGGAGTAGATCTTGCGTTTCATTTTTTTTGGTCCAACAAAGCGTGGATGAAAAAAGTAGTACGAGGCAGATCTACAGCAAAGGTGGCCATAGTCCTGCTCTTGCATAGGACTTGCTCCATCTAATGCAATGTCACCAGCAGTAACCAGAGCCAGGTGCTTCAGAGAGGAGCAAAGGGCATTATCAGCCACTATGGCACAAGGGAAACTTCCCTTATGGTCTTCACAACACCCAGGAGCCGGTTTGAGCCTGAAGAATTTAACAGGCTTAATAGCGCAGAGACTGACTGAAATAGTACTGAATATCAAGCAAATAATCTGACCTCCTTCTGAGCCAGCACTGGCTAAGATGCTATTTTAAGGGCATCAAATTAAGTTTAATTTGTTCTCATTTTTAAGGAGTCTTCCCGAGACTGGATTTGAAAAGGGCAACTCTGGCTCATTGCAAAGATCTCACCGGAGTGCCTGTACCCCAAATGAGGGCTGAGCTTGTGGGACATGCATGTTGGGGCAGCCTTGTCATGCCTAGGAAGGCAGCCCTGACACGTGGAGGAGAGCAGCCACTTGACAGGTCACCTCGCTTGCAGACAAGTCATAGAATCATAGAATGATTTGGGTTGGAAGGGACCTTTAGAGGCCACCTAGTCCAACCCCCCTGCAGTGAGCAGGGACATCTTCCACTAGACCAGGTTGCTCAGAGCCCCGTCCAACCTGCCCTTGAGCGTGTCCAGGGATGGGGCATCGACCACCTCTCGGGGCAACCTGGGACAGGGGTTCACCACCCTCATTGGAAAACATTCCTTCCTTCTATCCAGTCTAAATCTCCCCTCCTTTAGTTTAAAACCATTAACCCTTGTCCTGTCACATCAGGCCTTGCTAAAGAGGTCACCCCCATCCTTCCTATAGTCCCCCTTTAAGCACTGGAAGGCCACAGTAAGGTCTCCCCGCAGCCTTCTCTTCCCCAGGCTGAACAACCCCAACACTCTCGGCCTTTCTTCATAAGAGAGGTGGCCCTATCATACATCTCCTTAAATCCCAACAGGGACGCTAGCCTAAATAATGGATCCGAAGTCTTTCCCTCTGATGCAATGTGACACTCCTGCCCTCAGGCCACTGGATCTGGCCCATTCCTATGGATCCCACCGAGTCAACAAGAATTCATTGTGTTCTTCTCATGACTTTGGCTATCCCAGTGACAGGCCCCTTCGCTGCTTCAGCTCTCCCACCACCCCTTGCCTCACCCTTCCCTGCCCTTGTTCAAAATCCCTTACAGCCCTTCCACAATCAGTAAGACACTTCCTGGTACAGAATATATCCCAGTCTTAAGTGCAACTCTTCCCAAAGACAACCTGTTGATCACACCATAGCAAAGCCAGTCTGAGGCTTCACAGGGCAGCCACATCCAGCAGGAAGGCAGCCTCATCCCCTTCCACCAGGCTGTTCTCAGCATTAAAAAAAAAGGCTTATTTCATGGTTGAACCTGTTGAACTTCAACTTCTAGCTACTGCAAGCTAAGGATTTTTTGTGTCAAAGCATCTGAAAACCCTCCCACTGACTATCACTTAAAACCACTCATGTGCAGCACTCAAGTTTCTTTATCCTCAATATCACAAGGTTTTATAGGGCTGATCTGATCACACTCTTTCCAGCGTTTCCTCATCATCATTGCTGTGCAGAAACCAGAACTGGAAGGGATATGAGCTGCTCTGCCCGGTATAGGAACCCTTTTGCTCACAGCATCACTCTGAGCTCTCCTGTTGAGATGAACCTAAAGACTCTGGAATTGCCACCTACTTTTCACGTCGAAGACCTTCAAAACAGGCACCCCAACTTCCCAAGAAAACCCCCCACCTCATATTTCTTGTTCCTACATATATTTGATAACTCACGACTGAACAAGGAGTCCGACCTTTCTTATGGGTTCTCACGAAGGGTTACCGTTCTGGCATTTCTACTCACCTTTCAAGCAAGATTTCATTTAGGCTGTTACTAGAGAGAGATGCTAAAAAGACGGCAAGAAAACAAGCTTGGTTTAAAAAACCAAACCAACCAACCACAAACCCAAACCTCAGATGAGCTGAGGGAAGACAATTCCAAACCCCAAGAGAAGAACGTTGAAGGAATGGCTAAACCAGAAACCGACACAACTCAAAACAGTTCTACAGGCCATCCCTGGCTCCTACTTCTCTCTCTTCTCTATCTATCTTCTCTACCTATCAAAGGAGCAGAGGGAGCATGTAATTTTGCAATTACTTTGCAAAACTTGTGTGAAATCCAGGCCTGCCTGAAGTCAGCCAGAGCTTGGCATCGACTTCAGCAAATCCTCATTATGTGGCTGACGTCCCTTGATGCTGCAAGGTTAACCAAACCGGAGACCCTCCCAGACATGCTTGTTTCTATACGCCAAGTGCCACTAAAGCACAATTCCAGCATCTGAAGTCTGTACACTAAACATAATCGACTTTACCCCAAATAGCTGTCGCAAGAGGACTCAGGTTTCTTTTGGGGCAAACCAAGGCCTGAGACAGGGAGGAACTCCAGCTCCTGGGTAACACTGAAGAAATCAAAGGTCGCAAGCAACAGCTATCCATATGCGCAGCCAGGCCAGAAACATGAGCTCTGGCGATACCTGGTGAGAGCAGGTACCCAGGTGGGTAGCAAACATCTGCCAAGGAGGTTCTCAATGGTCCTGAAGCAAAGCAACAGCCACGAGCACCCCAGTAATGCACATGAAAGGAGGTGTTTACCCTCTTCCAAGCTACCACAGGTTAAAGCCCATTCTTTAATCCTTTATAAAAATAAAAATGCCAGCAAAAATGTGGGTCGTCCTCTTTACCTTGCACTCTTCATCCAGTAGGTCCAAGATGCCAAGTTTTGCCTCTATAAGGTCTATGCAGGGCTGGTTATCGTAGAAGTCTATGAGAGTCCAAGGGATTCCCTCCTTCATGTACTCTTCTTGTTCCAGCTTAAACACATGCTGAGAGTGGAAAAACAGCAGAGTTACTGACCGTGACCCCAGCCAGCACAGCGCCAGCCCCTTCCCCATTCACCCACTCATCCCCACGGGAGTAGAGCATTCCATCAGCACATCCACAAGTCGTACAAGCTTTAAAAAAGGCTTTAAATGACTTTCACTATGAAAATGACTGAAGCTGTCACTACATCTAAGTGGAAGCGATGTATTGAAATGGCAATGACATATTTATCTCTTGGGCTGAGAAAAAACCCTCTCCTTTAGCGCTCTGCTGATTAAACTAGTGACCTGCAGCAGGTTCACAAGCTGGGAGCCAAGCCAGGGCTGAGCACATGTGCCCCCATCTGCGAGCAGAGCTTCACAAAGAGCAGCCATCATCCTAGAAGAGATATCAGCAGCAGTATCTGCCCGACTCAGGAACATTTCTACCATAGATTCGTATTTAAAAAAAAGAAAATAATCTTTGCATGGCCTATGTATCTCAGGCCTCTGCCCAAGCAGATAAATTGTCTCTGGCTATTTCTGAGATACTCTAAGCATATTAAAAAAAATGATTTTTTTCAAATGTACTTTTTTCTTCAAAGATAGCTTTTCAAAATCTCTTCAAACATGTCATCTCAGAGTTTGAATTTATAAGCTTCAGAAGTGATAGTTGGACATACTAAGTAAGATATGAATAAAATACAATCCATAATTTACTTTTCATTTTTAGCAGCAGCGATCTGATGCATTAGATATACTGCAAATGTTCATGTCCGTGCATATGATATGCTTTCAAAGTGCCAGACTCCTCTGCAGTACTTAGCTGCTCAAATTTAACAAGTTTTCCCTCATATCCCGAAATTAATACTAATTTTTTCCCCACTTACAACAAAAGCAGAAGACAACCCTTTACTGGTTTCATTTCCAGCACAAGTAAGCGCTTGTATCTAATAAAATAGAAGAATCTCAGGGCTTTTGTGAGGCATGTCCAAGTGAAAAACAGGGAGAGTCCCCAGTCCTGCTATTTAATATGGAGTAGTCATTGCAGAGGTTTAAGCCATGCTTAATGGGCAGGTTTCCACCCATGCTTCATCTCACACTGGCCACGAGAACTCAGCACAAGACCATCCAGGTTGCAGCTTAGGATTGAAACTATGTGGGGGAAAAAATAAGTTGGCAAACTTTTTACTTATTCAGAACCATCAGTGAAGTCTTGCCTAATCCATTTGCAAACTTGCTTCCAGTATCAAGCTTATCAATCAACCAAGCAACATTTTCAACTTGATATGAATATTTAGCGCAATAGCAATGCACGATCTTTGCCCGGGAGAGATCATATCCCAAGACCAATGTCCATGCTGGCCGCATGATCCAGCCAGGCTGCAGGTAAATGCCATTCAGCAGAAGCCAGACGTACCATAATCTCGCCTCGATATGTTCTCTGCTAAGTTTTATGGACCGTTTCCAAGCTGACCTTACCGAGTTGAACTGCTGCTGGAGCTTTTCGTTGGCATAGTTGATACAAAACTGTTCAAAGCTATTCACTTCAAAAGTCTCAAACCTGCAAAGCAATGAATAAATCAGCATTAAGCGTTGCATCGTCTCAAAATCTACTTTTCTCTGCAATGGTGTCATCTGCGTGACAGAGAACACCAGTTATTCAACCGTCTCTTTGCATTCCTCCTATCCCAGTCTACACTTTATTCCTCATTCTCCGAAACGTCTATCTTTCCTTGCCACAACTCAAGGGATTCAAGAGTTCTCTTCTGCTACGCACAAATGAGATATTCGGAATGACTGTAGCTTCCTGCCCATCAGCCAGCAGCGCTGTCTGAGACGAGAAATGTAACAGCCTCTCTCGGGGAAAAAATATTATGAAATATTAAGTCCAAATATATTCACTGCAAAGGTGATGGAGAAACAGTAGCTGCTGTCTTAAAAGACCCAACGTGGTATTTTTAATACAATTCAATAGAGCAGAACAAGAAGGCATTAAATTCATAATTACAGCCTCTGTATTGCATCCCTGTTAACACAAAAATTAGATACACGTGAGCGAGCAAGTTCGTGCAGGAAGGAGGAGAAATGACGCTTCCAGCTCCAGTACGTTCCTTGGAGGGAGTTTGGTGTCGCTCTCGGTGTTCCCCCTCTTCATCAGGGCTTCAGAACCTCCCCTTGCAGAAACATTATCCCACCCCTCCACGGGCCACTGGCCAACTCCAAACCAAGCTCAAAACTGGCTTCCTAGTCACTATTAGAAAAGAAAAAAATAGGCAGCTGTAATAACACAAACTACCGGCAAGCAGGGCAAAGCCAGCAGAGCCCCTGGGGTAGTCGGGGCTGAAGCACACGATGCCGGGGGACAGGCAGAGGAAGCCAGGCTTGCCTTAAACAAACCAAAGGGACATTTTTCAGCTACCACAGGGAATTACATTATTTTTTTTTATTTCTATTTTTAAGGTACAATTGAAGGAGAGAGAAAAAAAAAGTCTTTGACACATGACTGTAAAGATTAAACTAAAGGGAGAAGTGGCAAAGCTCCCTGTGTTTAATGAATAAGCTGACATAATGATAAACGTGCGGCAAAATAATCGCTCGGGTAATAGGTGCTGTAGGAGCTGGCAGAACAGTCTTAAAACACTAAACAAATGAAGCCCTTTTTTTCCCCCCCAAATCAGTATTTCGAGTACTTTCTGAGGACTACCTGGCTGTTACCCATGTGATGCAGCTGTTCCCCAGGTATTGCCAGGCGGTAATGCCTTCCCCACACAAAATGCCTGAGCCCTCGGGGAAAGGCAATGGGAAAGGAAAAGAGGGAATGGGAGAAAAGAACCACTTTTGTGCTTTTTAACTTCCCAACAGCCCTCAAGGAAACCCAGGACCCTCCCTCCCTCCACCTGCCACGGGGCTGCCATCACTCCTGGAGCTGATGCAGTCCATGCCAAGCAGAGGATGCTCAGCCCCTCCCCACCCCAGGAATCGAGCTTTACAATCTTTAATGCAACAAAATCTGGTGTCTGGGACTAACAAATGCTTGTATTAAACACATTGCCAGAGCCTCAGCGACGAACGTGCCCTTGAAGAGCTCCCGCTGTGCTTGATCCTGGTTCCGCGGACGTTGTGCCACGGACATGAGCACCTTCAGCTCTTACAACTAAAAGGTCTGCTTAGAAATACCAACTCCTGCAGGTTCATGATCAGAGCAGCAGGGCAAGAAACCATTTAATTTAAACGGAGATGGAGAGGCATGGCAAGATAGCTGGAAAGACACAATGAAAGGAAAAGACAGAGTGGAAACTCTTTTACCGCTTCAGAGAGACCAGATGTGATTTATGAACCTCTCGGTGAGTGCTGGCCGGGGGGCAGAGCAGCTGTACAACATCAACTCCAAGAGAGATTTCGTGAAGTCGCTAATTAAGGGGCTCTGCCAGCGCAATTTGCTAATTGACAGAGCAGTTTGGTCGCCAGCTCCACGTGTGCCCTCGCCAGGAGGTCCTGCCTGCACAAAGTGACTGCACTGAGACGACATCCTAATGGGAAAAGCAAACCAACAGCCGTTCGGTTTCTATTCATTTTAGCGCAGCGTATCTTGGCGGGAAAAAAAAAAAAAAAAAAAAAAATCGGCATATTTGCCACTCCAAGCCATCGCTGCAGCTCCTGGGAAGGCACATCCCGGCTTGGGGATGGCTCTAACGAGTGGACATTGGGGGGAAAATGCTGCATTTTGGCTTTTCTCCTGTTCCGTATTCTGCTGCATGACTGGTATCTCCCAAATCCACTGCAGCACCAGGGTTTGCCCTAAAATATTTAAAGTTCATAAATAAGTCCAGCATGCAGCTGGCCGTCTGGGTGTTCACAGTTCCCCTCACATGGCAAACAGAGGGAAAACAAGCCGCCCCCACCGAGCCCAGAAGAGTCACATGAATCCACTCTTCAGATGGATTGTGGTATTGCTACTAGAGCAAATGACGCACTTTCATTAAGTACATAAAGGTTTTTAACGCTGCACCCTCTCACCCCAATACTAACAGAGAATTAAGGACGTGGAGTCGAGCATTAGGGAATTAGGAGACAAACTCCACAGCCTCTGCGCCCTCGGCTTGGAACCCGTCCCTAGAAATCCCACCCATGAGGACAGCCCTCCTCCACCTCGGGATGTCAGGGGCATGCGGTGGAGGCTGCATGCGGGCTCCCTGCCTTCCAAGCTTAATCCCCCTCCCAGAGGAAAAGAAAAACAACGGACATTTCGGGGGAAAAAACTCCAATATTTAGCAGAATGCATTACGACTCCCAAATAACCTGAGTTCAGGGAACCAAACCACTTTCAAGGACTGCAGAGGCGCAGGTTGTCTGTGCCCAAAGACCCTGCATTGTTAATTACTCCACGTTTAGAGAGCAATACCCTCCTCTGAAAAGGATTTATGGTCTCTTTAGGTAACTGGACTCACACATAAGTGTTACAGCCCAGAGTGCAGACACTCATCCCCTGCATACCCGCCTCTTTCGATAGGACCTGCAGGTCCCCATGGAAATAAAAACCTGCTGTACTCTGCAGTGACACCAGTGCTGGGAAAGCATCAGCTGGCCCACGCGCCGGGCATGAAGCACAGCAGACCTGCAGCCAAGGGAGGTTTTTCTTCCACACCAACAGGTTTTCAAGCCCAGCTAAATCTTTCATGAGCGTTATCCTCAAGTCTCCTTTTATTCAGATTTCCAAAAGACCGCATCTGATTTTGTAACTCAGACATCCAGCTTTCTGCATTGACCCACTATCACCCAAAAGCTCCATCTCAAAGCTTTAGTTATCATGTTCCAGCCTGCAGAAACCTCTGTTTCTAGGGACACTGATAGGAAACAGCTTTTCCACCTCATACAGGCTTTGAACCAGACTGTGCCGATCCCATCTGGTTAAGATCTTCCAGGTCCTGTGTCATAGACATAGGAGACCCCAGACACTTGCCAACCTCTGACAGCAACCTCACCATCTCAAACCATCCCATTAAAATCCCAAACCAAAGAGGACTGTATTCTTAGCGTACTTGGTACAAGCGTTCCTGTAAACCTTGCCACATGGCAGCAGTCGCTGATGGAGATGAGCAGGCAGTGAGCTACCCTGACGCTCCAGCACTGACGTCTGGCATCCTTTCTGCTGCCGTGGCTGTCCAGTGGATGTTAAAATCAACATCCCAAACACCAGTAGGTGTAGAAACCTCATGGAGGGTTTACACACAAGATCCAGTTCCCATAACCACGTAGGTATTATAGACATAAAAGCTTTCTGCACCTGACCCAGAAGCACTTTGGCAGGACCTCATTCTGAACTTCAGGTTCACCTAGATCTGGCAGACCTTACGAGGAGGCTGCCATCACATGAGCTTTCGGATTGAGCAAGCACAGCGACTGCACTGGGTCAGGGACTGGGTCCGGGACTGGGTCCTGGAGCAGCTACAAGTTGTTTGTCCCACCTTCCCCTCTGAAACAGGAGCAACCAAGTACCTTAATTTATTAAAGGGAGCACAGCAGGTCACTGCAGTCCCACTTCTCCCTTGCCCTTTCTCCCCACAGAGATAGAAAAGGGATGGTGTTTAAAGAAGGGAAACCCAACAAAACCCAGACGACCTCTTTCCTTTTCCACCCCACAACTGACATAACTCCCTCCTTTCTCCTCCATCTTCTGCTTCTTTGCAGCACTTCAGCTAAAATGAACTCTTCACATACAAGCCTCACATCCATCTTCTACCAGCACTCAAGTGCCAGGATGATCTGGTCTAGGTCCAGACAGTAACTGGCACCTAGTCCGAATTGAAAGCAGCTCGCTGCCCCTGAGATTGCAGGCTGCAAGCCTTACCCTCCATCATGCCAGAGCTTTTGGCACCTTACTGCACCGCCGCAGGTTCCCAAAGTCCTCCGAAATCTCTCACCGCGCAAGGGCCCTGCGGCAGCACTTTCACAGCTGAAGAGGTAAAGTAGCTTCCTCAAACCCCACAGCAACCCCAGGCAGAGCCAACAGAGTCTTTGGTCTCCACATCTGCACTTTTACACTTTTACCCCTTGCTCATCTTGAAGCTTGATGCTTTAAACAGCATGTGGGACAGAAATCCCACTGGGAACAGCATGGGAGGTAAATCCCAAAAGCCAGCACTCAAGCACGTCTCCACACACTGTTCTGGGGTCGGGGTTGCCCAGCCTAAAGGAGGCTCAAAACTGCGAACCACACACCACGACACCACGACTGCGCTTTTTTTGTGTCCCTTCCTATTATTTCCACGGCCTGCCACAAGCCAAGGTCAAGCGTGCGTGGCAAAAAGGGTGAGACGAATTACAAAGGACTAATTTAACAGCCTTAGAAGCAGAAAGCGTGCCTACCCATAGATATCGAGCACGCCGATGAAGGAGTGCTGCTTGACGGTGGTGTGCAGGGCCTTGTTGATGTGCTGCACGATCCAGTTGAAGAGCTGGGCGTAGATGTGCTTGGCCAGGGCGTTCCTGGCGTTCACCACTTGCTGCACAGACATGTTCTTCACGTAGGTCTCGGCCATGGTGACGAGCTTGCGATGGCAAAGCCAGTGCTGCATCTGGCTGTGCTCCACGCCTAGCAAGCCGCAGAAGTTGTTCAAGTGCTCGTCCTCGCTCTGGGGGTAACAAGAAGCAAAGTCAGCAGGTGGTGACATTCCAAAACTGGAGTTTTAACATCAGGTTCCCAGATCAGTGCAAGAAATCAGCAGCATTTAATGCCTATCTAAGGAAATACTGCGTGTATCTCTGGTTGACAGGAAACAGAAGTGACGAACACTCATCCAGCTGCACTAGCCTTCACAGACGTGGATGAAACAGCTCACATGGAGCTCTAAATGGTGGCACACCCTACGGCTTTGCTCTGGCTAACCTTGAGGTCTTGAACTTCATAAAGAGCAGATTTCCACGGCGACTGCCAACAGGACAGAGTGCTCTCCACTACACTCCTCAAGCTGCACCTACACGCTCCTTCAGAGCGACCTTGATTAAGCCTCGGGTTAAAGCTTGGGGTATGCCATTACACCATGCCTTTTACAAACTAACCCTGTTTTGAATAACAAAGTTGCAAAAGGCGCATTACCAGAAGGGGTTGTGTTTTGCATAATCAATAAAATGAAATGTGAACTTCATTTTCTTTAATGCATTGTAATTTTTCCCCCTCGAACCAAGACAAGGTAGTTCTGAATCTCTATTATGCTAAGATAGCAGGCACTGCCTTTTGGACAACGAGAAATCAATTTCCCTTTCCTTAGTGTAATAATACGTATCTAAAGGAAGTAAATTGTTTCCAGTTCGATACATGCTTGTATAAAAGCTGGATGGGTTTGGGGATGGAGAGAGAAATGCATTTTAAAAGACCTCTAGGATGGTTTTTTGTTCTGATACCTTTTGGACCGTGGATTCAAAAATCATAACAGGATTGTTTTAACACCATGCAATTACATCTGAAGGTAATTAAACAACATGAACTCCATTATAGAACTCAACACCATCGGAGCAGACCGCTTTTACATATCCATGTTGCCAAATATCAAGCAAATCACCCCCAGCATCCAACTAATTGCACACCACGTTATCTCATGGGTACCGCTAAAAGTGTGTGCGGAACCCATTGTAACACTTTAATTAGGATCAAACGACCCAGTCTGGGATGCAACAGTAATTGACAGGACAGTATTTTCCATATAATCACTTTTTTTCCCCCCTGAACAAACACAGAAACAGACAAACCACCACTAAGGCATCTTTAGTCTTATTCTTGCTAATTAACTGTGCAGTGCTCCTTTGAATACTGGATGCCCACATTACAAGCAGCAGCCCATGGGAAAGCGGTTGTAGAGCATCACGTCTTCTGCTGGTGGGAGTCACTGTTCCCCCAATACTCCGTGCAGCAAATTTTTAAGAAAGCAGAAGTTAGAGATAGGTTGGCACTTAAAGCGGTAAGCGACCATCTCACTTATGGGCTGGCTAGACAGCAGAAATAACCCGCTATCTTCCAGGAAAAACAAAGCAACCAGGAAATTATTGCGTGTTCTCAAAAAGAAAGCAAAGAAAACCAGGAGGAAAAGGCCTTTTTACCAAAGGATACTGCTGCGAAGCTCAACACATCCAATGTGGCCCGATTTATGAGCGTACAAAGCTCCCCACGTACCCCGCTCTTGCTGGTGACCTACCGATACGCTACAGGCATCGCCATCTCGTTCCGCTTGGATTTCCAAGTTCCCTAGGTGCAGAATGGCGGCAATTATCCTAAAAATGGTCATCTGATGAGACTCCTTCACTCCTACGGGAACAATTGATAGCTGATTGTCACAACAGAAAACAAACTGCAATTTTCGGTTTGTTTGAAAACGCTTGCGGTGTTTGATTTCCTCCCCAGGCTGTCAGTTTTCTGAGTTATCAGGCCTCTCCGAGTAAACTTGCCATAAACTCTTAGTAAAGTCATCACTCAAAAATGACAGCTGAGACGGCGAGAGGAGCTCCTCATGTTATTTCTTTACCCCTAACGATCGCATCAAAGCAATTTTACCACAGACAGGTTGAATACCATTGTGAACGTGCACGAAACCAAGGATGCTCTTCGATAACGCCCAAGTGGGATCAGAGCTATAGGGGCCCTGTGGCTTTTATAGAACAAGGAGTTGCTTCTCTGCCACCGTAGTCCCACAGTGAGATCACGCTGACAACTGAAGCACAGAAATTACAACTTATTGCCCACATCCCACAAACAGTAGAGAAAATTAAAGCCGTGCACACGATGCACAATGCCTCCAGACTGGTGCTACAGCAAGTCACCAGGGAGGTGATGTGAAGCTCTGCCTTACGGTCCCCAGTGTCTCAACGGGAGTTACTTGTTGTGGGTCTTCGCTGGGGGTGTAAGATGTTATTGCTTTACATATTTTTCTGGCAGGCTTTTGCAGGCATTCCCAGCAGGAGCTTTGCTCAGCAGCAGCCTGCACACAGCTTTCTTGTCATATCTTGCATTTTTGCATCCCAACCGGGTTTCTGTGCCCCTTTTTTGTTCGGTGCCGGCGTCCTAATTATCCACCCAAGGTCTGAGACATCACCTGCTGGTTTTTGAATTATCAAGAGCTTCCCTTTCTCTCTTGGGACTTTTCTGTTATCGGCACAGTGAGAAATGTTTGAAGGTTACTAAAAGGAGCAATGCTCTGCTGTTACTTGGCACTCTTAATTGGAGTTAAGCCTGGCTAGGGTGGGGATTTGCAGATAAATCTGACTTCTCCTTGTTACACATAAAAAGGCAAGACCAGAACGTGTAGTAGCAATTTCACCAGGCACTGAACAGAAGCAGACAGAGATGGGAAACTCTGAAGGACAATAAGGAAAGGCAGAGCCAAAGGAAGCATATGAAGAGCAGAAAAACATCATCAAATTGGCAGTGGAGGAAGATGCTCGCACAGTGCTTCATAGGGACCAGCAAGGAGACAGGGGATCTGCGTGGGGAGGCAAAGAAGGGGACTAAAAAGAGACTATATATGGCAAGGGGATGGGGAGAGAGTTCCCTGGGGACTACAGTCCCGTGGGCAAGTTTGGAGCGACCAGCAAAGCAATTTTTTGAGTAGATAACAGAAGTCATACAAGCTGGACAAGAAGAGGGTAAAGACAAGACCCTGTTGTCAGCCCAAGGAAAAAGAGATTGAGCCCATCTAAAAGACAACAAATTTGGGGGAAACCTTTGCAGCTGTAACACTTGAAATGAGTCCCCACACTCACTGTTGCTGCAGCATAGAGGCTGCAAGACAGCTGCTCGGGGGGATTTCACAGCTGGCTGCCTCAGGTGCATCAGCTGCTCCTCTCCCAGTGTGTGAGATGCAACAGAGAGGCACTGAGACTTACCAGGACTTAAAAACTCAGCTTCAGAGAAATATTAATATACTGTGGGAAAGTTTTGCCTTGCAAAAATTGTTTCTCCTTTCTAAAGGTTACTGCTGCAGGCAGGCTATGGCACCGCATAACCGTGGGGTGTACAGGTGGTTGCTGCAGCGGTGGATTTCGCAGCTGGCCGTGCAAATGTGGACTCTGCCACAGCAGGGATGTACGCAGCTCATTATTCCCAGGAATCAGCTACTCAGTACAATACTGTGATGGTCCGAGAAGTGACATCACCCTCAACCCAAATACAGACTGAACTGCAGAGTAATAGCTCTTTTCCTGCTTTAAATAGGGTAAGAAAAAAAATAGCAAGTCAAAGCTGCAGCACAGCTTTGACTGCAGAATGATTTCCTTTGGTTTCTCTTAAATTCAGTGTCTCCTTCCATTTCACAGAATCCCAGACGGGCAGGGGCTGGAAGGGCCCTCTGGAGCTCATCCCGTCCCACCCCTGCTGGAGCAGGCACACCCAGAGCAGGGGCACAGGGCCGCGTCCAGGCGGGGGGTGAATGTCTCCAGGGAAGGGACCCCACAGCCTCTCTGGGCAGCCTGTGCCCCTGCTCTGGCACCCGCACAGCAAAGGGGTTTCTCCTCATGTTCAGGTGGAACTTCCCGTGTTCCAGCTTGTGCCCGTGGCCCCTTGGCCTGGCGTTGGGCACCACTGAAATGAGCCCGGCCCCATCGCCCTGACACCCGCCCTTCAGATATTTATAGGCATCGATGAGATCCCCCCTCAGGCTTCTCTTCTCCAGGCTGAACAAGCCCAGGTCTCTCAGCCTTTCCTCACAAGGGAGGTGCTCCAGGCCCTGATCCCCTTGGCAGCTCTGCGCTGGCCTTGCTCCAGCAGTTCCCTGCCCTTCTTGGACTGGGGGGCCCAGACCTGGCCGCAGCCCTGCAGGTGTGGCCTCACTGGGGCAGAGCAGAGGGGGAGGAGAACCTCCCTCGCCCTGCTGGCCACGCTCCTTTCCATGCACCCCAGGGCACCGCTGGCCCCCTTGGCAACAGTACCTGCTTTGCAGAGAGCTGTAAGAAACACTTCTACAGCTCATACCAAAGAACAAGGTAAAGCCAACTAGGTCAAGAGGGAGATGGATTTATACCTCTTAGTGTTACAGGAGAGCCATATAATTCAGGCAAAACACTGAAAAACATTTGCAAGAGACTTCTGCTGGGAAGCCTCCAAGCAGAGCAATCCCTTACCAAGCAGGGTGAAGGCGTGCCTGGTTTTCTCAAAGTCATCAGCATCGTCCACGCCATCGATAGACGAGTCACCTCCCTGAGAAGTGTAGAAAAAGTCTTCGGCACATGCTAGGAGAGAAGAAATGGAAGAAATGCATCAGCAAGCAGTAGGTTTCCAGAGCATGTACTGGGATGCCTCCTGTCCCTCATCCTGTCCATCCCTGAAGAGCACATGCCTCCTTCAAAGTATGGTTTACTTAGAAATGGATGAATTAAAACATTGATAAGTGACCACAAGTACTTCTTGCAGATGAAACCCCTTCCCCATGCAAAGCAAGTTCAGCCAGAGCAAAGCTGGGGTATATTTGGGATTCAAGTAGCTGCTCTATTGCACAGGTGCATATTACTTCAAATACTCAGGTTACTACTTTGAATTTTGTTTTATCCTATTTTAATTACCCATGACCAATTCAGGCATTTTAACCCTTTTCTCACACAACGCCTTAAACCCAGGGAGCAAAGGGAATGGAGAAACGCTCACAGTGCCAGCTTCACACCATTTAAGCGTCCATGCTTTAGCAAAGTTATTTCAGGATGACACAAAGCTAGATCCTACAGAGACCGAGAGGCATGTCAAATGCAGATAGAACAAGAAGAGATCGCAGGATTTACACCCACTTTAAAAAGCTTCAAGTGCAATTGGCCTTCCTTAAAGCAAGGGCTTATTTGAGGCCAAAACCGTTAAGATACGTGCCCGAGGCTGCCAGGCTGAGTCCTGGCAGTGCTGGAGCCGGCTTGGCCCCGGGGAGGGCTGGGGGGAGCCCAGGAGGTAGAGAGCCTCCCCATCCCACCCAGAATCTGTTCTCAACACCAGCTTCAACCCTTTTCAAACCTGGTAGGAGGGACTCACCCAGAAAAGCTCAGGAAGATCGTTAACACAAATATATTTCCCAAGTATCATGAAAATAATGAGAAAAACAGCCTACTGTGCGTTCCACATCAGCCTGCTGGTAACCTTTAAAATCATTGCAATCTGCACTTTTTTTGACTCACATTGCCACCAGAAGGTCCCCACCCCTCCCGCAGGCTTTTGCATTAGCTGTACTTTCAGGTTTTATGAACAACATTTAATTCTTTTTGGCATACAAAGCCCTGGGACCCCGAGGTTTCAGTAACTCTGCTTGTTGCCGGAGCATCGGGAATGAGGGGCAGAAAATGATGACCAGCGTCAGAGAGCCGACGTCCGTCCTGGTCCTGCCAGCGCAAGAGGAGCTCACCCAGCCCGTGATGGAGCACGCTGCATTAACAGCTTGATGTTGCTGCATATCACCCTACACGATGCATCCAGGGCTGGCGATAGTTGATGGGACCAGGACGTTGGGCACCCACCGTGCCTGGCAGAGAGCAGATTTCGGCACCTCTCAGCACATCGCTCAGCTGCGCCGTTTCCAGCCAGACTGCCCAGCCTTGCTGCAGGAACCCCTAACTACGGGCACAGCACCGTATCCCTACCACCATGTGCCATGGAGCACACCTCAAAGAAGAAGCCCCTGTCCCCCATCAACCTCCAATTTCAACCATCCACATTGGGGTCTGTTTCTGCCTCAAGTTCTCTCTGGTATAACTGACTCCAATATATAAATATCAATATGCATGCAATGATTTTAATAGCTACAAAAAGCCTTTGATTTATTGCAAACAAATGAAACATTCCTGCTTTGCAGCATTGCCCAGGCATCAAGTTAGACACCACACTTTGAAAGGCACTGGGTTGCACACTGACTCCCACATTTTAAGTCAAATATTTACTCTCTAGTTTAAAATCAAGCCTTTAGGATGGCTCTGACTGAAGAGCCAATACTTACTGGATTGCTCTGCTGGGCTCCTGTTAAGTTTAGAGAATCCCTTTGTTTCCCAGATTTTAAAATATAAAAGAGAGTAACAACAATTCTTTGTATGTGCAAGACCCAAAGGCAAAGCAACAGCTCCTACTTTTGATATGGAAAAATATACATCCACCTCTCTGCCTAATAAAAGGTGGATTTCCACATCAAGATACCCCTTGCTTCCTATAAGCCTTGGGAAGGTTGACAGGTAAGGTAAGGTACAGCTCACATGAGGAAATAAGTCCGTCTTTGGACTAGTCATAGAATCATAGAAACATTAAGGTTGGAAAAGGCCTCTGGGATCAAGGCCAACCCCCAACCCAACACCCCCAGGCCTCCTAAACCATGGCCCCAAGGGCCACGTCTGCACAGTGTTTGAACCCCCCCAGGGACGGTGACTCCCCCATCTCTCTGGGCAGCCTGTGCCAGGGCCTGACCGCTCTGGCAGGGAAGACATTTCCCCTCATCTCCAACCTAAACCTCCCCTGGCGCAGCTTGAGGCCGTTCCCTCTCGTCCTGTCCCTGGTGACTTGGGAGCAGAGACCAGCCCCCCCCTCACTCCAGCCCCTCTCAGGCAGCTGCAGAGAGCGAGAAGGGCTCCCCTCAGCCCCCTCTTCTCCAGGCTAAACCCCCCCAGCCCCCTCAGCCGCCCCCCAGCACACTTGTGCTCCAGACCCTGCCCCAGCCCCGCTGCCCTTCTCTGGACACGCTCCAGCCCTCAAGGCCCTTCTTGTCCCGAGGGGCCCAAACCTGAGCCCAGCATTCGAGGTGGGGCCTCGCCAGTGCCGAGCACAGGGGCCCCATCCCTGCCCGGCTCCTGCTGGCCACACCAGGGCTGACACAAGCCCGGGGGCTGGTGGCCTCCTTGGCCACCTGGGCACTGCTGGCTCATGCCCAGCCGGCTGTCAGCCAGCACCCCCAGGGCCTTCTCCGCCGGGCACTTCCCAGCCCCTCTGCCCCAGGCCTGGGGCGTTGCCTGGGGTTGGTGTGACCCAAGGGCAGGACCCGGCACTTGGCCGTGTTAAACCACACACAATTAGCCTCGGTGCATCAATCAGCCTCTCCAGAGCCCTCTGCAGAGCCTTCCTGCCCTTGAGCCGATCAACACTCCTGCCCAACTTGGTGTCATCTGCAAACTTACTGAGGGCGCACTCAATCCTCTTGTTCAGATCATTGATAAAGCCATTAAACAAGACTGTCCCCAGCACTGAGCCCTGGGGAACCCCGCTTGTGACCGGCCGCCAACTGGACTTAGCTCTGTTCACCACGACTCTCTGGCCTTCCCCTCCAGTGAAACGCCTTGTGGGCAACAGCCCTGGCACCCACCATCTCCTACGCCGCCAGATGTTGCCATTACGCGTTCTCCCTTAAGACATCACAGTCGAGAGCCACAGTCACAACAGCATAAAGATGATGCACCAGGAGAGCAGGGATTGCTCAGCCTTCGCTGTTACCAGTCACCACAAATACAAATTTTAGAGTGTTGTGTTGAAAAAGGCTGGGATTTCCTCTGATCCGCACATCCCCAAGAAGAGAAAGGTGGTTTCACAGCTGGAGCTCTCCCGCATCAACTCATCTCCCAGACTGGGTTTAAATAATTTATGTCTGAATTTTATGATGCCAGCAGACAACAGCATTACTCAGGGTATCTTTGCAAAACTGAAGTGCATACATCCATGGCAGAAACTCCTGAAAGTGCTCAAAGAGATGTGCTCTGGGGTCACGCCAGCAGGCAATGAGACCAAACACAGGCTCTTTGATGGTAGCTGGGAAGCCGCTGTCAGAGGAACATCACTTTAGAACCCTTAGAGACCAAAAGGAGCCCAAGGTCCATCACAAGCCTTCACCTACAGAGCCAGGTTTCAACCTGAAGGTACAAAACCTTCACCTCCCACCGAGGTGTTCTGGGACAGACATTAAGGTTATGTCTAGACAGTCTCAGATGCTATATTATGCCTCCCCAGATTCATAGATGTGGTTGTCTGGTCTGGTGTCGCTGGGTAGAGCATGAACTACAGCTGGGTAATGCACTAAGGCTTACTGGTGACAGCAGGACACGAACAGGAACTGTTCCGTTTCAGCACCAGCACCCAGTAAGTGCAGCCCACATGCCTAATGTGACCCAAAATGTCATTAACATAAGCCCAGAATCCAAAAGCCTCTCTCTCAATCTACCTTGTTGTAGCCACGACGGAAACCTTTGCGAGACTCTACAGCAGCAAGATGCTCTGCGGTGGGATCACAACCTGCCTTCCTCGCCATTTTAAGTACTTTAAAAGCACATTTTAAGCCTCGCTTCTCTTTTTAAGCCACAGTATTTATTCAAGATCAAAAATTAATTACACCACATCTCTGCAACCCCTGCTGCAAGTGAAAAACCTCTTATTCAGGTCTTACAGAGGTTTTGCTGCAATCCTGGGAAAAGAAAACAACTCGGATAAATCCCAGGAGTTAACCACTGAAGAAATATAATGTATTCAAAGGACACAACTGCTCCTGCCAAGACTCTGGCCAGATCAACCCATACTCACACTTGAATAAAGATCTGTCTTTTAAATGAATTTTCATGCGATGTTAACACATGATCTCCCTGCATCAGCTGGCATCTACCACGGCACGCGGTTCACTGCGGTTCCGCATGCAGTTTCTACAACATACACAGGCGTCTTCCACCACGGCTAACCTCCAGCAAGGGCTCCCATGCACCAGCAGCCGCTCGCAGGAGCTTAACAGTGCCGACCAGCGCAACACAAACTTCACGCACCTTATGCAGCAAGCTGGTGTCTCCATCCAAGGTACCATATCCTTGGAGATGGCATGAGCAAACCTGTGCACCACTGGGGAGAAGAAGCCCTTCAAGCCCACCTCCCTCTCGCAAACATGACCTCATCGATGACCTGCATTTCTAAACCCACAACTTTTTCCTGTTGCCATCAAACCCGGGCAGCAGCTACCAGAACGTGGGGAGGCAGAAGTACTTACTTAGTCCAAGGTCTTTGAATTCTGGAAGACTCGCTGAGGCACAAAGCTGATAGAAGATGTGGTAGTTGCGCTCGTCCTCTGCCTACAGAGGAAAACGCCGAGTTACCGGAGGCGCAACGAGGTTACAGCAGTGCTCCCACCCTCAGCCCTGTGCCTGCTGAGCCCAGGGCCACCCTGACCCCCTCCCCTGCTTCCCATCATCAAGACCTCCTTGGTGCCACCAAGATGACGGGGACCTCGTGCCACCTGGGAAAAAGGAGGTGCCAAGCCTTGCCCTGACCAAAGTACCTTGCCCATCTCGCAAAGGAAATAAATAACTTAATATTAACTTCCACAGCTTACCCCTCTCTGCAATAACCGGGCTAAGTTAGCTAGCAAGCACTGCGTTACAAACCGACAGCAAAATTAAGAGAGGTGGCCTACACTCATGGCTTCCCAGCCTTGTTTGGTTTTAGGATTTTTATATTTGGGGTGTTTTTTTTTGGCTAAGGACAAAATTTTTGCAGATGCTTCTGAGGTCAATGTCAAGCACAAAAAAAAAAAAAGCTCGTCCTGAGCCCTGCACATGAAGCCCAGGGGATGTGCCACGGCAGAGACATCAGCCTCCTCAGCCCTTCTCCTGCCTCCCTTCTCCTTCAAAATTTAAGGCTGTTGTCTGCAATTTATTCTTCCTGGCTTTTTATGAGGTTCAGTAAAAATCTCAGCAGGTGCCCAGAGAAAGGCTTTCCAACCCTGCCCACAGCCAGGCCAGGAGCAGCGGTCCCTCCTCTGGCAGACGGAGGGACAACCAGGGGCCAATTAAGGAGCCTCCCAGGTACATATTCCTCAAGAATGAGGTCACCAGGTTGGGATCATCACGAACAACTGCAAAAGTCTGAGCCTGTAAGATACTCCTGGAAACAGTGTCTACCTGGAAAGTTGCTTTTGAAGCGATTTTTTTAATCCAAAGAAAAGACCCAGACTATTAAATTCACGGAGTACAGCACCCAAAAGACAGAAGCGAAGAAAAAACAGCACAACTCCTCACCTGGAATACAACTCGTGATTTTTCCAACAGATACGTCCTCATGTTGGCACCAATGATGTGGTATCTTTTATCAAAGCCAATCTGAATGTATTTCCCAAAGCGACTGCTGTTGTCGTTTCTTGTTGTTTTAGCATTTCCAATTGCCTGCATGGAACAAAATTCAACATTCCTTTTCACTTTTTTTGAAGTATTTAAACTTGTAATCGGTGTTACATTAACAGTCATGGAAGGATTTGAGGAAAACCCCTTCCCAGGTGCAGAAGGCAGAACAATGACATGACTTTGGGGAGGACTCTTCACTGAAAATGTGGTGTCTCCAGAATTTAAGAAAGAAAAATGTATAGAAACAGAAATGAGTATTTGTACAGTAATTAGACCATCTACATCCCAACAGCCACAGCAGTCCTGTTTTGTCTTATAGGATTCCCCCTCCTCTGTTCATGAATAGTCACCATTGGCAGCTTTCGTGGAGGGCACATGGGCAATGAAGCCCTGCGAGAGGGAGGGAACCAGAAGCAATCCATCTCCAGATGTTTGCGCTTCAGTCCATGGATTTGGTGACATGGCCAGAGCCCCTCCCTGCCTCCCCAGAACCTACCTGCCACCTCCCGGGTGGGTAACGCTGCCCCACGCAGTGGCAGAAGGGAGAGGAGAGAATCCAGCCCACGTGCAAGCATCAGGGTGCAGCACTGCAAACATGGGAATCCACTAAACAGCCAAAAGGAGCAACTCGTGGTGATGCAAGAGGGCCGGAGAAAGACAATATTCCCATTCATGGCTACACTAGCCTTATTTTCTACTACTATTCCCCCGTCCTGAGACAATCAGTCTCAAGCAAGCACAGGGGAAGTGATGGAGGGGCACGAGCACATAGAGGAAAGAGCCCTTGTGCACCTCTCGAAGGCTGGCTGCCCTTCCCAGGCTCTCCTTGCAGATCACCTCAGCAAGACCCGCCTGCTCCCTACCCCATCCATCCACCACCCTCCCAACTCCTCTGGGCTAGCTAATGCACCTCCTTCCCCTTCATTTACCCCTTTACCGCAGCTCACCCATCCCCAGCCCCACAGCCCCCAGTTTCCACCCCCAATCCTCCAGCATGCATCCCAGACCGTACATAAAAGCAGCAGGGTAGAGGCAAAGCAAACGCTTTCCATTTCTGCCCAGAGCCCAACACCCATCCCCCAGGGAAATAAAAGGTTCACAAACTACTATAGCAAACACTACAACTAGATATTTTACAATCCACAATTACCATCATCACCTTTACCTTCAATTCCTTGTCTACAAAGCAGAGATACCTGCCCCAGGGACACGCGTCCGTACACCAAACACGGCGCACCTCACTGCTAAGGACTATTTTGTGACACACATGTCCCTCTACTCCATCTTCACACTTGAACTTGGGGGTTTTTTTGCAAACCAAGGAGCTTTCTTTTATGGTTCTTGCTTGGGCAACATTCCTAGCGATTTCCAATAAAAAGACAGACAGGTTCCCTGGCCTCACCACTTAAAAATTACATCCAGAACTGAACATAGGCAAGAAAATTAGAGCAATAAAATTATGGGGTCATACAGAAGAATAGTATGCACTATGAATTTTCCCTTGGATGCTTTTAAGTGCTCCCAGGTATTGCAGCTACATTTCACAGAGGCACAGGAGACGGGTGAGGAAAGGAGTAAACCAGCGTGAAGCCCACGCTGCAGCAGATCACCACGCATCCTCTGCCCGCACGGCTTTTGTTACTGCTCTCTGCACCGTCACTTATTTTGTCATTCCGGCTTGCACCCCACATTGGGCAGCACGGTGCTAGACCATGCGTGCGGACCCCTGGGCTGGGGTAGGGTTGGTTTTAATCCAGCATCAGCCACCAGTTCTGTGTCTATTGGACAATTTAGCCATGAGGCACTGCGGTGGGAAGCCTCCCTGCAGGTTAAGCCAAGCCTAAGGTTAAGCAAATGACAGGTTAAGCGCAGGACAATGCTACGCTCCACTCCAACACCGCTAGCCCCTGCCTTCAGAAAAAGTCACACGAGCCTGAAGTGCTTAATTGACTTTGGAAAAGCTCAGATCTTGTCTTCACACTAACTTGGTTATTTTGCAAATGAAGTTACTCGGCCTCCAAAATCTGTTCGGGAAACAGGATTTAAGCACTCAGACATTTATTTTCACCGTCTGGTCACAGTGCAATGAAGTGAAGCAGTTTTCCCTTTCCTTTATATTTGTAAAAGGAAATTTTTTTCCGTTAGAGCAGGGATTTCCCTAGAACAGGACTCGTTATTCCCCTGTATGACTGACAGCAACAGAAAATTAACAAAAATAAAACAGCACTGCAATACCTCAAACAGATTAAGTAATCCCTTTCTCTTCTATTTCATGCCTACATGATTAAAGAAGATGATTAGGAGGTACCATGTGGTGGCAAAGGAAGAGGAAGATGATCATGATAAAACACTAATGGTGTCAGCAGCACCACTCAGGCTCTCCGCTCCAGAGCCCCAGTCAAAGCCCAGCTCCTGGAGCCGTGCTGGGCATGCACAGGCTCAGCTTCAAGACCATCAAACAGAGCAGCGATCGGGGTGGGCTAAATGGAGTCTATCAGCATATTTCTGTATTTCCACACCAGCTAAGGATTGCTGTGAGGCTGCAAATCAGGTCTGGCTCACAAGCCCCTATGGCTCCCACTGTTTTAGTGATGTCTGGAGAGACGGAGTAATCGCTGCCAGCAGGGCAAAGGAAATATGCAGCTTTTACCTCCATAATTGGGCTCGACGCGAGGACTTTGGCTTCGATATTGGTCTCGCTGGCAGAACCACCGACGGTTGCAAAGAAACGCATGGCATACTTGGCAGAGACTGTCTTTCCAGCACCCGACTCCCCACTCACGATGATGGACTGGTTCTTCTCATCCCTGTTGTGGCAGAGAAGAAAAGCTTTTGCAAGGTAAATCATTTTTTTTTGTTGTTAATAGTACATTCGTATCATACGGCAATCTTACATCTTCACGTGTCTCCATCGCTTTGTTACCACCTAGATTACGGATGCTGGATTTAGTCTGGACTCTACGAAAGTAACGGTGAATAATACGCAATTGTGATACATCTCTGCTAAAACATAAAGGACACTGAATGTCTCCAGAACATCTCCAAGGGCTTGCAGAGACAATGGGAGATGAAGCCCCGCATGAAGCACTGCTGCTTTCTTCACCCCTGGAGCACGTAGCCCAGCGTTGGGACGCCCATTCCTAACACGCCTCAGTAACAAACCTCTGCTGCTTGACATTTGTCTGACAAACTATTAACGGGCATTGGCTGAATATCAGCTTCTAATGTTATTATGTTTGATTTTTCCCTTGAACGCATTCATTCAAGCATTTGAGATTTTGCTCAACAAGACATGGGCAATTAGCTGTGAAAGTAGCTCGAGTAGCCTAGTGCTGAGCTATTGAAGCACAGGTACCCAGAAAGGCTCCTCGACACTCAAAATACTTTAAAAATATTGAAGCTGTAAAAAATCAAGCACCCTAAAACTTAGGAAATGGCAGAAGTCATTTGATTCCCTATGCAATTCTATGAACATCAGTATTTTCACACATATCCCAACATCTGGTTAAAACTTTGGCAACAATAATACAAAGCAGGTTTTTGACATCAGACTCGCACCTCTTAGTCATCCCAAATCCTGCCAGATTTTGTTACTGCTCCAAAGCGCAGAGATACTTCTGGGACCAAGGGGTAAAAAAAAAAAAAAATAAGAGTTTAAAGACAATTCCTGGTAGACATCATTAAGTAAAGTTTATTCAGCTCCTGAAGTTTTGCAAAGCAAAGTAGTTTTTAAGAAGGACTCGCTCATTACCAGAAGGATCAGGCAGCCTTACCCTCTCCAGGCGCACACCAAATTTGCTTACAAAAGGATACAGGTGTACCAGCACCAGGATAACAATTCAAGCAAATACACGCCGGACCTTTTTATCTGCACGTAGGAAAATACTTTGCTTGAGGGCACGGGACTTTGCACAGGGAAGTTGAGGGTGCATCACCTCATGTAGCTTTTGAGGTTTGCACAGAGCACAAAACTCATCCAAATGCCTTTTTCTACTTGCAAAATTCATTATTCACACCAAAAAAAAGGGCACAAGTCATCGCAGCTATATTAAAATACCTAGTTCTTCCCACCACGGGTGCATAGCCTGCTACCCACTAGACACATCCCAATAATTAATCAGTTTAATGTGCTTAAAGGCCCAAGGCAGTAAGAGGAGCTCATTTTCAGGAGAACTACATCTCTCTAAGCAACGATCTGCTGGCACCAGGAGCAAGTACCTCTTGCTGCAGCAGTGGGATCCGCTCCCCAGGGCATCGCTGGCAGACAGCAAACACAGCACCTCTGCAATTTGGCCGTGAACTTTGGGAAGGAGAGAGTTTTCACTGCAGGATTTGATATAAGCTCCCAAAATACCGGAGCTGTTGGGGTAAGCTTTAAGTATGTAATTGAGTGGGTTTTTAAATAAGATCAAATTCAACTTTCCGGACTCTGCCCGGCTTTCATGAATGCAGGCACACAAAATCTTATATATGAGCATAACAACAAATTTACACGTTGCAATTCTCTCGACATCAGGAAACACCATGAAAATACATTTCAATTTAAGATTCTCAGTTTAAGTTTATACCAACGAGAGATGAGAACAGAGGCTAGATGATTGCTCTATACTACTCGTATACTTTCAACGAAAACGCAAACGTACTGCAACACCACACCACTGCTTTCCTCCACTTTCAGGCATGTACATCTCAATTCCTTCTAGGCTCAAGATAATTGGTTTGAAAAAAAAAACTCAGTCAAGTCAAACATGTAACATTTTGGTGCAAACCACAACTTCCCAACACTTGCAGCAGGAGAGGACTGGCGAGCTCACTTCCAGCCGCGTTCATATTTTTCAGGGATTGATTCATCACGTACATCTTAATACACCCCCTGGTCAGCTCCACCGTTTCTCCTGGGCATCCACCAGCAGAATGGCAAGAACCACCTCCAACCACTCTGGCTAATAAACAGTTAACACTGAAATACTGGCCGTGAACTGAGCACAACCTCACCCAGGCAGCCGAAACCCCAGTATTCCCAGTGACTCATCCCGGGTGGGGACAGCCTGCACATCTCACCGAGGATTTGCTAAGTCACGGCCTCTGCATGCCTTGGCAAAGCCACCCTGACTCTCCCGCAGGCAGCCAGCTGGCGGCATCGGGGCACGGAGCTGCCAACACACCGGTCTCACACCTTTAGACTTCCACGGGTGTGCGATAAAGCTCTTTTTGTAGCACGAGCCACCAGACACGTGATCCCGATGGGAAAAACCAGTGCCAGCTCCAAGGTGAGGAAGGAAGACTAAGCACCAAAACTAGAAGTACGTTGGATACGCCTGTAGCAGCAGTTCCTGGGCCAGGTGACGGCAGTGATTGATCACTATTTATCTCCAGTTAAAGTAGGTGAGAAGTTTCACATCTGTTTTTGTGATCTTTGTGGACAACCGCTTGCTGAGCTCCAGCACTGAACATCCCACACTGGCCAGCAGTAGGACGCAACAAGTAAAAGTCATGCCAGCTACAAAAGAAGGGGCAGACAGGTTTTAGCATGGGTTGCAAGCGCAGATGGACGATTGCCCTTCAGGAGAGGTGAGGGAGAAGCACAAGGAAGAGGCGACAACCGAGATCTCTGCCAGCAAGCACTGGGCCTGCAAAAGGGGCTCTGCAAATGCAGAGGTGGCTTGGCTTTGAGCTGCACTTGTGTAAAAGTGACTGGAGAATTATTGCTTCTTATCCTTTTCAGTGTGACAGCTACTGCCCAAGCGGCAAATTTCAGGAAATATTTTCCCCCCTCTTTTTTCTTTAAGCCAGATGATGAAAACTACACCAGTCTGGGAGAGACTCTTCAGTTGAATTAAGGCAATAAAGCTCAAAAAAGAGGAATTATGCATCACTTGGCATCCAGTCACCACTGCTACAAGGTAATATTTTGTAATCTTTTTCTTTTAATCCAAGATTTATAATTAAGATCTCATGTTACCGATTTTGACCTCTTCCATAAGTTCTTCATATCAGCTATTGGGGGTATGTCGGGCTGGAGGAGACAGAGACCAACCCACCGGAGAGCCCATCCAAGGAGCTCTCCAGACCCACAGTCTCCACAGCCTTCAGGTCCCATCGCAAACTGCCTTTTATGTTGGATCCCAAGTGTTTTTTTCCATCCCTCTGGCTTGTTTTTCTAAAAGTACCATCGCCCTCCAAAAGACACTGAACCTAGTGATAAAAACCATGGTCAACACCATTTACCGCTATTGCCAACTCTCTGCCAGGTCATGTTTTTCCAGAGTTTCTCAAAAATTTGCCCTAACAGCTGATGCGCTGCTACGTGAAATGGGCCAGGCAGGTTCTCCATGGCACAAGAAAACTTCTGGAGTTTTGTTAGTTAATAAAATGAAATAAAATGCTGCTGGCTTCCAAGCAAGACAGCAAGGCCACTCAAGCTCCTGCACTGGCAGTAACATCTCTTCCGTTGCTTTGGGTTATTTTTTGTAGAAAATGCATGTTTGGACAATTCTTTTCCAACTTCAGGAACAAAGGCTACAGAGACCTTCCCTTCTTCGGCGTACAAGTTAACCAACTGCTGGCGCCAGCAGATGGATGAACCGCACTGAGCAGCTGGTAGCAAACAGGCTGCTCAGTGAGCAGAAATGGTTAAAACCAGGCAGGACTTGTGTTCAGCGTGGAATAAAAAATACTGAAATGTTTGGCCATTGTGCAGGTGCGGTATGCAACACGGCTGCTGGAAATACAGTCAATTTTGGCAGCTTCAGCACAGAAGAATATTATTATGGAAATAAAGCCTAGATAAAATGAAATGTTATGGGCAAATACCAGCTCTGATGTAGCACAGCGATGCTGTCACATCTCCTCCCGGGGCTTATGTGGCTCCTTTGCACCTTGGGGCTACCACCGTGGCTTGTTATGCCGCTACGACATGCATCAGCGCTCTTCTCTCTGCGACAAACAGCTCACACGACGCACACATGCCAGCACACAACATGCTCACGCTTGTCCAGCAACATGGGGCGTGTAATGGGGATTAAGCTTCAACGATGGCCAAAGATGCTGTTCCCACTGCTACAGCTCAAGCCAGGTGTGAAGCACTTAGAAGATGCAACTCCCCAACCTTCACCCCCATGGGTCTGCAGTGCTTTTGCTTCTAGAACCTAGAGCAGCTTCCCAAGATGACACACAGCCTCTAAAACCAATACCATGACCTCATCTACAGCCTCCATCCATCAGAGACGCTTACAAAACCATCAAGGCACATAAATCCAACCAGAACATTATTTCTTCAACGCGAGGGGCAACAGCACCTCAAAGTTGAGGGCTGCAAGTGTTGGTGGTATCTGATAAGCCTATGGCCTGCCGTCTGTCCGTGCAATCTGAATGTTTTGCTTCACTGTGCTATTTCAATGGGTCCTCTTCATGCAATAATACATGTTCATGAGCTGCTACGCAGGTGATTAACACCTCTTTTATTGCAGACTTACACTATGAGCAACACCCATCAAGACTCTCACCCTTGGCCACACACACAGCAAGAGATGGATGAGGTGTCCAGCCCAGCAAAATTAATAAGGCGGTCACTGGAGTTTTCAAAATATATGAAAAATATTACAGAATGGTTTGGGTTGGAAGGGACCTTTCAAGGCCATCTAGTCCAACCCCCTGCAGTGAGCAGGGACATCTTCAACTCGATCAGGTCGCTCAGAGCCCCGTCCAACCTGGCCTTGAGTGTGTCCAGGGATGAGGCATCGACCACCCCTCAGGGCAACCTGAGCCAGGGTTTCATACTCTCATCATAATATAAAACATTTCTTCCTTATATCTAGTCTGAAAGTCTAACAGATATCAGATTTTTTTACTAAGGCAACTTCTAAAGGTGCTGCCTGAGGCAAAACAAAAGTCAGCTGTCTACAAAGAGAATGGGCACTTCAAGCAGACACCTGTGCTGATTAGGACTAGCTGCTAATTACCAGCCTTTGCATCAAGAAAACTGATTTTCCTGCTTCTTTAAGCAGTCAGTCCTTCACCTGCAGCAACGCGGAGTAGACTGCTACCCTCGGAGGTGCCTCCAAACCGGCTGGGAAAGGTATGTAGAAACATCCAAACTTCAAGCCCGCCCAACCAGCCCCAGCTCTCCAGCTGTAGCGAGAGCTGCACCCAGAACAATCAGAGGCGAGACACTGCTCAGTGTTTCCGTATGCAGTTCTCAGCCTAGGAAAGTCATTAGTCATCGTAATATATGATTTCCCATCAATTTACCTGGTTAAGCCAGGGCTGAACGTCCCTGGAAAGTTCTCCCTGCAGGAAAGGGCATGGTCAAGCCATGGCAATAGCAAAGGGGCTGAACCCAAGGACAGTAATGGTTCCCACCACCCCTCGCTCTGTCAAGAAGAAACAGGGGACATCTCAGTGCACATATACACCTCCAAGATCCTTAGCCTTCACCCACACTGCTTGAAAGCAGGAGTATTTGTAGACAAATATATCCCAAATGTTCTCCAGACCTAAATCACAGTCAGAGTTTTAACCCAGTCAACTTCCTTTAAAGCAGTAATCTAAAGCCATGAGAAGGGACCTAGGACTTACAGGACTTGTTTTTATAGTCATCTCTTCAAAAAACCATCACTGCCACCAGTAGCTTAAGCAAACCACTGCACAACTTCACCTCGATCTCAGCAGTAAGCGCAAAACCAGCTGCACCAAAACCAGGGCTCCTCTGAGAGGGAAAAATAGCCAAAGCAAACGAAGGCAGAACCAGACCCTGTGAATAATTATCGGGGTCACTCCAGCTCTAATCCCAGATCCGACACTAATTCTCTGTGTAATAGAACAAGTCGGTGAGTCTCTCTGCATTTCCACCATGGAAATCACATTTAACCTACTTCTTTCAGGACGCTGGGAGGATTAGTGTTCATAAAGCAATCTGAAGATTAAAAATACTTTAAGTACTGTAGCTTAAACTTAGCCTGACCACAAGAACACCCGTAAAGCCCCGACGCACAACAGGCTCTAATACACTTTTGTATTGACCGCACTGTGCAGGCTGAAAATGAGCGTAGCTATTGCATCATGTTGTTAGCGCTAGATAAATATTCAATAATTTAATTATCAGATTGCATCCCCCCCAAGCGCTAATGACAGCGAGAAAAACACTGAGACAGCCTAACTTTGCTTTCAAATGAATAAGCACAAAAGTTACACACTGTGAAGGTAAAAATCAGAGCGTTGCAGCGTTGTAACGTGGTGAAGGGCCGCCTCTGCAACTGCCTCCGAAGCCAGGAATCGTTCCCATTTCAGTAGGATAACTGGAATTTGGAGCAGTACCTCTGCCAAGAGCGGCAGCAACTTGTTTTACTTGCTGGCTTTAACTTGGGTTTGTAAAACACCACGCTTGGCATCGTCGCTCACCACAAATATGAAAACACAACTTTGGAGTAGTTGGACTTTTCCACTGGAGAAACCCAAGGCTGAGCATGAGCCAGCAGTGCCCAGGTGGCCAAGGAGGCCACCAGCCCCCGGGCTTGTGTCAGCACTGGGGTGGCCAGCAGGAGCCGGGCAGGGATGGGGCCCCTGTGCTCGGCACTGGGGAGGCCCCACCTCGAACGCTGGGCTCAGGTTTGGGCCCCTCGGGACAAGAAGGCCCTGGAGGGGCTGGAGCGTGTCCAGAGAAGGGCAGCGGGGCTGGGGCAGGGTCTGGAGCACAAGTGTGCTGGGGGGCGGCTGAGGGGGCTGGGGGGGTTTAGCCTGGAGAAGAGGGGGCTGAGGGGAGCCCTTCTCGCTCTCTGCAGCTGCCTGAGAGGGGCTGGAGTGAGGGGGGGGCTGGTCTCTGCTCCCAAGTCACCAGGGACAGGACGAGAGGGAACGGCCTCAAGCTGTGTCAGGGGAGGTTTAGGTTGGATACTAGAAAAAATTTCTTCACCGAAAGGTTTGTCAGGCATTGGAACAGGCTGCCCAGGGAGGTGGTGGAGTCTCCATCCCTGGAGGTATTTAGAAGAAGGGTAGACGTGGTGCTTGAGGATCTGGTTTAGTGGTAGACTTGGCAGTGATAGGTTAGCGGTTGGGCTCGACCTTAAGGGTCTTTTCCAACCTTAACGATTCTATGATTCGATGTTATTCAGCGTCCGGTCAAACAAGACTGTTTAAGGACATGATTTCTGTTTGCGTTCTCAAACATCTGCTGCAAATGCATGTTTTACGCTGCAGCTGCTGAAACCAGCAGCAACATAAGGACAGCTTTTCAAGTGCTATATATTCATCTGGATCTTTTTTTTTTAACTCTGCATCTTTCATAAATAGCATGGACAACCCTACACAACTTTTTTTTTTTTTTGGAGGTAGATAACTTTTTTATACAGTGAATTATACTGATGGGGGGGAGAATGAATTTTTTTCACCAACAACCTACGCCCACATGCACCACACCACAGCTCCAAAATACATTTTGGCCAGAACCACCCCCAGAGCTGCTGTAGCCCTTCCCCACCCCAGTGCCATCGCAACTGTAAAGATAACATTGCACCTTAATGCAACAAACCAGAGAAACATAACAACAAAATCCCGTTTCAGCGATGCCAAAGCCTGGTGTAACATCTCTCAGCTGTTGCAGGTGCCCCCAGGTGCATGTTAGATCATGCACAGTCCATCCAGGGTCTTAGTCAAGACAAATGCATCGGGCACGATGTAATCCGCCAGGTACATCCTGCGCGGCTTCAGCAGCAATTTGCTCACATCCCCTTGGGTTTTAGCAAGAAGCCAGAGAAAAAACACAGGCTTGAATCTCTCAGTTGCTGGGAAAAAGACTAGAAGAACTAGTCTGGTCCTGAACGGGAAAGGATGAGCACGCAGCGTGGTGCTCAAAGAACAGGTAACACGCAAATTAACCTTATCTTCTGCAGCGGTCACCAGCAGCACAAAGCATTACCCTCCCTCGGTACAACACTATTTAACATGCGTATCAGTCTGACGTTTCTAACACGGAGATCAAATACCACAGTGCAAATTAAGATGTCTTTGCAGAGGTCAGAGCGCTTTTATGCGATGCTCCAGCAAACCAGTTACTCCTCCTGCGAGAGCGGTGGGAGTCCCACTGCTCCCGGCTCATTAAGGTACTTTCTCCCCGGACCGCTTTGTGCAGCTGGCTGGAAATGCCCCTTCGATAGCAAAGAAAATCCTGCATACTCAAAAGTTTCTGCAAAATGCTGAGCTGTCTCCAGTCTTTCCACCAATTCCTGAGGGCAAGCAGGCAGGATGACCTTCTCCCAGGATTTATGCTTTGCATACCCCGTTGGGGAAGAGCACAAGCTCCTCGGCCACACTAAAACGAGGTCAGCAGTTCTTCCATGTGCTGTTTCTAACAAGAGCAAACGACGCACCCAGCCGATTTTATTAGTTGTCTGGCACCCTGATGCTCTTTTCTGCACTGGGATCACCACAGAGCATCCCTTGCTCCAACCCAAGCCACCCAACAGCAGCAGCCGGCCCTCATGGAGCACCGCAGGTGGAAGAGGCTTCACACTGTGTCCTCCCAAAAAGGACCCACACCGGGGCAAGGACCCACACCGGGGCAAGGACCCACACGGGCTTTCTGCTCCCCAAGCTCGCATGATGCTACCCCAGCAGTTCAGCTCTGCAGGCACCAGGAGGACAAGCCTGTTGCTCTTCCACCCCATGGCAGTCCTGGAAAGAAGGTCCTGCATCCATCACCAGCCATCGATGCTTGTAAAACTCCTACCCTACCATCTAATTAATTACAGTTGATACAGAAAGCCCCAGAAAGACATTTTCAGAACCCAACAGGACCACTGACTTTTGGGTGAGCGCTATTGGTTCTCCATCCTGAGGTCTCCAGAACCTCACTGAGGACATGGGACAGCAAGCCGTGACCGGGAAGTGGGCCAGGGTGATTGCAAGCCTTTGTGCTCCGATATAATTACGATGCTCGTAAACACCGTTTTGAATATTTAATGATATGTGGTATCACAGCTTTCACACCTCAGAGCTCAAACAGTTCTTCTGCATTGCAGCAGTAATTACATGTCTCATGTAGCCTGTTACGACTCCAAGTGGGTGATATTTCACACACACAGTCATTACTCTTCATCAGGCACTGACCTTTCTGTACCTTAAGCTCTCCCATGCCAGTGCTGTCCCATTATGAGTATTTATGGTTTTTCTGTAAGGGAGGTCTCATTTATGATTAAAGCATAATTCTTATTCCAAATTGCCAAAAGGGAAATAAAACCTAAAAAAAACCCTAAAAATAAGATCTAAAAAAGGACCATTTAGTTGGCCGCTTATCCTCAGAGCATCTCAGTCCTCTCCCATAGCAGGGCAAGTAAGACTGGAGCATCTTTCCTCCAGTTGTTGGGAAACATTACCCGGAAACCCTTCCATTTTTTCTTTATATCACCTCTGGAGAAGCTGCGTCCACCTGCTTTTGCAAACCCTGAGGTCTAACACCAGCACTGGCATGCTTATGGGCTAGCTCTTCCGAAAGCGGGATAGGGACAAAGGGAGAAGGTTTTAACTCTAAACAGAAGAGATCTCCCTCAGTTTCTCCCCTTTCCTAAATTCAAGGTTATCGAGCGGTTTTCCTTCTGACCCTTTTTTCGAATACCAGAGCTTTAGTTTTGGAGATGGCACCTGCCACACAGCCCTGCTGAGCTGCAGCACAGATCAGCCCCGCAGCTCACTGCAAACCCCCGACCCAGCCTCATTCACCAGGAGACCTAAACCCTTCCCTGCCTTTAATACCACACAACGTCCAGCCTTATTTATTGTGCCAGCCTGATTCCTCTTGCATCTCTGTCGGGGGTTAATCTCTCTTTTAACTCCTACCCGCTCTCTCTTTGTATGGTTTTTAAATCCTCTTGTAAAGCTTGAGATTTGAAGTGCTATCAAAGGACAGCCCCCACCGTGCCCACACCCCTCCCTGGCCTCTATTAGGGGATGGGCAGGGTCGACACTGCAATTTCTGCTCTTTTCCAGCTCCAGCATTGCACCCCACAGCAGAAAAGAGAGCGGTCATGGCCATGCACAGCCCCTGTATCTCTGCAGGACACAGATCGTCCGTGTTTGCCTGTGTCGGTGTAGGCCAGCAGTGATTTTTACACTTCGACGTATGCTTTTGATGGTGCAATGAAAGATTTGGGCGCACTGACTTCCCACAAAAATGGAAAGCCACTACTATATGAGTTACCCAACTGCAGCCCGGGTGTTTGAGCATTTAGTACCAGAAACAGCATGCCGGCGGCGGGGCTGAAAAGGGAAGACATGCTGTTTCCGTATGACTTATAATTTAGGAATCACAAGGTAGATGCTGACCCTGGTTTGAATCGCAGACGCTGGGGGTTATCTGGAACCCACCGAGCTGCAGGTGAGACCAGCAGCCCAGACACGCAGAAGCTGAGCTCATCCACCAAATCACTCCTGTATTTCTTATTTCATTTCTCCTACAAGAACTATCAGCACCACTACCAGGAGATCCTCACACTGGGAAGGAAGAAACTCCAGTCTAATCAACAGGCCACCAGAACACTTGTTTTCCCACCAACGCTGCAAGGGTCACAGGTAAGGTCTGCAGAGCCCTTTCATGCTCCTAGCAGGAGAATGTTAAAATGCTCTGCATTTCCAATTTAGCTGAGCTATACGTGGATCCGCTCAAGATATTTTTGTCTGACCACATGCAACAGCTTTGCAGACATCACGCACCTGTGAAAGCATCGGCCCCACGGACGCAACAGCGAATAAAGAACATGGCACTTCACCGAGTCCACGCAATTCTTGGGAGGCTTCTGCAAGTCCTTTATCACCTGAGGTCTTTTTCACTGTAATATTTGAACATTGCCCTTATTTTTTGGTTATTAGCTGACACGTCGTGCTAATTAGGAGGCCCACATATGTGATATAACATCACTATTGTGGCAAGATCCAGATGTGCTAACTGGAAAACACGCAGAATATGCAGCAAGAGGCTTACGATGCTTTCGCTGTTTGATTTACGATTTGAGCAAAGACCACCCCACTACTTGCTCCCCGTTTTTGAGACATGTTTGATGCCTTTGGAGGGCCCGTTCTCCTGCCCCATCACCCACAGCAGTGCTTTTCACACCACATACCTCTATCGCCTAGTGCTGTTCTATTTTGCATTTCATTAAGTATAATGCATGATTAAAAAAAAAAGGCATTAAGAAACCCTACTTGGACTAGCAAGTCCTAGCGTGTGCCCAGAGTGAAACCGACTGGTACGAGAGGAAGAGATAGGGAACAAAGACGGAAAAGCCGCACAGATATATCCGCTACTTCAGCACACTGCAGTGATTTTCCTAAAAGACTCAGCTCAGCATCTGGAGACAACACAGTGACTGCACTGTCAAGCCGAGGTGGCCGAGGATAGCTGGGGAGAAATAAAATGGGGCCACAGACACAAAGGTGAATATCTAACCTCTAACTAAAGCCCCCCAAAGGCTGGGAATGGGAAGCTGGCGTTGCACTGTCACCGTGCCACGCTTCAGTCACTTCCATGGAGCTGGCAACAACTGATGGGACATACTCACCGAGAGGAACGTGGGTCGGGGCAGGTAGTGAGAAACAAGCCCTGCTCATGTGCGGAAAGCTGCTGGCCAGGCTGACTTCAGCAGAAATAGAGTTTCAAGGGGAATTTTTGCCAGACTCTAGGCTTCTGCCCAAAGCAATGACATACAAGGAAATTAAAGCCACCGCCTGGGATTTGGGCACACAAGGGATCTTTTGTTCCTCTAAGAAAAGCAAGAAGCAATCAGCCAGGGCACCAGTGGCTGTGCCGGCTCTCTGGGCGATCCTGGATGTTCCCCCAAAGCTTTTTAGTCTGCTTTCAGGAGCACAAATGCCTTCTGCAGCACCCAAAGGCGTAAAACGCACCAACACCCAAGGCACCTCACCAGGTAGCATCAGGAGGATGGAGATCAAGACCAGAGGAGGAGATGGTCGCGTCACCCTGCAAGACAACGTGTCCCGAAGCACAAATTGCTTTGAATCACACAGCCTCAGCTATTAGCAATCACTAAATGATCCATCCTTCCACCACCCCAACACTTGACTCCGCTGCCTCCGGTAGCAGCACTCGGAGCAAATTAACTCCATGCTGTGTATTTTGCCTCAAACAATATTGTTTCAACGAACTGAACGTGCTTAGTCTCACACCAGCTATGCAGGGAGTTTCTAAAGAGCTGGTCACTGGAAAAATTAGAGGCTGTCACATATGAATTTTAATCGGTTGCCTTTTTTTAAGCTGCTTTACATGCAAGTGCTGCAAAGCAACTCGCTGCAACACAACCTCTTTGGAAGAAGCTTTCATTTAAAGAGGAGTTTAACACATGCCTTCCTCATGGCTAGTGTTCAGGTGCCCCTTGCCCAGCCCACCCACAGTTTTCTCCCCCCCCCCCTTTATTTTTCCTCCCTTTTTTTTTCCCCCATCCTTTCAAACTGGCATTTCCTGATGACAGGGTGATGCTAGACACGGGATCCAGCAGAGCTTTACAGCCGCCTGTGAAGATGCCTCCAGTCCCATCTTACGGACACTAACAGCTCGAGGCAGGCAAGAAAGCACAGGACAACTTCACTAACACCTGTAACACCAGCAAAGGTCTTTAAGTTCTGCCCCAGCACCCTGTCTCTACCTGGCAATGGCATACTAGAAGCCCAGAGGATTAAAAATCTAATTGCCTCCAATTTTTCTCACTTAACAGAGAAGCTTAGATTTTGCGCCCTTTTCCCATGGCACCCACTCAATCCCACTCAGTCACCTCCGCTGCATCTTCCCAATGTGTTCTGGGCCACTAATACAGCTAAAAGATACAGATATATTTATTACATACATTTTAGATAGAATATATATTTTATATGTGTGCATATTTTCTTTTTTGAGATATATATAGATTAAAAAAATATAAAAAAGTTGCCTTCTGCACTGGAGAAGAGCTAATCAAGGTGACTTCACGGTTCCTGATTACGTCCTTGCTCTGTTTGTCCTCTAAAAATATGACACACCTTGTAGCCTTTCTTATCCAGGTCTTCACGAAAAGGTAGAGAGGTTTGCCCTCAGAAGACCACTGCAACTTGAAATCCCGCAGCAAGGGAGAAGCTGGCACCATCTGCCCATTCACATGCTCGCTTCAAGCGTGCGCTCTTTGCCTGCGGCCCCAGAAAACATCTCAAGCACCATTTCAGAAATGCTTTTGGGTGTTGTTTTTTTTTTTTTTTTGAAGGGTTTATTACCCCAGTGAAGTGTGTGATCTCAAGGAAGCAGTTTAATGAGAGTCAGCTAAGCAGGTTCTGCTCTGCCGCACAAATGCATTAGTATTATCCCACGTACGTATATAAAAGCACAAAAATGACGAAGCCGCTCGTTGCAAAACTTGGAGATGACACTCCAACCGGACAAGCTCACACAGCAACGACTGCTCGGTGGCTCCAGCGAGTTATTTACTCGGCACCTTTTTTTCCTCAGTGATGTTGCAAATAACATCAGCTCTTTCCAAGCAATCATCCACAGGGAAAGCTTGTTTTGCCTGTTTGGTTTCTTACTCGCATTGAAAGAAAACCAGAGAAAGTCAAACAAAATGCACATCTGCATTATTATTCTCACTTTCCTACGATGTGATTTTCATTTAATTTGTTTTTAGAATAAATAATTCCTCCTCTTTTTTCCAATACGCCAGCCTATAGGTGCATATACAGACACAAGCACACACGTATGTAGATAAAGAAAGAAACAAACCCAGAAGGATAGCCACAGACTGGTTTCCTGCTCCCAGTCACGTTGCAAGTTTGACTTTCTGAGATTGCAGGTTTGAGTTTTATTCCTGGTCTACAGGACCCACCAGGCACAACACAATTGTTTAAAGGCTAAGACAGTGCAAAACAAGTGATTTTTCTTTTTTTTTTTTGTACCTGTTCAGGTTTCACATGCTCCAAGACCTTCATCCTGATGGCTGAGCTGCCCCAGTACCCGTGTCCCACCACGCTCACGTGCAGAGCTTCGGAAAGGAGGCATCTCAGAGCCAGTAATTCACTTTAAAAAAAAAGGCAAAACGACGTTCTGTCCAACACAACACATCCATCACTCATGAGACATGCCATCCACACACCCTGCTCAAGCAGCTCCACCGCTCTCCCCCAGCACCACGGAGGGAAAAGCCTGGATCAAACTGCAGAGAGCCCAACGTCCACCCAGAAGCTTTCAGATTGAAGATACAGCGTGCTCCATTTTAAGACACATTTCAAATAACCAGGCAGATTCCTATAATCCACGTTACAACCTCCTCTTGGCCCCATTTGAATCCCTCTTTTGTACCCAAGCCTGCAATTACCGTAATACCAGCCCAAGACAGAGCATCAGAGCGGTACTGAATAGAGAGTGTCTTGTTTAAGTGCTTTGAAGGTGGTTATTTCCATGCCCCCTCGCAAACAGTGTTCCCTACCATCCACAGCCAGTTATGATTTAGATGGCTGGCTGTCAAAAGCAGATTTACTCTGACGAGGAGGGGAGCAGAGGCGAGCATCTCTGGCTAGAGCTGTCGGTTAGCCCACTGCCTGCAAAAACACGCGGGCATGTGGGGAAGCACCAAGTCTTCCCCAGCAGACAAGCAAGCTGTTGCCCTCTATTTTAGATGTGTGCCTAGGAAAATCCATGGGTCCTGTCCACGTTGGTCAGCAAACCCTGACCAGAAAACCATGCAGCTTGCTGCTCAGCCTGGATTCGTGTAACGAGGACACACTCCTAAGCCTTCCTCTTTCTCTAGACAGCTCCCCAGATTTTTCAATTCTTCCCAAAGCACAAGCACTTGCAGGAGGTCTGAACCCTGCTTGGGTACAACCCATCCGATCTCCACCCACAGCAGTGCTCCTCCAGATGCATTTCTGGATTGAACTCTGGCTCATCTTTGATCAGAAACGCATCCTAACTCACCACTTACAGCCGAGACGCTGCAGAAACCAGACTGAAACCCTTGGTAAACGGTTCTGTGATTATTCTTGCTATTAAAAGCCAGGGCTGCATACAAACCACAGCTAATCCACAAGGAAATCTAAACACGCTGTGTGAGTCCAGACAACTATAATAAAATGATCCCCAGTGCAACAACCTTCAGCTTCCTCTCAAATTCTCTTTTAGATCGTGGCTTATCTAGTAAGAACAAAATCCTGCGCCTGTCCTCAGCAACACAACTAACACAGAAATAAAGTAAAACTCACACCACGTTCACCTGATGAAGACGCTGCTTTGAAGGACCCACAAATATCTCCAGGTATTTACCAGAGTTACCTCCTAACTCAAAATCACAGCATCTCAACAAACAGGACCAACATTAGCAGCTGGGCTTACTCTGATTATCTCGCCAAATTATCTGAAATGCCGTTTCCCCCAAGCTATTAAACATGACATTTGCAGAGTGGTTTGAATTTCTTCCAGGAAACTCATCCAAGCAGCAGCAGCAGAAGGATCCCTGTCTGAATCACAGTTGCACCAAACCCGTGAGTTCCTGAGGACCATGGAGATCCTCATCAGCCTGGCAGTCTTGGCAGCCGGTAACAGGGTCAAGGCAGTAAGCAGAATTAATCAGAAACCCCTGACCTCAAAGAGATTTCAGCATGAAGCAGTTCTGCACCACAAAAGGGAGGCTGCTGCAGGAACCAAGTCTTGCATCTCGTAGAAGAGGGACAGAGCTACAGCACCCGTGGGTGAACATGGCCACCATGATGGGGAGATACCACACCGACTCAAGGATATAAAGGCATGAGAGAAGACACCGTATTCTCAGTAGACATGAATATCTGGAATTTTCACACTCAGAACCCAGGGGATGGCAGGGAGATGTGCCAGGGGATTAGGCTGGGCATTAGGGAAAGGCTCTTCCCCCAGAGGGTGGTGGAGCCCCGGAACAGGCTCCCCAGGGAGGCATCACGGCACCAGCCTGGCGATATTCCAGAAGCACTTGGACAAGGCCCTCAGAGACACGGTGTGAATTTGGGGTGTCCTGTGCAGGGACGGGAGCTGGGCGCCATGGTCCTTGTGGGTCCCTTCCAGCTCAGGGCGTTCTACAATTCTATGATTTTCCGTGACTTCACCTTAATTGCACACTTGCAATATTTAATTGGATATTTGCCCGCTTTTAATCCGACTGTTCGATCCGACCCGGCTGACTGAGCGCCCACTCACCTGGCCATCTGCTTATAGGCTTCCTCTGCCACCGCAAAGATGTGAGGGTCCATATCCCCCATGTTTTGGCCACTGTACGCATAGATGACATCTTGTTCGTAGATTGGCAGCTGCTCGTATGGATTGATGGCAACAAGTACAATACCTTCGAACAGATAAATAGACAGGTTTGTTACAAACCAAGCACTGAGTTAATACTTCAGGCTTTTTAGGGCTTGCGTTAGTTATTTCAATCAATTTTTTAAAATATGATGCTTGAAGGAAAAAAAATGAGAAGGGAATGGGGAAGGACTCCTAATTCTTATCTCAGCATCTCCTTCACAGTGCTATGCTTTGATAGCAAGGCTATAAGCTCCAGTACAGCTCCAGAGGAGGCATATGAAACCAGTGAGAAAAGCAAATATATAATCTTCATTGTGTGAAGCCAGACTTTGCAGAGTGAGAAGAACAGCTAAACAGTGCCTGAGCCATCACTTCGGAAAAGCAATTCCTATGCAACCTAAGCTCTGCTTGACCCAAACAAAATATCCAGGGTTTTCCCCTATCTTAAATTCTGGGTAAAAGCTCGTAACAAAGAAAGTACTCAAATCAAAATGAGATCCATAAGTCACAGGAAAGGAACACCAGAGCCTGCATTAAAGCTGTAATGCCTCTTTCCTCTCCAGCTCTAGGAACGCCATGCCTGCCCGGAGGAGGCAGTGAGCCCGCGAACTAATGAGAAGCAAAACCACGTGTGGTGTTACCTGTGTGCTCGAGGGAGCTGGTCTGCACCCTGCAAGAACTGAAGCACTGACAAGTTCCACCTCCGCAGCACCTTCAGGTTTTGCAGGTTTAAACTGCTATTGTAAGGAGCTCCAGAGAGCACGTGGCTGGTGGGAGTGGGTGCTGTGCTCCCAGCCCAGCCGATTCAGGGCTCGGGCACGCTCACATTACAGCAAGCCACAGGAACGCTCAGCCTGCGGCAAACGCCAGGATACGGTGACTTCAGCTACAACGAAAAGCAAAGGTCGGCTAAATCACGTTACCTGCCTCTGCGGGACATCAACCCAACAGCTTCACCGCACCATGCCCTGCTCCTATCTGTTTGCATCCTGGTGCTGTTAGGGTCATGTATCTCTTTCTCTTACTGACCAAAAACACAAACAGCCACAATAAGCACTTTTCTCCCCTCCTCAGCCACTTCATAACTAAAGCACAGGGTACGTTGCACCCAAAGTGCACTTCGTAGCTAGACCTACACTTGCTAAGCTCAAACAGCCAAGCCTAAACCCATGCATCTTCATTAGCACAATGCTGTGCTCAAGATTATTATAAACCCTCACAAGAGGCTGCACTAATGAAACCTCACTGATTTTGGATGAAAGCAAGCTTGCATCTGACCGGGAGCACACAGCAGCTGCAGAAGGCAGCAAGTTATGCCAATAGTCTAACCAGCATTAAATATTTAAAGCAAAGGCACCACAGTTACCAGCCACTGAGGTATTTCAAGGGTGCTTCTTTAAAGAGTCATCTCCTTCTGCCAAGTATTTCCTCAACAACCCTAAATTGCGACACTTAATCACAGCTGTACGTACCAGCCTTAACCCTGCCACACAAACAATCCCGTGCATTTCACTGTAATCTTGCAACTCATCACTTTGAGAATCGTTAGTCTGCATCACTGCTAGCAAGGTCATCTTGAATGTCAGCAAGAGGGTTCAACATTCAATATTCTCCAATGTAACCGAATAAAAATGGCTGAATTGCCTTTTTTTTTTTTTTTTTAAGGTTGCAATTTGTTGCCATTCACGCACAGGTAACTGCTGTCTTGAATGGTTTTGGCAGGTCACTCTCCCTAGGAGTGACGAATCCAAGTTCACACCTGCTCTCCTTCTGCTTTGATTTTAAGCATTAGATGGCCCCAAAGTCATCAAGAAAAGGCAGGAAACAACAGTGGAGCGAGTTTTTTTTTGCCATCTTCCAGGATGGAAACGTGTTATGGACACTTCTCAGTTGGATTGTATCTTTCTGGCACACTGCTGTTCTCCCCTGGTTTGCTAGGTCCTACTGTTTCCCCGCAGACAGCCAAGCACACGCAAAGTTGGCCTCAAACTCATCTGACAAGACGCTTCCACCAAGAGTCACCTACATGGACCACGAGCTCAGGCAGTTCACAGTACACCAACCCTCAAAAACCACCTCTGGTTTTGAAACCTAGAGCTTGTTGGCACACAATCGTGTCTCCCACCCACACCGAATTCACAGCCCCCAGACCTTCCTCACACCATTAGCCTCTGGCTTGTGGTCTCAAGGGGTTGCTATGCGGACATGCTCTAACCCACTGCTTTCCATCAGCTGAATGTATGGCCTGGACACTCACCACAGTACGTGTAGATGTGGTTGGACTCGAGGAACCTGACTTTGAGGTTGTGGAGGACCGCGGGCTCGTGCAGGTAGCTCAGGGCCGTCAGGTCATTCTCTCCCACCAGGATATCCGGATTGCGTAGGAAAGGCAGCTCATTTCCTTGGTGGTCAATAGGATATTCGTAGAGCTGAAGAGACGCATATGAGGGATGTGAGAACACAAAACCCAACAGCTCCTTTAACGCCTTATAATCCAAGCATAACTTCAGCTTGATGTGGCCGATATTAGCACCTCCTGCTCTAACTGGAATGAAAACCCCTTTATGCTACATGCTCTGGGCACCTGGATGATCCTGCTGTCCCACACTGCCAGGAGACAGGACATCCCCTGGTAAATGGCTTTGAGTTGGCCAACAAATGGTCCTGAGGGACACAGATGGACCATAAGAACCAACCCGAGCGCACTTGGATTGTTTTCAGGCCAACCTTGGGGCAAATAGCCTTTATCCAGCTCTGAGCAGTAGCAGGTACCATAGAGAAAACCACAGCTTCATCCGATCTAAACATCTTAATGCTTTTTGAAAGGCAGCTTCATTTCAAAATAGATTATATTCTTCCCACCAGAGGGATTTCTCAATTGATTTTTAATTCAAGCTACTTTTATATTCAAAACCTTACACCCTTTCAGGCAGAGAAGGACATGGAAAAGTAGAGAGTCCCTGCTGCTTCAATATCTGAAGAGCCAGGTTATGCCGTTGAAGCATATGGCTGCCCATATGCTAACTATTTTTGGCTCAACCCCAAATGAACAGCAAAGCCACCAACTGAAGAAAAACTGTATTTTTATCCCTTAACAGTGGGGAGGAAAAAAAGAATATAGTTGCCTGTGATGTTGCTTTCCACAGGGTGTCTCAGGAAGGGATCCTGATGCTCCCTGATCCCAACAGAAGACGGGAATCCCAGTTTGCAAGCAGAAGAGAACCACAACCATTGCAGCGGCACCGGACTGCAAACAGCACAATAAGAGCCGACCCGAGTGTACAAGGACAGGCTCACACAGCACATCTGACAACGTCAAGCTTGTTTTGTCCTCCAATTCCACGTTGCCAATGCCAATTTTCAAGAGTTTGCACTCAGTCTCACATCTTAATGGCAAAGACACCAGGGATCCCTTGTTATATTTAAAAATCAGCTCTTCATTCAGAAGGAGTACTCTTGCATACAGAGTACAGCCAGAAACCACAAAACCCATGGAAATTCACCTAAAGCACAAGGACAAAAGAGAAGCACTAAACAGTTGGGTAATGCATGTTGGCTGTCAGGAACAAAAGCCTTTCAACAGTTTCAAAACCCCTGAAGATATGTACGGTCGGTATCCCCATCAGACGCTCTCGTGCGCTGCTTCCCCTCGCTAAACCTTTTCATCCCAACGTTACTTGGGTCTAGGCAGGGTTTCATACGGAAGAGCATCAAGCAGGGGTCTCAGAGCACCGGCAGGAAGCAGCGGTCTCTTGCACAACCCCAAAATGAGATGTTCCTGCGTTTCACTGTGACAGTCACATGCTTATTAAGCTACCATCTACAACACCTGGTAATCCTTTAACCTCCTTGTACTTTAATGTTGCTGACCTTAAACTCAGCTGTACAGAAACACTAGACCTTGCAGGACTTGTTAGCCCCGTTCGTTTCCAGGGAAATATCCAGATTAAAGAGAAAAAAACCAGCTTCTTGCAAAGGCTTGCGCACTGCTGCTTGGCTTCTCCAAGGTTTCTATCTTTGCCTCAGGAACAAGAGAAAAAGCATGTAAAAAAACCTGCAACAAGGGTCATCCCCGCAGCATCTGATGCCACTGGGAGACAGACAGCTGCTGCACGGAGTGATTGGAATTCACTGAATTCATGGTGGAAATACGCCCGTCGTGAGCATCACACTTGCATCGTGAGCATGAAGCATCATGTCAGAGAAAAACATATGCTCAAACTATGTGCATCTCCTCATTGAGATTTATCAACATGGATGAGAAGAAACAGCCTCAAATTGTGCCAGGGGAAGTTTAGGTTGGAGATGAGGGGAAACGTCTTCCCTGCCAGAGCGGTCAGGCCCTGGCACAGGCTGCCCAGAGAGGTGGGGGAGTCACCGTCCCTGGGGGGGTTCAAAGGACGTGCAGCCGCGGCCCTTGGGGCCATGGTTTAGGAGGCCTGGGAGTGTTGGGTTGGGGGCTGGCCTTGATGATCCTAGAGGTCTTTTCCAACCTTAATGATTCTGTGATTCTACAGAGGGGAAAAAAGCATCTCTGAGAGGAACATCATCCATCTTTTCACCTCCTCAGAAAGCTGCCCTATGCTGGAACAGCAAATTGGGGAAGACAATAAGCGTGGGCAGAGCTAACCCAGGAAGACCCAACAGCACCATGTGCTGGGTGCAGATTTCAACACAAAACTTTCTTTGCAAACCCGGCACAGTCACATACTGCAAACAGCCCGCGCTTGCGCTGCTCGGAAAGAAGAATTGTTTTGATGAACAGCCTAATCAAGCGTGTCTCATTTCTGTTCTCCATCTTCCCATTAAGTAATAGGGTGAAAATATTCCCTGCAGTATGGAAATGGTCAGCTGGCAGGGGATGTGAATTACTCACCTTCCTCAGAGCACTTTCAATTTAGAGAAGGTGGCCTCTTAACTCTTTTAGCAACCGAGCAGATCACCCTCTAGACAATTAAGGAAACCCCATCTGCTCAGTGAAGAAAGCTTGTTTAGGTGGAATTCTTCATGAAAAAAATTATTTATTCTTCCTGCCACACCAGGCGTCACATCTGGGAGATGCACCTCGTGGTGGACACGTAGCGTGGCTGCTCCCTTCCCACAAACCAGCCAAATTTTGCAGCTGATGCGAATGCCACCGTTAATTCCATCTGCAATCCCTCGCTTGTTACCCGGCGTCCCAGCCCGTGAGCTTTTTGTGCGGGACAGAAATCAGCTGCTCTTCCCCAGCCTCCATCCTGCTTTGGGAAGGATTTATCACTGGCTGCACACATGCCGTGAGCCTGGGCTGTTTGTGCATTTAAAAGCCTCGCTTGCTAAAAAACATCTACATTTAAATGAGTTTCTCATTTTTGTCTTTTAGAGCTTTTTTACTTAAAAAAAAAAAAAAGGAGAAAAAGGCGTTTTATGTAAAATTATGCTTAAAGAGAAAAACTGAGGCATGGAGAAAGCTGTTGCGCAGCAGTCGCTTCTGCTCTCTATGTGATTTTTCCATCGGTACCCAAGTTTGAGTACACGCCACCAGCCGTGCTCTTTCCAATTTGTTCAGCAGCAAAAACCATAAACTGATATTTCTAACATACTGCTGCTATAAAAAAACCACAACCTTATTCTGATATCACAGACTATTACAACTTTGCCAGAGGATGAAGAGAGATGAGAGGGGTCAAGGGCTTTTCTCACAACCTACTTTAAACACAAGTGTCTGGGGAGGGAGCGGACACGGAATAGCTGGAAGCGCTAAGGCAATAAAACACATTTAAAAATACTTCCTAAAAAAATATGAGATGGCTCAGGCTTCTTCACACATTATTTCTAAGTTTTAGATTACTGAGAAGAATAACGACATTCAAGTGCTTACAGTTTCATCTTCAAGTTTCAGATGAAGGCTTTTATCTCCCTCTTTGTAATCCTTGATAATTTCTGCTGATCTCCAGACTTCATCAGGGTCAGGAATCCAAACTCTAGTGTACTGGAGAGAGGGGAAATAAAGAAAGAAAAAGCTTAAACACAAGGAAACCTCAGGAAATTAAATCATAAATAAATTAATTCACCATGGATACAATCCCACACTCATTGTAAAGTCAGTGCACCTAAATCATTTATTTCAGTCCAAAAAAGAAATATTCTAATTTTAGGTTTTGGGGTAAATTACAGACCAGAAGTCTGATTTTTCCATCAGACTTTCAGTCAGGCTTCTTCTGGACAAGGTGTACACTGGTTTATTACCAATCTAACAAAGCGGGGTACAGACTCAAGGTAAATGTGAAATTTAATTTCCCTGAAAAAAAAAAATCCAAGAGCCTTCTAGAAGTTTTTATGAAACAGCAAAACTCCCCCAGCAGACCTTACACCAAAGCGTATTTCTTTGGCACAGAACAACGATAGGTTGCTTCCCACAGAGCAAGCCTTAACCTAAACCCACCACCATGGAGCTGAGCAGGCAACAGAAGGCACCAAAGCCGACTTCTTTGGCTGGAGGAGAACCTGCAAACAGGTTTCAAGGGTCTGGAAAAATGTTTAGATGCACCATTTAACCTTTTCAGCATCTCTAAAGTTCACCCTTATGCCTCCGGAGAGGAAATCCCAAAGATGGACCAGCCGAAGTGTCCACAACAGGACAAAACCCAAGAGCGAGCAGCACCGCTCACACGTAATGAGATTATGGTGTTACTCAGAGCCACAACACCTCCTGCTAATGGGATTTACTTCGCTATTATAATGCAGAAATAAATACTCTGTGCAAAGCGCACGCACACCCCCGTGCCGAGCAAGTAACTGTTGTTGTGCTGAGACCTCCAGTACTTGCTCTCAGGAGTTGGGACAAGCGCACTGCAGACCCAGCAGTAACGCTGCAACCTCCGGGCATGGGTTTCCCTCACCCTCTACATCCACCTTTCCTTTTGCCAGAGCAGGCACCAGTTTCCCTGCTCATGGGGCTGCCGGGGCAAGGTCCTGAGAACAAGGAACCCAAAATTGTTCCATCTCTGCAAGGAGTCACCTTGACTTGGGCTTTTGTTGCTGCACATGGACCCGTACAGCCAGCCTGATGCTGGACCGCGCCAGCCAACGTTGAGTGAACAGGAACCCTTCAACCATCACTTACTTACTGGCGTTTGCGGGGTCATGTCTCCCCCAGCTCTTCCTGTTGATAGAATAAGTTTACATAGCTCTTATTTCATACACAAAACACAAGGAGTTGGGGGAAATCCCAGCGACCCAAGAGTTAAAGCAGCAGCAGCCAACTAACAGCCTGTTCTGCAGCTCTAGAGCAATAGATTTTTATATGTATCCTGTGTAATGATTTTTAGAGTTGCTCAATAGCTACAGCAGCGGGAACCCTCGGATGTTAATGGAGCTAAACAAATATATTGCCAAAGCAGCAGTTTTATCAGGGAGGGGAAAAGAATTAAAGAAATAAATAGCCTTTTCTCAATATACAACCTCTAACAGCTCACAGGCCTTCAGTGCTTTCCCTGCCACGGGGAAGGGAGGCTGCCAGGGGGAAGGGGCCGGTTCAGGACCCCCAGCCCAGTCTCCCTTGTCCCCTCCAGAAAGTGGCGTTGCAAGAGATGTAACACCCCTGCAGCACGGCCAGGAGCCCCATCTTTGGTCAGACCTTGAAACAAGGTGCAGCTGGCAATGCACCACTCAGCTTTCCTCACCCACTGCACCTCGCCCCAGTTTCTCCAGGCTCCGACACCATGGGAAGGGCTTTACAGACCATTGCTGCAGCTCTCACCCCTCCTGCAAAACACCTCGCCTGCCTTTTCGTCCCCACCATCGTGGTTTCATCCAGTGCCAGCTCTCTCCTGGCAGAAGAGAGATCAAACATGCTCCAGAAATGCCCAAAATAGCTGGGGATCAGGATGTACCCAGATCAAGGCAGCCTCAAAAACAAGACATTACTGGTCTTGGCTGGAATCCTGCAAGTTCTCCACCTGCACATGGCGCTGGGCTGAGCCATGGACCTGCCTGGACAGACAGATGCAGAGAGGTGCACGTTGACCCCAGAACAACCCTAAAACCACTGTGGTGCTTGGTGGATGAAATTTGGGTCCACCTCCAGCAGCAGTAAGAGGTCACACTGGCCATGGTTGGCGATGAGTTGCTGAGAGGGGCCAAGAGCCATCCAGTGCCCGGGTGCGATGTGGGAACCACTGGCGGAGGGCAGCAGCTCTCAGCATCCACCACCTAGGGATGGACTTACAACCTGGTGGTGAAAGACTTCACGTCCCACCAGCCATCCCAACCACAAAACTATAGAATTTCAATAATAAACCTGATTCTCCAAGGCTCTTGTGCATACACACGTACACAAGAGGTTGCACAGCACAGAAGGCAATAAGACGTAGGTGTTTGCAAGGTGTCAGAAGCCCTGCGGGTCACTCATCCCCAGCTGGGAGATCCCAAACGCGATCGCTGCTCCAGCACAAGCGCTCCCCACACCGAGCACTTCCTATCCTCCTAAATAGCTGCGGGCTGTTAGAAAAGGCTGTTATGAATGCATTTTCCCAAGCATCTATAATGCCATCCTCTCGCGCGTGCATGCACACGCACATCCAAAAAGGGGGACCACCTTTTTTTGTTGTGCATTTTCACCATCATCCCCTCCTCGCTCCCAGCAGAGATGCAAGTGCTCAGCCCTCCAGGCAGGGCAGGCAGCTACACAAACCCGCATCCAACCCCTCCCTTTCACCCGTAAATCCCAAGTATTTCAAACCATACAGAGCTGAAATAAAAGCACTTTGTCGTTCTTAGATCTTTACAAGGCGAGCTTTAATTAAAACCTCCCGAGGCTTGGAGGCAGCCCATGGTGGGGGCACGCTGGAGCACCATGCCTGCCTTCCTTGCCTCCGACTTCTGCAACCCACTCCCTCCAAAGTGGCTTCACACGCTGTACGCCTGCCAATTAAATTCATACAGATAAGAGCCACCAGGTCACCAAAACAATTCCCCCAGGCAGGAATGCATCCTTGTGAACCTCTACTTCCACAATTTCACCCCTCTAGTATAATTATTCCACTTTACATGCCGTGTCCTGGCTTCACTAGCTTTAACAACCTCTTGACCTTCTGGAGGATCTTGTTATAAAGGGAAAGGGCAGGTGGGTCTATCTCAAAGCACTAGGACCGGTGGATTAGCCTGACCTCGGGCTCAGGAAACACAACCCTGGCAGATCACAACCTCCCAACACTCCAGTGTCTCTGTCCAGGAGAGTAGAAAGAAAAAGCATTTCTTTCATCCTCAAGGATGCCTTCGAACACGGTGTTAGCATGAGTCGGACACGGCTCCGCATGTTCAGCCTCTCATGAAAAAAGGGAAAAATTTAAAGATCTGTTTTGGTTTTTTAAACCAGATTCCCAATAAACCAAAGTGATTCAGTGCTCTCACAGCCTCTCGTGTTATTCCATCCAGATTAAACAGAAGCTTAATAAATTCAATCCCCACCTCCTGATTTGATGTAAATTTTAGCAGGCTGCCGCTACGGACGCGGATTAAAACCGGCAGTAAATTAGAAGAGGCAGGGTTTGTTTTGCTGTTTGAAAGCCCCCAGTGCCAGCCAAAGTCACTCCCAGCAAACCATCCCCAAGCTCCTGGTGATGTGCTCGGTGGCTGCTCCAGCACAGCGGGAAGGGATGCTGGTGTGCACAGAAGGAGTTACACCGGTGCGGACGGTGTATAATCTTCCATTAAATTAAGAGCGTAATTTTCCATTACATTAAACAGATAGCTAATTTTTAAGCATTTTTTTCTTAGACTGGGCTGTTTGGTGGTTGCAACAGTTTTTGCGGCAAGCCAGAAGTCAGCAAATCCATCTTTATTATTATTGTTTTTAAATCCCCCGAGTTATTTCAGGAATGGCAATACTCACAGCTGACCCTGGGAAGTTTTCATTGCTCCTGGGTCAAGGGCATTTTTCCAGGGGCATCCTTCCAACTTCTGCAGCCCAAGGGAGGGCACGGCAGAAAACCTGCAATACTGGCGAGACAATAGCATCGACCGCCTAGCAATTAGGAATTCAGTAACCAAGATCATGGTATAGTATCTCACAACCAAGGTTCTTCCAGACAGGTTACTTTGAAACAGGCCAATAACAACTCTTCAACTCTCACAAGCCATCCAGAACTAAAATGAAAGTTTTCCCAAGTAAAAAGAGCAAAATACAAGCTCTACCTTAAATTAAAAAAGGTCATACCAGACAGCACGATTTGGGGTTTGGATCTAATTTTTCTTCCCCCCTCCCTTATTTTTTTAAACCACTACAAAAGATAACTCCACAAAGATAATTTAAAGAGGCTTTTGCAGCAAAATAAACCCAGAAGACTCTCCTTGCCACCACTGTGCATGTATACTAACAGCATCCCCTTCCAGCTCTGCACTAAAATAAATGAACTTCTCTTCATTAATTTACACTGGGTACGTAGTCCTAGGCTGAACTGGGGTCTCCGCTGTATTTCTGCTCTCCCGCTGACATTACGCCTACCACCAGAGGATCCCACAATTAGCAGGCGGTTATTTAGCTGTGCTAAATGTGCTTGTGCAAACCACCGCGCTTGTCAGTGCCCGGAAAGAGCCGCTCGATGGGTGCTGTCAGCTTGGGGGGGGGGGGAGGGCACGGAAAAACAGCGGCTTCGGGGCTTTCCTGGGTGCTTTGTGGCCTTAAAAATCCCTTCTGCCCCACTTGGCAGTGACTCAGGAGAAAAATCTGCTTCGCCCGTGATGCAGCACAGCACAGGCGAGGTGCTTCAGCAGCAGGGCAAAAACCTCTCTGTTAAGGGACTTGTGGATCATTAACTTCTTTATTATTATTTACAATATTGAACATCGGGGCAGATGGCAAACCATAATCCTTCCCTTCCCATCCTCCAAACGAGATTTTCATCCCAGGAGTGATTTCTCCCCTGCCCGACAGACAAGCAAAGCCCATATTTAGGTCAGAGCTCCCCAAGCTGTGCCGTGACCCCAGGACCCGCTGACCCCTGCGTCTCACCCCACGCTGGCTTCTCCGTTAGCTGCCGGGTACCGCTGGCCAGCAAACCCTCCCGAGGGTCAGGAGGGGATGGCAGCAGGTTTCACCGCTTGCTACAGAGCAGGTCGGGATGCTCCGGTGCTGCACACCCCCTCCACTGCCTAATTCCTGCAACACCGGTACCCAATGCTGGGTCACCGAGCACCCCCAGCAAGAGCCCAGCATCCAGGACCTCTAATAGGAAAAGACCCACTTCTTCCTCACCCTAAAAAACCCAAAAAGACTGAAAGGAAAGGTCGTGACTGGCACATCAATATTTCAACACACAGCAGGGGACACACACAACCCCAATATCATGCTCAAGGAGTAGGGGGAAAAAAAGTGGTTTATTTGTTAAAAAAATCAAAACAAAACACAAAAACCTCATCATTTTGAGCCATAGAATGCAAATATTAACTTGCTAAGAGTGTTAAACGAAAAGGGAAAGACAACAGCAGGCTGCAGAAGCACCTCTAATTCCTCAAGATGAGAACAAGCAAGTTGCATGTTTCCCAGGACTGATAAAAACGCACAAACCCAAACAGCTGAGCACAATTTACACCGTGCCTCACATTCCCCATCCTCCTCATGTTATCAGCACAGAGACAGACCCAGGGAAAGCACACCAACGGACACCCAGACCATGCCCGCATCAAAGCCAGGCTCCTAAATTTTGGGGAGCTTCTCTGCTCATCCCAAAGCGCTGCAGGGGTCGCTGGATTCGAGCTAGCAAAGCACATGCTTTGCTGATGCCTCCTAGGTACCGGGATATTTTCCTCCACCCTGAAAAGCTGTCACACTCACGGATGGCTCCACGTCTCCCACCAGTGCTAAATCTGCTCTATTTCTCTTTGCTGAATTTTATTCCCCTGTCCAAATTAATCCAGATGACGATTTGCATAAAGTGTCACAGCAGCTGAGCAGTGCTCAGCTGCTCGGACAGGCAGCATCTGCAGCATTTATCCCCCAGCTCGTTAACAGCATTTCTAATGAAGGGGGGTTGAAAAGGCTTCGGTTTATCACTGCACAGGCCTCCTCTCACCAGCAGCAGAGGTAAAACTAGCACTGAGCAAAGCGGGGCTGCAGGCGAGCCCCGACACTAAGCGTACCCCCAGTATTTCCATCCTGAAGGCTTTGCTTTAATTAAACATGATTTCCAGGATGATTTCCAGGACCAATCAATAGTCTCACATGTAACTAACAGCCAACTCATGTTTTCCCATCCCCTCCCCTACCATTTTTTCCCGCAGCGTCTCAGCGACACTTGTTACTGCAGGCTTAATTAAGACTGATGGGTTCAGTGCCAAGGTCCCGGGTGCACAAGCAGCCCCGCTCTCACCGCAGCAATGGGCTGAAATGCAAAATCCTTCTTGCAATAAGCCATTAGATGCTGCAAAACCAGGTAGAGGCCCAGGGTGCTTTGGGGCAGTGCAAACAAGTGATTTTGTCCTAATTTGGGGGGAAAAGCAATCCCCTCCCGGGCTGGGGAACAAACCCCTCATAGGTTGAGAGACCGAGATTTGCTCTGGGCAGTGCAACAACTCTTGTATTTTTACTTTGCTCCTCTATTCTTTAAGAAACAACACAACCAAACCTCTCTGCCAAGATGAACAAGACTTCACCCACAGGGGATGTGCATTATCGCCTGCATCTCTGCTAAAGAACCATCTCACAGCAGCCTGAGACGTTACAGGAGGAGGGCTGTGCCCATTTAATTGGAGATGGCAGCACTCAAGGACTCAATGCCCATCTCCTCCTGCAACAGTGCCTTTCCAGCCTCGCATCAGGTTGAGCACAGGAGCCCTTCGCTTTTGGCTGCTCTGAAGAAGCACTAGCGAAGGCTGAGAGCTGGCAGTGGGACAGGCAGGCTGCTGCCTGCTGCAAGGATGCAGCCAGGAGACTGATAAAATCACAGGGTACAAGGCAGGGCTGCCCCTCCAGATGTCTTAAGCCTGGATTTAAAGCACGTGCTCCACTGGAGGATCTGCTACGAACCCTGGCAAAGCCCCTCCAAAACTTAATACTCACCAGCATTAGAGAGATGCACCAAGAGACACGAGCCACTGGTCTGCTGGGTGGGAGACCTTTCTCCAGGTCCTGTCCCAGGAGCACCAGGAGTAGGAGATCACCATCCCAATGAGCCCAACAAGCACAAATTTCTCTTCTATCAGGCCTGGCTCACCTCTGCAAGATGCCCACCCTTTGCTCTACAAGACTCATCCATCCATCCAAGACATCACCATCCAGTCTCTGCCACATTGCCAAAAAGAGGGATGCTCTGCAAACCCTCTAAATCACTGCCGAGTCCCTGGGGAAGCACAAAAAGCGTGGTGCTGAAGCCAACCCAAATAATCACGCACTTGACTTGCAGCTCCTCCTGGAAGAGCGGCAGGCATCGGGGCAGCAGCAGTTTGGAGCAGGGGGCTCAGCACACTTCCCAGGCATCTCCCCTGGGTCCAGCACCCATGGGATGCTCACAGCCACACTCCAGCACCATGCACCTGACCCAGCTTCTCCAGTGCTCATTACCTCTTCTACCAAATCATTAATTTAAAAGAATTGCCACATTGCACAGGATCAAGAAAAAAAATCCTTGACCTGGTGTCTAAGGGGAATCAGGATGAGACCCATGGTCCCAACGCAGCCATACTGGCAGGTTTTTTTTATTCCAGTAAGGGTTACCAGGGTTTTACAGACTTGTTTTTCCTCTTTTTTAATTAAAAACCCATGCAGGGGTCAAGTCTCCCCGTAGGACAACTTTCACCAAACAGCCTGTCATATTGCAAAAGTTAAATCCTTCCAGGCTACTTCCTGCAAATCCCTGTTGATTAGCATTAATTACCCTTCTCTCGACTAATTCTCAATTAATCAAAACCTTGAGCATTACTGTCGTGTAATCTTGTCGTCGCAGTCCCGTTTTCCGTCTGAACTCCACGTAAGAACCTTGATGAACATAGGCTGGATCCAAAAAATGCTCAATATACACCATATTCATTTGATTATTAATGAAGTAGTTTAAAAATGGCCTTTCACCCCAGGTTTTCACAGTCCTCTATCTACAGCGTAGCCTCACGATGCTTTAGGGAAACTCAAGCATGTTCCTTCCCCAGTGCAGTCACTACCCTCCATTACATGATTTTATATTAAAATGATCCCAGGAAGAGCCGGGCACAACAGCACAGGGCAGGGCAGCCCCAGCCACAGGACACAGCCAGGGGACACCAGGAATTTCAGCCAGAAAAATTAAAAACAGGGGCCGCTTCTAGGCTGTAATTGCAGTAACACACGTGGCATTCACAGTGTCACAAGCACCTTCTTGAAATTCAGGGTACACGCCACCTCGCCCGCCGCTCAAGCACTCAGCCATCCTCCCCCCACCGGGCACTGCCATGCCCGAAGAGCACCGCCAAAATCTACCTTTAGTTGTAGAGCAACCTCTCTGCCAGACTGGATTTTCAACCTTATTAGAAAGAAGTAATTGGATTAATCAACCTGTATAGTTATCCCTCACCTCGCCAGAACTCAGGCATCAAAAACCCGCCTGGAGCATCACACCGTGCACGCTGAATTCAAATGGGGTTTGACCTACAGTTGTATTTTGGGGACATTTCTTCAGCCCTTTCCAAGCAGAGGGGTGTGCTGGAAAGGCCCCTGGGCCACCTCTGCATCCTCTTCCTTACCGAGCAACTGAAGGCAAACAAACTGATTACCGAGGATTTAAGTAAGCAATGTTTTCCCAGTTATAATTCAAAAAATTCCAGCAATAAGGTTTGTTAGCAAGGATACATTCAATGCCTGCAGAACAGCACCAGTGGTCAAGAGAAAAGCTGGAATAAATAACTTTTTGATTAAAAATATTTGAAGCGGTGAATAACTATTCGTACACCCTCATTTGCTTAGGAATGGGGAGCAGAAGAAGGGTCTCCTGGAGGGAAGGACTGCTCTTGCATTTCCATTTTATTGCAGTAGTTTCCAGGTTTTTGGGAGCATGACTTGTGCCCGGCTCCACTTCTCCCAGGGCTGTCCATGTGCCAGGCCACAGATGCACACTTGTATGATGAGATATTCTATTTTACTGCATATATTTTGTCTCTTTTCCCCAGTGAGACAAAGAAAATAAGCAAGATTTTTCAATGGCTAAACTGAAATTGGTTCAAAATACATCTCCAAGGAAGCTCTAACAAAAGGTACTTTCCTTTTTAATACATGAAATGGAAAGTACAGGATGGCTAGACCATCACCTACATTTTCCTCCTTATTTCCTTATAACTTCAGCTTGTCCAGCTAAAATACTGAGATTTTGGCTTTCCAGATCTTCCAGAACTTATATCCTGCAGCCTCTTTCTTATACCACACAGCAGCTCCCTGGAAAACCATCCCCTAAATCCTATATACAATTTTGTCTAATAAATATGGGGGAGACTAAAGCTTAAATAAGGAAGGATGGAGGAAAAAGCAATCTCTGTCCACCCGAATTTTGAATCACAGGAGGAGATTTGGGAGGCGATGCCGTTAGCAGAAGTGTTGTGTTCTGCAGGAAGGGCTAAATAAAGGAGATAAAAATGCAGAATGCTCCCCAAGTGGAGGAAGGGTTGCAAGAAGGGCAACTGCACCCACTTAAAAAAAATATACATATATATAAAAACAACCACGCCACCAAATGCGTCTTTTCTAGCCTTCACCTTCTGGTTTGAATTTCTCCCCTGACTTGGTAACGTCCCCCGTGCGTTAGGCAAATCCAAGGTTATCTCTTCCCCTTCGAAGGGCGGATGCCCCAGCAGCACACAAACACAGGCTCCCACGCAGATCAAACACTGCTCTCATGAAACACTGAAATGTCCACCCAGCAAAACACCCCAAGCATAGGGAGAAAATAAAAATGAATTTTTTAAAAAAGGCTATCACAGCCACCAGGTGCTGCTTCTTCCCCACCCCACCCCCATAGCAAATCCACTCTGTTGCGTGTCTCTTGGATTGACGCACAGCACAACATCCATATCCCAGCAGAAGATGTATTTACTCATTTAAACATCCCTCCCCAAGCTACAGGAGCATTTCTTTGTTCCTCCCAGGTCGTTACACGCAACCTCTGGGCACAGGCAGGCGCAGTTTCAATGCAGCCACGGCTCAGCTCTGGCTCTTCCCATCATCACCAGCAGCATCGTGTCATCCCAAGGACACCCCAGATATAAGATTTCCATCCCTCTACACATCCTCCACCTCAGCCTCAAGGGGTTTTGCTCCAAGACTGGGAAACCCAGTTCACATCCAAGGGATGCGTTTCCCTTCAGGAGCAACAAGCATTTATGGTGACGCTTCAGCCAATGCCACTTGCCTTGAAGCCACCGGCTCCCACCAGCACAGCTTAAGGACTACAGCCTGTTTCAACCAAAACTAGTGAAACCTACTCTTACCACCCAAAGTGTGGAAAAAAAAAACTAATTAGAAAAGCAGCCCAACAAATGAAAACACACCCCGAAGTTATAGTGGTTTAAGAGTGCATGAAGACAACCCCTAAGACACGGAGAGTGGCTCACTCGAGTTAGGGCAAAACCATAACTTGGATCCATCTCTACCTCATTGCATTGCAACTTTTTCTCTCCTCTAGGGAATGACTCCATACTTTGCTACGTAGATAGAAAAAACAAGGGGGAAAAATTAAAGAAACATTATGTTATCCCAGTTTGTTTTGCTGTGAAAGGGAAGCTTTTACAAACTGTGCTGCCAGTTCCCAGCTCATAATGTACAAGCCCCAAAATTTCTGCCCTTTCCAATGAAATATTCAGCCCCAAGACCCGAGCTCCTGCAAACCCCACAGTCCAGTAGCCGGATGGGGACACCTGAACTGGTGCAGCTACCTTCAGCCACCACCATGGGCAAAGAGGGTCACATGAAGCCCCAGATAACCCACAGCATCACTCACATTATGGGTTTGTCCCACGGGATCTCCAAAGCCATCAAAGGGGGAATTAGTGGTTATGCCCAGAGAGGTGGTCGATGCCCCATCCCTGGACACACTCAAGGTCAGGCAGGACGGGGCTCTGAGCAACCTGATCTAGTTGAAGATGTCCCTGCTCACTGCAGGGGGTTGGACTAGATGGCCTTGAAAGGTCCCTTCCAACCCAAACCATCTGTGATTCTATGTGCACTCACACATGCAGCAGTGATTTAGGACCCCGCTCAGCAGATGGGATCTACAAAAACCAGAGAGATCCTGAAGCAACCCATGTCTCTTCATAGCTGCTCTTTCTTCCAGCTGCCCCCCCCTTTCCTCTCCCCCTTGGGCTAGGAGGTCTTTTCCCCATCCCATACCGTGGAGAAATTGCAGTCTGCTACAAACTTTCAAAAAAAGAGTATTTTTAGGTGCTTTCTTAAGGGAAAAAAAAAATCCCTGTTTGGATCACCACGTCTGGCCGTTGTTTGCAGCCACCCAATCTGCAAAGCACATGTCAGTGTGTCAGTCCTGGGAAATGTCAAATTACACAGCGTGTTGGGGCTGCCCACACGCAGTGGGAAGTTAGGCAGTCACGGAGGACAAGGCGTGCCCCTCCTCACCACTACGGCCCCCAAACCCTTTCTTCAGCCTTCTCAAACCTTACACGCAGACCAGCAGAGACTTCTCTGCTTAATAGCTGGTGTGCAATGAGTCCAAATTTGTATTTTGGGAACCGTTTCCAAAGTCTTTAGCATCCCCGCCTTGACAATAGCTGCTTAATAGGACTTGTTTCAAGTTCCACAGCAATTAGCCTTTGAAATCCCATTGCCTTTCACAGCGTGGTGCGTCCACACCAGCTCCCTCCCAGCAGCTAATGGGAAAAACAGGCTCTTGCAAGCCAAACGCCTGTCAGCTCAACAGGCTGCAAGAGAAGAGATCACGCTCATCTACCTCCTCTTCAACAGCAACATTAAATTTCTAGAAATCACCCAACATTATGTTCTTCACAGGCATTTCTTGTTAAGCCATTGCTGGTGAGATGCCCACCAGCATCTTCAAGTGCATGCCATGTTCAAAATTTGGCCATAAGTGAAAGATTTGCTGGATGAAGGCTCTTCGTCCCGTAAAAGGTCTCGGCATAAATGCGACTGTTCAATGGATGAGTCAGAAGTGATCAACCTCAAGCAACGTTCAGGGCACAAACCACGATGCAGTAGGCTGCAATGTTTCTTTCCCCAGTCTAGAAAAATCTCTTGCTTATAGTCTTAGTAGGAGCTTTCTAACAAATGCCTAAAACTTGAGTTTTGAAGCTCTGTTCCCCCACATACATGGTGCTAAATGCTGCACGAGCTCTGGAGCTTTAAGCAAATGCCAGCGCAGGAGATGGTCTTAAAGGGCCTCCCCTTTGCAGGGGACCTGGCATCATTTGAAAGCCAAAGGCACAAGCACGTGACGGCACCACACAAAGGACCACAGCCCCTTGGTGTTGGCGGCATGGCCAGCCCTGGGAAGGTGCCCAGAAGAGATCCCATCAAGGCATGATCTATTTTTGATGCCCATAAATAAATGGCATAGAGGTCCTTTTTGGAGGGACCAGCAGGCAGTGCTCTTCCCTGTATGCCACGCGTAAATGATGACTCTGTTTCTGGATAATTACAGGCAACTAGTAATTTAAAGAGATGATGCTGCTGTTATCCGCAAGCCAAACATGACCCACAGAGCTGAATTCCCAGAGCTTAAGAAATGCAAAGTGAAAACTCCCAGAGCAACCTTAACCCTGCTTCACACTATGACTGCAAGGGTTTGAGGTATTTTAATGTTCTCCTTGGACAGTTAGAGGTACTTTCTGACTTACTGCCCCGAATGGAGCCAGTTTTTCAGACATACAACCACAGGCACCTCTTGCCTGTGCCATGATCCCACCACCCGACCTACTGAGAAGCAAAGTTCTCTTCGTCATCAGAAGCATCAAGCACGACCACGGGATTACACTGAATTCATGATCTGAACCTCAGTTATTCTCCACACATGTCAAAACTGCCTGGAAGAACAGGAAAAGTCTCCCCCACCCGGCTGGGTGAGGCTGGGGAGACAAGGGTCACTTCTTTTCTCCTGCTTACATCACGCAGAAGTTATGCTTTCCTAGGTGACATCAGCATACACCCAAGTATTCTTGCGCATTAAGCACAATTATAAGCCTTTACTCAAGCAAGAGGTATTTAACATGGCATTTTTGATAAAATTGGAGCAGTCCTTAAGTAGAAATCCCGAGGAAAAGGTTATTTTATATATCTAAATACACACACACATATATATTTATAAAATGAAGCCACAGCAGTAGGAATTAGAATTCAGAGTGAATTTTTCATCAGCTACCAGATCAGAAGAGCCTTAACTCATGCTTTTAGCTTTTCAGACCATCTCAGGAAGGCAAGCAGAGCTCAGGGACAACCACGGGGGACAGTGACCTCACTGAGGCAGCACCAAGAACCCAAAGCATATGGGAAACTGCAGAGTTATCCAAAGCTCAGCTGAATGGGGTTTCCATCACAGCCCAAGCTTCTCCACTTGGCCTAACTCCCTCTTCCCCTAAAGTCGCAAAGGTATCACCGATACCTATTTCCCCAGAAATTTCAGAATATGAGATGCAAGTTTCAAATCGCCATTATTATTGGAATATAATTTACAACAATGAAGCATAGCAAACTTGGGTATGGGATGTTTAAGGAATAGAAGAACTTCAAACCAATGACTTGGCGAATACAACAGTCACCAAGATTCAATTTTGATCACAAAAAAGTCACACCCTTGCCGCTTTTCCTCAATATCCCGGGAGACGAGCAGTGCATGGTGGTTTTCCAAATTTAAGGCCATGCCCACCCTCTTCACCTCCTCCGCCCTCAGCCAAGCGGACGGTCAAACACCAACCGGTCTTTGCCACCATTTCAGTTTTCCTCCTCCCTGCGGCACCTCTCACCCTGCCACTCCCCGATAAGCCGGCTCTCCCGGCAAGGACGGCAGCGAACCCTTATCAGAGCATTATTAAAGCTACAGCTAAAGCACAGCTTCCCTATTCCCAGCTACGGTGGAGATAAAACCCACTTTCAGTAAACAAACAGTACACTCAGAAATACTTTAGTAAGAGCAGAGACTCAAATGAGAGAGGAGCAGGTCCTACCAGAGCATCAGTGAGGTGGGTTCAACAGCAGAAATGCAAATATTTGCTTTCCCCTCCTCTCCCCTGTCCTCCCCATATTGTATTTGCTAAACAGGGTCACTTCCACATGCAAAGCTAAAGGATGTCCCCAGCATTAACTGCACCACGCTGGAAAGCCACGTGCCAAGCAACCTTGCAGAGCAAAACCAGCTCAGCCCAACACCCTGGGACCTGCCAGTCACCTCCTGTTGCTTTTCCTTGATGCTTTCAATCATTGCGCGCTGGAGGCAGCGCAGAAGCCCCCACGTTTCCACGCTCCCTCCATTGCTGGCATTTCCAGCCATGGGAATGTGGATCTGAGCTCCAGGATAATACGTTTCGGAGAAGCCACCTCAGCCGAAAGACAACGCTGCCCAAGTCTTTGCAAGGTCTGCAAAAATAGCACCGATGGCCACAGCGATGCACGAGCAGGCGACAGCATGGCTGTCATTAACGGGCACAGCACGGCCACAAACTGAACTCATTTCAGCTGCCCACACTGATGTCCCAGTGAGAAACCCCAAGGGACTGGTTTTCACAACAGCTCTTTTCATAGGAAAGCAGCTTAACCTGTTTAAAGGGTATTTTAGCCAGCTCTCAGAGGAGGTTTTCCCTCTGTTGGCTACTACCAAAGCACTGTCAAAAAGCTAGCCCCGGTTTTAAAAGAAACAATCAAACCTCAGCATACCCCACTACCTCTTTCCAGTGAGAAACACTGGCTGGGAAAGCTCACAAGCTGGGATTTCCCTGCTCCTCCGACACTTCTGAACTCCCTTCAGGGTTGGCACGCACAGGAGAAAGCCTACATCTTGTTTTGCACCAATGCTGGGGAAAACAAGTTGCAAATCTCTCCCCGTCACAAAATAAAAGGATAGTGGCTGCTCCAGGAGCTAAGCAGACTAATGCAGTTTAATTTTATTATCGTTCCTAATATGTGCTTTATTGCTACAGTAAATTTATCCCCAGTGTCATATGCTCATCTGCAGAAATCAAATGCAAAAAACATCCTCAGGAACTGTTTAAATCCCCCAAACTGGGAAGTTTTGTGATGTGCAAGAGAAGCGGAGAGGTCAGCAACTGCTAACCCCATCCAGGGAGCTCAGGGCTCTTATTTGGGAAGCTCACGGCATCTTCACGGGCGAAAGAAGCCCTCAGCAAGGCTCATGATGAGAAAAGTAAGGTAGACAGAGAACTGGCTCAACAACAGAGCTCAGAGGGTCATTACCAATGGGGCAGAGTCTGGATGGAGGCCTGTGACTAGTGGTGTTCCCCAGGGGTCTGTGCTGGGTCCAGCCCTGTCCAACATATTCATCAGTGACCTGGATGATGGGACAGATCGACCCCTCAGCAAGTTCGCTGACGATCCCGAGCGGGGAGGAGCAGCTCATGCACCAGAAGCTGTGCTGCCACCCAGCGAGCCCTGGCCAGGCTGGAGAGCTGGGCCCAGGGGAACCTCATGGGATTCAGCCAGAGCCAGTGCCAGGTCCTGCCCCTGGGGAGGAACAGCCCCCCGCACCAGCACAGCCTGGGGGGGACCTGCTGGAGAGCGGCTCTGCTGAGAGGCCCTGGGGGTGCTGGGGGGCAGCGAGGTGACCCTGAGCCAGCACCGGGCCCTTGGGGCCAAGGGGGCCAGCGGTGCCCTGGGGGGCATGGAAAGGAGCGTGGCCAGCAGGGCGAGGGAGGTTCTCCTGCCCCTCTGCTCTGCCCCAGTGAGGCCACACCTGCAGGGCTGCGGCCAGGTCTGGGCCCCCCAGTCCAAGAAGGGCAGGGAGCTGCTGGAGCAAGGCCAGCGCAGAGCTGCCAAGGGGATCAGGGGCTGGAGCATCTCCCTGGTGAGGAAAGGCTGAGAGACCTGGGCTTGTTCAGCCTGGAGAAGAGAAGCCTGAGGGGGGATCTCATCGATGCCTATAAATATCTGAAGGGCGGGTGTCAGGGCGACGGGGCCGGGCTCTTTTCAGCGGTGCCCAACACCAGGCCAAGGGGCCACGGGCACAAGCTGGAACACGGGAAGTTCCACCTGAACATGAGGAGAAACCCCTTTGCTGTGCGGGTGCCAGAGCAGGGGCACAGGCTGCCCAGAGAGGCTGTGGGGTCCCTTCCCTGGAGACATTCACCCCCCGCCTGGACGCGGCCCTGTGCCCCTGCTCTGGGGGTGCCTGCTCCAGCAGGGGGTGGGACGGGTTGAGCTCCAGAGGGCCCTTCCAACCCCGCCAGTCTGGGTTCTGTGCCTGGTGGGAAGGACACTGCTCATCACCACCAGCATCAGCAACATCTGGTAATTGAAGGGACGCATCAAGATTTCACATGTCACTCCACCCCCACAAATATTCAAGGCTGGCTTAGTGGCTAAAGGCCACTACCATATTTTTACTCCTGCCTTGGCTGCCCACGTTCAGTGCAATCAAGAAAATGTTTATGGGATGAAGGAGGCCCCATACACCCCCTCGCTACAGGTTTATTACCAGAGCACAAAATCTACACATGGTTCTCTAGTGGCTTCACCTTTAAGCTCTGCCGGGAAATTAAGGATGAAAAAAAGCCAAGTCTCCATTTTTAACTGGCCTGCTTCCATAAAACAGCTTAAACTTCCTTAATACAACCCAACAAAACCATCTAATGTGAATCCCTTAGATGGGTGCTATGAGTCCCAAGAAACTCCTCCAAGCCTGAATCACGGGCGCTGGACAACTGTGTTAATGCAGCAGCCAACTTTTAAAGCAGATATAAATTACATGGAAAACCTAAGAGACAAGGGTGAGAACTGTTTATGGGGTTAAAGCAGTTAAGGCAGGTGCAGCCAGGGCCTCTTCCATTTCTTAGGGTGTTTCAAAAGCTATTCAGCTTTTAAATTATGAGCCATGGATCAGATCTGCATTCATCTCCAGCACATCCAGCTGCCGGGCTGGCTCTTTCAGGCCTTGGCCACTGCATTTTGCTCTGTCCTGACTTGCTATATTACATACGTTTTGTGTGAGCAGGAGTAGTGCAGCCAAGTCCTTCCAAAAGGGCCTCTTCCCTCCCAGACAAATTAACCATATTGAAGCTTAGCCTGACTGCAGGACAGGTTTGTACAGATCCCAGATATATTTTAGCTCTTTCCAGCTCCTTCCCAGGCACGAGAGAGCAAGCAGGGAGGCATCAGCATCACCAGCGCCCACTGAACCACGAAGACCACCTTCCTGCCCAATCGGGTACCATCACTCCTGAGTCACCCAAAGATCACACGAGCTCTCAGCACCACACATGACTTCAGTCAGGCCTTCACCATCTGCTGTTAACGCTTCAGAAATTCCACTTGAGTACTTCACAGGGCACAACTGTAACCTGGAGATCAGAGCCCCCATGAACACCCCAGCAACCAATTCACCAAGCACAGAGGTATGTGCAAAGGAAATGGATTTATTTAGACAAGAGCCAGAGCCACGCATCTTCCAGGTATCACTGTAACAGCATTTTAAGCAGCGTTTACCAACAGAGATGCATCCAAAAAACTGCAGTCTACTGACTTTGAAGCTCAAAGCAGAAGAGCCAAGACTTTAACCTGGGGAAAGCATTAACCTGCTTGGTAAGGATTCTTGAAGCTTACCACGTAACTCTTAAAAGAACAAGATTCAAGGATCTACTTCAAAAACAAGGGCTTTGGGTATTTTTTTTCCCCTGTGGAAGACACAGCAATGACATCCATGGCCACAGGCAAAAACAGAACACTAAAAACCACCTACAGCTGAATGAGCGTTCAAAAGGTTGTTTTCAAAAATAGCAAGAAAAGGTTGAAAACTTGGACCCCCCCATCCAGAAGCCAGCAGCAGTTCCAGCACATCCCTAGGACTGAGTCTTTTTCCCCAAAAAACACTGCCCATGCAGCACAGCACATCTTCCCGCTGACGGGCTTGTGCATTGCTCCGTCACATTCAGCATTCACACCTGCACGGCAAATTTCAAGATACAGCTGGAGTTTAGCTCCAATGTGAAATTGAGAGAGAAGTTTTGTTGCTATACTCTGGAAGGGTTGTAAAGCTATTTTTAATAAGTGGTTATAAGAAGTTTTAAGATGACGAAGTTGGTTTTGCTCAGCTCACGTGGCTGCGAAGGTAAAGCCTTGCACAAAGAAACAGCCACAAGTTGCTTGACAGAACTTGCAGCACTGAAAATTGTGTAGCTACTACTTGAAGAACGCTTGCGTTTGTTGTCTTTGAATAAAAAGTTTACATAGTACAAATTTAAGCATCAGGTTTGGCTTTCTCACAGTTTTACAAGGTCATACTGCTACACCTCTGCAATTTCAGTTGCTGTTTTGGCCAGACGCCCCCAATGCTAGTGATAGAACGATAGGAAACTGCTTCAAGCTGCGTCAGGGGAGGTTTAGGTTGGAGATGAGGGGAAGTGTCTTCCCTGCCAGAGCGGTCAGGCCCTGGCACAGGCTGCCCAGAGAGGTGGGGGAGTCACCGTCCCTGGGGGGGTTCAAAGGACGTGTAGACGTGGCCCTTGGGGACGTGGTTTAGGAGGCCTGGGGGTGTTGGGTTGGGCTTGAGGCCTTTTCCACCCTTAATGATTCTGTGGTAATAACAAAAGAATAGGGATGAAGCACATTAAGGTTTGTGGTATGAAGAAAACACAGAGACCTGGCTTTATGGATTAATATTCTTCGATCCTTAAGTGCTTAAGATGGACTTCATCAGGTAGACCTTCCTGAGCTGGGACGCTCAAGGCAAACTCCCATTTCAGATTCCCCATCACCAGCCAACGCCGGTCACCAACAGCTGAACCAGAGCCACAACGCGCTGGACCACAGCTCCCCAGCACAACACCCAACACCCATCAGCCACCCACCGTGCCCAAGGGAGCATCCCAAAGGTGACAGGCATCCGCAGCCTGGGGACAGTCATCTCTGGATAACCCAGATTTGTTGAAAACCAGTTAGTGCCAGCATTTTCTTTTTCTTGAGGAAAAAAGAGAAAGAAAATATGTCCTGAACCTAAGAAAGGGTCAGCACAATAAAGTAAAATTTAAAACTTATAAATAACAATTAATTATTTCTACTCTGTGAATGTTTCTCCCTCCCCCACCATATAGCTCAACCTCTATTGTCTGAAAAGCATTTATCTGAAAGTGGGTCACGTCTCCTGGCATTACTAAATCTTCCCAAATTTCCCCTGATTAGTCAAACGCGATATCCTCTCTGACATCTGAGTGATTGAGGTAGTGTGTAATGCCATTTTTCCCCTGAATGAGCCACATCAAAGAGGGTTATAAGCCGAGAGATGTTACGCCGGATAAAATAGTCGCCAACAGATTGTCCCCCAAAATATTACCAAGGAAAATTGAATTGTTTTGTTGGAAGGTGTTTCCCTTAGAAACATTCAGCCTTTAGTACTGAATGCTGAGAGACAAGAAACTGCCGTCAGAGTTGCTAAAAGGATGAAACCTCACTAATTTACAAACAGCGTGGCCCGAGAATTACACACACGTCCGCACGCTATGGTCCTGGGGATTTTCTATCAGCCACAACATCCAATGTGCTCTTCACACAGGGGCACCAAAAACCATTGCACTAGAAATGAGCGGCAGCCTAAATTTGGGTACTACCTCGCAAATGCTCCGATATTAAAGCAGAGTCATCTGAGACTAAAAAGAAAATGGAGAAAAAGCAGTAAACCTGCTACTCAAAAAAAAATTACAATTTAAAATTAGGATATAACAGCAAGTAATCACTCGGACACAATTTATAGCCAAAGGGTTTAAAAATATCATCCTTCGGAGCAGAAGGATGCCAGGACCCCTGGGAAGATGCTCAGCCAGGACGAGCGCTGCCCTGGGGACTAGAGCTGAGCTCCGTCCTCGCAGGAAAAGAATTGGAGTTCCTCGGTACTTATCAGGTCAGTGATTAGATGAGATCCGGGCAAAGTTTAGCGAGTAAAGCAGGGTTTGCATTCTGCTGATTTACTTCACGTGACCTTCCAGTGCCGAAACTTTGTACCAGAGCAAAGACTGCCAGGAGACAGCACCTTTTTCAGTCAAAAAATAAGAAATATGTAAAAATAATATTAAAAGAGTACAATCTTGGAGCCTACAGACTTTTTGGCATTGCCAAAGAGAATATTCTACTCCTGAGAATAGACCTTTTTTTAAAAAAAAATATGGATCTCTGCACAAAAAATGTCTTGGACAAAAAGAAGGGCTCAAGGGAGGCTGCGTGGGGGGGAGATCAGCAGTTTTTCTGCTCAATGCTGGACTTTGGGATGCAAACGCTGGTGCAGCAGTGCTTGGGGAGGAGAAGGCGGCTCACAGCTCGCTCTTTGGGAGCTTCAAGAAATTGCACAGCCTCAAACAGCCTCAGGCATCCCATCTTCTCCAGCATGGAGTGCCCGGTACTGAAAGGCAAATCCAAGCAAGTTTTACTCCTAAAGATGATTAAGCCCCACCTTGATGGGCAAGCAAATGGCTACTTCAGGTTTCTCAAAGCTGGGGAGCACCGCTCGTCTCCATCTGGCATCACAGGGATGGTCCCCACACTCCCACACCGGGGAGGGATTCCCCTAAAATAAGCGGGTGCGAGCACAGCCATCACTCCCCGAAACACCAGCAGGGAGGGCGAAGCGTGAAAGGATGAAGATTAGCTCCGACAGCCTCGACTTGGAGTTTGTTTTGGCACAGCAAGAGCGCACGAGGCTTCAAAGCCACTCCCGGTGAGCAGGCGAGGGGCCGGGCGGCAGAAATCACCCCCAGGGCAGCAGCAGCACTGCGAGGCTGAAATCCACCGCCGCTCCTGCCACCAGCTGCACCAAAGCGCCAGCCCTTTAACCTTGAGCATCAATATTTTCTAGAATTCAGTTTTGTGTTTTTAAGACACCCAGGTTTTTCTTTTCCTCCTTTTTTTTTTTTTAAGGAAGTCTTTTATTTAACAGCTCTGCCTCTGTCCTCCATGCAGGGCAGATGAAGCATAAGCATTCATCTCACCACTCTGCGCAGAGAAGAACAAGTTATCACCTTGCCAGGGCAGGATCCAAACAAAAACAAAGGCTTTAGAAAGGAAAACAAAAAAGAAAACAAGCAGAAGGAAAACAGAGCAAGAGATTTCAAAACTGGTACTTCTAGGGTCTACAGAAGCAAGCCATGATCTTCCTTATCTCTCTGGCCAGGGTCTTTATAATGCCCAGGGCCACAAAACACATGCTGCAGGAGATCCAAGGGCAGGTCCAGCTCAAAAGCAGAGTCCTTCACCCAAGGATCTCAGTCCCCTGCAAGCCATCCAGCCACAAACGACATGTCCCCAGCTGCACTTCAGCTGCCATGGCCAGACGGGAGAAGAAAAGCAAATTGCATCTTTGCAAAGCCGGAATCTGGGGGAGAAAACCCCAATATTTGGAGCAAGGAAGTCCCTGCAGACAGCCACGAGGGCAGCTCTCCACCAGCCCGCGGGTGAGATGTTCACACCCCACGCAGACATGGCTTCCAGAGCAGCTTTTTAGCTGTGTTAAAGGTTTTGCTTCAGCCAAAACATGCCCTGTTGGTACCATTAACTACAGGATGGTAGCGCAGGTGTTCACAGTCTATCCCAGCAGAGAAGCTATTTCTTACCAGGCCAGGTGGGCCAGGCAAGCAAGGGGACAGCACAGTGACATGAGACATCGACCAAGCACTCAGTCTTTCATTTCCTTCGTTATTTTATTTCTTACTACTGAATGTGGTGGTGAAAGCAGACATCAGCTAGGCAAGAAAGAGGCACTCCACGACCATGGGAAAGGCTGGTGAGAGTTGCACCAGTATTGACACGTCTGGCTCCTGCCGAGGTCTGCGTGGGTCTGGAGCAGGACCCTCTCCAGCACCTCCACCTTGTCTCTAGAACAGGACACGTGGTCCTACCAGGAGATGCGGGACCGATCCAAGACCACAGTTGTCCAGTACTGTCACGTGAAAGCCACCTCCAGCTCTCCATCCCCGCTCCACCAGGAGATTAAGCGTCCTTGACCGAGACCCCCGCCATCCCAAAAGCGCTTGGTGGGTACCGCTCCTCTACCTCGGCTGGACATCACACCCGCTGCGCAAAACCAGCAATGCCCACAGCACCCGTGTTATCAGAGCTCAAAGTAATTAAGAAGCATAAATCCATGAGGGAGTTACTCAGCTTAATTAGATTGAAAATTATAGCTTCCATCATCTTGGTATCTTTGCAGCCACTCACTGCCTTGAGATATGCTTACGCCAACTTTCTGCTCACTTGGGGTGTAGCACCGAGGACCAGCTTCGTGTCAGGCGCAGGGATCACACTTCAATTTTTTTCTTTTTAAACAGTTTTCAACACTCATTTGCTAAAACACATGCCAGCTGCCTGCTCATGTCCTGCCTGCTCAGGGGTTTGGTAGCTGGAGGTTTGCCTGAGCCACCTAAAATCATCCCTGTGGGGCTTTCAGAAGAAACCAGACATTCCCCTCACTGTCCCCTGTGATTTTTAAAACCCATCTTTAAATATATTAAGGGTCTTTTTTTCTTTGAAGAGTGGTGACTCGCCAGGACACATCCCCGAGATGTAACATGTCATTTTGATAAGTAGTGCTGTGATTCATCCACAGCACATCCTGCCTCCAACGGCCCTGTAAATGGTGGGTAGCACATCCTACCGGCACCTCAGCGGGACTATCGTAAGGAAGCTTGGGCGATGACTCCCGGGAAGGATGAAGGTATGGATTAGCTGGGTTTAAGCACTGGCTCCGCACCTCAGTGGAGCCACTGAAGGAAACGTGTCTCTTCGTGGAGCCCGACAGCCCCGCGGGGCTGCCTGTGGCTTGGCAAGATGGAAAACAGTCACAAGCTGAAACGCTTGGTCAACCTCAAGCATGGAGAAGACGTGTCCTCAGGGAAGAGCTAAGCCAGAGGCACGTGGGAAACAGGGATTTGCTGGCAGAAGGACGAATGAGAGCCAACAGGAACATCCAACAGGCAGGATGGACAGGTGGACACAGCACACGTCTATTGAGGAGCCAAGCTATGTTAGCACCAAACACTTGGAGCACACCAACACCCAGACAACACAAAACCACCCCACTGGTACCACCACCAGTGCTTATATGGTGAGCATGGACTGAAGGAGAAGGCAATGGCCGTGCATTAAGGAGGAGATGACGACGGTATCGTACAACCTGCCCTGCACCACAGAGCTGGGGAGGGCAGCAAGATGCGTTACATCATACAGTTGGTGATCTGTAATTGCCAGAGCAGGGACTGAATGTCCAAACAGCACCACCAGCTTCATACAGACAAGCACAGAGAACTAAAAGCCACTACTAAAAAAAAAGAACTGCTTGTGGAGAAGAAAATAAGTAATTTAAAAAAAAAAATCAGCTGGGATTTGGTTAAAAGTGGTGAAGGATGGTGGCACAGCAGGTCAGGAACACACGCTGTTGGAGGAGCTGCACCACCATCCCACCACCCTGCAGGTTTGGGGCCATACCCTGCAACTGAGGGCTTATATTCCTTATAGTAAGAGTTTATAGACCAATGTTGCTTATAGTTCTTGTAGTTCTACAGTCCAGCCTTTGACACATCTAATCTATTCCCATGACTCACAGGTTTCAGTCAGCTGGAGAAGACTTTGGACATGGACAAAGCAAGGACAAAGGAAGAGCACAGCTGGGAAAAAGGTCATATTTCCAGGCTGCAGGCTCTCCCCTGTAGGAATGTTCCTCTCCAAACCCTCTGGATACTGCAGGAAAGGTAAAGAGCAGAAATACCAAATTCTTAATAGCCCCATTAATAAAACTGATGAGTTTACCATGTCCCGGGCATCATGTTAAAGAGCGTTGAAACAAGGAAGGCCACATGGAATCAATCACCCATTGGCCCCTGGTCCTTCCGAGCCCTGCTACCACCTCTGGACGTGTCTCTGCGCCCTTCTGAAGGAAAGCTAAGCTAAGCTAAAGCCAACCAAGCTAAGCCAAAACCCAACCTAGCCAGATGTGTCCTACAGTGGGCCAGAGACGTATGAGGGCAGTTGCTTTACACGACCAGCTTGAGACACAAAAAGCTTACAGGGGATTTTTTCTGTTCTGCTAAATAGCAAATTCTTCTCTAAAATGTTTCGCAAACATTTCAGGTGTCTGCCAAAGCTTGAGGTTTTGCTGCAATAAAAGCATTTTCCTGACCTGAATTGTAGTTCACGCCGATATTCCTGTGACCACTGTGAAATGCCTCTGTTTGCAGAACAGGTCAAAGAACAGACAATAACACCAAAAAAACCCAGCTCAGGGTTTCCCCCACACTAGCTGCTATTTATTATACCGATTAACTCAGAAGTTCCAAAGTCCGCCTTCACGCTAAAGTTGAGCTACTCCTGTGGTTTACTTCCCAGACAACTATCACAATATGGGTACGCTATTTTTGTGGCCAGAGCTACAAACTAATTGGCATGCAAAGTGAAAGTCCAGCGTGCCTAGAACTGCATTGCGCTACAGCAAACTGAGATCAGCTTCAAACATATACATATAAAAAAAATACAGATACAAACATACATAGCCTTCTTTCTTGGTCGTCAGAAGAGACACATGCATTCGCGTTCAGGGTCATTTTCTACCCCTGGTTACTGGCAGCAGAGAAAAACAACACAGCAAAAATCCTCCCTTGTAAATACATTCCTCAACAGCAGCCAGGCTGCCTGTGACAAATACCCTTGGTTAAACTCCATCCTCAGGGCAGAAAAGGGTAGGACCGACTCATCCCATCGCACCCCACAGCATCAGAACAAGCCACCTGCTGCCTTGGGCTCCAGACCTGTTGCTGTCCCCAGGTTTCCATCCTTCACCCTGGATTTAACCCAACAAATTGCTGCAATTTGCGCTTGGCTGCACTGGGATTTCCCTCCCCACCCCGCCCCCAATTTCACACCCTTAAAACAATTTCTCCTCTAATACTCTTAAAAATAATTTTTAAAAAAAGGTGAGTTGACTAATCCCAACCAGCAAGAAGGCATAAAGCAGGAATCAAGCCCTGCTGGAGTCATACTCCAGCAGAACATGGGGCAAACTCCAGCCATCTCCTGCCCACCAAGGGAGGGAAATGTCCACAAAGCCACCAGCACCCATCTCTCACCTTCCTTGCACCCACTCAAGGCCATGTAGCCAGTGGACTGAATGGTATTTAAAAGCAGAGCCGAAATTGGGTGTTTATCCCCTCTGTGCTGTGCCAGGGAAGCCGAGGAGGTCCCCAAGCTGCTGTGGAGGTGGCCATGCCCTTGGCATGGTCCCCAGCTGCAGAGAGGCAGCCAGAGCAATCATTTTACATTTCAATGATTTTTCTCTCTGCAACTGCAGCTAATAACAAGGCAGGATCAGGAGGAGACCGCGGATGCCAACGGATCCGGCTCCTTCGGCAAGACAGCCCCATCTTCAAATAAAAATCCCAGCATGGCCTCCAAGCTCTCCCTGCCCTTGACATGTCCCTCCCACAGACATGTTCTCATAATCTAAAATTAAGAAGAAAAAAAAAATATCCCAAAACCTTCAAGTATAACCTGCTTTTCCTAATAGCAGCTGCAAATGGCAGAGGCAGGAGTTCAGGAGCACTGCAGCACAGGTCCCATGGATGTCCTGGGACTGAATCCCAAACTTCCCTTGCTCCACACACTTAATCCCAAAAATTTTTTCTACACAATACACAGGTTTTCTCTGCTCCTTCCCAGCCGCTCCTCAACCCCGGACCAACACCCAGGCACCCGCTAAGGATAAATCCTCCCAGAGCTTTGAAGGATAAATCATTTTCAGAAAGGTTTTTATGCCAGCAGGTTTATGCCAATTCATTGACTCAATCAGTGTGTGCTCACACTGGCTATATTCGCTTTTCTAAAGTTTCTCCCCAGGCTCAGAAACCACCAATTCATTCCAGCTACTTTATTTAATACAGCAACTTTAAGTTAAAACCAGAGAGTTTTCTATATCCAACACTAGCCATTGAGAGGATTTTTTAATGCATTAAGTTCTATCATCTGTTAAAAAATACTCGGCAAATAACAGGCACTTTGCACAACAGGAAAAAAAATTAAAAATTAATAAATATCCTGGTTTCTTACTCATCCAGAGCTTGCAAACCTTCTGAAGAGAGAATCTTGAGCTACACAACACCCCAGGAGCAGAAAGGCACAGCTTACACCCTCGCCTAGCAGGAGCACTGCCTCGCACAAGGTTCAGAGGCTATGCTTGAATTAACAATTAACATATTTTAAGAAGTCCCTTTAAGAGAGCAGAACACCCAGAAGCAAAAGCAATTATATTTGTTTTAATAATACGAAGAGCTTCACCTCACAACCACAAAGGCTAGACATGCAAACAAGTCTAATCTCTAGTTTAATACTACAAATCAAACCGTCGGAGATGGCATCTCCCAGGGGTGATGTCCTCCCTCCACCCTGCCCAGCACCCAGCTCAGAGGAGCAGAGCATCCCCGTTATCTCGTTACAGAGTAATGCCGGCATCTGCACAAGCTTACGGGGATGGGGCTGCAGGTACCTTGGCTGAAGCTTAGCTACATCAGCAACAGGTTTCTTTGGAGGGCTCTGGCTGGAGAGGAAGGGAAGAGCATTACATGCAGGGAGCTGCCTTTGCCTCCTGCTTCACCTAAAAAGCATTCGAGCAACTCCCCTGCCCAGCTGTAACCAGTCTGGCTGGGCAGCACTGCAGCTGGGCACGTCCCACCAAGGCCACACACTCCAGCAGGAATCCCAGGGTCACAGCAGGAGCAGGACCAGCCCCAGGCAGCCTTAGAAAGCCGTTTGAACAGGGTAACTGGGCGATACACAGGTTAGGCAAACCTCCATCAGTTCCCCATCCGGAACAGGCTTTTTTTCTTTTTTTTTTTTTTTTTTTTTTTTACACGCAGGAGTCCTCGATGCCCCTGCCTCCCCTCCTCCTCTCGCACACACTGGGGCCAGGGGCTCCGGGACCAGGTCTTCACCTTTTACCTCTTCTGCTAGGACCCAAGCCACACTAAACTCATGTTTGTTTCTTCAACAAAATAAAATCCACAGCCAGATAATCCTGAAGTCCCCAGGTACTGCATCACAAGAGAGAAGGGTATTATAAGTCTCCCCAAAACTATTTACCCAAGTGGAGTGCTACATGCTTGAAGGTTGATGTAGTTTTGGAACCACTCACATGCTCATAATTAGGCACAGCTGTTAATTATCTTGTTTGATGAGGGCTATTAAACACCAGTCATCCCTGCTCTCAAAGTGGCACAGGGGACCCATCACACAGAAAGGACCTCCACCATCAACTTAGAGCTGCTGGTGTTTCCAGGATGGGTTCCTCTCCAGTTTAAGCGCTCCTCAGGACAGCACCGAATCTAACACAGCAAATTCATCAGCATGGTTTAACAAGCATGAACTTAAGCTCCGAGAAAATACTACGTGTCCCATAAGGTTCCAGGAGATCTTCTGCAAGCATCAAGTGGAAGTTAAGGGCTCTCTTCACAACACATAGCAGCTCCCTGAGAGCCCAGCAAGAAGGAGAGGTGGGAGGACCTAAGAAGTCCCACTCTGCTGCTCTGAAGCTGCTCCCCAGCAGTTTCCCTCATCCTGGCTCAACCAGGAGGAGGAAGGACTCCAAGGAGGGTACCGCGGTGGCTGCGCTAATGCAACACCACACATCGGATCGATAGGCTTTTAGCAAGACAGCTGTATTGATTCCGGTGAGCTGGATCGTCCGCCTTCCCTCAAAAAGCCTCATCCTCCACCCTGCCGACAAGGTTATCCAGGAGGCTACACCTCTGTGCTTGGAAAGACATCTCCTGACCCATAACACCCCACTAAAGCTCTCCCATGCTTTTACCCCTTGTTTCCTCCGATTGCTCCCACATTACTCCGTTAACGCACCTTCTGGTAGCCACGCACAGAGGGGTGCATCAACGCCCGACTGCTGGGGGCAGGGCGCCCCTCGCAGCAGGTTATCTTCTCCCCACCACGCTCTCGGAGGCCTCTACCGTGTATGAGCTGTAAGTGCCCAGCGCAGCATCAGGCCACGGGGCCGGACGCCCGCATCCGCACAGAGGTGATACGCAGGAGAGCACCGGGACCCTCCTTAACGCTTTCCAAGAGCAAGCTAGAGGGAAAAAAACACATCTGCTTCATCTCAGGGACCTCCATCAGGAACTCAAACCCTCAGGCTCAGCATCTTAAGGCTTTGTTGTGTTTTTTAAAGCCTTTTTTGCTCTTTTTCTTATATACTCAAAGTCACAGGAAACATTTTCCTGCTGCTTCAAAGCCCAGAGCTGGCAAAGAGGCCCCACGCAGGAGATGACCCAGCAGGACAGTCCTAAGTTTCACTGCAACGCCAGGGCTCAGCCCCACAGATAGCTCGAGGCACCATCAGTGGCCCCACCACACCACCCTTCTCCCTAAAATGTTCCCACAAGACAAACGGACACAAACAGAAGGGCCAGTGCTGAAGCACCAGCTCTCAAATTAAAAAATCGTTGTTATTAAAAATAAATTAAAAGTTAATGGCATGCACAGATTGTCACCAAATCCCCATCACTTCCCAAATGCCTTGTCGAAAAGATACAGCAACGGGATCACAAGCAATGCCCCAGCAGGCATCTTTTATCCATTCAACAGATCAACACGAGTATAAACCTCATCAAGTTCACATAAAAACACGGCACAGGTTAATTACCTGATCATCAGGTTAAGAATCAATTACCCTGGTTGTTATAACCAGCCCATAGATACGGATAACACAGCGCTTGCGGCCAGCCTCCCTCCTCCCCGGGGACGCTTGCCATCGCATCCGCGCCCGATGAGATGCTCCGGCTGGCATGTCGGAGCAGTTCAGCCACGGCTTTCCTGGTGCTCCCCTTCAGCTTTTCCAAAGGAAAAAACGGGTTTTCAAACCTGAGACTTTGCTTTTGAAGAGCGCCTGAGAAGGACGGAGGTCAGCCCGCTCACGGAGAACCCTGCTCAATCCGGCGGGGTTCTTTAATTCAGAGGTTCAAAGGAGGAGCCGTCAGATTCGCACTTCATCCCGCATCCGTTTGATATCAACGGCGGAAAAAATAAGCGGCAACTCCCAATATTACATAAAAGCCATCCTGAAAATGAGTTGAGGAAGCAGAAATCTGCAGCAAAGTTAAGGCTGGGAGACTGGCATGGAGACAAAAAGTGGTTCCTTGAGAGGGCTGGGGCCAATCTGGCAGCATCTCCCTGCTGACCATGGTCACAGGAAGAATTTAAAACACTAAAATTCTCATTATTACAGTAGACAACGCTGACGCTTTACAGTCTTTCAGCAAAAACCAGTCTGAAGCCAAGCACTTTTCTCGATGAGCCCCTGCCTACCGTTATTGATGGTTTTTACTAAGCATATTCCCTGGATCCTGGCTGCCCGCAGCGCTCCCGGCTAGCCTCGGGAAGACGCGAAGCGCAGGGAGAGGGCTCTCCCCCGAATCCGTTATCGCTTCGTACCAGGCGGATCGGCGAGACAGTCAGCAAAGATCTCTCCGGCCACAAACCTCTCGCTGGGAAGGGGGCAGAAACCCTCAAACCACACCGGGTGCATCCTCAGCCCGCGTTGGCTGAGGAGCGGGGATACCCCGAACCCTGCCCGAGTATCCCACAGCCACCAAATAATTAAAAAAAAAAAGAAAAAAAAGAAAAAGGTGATATTTTGTCAGCATCCCAGTTTCTCTTAAAAATCAGCACCTGAGCTTTCCCTTGTGACAACGGCTACTTTTTAAGAGCAAATCTGGGTTTCTCTCTGGGAAGCGATGGCGAGGGCGGCCGGCTGCCAGCCCGCTGGCACACCGAGCGCCGGCCCGGCGGCGCACAGCACCCGCCGAGGCCATCAGCCATGTTACCTTCCCCACCTGCCCCGAAGAAGCGGGTGCGTTCGGTCGAACCCCACCAAGGGGTTATATTGGGTAGTCGGAGAAAGAAAAGGCGACTGGAAATTGGGCACCTTCAGAGCGTTTCAGGGAGTTACAGCAGTTGTGAGGACTCTGGAAGGTGCTTTAGGAGTATGAGGGTGGGGAAAAATTATTCCACGAGGGTTTTGGGAAGCTGAGGGGGGTTTTAGCTGCGTGTTCGCCCACTCGGGTGACGGACCCCCGCGAAGGACGAGGCCAACGCTGCCCCAACCCCGACCCACGGGTGAAGCTCACCTTCTCCCGTGGCAGAAAGCCAGCCACGTCGCTCACCCGACCGGGTGAAATCCCGAGAGGGGCCGCTCGCCCCCGGGGAATTGGGGGGGGGGGGGGTACCCCGACCCGGCTCCCCGTACCCACGGGGGAGGCGATGCGCGGGTGGGGGGTCCCCGCCGCTCCCCGGGCGCCGTTCCGAGGGGGTGCGGGGAAAGTTGCGGGACCCTTCCACGACTACGAAACACACGCACCCCACTCCCCCCCCCACGCCCCGCTCACCTTGGTGTAGAGCTCCGCGGCGGACATGGCCGGGGCGGGCGGCGCTAGGCGCGGGGCATGGGGCCGGCAGGCAGCGAGCGGCGCCGCCGGACGGACGGACGGACAGACCGACCGACCTTTACACCCGCCGCCACCGGCCGGGGCGCAGGGAAGGGAAGGGAGCGGCGCGGCGGGGGAGGGGGGGGGGAGGAGGAGGAGGAGGAGGCAGCGCCGCTCCGCCTCCGCCGCGCCCCGCTCAGGTATGGGGCGGCCCGGCTCGGCTGGGTTCGGCCCGGCTCGGCTGGGTTCGGCCCGGCCCGGCTGGGTTCGGTTCGCCTCGGTTCGGCTGGGTTCGGTTCGCCTCGGTTCGGCTGGGTTCGGTTCGGCTGGGTTCGGCCCGGCTCGGCTGAGTTCGGCCCGGCTCGGCTGGATTCGGTTCGCCTCGGCTCGGCTGGGTTCGGCCCGGCTCGGCTGAGTTCGGCCCGGCTGGATTCGGTTCGCCTCGGCTCGGCCGGGTTCGGCCCGGCTCGGCTGGGTTCGGTTCGCCTCGGTTCGGCCCGCCTCGGCTGGGTTCGAGGGGAGCATCGCTTTCGCCTTTCGCCTCACTGCCTGCATCGGTGTCTTTTTTTTTAACAAAAAAAGCCCTTTTTAACACACCTTTTCCCTCCCCGGCCGCTTCCCGGGTCCCGCGGAGCCGCCCGGCTCCTGCCGCCATCCCGGGCGGGGGGTCCGCCTCGTTTCCTCCGCCCGAGGCGCTGAAACACGCAGTATTTGTTGGCGAGTTGGGTGTTTTTTCCCCCTTTTATTCTTCCATTCTTCTCCCTTTCCCACAGAAGAAGCGTAATTAAGCCCCAAGCGGGTGCCCCCCGGCGCTTTCAGGCTCTGCCAGCCCCACCAGCCGCTGAGCCGTCGGGGGTCACCCATATATCGGGGTGCCCTTTGCCAGGACGTGACGAGCAGCGTTGCCCGCGCGAACCCACTGGAAATGGGTTCAAGGAACGCACCAGGGACCTGGTTTTTCTCTGCCGTCTCCTGCCTGGAGGTGGGTTTGGGTTCCCACCACCACCACCACCACCACCACTCGCTCCTGGGCACTGAGTGTGTCGCTCCATCCTCTGCCCGACGTCAGGGATTCTTTTTTGGGCAGAAAGAGCCAAAAATTGTCCCCAGCCTGTTAATCGGTGGCCACGCTGCCTCCCTCCATCCCATGGGAGCACCCCGTGCTTCAATTCGTGCTTAAAAGGCACTTTTTTGAGCCTGAGAAGGATGATGCAAATGCAAAGTATTCACTATTGCTATTCATTATCATTCAAGGTATTTTGCATATTAACTAAGAAGGCAGAAAATGTGCTCAGCGGGGCTTATTCTCTCCCACAGTTGTTCACTCCGTACGTGGGGATCCCTCCTGCCGTGGTTTCGGGCTCTGCAGCTCACAGGGAACCCGCAGCCTTGTGGCATCTCAGCCTCTGCTCCTCGTCCCTCGAAGGGGTGAAACTTCCCCTATTGGCATGTTTTCCTTCAGCCACCCCAAAGCCTGGTAGGGAGCGGCGCCGATTTGGCAAGAGGACAGCCAGTGTCGCAGATATCTCTCTTTTCCAGCACTGATGTCCTTGGTGGATCCAAATAAATAGCAGGTGGCTCTGGGGGAAGTTTGGGAAGGAGTAAAAAAGGAGAGAAAAACCTGCACCCTGTCTAGATATTACCCTGGGTAACACATTTGACAGCGTAATCTCTGCAAAGCCTCCGAGATAGCTTTGTTGGGCAAACAAAAGTTGTTCCTCTCCTTTTATTAAATCAATTGTAAAAACAAAATGTGAAGTACCAGAAGGATCAGGAGCGAAGATTTCAGTGAAGCCTGAGCAGCAGGGATAGCCCAGAGGCAAAGCACAGCCGTTCCCATGAAATACCAGCTGGTACCGTGCGTGATTTTTCCATCAAATTTATCATAATTTAAAACTTTAATTAAAGTTAGAAAATAAAAACCTCAAAATACATAGAAAATTCCTGAAGTATGTCCTAAGTGCTGAGCTGCTGGAAATTGTCTTCTTCAGGAGACAGAAGCTTCTTTCCATTTGGGAATTAAAACTTGTGTTGATCATCATATTTAACAAGCACTGGCTCATAAATAGCATTTTATGGCACCACCTCTTGCATTTGAAGGCACTCACAGGTGAAAATGAACCAAATACCAGGGTTTTTTTCCCCTCTAAGCAGAGCCGGTGGCTTCCCTGCAAGTACAGGACGGGTGCCGGAGATGTGTGTGCTCCCCTGGATGCTCACAGGTCCCAGCCTTGTCCCGTGCTGCAGTGACACATGGAGACCCCAGGGACAGATGGAAGGACACACGGATGATGGCAGGGAGCGGCAAGGGGCTCTGGAGGGCTCGGCGAGGCAGGCAGGGTGCTGGGGCTGGCGGGGGAGGTTAGGAGCAGAGTTATCTGCTCTGCAACAAGCCCCCCATCGTTCCCCGTCGGCTTTGGGGTTTTATTTAGGTAGAGGAGAGTTTGCCATTGAATTCATCGGGCAGGAGAAACCAGCATTTCTGCAGCGAAACCCCCTGACCCCCAAACTACAGTTACAGCGTTGAACGTCGATGCACAGGCATCAACACCCATAACCCCATCCTGAAATCCTCCACAGAAATACTTGGAGCAGGATCTACTGCCGCGAGCACAGGTGGCCAGGGGTAAAATGAGAGCCGAGTCAACCTTATTCCTCAAAATTAGGGGCAGTATCTGCACAGTTCAAAGTACTTTAAACACCCTGCGCATGTATTAAGGTTTGCAGGGAAAGGTTTGTACTTTCACTGGATGTCTCCTGTACGTGACACCACCTGTGCGGGGCACGGTAATGCAAAAACGTGGAACATCAATTCTGACAGCTCCAAATGTCGTCAGGACAGAGCTGATGGTTGCTAAAAATAATCTCAGGTCCTGAATTTTTGCATGCAGAGTTGTCCCAAAGACCTCGAAGCTGGACTTCCCGCCTCCCGGGCTGTGTAGAAGTCACCACGTGCTAGCTATGCCTGGGCACGATCCTCAGGTCTGGCTGGGGCTGCGGTGTCACCGTACCCTGGGCATAGCTGCACCAGCTGTTTCTGCAGCAAGTGTTCCTACCTGTGTTAAAGTAATGAAAAATTAATGAAGGTCTTAAAGCAATGAATAATTAACAAAGAAGGATTTTCCTGCAAATAAAACTGATTCTGTCCAAAGCTGGATGTAGCTTTGCAGCGAGACTCTGGCCCCAAAGGTGCTCCCACAGCCCTGGGAGCCTGCAGCCCAGCTCAGAGAGCAGGGACCGAGCCAGCACCGTGCCACAGGGCACCAGGAACCACTCCCCAGCTCTACACCTCCTGCGTGGCCAAAAGCATCACGGCGGAAAATCCCACGGTCAGTGTAAAAGCTGTTATGAGCAGATAGGTGGGTGCAGAAAAGTTGTAAAGCCTTGGCAAGTGCCGGGGGGTTAAACCTTGGAGTGAGTCTGGGATGATGTGACGGGGAACAGCCATTCCCGGCTCTGCCACAGGCAAATCACCGACATGCTCCGCACCTCTGCTTGTCCTCCATCAATGTGAGAAATGTAATAAGAAATACAGGAAAGCATAGTTTGTGAAGCTCTAGTACCTGTATAAATGTAATTGCCTGGTTTTTAAGCGCCAGCGGGTTCGTCTCCAGGTTGCTCGTACCCCTCACGCAGGGAGAGGTGACCCAACCATGGACCAGGCTGCTTCGCTTCCCGAGGGTGTCCCTGCACTCTAGGTTTGAGAGATGGTTTGGCTCCGGGATCTCTCACTCAGGGGAAATGCCACGATTAAGGAAACTCTTCAGTCTTGACACAGAAAATCATTTTTCCTCAGGGGCACGGAGAGGATGCTTCTCAAGGAGTCTGCTGACCCAGCCAGCCGCTCAGCAGCCGGGTACGAGCCTTATCCGTTCTTCTAGACCAACCTGAAGTCTACAAAGCACTCGGCAGCAAAGGGGTCAGCCCCAGCAACACGTTCAGTGACCGCCCGTTTCCTCTCACAAGAGTTCAGCTGCCTGTTATCCCATGGGAATTCATTTTTATCCCATGGGAATTCATTTCTGCTGAAGGCAAACCTATCCCTGTCTGATCTTTTATTTTTGTGCAGGCTTAACTTTCTTTGCAGAGGAATTTTGCCTCCAGGAGTAGGAGCTCAGACACTTTATAAATACTTGATAGCTCTGACCACCTCTTCCGAGTTATTATTTTAATAATAAAAAAAGATTTATTATGGTTCTGGATGGCTCAAATTCACCGAGCACACCAATGTGGTATTTATTGCCTCTCCTATCGGGTGCACCCAACGACAGTGTCACAGCCTTTAATAACACACTTTAATTAATCCTGGAATTCTGAATGTGCTATTATGTTCTTTTTTCAAAGTGGGGTCACGGTAGTCAAGAAAAATCTACGTTGCTTGAGCAGGGTCACACGAGGAGCCTGTGGCAGACCAGGAAATTAATCTCTTAATCATTCTGCAGATTTGACCCAGCAGTGAGAGAAGAGACCTGTGACTACCTGAGCTCTCTGGACTGATGAAACTATTTCCATTATCTGGGATGGCCTTTCCTACCTGCAAAATAAGAGCCGCTCTGAAGTCCTCTATAGGGCTTTGGAGCTGGCTGCTGAAGAGCACCGTGTAAAGGATAGGCGTCACGACTAACCACCCACCTCTCCCAGTTTGCAACGCCTTCACGTTTATGAACATTTGCTTTCTCGCTTCCTGTAGGAGACAGACCCTGTTTGGATACGAGTGATCCAAGGAACAAGACACGAAGAGGCTCTACTCTGCCTAGTCACCTGCCTGGATGGGGTGAACTCACCCCTCTTCCATCTGCTGTCTCAGGAAGCTGCTCTCAGACAAGTTTTGGCTGTAAGCAAGGGTAAAACCGCACCACGCTCGGTGCTGTGCCCCCTCGGCAGGGCAACAACTTGGGGCCGGGTTCTTCCACTGTTTACACCCGTAATTAGCCAGGTTGCCCGGCTAAGATCACTGCTACTGTTGCAGATTAAACATTTCTTTACCTGGCCTTTTGCGAACAGCTGTACGGCTTCCTCCACAGCCAAAACACATCTGTCAACGCGGTGTCTGCTTCAAACCAAGAAGGTGAGGCGGCTGCGCAGGCCGTTTATTCCTGATTCATTCCAAGAGGCCTGGGATCTGGGATTCCTCAGCTCCCATCCCAGCCATTTATCAGCTTCTCTGTGCATCCGTTCGTGCTCCCACACAACAATAAAACCACAAGGGTCCTGGGACAGAGCCAAACACTGAAAGTGAGGAGGAAGAAGGTTGAGGAAGTGCTTAGTGAGGGATGGAAGTTGGAGAAGGGTAGAAAAGCAGGGCCTGGAGGAAAGATGGTAGAAGCTGAAAAGCTGAAGGAAGAAATATTGGCAGATAATCAGCAGAAAAGGCTCAAATGGAATAATGTGGGAAAGAAGATAAAGCATTTCCAAATGCCGCAACATCTACGAGCAAGAAAAGATACGAGGTTATAAATGGATTCTTCACTTCCCTCCTTTTAAAAGCACAGAGGAAGAGCTAATGAAATAGACACCAGGGAGCTGCTCGAGGGCAATGCCATGGCGAGAAGCTGGATTGCTCCCTCCGTGTGTCAGCCACCGCTCCTCCTGCATAAAGGGCAATGTGGCCATTAACGTGGGGAGCCGAGAGGCCAGCGAGGAGGTGTCCCTTCTCCCCGCTGCCAAAACCCTTCTGAGACCTTCCTGTTGACATCGGGCCATTTTCTGGGTTGCTCTGTCTTAAAAATGTTGTTGGTGCTCCACCCCTCCCCATTCTGTGTGTTCAGACTGTGGCACTGGTGGCAATCCAAGGCAGTCCAAAGAGGCAGTGTTGATGGCAAAATGATAAATAATAACCCTTTTTGCAAGAAAAGGATGACTTCAGTCCTGCACGATTAAATCTGTCCAAGCAGACGTCTCGCAGACTAGCTTTGGGACTCTGATATTCCACAGATCATTCAATAGCTATCAGAATACATCCAAAGCAATATCAGCTCTTTGCTCTCTAGCCCATAGTAAAACAGATTCATAGTTTTATATTTAACAAGGCAAGTTGAGTCTCCAAGTACTTTTTGTCTAAATACGAAAAAGGTTTTGCAAATATTTGCGGCTTGAGAGGCTTTTTAATAAAAGTTTGCTGGAACTCTTCTACAAAGTTTTCTTTGTGCAGATTTTAGAGAACGCCTGCCTATCATTCGTGTCATAATAATACATTACTGCAAAGAATATACAGTATTCTGGTATTAAAACATCACACACTGATTTGGATCCGTCAATTTTGTGAAAGAAAATCCAATGGGGGGAAAAAAAAAACCTTTAAATTACCGTGTTTCTTGTATTTGCCAGTTAAATATTTTGAGCATCGCAGGTGGAGAGGGGTCAGCTAATTCGAGTCATTTACAAACACCTTTAGAAAGGCTTTTTTTAAGGCAACCAAGTGAGCTAAAAAATCATTGTAAACTATCTTCTTGCAAGTTAGACATTAGTTTTCTTCTCAAAGGGTGTGTCTTTCCTAGTTTCTCACAAGGCCTTGATAGGATGTCCTGCACCCTTTCTTGGTAAGCTCGCTCTGCTGCTAGACCTGATTCATATTCTCGGTGCTTCTCTTCCTCCTCAGCATCACGGGTCTGTTGTCGATAGGCAATTTGAGCCCTGAGTTGCTCTTGGTGTTCTTTTGCTTCCTTTACTTTTCTGGAAATGACATATAAATAGCTTATTTATGAAGTGTGGGGAAAAAAAAACCCAACTTTATTATTATTTAATCTGTTAGCATTCAACCTTAGACTAAAGAACCATACAGAACTCCTTTTAGGTGTTAAAAATAACTACCACTCTATTAACCAAATGCTACACGCTAACCTTACATTCTTCGGAGAGCGAACTGCATTCTGTTGTGTGTTATAAAGCAGCCTGCGAAATCAGTGCTTAACAACAGAAGAGGAAGAACGACCCTTTGTAATCAGCCTGCCTTCCCTGCCCCTCACGGTGACAGCGAGGGGACGGAGAACAAGTCAGGTCTCAGTCCTTCGCTAGCTCCGGCTCATTGCTGCAGCAGCCTTACACCCCATCTCCACTCCCTCATTCTGAAGATAACAAGTTACTGCCCACGGGGGAGCCAGGGTGCAGGCTCCTGCTGCGGCGTTGTACTGATATTCTAGGAAACGGCTGTCAGAAGAAATCAATCTTCCATTCTACCTCGAGACTCATATATTACTTTCACTACCCTCTGGAGGAGCAGTGGAAGTCTACCTACATGTTCAGGCACACAGACACTTAAAATGCCAACGGTCTAGTCAAGACTTGTGCACTAACGCGACACAGTTGAACCACGCAGCGGTTACTGACACCGCTGAATGCCATCTTTGCTAAGTGAGGCATATCCAAAATGAAGCCCAGCGTGTTTCCCGCAGAAGGGTGAGATTTCTGCCACATCCATGAGGTTCTTACCAATAAAGGCATGGGAGAACACAAAAGATACTGGCTCTGGAAGCAGCTACTCAGTTATCTCCCAGGGACAAGCGTGGAGAAAGGGCAGGAGTACAAAAAGGAAACTGAGTAAGGGAAATACGGCGCTTGGCCCTGGGCTTTGCATGACACCCAGAGGAACATTTCAGCTACTGCGTATAACTCTATTCTCACCCTGAGGAACCAGAAGGGAAGGAGAAGCCCGTGCAGCTGGGTGACGTGCAGTACTCTGGTATTTTGGTGGCTGACTGTACAATTGTTTAAGGGATGCGTGTGGGTGGAGTTTAGCAATAAACCCGAACACACTAGTTCTCCCAGGTAAGTAACAACTAACCTTTCATTAACCCTCCTCCCCAAACTTCTGCCACTCCTAGTAACAGCTCAGAGTATGAGGGGATGGATTTAACAAAACATGATGGATGTGAGTCACGTGATGGTCCAAAAACGACCAAAACAAGGGTAGGTAATGAAACACCATTCTTTGTATGATGAGAATTAGTCATTTAATACCAACTGCAACATAACAGGGCTGCTACTGAGCAGTTCAGAGCAGAGCCTCTCTGAACAGAACAAAGCACACCTGGTGCTCTGAGAGTTGTGTGAAAATGAGAACTACCCTACTCACAAGTTTAAAAGATTGATCTGCAATGAAATGAACCGATGGCGTAAAAGAAAAATACCTCGCATGTTTTTCTTCTTCTATATGCTTGAGTTCTGTGATTGCTTCAGCTAATAACTTCCCCTCTTGAGCAAGTTCTTCCTGCTCCTTTGCATTTCTCTGCACTGCAACAACAACAACAAAAATATGTTTAGGAGATAACAGCACTGCTAAGCTTGAACGGACAGTGAGACTGTATTAAAGCCAAGTAGCCTCGATAGCAAGCCTGAGTTTTGTGGCTTCCAAAGAGGCACGCAAACAACGGCAAGCGTATTCTCAGCTTATTTGTTTTTCATCCGCTCAGAATAGAAAAGATTTCACATCCAGTACTTAATAATAATTACAATAATTAATAATACTGCTTGCGTGCTCACGCAATCCTTACTTAGGCTTTGCTCTGGTGATAGCAGTAGGAAATTAGCTTAAGGAATGCCTGTAGGAGTAAAGTTTCAGCAGCAGATTCAGAGACAGTAGCATTGTTGTCCACTCAACCATACAGCCCGTGCGTGCTGGGCCAGATGGTCTCCCCAAAAGCAGTGTGCTGTACTCCCTCTGCCTTTGCCAAGACTTGCATTCCTGCGGTAGGTTTGGTGCACAGACAGAAAGCTATTACTACTTACGCTTCTCCTCCATCTGCAATTGTCTTGTATCCAGGACATCTTTCAGTAGCTGCTTTCTAGCCTCCTTTTCTAATCGCATTTGCTCAGCCTTCCTGGCCCAAACCTTCGCCATCTCTTCTTCGAGGAGCTTGTCCACTTCTTTTTCTCGCTGCTTCTCCTCCTCCCGCTGTTGAGCCAGGTGTGCCAGGTAAGTCTGTTGCTCCTTGAACAGCTCTTGCTGCAAATAAATGCACATTTGTAGATCTGAGTAAATGAGTTCAAAAAAAGCCTTTCAAAATATGAAGAGGAGTGGTGTTTGGTGGACAATGTGAGAACTGGGAGCCCAGAGCTCCATCCCAAACCCTGCCATGGGAAAGAGCTGTGCTGAACCTTCTTCCTGGCCAGTCGACAGTGCCTGGACAACAGCATAAGAGCAGAACAAATACAGAGTGATCCCTTCCCCCATAGCACCTCAGCTGCCTACAACACAGACATTTTACAAACACTTTCCACAGTAACCAAGCTATTTCACCCTCACCTGCATTAGACACCTTGGGATCTATAAATATAATATTAAATAATAATCAATATCACCTCCTCTAACTTTATGCCATGGTCTAACAGTGAGTTTATACAACTTGTTGATAAAACTCTGCCCTAGTGAGGCCACATTTGGAGTACTGGGTTCAGTTCTGGGCCCCCCAGTCCAAGAAGGGCAGGGAACTGCTGGAGCAAGGCCAGCGCAGAGCTGCCAAGGGGATCAGGGGCTGGAGCATCTCCCTGGTGAGGAAAGGCTGAGAGACCTGGGCTTGTTCAGCCTGGAGAAGAGAAGCCTGAGGGGGGATCTCATCGATGCCTATAAATATCTGAAGGGCGGGTGTCAGGGCGACGGGGCCGGGCTCTTTTCAGTGGTGCCCAACGCCAGGCCAAGGGGCCACGGGCACAAGCTGGAACACGGGAAGTTCCCCCTGAACATGAGGACAAACCCCTTTGCTGTGCGGGTGCCAGAGCAGGGGCACAGGCTGCCCAGAGTGGCTGTGGGGTCCCTTCCCTGGAGACATTCACCCCCCGCCTGGACGCGGCCCTGTGCCCCTGCTCTGGGTGTGCCTGCTCCAGCAGGGGGTGGGACGGGATGAGCTCCAGAGGGCCCTTCCAGCCCCCACCACTCTGGGATTCTGTGAACTTACCTAACCTACATAAGCTTCTAAATACCTTGAGCAGAGTAATGAATGCAGCTCCCTGCTCTGTCTTAAAGTTACCTTGAGACTCATTTTCACCCTGAAGTTGGACAATCTACTTGTTTTAAATTTAGGAAGTGACAGACACATCCATGGTTTCATTGCATCTCCAAGATATTTGCTGTGAGCTTTTGCATCTATATATCCAGCTATTAAAGACCTAAAACCATTTCTTAGTATTAATGAATTAGGCTAAATGAAATACTTCCTTTTCTCTGCAGTTACAAATATTTATTAAATGAGGTCCATGAAACAAAAAATATTTTTCTAACCTCTACCATGTCTATGCAATATAAGGATTGAAAAGCTCAGGTGATTTATACACAATGGAATCAGCATGGAGGGACGAGATTCCAGCCTGGGAGCCCCTGTCTTTTGCCTAGCCTGGTAGCCTTGCTGATTGCAAAGCATGCTTTAAAGTACTCACCATGGTTTTAACAGCTAATGGGCTGCTTCAGAGAAGTAGCGTGCTGGCGGGAGGAGAAGCAACAGGCTATGTAAGAAAAGAATCAACTTGTTCAGAGAGAAGGGCTTGTATCTGATCTCATTTATATTGTGCAGTTCACTAAGGGCCACAAAATGAAACTAGGTGAGGTATTGCCCCACAACTTCACAGTGAACACCTCCAGCCCTTACTTTTCTTTTTGTTTTCTCTGCAGTGTCTTCCTGGGGTTCCTGAAGAGATTTTTCTAAGATCTTCATCTCTAGGGCAAGTTCACCTTGTTTTTCTTCATTAAGACGATTCTTCTTGTCCTGTGCTGCACTGAGCAACGTATCCCTGCATTCCTTCTGTTTCTGTAGTTTCTCCATATGAAGCTGTTCATTTTCTAGCTTAAGCAGCTGCTGCTGTTCTTCCTACAATGGTAAAAATAACCAGCTTTAAAATCATTGCATAACTTCAAACTACGTGATGGCTAGAATTAGTTTAATTGGAAAACTGAAGAGCAAAGATAAATATTTAAAGTCTTTCTTGCTGACACCAGAGAATTAGTGTCATCCATTAGACCTGTTAAAGCATGAACATTCAGCATATCATTCATTAGAATTCAGGATTTTTCTCTGTAATTATCACATGCACTTCAATACCGAACCACTGGAATACGTGAAGAACTCCAAATATTTCAAGCAGATAGAGTCATGTCCCCAGAGAAATTGATATCATCACCGCACGTATGATCTATACCTGATTCTTCACATGCAGCCATAACCACTAACCGATACGGAGCCATGTGTTCCTCCTGTTTCTGCATGTATTATCTGTCCTGTGTCTGCGCTGAATGTTCTAGACCAACTCTAGTGGACATAAGATTGCACAAAGTGATAATATCCTTATGTTCTGATGGGCAGTTACTGAATTTCCATGGCTTCAAACCATTCCACTTTATATTGGAAAGAACAGGAACATGTAAAGTTGAGTTCTTAAGAAAGAAACAATGAAACATAGCAAGCGTATATGCAAGATCAAACAGGTATATGTATATTCAAGATTATTTAGCCAAAAGAAAAGAGAGACATCCCAAAGCAGCATCAACAGAGTAACTTAGCATAATTCCTGAACATCCTGCATTTGAACAAGCACTTATAGTCATAAAACAGTACGTGGCCATCATTAGCTTATCTACAGGTCTCAGAAACAACGCCTCAGCTGTCTTGAAGGTACAGAGTTTTTCATTAACCTGTTTTTAAATTAAATGTCTATTTTGTAACGTCAATAAATATTCTAACATGCATTAGCAGGTTTGCCATAAACAATCTGTCTAATCCTCCCCACACAGAAGTACAAGCTGCACCTCCTAAGGAACATAACTTGTTATGCCAGGTGTAAAGCCACACTGACTCTTCCAGTGTTTCAAAGCTGACTTTGCTGTCTTCCTCAATGGCCAAATACACTTTCAGAAGCTGGTAAACAGCTTTGAAACTCAGTATATATTATGTGAGCCACTAAGTAATCAAAAAAAACCCCTTTGAACAATAAAGAAGGAAAGAAGGTGGAAATAGTTGGCAGTCTACCGGGCAAGCTGGCACATGTCTTAGGCTGAACTCTGTCGTCAGTGAAATTGAGAGCAGCCAAGGGATCCATGGTGCTTACTCTGTGCAAGTTTATACGATGGGGTAACACATCATTGCAAATGTACAAAGAAATCATTACCAACCATCCACCTGCAAGCTGAGACCAAAGTGCTATGGCGGAAACTCGTCTAGCACTTGTGAGGCTACAGCCGGGATAACGGGATTTCCGTCACCTCAAGATACCACAATTCTTTAAGGGAGAGAAAAGACAGAGGGGAAGGAAGGCAGCTGATGTAGGTAACAGCTAATGAAAAAGCTAATGGAAAAATTGGTGCCTCTTTTGTCATCCAGTCTGAGATATCTTGAGGCACACATATGGTCTATCACAGCAAAGGCGCAAGTTTTGCCTCCCTAAATAATCTATTTCCCTTGCAACAACCAGAAGAAACCATTATACACAGAGCCACTTAGCTGTCCATAGCACATCCTTCACCCAGATGAAACCCCCAATCATTATAGGCTACCAACTCTGCAGTGAGAAACTTGTAATGAGGCCATCTGTCACATCCCTCTCCTGCCGAAAAAGGATTACATCCCATTTTCAATACAGAAACTCTCCTTTATGGACTCTTTGAAGAAAGCTTTTTTTCCAGAGACTAAACCACTTTACCAGAAATTTATCTCCTTGACGGAGCGCAAGGCAGCTGTCTGCAGGGGAATTTACACACTCTTCTATTCTAATAGTGTTTTTCTGAAAAGGCCAGCTAAGTAGAAGCGTTCTTTGCCTGTGGTTTGGCAGTGCCTTAAAAGTTGTTACAAGAAAATAATTTTATTCTGCACGTTTTAAAATAAGTGAATCATTACCGTCTAGCTTGAAATAAGGACTCCACTGCTTTACAGCCAGGATTTTCAGAGCTTAAGATTAATTATTGCCATTATTTTTAAATAGTGGAGCATATATCTTGCCAACGCCAGCTTTCAGTGCCTAACAGAGTACCCTGAGCCTGTAAATACCTGCAAAACGAAGACTGAGTCTGAACTAAAGAGTCTCCCATAACTCCCAAAGTCAACACAGAATACTGTGAACTAGCAAGCCCCACTAAAGCCAGCACAACTACAGCAAGCCTACACTGGGGAGAGATGAGGAAAAAAATAAGATAGTGGCCAAACCGTTGGGCCAAGGAAGCCAGATGCCTCCCGCAATGCGTCACCCAACAGCAGCCAGCACTAACAGGAAAGTGAGCTTAGTCACTGGTTGCTAATTTGTTTAAAAAAGGAAAGAAAAAAAAAAAAAAGATGTAGGTTCTGAAATTCAGTCAGCTGGGGCATAAGCAGTTGGGATTTCTTATATAAATGTGTCTCCTTGTGTATGTGTCAGGGTCTTGAGTGCACCAACAGGCTCTGCAACCTCCCCGTAGGGGCTTGGCTGCGTGAGCTCGCAGCCAGCCCCGACGTGAGCCTTGGATCAGAGAGCCAGGAAAGAGCGGTGTGAGAAAGGGCTGAGAGGAGTCGCTTGGGAGCTGCAGCTAGGCTCGGTGTCTCACCCTTGGTGCCTACATGAGCTATGCTGCAGGTATGCCTGTGCCTGAGGTCGATCCTGATCCCGATCTGCTGACTTGACTTGCTGGTTTCATCTTGGACTTCGTCACTACACACCTGCTGAGCAGTTTGGACTGTCAGATAGCCCCAGTTACTGTCAGCAGACCTGCTCTGCTCTGCTCCTGCAGGTGCCGTGGGACTCTTGTGGGGGAGGACAGCGTAGCTGCCTGCCCTGCTGTCACCTTCAGCTCCTGGCTCGCCTTCCCTTCCAGGAAGCCCTGGGAGCTGCTTCTTCCCAGTGAACTTACCATGGTAGTTAAACGTATGTATCAAGGTCTGGGACACAAGACCCTGGCAATCCCGCAGGAAACTTGAAACCAGAAAATTGCAAAGATGTCTGGCAAAAGCTTAAAAACATTTCCATTTCCCACAAAGGCTCTGAGAGGCTTTGAATGCCAAAATCCTTTACAACGCTAAGTTTCAAAAGATGTATTTCCCTCTGTTAACAGGAATGCATTTGCCACAGCTCTGGAAAAGAGGCTTAGCATAATAGGACAGTCTCAGATACTAATGGAATCGGTGAAGATACAAATAAGGTATGGATTAATCTAAATGTCTAGTAATCCTATCATTAGAAGGGCCTTATACACGACCCTGAATTGAGAATGACATGAAAATTACCAGCAATCGAGCCTCTTCATCCTTCAGCCGCTTCGCCTCCTCTCGGCGAGCACTGAGCACCGCTACCTGGGCACTGAGCACATTCAGGATTTCCCGATTCTGTTCTGCCGACTTCTGCATCTCCACCGCCTCTTGCTTTTCTTTAGCCAGCCTATCCTCTTTCCAAAGCTCCGCGAACATCTGCTCCTCCTTCTTCTGTTGCTTTTTCAATTCCTCCTTCAGAGCTAGCTGGGCCAGCCAGTCTTCACACAGTTCCTTCTGACGCTTCTTCATCTGCTGTACACGAAGCTCCTCACATTGTTCTCTGAAACACAGAAGTTAAAAAAAACAAACAAACAACTCTCAAAATAATAAGCAAGTCTGGAGGTGTGTGATGGTTGGAGGCTCCCAGCCTGTAACTGCTTGGAGGATTTTGGCTCAGGGTGCTAAATTCTACACCCGGTCTGACACTGACTCCTTGTGAGGGCTAAGGAATCACAGAGCACCTCATTTGATGGAGATTTTGACCTTCATCCATTGAAAAGCAGGTCCTATGTTTGCATTTGTAAAAATAATATATACATTCATGCACAATATTTTATATATACAAGGTGTATTCTATATATGTAGTTGGAATGTGCACACTACGCTTGTTCAGACATGTAGGTTTACTAGGCACTTGAAAGCTCATTCATACTCAGAAAACACTCGGAGAGCAGAACCACTAGAAATTTATTATTTTTTTCACGAAGTTTTGTGGGATAATTCAGAAAAGTTGCAATAAGAGTCCGGAGAAGCTAGAAAGTTGAAGTATTAATACAGCTTTCAATTTTCATTTACTCACTGCAGTTGAGTTGCATATAAGATATTTCCTTCCAGTTGAAGAACATATGACTATCTAGAGATTCTGCTTTTAATTTTTACAAACAAAGCACTATTGAGATCAATGTATGCTATCAAACAGCATTTAATGTGAACAATATCAAAGCATTTTAATTCTGTTCTATAACCAGGATATCGATTTTCACAAAATTGAAATGTAAAACTAGCAGACAATGGTGAAGATCTACAAGCATTAAGGATCTGTAAGCTCTAAGGACGTCTATTAGACACACATGAACGCTGCGAAGTAGAAAGATATCTCACAAATTTGTGCTGAATGAAACCATCTTCTTCAGATTATTGCAATGCAAGTTCGGAATTTATAGTTGACATCATATCATTGACTGAATCTTGAACTACTGCATGAGAACAGTAGTTACCAGCACAATGTGAGATCCTATTACTTTATACAATGTTTAGCTGATAAACCTGTGCAGCAAAAACATTAAATATTCACCAAGCAACTATCTCATAGTACTATCACTCTCCACATCAGTTATTTAATTTTCATAACTATAGCAATGAAACAAAATCTGAATTAATTCCATTGCCTAAGATTTATTTTTTTAAAACTTAAAAGCAACGTTAAATTTGCCAGCACTGAAGATAGCTATTTGGTGGTTTGCATTTTCATGCTCTGTGGCTCTGCTAAGCATCTGTCTTTGCGAAGTCTTCACTTTTCTAAACACGTCCAATAGCTGCTGCCTCCATCTAAACCCACACCTGTATTCCCTGACCTGGGTTTCAGGTACAGAATTAATAGGAGTGTTATCCTCCCTCTGGGGCCACGGATTCACACCTCCACGGAGGCTACAGAAATGATGCAAATTTGGGCTCTCCCTGAGGTCAACTGCTATATCCACCGTCAACGAGGCAAACGGGGAGACAGTGTAGCAACACAGGATGTGACTGGTGGTCTATAACTCATTTCTGCCTTAAAACTAGTAAGCCTATGCTCTCGAATAATGACTTCTTTCCTTGACGCTGCTCCTTCATCACCTCCCGCTCACCTCCTGCTAAGAAGTGCAGAATGAGCGCAGCTCCTGGTATCATTAATATGTGGCTGAGGCAACCACCAGCGTGTAATAATTATGTGGTGGCTTACAAGATCTTCCAAAGCTTTACCAATAGAACTCCACACTAAGCCAGCCTAATAAAAATTACTTAGGGCTTATAAACTACAAAGAACATTTCCCCAAAGAGCCCTCTTCCAGTTCAGAACTGGCTGAACAAGCTGCTGACAGACAAAAAAAACGACAGTGCCAAAAGCCAGCCTGACCCTGTTCTCAGTGCCACAGCGAGAGCCATCCAACCAGTGAAACTTACAGTGGAACGGTGCTAAATCAGAGCTGGGACTGCGGAGGGGAAAGATTGCTACACCTCGCTCTCCCTTGGTGCCGCAGGAGCGAGATACAGCCCAAGAACGCAACATTTGCCCTGTCATTTCATGCAGAAGCATAGGTCTCGCCACATTTTCCTCCTGCCAGCGTTCACTGTTTGCTGCCCCACATTTCACTATAAGCTGCTGGGACCAAGGGCATCTCTCTCCTCATCCTCTCTTTGGAAAGCGCCGTGGAGGCAGAGGTGAAAGGTGCTAAGCACTAGCCACAAACGATATAAGGGAAAGCAGTGCCATGAAAACAAAATTTGCATTTTACTTGATATCCAGGAGGCATTTCTAACCTCTTAACTGTTTCTGACTGAAAAGAAGCAACAGGAATCTGCCAAGTCCCCTTTCATCAACATCAGGTCTCCATAAGATAAAACCTCCCACATTTAACACTTTTCTCCCCAATCCTAGGACACGCCACATCCTCTAACCAAATGTTGCGTTCTTCCCTGAGGGCTGGGCTTGTACCCTCTGGAGAAGAAACTGTCTCTGGAATGAGGGACCATCCTCAGCTCAGGTCTTCAGAGAGAAGGGCGAGGAAGTACAGGAACAAAGGAGCAGACACCAGTGCAGGGTAGTGAAAAGGGATGGTGTTTTTACTTCTTTATATGAGCTTGGAACCCTCTGACTGTTCATTCTCTGGTTGTCCCAACGACGAGAGCAGAGAGCAGCGCAGCGTTGTGTGCGCCGCGAGCCACAGCACGCTCCAAGAGGTGCCTCTGCCTTCAAGCAGGTCAACGAACCTACTACGCCGTTGCTGGTTTTCATCCATTTTAACACCAGAATCTATCTTCCAACTCCTGGGTGGGAGTTACTGGTGATTAAAGACTACAGTACTAATTAGTATTCATGAAAAACATATTTCTTCAATGTTCTGAGGGAAACGTACCATTATTAAGATTTGAAATCTTACACCATTAGAAATAACTGTATTACGTTAACGCAATGGGTTCAAAGTTCTCCCAGCAGTGAAGGAATACAGAATTAGTTATTCTTTTCCATGATTATAAATTAATCTGAATTTAATTGAATTCTCAGAGGGGAAGAGAAGTTAAATAGAAGTTCGGCACAGTTAGAGTTTTCATGTAAAATAACCCTGTAATTGCTTGATTTCATCAAAATAATTCCTTCAAAGCAGCTTTTACAGCAACCTATAAACATCTGCTCCCCCAGATGGCTGGTTTTCTTCCTCACTTTGCTATCCTAAGCTTCTTAACATTAAAATTGTGCCTGTACGTAGCCACTTCCCAAAGACAGAAACTGCATTTATTCCCTGCCCCCAGTTATTTATTCACTTTATGGCTGCAGTACAAAGTTGCTGTGCTAACAACATTCTTTGTATGGATGTTTCTGATGTTATCACAAGAAAGAGGATGTAATATGTGTTTTATGCAAATTTTAAGACATGGCAATTTTCTTTAAAGATACCAATGATGAACATGCCCTCGGGCTAAAACTGGCTGAATATCTTTTCATACGAGTTGTAGCCCTTCACGAAAATGAATTCCAGTGGGACTGTGCCCTCTGTCACCTTGCAACAAAGGACTCTTCCTGGCTAACATCACTACTGTTAAATCTCTACCCTCAGGCTGCAGCTCCAAACCCAGCCACATGGCTGATAAAAGAGTTGCCTTTTAGTACTCTGGAATAATTTACTGGAGCGCTGGACACTATAGGTGCTCCTATACCTCAGGTTTGTGGATCATAGGATCATAGAATGCCCTGAGTTGGAAGGGACCCACAAGGACCATCGAGCCCAGCTCCTGTCCCTGCACAGGACACCCCAAATTCACACCGTGTCTCTGAGGGCCTTGTCCAAGCGCTTCTGGAATATCGCCAGGCTGGTGCCGTGATGCCTCCCTGGGGAGCCTGTGCCAGGGCTCCACCACCCTCTGGGGGAAGAGCCTTCTCCTAATGCCCAGCCTAACCCTCCCCTGGCACATCTCCCTGCCATTCCCTCAGGTACTATAGATCTTGCAGAATCTATACCTGCAAGAGAGTGGAGCGCCTTGCTTGAAGTTAAAAGAAATATACAGAAGTCTGTATTAGGTTTCAGAAAGACATTCAAAATAATTGTAAATTCATGTGCGAAGAGGAACAAAATAATCTATATATCCATGTGTTACTGAAATGACCTCCCGGGGCTCTTCCAGGTATGTCCTAGAGCTACGGTCTCCAAAGCAAGCTGTGCAAGACAAGCCATTGGGGTGCGGGAAGAAAATACATTTTATACCATTAATATATAACACTGAAAATAAAAAGAGGGTCTCTTTCATCTTTACTTCACCCTCTTCTAATTTCTATTTTTGCATATGGTTTATAATACACATAATATACTAGTACAATACTACAAGTATATAATTTATAAATAAGTTAATATATTGGGAGGGAGCGCTAACAATTTTTTTTACTGATAGGGGTGCGCAGTTGAAAAGGTTTAGTGACCACCGCCCTGTAGGACAGTGTGTGACACAGTTACAAATTTCTGGTTGTGGATCTCTAACAAGTGTTGGTTTCTGCGCCTCGAGTACTGTGTTCAGTTTTGGGCCCCTCAGGACAAGAAGGCCCTGGAGGGGCTGGAGCGTGTCCAGAGAAGGGCAGCGGGGCTGGGGCAGGGTCTGGAGCACAAGTGTGCTGGGGGGCGGCTGAGGGGGCTGGGGGGGTTTAGCCTGGAGAAGAGGGGGCTGAGGGGAGCCCTTCTCGCTCTCTGCAGCTGCCTGAGAGGGGCTGGAGTGAGGGGGGGGTTGGTCTCTGCTCCCAAGTCACCAGGGACAGGACGAGAGGGAACGGCCTCAAGCTGTGTCAGGGGAGGTTTAGGTTGGATACTAGAAAAAATTTCTTCACCGAAAGGTTTGTCAAGCATTGGCACAGGCTGCCCAGGGAGGTGGTGGAGTCTCCATCCCTGGAGGTATTTAAAAGAAGGGAAGATGTGGTGCTTGAGGATATGGTTTAGTGGTGGACCTGGCAGTGATAGGTTAGCGGTTGGACTCGATGATCTTAAGGGTCTTTTCCAACCTTAACGATTCTATGATTCCTGAGCAGCAAAGCCTGCTCCCAGATCTCTGCATGGACCAGGGTGGTTTGGGAGGAAGAGTAACAGGTAACAGTTACACAAATACATGCAGATTCAGATATTAAAAGTTACTAATCTAATCAGAATTGATCACAGTAGAGATTTCCTTTCTCGTTGGAAAAGGACAGAGAAAAAACTTTACAGTATTTCTAGGCATATACATAAAGAAAGATATCTGGCTTTTGAAGGAGAGATCGACAGACACTTGAGCTGTTGTCAGCTGGTGTTATTCAAGTTGGGTTTTTTTAATAGGGCCCCTAATTTAAAAGTAGAAAGAGGCAGAGCTAGAGGAACAGAGGGAGGAACTGACTATGGAAATGTATTTCCATTACATCAGGACAGTCAAAGAGGAGGCCTCTCTGCACTGTAGGATAAAGATTCATTTGCAGAGATACTCAAAGATTGCCAGTCACAAGGGCTGTGAAGAAAGAGGATTTCACTGCCTCTAAATCCTCTGAAAAACTGCAGCCAGCCGAATGCCCGCAGTAAAGCTCCAGCAATACTTTTTAATTGGATACTATGTGGTATGAATATTGCCTAGATCTAAGAGCAGGCTGGGAAAGGTAGAAGGATGATGGGAATGATCCCATGAGATTGAGTGAACCATATATCAATAGGGTTGTGCTGGGAAGAAAGAGAACCTGAGGCATTAAGGCAGGCAACTCCAGTGTGGAAGTCTAAGTAGGTGTCACCAGATGATGAGATTCACTGGTGGGATTCATTTTGCAATGAAAATACTTAAAATCTGGCATCTAAAAAGGAATCTAGATGTGAGATAAATTCCCATTCTAATCAACAGGAACCTAATCAATGCAGTCAGCGGAGGCTAGGGTGCAGTTCAACTGGCAGACCAGTATAGGCCTACTTTAGGATGACATTAGGTTCCTTTAACAGTCCCAATCTCAATGATGTTCTACTGAATAGGATTTCAGATACCCAGTGAATATAAAGACACCAACACTTAGACACCTACCTTTAGGTGTTGAAATCACAAGCTGAATCCCTTCTCCTTGGCACGTAAGACAAGCTACAAGTACAAAATAAAAAGGACCCCAGCAGTGTCTCCTTTAAACAATTTTAAACATGAATTTCAACCACTTCGTATGATGGGTAGGTAGAGAGCAAACTAGGAACTGTAAATTGCAAGGGCCATATTTTAAAGCCAGCATGTGAATGTAGAGGTACATACACACTCTTAACACCTGTCTCAGTCAATAAACCCCACATTTGAGAAACAAACATTTATCTGTGAAATTAGTTAATTAGAGTTTATGCACAAGTGAAAGCAAGCGTGGATTTTTATTCCCAGCCTCCACAGACTGAGAAGCAGGTGATGTGCACTTCCATACCACTGTGGGAGACTGAGAAGAGACACTTCAAATGATTACATTTAAGTTACATTAATATAATTTTCATCCCTTCCTCAGAAAAACTGATTTCCAGGAATTGACGAGTCAGATTTCATGCCAAGGCCTCAGGGCCTGATAAGCACCTGCAAATTGTAATGACTTCAAAAGACGCTGCCAAGCTCAGCATCCAAGAAGACTTGGCACAGAACTTCAGGTTGCGTTAAAACCTTAGCTTCGGCTGGTGCTCTTGAAGAGTATGTAATAAATAAAAACACAGCCTTTTTGGACAATCTTAACAATTAACAATCTTAACAATCAAGGATCTTCAATATATTAGCTTAATAAGTATGATTTAGGCCCAATTAAACTTCCACGAACCCTTTTCACTCCAACAGTATAAAGCCAAAACAGAACTATACGCCAGAACAAGGAATTACCAACGCAGCCGACCCGGCAGGTGACAGAGCAGGGATGCTCACACAGGACAAGGAGTTTCGCACTACACTTGGAAGAATGTTTTCACAGTATCTCAACGCTTAAATCAACTAAAGGAGACAGTACAGTTCTCTGTACCTCTTGCCCTCATCTCTATTAACGAAAATCTTTCTCACACGCTTTACTGAGCATTACAGCGTTGCAAATTTGGATCCTTGGCCTTTAGAGGCTGCACCCCTTCACCCAAAGTCAGAGAAAGACTATACTCTGCGCTCCACTGCGTGCAACAAGGCTGAGACCTTTCAGCTTCTGGCAGAGCTCACACACCTTTATCCAAACCACCCTGATTATTTCTGATTTATCATTCCAATCGCATTCATCTTTCCTTCCTCAGTTTGTTATTGTCCCCTGCTTGTTAAATTGCCTCTTCGTATTTACGTAACCCAAATTCTATTTTATAAGATACCTGAACTGCTGCTCTCGTTTTTCAGCCACCAGTTGTTGTCTTTCTTTTTCTCTCTTCTCCCTCAGTAATTTTGCTCGCTCTCTCATTTTCTCTTGTTTCTCCAGTACCGTTTCTTCAAGTGACTCCATCTCAGCAAAGTACCTACTTTCCTCTGCCTCCAGAAGCTCACGAAGCCTGTAATGAAAACATTTAGATAAAAGCTAGAACGATCCTTCTGTTGAATGATAAAGTTCTAGTTTATTTGTTATGAGCATGAAATGGGTACTGGGCTCCTTTCAACACTTCTTGCAAATGTCAAAGGAGGCAACATGCAAAGGAACATCATATTTTAACTCAGGGATCACTCCTGTCCTGCCCATGCAGGGGATCTTACAGCACAACAAGAGTGATTCTGTCCCAGCACAATTTAATCTCCTTATCTTACAAACCCATTTCCAATGCTGCTTTACAACATCAGTCCCCCATTAAACATATTCTTCTCATTTCCAGACCGCATTTGTCACCAGCTGATATCAATTTGATCTTGTACTATTGTTAACCTTCAGTGTAATCCCTTCCTGCTATTTACCACCCTTCTCTAGGCATCTGTAATTGCATCTTGTCTCAAACTACCATTTGTTATTTTAGCATCGCTCCATAAACATTTAATCCTGAAAGACCTTTGATGAAAAAGTCATATCAAATTGGCAATTTTTAAACACACCACCGTTTCCCTCTCTATTAACCCTAGCAATAAGAAACCTGGGGCTAAGGAATCCAGAAAGTCACTAATTCCAGCCCAAACGCCACAGTGGCGTCTGGAAAATCACGGAATGGTTTGGGTTAGAAGGGACATTCAGAGGCCACGTAGTCCAACCCCCCTGCAGTGAGCAGGGACATCTTCAACTCGATCAGGTCGCTCAGAGCCCCGTCCAGCCTGACCTTGAGTGTGTCCAGGGATGGGGCATCGACCACCTCTCGGGGCAACCTGGGCCAGGGGTTCACCACCCTCACTGTAAACAACTTCTTCCTTCTATCCAGTCTAAATCTCCCCTCCTTTAGTTTAAAACCATCACCCCTTGTCCTGTCACAACAGGCCTTGCTAAAGAGGTCGCCCCCATTCTTCCCATAGTCCCCCTTTAAGTACCGGAAGGCCACAGTAAGGTCTCCCCGCAGCCTTCTCTTCTCCAGGCTGAACAGCCCCAGCTCTCTCAGCCTTTCTTCATAGGAGAAGTGCTCCAGCCCTCGGATCATCTTTGTGGCCCTCACTCTTACTTTTACACCACAGGATGCCCCTGCTACTACATGAGCAATAGCGCTGTGGACCTACGTGGGCGCTGCTGGTGGGAGTTTTAGTAGCAAAGCCAAAGACCTAGGAAATGGCTTTAAGCTGCCCCAGGGGAGGTAGAAAAAATGTCTCCACTGCAAGAGCGGTCAGGCCCTGGCACAGGCTGCCCAGAGAGGTGGGGGAGTCACCATCCCTGGGAGGGTTCAAACAGCATGTAGACGTGGCCCTTGGGGCCATGGTTTAGGAGACCTGGGGGTGTTGGGTTGGGGGTTGGCCTTGATGATCCTAGAGGTCTTTTCCTGCCTTAATGATTCTGTGATAATTCCAGAAACTGAATTGCACTGTCTTCACCACATACTGAGCTGAGTCTCCTTGCATAGGGATCTTAAGCAGGTAAATAAGAACAAACGCCATGGAGTTCAACAAAAAGTCCTGCACCTGGGAGGAACAATCCCACGCATTGGTACACACTGGGGGCTGACTGGCTGGAAAATGGCTCTGCAGAAAGGGACCTGGGGGTCCTGGCAGACAGGCTGAACATCAGCCAGCAATGCAGCCTTGCGGCAAAGAAGGCCGCAGGAGAAAGAGCACTGCCAGCAGGTCAAGGCAGGTGATCCTTCCTCTCAGCACTGATGAGACCTCATCTGGAGTGCGGGGTCCAGTTCTGGGCTCCTTGACACAAGAAAGATACAGACCTCGTGGAGCGAGCCCAATGAAGGGCCACTAAGACGATTAAGGGACTGGAGCATCTCTCCTAAAAGGATAATCTCTCCTAAAGGTCTCTCTCCTGTGAGATCTGGGACTATTCAGCCTGAAGAAGAGAAGGTTCAGGGGATCTCATCGATGAATATAAAAACCTGAAGGGAGGGAATGCAGAAAATGGAGACAGCTGCTTCTCAGTAATGCCCAGTGATACAAGAGGCAACAGGCACAAATTAAAACATGTGAAATTCCATCTGACACAAGAAAACACTTTTCTTTTGACTGTGAGGGTTGTCAAATACCGGAACAGGCTGCCCACAGAGGTAGCAGAGTCTCCATGTATGGAGATAAGCACAACCCAAATGGGCAGTCCCGGGCAACCTGCTTTACGTGAATGCTGGAGCACGGGGTTGGACTAGATTGTCTCAGGAGGTTATAGATTCATCGAACGCCCTGAGTTGGAAGGGACCCACAAGGATCTTCAAATCCAGCTCCTGTCCCTGCACAGGACAACCCCAAATTCACACCGTGTCTCTGAGGGCCTTGTCCAAGTGCTTCTGGAATATCGCCAGGCTGGTGCTGTGATGCCTCCCTGGGGAGCCTGTTCCAGGGCTCCACCACCCTCTGGGGGAAGGACCTTCTCCTAATGTCCAACCTATCCCTCCCCTGGCACACCTCCCTGCCATTCTCATTCCCATAGGTTCCTTCCCAATCTCAGTGACTCCGTGCAATTGGTGTACAATTCCTGTCCAATGAAGATCCATCAGACTGGGATACCAAACTGACGGCCTTCACAGCGCCAAAGTCACTTAACGTGAAAGAATAACCAAGAAATCAAACCTTATGATTTTTTTCTAAGTTCAGCACAATTCTGTTCTTTTCAAGGCAGTAATTCACCTCACCTTTATTATTTTTGACAGACTTCTGCCAAATTTTCATTTCTTTCAACTGCCTGTGCTGCAAAGTATTACTTGTCGGATCTAAACATTAACTAAGTGAGGTTGCAACAAAACCCTGTTACACCCAACAGTTAGAGCTTCTCACACTTCGATAAAAGTACTCTTCATTCTCTTTAAAAATCCAGCGATAAAAGTGGTATAATACTACTTTTATCTTGCATTTGGCAAACAAGGCTCTAAATGCCACCTAAACCATACTAGCTAGTGTGTTTGCATAGATATCTCTAGTGATTGGCTCAGTGATTACTACTAGCAACAAGAGCCAAAAGGCTACTGTTTGCTCTACGTTGCTGCTTGGCAGCCAGTTACACACGCCTACGCCTCCTGTTACCACTAATAACGAATACCATGCCACAAAGCACAGTGTAACATACAGAGCTGAGCTCAACCGAGTGTTTTTGCCATAATCATTCCTCTAAGCATACAGTGAAGTCAAAAATAGTCAGGCAGATGTTGGTATTAGCTACTTGGTTGCTACCTCTCTCGTCTCTCATCAGTCCTTGCCAGATACTCCTGCATTGTGTCATCCACCCTTCTCTGCACAGCACTGTGCAGCCATTTTTGTTCCTTGCGTTGCTGCCACTCGTAGACCTTGCGATAATGGTTGTACCGCTTTAAGGAATCCGCGTATTCAAGGAGTTCCTTTTCTTTCTGTCTGCGGGCCAAGACTAAATTTTCACAGGTTTGTTCTTTAGAAGGCTTGGCTCTCTGCAAGAGAAAGCATATGTCAGTGGTGAAAGCTATTCTGGGTTCTTTTTAATTGAATTCATGACCAAATAAGTACATAGAATCATAGAATGGTTTGGGTTAGAAGGGACTTTTAGAGGTCATCTAGTCCAACCCCCTGCAGTGAGCAGGGACATCTTCAACTCGATCAGGTTGCTCAGAGCTCTGTCCAGCCTGGCCTTGAGTGTGTCCAGGGATGGGGCATCGACCACCTCTCGGGGCAACCTGGGCCAGGGGTTCACCACCCTCACTGTAAACAACTTCTTCCTTCTATCCAGTCTAAATCTCCCCTCCTTTAGTTTAAAACCATCACCCCTTGTCCTGTCACAACAGGCCTTGCTAAAGAGGTCGCCCCCATTCTTCCTATAGTCCCCCTTTCAGCACTGAAAGGCCACCATAAGGTCTCCCCATAGCCTTCTCTTCCCCAGGCTGAACAGCCCCAACTCTCTCAGCCTTTCTTCACAGGAGAGGTGCTCCAGCCCTCAGATCATCTTCACAGCCCTCCTCTGGCCCTGCTCCAACAGGCCCATGCCTGTCCTGTGCTGAGGAGCCCCGAGCTGGAGGCGGCGCTGCAGGGGGGTCTCCCCAGAGCGGGGCAGAGGGGCAGGACCCCCTCCCTCGCCCTGCTGCCCACGCTGCTGGAGATGCAGCTCAGGGCACGGTTGGATTTCTGGGCTGCGAATGCACACTGCTGGCTCATGTCCAGCTTTCCATCCCCCAGTACCCCCAAGTGCTTCTCTGCAGGGCTGCTCTCCATCCCTCCATCCCCCAGCCTGTATTGATACAGGGGTTTCTCCAACCCAGGTGCAGGACCTTGCACTTGGCCTTGTTGAACCTCATGAGGTTCTCACAGGCCCGCCTCTCCAGCCTGTCCAGGTCCCTATGGACAACATCCCGTCCTTCTGGTGTGTCAACTGCACCGCTCAGCTTGGTGTCATCTGCACACTTGCTGAGGGTGCACTCGATCCTACTGTCTGTGTCATTGATGAAGATATTAAACAGCACTGGTCCCAGTACAGACTGCTGAGGGACACCACTTGTCAGCAGTCTCCACCTGGACATCGATTCATTGACCACTACCCTCTGGATGCGACCATCCAGGTATGCCTTATCTACTGAACAGTTCACCCATCAAATCCGAGAGGATGGTTATGGTCTGCTTTACACATACTGAAGGAACGTTCTCTCCGCAGGTAACCTCCAGCCACCCCCGCCTCCAGCACAGCTTCCGGGAGCTCCCACCGCACCTCACCGCGCACAGCCGGCGCCCAGGTACCCCCAAAGGAAGTACCAATGGGTACAGCTAGCCCGGCTCCGCCAGGGACCTGCAGCGGGTCCCGCCGAGACCCTCAGCCCGCACGGCACCGGGCGGGCTCCCCGGCGAACCCGCACCCCGCACCACCCGTGAGCGGAGAAGACTCCACCGGCGGCGGCGCGGTCCCTCACCAGCGCCAATGAGTGCGGGACGGGCCCGGTCACCTCCCGGTGCCGATGCCGCCGCCGGGCCTCCATGGCCGCGGCCATGACAGGAAGCCAGCCGGGCGCGCCGCGCGTTGCTATAGCAACGCACCGCGGCGGAAGTGACCTCATGACGCTGAGACGCGGGAGCACCGTCCGGCGCAAGCGGGCGGTGGGGCGCATGCGCGCTCTGGCGGGAAGGGCTGAGGGGGAAGGCGGGGCTGTGATGGCGCCGTGAGGCGGGGCTGCCAGCCTGTCATGCTACCTGGCTGTGAAGGGCTGGTGACACCTAGCGGGAGCAGAGGCTGCCACAAGCGGGTGTAAGAGCAGCGAAAAGGTTCTGTATTAAGAAGGGCATAAAAGGAAGGTCGAGTTTAACGGGGAGAACGGATTCCCTATACCCGCAGATTGGCGGTCGCTGTGTGAAGCCTACAGCGCCCTGGTCAGGGCGGGCAGTCCCCTCGTAAAGGTGTCCTTTAGATACGAGTCGTGCCGGTGGGCAGGCTCCGGAGCTGCCCAGGGTGGAGGAAAGTGGGAAATAAAACACTGGCTGTGGATCAGCGTTTGCTTCAAGTTTGTTGCCCTCAGAGAAGTCACAGGCAAAAGCTGTTGCTGAAGCTTTGAAGCCCAGGAACGCAGATGATTGCCAAGAACTTTGTCTTGCAGATAATCAGGACTTGGCTGATAAGTTGAAAAAATGATCTGAAGGAAGAAAGGTCAATGTTCGAAGTTGACTGTAAAGCTCATTCTCATTCCATTGCAATTTGCAGGGCAATTATTTCTGGTATCAGTGATGGGATCCCTGCATGATCTAAGCACGCTGTATGATAAACAGCATTTCCACGCTGGAGTATGCGCTCTCTCACTGCGGTAGTGCTTGAACTGGAACTCTTGATTTTATTTCAGTCAAGACTTAGTCTATCATGCTTTTGTGACTAAGTCTTTAAGATGTTTGGGAGAAAAACAGCCTCACTGCTGGGAACTGTGGCTTTTCCCCCTGAAAACTCTCGTACTGAAGTGTTGGGAGAGCTGAATTTCTTGGTATAGTGTAGTTTTGCCGAATATTTTATGGGGTGTTTAATGGGAAATGTTGCCTCAGTCTCAACATCTACACAAAACCACAGATCAATTTTATGTATAATAAATAAATATGGACAGCATATGAATGCGCAGCACTTCCATCTGTTTGAAATTTAAAAAAATAGGAGGTGTGTGGATCCTCCATCCCCCTATTTTTTGTGAAGTCCCTCCACCAGCTGTGAAAAGATTTCTTCCTGAAAAAGCTACTTTTAGTCCAAAGGCATGATGGATGTCTTGTGACTTTGATCTTATTTTACATTAATGTTAGATGAAAAGACAGATTCTTCTTAACTTACAGGCCAAAGGGGATCCTGGTCACTGTGGTGTTCTCCAGGATTTCCTCACTGGGGGAATATATATAGGATATATATAGCATGTGGTCTGTCCTGGGTTTGCTGGCTTGGATTCTCCTTCCTGAAACCTCTCTCTAAGGAACAGCCAAGGAACTTTCCAGGAAAAAGCCCCCCTTGACACTCAGGTGTCAACAACTGCACAAAAGTCAAAGCTTTAGACGTGGGCTGAGGTTTCAAACCGCTTTCAGCAGAGTGCAGCCAGCCACAAAAAGGGTTGGAGTCGCCTCTCCTTTCTCTCCCTGTTCAGCCAGACCAGCACAAAGATACAGCTCATGTAGCTAAACCCTAATAACGGGGTGACGTGGCTCCTCGGGCTCGATCTGCCTTGGCCCAGTGGCAAGAACGCTAACATTGGCATGAGGGAAGGGCTGGGAATGAGTGGGGGGTGGGACAGCACCACGTGGTAAGTTAAAGCAACTCGGCAAACTAGAGCCATTTTTCAAGAGCAAAATCTGTGGTGGGAAAATCGGGCGAGGACAGTAGGGCCTTTCTGCTCTTTGAGGAAGTATAAGAAGTTGATCGATATCAGGTGGTGAAAATTCCCCCTTTTTACAAAAGAAACATTTTACTTCTTCTTCCAGAACAAAAATTAACTAATTTTAAGGGAACTAAAGTCACCCCTATCCCTCATAAAAGATAAAACTTTTCCTACAGTGGCTGCCTGTTCCTTTTATGTGGGATTACGGTGGCTGTGTGAGCCAGCACTTGGGCACACCTCTGTGTGCCCTGCCTTCTACAGCATCAAAAGTCTTTCTCCCCCTAGAGATGCCCTGGGCTTCCCAGGCTGGGGCTCTGAGAAGTTGCTGGTTCCTCTCTGGTTCTGAATTCCCCCAGGGCTTCCTCACCGGATGCACTCTGGATGGTCTCAGGTTCCCTTCTAACCCTTCCCACCAGTGCTGTCAGGCAATCTTCAAAATACTCGCTTAGGGAAATCATGACTCCTGGTTTTTATGTCTTTTGGATACTTTTAATAATTTTTTTTGAAGTATTTGCCATTTGCTCAGATCCACATGACTGGCTGAGTCAGAAATAGGGAAAGGAGAGTGACACAATCATGCCTCTGTTGATGTGCTTCGTGTGGGTAGCAGAGCTCAGAACTTAAACTAACATACGTTAAAAATACGAGTTAAAACTAAAGCCTTTCTTTCAGCCATGTGTCAGAGCCGGTACCTGCCAGCCGGCACCACACGTCTTGGTGCAGCGCCACGCAGGAATGTGCGGCTTTGCCCTGAGAAAGCAGCTTCACATCTTGGCTCTCATCTCTTACCTTCGGGATTAATTTAAGTTGGTGCTGGTACTAAGTTCTGCAGCCTAAAAGTCCTGCAGGTGTTTCATCGTGCAGCTGTAAGCAGCGTTGACCATCAGCATTCTTCAGGGTTACCTGTGATAAAGAACGTGTTTCTGTTGCGGCTGCGTGTCTCCCTGTGGAGCTGCTCGGCAGCAAGATGCAAGCCTCTAGTGCTGGCAAGTCGTTTGGAGATGAGTAATTCGTAATGTTTAATCAACTCTGAGCTTCGTGTGAGGGCTGACAAATTTTGAGTTGGAGCCCAGGAGTTGCTGGTCTGCTTTCAAGTACTAGCAGAAAAGAGATCTGTGAACTTTCTGAGTGAATAAAGGAGTCGGCTGATGGGACAGGTCTATGTCTGGCTGGTGGTTATCGGCTGGGAGCATGGGTTGTGCTTGGTCGTTGTGGTTTAGATGTAGAAGTGCAAAGATTGGAGCCCTTCCCCGACCACGTCTGAGCCAGGCGCTGTCAGACAAATGCTCTCTTTTACCCCAGACCCACACAGCGGAAGGGAGTGGGAGAGAAGATCAGCTGCTCTCCTCTCTCCACACCCACGGGCAAGTAGAGATGATGTTCTCCTTTCTTTCTCTCAACCTTGAAAGAGCAAAGAGTAACCACAAAAAGGGGTGAATAATCCCAGGATGAAAAGACGATCATGAGCATGGACAAGGTATCTTAGGGCTGCCCAGAAGCACATTTAGACAGTTGGGTGGATCCGGCCATTAAAAGTGTGCTTATTTCTGAAAAGTTGCCTGTGGCCCTTCCCTCCCTCCCTGCCCCAAGAGCTGACCCGCCAGTGCTCTCCTCCGCAAACTTCTCCTCCCTGCACGCTCCAGGTTTCACTGAGAAGACTGTCCTCCTGCCCGGGCTTGCTGCTACCCAGTGCTGCCAGTATTCCCGTACCTCTGGAGCTACTGGTTTAAGTCCTGTGCTGGACACAGCCCCAGACCCTCATCTGCTTTTAGGTGCCAACCTTTCACTGCTGCCACTGGGATCCAGAGACCAAAACAACTTTGAGTTGCTTTCACCATACCTTGTAACTACAATGAAATACCACAGAAGAGCCAACCAGGCATCTTGCAGGGTTTCATCACCTGCGTCCTACCTGGCTGTCCTCGGTCACCAGGCCGGCACGTGGGGTAGGACCGGCGGCGTGGCCAAAATTCCCCTCCCAGCAAATCAGGGCTGATGGAGCAGAGCGGGCCGTGAGGCTTGAAGTGCCACAGTCACAGCTTCGGGGTCGGCGCAGCGTTATCTGTAGTACCTCTCAGCAGGGTACTAAAGGACGGTAGAAACCAAAATTCTCTGGCTATGGCAAGGTCTAAACTGCAAACGCTTGCGAGCGCTCTAGTGAATCCAGCTGCCGTGGCGGGCTCTCTGAGGGCGTGGGATGGAGAGCCATGGAGACTCCTTGCCTTCCTAATTAAACTCCATGCAGAAACAATTTCCTGACTGTAAAAATGAGAAAATGTGAATATTTGGTGCTGGGAAATAAATTTTTTCACGACTGGGAGAAGAAATAAGTGTGTAACCCAGCTGGAGTATTTAAAGAGGAACTGAAAGTATTTGAATTTTGAGTTTTTCAAACTTCACTTTTTGCTAATTTTATGTTCTCCATGAAAGATTATTTCAATGTTTTTATCTAAAAAGCCCTCTCTGCTGACTGAACTTCCCTTCCCGCTATTTTTACATGAGTCTTTTCAAGAGATCCAAACAATTCTGAGAAATAAGATCACGTACTATGGAAGGTGCTTCTGCATCATTCTCACGTGCCAACCACAGGAGACTTGATTTTCTGTCCCCATTGCAGCACTGGTCACCAGAACGTCCGGCACGCTCGGCAGCTGGCGCAGCGGAAAGCGGGGAGAAAGGGTTAGAGTCGACGGGAGAATGAGGAAAGGACAGGTTATGCTGAGGTTTTATGAAATCTGAATGTTCTGAAATGAATTTTGTGTGATGGACTTCATCCTAGAGGACTTAAAAAGTGTTTCCAGCTGTCTCGGAGCTGTTTGCAATGGGGGTTTTGGGAGAGAAGCGAGGTGCTGGAAGGCTGAGAAAGGGGGAATATAGGCTCCATTTAAAAAAAAAGAAATAATAAAAGGGCTTGGAAATTAGAAGCCAATTAACTTCAGTTCCTGAAAAACAACATCAAAGAGACCATGGAATAAGAAATTGGGAAATCACTTGTAAGCAACTAAGAAGAAAATATGAAAATGAATACCAGCCAACATAGGTTTGTCAAGGACAAATGGTTTCACTTTAATCTTATTTCCTTCTGTGATGGGTAACAGGCCTTGGGGGGGAAGAAGAAATAAATATCGTATGATAAGGCTTTTAACACCTCCCTGCACGCCACGGCAGCTTCATCCCCACTGCCCGTCGGGAACGGTCCCCGGCCTGGCGACTGTCACCCACTATTTGCTGTCACCTGGGCTTCTCCACCCGCCTCTTGTGGGTTTTAATTTCAGGCATAACCCGGAGGAGGAGATAATTGAAATCTGGAGAGCATGTGCAGGTAGCGAGGGCTAGGGCCGGAGTTTCCAAACAACCCTGAGGACTTGGAGGAAAGGGCTGAAAAATGGGATGTGGCACAGAAAGAACAGGAACAGGGTCACCCACCCGGGCAGGAATGATGGGGAGAAGCGGATGGGGAACAGCCGGCTCAGAAGGGGTTCCTTTGGCACAAACAGGTCTGCAGCAATAGATGGATGGTCACAAGCTGGAAGTGAGTCAGCAACGCCCCAGCGCTGCCAAAGGAGACGGAGGGGTTCAGCGTCTCTCTTTGGCACAGCTAAACCCTCAGGGAACACGCTCCCTGGTTTTAGGCACTTCAAGAAAAATGAGGCTCAATGGGAGAGATTCAGATCTGGAAAATACCAGAGTCGACAAGTCGTTTAGTCTAGGAGGAAGAAAACTAAAAAGAGATATTTTCAGATGTATGGTCTGATGTGCAGAAGGGAATTTTTATCTTTACGTCATTGATGCCTGGTGGGTAAGGGAAAAAACAAAGATCCTTTTCCTACCAAACGTTATGTCTTCCAGTACAAACCGCTGAGCTTCCACGTTGCAAAACTCACAATAAATTAATCAGTGGGAAATCTGTTAATTCAGACTCAAACCCACCCAATTCATCCAGGGCAAAAGGTCCCAAGGCAGAGAGCAGCTCTGGAAACCAAGCCTCCTCGTGGGCTATCTTTCTGTTATTGTGTTAGATACTTCTTATTTCCTTTTTTCCCCACTCCTTTCCGAAGTTGAGTGTGAAATTCCCAGCTTTCTGCCTTTTTAAAATCCCACATTCAACAGGAATCGCTTGATTTTAAGACTAATTTGGTGGAGAACAGTGCGGAATATCATGAGAGGGGCTGTCTGCGCCGGTTGGGATACATCTCTATGGGCACGTGCTTGTTCTGGCAAGGTACTTTCTAGCCCAACCTTAGTGAAAAATCAGCCGTCGTTGATTTTGATAACATTTTGCTTTGAAAGAAAGAGCACGCAGCTGGTAACGTTTTGATTAACAACGCTATTCCATTCTCATTGTGAAACTACCTTTATTTTATTTTTAAATAAAACAGAGAACTGACAAGCGACAAAAATGGAAACAATGTTTTTACATTCGAGAAAGATGAGGTTTGGTTGGCAAGGCGGTTTCTCTGGGTTGTTTTTTTTTTTATTATTCCTTTACATTTCATTTCGAATGAAAGTTCACAATTTGCCCTTTCATTTTAACCCAGTGTTTCCCCTATATTCCCACACAATTTTCAAGATAAATGGTTTCCAGGCTATTTCCTTTCTTTATTAACGCCCCAGCCTGCCACACTGCGAGGAAAAGTGAAAATGCTGATTTTTTTGAAGTGAAGAAACACTCTACAATTACACACTTTTTAAATATTTGTTGCTGTAATAGAAATCGCCGCGGCAGAGACAGGCTTTCAAGCAGGATGAGCTCTGTCAGCACTGGCATCAAGGTCTGACTTCATGTTGATCTTCGCTCTTAAAGGGATTTTATGTAGCAGACCAGCTTCACCCCGCTTTCCGCGTGGGGGTTTCTGTGGTTTCAGCAGCCGGCACAGGCCCTTCTGCTGCCCTTCCCCGCAGCGGCGGCTTTGCCTGGCTTAAGTTCATGGGCTGAGGACAGAGACTGTCCATGATATCCTGTTCCATGATTTCCCGCTGGAGAGCTACCTCAGCACAACCCTCCAAAATCCGTATCCCCAAAAGGAAGTGGGATCACATCTATTTTTGCCGGGAAGAGGCAAAGACGGGAAATTTGTTAGCGCTGCATCCTGCATCTGAACGGAGAGTCAGTTCAGCTCCATTCAGGCTGCCAGAGGTCTTTGCAAAACAAACCCCTGCCTGCCAGCCCTACGCCCTCGGCTTCTTTTTAAAAGCGGGAGGGCTGGACTGATGGAAATAAAGCAGCGTTTGCAGCCCTCTGCAGTCACCAAATCCAAATCCCTCACCCCGTGGCTGCTCAGCCTCGCGTTTCAGTGGTTAGGGTGCACGGCTGAGCATCCAAACCCACGTTGCAGCTGTATTCCTGCTGTTTGTGGTGCGTGTGATTGGAAAAAAGGGGCATGACACGGTGCCAAACCGAAAAGCCTGAGACGTGCTGGATGAAGGGAGGCGCTCGGCTGTGGGTTAGCAATCCTGGAAGGCAGATTTGCTAGGAAAACGTTTAGCCGCAGTGAGAGGTTTTCACAAAATCTCGGTTTAACTAAGCTTGAAAGTTGCAGAAGTTAAAGAAAAAAAAAAGAAAAAAAAAAAACAACAACCAACCCCATGTTGAACTCAACAGACCTTTGCTTTGACGTTTGGGTGGGAAGGGATGGGGCGGGTTGGCTGCAGCTGCCGGGGCGGGCCCGGGGGCGGCCGCACACAGGACCCAAAGCCGATCCCTTCTCGCCTGTCCCACAGCCGCTCCATCCGTCCCACGACATGGACTGTGGCGTGATCACCTCCAAAACCGTGCTGCTGCTGCTGAGCCTCGCCTTCTGGGTACCGCGGCGGGACGCGGCGGGGGGGTGGACACAGACACGGACCCGCGGGGTTCACCTGGGGGTTGCTGTCCCGGGTGTTGGGTGCGATGAAGGGCTCTGGCGGAGGGTGATGTGGGACACGACCGAGTTTAACCAGGATTTCCAGAGTTAATCGGGTATTTAGTTTAGCCGTGTGCAGGTGACTTACTTATTTCTATATTTAACCCTATATATATACACCTTTTAAAAGAACAAGAAGATTTGGGTTTTTACGTTTCTGAGAGGAAAAAAAAAGTGGTGTTGGAGTTTGGATTTTTCTGCGGGGTGTTTTTAATCTAGTAACTTTTCAGTAGTGGTTTTAAAGGCGTGTCGTTAAAGCAATCTGCGAGCTAATTTTGTGATCGGAAACAAACGGGGCTGTTTGGCTGCAGCGGGGTGAGGGGGCTGCCCTCCCAGTTTGGGGTGAGGAAAGCAGCTGAGAACTTTGCTCCGACTACGTTTTGGTACAATTACACCTTTCTGAATCACTTCCTCAATAATTACTTCCAAGCAATCAAAGAAAAATAAAAAAGGGGGGGGGGGGGGGGGTGTTGTGTATGTTTTAGCCTATCCCCTGTTGGTTTGGGGGGGGCTCAGTGTTAGTGGCGCGGTACCATCGTGACAGCAACCAGGGGGCCCTGGGGCTGCTCAGAAGAGGGAGTGATTATTCTGGTACAAGTCCTGGGCTTTCCCCCTGCATGGGGAAGTTTAACCCACTCCCACGCCCCCGTCCCGATCATCAGCTGGGGACTTGTGCGCTGCTCTGCGAGAAGGGGCCTCGTTAAACCCCGTGTGTGTCTGTAGCGTGATTTGGACATTCGCATCGGCGTTGTAGCACCGGGGTGTTTTCAAACCGGTGTTTTACACAGGATGTAACGTGCCGGTGATGGCCCGCGTAAGGGCTCAGCTCCCTCCGGCTCAGCAGGGCCGGGTAATGGGGAGGGCAGAGGACTTTTCTAAAGCAAGGGAGATTCAAAGAGAAGAACCAGAGGTTTCCCAAAGAGAGAAGCTATATGGAAAAAATAATAATTAAAAAAAGAAAAAGGAAATAGTGCTTAAATGCTGAGGTCTCACGGGGTGTTGTGCCCGGTTTCGTAAGTGCGGGACTTGCTGCTGCTTGTAGCGAGGAGCTTGCCTCCTCCCAGTCCTGGCCCTCCTTTAGGGGGGCTCAGCCCCATTTCTTGCTGCCTGTGTTCCTGGTAACTCGTATCGCTCGCCTGAGCAGTGCAGGGGGCCATGTTTACTGCTGCACGCCAAGTAACATGATCTTACCATGTGTGTTTGCTCTGTGGAGGGTGTTTTGTTTTTTAAATACCTCCAGAGAAACATTGGAGCATCCCACTCTGTGTATGTGTGTGTGGAAAGCCCCTGAGCCTGAGCTCAGGTGCACCTTGGATTAGCATCATTGCTTGGCTTTTTTAAAATCAAACAACAGCCTTATGTCCTCCAAGAAGCGTCTCTGGTACCTTTTCTTCTGCTATAGGGAAAATCTTAACGTGATTTCAGCTATTGGGCCATCTGGATCCATGGATGACCTGTAATTATCCTATAGCCTCTGAATTTGGGGCGACCCAGACCAGCCCTTTGGTTTTTACCCTAGGAAGAGCAATGCAGCCCTACAGCCTGTGGCATTTAGACGCTGCCGCCACCATTACGTGTGGTAATTGCATTCCTGCAGCAGAACCGCGGAACCTGGAATTCAGGTTTTCGGAGGGTGGGGAAGGAGGAACTGACTCTTAGATTCTCTTTCAGAACATTTCTAACAGTTGGGGCTCTTCAAGTACAAGGCTCCAGATCATTATCAAAACAGAAGGTTTGCAAAGAACACTAGATGACTTTTCTAAGGGTTAATTTGTGCCCAGGCATTGCAAGCTGCAAATCTTGCCCAGCTTGGAAATGATCGTGGAAAATAATTCACCACCTGTGTATTCAGCAGCTGGTGCAGTTATGGTGCTTTAACAAAGTTTATTGCTTAGAAATGTCCTAAAAAGGCAATAGATCCTCTTTTGGATCTGATTGTTACCAGGCTGCAGGAATGAAGAAAGGCAGATTTTACGGAATAACAACTAGGGGCTTCCTAAATGAGGTGAAAAAGGAACTTCTCTCTTATTGACCAGACTCAGCACCATATCTGCAGGTTATTCTGCTACTGGGTGGTTTGGGGGGGCCGTGGCTGTGTGTGAACCCCACAAACAGGCATTGATTGAAGCTGGCTTTACTCCAGTTACCAAGGGTGGTGCTTCAAGCTGGGGGAGATCTACCCACCTCCAATTTTGCTTTTTAGCACCTATTAATTAGGTCCAAGTGTGTGGTTATTTTGGTAAATGGGTGTTGGCCTATTCTAGGTGAAGATGAAATGCTGGTTTGGTTGAATTCAGGTAACCTAGAAGAGGGAGAGGAAGTGTTGGAGGAGACTTCGATGTTCTTGGCGACATCTTGTGAGGGGGCTTGTCGCTTAACTTGGACTTAACAGATTTCTGCTTCCAGAGAGGGTTTGGTGTCCACCCTGTCCTGTGGACCGAAGTCCTGTGGACTTCATTGCCAAAAAGCCACCTTATGCATTGCTCCAGGTTTGCCCAGGTTTCCCATTCACTTTTTATCAGAGGCAGGCGCATCCCCAGCCTTGCTTCGCTTGCCTGACAGCAGAGAGGAGGATAAAGGTAAGTTATTCCTTGGGTGGTTTTAGCAGGACCGGGAGACTGGGGAGAGCAGAAGTCGATCTGTTGACAGCAACGGGACTGTCCAAGGAGGAGAAGCCCAGGAGAGTGATCCCTGACAGGGCGTGCTCTGCCTGTGAGCAACGAAGCTGGACTCAGATTTCCCCAGCCGATCCCTGGCTCCTTCTGTGCTGCACAGGCTCAGGGAGCATTTGAGCTCATCATGGCTTGTTCAGGAGCTTTATTGATTCTTCAGAAAACCCAGATGGGTTCTGCCTCTTTGCTAATGAGGTGTGAACTACAGTTTCGGGGTTGGGATTTGACTCCTGATGGTTGCAAGAGTCATCCATTGACTGGAGAATAGAGAGGGGCTTTGCCTGCCCACCTGGATGCTGGTGAGAATGTCCCAGCACTGCAAAGCTCACGCTGGCCAGCTGTCCCCCATCTCCCTTCTCTACCCTTCATCAGGTGGTTTCTGCAAATATCTTTGGATTTGTGGCCCAGAAGCTTCCAGTAAGCATGAATCAAACGTGTTTTGGGGTATTAGTGTTATCTCTGCTTTGAGGAGATACCCAGACTGGTCTGGGCATCCAAGGAGTATTTTTGTCTGTTTGGTCTGGGCTTAATCTATCTCCTTATCTCCTTTGCCCTTGGTGCATCCAAGACCAAAAGCCACTTGTTTTCAACCTTACAGTAGTTTGCTGAGTGATGTGAGAGGGTGCACTGGAAGCTCAAGCAATCACAGCATTGCTGTGGTATTGCTCTTAAATGATTTTTAGTAATTGAAAGGGATTAATTTATCTGTAAAAAAAAAAATAAATTCCTGCATTTGTGAGTGGTTTGAAATCACTCATGCTGGTGATGGGAGTGTTTGGGAATGCTTGCTCTGAAGCCTCCGTCTGAGAGAAATCAGATGGATACTTAAAAAATAAATGAATAACCCCAATAAGGAGGAGATTTTTTTAATCCCTGGATGGAATTGAAAATGTAGTGAATAGCAAAGGTTATGTTGGAGATTATTGGCGCTAGAAAGATACATTTTTAAGGATTGAGTAGAAACACATTCATTTTTAAGGATAGAAGTATTCTCCAAAGCGTCATTAGAGGCCTGGGTGTCAGCAGCCCTGTGACCTCTTTCTCACCTTTCCTCCATCTGTTCTTAGGCAAATCCTTAATCCTGCCTGTAGCTGCCCACGAGGGACAGGCAGCTCTGCCGGGTTTTAACCCTCTGTGCGATACTTGACAGGAAAGTGGAAGAGCTCTGGAAGCTCTCCTCCCCGCTGCGGGTCAGGGAAATGATGCTGATCGGCCACGGGGTCAGTCTGACTCAGCAGCGTCCATAGTGGAAAAAGCTCCTTAACCAAGAGCTTTATATATAGATGTATTTTTTTAGCACATCCACAAGTAAAGCTGTGGTCATTTATCCACTTCTGAAAGGGCTCGGGACAGGCTGCCCCCCTGGGCTCCTTCTTTCTGCTGCTCTGATGGAGGCATGGAAGGTTCGGGGGATGTTTGGACGCAGCGTGAGGAGCGCTGGGTGGGAAGCAGAAAGGGGTGGGTTCGTTTCTAGCTCTGCTGTGAACTCGTTGCTGAACCGTGGGGGGAAAAACAGCCGCATGAGCCAGAGTGGTCACTGGACGGGGCTGATATCGGCCAGGGCTTGGTACCGGACGTGAGCACTTCGGTGTGATCCACTTGAGTGTACCTTGAAAAGCAAAGTTCCTCCTTTTTTTTAAACTACTCTGCCCAAAATCAGGAAGCAGAACTTAACTGACTTTCAGGAAAATGCGCTTTGCTGTATGCGTAAGGGCCTCACAGCCAAAATTAAAACGAAGATGTTGGTGCTGTGCGGTCGGGAAAGGGGAAGTGTTCGCATGGTGATGCAGATATGGTGTGAGCAACTTTTCCCCAGAAGGGCAGAGGAGAGGGTACAAGCTTCACCTGACTGTCCCCAGCGGTCCCTGAGGCTGTGAAAAGGCTCCTGTTGCGTGGCCGGGCTCTGGATCCGGTCCTAAGCACGCTGTGGTCTCTTTGCGAGTCTCAGGGTTTGCAGCTCTCCAAAGCCAGAGGTCTGACGTTGTAGAAGCGCTTCTGATAATTACAACTGCTCGAGAGGTCCCATGGTGTCACCCCTCCGCAAGAAGTTCAGAGCTTGCGGATGCTCTATCCAGGGGGAACAGAAAGCAGCTCTTTCCTCTAGCTGATGTATGAACCGGCCGCTTCCTTCATTTTCCCCAAAAGCATTGCACTGCCGAGCTGTGTTCGCTTTACCATGGAGCCGGCAGGATCCCTTTGTGTCAGGAGAATCCCAACCTCTGCTTTTCCTTTTGGGAAGAGGCTCGCAGCTGCCACGTGGCCCTGCTCCCCCCACCCCTTCCTTTTCAGCTGGGTGACAAGCAATATTTCAGGGCAGATTAGAGGCATCTGCCCCATTACCAGCTCCAAGAAGTTGCCCCAGGCTTTAAGATTGGCTCCACTGTGGTTTAGGAGCATTTCTTTGCTGTTCACTCTGTAGCTCATGTGATGGAAGTTGCAAGATCTGGTGGCTGAGCCAGGACCAGCTTATTAAGGAACTAGGGTGGTTCTGAAGGCAAATATTGAACTAGAAGGTGGTTTTTGTCTGAACTGCCTGTTCAGATCCCAAACAGCCTGGCAGCAGCTGGTAAATCCATCCACGCTCAGCTGAAGTTATACTTGCAGCGGGCTCTTGCCCTGTAGTCTGTGTCTGTATTTTTGGTGTAAATAAGAGTGAAAAGGGCAGTGCTGCTTTCTGCTAATAGTGGTCCTGTTGTCCTCAGAGGTGCGTGATGCTCTGTGATTCTGATTAGCAGAAGCACGCTGACCCCAAGGCAGGGGTTTAAGCATTAGAAGTCAGAGGATTTGGGGCAGGATTCCTTGCTTTGCACTAGCGTGCAGAGTCTCCACGACGACATCCCACCACTTAAACCTCATAGGACACATGCTGGCTTTTAGGGATGGGAAAATAAACCTGGAGTTAGGCTCGAGGAACAGAAGACAACATGCTTGGACAACACCAAGGAGAACGCTTATTTAATATAACTTGAAAACAAATGCACTAAACCCAGAATCTCTTAATAGTGTGGGTTTGCAGCATGTAAAACCTGCAAGTAGACGCTGGTTTAGGATTTTTTTTTTTCCCCTTGAAAGAAAGCCACAGGTTTTCAGAGCCTTTTGGCTACTGCTCATTTTTTTAATTTGAGGAAGAAAACAAAAAAGCAAGCGCTTCCCACCGAGCAGCCCTGCAGTGTGTTGTGAAGGCAAGCTGAAACATGCCCCATAGTTGTACATCACAGCTAAATATTTAGATATAATGTATTTTGAAGAGTATCCCATGGCTTTGTATAAGCAGGCTGTGTACAGTTTTGTTGGTTAGGTCTCACCTCTGCATCTCGCAGGAGGAGACCGTGATTTAAAGGTTTTGAAACTGTGGCTAATGACTGGCACGAGATCAGCGGCGAGTCTCTCCTGGGCTGTTGGTGCTGCTGGCTATCGAGGACAGCTTGGTAGGGGCTCACAGCTTCGGTGCCTTTCTGCTCCAATCCAAAGCCAACTTGCAAATCAAAGTTTTCACAACTTGAGGGTCTGAGGGAACACAGAAATGTGTGCGCTAGATTTTTAAATTGCTGATTGCTTTTTTTTGTTTTCCCCAGTAGAAAAAAGGTGGAGAAAGACTTAAAGCTACGGGCTTCCAAGTCCTCAGAAACTAAAGGACCTGTAGGACAGTGGGGAGCAGAGCTGTGTGTGTCCTGGAAAGCAGGTCGGCAGAAAAGGCTCTGGGTGTCCTGGTGGGCACCAAGGTGACCATGAGCCAGCAATGGGCCTTTGCTGTGAGGAGGAGGTGGAGGAGGAGGAGGAGGAGGGTATCCTGGGCTGCATCAGGAGGAGCGTTGCCAGCAGGTGGAGGGAGGTGGTCCTTTCCTTCTGCTCAGCACTGGTGAGGCCACGTCTGGAGTGCTGCGTCCAGTGCTGGGCTCCCCAGTGGAAGAAGACACAGACATACTGGAGAGAGGGTAGCAAGGGTGATGAAGCATCTCTCCTGCAAGGAACGGCTGAGAGAGCTGGGACTGTTTGTTCTGGAGAAGAGAAGGCTCAGGGGGATCTTCCTGAAGGGAGGGTGCCAAGAGGACGGAGCCAGGCTCTTTTCAGTGCTTCCCAGTGGCAGGACCAAAGTCAGTGGGCACAAACTGAAACACTGGAAGTTCCCTCTGAACATCAGGAAACACTTTTTCATTGTGAGGGTGACAGAGCTCTGGCACAGGCTGCCCAGAAAGGTGTTCGAGTCTCCATCCTTGGGGATATTCAGAAGCCATCTGGATGTGGTCCTGGGCAACCAGCTCTAGGTGGCCCTGCTTGAGCAGGGGGTTGGACTAGATGATCTCCAGATGTTCCTTCTCACCCCAACCCTACTGTGCTTTTGTGACCTTGTACTGCACCAGCATGTGGCCGGGAGCTGCAGCACATGGTGGGTACATCCCCTCCGTAGCAGTTGCCGCCTGCATGGCCATCTGATGGACATGCCAGAGCCTACCTGCTGCTCTGTGCCACAGGTGGAGGGTCACACACTGTCCTGCATGAAGCTGGATCACACCAGTGCAGCAATAATTGATTTATGGTTCAGAGAAATGATTACCCTAAGCAGGGTAGGAAATGGTGGCTGAAGTTTTAAACAGGAGTTGTAAAGTCATTATAGAGAGCATAAAATGAAGAAGGCTTTCTTGGAAGTACTCAGTGCCTTTGTTTTCCCCTGAAGTCACTAGAAAACCTGTTGACTCCGTGGAAACAGAGTAACGCAGCAGCTAGGGGCAACCTGAAAATCTGGTGGCGTCTGGGAAGAATAAAACTTGTAGTACAGTAAAGCAGCGAGGGAGCCAGAAAGAGTAATTCCCCTTGCCATGCATGCTGGGTAATAATAAATTATTTATGGAAGAAATGTTGTGCAAACCCTTTTGAGCAGGGGATTTACCTGTCAAGGTGAATAAACCCCCCTTTTTTTTGTATACAAAAAACCCCAAAGACAAGGAGCATCTTCTGCATCACGGAGGGGGTGTGCAGCTGTAATTGAGACCAGTGTTACTGGGGCCCGATTCTAGATATGGGGGGCATGGGGACAGCACTGTAGTGTCAAACACTTGGCAAATTAATAATTGAAGATAATATCCTACTCTGTCCTCTGGCAAATTAAAATTGCTGGAAAGGTGATAGCATCCCAGTGAATGTAGTCGTTGGATGTGAGGGCAAAACGTCGCTATCAGGTATTGTACTGGGTGAGGTGCTCTACCTTAAGTCATTGCTATGCAAAGATACTGGTGAAAAAAGTAGTTTTCAAGCCTTAAAATTAACTAAAACACCTCCCTGGGCTGATTGTCTAATGAAGAACTAGAATGCAATAGTTCAGAAAGTGTTGGTGTGGATATTGATAGTTCTTCCAAGATGTGTTTGTAGTAGTTTGCTGCAGAAAGCAACTGCTATTACTCTTTAAAGACAAACAGTATTATTTACCATATCTTTCTTTGCCCATAAAAAGTTAATGACATGGGACAAAGTCAACTCAGTGCAAGTTTTGTGCTGCGGCGGATATTAGAGCTGGCCCTGGGAAAGTCCTGTCTGATGTGGGACAAATGCCTTTAAGTCTCGTTGTCTCAGTTCTTCTACTGTGTAGAGGATGCATCTTGCTGAACACGCTTGTTTGGTGGATTTGCAATTTAACCTGTTCTTACAGCTTTTCCTTTCAACACTATAGCTTTGTTATTCTGTATTTAACTGACCAGCCTTCTAAAAAGAAAATCCTGTGCTGGTCCACATGAACAGACCAAATGATCAAATCAACACTCTGAAATTGGAGGATGATGGGAGAAACCTTCCAAAAAAACCCACAAAACCTCAAAGCAACAAACACTGCCTTCAAATATCATAGCTAGTAGTTTGGCTCTTTTACTGTATTGTATTTGTATTTGGTGAGGGGAGGAAAGAAGCCTATGCTGAGAAATGCAAACAATGCAAACTTCTGTTCTCAGCCATCAAGTAAAGTCAACTGATTAAAGCAAAGAAGTGAAGGTGGAAAAGTATCTGTTCTGCCTGAATGATAGATGCAAATTTTGTTGGGGTTTTTTTGTTTGGGTTTTTTTTTTCTTCTTTTTCAGAGCAGTTCTACAGAGGGAGGTTTAAGGGGCCCCTTCTATGGCTGTGACACTGGTAAAAGCGTTGTGAAGTTTTTGCATGGCCCTAAGTCTCTCTGGAAAGGCAGGGGCTCATGGTCATCAGCATATAAAAAAATTCCCCTTCTGATGGTAGGACACAAGGTAAAAATCATAGATTCATAGAACAGTTTGGGTTGGAAGGGACCTTAAAGATCATCTAGTCCCAACTCCCCTGCTGTGGGCAGGGACACCTTCCACCAGACCAGGTTGCTCAAAGCCCCGTCCAACCTGGCCTTGAGCACTTCCAGCGATGGGGCATCCACAGCTTCTCTGGGCAACCTGTGCCAGTGCCTCACCACCCTCAGAGTGAGGAATTTCTTCCTTATATCCAATCTAAACCTACCCTTTTTCAGTTTAAAGCCATCACACCTTGTCCGATCACTACTTGCCCTTGTAAAAAGACCCTTTCCAGCTTTCTTGTAGGCCCCTTTTTGGTGCTGGAAGGCTGCCGTAAGGTCTCCCCGCAGCCTTGTCTTCTCCAGGCTGAACAACCCCAACTCCCTCAGCCTGTCCTCATAGGAGAGGTGCTCCAGCCCTCAGATCATCTTCGTGGCCCTTCTCTGGACTTGCTCCAACAGGTCCATGTCCTTCTTATGTCAGGGGCCCCAGAGCTGGACGCAGCACTCAGTGTTGGGGTCTGACAAGAGCCAAAGAGAAGGGCAGAATCACCTCTCTTGACCTGCTGGCCACACTTCTTTTGAGGCAGCCCAGGATACAGTTGGCCTTCTGGGTTTCACAACATTACCGGGTCGTGTTGAGCTTATCAACCAACACCCCCAAGTCCTTCTCCTCTCCATCCATTCTCCGCCCAGCCTGTATTTGTGCTTGGGATTTCCCTGACCCATGTGCAGACTTTGCACTTGGCCTTGTTGACCTTCATGAGGTTCGCACGGGCCCACCTCTCAAGCCTGTCCATGTCCCTCTGGATGGCATCCCTTCCCTCCAGCGGGAAACCGCACCACGCAGCCTGGTGTCATCGGCAAACTTGCTGTACTTTTAAAAAATATATTAAATCTACTATGGCTGTCCTGATCTGCATCAGTGAGACAGCTCGGGCTCCTTGTAGCCACCCAGTCCTATCCCCTTCTGTTTCACGGGCAGGATTGACTATTCACAGTGCTCTGTGTGCATTATGTGGCTGGAGAGAGTTCTGGCTTGTTATATACATCCCTGCAGCAGACCATCACTGTATTATACCTGCCTCCCTGGCTCGGTTGGCTGGGCTAAGTATGGAAGACGTGGGTGAAATCAACTTGGTGAGTAACTCTGCCCAGGACCTGCCCAAACATCACCTTTGGAAAACCCAGTTGTTACAGCGTGGCTTTCTTTTTTCTCAACCCCAACAAGGAGTTCGTTGTTCTCACTCAAACTATTGGACATCTCTGCTTCCTGTCAGAGGCGCAGGATATGAAAAAGCAAGTAATTCTGGTGTTAGGCCCTTGAATGATGCGAGCTGTGGTGGGTGAGACAGCAGAGTCGCAGCTTCGTCGCTCAGCTGTGAAACGGGGCTTTCTTGCAGAATTTCCGTTTACCTCATCTCTTCAGCTTGTCTTATGGGTATCATCAGCGTTGTAAGGAAATAGCAGCAGCGTTTCCTACAGCCCCAGTGAGTCAGCTGGGGATGTTTGGGGAGGAAGGGGTAAGGTTAGGATGTTCTGCTTGCCATCACTGGCAGACCACAGCAACGCGCAGGCAGCAATGCAGCCCCATGGACGAGGCGAACAGGTTTTCCTGTACAAGCCTTGCACCACTCCTTGGCTGCCTGCGCTGAGGTTTGTGCCAGCTGCGTTGTGCCAAGCCTCTCCGTGCATCGCGTGATCCTATTCTGCGCTGACTTCTTATGAAAGAAAGCTTCCAAGCAGGAGACTAAAAAATTGTGAAGAAAAATAACAATTTCAAGTATTAATTTCTCAGAATAATCCTGGCAACTTTGTTTACAATTTTAGATGTGTTTGAGGTGTTTGGCTGATCATGAAGGTGGAATTATTTGATCTCTTCCTCCCCAAAAGTAATCGCTTAAACTGGCCATCGCATTTGTGATTTTTTTTTTTTTTGAGATCCAACAGAAACCTGTTTAATCAGGCGTACTTTACGCTTCTTACTCTTGACTAAACATCTACAGCAGTACAAAGGACATTTCTTCTCGTACTCTTCTAGAGAAGTTTAATTCTAAATCTAGGAATGGGCTGAAGATTTTGCAACATTAGGGGAAAATCCCTCCACTGGATTTTGAACTTAAGTACTGAGAAGACTTAAGGGGAGAGCTCAAATTTATGTTCCAAAATACTTTCCATCTTTGCTTTCAAAGTTTGGCTCTGAGACTCACCTGCATAAATAAAACAGGGAACAGATTGTTACCTGAAATGCCTTCCACTCCTGAGTGACCCTGCCCTTCGGGCTTCAGAATCTTCACTTAGAATTAAAAACGATGGGTGAAGTTGTGGCTGTATCTCAGTTTGTCAGGAAAAAAAGTGAACTTCCTTCAAGCTAGGTCTTAACCCAAAGTCTTTTATTTTTACCTCATTACGCTTCCTTTTTCTGCTTGGAAGCAGAAGTTCAGAAATTATAATAGCCTTCTTGCTGGTTGTGTTTCATCTCTGACCAGAAGCCAGACAATCGTGAATGTTTCAATAAAACCTGCTATGTTAGTGCCAGTCTGTATTTGCATTGATAAAGCTTGGACAAGAATCTCCTTGAACTCAACGCTGGACCCTCTGATGTTGGTTTACTGTTGTGGAGCTTTGCTAGTCCCGAGGGAATGGCAGGGAGATGTGCCAGGGGAGGGTGAGGCTGGGCATTAGGAGAAGGTTCTTCCCCCAGAGGGTGGTGGAGCCCTGGCACAGGCTCCCCAGGGAGGCATCACGGCACCAGCCTGGTGATATTCCAGAAGCGCTTGGCCAAGGCCCTCAGAGACACGGTGTGAATTTGGGGTGTCCTGTGCGGGGACAGGAGCTGGGCTCGATGGTCCTTGTGGGTCCCTTCCAGCTCAGGGCATTCTATGGTTCTAGTCCTGGCTTTATAGGACTTCTGTGAGTTGGCTTCACAGTGTTCTTTTGAACCTGTGGTAGCCCTTTACTAGCCACGAGGTTTTGCTTAGTTTCTCACAGTTGGTCCATATTTAGCATTTCCTGTGCATGCTTCCTTTGCATCGTGCGTTGAGGAAAATCGGTAGAAAACCAGGCATAAAGTAGAGAGGATAGATGGAGAATGCCTCTGTTGTCTAAATTGCTTGCAGAAGTATAATGGAAATATTGGAGGATTCTTTTTCTGTAAAACATCCTATAGGAAGATCAAATTATGAAGCAGACGGTCTCTAGGCTGTCTTTAGAAGTACAGAACTACTTGCAAAGGCTGGGACGGGAGTTATGCAAAAGAGCAGGGCTTTGCGTTCTCCAAATATGATGAACAATTAACTTCGCACTTTGCACATTAACTTTTTGCACATTAACTTTTTACACATTAACTAAGTCACAAGGCTGTTCCGTTGGGCATATTTTGCCATGACATTGCTGCTGAATGCAGGTTACTCATTTACTTGCCAAAAATACGGCTTATGCTTTATTTGTACCCTGGCTATTCAGTCCGTGCCGCCTTTCCTGTGGTGAAGTCACCCCTGCTCCGTTTCCCCAGGGACTGCCTTCCTCCATCATGAAGCTTTCTGAGGGTCTCGTGGTCCTTCTGGTTTTCTCTTGGGACTGTGGGTGCTCAGCAGTTGATGACAGCTGTGGTGGGGCGTCCCAGTCTGGGTGCTGAGCTGCACCGAAGGCTGATGGCCTCAGGGAAAACGTTCTCCTTAGTGGCTGTGCCCAGATGCAAGTGCCTGATTTAAAAATGCACGTGCAGGAGGCTTCGTGCTGCAAGTGGCCGGCTCCACCTTTGGTTTGGGGTGACTGCCTGGGAGTATTTTTCTAGCCTGGAATTTGTAAAGCCATAACTTAGCTCTGTGTTAGGTTGGTGGTGATGGCAGCAGCAGAAGGACCAAGGACGAGGGGGTTTGGGGGTACAAGCACAGGGGCTGAGAGCATCGCCGTGTTTGTGGCTGTATTTGTAGTGGAGGATTATGACTTGGTGCATGCTGGGGATCCATGGTGCACCTGCCCGAAACTTCCCAAAAACCTGAGAAACCAGAATACCATTACTTTCCAGCCATACCTACGTTTACCAGGAGGGCTTCAAAATCCAGCAACAAATGCAGTCAAGGGTTACAGTCAGGACGGGATGACTGTGACAACAACTGTGGCATTATTCATGTAATATTTTTTGCCATGCAAAAGTAGGGAGAAGTTTTTAAGTCAGCCCAGAGCATCACGCTGTTCCTGTTGTGGTCACTTGGATGTTTTCCACCTCTTCCATGGGAGCAGGGGACAAACTCTGAACCCTTTTAGGAGCTGTATGAGCTGCGTTCCGAGCTGGTGCCGGCCCAGCTGAGCAGAGCACTTCTGTGGTCAATAAAGGTCCTGCATCCCATCTTGAATCTTGTGTCCTGAGTGACTGTGATCCGACTGAGAATTCACAATGCTATGTTCGTTAGATTTAGGATATTAAGACTGCACAAAAAACTATGAAGGAATAAGCAAAAAGTTATCAACTTTTAACTTGGATGAATTCTCTGTATCTGGGTACATTTTTTAGGCTCATTTTTTAGCATCTGTTTCAAATAAAATACATCTTTTAGTCCAGCAAATGGAAAAGTGGTTTTTCTTTCTTCCAGATGAAGAACATTGAATTAAGATACTTTTTCATGAGAAATTAAACCAAAACAAAACAAACTAATTCCACTGTAGATTACCTTAAAACACTTTGCAAACTCCATCTTAAACCTGGGAGCAGAGCCTCTACAGTTAATGTTCTGAGCCTGGAAAAAGCCTTTAAAAGTTCCTCGTAATTCTGTGTTGTTTTCACTGGGCTTGGGGCCAACGTGGCCAATCGCGGTGCTCGATAGTCCTAGAAAATATTAGGAATAAAGGCTATATTGGGTAAATCCCATCATCGTGTTTTCTCCACGATGATGGATAGTTAGCCCAGGAGCATTGCTTCCTTCTCCGAGGCTGCCCTTGCCCAGGCGATGCTGTTCCAGAATGGAGCATAGGTGGATAGTTCCACGTGCGTCCAGCTCTCCAGGCCAGAAATATGGGATGCGCTTTTTGAGTCATACGCCTCACTCTTTTTGTGCAACTGGAGGCAAGGCAGGATGGAGGTGCGATGTCCCCAGCCCAACTTTAGTGCTGCTACTGCTCCAGTGACTTTTCATCTCCCACTTTCAGTACAAAAGCGTAGTGTTGGAGGAGGAAGAGGTGAGGTTGCTTGTGGTGGTGAAGTGAGAAGGCAATGGTGCCCTTTGATCTAAAGCGGTCTCATCCTTTCCCTGCATCCCTAAAAAGGGGTGGGAGAAAGAAGCCCTGGTCACTGTATGCCTGCAGATGGGGAAATGGGAAAGAGATTTTCCTCAATGAGAGGAAAAGTTAAAGGAGGTTTTAGGAACTGCTTTAATCTTTAGCACCCCCTGGAAACCCAATGCATGTTTAGAAGTAAAAAAACCAACCTCTTGAGAACTGGCGACCCTATTCCTTTTCCTGATATCTCACTTTGTAGAGGACCTGCCCTACCTGAGCCCCAACACAGCAGGATCTTGCATGTTTGCTAAACATCTCTAAGGGTTAGTTTGATCCTGGTTTTATCACTTGGTGCATCGGATTCCAGTAATTTTGAGGTACAGGCAGCGTCCAGGAATGCGAGAGGAATGAGAGCTGTCTGAAATGAAGGATGTCCCCTGCGCTTGGAGGTAATTGAAGGGGAGGCACCAGACTTGGCTGGAGGGGAAGGAGCCAAACAAGGTAAAGGAATTAGCAAGTCCTAGCTCCAGTGCAAGAAGTATTTGATTTAATTAAAACGTACAGCACTGAGGGAAGTAATAAATGGCTCGTAAGCTACATGATGAAATCCAGCTGTAGCCTATTGAAAACAGACTGGTTTCCATCAAGTTTCCAGAACGTGAGTACGGACAGTGCTTCATTTTTACAGGCGTAGTCTTGTGCTGCAGGGCTATAGAGGGTGGATGAGCTGTTTTAACTCTTGAATTTTATTTAATGCCATTGGTGAGGCATTGGTAAGGCGTTGCTGAGTCTGTCGGTTACTTCCAGGGCTGTACTCACTTCTGCGGATAAAAGCCTTGGGTCTCCAGGGCTGCTAGCTGGGCAGCTGTCACTGGTGCACTGTATGTTGGCTTCAATTGGCAAAACATCCTTTTGGAGGAGAATTTGTTTTGGAGGATGCAGATATCTGTTTCCTCCAGGAAAAGGAGGGACTGTGTTTTGCTAAGATCAAGAACATTTCTGCCTGTCTTAGTGGTTAATGCTCTTGTGAGAGTGGAAAGGATGAGTTTTTTCTCAAAAAAAAAAAAAAAAAAAGCCCAAACCCAACAACCCACCCCTGTGGTGACCATCTTAAAAGTTGATCCCTCCAAATGCAGCATTGGGTAGGATGTAGGTGATCTTGGGTAGGAAGTGTGAACTTGGCCTTCTGCAGAGATACTGGCTGATGCACAGCGATAGATGGCCGTGTTTCAGCTCAGCTAACGTGTGCCTCATTAGTAGAGGATTGATTCACGGGAAGTGAACGTTGTCTTCTCTGTGTCAAACTGATTGCATTCAGTTTCAGATGCATCTTTTTTTTTTTTTTTGTCCAGATCTTTGTATACTACAGTCATTAATTCTAAAGCTGAGATGTTAATTGCACTGTTACAAAAAGGTCCATATTTAATTTCTTGGGCAAATGCTTAATAAATAACTGCTAATAACTTTTTATTGCATTTCAGGCAGCAGCAGCTGGTCTCAGCTATGTTGGGGCATATGTCATTAACACCTACAAGAGCTACGACAACTTTCTGCAGGACAAGTATGCTCTGTTGCCAGCCGTGATCATTATTTGTGTTGCTGTGGTAATGTTCATCATTGGGTTGATCGGCTGCTGTGCCACCTTCCGGGAGTCTCGAGTTGGCCTAGGGCTGGTGAGTGCTGCACGTTCTTGCATGTCGTCTTCTTCACCCTGTTACGTGGTATGGGAGGTGCTACACGAGACCGTCTCAGCACATACAGAACAGAAAGTAAAATATTATTTTGGAGTATATTGCTGAAGCACTGCTCTGTCGTGGGCGTTATGTACCGCTGTGACGCACTGATTGACGGTGAGTGAGGTGCAGGCTAAATTATTAGTTGCGCTGCCCACAAATACCCACAGCCATGGGCAGTTTCATGGCTCTGCCTCAGCTAGCTTGCTGGAGGTAAGTGTGGAGAGCAGCAAGTTTTGAGAAGGGTGATGGTGAGGGAACAGATGTGAATTTCTGAAGCAAGAGAGGGAAAAAAGGTATTTTTCTGCAGACTTTAGTTCTCTGAATCCCTGACTACTTCTAGAATGATTTTTAAAAACCCAGAAGGGCTAAAGCTGAATAACTTTGGGCCCGCAGCTCATGCCTTGAAGGCAATATGACCTCAGCAAGCAGTGCCTAATGCACCTAACTAAGCTCCTGGGTTATTTGCGCAATGTCCTGTTCAACAGCCACCCTGTGAAGTGTTTCATGGGCTCTTCACACAGATCACATCGTGGCAGTGTTGAGGAGGCCGCCCGCATTGGGCACAGATCCTGTGGAACCACAGTCATAGTCCCAGCCGTGCACAGTAATCTTGTTCTAAATTATTTTCTGGAAACTGATTGGAGAGGCAACAACAGAAAATGATAACTTACCACTATAAACTAATGTGATGGGTAACGTGCAGTTGAATTCAAATGTTGCGGGATTCTTCCTTACAGTTTCTTTCTTTTAATTTCAGTTCTTGGCCATTATCCTGGTTATCTTTATTGCAGAAGTATCTGCATTTGTCCTGGGATTTGTTTACAGGGAAAAGGTAAGCAAAGAATTAGTATCTCTATGCTAACCTAAACATAAAGAATATATCTTGTGTTGTTAGAGCATTCCAGTGGATGCAGTTTTCTTGCACTCCATCCCCTCTCCTGCAATCTGCAGTGCAAGCGGGAATGGGGATGTCACCATCCGCTGTGTGGATCAGTTTTTATCGGGAACATGGTGAATACATAAAGTACCTGGCAGGTATCGCAACAGTCTCTAAAGTTGGATTAAACAGTTGTTGATGCTCACAAAGGAGGGGTCTTCCAGCAGGGGAGGCAAGCTCCTATATACAGGAATGGGATTCTGGGGGATGTGCTACCAGCATTTTATCTAAAACATTGCTTGATTTTTATTTTTTTTAAAGTCGTTTTCCCCACCCCAACTTAGCTGGGATACAGATCTTTTGCTGTTTCCACTAGGTAAAATTCTTAGCTCTCATGTTAAAACAATATGGTTTTTTTTTCCTCTCTAAATAGGTAAAAACTGACGTGCAAGGCACCATGCACTCAGTCTTTGACAAGTATGATGGGAAAAATCCAGAGTCTACTGTTGTGGATTACTTGCAAGTACAGGTAAGAAAACATTTAAATTGTCCTGAGAATTATTTAGAAAAGAAAAATTGGGTCCTAAACAAGGAATTTGGGCTGGGAAGGGAGGGAAGGAGGGTCAGTACAGTCATATCCGGGAACTCAACTCTGCAGCAGTGTTTAGCATCTGATTCTCCAAGGCAATTGAGGGCACTCCCCACTTTGCAGAGTTGGTGTTTTCAGGCTCTTGGTGTGAAGTTCATGTAAACGAATGGTCTTGTTGACACAAGTGGCCTTTGAATCAGACCAAATGAAAAACTGCTGCTGAGAATCCTGTACCATAAAATAGAAAGATGACAGAAGACTCTATCCTGTAACCTGTCACTCTACTACTAAAGCTTTCACAAGGAATAAACTAATAAGAAGGTCATAGCGTATGAAGGGAAGCTGATCTATTATATCTACTATTGTTTTCCTGAAATGCTGCTCTTTGTAAATCTGCTGCGTACCGCAGGCAACTCTTGCCCACTCAACATTAGCATTCAGGTTCCTATGTATTCATACATCCCTATAACTATCCTGTGTTTGGCAGCTTCACTGTTGTGGGGTAAAGAACTACAGCGACTGGACAAACACACAGTGGTTTAACTCCACCGGTAACAACAGCGTCCCTCTGAGCTGCTGCAGGCAAGATATGAGGAACTGCACAGGGCGTCTGGATCAGCCAGAGGAACTCAATACGCGGGTAAGGGTGAAGGGCACGGTCTCACAGCTGGGCTGCGATCATTCTCAGCCAGCCAGAACCAATGTGGAAAGCACTTTAGACAGGGTTTAGGCATCACTTAATCCAATTCTTTTCAGCAATTTGTCCCCCAACCCATTCTCTCCCCATGATTTTCCTCTAGCTATTTTCCTTCTCCTATTACTCTATAAAAGCTCCTAGGTAATGACCGAGGGGCACCGGTCTGGATGTTTGGCTTGTCTGTCTGCTGGTAACAGCCCTCCATTTCATGTTGCTACAGAAGCAACGTGACAAGGCCAGAGCGCTAGCTATGGGCATGTAGTTGTTCCCTGGGGTAGGGGAAGAGACTCATCTAGGATTGACCATGAATCTGGAGAACTGCATACCAGGTTCTTCAGTCTGGGCCACAAACCCATAAATTGCCTTTTATCGATACCATTGCCGGTCTTCCTGGCTCTGAGTTTTGGCCACTTCTTTAAGTGACCCAAGCCAGAGGAGACTCTGAGAAGCATCAAATGTTAGTGCCTCTCCCAAAGCAAGAGGTGAACAACAAGCCATTGGGTCTGGGAGACAAGAACAGAAGCCCTCAGGTCTGCAGCGGTTGGTCAGTCAGGTCTTACAAGGTTCTGCTTCCTTTTAAGTGTCGGGGGAGAAAAAAGCCAAAACCCATACAGCTGAATTGCATCTTCTGATTTGTTTTCACCCATCTTTTTCATGGCAGGGCTGCGCAGGGGAACTGGAGTCTGGGCTGCAGAGCGTTATCAGCTATGCTATGCTTGTAATCCTGGGGTTTGCCATTGTAAAGGTGAATGTTTTATCTCTTCTCCTGTGGAAAATAATACTGTTTATCCTTTGATCCCAGGGCTTTTTCTACTACCATGTCCTATTAGCATACAGCCTTTTCCTGGCTCCGAAGTAGACCCAGTCCTCTGTTCCTCGCTTGTTTTCTTCCAACTTTCTCCATTTCATCCGCCTGATGATAAGGGGAGGGATCCAGAAAGCTGGTGGGGGATTTGGGATGGCAAGTCAATGGAGAATCCATCTTGGTCGTTTGGTAGGAAGTACAAAAAGCTGGATGCGCTAAAAGGCCTAGATCTAGAATTCTTTATTAAAACAACCAGCTTTTCTATATTTAACTGAGGTTTAAAAAATTGCTCATCGAAGTTTGTTTTTAGATAGAATCCAATTAATAGTCCTGTGCTTAGAGACTTAGAATCAAAATGAACTAGAAATATGACTAGGAATGAAACCAGCAGGGCTATTTATAGGAGATCTATAGGAGGTTGAATTAAATGAAATGTGAAACCAGATCATCTTGTGGGTGAAAACTAGATTTGAAAAGCCCTGACACAATAGGCACATCAAAGTTACACAGGCGTTTCTTCAAAGATTTGACCCATAAATTTTAGCCTGGTGGTTTGTCATTGTTCTCCGTGCCTGTTCTCCATGATTAGTGACCTGTTCCTTGTTGACAGAGATTTGAACCATTTAATAACAGCAAAGTGGTTTTTTTTTTCCTTTGAATATCTGCTCTCTATAGAAGAGCAGCTGTAAGGTGAGCCAGTGCAGAACACTCACTGTTTAACATCCCACTCCTGAACTGAATGCAGAAGCCAAAATCTGTCCAGTTGTCATCTCAGGACTGGGGCTTGACGTAGTTAAACTTTCCTTGTCTTAATTTTAGCCCTAGCAGAGAGGTGATTGTTTCCAGCATTTGATCTCATGGCCTTAAATGGCTCAGGAACATAGTTTCCATCATGTCCCTTCCCTCTATAAAAGTGATGAGTTCTATACTCTCATTACATGTCCCATTACTATTTGTGGTAAACCCTCCCACCAGGATCTCTCCTGTGATCATCTCTAAAGATTTCCATAGCATATTCTGCTTACCTTTATTTGCATATTTTATATGCTTAAATGTTTTATAAAACTTGTTTTAAGTCCAGAATAATCCCATGCTTTCACTGAAATTTTTTCCCACAGTAAGTTAACTAGGAATTAATGTGGATGTGTAAATTAATGGAAGAAACTAGGGAGGAAAAATTGGAGCTGGAACTATTACTGGAAATTGATATGCAAAAAAAAATTACTTTTGTAGATGTATTTTCTAAGTGTTTTATAATATGAAAAGAATATCATTGCTATGATAAAAATGTCTAATGAACATATTGGTATTGGGTCTGACTGAAGCAAAATACAGCAGAACTAAATCTCTCTCTCTCTTTTTCAGTTCTTTGGCATGCTGAGTGTCTGCGTGCTTACTTGCAAGAGACAAGACAGTGGATATCAGCCTCTTTACTCAGGGGTGTTTGCTTAATAAAATGCAAAGATCACTAGTTTGTTATTTTTATTTTTTGCTTCCTGATGATAAAATAGACTTATAAAGATGGACGCTAAAGGAGAATTTATGACCTTCTTGCTAAATATTTTATGTACATGAAACAGAACATTTTATATTGACTTGAGACAGTTTCTTGTGGGTGATGTGAAATGGCAATCTCAATATTCCATGCCCTACAGTAACATACCCTGATCTTGCACACCACAGCTTTCTGTATGGTTATTGTAGATTTGGGTTTGTGACTTTGGATAGCACCAGATGGTGTAATAGACTCCAGAAATAATTTTTCTTCTGCAGTTCTGTCCTCTACCCTTAAAACATGCAGAAGAAATGTTATTTTTAATCACTCAGCTGATTGAGACCGCAGGAGGGGTTTCAGTTGTCTGCACAAGCAGCAGGTGAGTCCCATGGCGTGGTTAAAAAGCAAAAGATGGTTTTGAACGCCAGGTTCAAATATTCTTCATAACCATGGGGAGTTAGAATATGTTGTCTCTACATCTGATGGTGTTTCTTTTAGGTTTTTTTCCTCCTTCTTATGGTCACATGTTGTAATTCAGTTTACTGCAGAGGTTGTTAGTGCAAGACAACCTCGTGTTTAAAGTCTAAAACAGACATTTGAGTTGTTTTTTGAAGCAGCTAGCAAATGTGAACAATCCCAAGTTAGGAGGGGATGAGCTTTTGGGCCCGGGAGAGCTCTCTTTGGCTTGGGTTTTTTTTGCCCTTTTTTTTTTTAAATTATTATTATCATTTGACATTAAAAATTGCTTATGAAGCAGGGCTTTTGAAATTTTTTTTCTCTTTTTACTGATGCTTTGATGGTTTGTCTAAAAGACAGACTATGTCTCTCTGTTTAACGTAGAAGTTGCAAGAGTTACTGAGGCAAATATGGGCTGGAACTTGGGAGTCACAGGACATGTTGGCGCAGTGTTGGTCTGTAGAAAGGACTGCTGGAGGGGTTAGTGCAGCTGTCCCTATGCCGCTGAAGGCCTGGCCGCTTTTCACTGCTAAAATGTTGGCAATGCTTTCTTGGCCCAAGGAATTACAGTAACCTGTTGTCTGGCAGTGTTGTGCAACTCCTTGTTTGCTAGTTTTCCTTTCTCCTTAAAGGTCTGCTGAATGTGGTCACTTCTTGGACTGCATCGCTGCGTTAAAAATGAACCTTCCTTAACGCATTTGTATGTTAATCCGCTTCTCTGTTCTTCAGGGGGTTTGGGGGTTATTTTTAGGGTTGTGATGTGGGGAGGGAGGGAACTAGGAGCTATTCTTTAGCAGGGAATTGTGAAAAAGCAATAGTGTATTTGGTTATTTTTTCTTTGGAGAGATAAGCCTCTATCCTTAGCAATAAACCTTTTATATCTGTAGCTAATTAGAAGAAAAGGAGTTTGGGGTAAATGTGAGGTCTTTATTTATCCCCCCCCCCCCCCGCGAGAAAAAAGCAATGGGTAGTGATGTTCTATAGGAGACATACTAGTATGAGCATGTATATGTTGAAGTGTGACGTAATTTTTATTGAGGGCTTTCTCTTCTGCTGAATGCCGAAATAAACTTAATTTATATAACCAATTAATAAATGCTGTGGGGTGTTTTTTTTCGGTTGGTGGAATTCCAGTTCCGGAGGGTAGACCTCTGGGCCGGCACCAGGGCGGGAGGCCTCTCCCCTCAGCACTTCCCGCCCGCCCTTCTGCCCGCCCTTCTGCCCGCCGCCTCACTGGCGGCTCCCGCGCATGCGCAGGCGCTTGCGCCGTTCACGGCCCGGCCGAGCGCGGCGGATTTGAAGCGGCGCCGCCGCCGCGGGACGGTGGATTTGGTTGGGTTTTTCACGTGGGGAAGCTTCGCTCATCCTCACCTGCCCCACCGAGCCACCTCCCGTCGCTTCAGCGGTGAGAGCGGGGCCCTGGGAGGGGGGGAAGAGCTCGTCCTGGGTCGGGACGTGAGGTAAAAGGGCGGGCTGCCGCGGGTGGTAACGGTTTCTCCTGAGGTGCGGAAGCTGGCGAATCTCTAGGGCCTCGTTTAGCGAGCGTGCTAGTTCTTAGTGTTTTAAAAATAAGAGTAAAATAAAAGCTTGTTTTCAGGTGTGAGGTGACCACCAGAGGGAGCTGCGTAAGCGCTGTGTACCCAAGGGCTGTCAGGCGATAGTGTTGAATGGAGGTTTGTTACGCTGCGGTTGGATAAGATGCATTTCAGCAACGTGTTTTTATCAATTAGTTCCTACAATAGCCTTAATAAGTATACTTACACAAGAGCGACCGATATATAATGCTAAATTTTGTGCCTCCGTGCTCTGCTAGCAAGCAAGTGTGCATTTTCTTTTGGTTAATTACTGATCTTTTTTTAAAAAAAACCAAAGCCCACCTCTTTAAGTATTGATAATCTGATCCAAGCTCCCCGAGAGAGCCTTATAGCAGTTTTTTAAATAAATCAGGTATTTCTTATGTATCACAGTAAATTTCCAACTTTGTGGTAGTGAATGCCTTAATATAATAAAGACCCAGTTTCATGAGGAATGATTGTATTGATATTACACTGCATTTATTGTCAGAATTCAGGGAAACTGCTTTCTCTTGTCTTACACCAGTCACTTTGTACTTTCCTGTTTTCAATTTAGTAAAATAAGAGGTAGTTACTATGCTTACTGATTCAGTTAAGTTCCCTTTGCTGCTTTGATGCATCACGGTAATTTTTAAAATTCTGCTTAGCATTTGTGACTTAGCTCTTTCTTAAATTACTGCTTTCTTTTTTATTTCCCCTCAGTATCATAACAGGAATATGGCATCCTCAGACCTGGAAGATTTATGTTTTCACATCAACACAAAGATTTCGACTATTAAAAAGACCCTTCAATTAAGAAACATAGGTAAAAGAAATTAAGAGAGGGTTTTGGTTTGCACCCCTTTGCGGGAAATGGGAATGCTCTAATTAGATGAAGAATGTAACATGAAGGTGAAATCAAGTGAAATATGGAAAACAACAACAAAAATGCGAGCAAGGATGGCAAAATGGGAGTGTTATCAGGGAACTGGGTGCCAAGCAGAGAACACGAGCTAAGTGTGCTCCTCTGAAGGGCTTGGAGACTGGTCATTAATGCAGTCTATATTCTATATACTTGGTGGGGAGAGCTCTAGATGGGAGAATGTTTTGGTGAGTATGTTAGGCCTAATTAAAAAAATGCAAAGGCACAAACGGAGGTTTATACAAGTGTCTCTTTGTAGCATTCCAGGAGTGCCTGGCTGAGATGTAAACAGGCAGGGGTTTGCAAGCCTACTTAAACTGAGGTACTGAAATTGATCTGAATGTTTTGGGGTCATCCCTTATCCTCCGCTAGGCACAAATAGATGTTACGCAGGATCATTGAAATGTTGGTCGGGAGGGTCATCTAGACTAACCTCCTGTTTGAAAAGGGGTTATAACCATTTCCAAAAAGGGCCGTAGCTTTCTAGCTCCCCTAAGCAGGGAGATTATGAAGGAGAACGGGTTGTGCAGCCAAGCAGTTGTGAAAGCCAGGCTATGTTAAAAAGCCGGGTCTTCCACCCACAACAGTAGCAGGTATAGCTTAGCACTTCCAGCATCATGCTGGAGAGGGGCCTTTATTCCTGCAGCAGCAGCTTTGAACTCTTCTGGCTCTGCAGAGTAGGAGGCTGACTATTTGACCAGTGAATATTGCTGCTTTTCCTGGGATGATATGGTGGTTGGGGAGCTGGAGTTTGTGGATAACTGATGCTTGTGGAAGGGAGGGAACTGTGGTTTTGGTTTTGTGTTAAGTGGTGTTTTGGCTGTTTGGCTTAATGTTCTCTCTTTGACAGGTCAAGAACCATCCCTCAAATCTATGCTCTGTAAAATAGGACATGAGATGGTTCTCTTGCATGATCTCCTGAATAAAATGGAAATGGAAGTTCAACAGCAAGAAAAACTGAAGAATTTGCTAAAAGTAATCTTTTGTTTGTGGGTTTTTTCCTGCTTCATGAGATAAGGAAAAATTCAAAGGAATCTTTAAGTGCATCGTTGTTCTTTTCTAGACCTGAAGTGAAATGTTTGGATGCATGAGGCTGCTCACAAGTGGAACTGGGACTCAGAACAGGCTTGCTTAATAAACATTAAGCAGCTCTCCAGCAGAGTGAACACTAAACCTGGAAAAAAAAAAATTTGTATACATTGAAAGCATGTCTTTATCATAATAGATACCGTGATTGAAAGAGCAGTTCTATCTTTACATCCTTGCAATAGCTATGAAATTGATTTAATGAGAATATTTATCCGCTGTTTTACTGTGCGTTTGCAGTACCTTCATGTGTTAAGTCTTTTGTGAAAGTGGTGTTTGGAGAATGTAGATGAGTTTCCTGTAGTATCTCTTCATCACTACCGCCTTTTCCCTGCCCAGACCTGCTAGGGTATATTGTTAAAGATTTACTTCTTGCTCACTCAAATATCTCTGATGCTTTGAGAGCAAGGACAGACAAGCTCATGTTTTCTCACTCTTAGCTTTGTTTTTCTGAGCTTTGCTAGTTGCTCTTGGGGAAATTAGGTAAAGAGGTCAGATGATGTGGAGAGAGAGAGCAAAGAACACCTCTCAAGTTAAAAAAATCATTTTAGCATTCCCCTAATAGTAAACTAATTTTACTTGCTTGATATTAAGTTTCTGATTTCTGATGAAGTCTAACATTAATTTCAGGAGCTCCAGAAGTCTGCTGAGAGAGATCAAAATGAAGCACAGCACCTCCGTGAAAACATTCCTTCCCATCTGCCGAAACCAACACAGAGCTGGTATGTGGTACGTGAGTACGGAGGTACTGGGCAGTTCTTGGCAGCTGCAGCGTAGTACAGCTCTGCTTCTTTTACTGTACGTTAACTGTGAACTTTTGGGAGCCAGGGTGGTTATGTGTATTGATTTTGGAGTTTGCTCCTGACTGATCACTACCAGGCTTGTCCTAGCACTCTAACAAATCCCTCAGGTAAAACCTATAACACACCAAGTTGTTCAGACGAAAGCTTCCAGTGGCAGGTGTGACATTACAGTCGAAAACTAATTCTTCAATAAATCTGAGATTTCCTTGCTTTAGAATTGCAAACATGCTGGTTTGATAGCTGTAGCACCTGAGGATTGAAGGGTCAGTTAGTGATCCAAATGCTGGGTCACTGGGACTGAAACTCAATGCTGCCTTTCCAATATAATAAAAAGAAAAAAATCCTCTAACTCAGTCACCTTTCTGTGGGGATTTGTGTTACGGTTGTGGTATTTTTATTCTCCTTTCCCTGCAACAGCCTGGCATTTATTTTAGCTAGCAATGACATCCACCTGCCCTTGAGAGGGCTGTACTAAGAAGCTGTTCAAAATAATGTTGAGAATTTTCTCAAGTGGGAGAATGAGACACAAGTGTGAGAAACAATAGCTATTTTTCAGCTTCTAAGACATTATAACTCTGCTGAGCTTTCTCAGGGTGGTCAGCTCTTTCTCTGGCTGTTTGGAGCTGCTTTGTATTTTTGAGTGATGTTAGTGTATGCCAGATAGGGGTCTCTCCTAGATTCTGACATCTGGAGGTCCCAGAACTTATATCCACCCTTGTAGCTTGTCCGAATTCAGTGTGTCGGTCTCTTTGAATTCAGTGCTTCCAGTATGTGCCCTGAATCTATCAGCTTTACCTGGTCTCGCTCCTAATACCAGACAAGCCTCGGGCTGAAAACATTACAGGCGTATTCCAGCAAAGTGAAATTTTAAGGATATGGAAACAAGGTTACAGAAGGGAAAAATGAACTCTAATTTTAGATAGTATGTAGCAATATTCTCACCTGTGTAGGTACTGCTTGTATTGAGACTTGGACTGGTCTTACCTGGTGAAGAGATGACTTGTGCAGCAGCTTTTTTTCTGAGCGTGACCGTCCAAGCGTGAACCCTCGGTGTAGGAAACAGCTTTCTAAAACGTGTCTAGAGATGCCTTGTTCCTTTTCAATTCCCATTTCCATTTAGGTGTTGCAGAATTCATGCTTTTGTGTGTGAAAGAATGGAAGTTCCTCAGAAATTATCGCTGCGGTTCTGCCACCTTTTCAGAACTTTCTTAATTTAGGAAAAATCTTTACCTTAAGTTTATATTACCTCCTGGGGATAGTTTATATGCAAATGAGGCTGGTTTAGTGATTGTATCGCCTCTGATATCAAAAAGATTCTTTGTGGTGTTGGTTTCCCCTCCAGTCTTGCCCTGCTTTTGATCAAGAAGTTAACTGTGATACAAGTTTAGCTGGTTCTTCTCTTTTTAGACAGAACCACATGTGTAAAACTAAGCAAGTTGTTCTAATAACTTTCTACAGATGGTGCTCTGCCACCTTGCAATGGCTGTTCTGTCAGTGTCCAACAGACTGCAATTGGTCAGAACCCATCTGTGTCAGTGTAAAGGGGTCTTCAGTCCCCTTCCCCAAACCTTCCTCTGTTAACCCTCTCCATTTCTCTTCCTGCGTGTCCCAGAACACTCGGGGAGCTGAGTACTAATTGTCTGTTGAGTGAATGTCATGAGGTAAGTCCCTCAGAAAACAGAGTGAGTGCTGGAACGTGGCTGAGACAGGCCTTCAAACCTCAGAAAGAATGAAAATGCCCACACAGACGAATTGGGCTTTGTGGCTTCATGGCTTTCACTATTGTTTCTCTCCTGTGTTCTTGGTTTTGGTGTTCTTATTTAATGGAGGAATGTCACTGAAATAAAAAGCGAGTACAAGGTATCCAAGCCCTTTGTGCTCCAGATGTTTATTGAGAGCAGTTTCTTATTACACCAAACCCAGACTTTGAATACAAGCTTTGGTTCTTTGTTTGCGTGGTCCTGGCCAGCAGTGAGCTGTAAGCATAGCATCTCGCTGCTGCAACGTACAGGACAGGTAGCAGGTAGGAACCCAAAGCAGAAGTACCTGGGGGTGGGGAATCATCTAGAAAAGATAAGAGGTTTGCTGCAGTGAGGGGGATGGCAGGAGATTGGACCATACAGGAGGAGAAAAGTTTTAAGACGCAAATTCACCTCCTTCGGTCCTTGTGTTTATCCTTCTATTCCAAACCCACCCCTACACCACCCAAATTCCCCACCCTTCCCTTTGCCTCTTTGCCGGCATTCCCTGCACTAGTGCTAGCTCCAGGGTGCCAGGAGTAGTTTTGTGCAGGGCCTCGCCTTATTTTTCAGATGTTTGCGTCTGAATTAGTTTAACTGTTGGTGCCCTGCATTTCTGAAGGGCTCCGCCTTGGGGCACGGCAGGGAGCAGAGCTCCCCCTGTCGCTCTGTCATGGGCCAGACAGTTTGGGAGCCCAGCAGGTGGCACTCGCTCTCCCACACGCCGCAGTCGTCTTCCCTGGGAAACGGGGACGCCAGGTTTGGGGGTGTCACATCAAATGACAAATTCCAGCCCTCGGGTCAACAGAGGCACTGCTGTGCCCTTCGCTGGCTGCAGGGCCCCACGTCAAACGAAAGTCCCTTCCTGTGGGAGGGTTAGGTCAGAGTTAGCGGATCAGGTCTTTGTGACAGGTCAGCTCAGTGCTGCGTTACTTCTGTTGCACATCACAGCCTGGTGGTGTCCTTGTAGTCAGATGATGGTGAATTTGGCCAAATGCATCGCTTTTGCTGTCCTTTTACCGCTGAGTAGGAGAGCAGCTAGGTGCATGGCTGGCAGCTAACTCGGTGTTTGAAGCTCTAAGCCGAGGGTTTGGAGGAAGGGTGAAATTATAAAAATAACGCTCCGATAATCACTCAAAGCAGGAAACTCCTTGGCTTTTGGGATCTTGCCTAAAAAAAAAAATTCTATGTATTTAAAAAAAAAAATCCCAGCCTGCTGGATGGTGTTGAATTTCTTTGCTTCAAAAGATTAATGGATGAGTCAGGCTTCCCAAGATGTGAACTTCTTTCAAAGAGCCGTGAAGTATTTCAAATCTGCCTGTTTAGGCTGCAGCTCTGTGCTGCGGTTCATCTGATAAAAAGCGAGGCCTCATGTTCTGTGAAATGTAATGGTACATTGAATTTTTAACTGCTCTGTGCTGCATTTGGCCTCCTGCCAATTCACCTGCTAGCAGCCTCTCGAGCAGAGAAATGAAGAGCTATAATGAAGTCAGCTAAAGTATGCAATTTGAAATGGAGTAGGCTTGCTTTATTTATTTTTCTTTCAGGAAAGATGATGATTTGTGTTCAGCCAGCCTAACAGATGGGTTGGAACTTAGGCCTGTGAGTAAGCAGGCTTGATAATGTCACAGTATTCTCCTTACTACTGATCTGCTGTTTATACACTTAATATTCTTTCATTTTACAGCATCACTGGGCTAACTGTGAAATGTGAAGAACAAACAAAAGCTGTAGAACCCGAACGTGCAAAGAAACCTACCAAAGAGTCAAGGCTTATTAAAGAAGCAGCCTTAATAACTACAGAAGAATTTCAAAGCGTTCCTGCGTAAGTAAGCGTGGCTTTTCTTAGACCCCGTCGTGCCAATTTGGGTGGTAAACGTAGGTTTGGGAAAGTGAGCTCTTGCAGAGCTGAGGCTGACGGGGATGTTTTGAAGCTTTAAGTGTTCCACAGGATGAAACATCATGATGATAGCTGCAAATAGTTTATATGCAACACTGGCAAACCTGAAAATGAAATGAATAGAGCTAATTAGGTTCTTTTTTTCTATGTATATTTTGGGAAGATCAGAACTAATCAGTTAAAACCCAAACATCTTATCTCAAAAGTCACTTCGATTGTACAAACAGAAATATATTAGCTAATGGATGGGGTTTGAGAATGGGATTTGAGAACGGACGTTTAAAAAAAAGAGCCATCATCTCATAAGATGAAAGGTGTGGTTACACTTAAAAGGTAAAATAATGATGAATGCTGGTTTTACTTGACCCAACTATTGGTTTCTGAAAACCTCAAGTCTTGACCTACCAATCTGTTTTGAGACAGGAAAAGAAGTCAGACTTGTTAAAAGCAAAAAAAACACCTCCCACTGAAACACCCCGACTTTCTGGAATAGAAAGCTGTGGGGTTTTTTCCCCTACCATCAGGATCTGATTAATAGGTATCCTTGTCTGAAGTCTGTCTTATAGGAATAACTTTTCTTATATGGCATTTTTGGGACAATGACAAATATTTCTGCAAAAACGAGAAAATTCTCTTGATGCCTAAGGCTAAATTGTTATCTAGCCTCTCCATTCCATGTGTTCCCTGACAACGCTTGTTTCAGTAAGATTTTTTTAATCTCTGTTTTACTTGAGGCTTTCAAGTCATCTTTCCTATAACCTTCAAAATATCCAGGTGAGCAGTGACCATTTTCTTCCACCAAATTGCTCAATCCAAAAAATGAAGGACCCTGAATGTTGAGCTAATAATAAAGGATTCTTCTTTGGTTACTTCTTAGGAGTGCGTGCACCTGGTATTCTTATTCTGTGGGTCATCTCTCGTGTTTGGTGGATTTACTCCCTTAGGTACTTTTCTCCCGATAAAATTTGGGAAAGGTAAAGCTGGAGCATGGGAATTTTTGGCCTTTATTTCTGCTAAGGCAAAAGAAGTAGATGTAGCCTGTTCCAGCCAAATGTTGGTTTAACCTCCTGTTAAAGCTATGATCTTCCCTGATAACCCCTTAAAGTGTTTCATTATCCTTGAAAGTGGAACATTTGCGAGTGGGGAAAGTGGTGATGGAGGCCAGCTGGATACTCTTGCTGGTTTACAGAAAGGTTGCACCTTAAGCTGCGCTTGTGAGGCTATAGAACTATTTTTATTCAGATGGGGAAAGCATGTTTGTTCTGTGGAGGAAGATTTATATGAATTTAAATAGACCTATTAATCTGCAAGGTGTTTTTCTGTTGCCTGGCAGTGTTTTGATACCAGACTGGGGGAGTCCGCAAAGCCTGCGATTTCACATACCATTTAATCAAATCGAAGCAGCAAATGTCCATGACCCCGATTTTCTCACACCTAACATATTCTCCTAAAAGGATGAGAATTAGGTTTGTATCCCAGTTCTCCAGGTCAGCGCTGATGTAGGATCTCTTTATACCTGCTGGCAACAGTAACAAGGGATACTACCACATTTTTACACAGCCCCGGTCCCGGAGCCGAGTGGCTGTGCTCGTACAGGACTCGGCTGATGTGCAAAGCCTGTCTGAGGGACTTAATAAAGCACAACTGTGCATATGCGTCACATATGAGTCTAAATCCGTTACCAGCTGGGTATCGTGGGTTTTGCAGCAGCCAAGAGTGTCTCATTCCTCTCTCCCTTCCTACCGCAGCTGTGGTAGAGTGTAACTGAAAAATCTAGGTGGTTTTCACCCCCTCTGTGCTCAAAGTGAAGGAGAATCAATCCTCAACATCATTAGGGCACTAAAAGGGATATACAGTCTTCAGTGACTTCATATTTTTAGAACTCTGCAGCAGGTATTTAACAAAGGTGCATGCTGTGTTTGGGGTCGGATACGGAGCGTCTTGATCAAATAGAATACTCTCGCACAGTAAGAGACTTGCAAATTATCTGAGCCTTCAAATCTGTTGCAGAAAGACACTTTTTGGAGGAAGAAAAGGGCAATTGCATAGTAGATGTCTCTGTTAACTTTCAATTCAAGGCAAAGGAAAATGCTTGCTTTATTCTGTCTCTAAAATTCTTACCGCTTAAGATACATTTTTAGAATCTGCATGTTCATTATAACTCTAAAGTCTCAGAAGATAGGAACTTGGGGGAATATTTGTTTCTTTCAGACTAAGCGTTTTTGAGGAAGCAGATTTGGCCATTAGGAGATTTATCTCTTTTCCAGTGATATATCATGTGATATATTGATGTTATTTTCTTTGAAGCACATAGCGCTGTGCTTTGGTTTTCATACCTACAGGAAAAAAAATGTTTTGAGAAGGGCTTCTGTGGTTTAAAAAAAAGAAATTGGGCCATGCTTTTTATAAAAAGAAAAGCATTCTGAATGATTTTGCCTTTTTTATAATGAAGCAGATTTTAAAGTTCTTTTAAATCTAAATTAAATAGATTAATTTGGAACTTCTCAACTTCGTATTTTTATATTAGTGTATGTCTGGACTGCAATAAATGTCAGCATTTACGGGTTTGCTAGCCACGGCTGATAGAAAAGTGAGAAGACGAACAGCTGGAGTTAGTTTACGCGCAGAAGAAAAATTCCAGTTGCTTTTGACAGAATTTTAGTTTCGGATTATGGCACCTCTGTGTAAATGGCTGCGACACAGGTGTCCCCACGCTCACTGCGTGCCCTCGCTCTTGCTGCGGAACGGCCCGTCGGGCAAATCGGCGAAACCAGAAAGCGGCTCAGCTGCGTGGCTGCGGGCGGCGAACCGTGGTTGCCTGGGCAGAACTGGCTGGTGCCGCTGGAGATGCTTTAGCATGTACTGCCAGATCTCTAGGTACTGAATTTTCTGTAAACCCTGGCACGTCTGGCCCCGTGTGAGTGTCTTGGATGCCTGAGGGCCTCTCCAAGAGCACTTGGTTCTTAGGTTTAGGCAGCTGAATCCTGCTTCTCTGTTCCTGTGTCAGGATGAGCTGAGGTGTTTTCTTGGGTTTATCGAGTGTATTCACTGTGTGTCTGTTGAGCACAGGAACTTAAATATAGGTGTGTTATACCTTTGGCCTCAATCTTATAGGTGTGTTATACCTTTGGCCTCAATCTTCATCGCTCTGTGCGTTCCCCTGTGACTTTCTGAATGGGCAAAGGGATGCAGATAGAGCCATAAATAGCAGTTCATGTACACAGGCAGAGCCCTTCTGCGGTTAGAGGCTGTGTTACTCGTTTCTGCTCAGGGTGACTGTGTTTCAGGGGCAGCAGTGCTGCTTTTATTTGTGTGCACCACGCAGAGCGTCTTTATAAAAATGGCTGCACCTCCAACTTTGAATCGGGATTAATTAAAATATCAATAACGTTGGAAACTGGCTACAAATAGCTTAGCAATTCAGTCTGAAATTAAAGCAATTGCTCGATTTCTGGAGTTTTTACGCACCCTGTGCAGACCTGTCTCCCTGGTGGGGCTGGCTATTAAAAGCTACAGCAAGGGCTTAATTTTTAGTTGGCAATTGTGTAACGCCCACCCACATTCTGGTTTGGAATATTGAATTTGTAACTGATCGGCTACTTGTGCTTTAAATTCTTTGTATGTTTTCCGAAGATTGAGGGTTTTTTTTTCCATTCAGATTAAAATGAGGGAAGAATTTCCTGTTCATTGACCTTTTCAGTCGTCTTTCCTACAGCTTTTAGCTGCCTGCTGTCCTGGCCTGACGATCCCCATTCATTCTTAAAACGAACTGTAACACTTTCCTCAGTTCCACATATTTGCAAACTGATACCAAACCAAACACAAACAGCCGGGTTCCGTTTGTTGTAGCCTGATGATCACAGGGTAGTTCAAGCTGCTAGGTTGCCCCGGCTCTTACTGCGGTGTTTTCTGGGGTTTTGTTTTGTATTTAGCTTACTGCTTGTCCTCCGAGGCTTCAGATTTAATGTTCTAGAACAGCTTCTCAGTTTGTAGCATGTTTCCCCTTCCCTGAATGCATGCCTTTACATCTATAAATACTGAATAGCCTTACTTGCAACTATTCCAATGTTCTAATATTTCCACATCGCTTTGTTTTTTATCTTCTGTGCTTCCTGTACCTCTAGGCTGTTATCAACAGATCTTATTATTTTAGTACTAGTCTTATGAAATGCTCTGAAAGCTCAGAAGTGGATGTTGGTAGTGCAGAACTGTGTCTGTATAGCTCATTTGGCTGCACAATAAAATAGAGAAACCAACCCAAAACTGGTATGTCTTAAAAAAAAAAAAAACAAAACCAAAAAAACCCCACACAAACCAAACCCGAAGGAATGGCTGTAAGATCAAACACAGGCTATTTATGATTATAATATGAACCAAATTGCACTTTTAGGCAGAAGCACTGAATTTCAGTTTTGGCTTGTATTATATTTTCTGCAAAGCCGCTTGGTTCTTCTGCGTTTGTAGTGTAGGTGGTACGCTAGAAAAGCAACTTTTACTCCATCTTGAAAAAGCTCCTTACACCTTAAGCACTGGATAGTTTTTATTTGTTAATTTAGTTTTCTGATGTTTCATCTTCCTGGCTTTTCAGGATTATTAATCAAGGAAAAGAACAATATTAACTACTGCGTTTGTTCATTAAAACAAAGCAGAAGAAACCGCCTCTAACTAGGAATAGCATGTTCAGTTATGGCTGATGGAAGAGAAAAATAAACATGAACTTCATTTGTGACTTTCTGGTTACTGGTTTTTATTTTTATTTGTAGGTATATGAAAGGTCGTTTAACATACGATCAGATTAACGCAGTCGTTCAAGATATGAACAAGGCTGTGGTGGGCAAGTACAAGATCTTGCATCAGCCTTTGAAATCGATGAATGGAGCAGTCAGAAATCTCTACCACAGGTTCCTGGAGGAAGAAACTAAGGATACAAAAGGTATGTTTGTTTGCAATGTTAGTACCAAACTCGTACAATTTGGATATTGCAGCACAAGTATAAAAACACTGGACAAAATATTGAATGATTAATGACCGCATGCGCTTTTCATTTTATAGCGTAACTTGTAGCATCTTTTTCTCAGAAAACAGTCCATCCAGGCACTCTGGTGGTTGATGGAACGGTTTAACCTGTGGGAGTGTTTAAAACAATCGGTCCTGAAAAATTTTAGAAAACCTGCTATTGCTTATTCTCAGACTGAGAACAGTGGGGAAAAAAAACCAAGTCATAATCTGTAGGCTTAGTGGGGCTTTCCCTCCCTTCCCATCACGGAGTGCCGCGGTCGAGATCAGGTTTGGCCCTGAAGAATTCTTATCCACTACCAGGGGCGAACAACGCTTCGACAGCCTGGAGCGATGGAAGTTTTGGCTCTCCCTTGCTGTAAGGGGAGGAGAACAGAAATGAGATCTGTCTCCAGAGCAGATTCCAGGCCATAAGGAATAGAAATGCCTAATTACTGTACTGACCTGGGTACTCAGAATAAAATCCAGTTGCCTTTTCTGGATGAAGTCCTATAGCGTAGCGACAAGGGTTATTGTTGTGACTGAAGAGTTTTCCCATAACTGATTGTGTTACTTTTTATATGTTTTCACTGACAATACGTCACTTTTGTGGCGTGTTTTAGCAAAAACTTTGAGTGCACAAAGATTGTATTTGGAATCACTACAAGTTCTGTAAACTCCTAGTTTGATAACCAAACTGCATATACTGCGTTTTCAGTTTTTAAGCTAGAATGGACATGAACTATTAAAAATTTGTTCTGAAGCTGGAAAATCTGGGTAATCAGTCATGCCACAGTGACTTTGTGGAAGAGGCAGGGCTGTCTGACAACCTTAAGAAGTTTTCTCCTCTGAAAAGCATAAAGGGAGCAAAAATGCACCAAAATGTCTGTCTCAATTTAACAGTGAATTGTACTTACGGGTTAGTTTTCCCAAAGATATGTGGCACAGTAAATCTCTAATATTAAAATCTCCTCTTTTTTTGGCATTCCTTTTGAGGACAAGTATGTAATTATTCCTGGAGGGGTGTACCGCATATCAAGCATGGCGATGTCCTTAGAATGCCCTCATGTTTCCTACTTCAGACACAAGTTCTGTCTCACAGAAAGAGCTCTTTTTCTGACAATGCCTTGGCGCCGACCTCCCGATTTCTGCCCTGGCCAGAACGCAAGAACGCTCGCCCTAAGCACGTTCACTGCGTACTCGGGGGTCACCTTGTGACAAACTATGGCTTTTTCTTCCTTCCTTTGGATTTGTTGCGCTCTCAATATTTACAGTACGGTGATAACATCACTAACTTCTAGATTCTAAATGCATCTCTTCTGTAGGGAAGGAATTCTGATAGGGTGGACATGCCTGGCTCTTCACTTTGAGACTTAGAGGATAAACATGTCATGAAAGTCAACGTTGTAAAGGATGTTAATGAAAGCACGCTAAGGGCATGCAGCTACACTACTTCACGTGACCGGCCCGCTGATTTGGGCTCGGATTGTTTAGTTTTTCCCTAGACAAGTTCTGCTTCAGTCTAACAATGGCTCATATTAATCTGGGATTTCCTAAAATACTTGCGTTATCATTTTTAACTTAAAGTATTTTTTTGGTTTAACTGTTACTGTCTTCAGATTGGGAGTAAGGGGTTTGAGCCCGTGGCTACAGAGGAGAGGCTAAACACTAGAAGGGCCATCCTAGGTCCAGAATGCTGCTTAATCTGAACCGTGATCCGCAGCAGCCTTGGCTGCAGTGGAGGAGCTGTTCTAGCAACTTGAGAAAGCTACAACTAGTCAGAGAGAATTTTCTCCAAGGAAGTGTTTTGTTGGGGTGGTTGTTTTTATATCTGAAAAACTGAGGCTTTTAATTTCTTTAGGTACCTGAGAAAGAGCCTTTTATTTTCTTGTTTACATTGGAAGGTTCAGTTAGGAAACCAGGACATTCAGCATCTGAGAGTGTGTGTGTGTGTGGTAGATTTTTTGTTTGTTTGTTGTGACTAGAAAGTCTAGAGAAAAAGGCTGGCAGGCTGTCAGACAGTTCTTATCTGGCCAGCACGAAATGATTAAATGTCTTTATCCATTGCATTTTTCAGGATGAGGTGGTGCATTCATTGATTTGTTTGCTTGAATTTCTGCTGTGAGTCTCTGCTTAGGATTCCCACAGTTTCTCAGCCTGGGCTGATTGCCAGCTGACCTCTTCCTCTCATTTCAAGATGAGAAAAGATGCTGCATGGTTTATTCAGGGTAACTTCCTAGCCAGTAAGCTGATTCGGTTAGTTTAGCTAGTTATTTAGTGCATGGACCTACTGTTTCCAACCAAACCACTGCCCTCTCTCCAGCTCTGGTTTCTTCATAAATAAAGATCCTGCTATGCTGGATGTTGTTGCCTTGAATTCTGGGCAAATATAAGAAGAAATTCTGTTCTGCACAGATTCAGGGCATTTTGCAGCTCCCCCAGGTATAATCCTAACGCTGTTTAGGGGTATTGCCCTATTACTGACAATTGCAAATAGGCTCTATCCAGCTGTAGGTATATTTTAAGCAGTTATGCAGGTTTTATTCTTTTTGGAGTAAACAAACCTTCCCCTTCTCACCTGTATGTGAATTTAGCAGTGTTGCAAGCTCTTCCTGGATTCCAGGCTAGTTCCCATCTGGGGGAAACCAGCCAGCTCTTGACAGTTACTGTCTCTGGAAGAGCCTATTAGGCGTCTGTGTCACCGACTCTCAAAATGGCCCAGTCTGTGAGAAAACACGGCCTGATATTCCTCAGCTCTGAGCAATATCGTGGGGAACGCTGCGCCTCTAAACAGCACCCTGGGGCCTTGGTTCTAACGGCCGTCACGTCCTTGGATGCTCCTTCAGAGCGGAGCGTGTGTCCTGTGAGCTCGCTCAGCAGGTGAAATTTAAAGATTAAATGTTTACATTTAAAAAAATAGACTTCCCTGTGTAAACCAGCATTGTACTTGTTTATTAAACAAAAGCTTTCCTGGCATCTTCAGCTTTCCAGCTAGCATCAGCTGCTTTCTCCTTTCTTAAACTGGAAGGACTCTCCAATAATTTAATAGAAAGAAGAAATGCTCCATCTTATCTAAGGCGATGGTGCCTCTGCCTGACTTTACAGGCAACAGGAAGAGGGAGAATACTCTCTTCTTCCAAGTTAGAACACCCCTAGCCTTGTGACTCTTTTCTCATAAGGCTTGGAAGCGCGATAGCGCGGAAGAATACATTATTTCCTTCTGCTTACTATCCTTAGAGATAATTGGATGTTTCTTCCTTATACCTTAATTAGCATCTTCCTGGTTTCAGATTACTTTGCATTCTCACAGCTTTGTGGAGATGAGTGGTTAAAACCTTATGGCATGTTACAGGAAGCATTAAATGTACAGTCGTTTTACTAGATGTATAATTAATTCCCCACCTGAGCGGCGTATAAAGACTGAATATGAAATCACAGCTAGTGAATATAGTGATGGAGTGCTTAGAATAATGCCTTCCTTCATCGTGTCGGCTATTAGCTTGGGGGGGACCTTCTGTTGGGGGCCTTTTAGATGCTTTAACTCCAGTCGAGGCCCTGGTTTCTTACGAGCACTTGATAATGAGAATTTCCTTTAGAAGTAGTTAATCAACTACAAGAAGGGATGGGCTGCCAGCTCTGATGCGGGACCTTCCTACGCCGCTCTCCTAGAGGCGCAGGGAGGATGCCTTGCCATGTGGTTTAGTCTTTTTCCTGCATTTCCTTAATTAAGAAAGAATTAGTCTTTTCCAAACCTGATGAAAGTCAAGGGAATGGTGGGCCACATAGCTCTGACGTATGCAGGGCTTCTTCCTTTTATTTGTAAAGGGCCAATTCCAGAACTAGAGTGCCTGCTGAGAGAGCATCATTAGGCCATGGCTTATGGTGTGAATTTGGGGGTGTCCTGTGCAGGGACAGGAGTTGGACTCGATGATACTTGTGGATCCCTTCCAGCTCAGGACATTTTATGGTTGTATGATTATTTTGGACCTTGCAAAGCAATTACTTGTGATTCAAATAACGCAGCTACTCGGCTGTGTTCCATGACTGAAACACTGATGTGTGGTGCCCTTCCACGGTAAAGCTGTCCTATGATCTTTAAGGAGACCCTGAGCCTCTCTGGTTTTGCTCGGGTCAGTGCATGGTGTGAGTGCCGTTGGCAGACACAGCTGACAACGGACGGAGCTCGCTGGATGGGGCCCGCAGCCGGTGCAGGGTAGTTGAACTTAATGGGAAGGCTGGGAATTCTTCTTTCTGGTGGCAAATTTGTGAAGCAGAACGAAGTTCCTGAGATAGCGTGAGGCCCTCATACTGCCAATTGTATTTTCTCATCAGCATGTGGAACTGTTTGAAAGAGGTTGTATTGTTGCTTGTGAAACGTTAAGCATATCCCACCACACAGTCATTTGTACAGCAAAGTCATCGTTTGTTTTCCAGGTGAATTTTTTATTGTGGAGGCTGATATCAGAGAGTTCACCCAACTGAAAGTGGATAAGCGCTTCCATAGGATCCTCAATATCCTGCGGCACTGCCAGAGAGTGAGAGAAGTCCGTGGCTCAAGACTTGTCCGCTACGTCATCTGCTAATGAGCTTTCCATGTTGCGCTTACCCAAGATACGGAAGGCAGAAGTACTTTGAGATGCAGAGGGATTTTGTTGTCCACAGAGAGATTCTACATGAGGGCATTCCTGTTCACCTCCCTTATTTTCTAAAAGGCAGTAGTGGGGACCAAGAAGGGGTTTTGTGTTGTTTGTTTTGGTTTGTTTTTTTTTTCAAACATCTATCCTGAATCAGGAGTGGCAACATCAAATGGCCTTAAAGGATTTGAGGTTTGTTTTGAAAACATGAGAGGAACTACTGTCTTCTGGCAAATTACAGATGCAAACCAGATAGGGCGATTGGTGCACCTGTGGTCACAGGAGGTTTTAATCACATTTGCAGGTCAGCACTTGAAAGTTAAATTCTCTGCATGTTAATAATGTTCCTTTTGTGTTTATGAGTTGGAGACTGTTTAAGGCTCTGTAGCTACTCAAAGGAAGCATTTGATTGTTTGGGTTGTTTTTTAATCCCTCAAACCAATTTCCAGATTTCCTTTCCTTAATCTTTTTCTTCTTATCCTAATTGTATGTTTTGATGTTTCCTGCATCGCTTGAGCAGGAAGATCTGAGGTGGTTTAAACATTTCCAGACTGATGATCGGTAGTTCCGTTAGCCATGTGGTTTTCATACTTCATCATGCAGCCAGATTTTTTTCCCCTCAGACCAACCCGTTAGACTCAAACAGTGAAGCAATGGGGGTTTTTTAAGTGAAAAATGCTGACTTTCGCTTTGAAAATACTGGTCAAACTCCTCACAGTTTTTTATTCTAGAAGGTTGTTTTCAAATGACCTATTAGTGTGGTAAGTTCCTGAGCAGAATTATTGTGATCAGTATCAGCTCTGCGAGTAATCAAAACTGGTTTGATAAGAAAAGCTATGGACTCTTTCTTCCACGAGCCTGTATCTACTTTTATCCTAACATTTAATCTAAAATACCTCCTCTTGTACCCTGTCAGTGTTAAGATGACAATTTAATGAGCAAAAGACCCTGAATGAACTTTGAACTTTCTCAATAAAGAGGCACTGGTGAGTGCTATATAATCCTAGAATTCCTGGTTTTTTTTTATGTGCTGAGTGGTTGGTTTTGGGGGGGTTTTCTGGTCTTTTGCCCTGGGAGGTTGACATCCAAGCAGAGGTCCCTACTCTGCATTGTGTTGGCGTATATTTCACATCTGGATAAACACCCAGCACAGGAAGATGTACAAAATCAGCTTCCATAGGCGTCAGTTGAGTCCATCTGTTTCTTTGCAAAGCTTATTTTATATTAAATCGTAGAGGTTTGAGTCCATAGATCATCAGGTCCTTTTTTTTTGTTTGGTTTGGTGTGTTTTTATGTTGCCCAGCTTCAAGTTCTCTTAAGAGTCCTTCAAGAGTCAGGACCCACAACCTTCTATTTCATATTCATATTTGGTTTTGACATTTCCAGGTGACTTGTTCAGCTGCTGGACAGTCTGGAGCTTCTGTTTTCTTCCGCTCTCCTCTGACCATCTGACTCGTCAGCCCTCCAGCCTGCAGCAGGAGGAGATCCCGCTGCGTAGGTGTCCCTGGAGGGAGGTTGGTCTGTTGGACGTGGGGCTATTTCAGTATTTACAGCATGTTGACTTTCCCTTCTCTGCAATTTAGTTAGTGACTGTATGGTTTTAACTTTAAAAATGTGGGGAAGAAGCAAAAAGAGCTGCAAATGGACCCAGGAGAACCATGTCCAAGTGAACACTTTGCTGTAAGGCGAGAGGTCTGAGTTTACAGGACAGTTATGGCAGGCTTAAAAAGGAATTTGTTGATGGGCAATTGATACAGAGACGCGGGCATCTAATGTTTCAATTATTATAATAATCAGAGAAAGATGAGAAACCCTTTCTTAATGATTCTTTAAAAGTTGCAGTTCTCAAAACCTTTGGTTCCTCGCTGTTCAAATTAGCAGGACTTGAGGTTGTGAAATCCCTGCGTAGCGCCAGGGACAGGAAACATGCAGCTCTGGCAGCTCCCTGGGACCTTCTGGCCAGGCACAGAATCTGCGCTCGCAGATTTAAAGGCTGGAGCAGAGCAAGAGCAGCAGAAATCAGGCCAGCTTGCAGCGACCGTGCCCTCTGACGGCTGGTGTAACAGCAACTGTAGCCAAAGACTAAATTGTGCTTCTAAAATGGCCGAGTGCCGCTTGTGCCAGCGCGCAGAGTGATTGTGCTCACTGCGGCCCGATGGCTGCTTGCTGCCAACAGGGTTTTTTTTATGCTTAGGTTGAGGCTGAGACCCTAGAGATTGGTTTTTAATATCGAGCAGAAGGCAAGACCTGATAATAGTACACACCATAACCTCCTTCTTGGTGTTCACAGTAAAGTCCTGCTGGTTTTGTCAGAAGTTTGGGTTTTTTTTTCCTGTTCAGGTATCATTGCTGTGGCTGCAGTGATTTTATTTCTTGTTTTTTCCTTAGTACTTGTTTTGGTCTGGCTAAGCTTGGTTGCTGCAGGAATATTTTTCTCCTGCCTGTAATTCCTTTTAATGTTTTGTTGTGGGGATTGCAGTTTGTGATTAATTAGATGTTGGTTAACAGCTTTCAGCCTGTTACTATGGAGTTTTTAATTTTCTAAACTATTCTCCCTCGGGCAGATTCTCACAAATGTGCTCATTATTTTAATCCCCCATCCCTAACGTTGTGTTTTCTTTCTTCTCACGAGGAAGTCAAGCCGTGGATTGTGGTCACTCGCTGTACCCTTCCACCTTCCTTCGTCTAAAAGTTCACGCCAGAACATGGCGTCCCAGTCGCTCAGCAAGTTCCTCTCTCTTTCGAATGAGTTCTTGATGTTTCCAAAGTGTTTTGGGGACAAAATGGTCGTCTCCAGGAGTTGCCTCGAGATGACTCTCTCCTGCTGTATTATTTCTCTTAGGCTGGCGCTCCCCGTGCCTTTCATCAGCATACAATTGGCAGTAGCGCTGGGTACCAGTGAGCGTTTTTGCCAGTCCTGCCAGACGGTTTAATGTAATAATCCTCCAAAACATAGCTAACGCGCAGCTTTCCAGCGCTAACTTGCGCTCTTCCAAATGTCAGCTTCTCTGAAAGCTTTGAAAACTTCTGTTCTGGAAACGAGGAAATAAAACTGAGTTAACACAAATTGAATTACCTGATAGACGAGAAGGGAATGGCCTTCTTCCTGCAGCATGACTCTGTCCTCCTTAGGACGTGGCTGGCTCTGTGCTGTCACACCTGTTACTCTCTACCCACCCCACCCCCGACATAGTGGGAGCCATAAGGAGCAGGAGCAGTAGTTGATGGACACAAACTTGGGGAGCAAAGTTACCTCCTCAGGCTGGTCTAGACAAAATATGGAACTTAACGTTTGCGATAATCTGAGGCGATGTGGTAAATTTACCAGCCAAGCATGAGCCAGCAGTGCCCAGGTGGCCAAGGAGGCCACCAGCCCCCGGGCTTGTGTCAGCACTGGTGTGGCCAGCAGGAGCTGGGCAGGGATGGGGCCCCTGTGCTCGGCCCTGGGGAGGCCCCACCTCGAATGCTGGGCTCAGGTTTGGGCCCCTCGGGACAAGAAGGGCCTTGAGGGGCTGGAGCGTGTCCAGAGAAGGGCAGCGGGGCTGGGGCAGGGTCTGGAGCACAAGTGTGCTGGGGGGCGGCTGAGGAGGCTGGGGGGGTTTAGCCTGGAGAAGAGGGGGCTGAGGGGAGCCCTTCTCGCTCTCTGCAGCTGCCTGAGAGGGGCTGGAGTGAGGGGGGGGCTGGTCTCTGCTCCCAGGTCACCAGGGACAGGGCGAGAGGAACCGGCCTCAAGCTGCGCCAGGGGAGGTTTAGGTTGGAGATGAGGGGAAATGTCTTCCCTGCCAGAGGGGTCAGGCCCTGGCACAGGCTGCCCAGAGAGGTGGGGGAGTCTCCGTCCCTGGGGGGGGGGTTCAAAGGATGTGTAGACGTGGCCCTTGGGGCCATGGTTTAGGAGGCCTGGGGGTGTTGGGTTGGGGGTTGGCCTTGATGATCCTAGAGGTCTTCTCCAACTTTAATGATTCTGTCTTGGCCAGAGGCGGGAAGAAGTGTCTGTTAGATTTGGCCTTGATGGTCAGATATCAAACCAAATCCTCTTGCCCTGTGTTTGGGGGGGGGGGGGCTTTAGAGGGCAGGAAAGATGCTACTTGATAATGAAGGGGAACGTTGCACAAGCCCGGCAGGAGCAGGACTGACGAAATGCCCGGCTGTGGTACGTGGAAGAGGAAAGCCCACGATGTGCACAGTCCGGGGTAGTTGGGTTTTGTGCCTGTCGGGGACCCGTGTGTGCATCTGAAAAAGTTGAGACAAAGCTATGTTGCTTTTTAAAATGCTCTCTGGTCCTGTTGCTTTGCTGTTCTGTTGGCTTAAAAAAAGGAGGGCTTTTTTTTTTTGTTCTCCCTTTGCTCCTCTTGAAGAGGCACTGATGGAAATAATTATCTGTCGCAATCAATGCTCAAAGCGCTCTTACCCGTGAGTATTTAGTTGGGGGTGTTTAACTGCGTGTTATTGCAGGAGGTAGTGATTTCCATCTGTGAGAGCACATGTTCTCTCTCACAGTGCCCACGAGGAGGAAGGGAAAATGAGCGTTTTATGTCATTCATGCTGGATCTTCGCTGATAGGGAGTTGATACCGAACAAGGGCGGTAAATAACTGTGCGAAGGAACGCTGGATAAAGGAGGTAATTCCTATCAGGGACTTTGACAGAAGAAGCTCTGAGTTGAGAAGGGCGTCTCCCAGGCACAGTTTTACCAAGTGGCTCTCTGAATTGTTCTCAATTAAAAAAAAGAATTTAAAAATTAAAAAATTTTAAGAACTTTTCTCTAGGACGGTGCTTACTATGGCTCAAGGGACTAAACTGTAATGTACTGTCGTGATTGCAATCGCTCATTAAAGAGGCAAACCTTCCCCTGCCCCGTGCAAGCGGGTGTACGAGGAGCGGCGTAGCTTCGTGTTCCAAACAAGCTACAAAGCCATTCAGCTTTTTACAGAGCAACCCTCTGCTGAGGACCAGCGTGGGAAACCAGGAAACCTTGATTTAAATAATAGTTTAAAATCCAGTTTTACATTTATAGGTTGTTTTTTTTTTTTCCCCTTGAGTCCTTGCTCCTTGCCGGACGAGATCCCCGAAGACATGTTGAATGCAACCAGAACCAAGAGCTGGGCTAAATTTGGAACTCATGAGGGTGATAACCAGGAGAATCTATATTTAAGCGGCTATAAAGCTTAGTATCCTCGTAAATTACGCTTACTATGTTCCCCAGTAAAGTACAAAAACTAAACAGTGTTTTCTTATTAAATGGTAAATTCTTTTTTTTTTTTTTTTAAATCTAACCTGTGTCGCAGGGAATTTCCTGGGAATTGGGATGCAATTAAAATGCAGAAAAACTTGTTTAAATGAAACCACTTTAAACACGCTGGGGTTTATGTATAGGCAGAAGCACTCAGGCGTTTTATACATATAGGCAGAAACGTGGAACAGGTTTATTCCTACGTGCGTTGTTTTCCAAGCTGAATAAACCCAAGTATTTTGGAAAGCTCTGATCGAAACCAATTAAGTGTAGTTGTACTCTGATGGATTAGGTCATAGCCTCTGCTTCCTCGTGTTGAGAATTTCGTTAGGAAAATAGGTTTTCCCATTTCCTCGGTTCTTCATGGATTTACTGAATGTAGGTAAAGTATTGGAATATCCCAGCGGTCAATAGCAATGCGATGGCTTTAAAATGGTTTTCTATTCCAGTTGAGCAGAGCTTCTTATTTAATTGACGTGAGATTAATAAGTGATGATAAGTGCAGGCCTTTAAATCACTTTGTGAACTGGAGCTGCTTGGACTCTCCTGGCTGTGTTTTATGGCTGTTTCATGTTCACAAAAAGCCTTGTGGATTGATCTGTTCTGAAGTTTGCATTTTTCACTTTTTTTTTATTAACTTTTTTTTTTAATTTCAAGGGGAATTCGCTGAGGGGAGCAGCTCAGCCCACGTACCTCATCACGCTGGCCAGCCTCATCTCGCTCCTCCCTGCTGAGGCAGCGCCTCGCTGTGCTCTGAGCAGCAGCATTTCAATTATGAACTGCTGTTTTACGTTTGATATTTATGCAGCAGCTGAGAAACCTAAATAATTAAATTTCCCTGTGGTCCGAGCAGGCCAGGAGTCGGACGAGCTGCTTCGTAGACGTGAGCTGTGCCGGCTTAAAAGATTTGCTGGCGTAATGGTTGCTACCTGTCCGCTCGTTCCTTAATAGAAACCGCGGCGCTAATCGTTAATAATTCAGATGTGGATCAGCAAATCAGATTAACCTTTGGGAACGCAGCAAGGTTGCTCTTCTATGTGGCCTTCGATTTCAGGGTAGAAAAATGATTCATTCGGAGGAGGGAGGAGACCTGCAGCTTGCTTCTGGATGGCTCGTCTGGGGGAGACGGCTGTGAGTAAGCGTGACTTCAAGTCGGTTGTTGGGCGAGTCTGAGGTTTATTCAAGCTATTAAAAAGTTTGGGTTTAATAATCCATATTTTCCCATTTTGTTTTACTGGCCTGGGTCTACGTGATGCTTTCAGCCATGCCAGGGCACCTCTGTCTTGAGCTGCGTGGGGATGTTGGCAGGGCTTGCAGAGTTATCGCGGTTGTGTGATGCGCCCTGTGGGAGCATGTGGGTACTAAACCTCTGTCTGGTGTCGTCTTCCTTACATCCTTACACCCTGGGAGTCTCGAGGGAGGCCTCACCTCTGAGCATCCCTTTCGTCTCTTCTCAGTTACAGCTGGATGCAATGAATTATCCAGGCTCCAAGGTGCTGGGTTGGTGAATTTTGTTAAAATCTGATTTGCAGATAATTCTGCTTCCCTAGCTCCCGTGCCTAAGGGTGCTGGGCAATGCTGCCTCACCTTCTCCTTGTGCTGCGTCTTGGAAAAGACCTCTAGGAGCATCAAGTGCAACCCCCAACCCAACACCCCCAGGTCTCCTAAACCATGTCCCCACGTGCCACATCTGCACGTTCTTTGAGAGATGAGAGATACCTGTGGTAAAGAGAAATCAAGGTAGAGTCAGAAGGGATATGTTGGAGGAGACTTGATGATCACAGCAGAGCACAAATTGAAGTAGGAATCAATTGTGTGTGGTTATTGCAAATCAAGCCGATTAAAAATATATAATAAAACTAGGTTTACCGAGTGGGAACTCTGTTAGAAATGGAAGGCAGTCAGTCAGTGTACTAATTAGAGGTGGGGACTTAGCTTGGACCAGCCTGCAGTGTGCCCGGGTGGCCAAGGAGGCCACCAGCCCCTGGGCTTGTGTCAGCACTGGTGTGGCCAGCAGGAGCCAGGCAGGGATGGGGCCCCTGTGCTCGGCACCGGGGAGACCCCACCTCAAATGCTGGGCTCAGGTTTGGGCCCCTCGGGACAAGAAGGGCCTTGAGGGGCTGGAGCGTGTCCAGAGAAGGGCAGCGGGGCTGGGGCAGGGTCTGGAGCACAAGTGTGCTGGGGGGCGGCTGAGGGGGCTGGGGGGGTTTAGCCTGGAGAAGAGGGGGCTGAGGGGAGCCCTTCTCGCTCTCTGCAGCTGCCTGAGAGGGGCTGGAGTGAGGGGGGGTTGGTCTCTGCTCCCAGGTCACCAGTGACAGGACGAGAGGGAACGGCCTCAAGCTGCGCCAGGGGAGGTTTAGGTTGGAGATGAGGGGAAATGTCTTCCCTGCCAGAGCGGTCAGGCCCTGGCACAGGCTGCCCAGAGAGGTGGGGGAGTCACCGTCCCTGGAGGGGTTCAAAGGACGTGCAGCCGTGGCCCTTGGGGCCATGGTTTAGGAGGCCTGGGGGTGTTGGGTTGGGGGTTGGCCTTGATGCTCCCAGAGGTCTTTTCCAACCTTAATGATTCTGTGATCCTTTCTCTGCGAGGTCCAGGTTGCATCTTAGGATAAATTAAAGAGAAGCCAGAAAATGGAAATGAGGATGGCTGAAAAGGTTTGATGTAACAGAAAAGAGTAGTTTGCATTATTTAGTGTAGAATGAGGTGATTCAAGGGGAGACAAGTCTGAAGCAGCTGTTACGCTGACCTTGCTGTGGGGACGGATGGGCTGGGGTGGGAGGAGGGATAACCTGAAGCCATCTCCTGGTATTTCCAACCTCTATGTTTGCAGAGCCCAAAACCATGCAGTGAAGCCGTAGGCCCTTAACAGTGGGTTCAGGTTTACCCTCATGGAGCTTGAGGATGATAAAACACAGGAAGGTGTTAGAGGGGTGATGCACAGCCACGGGAGCCTGTTGGCTGGGGTCTAGGTTGTACTGAGCCTGGACCAAGCCCTTGATTGTCCATCCTAAGTCCTGTAACTTCAAAATCTGCCAGTTCAGACCAACTCTTCCTTGAATGGGTTTGTTCTTCCCTTGAAGCAGCAGTGGCTCTCCAGATGTCCTGCCCTTCCCTCTGCTCAGGAATAACTGCAAAGGGAGAAAAAGACCCGTTAACCTTTACCGTCTGTCTCTTTTCTGTGTAATCCAGTTGGTGTTTGTCTTGATGGCGATAATTACACGGAAGTATGTAATTGCAAGACAAATGTTTAATTAAGAGCAGGTTTATCGCTAGTCTCTTGTCTGCTTCCATCTGGAAAGAGTGCGGTTGTGTTGGTCGTCTTGGCAACCTGGATCGAAGGGCTGATGGTCCAATTCTACACCCTTGCAAAAAAGTAAGGAAATTAGTTACATTAATGGGCCTCTTCGTTCCCTGGTGCTGCCCTGTGAGCTTCTAATTTCTAAATAATGCTTTGCCCCAAATCCGCATCTTCTGATGACACCCACTGTGGATAAACCAGGTTTGTCTTGAAATGAACCCGTAATTTGGGACAGTGTTCCCTACCTCGTCAGAGCTCCAGGTGCATCATAAGGAAAACGGGGGAAAACTGTTCTTCTGGATGATGCCTCCAGATAAGCTTAAATCAAAACTACACTTCACACTTTCTATCTCTTTAGCGGTGCTCAGTAATGTATTCCTGCGACATCCTAGAAGTTTGAAGGCTTTTAAAACCCCCAAAAAACTTACACAGGGTGCAAAGGCTCCTCATTTAAATGTGTCCAAGTAAATAGGCTGTAAATTATCTGTCACGCAACCTCCTGGGAAGGCTCAACAAAGCCAAGGTGGCCCCAGAACGTGACTGCATGGGGAATTAGCATTAAAAGTATTCCTCACTCTCGGGTGCAGTGGGGGTCTGGGGCAGAGCCTAGCGATAACTGTGGTAAGCATCAGCCGCCAAAGTAATTCAAACACGTTTTTCCCTCTGGGAACTCACACTGCTCTCAATAGAGTTTTTTAATTAAATAACATGCTGACTGTTACAAGCTGGAAATATGTTGATTTCTGTTGTTATTCTTTGCAGCAGCGTTTCCTTCTGGTTGATGCTCAGTTGCTTGAGGAGAGAAAGGCTCAGGGTTGCTCCCTGCTGCGAAACAGCCCTGGGACCCCACACAGAGCCGCACCCAGGAGGATGGGATATATGGGATATATGAGCAACAGGTGAGCTGCTGTAGGCTCTTGTCGCAGGGAACATCACAAACCCGGTGCTTGGGCTGTCCTGGTGAACCAGCCCCACCGAGCTCTTCGCTTCTCCCTTCCCAGCAACAGGGAAATTTGGAAATTGCCGGAGTTTCAGCATTGCTTTCCCCTGCCGATAATGAAGCGGGTAATTAGGCAGAATGGCTGCAATTTCCCTGATTCTTTAAAGCCCTATGAATGTGAAAAACCAGCCTGTTTTTCCCCTGTGCTGGTGCATCCCGGCTATGAACCGCTCCGTTCTCCCTCAGCAGGGCCGAGTGTGAATAACCCAGCAGCCGAATGCCAGTGCTTTGGGCCTGGGAGATGCCATGGCAACATCTCAGCCAGGAGCTGGTTGGGTATAAATGTATATGCACACACCAATTAAAATTTAAACAGCCTCTGATGCGAAGAGCGAGCCAAGCCTGTGTGGAGGGACCCCTGATTTATTAATAAAGTATAAGAGCATCAAAAGGATGTCTCTGCGCTGCTGAGTGCCTGGCTCCAGGGCTCGTCCATCCCCTCCTGGCCTCATGGCTGCTTGTCCCCCGCTCCTGGAGGGGTTTAGAGGTTTTGAGATGCTTTGGCTCTTCCATCACCTGCAGTGACGTGCTCAAGGGGCTTCTTCCTGCTTTGGGCTGGGCTCAGTGCTCTGTTATTCATATTTCGTGTTGCAATGTGTACCGGGAGGGGTTCTCTTGTGATTATGCCTTAATGTTGATGTCTGGAGTGGTTCCTAAGCGCGGATTAGTATTGTTATCCCTATTGTACAAAAGGAAAATGAGTCATCGGGGCGTTAAAGTACTTCCCAAGGCCACACCGTGAGCCAACGGTTAGAATTGCAGTGCAGTTTTCTTCATTCATGGCCACCGCCTCCCCATGTTCCCCTGAGCTCTCGCCTCGCAAATACCTTTCCAAGGAGTGATGCTTTTTGCTCATTGACTTGCCAAGCTCCACATTAAACCCACTTGGCTTCACCCTCGCACCTTATCAGAAAGAAATCTCTCCCAATATCCAGCTTAAACCTAGCCACAGCTGAGAAAAACCTTCTGCCCAGCCTTTGGAGCTGTTTGCTGCAAGCTCTGGCCCCACATTTTGGTGCTGCCAGAGCCCGTCCTCACATGAAGCCACGGGCGTCCGTGTTTCTCCCACCTGCACGTCAGATTTGCTCCCTTGCGTGTGTTTTTTTTCAGCCCTGTGACCGAATTCTTTATTAACCTTGGGAAGCTCACCTGGAAATGGAGAGTGTCAGGGAGATGCTCTACAAAATAGCATCAGAAGCATCAGGAAGTGCAGCAAAACACTCTTTCATTTCAAGGCCGGGAGGATGCTGCGTGGAGGTGGCGGGGAAGGCAAAGCTTCTGGGCTTTGCAGAGCTGACTTTCAGAGCAGATCAAGATTAAAATGCAGGTTTGTGAAGGCTTTGCTTTGCTCACCACTGCTTTGATGGTAGTGCAGCTTTTTTGATGCCGGTTTTGATATTTCCCTTCATCTGGAATATATTAATCCAGCCAAAGCTGAGGTCCCAGCTTTTCAGCAGCGTGGGGAAAAGCCGGGCTGCCTTGCATTGAAGGATGGGAAGCTCCTCTCATGGCTGGGGAAGGTATTTCCTATTTTCTTTCAGCTCTACAAAGTACCAGTTCAAGGCACAGAGAGCACGGAGGGAGGTGAGAGAGGGACCATAGGATGGCTTGAACAGCAACTTTTATCCTTCGCTTTCTGCTGGTTTTACCTCCTTTCTTCTAATTCTGGTGTGGGGTGATGCAAAAGCTCTACCAAACTTGTCCTCGCCCCAAAGGCACCAGCAAGGGAAGGGGCTGAAATGCTGGTTCCTCTCTGCACCCACGCCTGGGGGATAATGCCTGGGAGGGGACCTGGCCACTGGCTGCAGCAGGGGTTCTTGCAAAGGTGCTTCAGGGATGGTGAATTTTAACTTATTCCTATTTTCTGAACTCGGATGCAGGCAAGTGACTCCCCAACGACCAGAAAAAGGGTGCTTAGAAGTCTTCAGCCCAACCATTTCATTTCTTAACTGGGCTGATGGGATGTGCCGTTGAACCAAACATCACCAAGGTCCAGCCACTGAAGGGTCTTTCTGGTTTGCTGTGGCCACAAAGCCCTCCGTGCTCTGACTCAAAAGCACCTCCTGGGCCTCCAGACCCTCGGCCCCTCTGGTTCTCTGGCTTTGTGCATGTGCTCACAGCAGCCATCAGAAATCTGGGTATTTTTCAAGAGATTTCTTCATTCTTCTAACCCCGTGATTATTTTGCTCTGGCTCTTGCTGGGCCATGAATGGCTCACTTATCTGAATTAGCTTGACTAATGACAGAGCCCAGACACAAAGCTCCTCAGCCTGTTAGAGTCAGCTTTTCCATCGGAGCGTTTATAGTCTCTTATTCTCTTTTGCCATGGCCAAGCTTTTGTCTCAGCCCACTGGTGGAGGACAAATGGGTCGTGGAGTTCCTCAGCTGATGAGATAAACAAAATTTCCCTGGCTGCAAACATCAAATTGCAGATTAATTTGTTGCATGTATCTTAAAGGTCTCTGAAATCCTGCGGCACCTTCCTCCTTGTCATTGACACTGGTGGGCTTTAGCGACAGCAATCCCAGGGTCTGCTTGATGTCTTCTGTGCCTTCTGCAGGTTGTCCTGCTCTTTCAGTTGGGGTTTCCAGCTTCATTTTGCTTTTCCCATGGTGCAGCATGACCTTCAGCATCGCCTTTCCTACGCTGTCCTGCCTCTCTTCCCCAGCCCGCGGCCATGTCACAGCAGGGCAGGTGTCCATAAAACGTCTTGTTGATGCCAACTGGGTCTTCGAAGGAGGAAAGGAATTAGGGTGAGCTGGCTTGACTCCATGTGCAGGTGGGTGGTGAATGTCATTCGGATGGAAGTTTTCAGTCTGTATCATGCAAAAAAAAGGCCATGCCTTGCTTGGGGGCTGTGGAAGCAGCAGGTCGTGTGCTTGGGTTGAGGCACACCTCTGGATGCGTGGATGGAGCTGGGGCCACCACGACCTTCCCGAGATGATACCTCAAGCAGAGGCTAGCAGGTGGATGGGGCAGCTGATCCAGAGCTTCCTTGGGCTTGAGTGAAACCCGCTCCTGCCCTCTGAGCTCATGCCAAGCGTCGCAGAAAGGAAGGTGGAGGAGTAAAGTCCTCTGGGTGGGTGTGAGGAACAGGGCTGGGCGATGCCAGAGGAAGGGCTTCCAGAGCTGCTGCTGGAGCTGGGATGGAGGCTGGGTGCAAGGAGCTGTGTGCACGCAGCCACACTTCACCCCGTGCCTCCAGGAAGAGAAATCACCCTAGAAAATTGTCGTCTTTTTACAATAAGTAATGTTGTGTTTTCACACGGCGCTGATAGGGGCTGGGTGGAGAAAAATCAATGTCCTCTGTCTGTTAAGGAATTACTCTACAAGGGACCACACAAATCCTTCTTGGGGCCATTGTGACTTGACCCAGAGCAGGTTTTGCCTCTGACCTGGGAGAGGTCGAGCATCATTTGCCCCTGCTACTCTGCCTGGGCTCCGCTTGCCATCAAAGGGCTTGCTTCTGTAGATGGTGTCTGGCAGCTGGAGTCTCCTCCAGTCCAAAGGCACCAGTGGCCTAGCTGGTTATTCTGGTTTTGTTCTTTAGCTGGAAACCTCTTCCCCATCTTGCAAGCTTGGGAGGACCAGAGAGGTCAAACCAGCACTGGAAATACCTTCAGGGCTCTGTGTGAGCTGAGGCCAATGCTTCCTTCGACTCATAAAAGCAGCCTTGACTTATCCAGACCCTTTCCCGGTGATGAACCATGGTGTGCATCGCGAAACAGATCTCACAATGAAATCACATAGTCCTTGCCTTTTCTTGGGGGCCACCAAGAAGAAGAACATGGATGTGAGAGCTGCAGGCTGTGAGGGGCAGAGCCCTAAGCTCTGCTTTCCACCCCAGCACAGTGAAACCTTTGCCTGCGGCCACCTGAAAAGGATGGGAGAGACAGTCTCTGTGTCCCTGCTGGCAACCACTGATGTCCCACACAGCAGGGGTGTTCCCAGGATGACCCCCTGGTCAACGAGGACATGCAAGGCTCACTGGCCAGTACCAGGCACAAAAGCAGTGCCTGGAGCTGACTGGGAGAAGCAGTGGGGAGATGTGTGCAGGGGGAAGCGAGCGGTTGCCTCACCATCCCTTTTGGACAACAATTCCAGCACAATCCAAGCCTGGGGAACTGGGAGGAAGGGGGTGATAGGGACAGCTAGGGGCCATCAGCTGTCCTGCCCTGCCCCATGTATCGTGTCTGATTTTGGAGCTCAAGCCCTGTCTGCACACCTCCAGTGACAGCCGGGGCCTGCCAGACTGGCCCAGAAACATATGGCCGGAGGAGACCTGGCTGGCGGGGAAAATAGGGCTCATGGCTCTGCCATCATTAGCACATCGTCAGCAGCCAAATTTCCTCACGCTGTTGGTGACCTGGAGCCCACGGGGCTAGGTCCTAGTGTCTCTGGCTGCCACGCACTAGCAAGCTGCAGCATCGCTTCCTGCATCTCAGCCTCAGGCTGCCCGTGGGGCCTTGCAGGAGGCACACTGAAACCTAGAGCATTGATGAAGCCAGTGTGCAATAACACGGGTGCCGTCAGAGGGTTTAAACTATCTAGGGCTAAATGAGTGTCTCCTGAGCTGTTCTTCCCCAAACAGTCATGCTGCTGTCATGAGCACATCAGATGTGGGGTACTTTGCATCTTCTCATCTTGGGTTGGAAAACAGCAGCTCAGCATCGCTGCCAACCTCACCCTGCTGAATTCCTGGCCAAGAGCCCCTAGAAGAGGCACAGTGGTGTTAATCAAAAGCTTGTTTCCCAAACTACCTTGGGGGTTACATCAAATGTGCTCCTGCTGTGACATCCCAGCCGTGTGTTGGGCCAGGAGAGTTTTCAGCGGCGAGGTGGTTGTCAGCATCTGCTCCTTGACCCCTTCATGCTCCCAGCTTTAGAGGGGTTTGGCTTGAGCTGTAAATTCAGGTTGATACCCTATTAAAAATCTTGCTCAGCTTCAGTACCTCACAGGACCCGAGAGGTGCTAAGTGTGGGTGTGGGACTTACGGCTTTCAGCCAGGTCCATGGCTTTTACTGCAGGGACCTGTCTGGCGACGGCCAGCGTCAGGCCAAGAGCCAGAAACGGTGGTTAGAAAGCACGATCCGTTCCCCGTCAGTCAGCAGTCCTGCAGGCTGGGAGGTTCAACAGTTCACAGCGCTTCCAAGAACACCTTTTTAAGCTTAAAAACACTTTATAATTAGAAGAGCACTTGGCATTAGTTCTTTCAAATGTTGAAATATTTCCAAGACGTTTGATCTAAAATACAAAGGACTGGATGATGCCTCAGCTGGGTTGTTCTCAGAGGAGATAGCATCTCCCAGTGCAGACAGCGCAGCTTTCCCAAACCAGGCTGCTTAGGGTCATTTGAGAACTTCACTTGCGTGTGTTCAGACAGCTCCTTTGTTATCATCCATGGATCCCTCCATCCTCACGCAGTCCCTCAGGTACCTGCTGCGGCAGGGGCAACACCATCCTGCTTAACTGGGACCTTGTGGAAGCTGTTCTCATTCTGAAGCCTGCTCTGCTTTAATTAACGGATAAAATAATCTATGAATAAGAAGACCTTGACTAACTCCCTTTTTTTATTTCTCTTTTGCTTCCTGTGCTTCTCCCAGGTAATTTGGAGCAACGCTTTGTGAAGGTTCGTGCAAAAGATAATCCAGCTGCTTGTTTACTGTGGGTTCAGTCCTGCAAATCAGCAGCAATGCAAATGCTGGGAGCTGGTAAAACACTCAAATACCCATGTGAGCAGGTGAGTTGTTCCTGAGGTAGCTCCTTTGCTTAAAGCCAAGCCTGAATCCAAGGGGTTTGCCCTGAAGAGTGGGGAAACGGCAATTTTGAGGTGATGCTGTTTAATCTGGGCATTGTCTGGGTGTGGTGTGCTGTGGACAGCCATGGCAAAATAAAGGTAGTTGCTTTTAGAAAGAAAAACACAAGTTTTAAAATAATTCTGCTGGGTTTCTTTCCTGCGGCTGGATTTCTGCTATGAGTACAAAATGTTAAGAGCAATCGGGGTACCAGTCTCCAAAATTGCCTTGCAGCTCCACATGGACCCTGCGTGGTCCCTTCCCTCTGCCTGGGCTCCCCTCGCCCATCACAGCTCCAGTAGCCATAGCTAAACCAGTGACATCAGGGGTTACGGGTAGGCAGGGACTGTGCTTTTAATTAGCCTCTTTATTAATGATCGAGATGCCAGGATAAATGCCTTGTGTGGTAAGCAGGTAAGCCAGGAAAGACGCCGGGCAGAGAAAGGGAGGTGATGCTGAGACATGCAGGAGCTCTTGCCCCAGCGCGCCGGTGCCACCACTAATTGCTCACGACAGACTGACTCTGGGAAGAACCGTAGCAAAATTTGGGCTCTCCGAGGTGATCCCAGGAGCTCCCCAGCACACGTAGCTGGGAGTTTTGTCACCTCCTTGGGGGTCTCCTTCTGCTGTCACTCTGGCAGGCGGCTCTGCTCCTGGGTGCAATGTTCACGGTCTGTAAAGGCTGGTTGTAGTGCATGTGAAAAATAATAGCAGGAGGTGGAAATGTGGGTGTGTGGAGAATGACGGCTCTAACGGCATCCCCCTGTACTGGGGAGTTGCAACAAGCTCCTTCCTAAGGATTTACAAAGGTGGCTGCCTACTACATGAGAGGCTTCATCTTTTTTCTTTGCTTTGGCAGTTTTAGGTCAGTTTAATATGACAGAAGAAAAAAAGAAACCTTCAAGGAAGTCGGTGCCAAATTGGTGACAGTTTGGGTAATCAAAAGCTTTGCTCTCGACTAGTTTTGTTGCTGATGAGACGGAAGGAGCAGGCTGGGATCGCTCGCAGCCGGCAAGCAGCAGCGGTCGCTGCTCTCACCCAGGTTTGGTGAGTGGGTGCTCTAACACCAGCGTTAAATCAAACACCATGTGGGAAAACGGAGGAAGAAGTGAATAAATGGTGTTATTTCAGGATGCAAGGAGGGTGTTGAGGCCTGGGCGCAGCTGTGGCAGGGTAGGGATGAGGGAGGAGAGCGGCAGAGACAGGATCTGTGGGCTCAAGGCAGCAAAGAAGCATCGGCCTCTTTATTTACAATAAATAGAAGGTAAAGGGGTTATGCTGTCGCCATCACTTTCATTCCGTGGGCTTATCCCCAGGAGCTTGATGCCTAGGTGCCACATCTGCTTAGTCGCTTGGTTGGCCTTCAAACTGTTCATGCTGTGCCATCCTCTGCCATGTTACCCAGCTGCGGATTCGGTGCGGCTCTGAAGTGTCTCAGACCCTTCCTCCTCCATTTAATTCTCCGTTCCTCGCAGAGTGCCGGAGGAGCCAGCAGGGTCTTCGGGTAAAACTTCATTTGCGCCTGGTAGATTTTGTACTCTGTCGTTTCCTCCTGCAAAGCATTTCCCTTTCAAAGGGGCAGGCTCTGTTACGGGCCATTCCCTTAGTGGACAACTCAACAGCATGTCTCGTCTGATGTTCAGGCTTCCAGCAACGGTCTGTGCCCAAAGCCAGGGTCTTGCTGCCACTGCGGGCAGGGCGAGGTGGGCAAAACAGGCAGCTCCGTGCACAGCCGGCTTTGCTACGTGAGAATAAAGCTGACCCAGGCATGCCGCAGCGGCTCTTTCCTTCTGAGAGATATAAACTCAAAGCCTTGATCTGTCTTTGGTGTTCTAAAGGTAGGGAAAAAAAGAGGAAGGTGTGGTGCCTTGCGCCAAAGAGCTTGTGTTTGTGTTTTTGATGCCCTCAGTGGTAGCGAGAAGCGGAAGGGCACCGTGTACTGAAGGGCATCACGACAGGATGGGCACAGGCTGCAGGACAAGCCAGCTTCACTCCGGTGACCTGTCCCCACCAGCCAGGACTCACCCGCTCAGCTGCTTTGCAGCCACCAACGTTTAAGTATCTACTAGATTTATGACACTTTGGGGAGAAATCAGAGTGTGTATGCAGGAGTGAACAGCACACGTGGCGACTTAGAGTGGTTTAATTTCCCCAGCTTGACACTCGCAGCACTTTCCTGTCTTGCTGTTTTTAATTTCCACTTCATTTTTGTACATTAATACTACTCTGGGGCAACAGATCACACATTTACTGTTGCACACCCCCCTGGAGAAATTCATCTGTTCCTGATGGCATCAGTGCAAACGCAGAGTAATTTCAGTGGAGTCAGCGGAGCTGCCGGCCCTTGCGTGGCCAGACTGCACTCGAGCCGTGCCCCACACCGTTGTTTGTTCCAGCACCGGAGCTTTGATAGCAGTGCACCGCTGCGTAGCAGGAGGGGAAAAAGGTTCCCATGCATTATTAAATGGCGCTTTTTTCCCGTACCCCCAGCCCAACCAGCGTGTGCTGCGCTGAATCTAGAAATACAAACTGACCTTTACAAAGGCAAACTGAGTTTGGGTAGGAAATGTAGATATGGGAGAATAGGTCTGGCCCGGCCGTTGATCAGCCTTTTTTTTGGCACTTTTGTATCTCCTTTTTCTGCATGAACGGTTAACTAGTCAAGGAGATTTTCAAATATGTTCTATTATCCTTTTTTCAGCCTCTGTTTATAGAGCTAGTTGCTTAGTACGGCTCTGGGTTTGGGTGATGGCTGAGGTAAGTGCTGTACCTGGCTCTCCGGGTGGTTCCGCATGGCCGCTCAGCTGGGCTGAAACCCCAGGGGTTTGGGTTCAACCCGCCCCAGCTGAGCAGACCTAGCGGCACTTGGGTGAGAGGCAGGAGGGAGATGGTCTTGCAAGTGTGTTTGCCACCCTGGGATCCGTACAGAGCCTGTATGGATGAGCGCCCCACTAATTATCTGCTGACAAGGACCTGGGTGAGGCCGTTCTCCCACCCCTAGGCTCCTGGTTGTCCTGGCCCCGTAGCACCCGCAGCTACCCTTGCTCTGCTGCGCCAGTCGTGTGCTTCTCCTGGAAAGCTGGGATTTGTTTACTATGCACTCAATGATTTTATTTTCAGTTTAAAATACAAAAAGTACGTGGGTTATAGCAACATAATTTGCAGCCTGCTGATTAATAATACAGCTGATGGAACGAAATTGGGCTGTGAGCTCAAAGTGCTGAGAAAAGCTAAAATTTGGTGAGCAGCATGTGAGTGTGGGGTAGGCAGCCTGCAGCCCGGAGAGAAGAGGAGGATGCCGAGGCAAGAAACACCATTTTCTTTGCTGCCTCACATGAGACACCCAATTCTGTTAAATCCGCTTCGTCCCACCCCACCGTACAACCTTCCACCCTTGGTCAAGACTCAACTGGAAAACTCTGCGAGCAACCCGATCCAAGGAGACACGCTCCAAGCGGCAGGGGGGGCTGGACTGGGGACTCCGGAGGTCCCTTCCCACATAAATTATCCTGCGGTTCCCCATGAGCACGTGAAAGCGATTGTAAGATGGGAAATTCTTATAACACAGAGCAATTCCTAACAGTATTTCCCATCTATGTAGAGAAAAGGCAGCCTGCAAAGTGTTGATGAATAAAAGCACAGGTCCTGAGATGCCCCTGAAGCCCAGCAGCTGGGCTTAGCACCTCTGGAAATGCGGCCACTTTTACACCGGTGCTTCATTTTATGGAATTTGGTATGAAAAAAAGTAGTCTCCATTCTCTGCCTGTTGTCTACATACCTGTGAAAGCGTTAACAGTTCATCCCAGGGTGCGCTACTGCAGTTTACCTGTAGACAGGGCAACCACCGACATTTTTGTGTCTTGTTCCAAGGGCTGATAAAACATCAGGGATGTGTCTGGAAAAGGCAGGGTTGTGTGTCAGAAAGGACATGCTGAATGTGCTGTATCCAGCGGGAAACGATGGCGCTGGGATGACGTGTGTCACTTTACTGACATCGCCAGGTTTGGATCTGGCAGGGGATTTCTGGAACTCAGTCATGCTCGGGTCCCGTTTATTTCAGCAGCTGATGATTTATCGTCCTAAAAACATTGGATAAGTCCTGTGACAGAAGACAGAATAATATTATGCAAGACAAACATTTTGCAGTGGGTGTAACGGTGTCATCATGCAACTGGGGTGAAAAACCCATCCCTGTAGATTTTGGCTTCTTTGCCTGTGGAAGGGGTGAATTCCAGGCTCTGAATAAAATGCTGTACATGCTGTGGCTAGAGAATAAAAATGTCCCGTCTCTCAATGAAAATAAGAAGCACTGGAAAAGGAGACAGCAGAGAAAAGCACCCTCATTCTGAAGGCATCCGATAGTCCGAGCCTGTGGTGGGAAGGCTGAATTGCCAGCTTTCAGGCGGGACTAATGCCGAGCCTTTCTGCGTTTGCCTTACCTCAGCTTTCGGCCGTCTCACATAGGGAAGGGAGAGAGCCTGGATTAAAAACCACTTTGCTGGCAGGGTGGAAAAAAAGAGATTCTTTCAGCTCCCGTTATTGGCACACGTTTCAGACAACAGCGCTGCCTGCTTTGATCAAGTGCGCCAGGTCCCTCCTCACCAATCACCAGGAAATTGATGTAAACACTCAGGCAGGTTTTTGAAAGCTTTGCTTCTCCCCGCTTCAAGAGAGACACAATTCCTCGTGCGTGAAGATGCAGCACAGGCCCGTGATTATCTATTCAGGCTCCATAGTGTTTAATTAAGTCGCTTATTGTGTTATCATCCCATCTCTCTTCATCCTGCTTGGAAACACGCACCCTTGCGCTCACCTCACGCCGGAGGGCAATTTATGGGGTACACGTCGAGTCGCACCAACACTGATACTGTAAAGATGGTATTTCCATTTATTACGCTTGGCAGCTTCATGACGATGATGAGCTAATTATAGCTGCCTGGAGTACTGCCGTTTAACTACCCCATTTGAACGGAGGCGCCTTTATCTTGTTAGCATTCGGGACCGATCCTGCCAAGCTGCGGCGCTTGTTGCTAGGAGGGTGCGAGAGCCTCTCCGTGACGCCATTCGTGGCACTGCCAGAGTTTGTTGTTCATGGAGTGCCACTCTGGGGACGGCCGCCAAGGTCCTGTGAGACGCTGAGCGCTGCCCTGGTTTTCAGAAGTGCCAGTAATATCCAGCCCCTTCATCAAAACCAAACCAATATCAACCAAAGCAGTGTCTGCCTTTTAAAAGAAAATATAAATGTGTACGTGTGTGGGCATACACTTATCGCTTAATTGCGAGAGGGAGATCGCTGGCCTACTTGTTAAAACAAAATGGCTCAGCGTACGGCAGTGCCACAAACCAAAGCTGCAGAAGAAAAGCCTTCAAATCCCCAGTCGCTCCCAGCCAGCACGGATGTGGATCACGCTCCCACAGCGCAGGGTTTGTGTGTTTCAGTCTCACCCCACGGGCAGGATGGTAATTTATTTTCTGTTCCTGTACGGTGCTTGGCGCTCGAGCTGAGCAGAGCTGACAGCCGCTCTGGTGGCGGAAACCTCTCCGCTGAACACCGGGCCAGGACCGTCGAGCCAGGGCCAGGGGTATTGCCGCATGGCTTGCCGTAATAAAACCTTGACACAAGATGCTAGACAATAGACACATTTCAGAACATCTTTGCCCAAACGGCCCCATTTTCCCCCATCGAGCTCTTCTCCGGAGGGCCCCAGGATGCGCTTCGTTCTCCCCAGCTGTATGTTTGTCACCTGCGTCAACCGGGGGAATAACCTCTGCACTTGGCTTTGAAAGGGAAGCAGCAACCGAAGCTCCCAGTGATGCGAGGCAGAGGAAATCTGTTTCCCTGGGAGGTTTTAATAGTAACTGTTAACAGTCTTATTCCTCTTTCTTCTCTCTGATTTTTTCCCTTTGCATTCACAGGCACAATTTGAGACCTTCCTGCTCACAGAGATGGGAACATTAATTTATCTTAGTGAAACAACGGAGTGGGCTTGCTACAGGTTACCATACCACCAAAAATGGTTTATGCACTTTCATTTCCTCCTGTGTAATTCCCAGGGAATTTAATTTGCCAGACCATTTTCTCTTTTTATTTTTTCTCACCATTTCCCCCGCAGAAGATGAGGGGGGCTCAGTCCCTCCGGCTCTATCAAAGCAGCATGCTTGTCTGGAGGGGATCAATAACTATCGAACTATCGTGCTTCCTTCACTTAGCCTGTTGAAGCAGCTTCCTTTAATTGTTCTTTCACACTGTAAATACAGTGTACAGTGACTTTTTTTTTCCATTAAGGCTGATCCGCGGGTCATGCCGTCCAGGGGTGGAAAGAACTCAGCCCCATGGGGCACTAGCCAAAATCCGTGACATCTTTCTCCTCAGAAAGGCCCCGCTTTGGCAAGGACAGACCTCAGGAGTGGACAGACACAAGGACGCTGCCATGCTCCAGGGCTCCCTGGGGTCTTACAGGCTGTGGGGTTGCTGGCTTGGTGCAGACCTGGAAATCTACGCGGTAATATGGGTGAGTAACTACAGGTTGGCTATGGGGGGGAAAGGGCAGGTAGCCCAGCCAGGATTGTCTCGGTGTTTGGAGCGAGGGGGTTCACTTCAGGTGTCTGTCCCCGCTGCAAGGGACACCTTAAGGTGGGGGTCCCGGTGGGATCCCCCCGTGGTGGCTCCTCACAGGGAGTATGGTGGGGCAGGGTGGGCCACCAGATCCTCCTCAGGCAGCTCCTCCCAGGGACTATGGCGGGAGCAGGGACACACACACAGGGCCCAGACCCCCTCAGGTGCCTCCTCACGGGGACTGCGGCTCCTCACAGGGACTATGGCAGGGGGTGGACGGAGGATGGACACGGACACCAGATACCCTCAGGTGGCTCCTAACAGGGACTGGGACGGGAGTGGAGGAAAGACGGACACCAGACCCCCTCAGGCGGCTCCTCACAGGGACTATGGTGGGGAAGGGGGAGGACACGGACGGACACGGACACCAGATCCCCTCAGGTGGTTCCTCACAAGGACTGTGGCGCCGTGGGGGTAGATGGACACCAGATCCCCTCAGGCAGCATCTCACAAGGACTGTGGCGGGAGCGTAGGGGTACAACCAGATCCTCCCAGGCGGCTCCTCACAGGGGCTGGCCGGGCCGTGGTGGTGGTGGTGACACTGGATCCCGGTGACGGCCGGTGGTAGCCCCGGGGTGTGTGTGCGTGTGACCGACCGGATCCCCTCACCGGGGATCGCCCCCTCCCCTCTCCCGCCCCTCCCCCGGCAGGTGGCCCTCGCGCGGCGGCTGAGGCCGGTGGGTGACGTCAGCGGCGGGGGCGGGCGCGCGGTGCCGGTGCGCCGGGCCGGGCCGTGGGGTGAGCGGTGCGGAGCCGAGCGGTGCGGTGCGGAGCGGCCCCCGGTAAGTGCCGCGCCCCGCCCGGGCGCTGCTCCCGCTCCCCCCGCGCCTCCCCGGTGCTGCGGGCTGAGCCGGCCGGGGGCCGCCGGTGAGGGGATCCGAAGCGACGGGCTGCGGGGTGAGGCGGCCGGGGGAGGGGGGGCGGCTTCGCTGCCGGGGTGCCTCGCTGCTTGCCATCCTGTGCGGGACCGGACCTCGGGGCCGGCAGCGGGGAGCCAGCCGGGACCCGCCCGGCGAACCGTCCCTGGAAGCGCCCGCCGGTGCCGGTGCCGGTGTCGGTGCCGGTGCCGCCTCGCCCTTCCCCGGGGCTCAGCCCGGCACGGCCCCGCCGCCGGGCCTGCCGGAGACCCCCTCCTTGGAACGGGGGCTGCGAACCGCTGAGACCCCCGCAGCGCCCGTTTGCTGCCCGGGAGGGCGAGTGAGTATATATGCATTTGCTTCTCCCCCCTTTTATACGTGCTCTATGTGTATATACGTGCTTTATGTATATATACGTATAGATTTTGGGCTTCCACAGCTAAACCTGTGCACAGCCGAGCTGGTATCAGCATGCCCAGCAGGTTCCCAGCACCCTTCCCACTGTCCGGAGAGGAAAACCTGCTTCTCCCCCTCTCCAAAGCAAAGGCTGCGTTTGTTCTCAGTCTTATTTATTTACTTCTCGGGTCTGAGAGCGTGCGCTGGAGATGGCAGGTGGCGATGGTCCAGGCTTTAATGGCATCAAACGCCCTCGATGCGCGGCGAAGGCGCCTCTGGCTGCCGTGCCGGGAGACACGGCACCTCGGGAAGATTCAGCGTGAGCTGGTGTAGCGTGAGTACCAAAAAGGGGGGGAAAAACCGCGACCCGTCCCCACACAGCGCTTTGCCCAGCCCTGACATGTGGGGTGGGTTAGGGGAGAGGGGTCCCCCCGGGGTGCGGTGTGCACCCAGAGCTCAGCTTTCTCTGTGTGTTGGAGGTGTTTGGGTATTTCTGCTACCTGTTCCTCGAGTCTGTCTCGCGCCTGTGTGCTTGGGGGGGTGTCGTGGCCAGAGGAGGTGATGTGAAGCATCGAGGGTTTCTCTTGACGAAGCAGCTCGCTTGGTTTTGGAGACATAATGCTGGGATACTGCTGAGAGGGGTTTTGGTCCCTGCATTCAGCTCTGTGTCGCTTGCTCCTCGCTGTTAATTAGGCACATTGAATCCTACCTAGTGCTGGGATCTTCCCAGGAAACACAGAGTGCTTTTCCCTCCCCTGCAGAACGAGGCCTGGGGACACTGACATCTTTTTCACCACCTTGGATATGCTCAAGGGGTGCAACTGAGACTCAGATTTGCACTTTCCTCCTTTCAGATGGACAGACATCCATGCTATGATCAGGTTGAAGGTGACAGGGAAGCCCCGTAGAGGTGTGTGTGCGAATGATTACAGGGAAAGGGAGACCAGGACTGTAGTGAGGATATAGCAGGAGCCAGGGCTGGAGTTGCATGTAATATTTTGAGGATAAATCTCATACACAGCAGGTGAATATCAGCATTCCTCCCTCCCTGCAAAAGAGGAGAGCATAGAGGGATGCAATAACCCACGTACCATCGATTTCCCTGTGCTTGGGAGAAGCACTACTGTGAGCCTCTGCCTGGCCTTGGAGCCAAAGCTGAGAAGTCGGGCTCACCGCAGTCCTTTCCCTTGCTAAGCTGAGCCCAGACTGTTAGTGAGGACCGACAAGGTCTGAAATCCCAGTCAAACAACCCATGTTCAGAAAGGAGGATGAGGAACTGTGAGCACCTCTGCCAACCTCAGGCTCACCAGGTTGAATGCTTTACGCAGATGATCTCTGCTTGTCTCTTCTTTATACCTAGAAGAGAGACATGAAGACCTCCCTCCACGTGCTGGACTGGCTTTTCCTGCGTCCTGGGTGCTGGGCAACTCAGCAAGGCAAAATCGCCGGAATTGGCATTACGAGCCAAAATTACCTCTCCATTTTCCAGGCGGCGTGAGGCAGCTCGCTCGCATTTGAGGCTCTTCTGGTGGATGTGATTCATTTATCCTAGCTTGGGCATCTAGAAGCGTCTAGTCTGAGCTGCCCCCCACAAAAAGGAGGGGAGAGGCACCTCCCGGACGGGGTTCGTTTCACCCTGCGGTAACTATCAGAGGCAGGGCGGGGAAATGCCTTGCAGGGTGCTGGTTCTGGCTTGGATATCTGAGTTTGAGGGGTCTAAATTTAAGGGAGGTGAATCTCACCCAACGCTTGCAAACCTTGGTTTTTAGTCCTTTTGCCTTGATCTTTCTTTTTTTAGCATGATCCTGCTGTTCTCCTATCACTCAGGCCTTTTTTGAGGCATAAATAATGCTTCTGAAACTTTCCATGGCCCCAGCTGGGAGGTGTTGCAGAAATGCAACTGCAGGGAAGTGTTTGCAGCTCATCCTCCTGCAGACATAGAAGGCTGGGTTAAAAACCAGCCTGTTAATTTTATTTTAATGGCTCTAAGCAATGGTGACCCCACCATACACACCCCTTCCTCCCATACCTTGTGCCAACATTTAATTGCTCTCGCTCTGGGGAGATGCTATCTCATTTCAAGGTCGAGCTTATCTAGCTCTGACTTGCAGAGAGGGGGATGTTGTTGTGCCTTTGTCACAAAGGTGACTCGTCGCTCCCAGCTCCTTGTCTGCAGGGATCGGGTCACCTCTTCACCTGCTCCTCAGGAGGCTGAAGTATTTCAGGTGCTACAACCTCACGCCGAAAGGCTCCTGCTCCATCCCGTATGGTTTTTGAGGCCACCCTTAGGACTTTGCTGGTGTGACTGCATTGTTCAGGTGCCAGTTTGGATGCAGCGTGACCTTGGCAATGCTGTGTGTTGGTGCGAGCTTGCTTTCCAACTTCTACTGGACTATTTCCCATCACACCTTCAAGGACTACCTCCTTTTGCTCTGGCTTTGCTGTGATAGCATACGTGGAAGAGAATCCCCACGCTCATCCCAAATACCTTCCTGGCTCGGGTAGAGATCCCTTTTGTGGCCTCCTGTATTACTTTGCCGCACAAAAACATGGTCTGTTGGACTGTGACCATCACCGAGGTGATTTGGTTCTCCATGCAACTGAGTCATTGACCAACCACCCGTTAGTTACTGCTTTTTTGTGTGTGTGTTACAGGTTTATATTTAATATAATCCCCCAGAAGGAATCACAGATGAGACCTAGCAGTGACAATAATCCCTGAGGACCGTGTTTGGGTGCTGGCTTTCCTCCCTGCTCTCGCCCCATCGACAGCCACGCTTGGGGCTGTGCAGGTGCACACCTAATGTGTGTGGTTTTCATTTCACCTGGTGTGAGATTTATCCTCAAAACATTCTGGGGTTTGGAGAAATTTGGGCAAGCGCTGAGTTGAGGCAGTTGCCTGCGTCATGCAGCCCTGTTGGCTGTCAAAGAAAAATATAAGTCTTTTAAATAGACCTAATTCCAAGAAACTCAGCTGGGTGATTGGAATTGTATTTTTAAGTCTCCAGTTCATGTATTTACCTGAAGTTTCTGTCCCGCTGCTCTAGCTGGAGCCGACCCCATGTTGCCTGCTGCTCCTGCCTTTTGCCTTCCGTTCTTTCTTCAAATACTGCAACTACACAAAGTTTCTCTGCATTTCACCCGTTGATCTTAAAGCGCTTTGTTTTAGCAGATGTTCGGCAATACTGAAATTTGTGTCATTAAGGGATTTTAAGGCCGGTTATACAGGAGGTTGTTGGGAAAGACCCTGCTTTTGCACGACGGGGCGCACGTGGTTAAGCTGTAGACAGAGTTTCTCTCGTCCTCTTTGGTAACTGTTTTATCCCATCCCCAGCATCCCATCGGCAGTGCAGTACTCTCTTCCAATTTTACTGGTGGTACCTAATAGTGAATCCAGCAGGTATCTAATTCTCTGTTCTTAACATGCTTAAAAAGGCCCGTACTTTACAATTAATTCTGTTGGCTGTTCAGATGTAATGGATTCCATTAGATGTCCTCATCCATCACCGACCCTGCACGTTTCTTTCTCAGTGCCGTTTCTTTTTCCTCTTCCTTTTCTGTGCCTTTCACACAGACCACGTTTCCATGCGTTTTCCACATCTCATTTTTGCCAGAATGATTTTTGCCTGATTTAACTCTCGCTGCTTTTCTGGATTTGTAACTTTTTGGGGTCTTTGGTAGATGCTTTAAACGACTCCCATACTCTCAGCGATGCTAGCAACTGCTTCCAGCTTTGTAAAATTTGCCCTTTTAAATTTAGACACTGCTGCCATTGTTTTGGGCTCATTGCTTCTGTGACTAGCACAGAAATGGAAAGAAGCTATAATGGAAGAGGACTTGTCTTAGACATGCAATTCATTTTGGCTTTGTCCTTGTCGCGTAGCTCTGCTGCTGCTCCGTGGGCAATAAACTCTGAAGCCTGAGCTATTCCGCGTGCCGCCAGCGGCTTTTCATCCGAAACACTTATCGGTGTGCTCCTTAGGTCTGGTATTGATTATTCATTAGTTGTTTGCATTGTGGTACTTTTATTTGCCTCTCTGGGTGTATGTATGTGATGAGTAGTGGCAAGATGTCGTCCTCCTTGTACCGGTGCGACTGAACGCATAGGAGAGAGCAAAATTCGGTGCTTACAGCCTGTGAACGCCTCGCAAATGGTCTTCGAGTGTCTTTGACGCCACCGTGAAAGAAAATCACATACTGCATACTGTTTGAATTATTTTTGCACATTTAAGCACCGAATCTCTTCTTTTGTGCCCTGACGTCCTCATACCCCGCTCCTAACTGATGGCTGCACCTTTCAGACCTCACAAGCTGCGCTTCCCAGGCAGGCGCGATGCCGACCGGTGCAGCTCCAAGCTTGGCACCGGGAAGCCGCTGCGTGTTTCCCATGATCCGTGCTAGGGCGAGGTTTAACAGTGATCTGCTTCGAGGCCTTTCCAGGCAGAGTTGCATGCGAGGATTTACAGGAGCCGATTTCAGCCCTGCTGAAAGGTGCCAGGATGACCTTGTGGGCACTCCCTGCCCATGGGGCTGGGTCAGGAGCGGGACAAGCTCCCAGATCTCACCGCCAACAGCATCCCCTGGCTTGGAGGCTGCAGGGGGAATTAGCGCTGCTTGTTCCTGCAGCACTTCACATCTGAGCTAAGCCTGTCTTTAAAAAGCAGCCAGCGTGGTTGTGCTTGGAACAAGCAGCTCAGTTTCTATATTATACACAACAGTCATCTCTGTAGGAAGCTGGCCAGCCCACGCCACTGCAGCAGCCCAGTGCTACATGGCTCTCAGCGTGCTTATCCTCGGGGCGTTCCTGGGAGGAAGGGAAGGAGCAGGGTAACTCGAGGAAAAAGCTTTCCAGTGTACTGATGTGAGCATTCCCCAGTGGCGTGAGAAGCAGTGCCCGGGTATGTGCTTGTCTGTCAGGTCGCCGGCATGGATGCTCGTGCATCGTTCCAGCTGCACGGCCACTCTGCAGGGTGAGAGTGGTCCCCTCCTGGGACCCAGTGTGGATCTGCTGCGTGCAGGTGGGAGACCTGCTTTCTGCTTTTGTGCCCTTAGTCTTGCATCTGCTCTTGCACCCTTAGTGCCTTCCTTACCAGCCATGACCTGCGGAGGAGGAGAAGTTACCCTCCGCTGCCCAAGCTGTTGTCTTACTCCCAGGCTGAGCAATGGGATGCTTTCTGAGTCCATATTATCTCTCAGGGAATCGAATTGGCTGTGTCTCGGCTTCATGTTAGAATCCCTCCAGATTCAGGGAAGACCAAACAACTCCCTGGGCCGATATCCATCAGCGTCCATCTGTCCTAGCTGTTTGGATTGTTTGCACAAGTCAGTTTTTGGCTACACCTGATTTTACAACGGTGTTAATTACATAGTAACTGATACACCTGCAACAATTAGCTATGTAAACTAAGATAAAAAGCCTAATCAAACTTCATGTTTCAGAGTACAGGCTGCTTCCTTTTGGAGGCTTCCTAAGCCCTCTTCCCAAAATCCCTTCCTAAAGGAAGCTGCAGATCATCTCCGGACCCTGAGAGAGGCTTGTTCCTACATGTAAGTGAAAATGGGGCAGGGGGAATGCAGCTTTTCAGCTATGGAGGCATGAGCTGGAAGGAGTTTTTCCCCCTTTCCCATCTCTCTCTTTTGTGGATGCGATGCTGTGGGTCCCTCTGGAAGGAGCTGGGGGTATCCCCAGCCCCAAGCGCGTGTTCCTGATCTGGGGGTTTATGGAGGAGGTGGAAGAAAACCCAGGCTGGATCACAGTTGTGAATGAGGTAGAATATCATCCCGCTGCTGCAAAGTAAACTGCTGATGTGGGGAGGAATTGCCCAGTTTGAGCTGCTCAGCGCTGCTCTGGGACAAGCAGACAGGCACGTCCGCTGGAGGCAAGGAACCAGCAGCCTCCAAGCCGGTCCCAGCCATCGCTCCCAGCAATTCACCTCCACTTTGGGAGGTTTTCCAGTGTGTCTGATGCAAGACACAAGCCAGGGCGCAGCCTGCGTCGTGGTCGACTGCAGGGTGTAGAGGTGACTCGTTCCATTTTTAATTCCCAGGGGACCCAAACATGCTGCTGTCGCGCACGTGCAGGCTGCTCAGCACCTGCATCCTGGGGACCCGGCGTTAAATCCTCCCGGGCTGTTCCCGAAGGATCTGGGGGGATGCTCCATCCTCTGTACCTCAGCAAACCAGGCTGGCAGTGCCACATCTGCTGTCACAGCACCGGTTGGACCCGGCCCCTCGCCGGGGCTGTGTGCTCCATTAACTCCCCCTGCCCCGTCCTGTGAAATACGGAAAGTTTTGAACTATTAGAAAGTGCCTTTGGGGAAAGGGAAATTAAACCCTGGCCTGCTGGGAGGTGGCAGGGCTGGCAACATGGATGTGGAAATAGGTCCTGGCTTAAAATGACTTCAAGGACAGAGGGTAGATGCTGGGCTTCTCAGGATCCAATTCAGCTGGGACCAGTTCCAATTAAAATGAGATCAAGGAGAATGGAAAGGGGGGGGGGGGGGGAAAGGATTTTCCTTGCATTTCTGTCAATATTGCAGCTTGAAATGTTGGGACTTGTTTGCATCTCTTCTACAAGCAATGAGTCTGACCCGGAGAGTATTTCAGATAATTTCTTTTAAGCATGACAATTCTTTTGCTCTCTGGGACTTCCGCTTTCTCCCTTTTTTTTTTTTAAGTCGAGGTTGTATCAGCCTCGGAGCCTGAAATGAGCAGGCCAGCCTTGGTTTCCTTGCACATATCTCCTGGGCTGAGTGTGGTCAGAAATGCCATAAATTAGAAATAATTATGTGCTTTTTGTAAGCCAGTAAGCACGGAGCAGACTGCTGCTGCTTCTGTGAAGGTAAGCAAGGCTTGTCGTCTTGCTAAGGAAGGCAGGGAGCGGGAAATGGGTGGCCAGGGAGCTGCCGGGGAAGCGGGTTTATGATTGAGCCAAAACGGGAAGTCTCATGAAGCAGAAAAAAAATGCTTGCAGGGTGGAAAGGGACAGCTCTCGTTGCTCCCATTGCTGCTGGGTTGAAGGGGGATGCTGCAGGACTGGGGCCAGATGTGCATACAGCTGTGCCAGCAACGACAGCTGGCACATGTTCCTCGCTCCTGCGCACGTGTGCCACCGTTTGCTAAACTTCAGTGAGATAATGCAAAGGTGAAATTTCGTATCTAAGTTTCTCTTTTTTCTTTTTTCTGTTTTCTTCACACCTGAGGTCAATTTTGGGTTCTTTGGCAACAGAGGCAAAGAAGGAAATTTGACAAGACGCTCTTAGAAATACAAAGCTCGACTCATAACCGGTGGCTGTGAAGGGATCCCGATGGTGTCGTCACTGAGTCGTCTCCCCTCTCGCTTGAATAAGGGGCAGGGAAATCTCAGCTGGCATCTTGGTGGGCTTTACGTTTGCCAAACAATATCAACGGTTGATATTACTGACTCTTCAACTTGTCTCACGTTTCAGCTTCACAGGAGTCCTGCCTACTCTTGTTATTAGATGGAGGCTCGTTCTGCTTATTTGAAAAGAAAACAAAAATTCTGAGAGTAACAAGGTGGCCGCACTCGCTCCCAAAATACCTGCTTGATTTTAAGCACGACAGACGTCCGTGCCATCTGCGTGCCTCTTCGGCGCCGGGTTTTGCCCTGGGTTAGCGATTGCATCGCTGCATCCCCTGATGTTAAGGCAGGTGAGCAGGCAGAGCAGCTCAGCACAGGCGACCTCGCATTTCTGGTAAATACCAACTGATTAACAAAGTTTAAGTACTGCAGAGCGCGCTTTGCTGAACGGGGTGAGGGTGGAAGAGGCGCAAGCAGGGTTGTTAGCGGCGCTAACCGGGCTGGTAGGAAGGAGTTTGACCGTGGCACTTGAAGGGCATCATTATCCTGAGTGTTTGGAGAGCGCAGAGGCATTTCTGCGTTTGGGAAAGGCTTTTACAGTCTTTGTCTCCTTAAATCATTAGAAATGCCACAATCTCGTCTGTTAGATAGGTCTAAGGATGAAAAAAAAATATATATCTTCCTGAGCTGGAAAGCTAATTGCTATCTGCTCTTCGAACGCAGCAAAATGGGCAGTGTGTGGTTTGGAAAAAGGGAGGGAATTTGAAGGAAATGCCAATGATAATACTCGCAACATCTTTTCAGTACATGAAAAATGTTGTGTGTTTCAGCAGATCCCGGGAGCAGCCGCAGGATTAATGCAGTCGCTGAAAGCTAGGGAAAAAATGTGACGGCAAAGTTTGGAAATCTCCTTTTTTGCTTGCGGAGGAGCGCGGGTTAGTACTTTTGATCATCTCAGCCCTTTCATTTCACCAGTGCCGCGAGGCTGAGGAGGGCAGACAGCCCTGCTGACCCTGGGAAGGGTATGGGGATGCTGCTTTTAACACAGGACATCCCCCACTGGGGATGCGGATGCAGGTTTCCATGGAGTCTCGAAATCTCCCCACGATTTAGGTTTACATCCTGAAATACAAGCTCATCTCCTACACTGGTCTTTTTTATCTGAATAAATCTCATGTGCCTGCTACTATTCAGAGAGAAAAAGTAATCTTTATTGCCATAATATGTTTGTTAGCTTTCCTTTATCCCCGCAAAGTACTGTAAGATCTGCAACATGCTTCAGAAACAGAAGCATTTTTCGAGCAATAGATATTGAAATGGAAAAAAGGGTAAATCTCTGAGACTTGAGACTTGCAAACCCAACCACTCAGCCAGGTTTTCTTGGCATGATTCCTTTTGCAAAATGGGTATCTTACTGCCCACTGGAGCCAAAAGTGAAGGCATGGATTGAGGCTGAGAAATTGCTCCATCCTGATCACTCTTTTACAGCCCTACGCAGAGGAAAAGGGATGTTTCAAGAGCGATCTTTGGCTGAATGCTGGGCACTGGCGGTCCAGAGCCCGAGCAGGAGCAGAGGACCTCAATCGCATTGCCCTCAGCAAAGCGTGGGGCAGGCTGATGCTCTAACCCTGCATTTAAACATCACATTTGAAAACAGAGCAAACCAGCCCAAACCTTCAGCAGCCTCCCAGTTTTGCCATGGAGCTGCTGTCTCGCTCCCTCCTCCCTTTGGGGCACCCAGGTCTCAATGGGGAGCCGGATTGTGCCCAGTTCGGGTGATCCTCACGTAGCAGGCAGCCATAGCCAGGCAGGAGGCAGACACCACTCTGCTTCCACTCCTGTGACGTTCTGTTTGGGCATTGCTACATATATTCACCTCCTGTTTGCATCTTTTTTCCAACAAAAATGTGGTGGTGGAACATTTCTCCTTCTGAATACACGGACATGAAGTGCTGGGCAATGTCTGTGAAGCATGAGCCCAGCGTGTGATGGAGCACGTCTTCCCAGGGCTCTGGATGACCATAGTGCATGGTGGCACCCTCTCATTTTTCTCATCCTGGTTAAGACCACTTCTGGCATGAAGTATATGGACTTAGTAACTGTTCTAATTGCAATCTAGGCAGCAGCCTGGGCGCTGTGTCCTAAAACGAGCTGAATGTGAGCCAGCAGTGTGCCCAGGGCAGGGATGGGGCCCCTGTGCTCGGCACTGGCGAGGCCCCACCTCGAATGCTGGGCTCAGGTTTGGGCCCCTCGGGACAAGAAGGCCCTGGAGGGGCTGGAGCGTGTCCAGAGAAGGGCAGCGGGGCTGGGGCAGGGTCTGGAGCACAAGTGTGCTGGGGGGCGGCTGAGGGAGCTGGGGGGGTTTAGCCTGGAGAAGAGGGGGCTGAGGGGAGCCCTTCTCGCTCTCTGCAGCTGCCTGAGAGGGGCTGGAGTGAGGGGGGGGCTGGTCTCTGCTCCCAAGTCACTAGGGACAGGGCGAGAGGGAACGGCCTCAAGCTGCGCCAGGGGAGGTTTAGGTTGGAGATGAGGGGAAATGCCTTCCCTGCCAGAGCGGTCAGGCCCTGGCACAGGCTGCCCAGAGAGGTGGGGGAGTCACCGTCCCTGGGGGGGTTCAAAGGACGTGCAGCCGTGGCCCTTGGGGCCATGGTTTAGGAGGCCTGGGGGTGTTGGGTTGGGGGTTGGCCTTGATGATCCTAGAGGTCTTTTCCAACCTTAATGATTCTGTGATTCTGTCAAACAGACTGGGTGCCTGCAATGGCAGCCCGTGGTGGAGCAAAGCCAGCAGCACCAAGTCTGGGCCTTGTTTCAGCGGAGCTGGGTACAAGAGCTGGAGGACTGACTGGATCTGTTGCCCCCCTCACCGCGACCCTATTAAAACTTAAGGGTAAAAGTGGGAGATATGGAAGGAAATTTGTTATTTAAGGCTTAATTCATTTTTAACCTCAAGCATTAGCTGGAGTTTGTGTGAAACGCTGGCAAGGCAATTAAAGTGCCTTTTTTAATGGGTTATTTTTGTCACTTCACCAGGGTGGGAGCTAAAGATCCCAGGCTGTGAGCTGCCTGGGGTAGTGGCTGTCCTTCTGCTGTGCTGCTCTGATGCTTAATCCCTAATTGGGTTTTATTCGCAGGCCTTGGTCGAGTCACAAAGAGAGAGAAGGCGCAGAGATGCCACCAGATAGAACATGGGGAGCAAAATGTCCAGGCTTCAGTCCCCAGGGCTCCAGCTTAGATCTGTCCTAGAAAAGAAGAGTAAAGGGCTTCGGACAGTGCAGTGTCCGGCTTATTTTGAAGTTGCTGGGTGTTTTGCAGGAGTAAGCTCCAGGGTCAAAAAGCAATGAAAAAAACCCATATTCTCTGAGAGTTTCTTTTAAATCCTGAGGATAGTTAGGAGAAAATGAGAGCGAGTATGTGAGCGCTGGGGTTTCTGAGCAAGAGCGCAGCATTTGAGTCCATTTCACAACACAGCATTGGAGGAATGCAGGCTCGGGTCTGGCTGAATTAATTTCTTGTGTAACATGGCCAAGAGAAAGCAGGGATGAATCTGGTTTTCTCTGCAACACTCATTCATTCAGCTACCGCCTGCGTTAACGCACCTCTGTTGCCTTGCAATCTCTCTCCACCTAGGTTATTTAGAGGAATGCTTTCTGAAAATAGCTGCCTGCTTTGGTGTCTTTCCGGTATTATTCTGCGTAGCACTAAAAACCCTGCCTAGAAAGGCTGTCCAGTTCATTGACATTCCCTTAAAACACAGTTAATCCACGTAATCTCATTATAGTAGTAGGTGTTTATACTGAGAGCAAGTTTTAGCAGTGGTCCAGCAAAGCCTTTTATTCTCCATCTATTATTTGGATGTCACCGGGAATGTGTTTTGGTTTTGCTTGGGCTGTTTTAGGACCAGGATTTACAACATCTTTGTTTTAAGTCTCTGGAAAATCTCCCACATTATTTTTGATGATGCTGGCACATTTCTTCCACTGCCACTGGCTTTCAGCTTGCCGGCTGCTGGCATTTTATGACTACACACCGCCGTCTCCCAAAATCATGAGACTGGGAAGCATTAAAACAACAGAGACCTTTTCCCTAGAGTAGAAGAGGGGAAGCTTTGCCATGTGAAGCTGTAAGTGTGGGATTCCTGGTCTCCAACATCTGTTTGCAGCTATGGGACCTTGTCACCTTGCTCTTTAGGGAGTCAGACCAAGGGAAGGGCTGAAGTTTGGGATGCCAAGTCCTCATCGTTGGGAAGGACCTGCCTTGCTCCCCAGGCAGATGGGCTGGATGTGTGGGTCAGGCTGCGGGGGACTGCCCTTTCGACTGTGCTGGGAGATAACGCGGGGCAGAGGTGTGCACCTCGGAAACATGACCATGAGCGAGAGCTTGCGTCTGTAGGAGCAGAGAAGCAGTTTGGGCTTGAAACACGGCTCAGACCTGCCCTTCAAGAGGAGCATCCTTCAGGACACGTTGCTGCCTAAACCCCCGTGCACTTGGATCAAGGATTGGCTCTTCAACTGTGGCCAAATATCACAGAGCTTATGGTGAAATACCACATCTGGACGGTCTCCTGGGTGTATGATTAATTCTCCTTGAGGTTTGAACAGCCCGTGCTGTTTATGATGGGTTACAGGTTCATGTTCTCTGTGCACTCAGCCTGGCCGTGCCCCTCTGTCCGGCAGCCCCGACGCCTCAGGGGAGCATTGGTTGGGCGAAGGCTGCCGTCGCCCTCCCAGAGGGTTGTTTGTAGGTGGATGTCTCCGATCGCTTGCTCTTCTCGAGGACGATGGATGCAAGAGCGCGCGGCTAGAGGTACGGCTTCCCCAAGCCCCCGGTGGCGCTGCCTGGGAGGAGAGGAGCATCGGGGGGGTGTTTCTGACTGGGGTGCTGGGGAAATCTCCGCACCACATAGTTTTACCCCCTTTCCTCCCTCAGGCGCTGGGGGAGCATCTCTCCTGTAGGTGTGTTGGGGCTGCAGCAGTGTGGGGCCATCGCTGCGGGACTGCAGTGGGAGGAGTGGGGGTGGAAACCTTTTACAAAGCAGTTTCTGCAGACAAATGCAGGTTTTTTTGCCTCTCCCTAAAGCCTGGCTTCAATGTTTTCCCAAGCTGAGCATGTAGATCTGCAAGCGGTCTAGCCCCGTCCCCCAAAATAAACTGGGTGAGATTAGTCAGTGAACAGAGGGATTAAGAGGGAGGTTACAGACTGACTCTGAGAGACACAAGCACAAGCACTTTTGCGAGATCCCAGCGCAGTGTTTTGAGAGGACATCGGGCTCTCTGCTTGCAGAGGTACCTCTTGGGGCCCATGGAGGGTAGGGGCGAGTCGAAGGAGTCGCTCTGCCATCTCTCTGCCTCCTGGCACATCCTGCGTGTACCTCCTTTGGGGCAAATTCCTGGTGCAGGCTCCTCAGTCATACTAAAAAAAAAAACCTCTAGGACTGTTTCTATATTTTTTTTTACTTTTTTTTTTTTTAATAACCATCGTGCTTTTGCTTATCTTGGTCCAGCCCCTCCAGTGATAACACAGGCGAAGTCCTGACCCGCGGTGTCCTGGGGAGCAGAGGCCCAGCTCTCCGACGATGTGCCGGCAGAGAGCGGACCTTCTCATCTCTTTTTTAGAAGAAAAAACTGTAGGTGCCAAACCAAAAGGGCAAAGTGATTTGCCCCGTTGAGGTATCGCATTTCTGCTCTGATTTATGGCTAGGGGAGAGGCTTCTGAGTCATCCATTCTAGGAATAGCTTTATTTAGGTAACGGAAATAATTCTGCTGGTTTTAAATCAATGTGTTGTCAGCCATTAAAAGCCTGTGCGGCATGAAAACCACGGCTGGTGGGACTAGGGCTGAAGAGGGAGCAGGATGGAGGTTACAGGAGCAGCAAAATACACCGGCTGTGATGTATGTCTGTCTGTCTCATGGACAGCTTGACAGAGGCGCATGCATTCATAGAGGTGGAGCTGGGCCTTTCCAGCTTAATACCATGTCAAACAAATGTATTTAGGCTGGTGGGAGAGGGTGGGTTGGCTGCGGGGCACATCTACTGAACCGTGTTTGTTTGAGGCACTGTCTGGTTGCTGTCTGGCCGCAGACCGCCCAGCCCAGAGCGGTTTCGTGCGCTGGGTCCCGCTGGGAAACGAGACCTTTCCCCACGTCTCGCCTGTGTTCTGCCACTCGTGGCCCCCTGCCACGGCTGATTTACCAAAACCGGCTGTCTGGCCAGGGGCAGCTGGGTGGCTTTCCCGCACTGCTTAAAATCTCTGTGAGTTCAGCAATTCTTCATTGTTTTCTGTTCTTTCTGTGAACTAATGAGCGTTGTCTGATTTTTTTTTTTTCTTTTTTTCTGAGTGTAATTTGGCCTTGCCACAAGTGCCCTAGCTGTTAAGGAGGAAAATTCCTGTTTTCCTATGAGAGGTTTGGGTGGCTGAGGTGGCTTTGCAGTGCTGAGTGATGCCGCTCCGCTTGCTTATGGTACAGTGGTGTGCATGGGGAAATTGTGTGTGTGTGTGTGTGTCAAGACTCTGGGGTCATTTTTATGCTCCTTCCCTTTGGTTTTGCCTTCTCCCTCCAGCTTTTCCCCCAAGGCTCATGAAGATTTCACCTTCCTTCTGGGGCAGAGCCTTCTGGCCTTTTGCTGGTGGCAACTCTGCTCATCTCCTTCCCAATAGGTTTCTGTTTGGATCCTGGTATTTAAGGCATCTAATAAATACTATCTTGGGGGGAAATAGGTATATGATCCACTCCTGAGCGGGGTTGTCGGGGCGTGATGGATCCCAAAGGAGAAACACTCTTCACCAAAAACAGGTTACTTCAGATTACCCGGGGTACCTGATGTGCCACGCATCGGCAGCTCTGATGAAGCTGGGAGGAGAAAACCCGTGTTCAGAAACCCGGAGTGCGCTCATCGATTTGACTCTAGTAATCTCTGACTCTTTGCTGTAAGCAGCTCTGGCGTAAAAGGGTCTGATTCTGCCCGCGGGGAAGACTCTGCCGGTGACAATTAGCAAGAGCTTCACTCAGAGGAGCTCACAACAGCAGCCCTCTGACTTTGCGGCGTGCTTTCAGACAGGTCCAAGTGCTTGCCAGTGTCTGTGCGCAGGCTCGTGATGCTTCCTGGGGTACCAGGGTGGGGTGTCTCTGGTGGAGACCCCAGCACCGAGGTAGCTGAGGACACACAGCATGAGAGCATCGCCTGTCCTTCAGCATCCTTCAAAGGCTGAACTGTTCCTGTTGCTGGCTGTCTTCGTCATGAGGTTTGGGGAGCAGCTTGTTCCTCTCAGGTCAGACTGGTTTTGTTGGGGCGGGCTCTTGCCCCCTGTTTTCCTGTTTCACTGGGATCCCATCTGCTAGATCTGGTCTCCTGGTGTGCTTGCTTCTCCCGGGGTGCCCAGTGTGGGGCTGGTGCAGAGCACAGCCTGTGGGCATCGGGGCGCGTGGAGGGCCTGAGGAGGGGCAGGGCACGAGGCCCCCCAGCTCTGTGATAGAAACCTCATACTCCTGGGAGGTGCGGGAGGTTCTGAAGCAGGGAAACAGATCCTGTAGGAGGGAAGGGAAGAGGCTGTTTGCCAAGACAAGAGCAGAAGCATTGCCTTTACCTGCATTAAGCCTTGAGTGACCCTCCCCTGGGCTCTCTGCATGATGTTCCTGCAGAACTGAGCACCAGGAGCCTGTGTTTATTGATGGGAAGGACTAATTAAGTTTCAGCCTTGAAGCAGTTGCTGGCCTGGGAGCCATAGAGCTACAGGAGACTTGCCCGTATTTCCCTCTGCTTCAGTAACTCTGTTACTGTGACTAAAGCTTGGAGAGATTTCCTAAAGACATGCAAGTCCAGCACAGGAGCGGCAGGCACCAAACTCCCTGGTCTCAGTCCGCTGCACCCTCCGCCACGGGGTCTCTGCTGCTCGGCTCCTCCGGGTCGGAGATGGCCTCCGCCGTGCGCAGCGGGGATGCTGCTGCTGCGGCACGGGGAGCGGTGAGGCAGAGATAAAGGACATTTGAAGGGCTTTCGGTGAAGGGGGGAGGGATGCTGGGGCGAAGAGAGGGAACAAAAAAATGAATTTCATCGTGCTTCTGCCAGATCTACCCGATACAGGAAGCAATAAGCTAAGCCCGTGCAATGAACACAGCCCCTGCCAGACCCCTCCTGCTCTGCAGCACAGTGTTTAATCTTGGGCCCAGTCGAAAAGGCTGTCGAGATGTAATGGTTTGCAGGATCCGGCCCTTTACAAGGTGTTCAAGTGAGAGATTGCTGTTATCCTCCTTTAATTAGCACCTGTGGTGCTCTGTTAATAACAGACATCTTGTTATGACACTTGAGCTTTAATGAATTCATCCAGCTAGAGATTGCTGCCGCTTGGAGCGGATTCGGTGAAAAGGAAAAGCTCATCACAGCCTCGCGGTCAGGTCTTGCGCTGGGAAATGCTGGGAGCCGGCTGGGAGCCAGCAGCGGGGAACCTGTGCGAGGGCACCCAGAGCCCCCCGAGCCTTCGGAGGAGTGAGGGGAGCAGAAAGGTCAGCGCAAATCGCAGCAGCAACGCGAGGACAGGTGCTTTCCTTGCACAAAGTGGTATGGGGGAGAGAGAGAAAGAATGGAAGAATAAAAGGCAATTTCTTAATTCCCTCATCCTTGCGTTGCATGGCGCAAGAGGTCCCGATCCTCAGGGGTGATATGCTGTGCAAAGAGTGGAACAGGTATGCTACCCCCAGTGAAAAAGCGAGCGAGAGGTAAATTGAAACTGTTAAATACGTTCAGTGTTCATAAAGAGGGAGCACGTCTCTACACTTCCTGCATTATTCTTATATGCACAACGTTTTTTGGGAATTTATTTGCAAAATTCTCTGTATAAACAACTGCATCCCTTCCTCGGCCACCTCTCCGTGCCCAGGAGACTGGAGGGCAGGCTGGTGGGAGTGTGGGCTCTGCAGGGCATCGCGGGAGCTCCTGACCCTTCCCTCTGGCCGAGCTGCAGCTTTGAACGATGTCTTTGACCTCACAGATATTGGTTAAATCGACAGGATTTATGGTCTGCAGACCGGGAGAATTTTCCAGCAGAGAAAATTTTTGGTATATGCTTTCTGCAAGTATCACAAAGCTTTCTTAGCTTTAAAACTAGGATAGATAGGAGGTGGGAGAGGAGATGGGGATAAAGTTAGCACTCAAATCCCTTAAAGCTGTTGTCCCTTTGTGTTTTACCATCTTCCAGCACCCCAGCAGAACCCTCTGTCGAGCACATGAACAAAAGATTGGGGTGACGCCACTGATACAAACAAGTCCGATGTATTCTCCTTGCCCGTTGTCTCAGTGTAACTGCAAGATTTATCGCTCTCTGCTCCTGACCCTCTGTCGTGCTTCAGGACCTGTTTGTTGGCCGTATTCAGGGCGAGTTTGCCCTGAAGCTCCCATTGAATTTGGCTTTTCCAGTGGGTGGCAGATCCTGGCCTCATCAGCTGAAAAACCCCTGGGACTCTTGTTCGTAGTTTCATGAAAATAGACCATGTTTTCCATCATCTGCAGCCAAATAGCATCGCTGCTGGTTTTATGACTGCTGTTGGTCTCGGAAGCTATTTTCATTAGGCCGCTGAAAGAAGACTATTTCATTACAATAGACTTGGAGAACTAAGAAGAGAAGGAAAAATGGGATTGCTGATGATGAGGCCGGCATCCCGAAACTCCCCCTTAGTTAGCTGCAGTACTGCCCCAGGATCCAGCCCTTTGTTGGAAATGCACATTTAAATAGTCAGGTGGTTGTTCCCCGGCTGCGGTTTCCAGGCATCAGCTGCTCAGATAACTCGGGAGCCGCACCCCGGCTGCGTGCACGCTTGGCTTCAGTTCTTCAGGGCTTCTAATGAAATAACCGGCCAGAAGCAGTGTCTGGTTTGGATAATGGAGAGCACTGGAAAAATAACTCCTGTAGCATTTCTGGCTGGTCCTGATCCTTTAGCTTCGCTGTCCTCTTGGTTGGAGGAGGCAGAGGTAAGAAGGACAAACGGAGATGGCGGTCAGTCCCGTGGGAGCGTGTCGCCTGCTGGTCCTTTGGCCACGGTGCATCTCCCCATAATCACCAGCAGCTTTTCCCTGGATGGTTCAGCGAGAAGGACTCAGCCACGAGAGCGAGGACAGGAGCACCGCTTGCCACCCTTCAGGGTCATCCTTTTAGGGTTGATTCTACCGCAGCCCCCCTAATTGCGGAAGGTGCTGCAGGGTCATCACTCAGCTGGGGACTGAGATGTAGCCAGGAGCACCGCGAAGGCCATGGCTTTGCTCGTGAGATGAAATAGGGCTCTTTCTTCCCTTTCAGTCTTATGCATCTCATTTTCTCTTTCAGTGCTTCTAGAACTGTAGTGATTATTAATAATTAAGCTGACGAGACAAAACTTGGTTTCCTTCCATTGCATCTAGACTAAGCCAAGAAGCTCAGCGTGGGAGCTAGCACCGTGCCCCATCCAGCCCCACCTGGTCTCAGCAAACCCTGTGGGGTTTGTCTCATAGTGCCAAAAAGCTGAGAAATGCGGTGGGTTCTGGGTGGTGGGGCTGAGAGATGAGGTACGGAGATGGATCTCAACCCCAGCGTGGCAACTTGTTGAAGCATATTGTCCCAAGAACTATTTCACAGAGTTCCCTTTGCCAGTAGGAAATTTTTCCTACTTTTCTTCGTTGTTTTTTTTTCCTCTTCAGACATCCAGGAGACCCGTGCAGAGACTGAGGTCTTCCGCGCAGGCTTAGGAAACTCAGGTTAGTCACCACAAGTGGAAAAGCTCCAGTTTTGCTGCAGCCCCCTGGTTGCTCATCAGGTCCCAACCTGTTCTTAAACCTTCCCGTGGCCCTCAGACCCCCTCACTGCCTTCTTGGGGTTTAAGCAACGGGTGCTCCCTTTCCACGGCCGTGCAGCTGGGTTGTGACGCCGGGGTAACCTTCCCACACAGGGTGCTCTTTCCTGCTGTCCTTGCAGAGCCTCAGGATTTATTTACCTTCCTTTTCCCCTTCACTCCTTGTTTCTCATCCCTTTTTTCCCTGCCTGTGACTATGGACCAAGGCACTTTTCTGCTTTGCCCCGTTTCCTAGTAGCGAGAGCGACTTTCTCCGCTCAGTCCTTGCGTGCAAAAGCCAGCACAAGATAATTGCTGAATTGAAGAGAGGCTGTAATTATTTTTGCTTCCAACTACAGGAGCAAGCAGTGTTTGCCAATCTGCTTGGTAACTGCTGGCAGATGCTCTTCGGAGGGTATCCCTGCCCTGCCTACATCCTCCTCTGCCGTCATATGGTCCATATGTCTTGATTTTAACCATTAACTAGATCCCGCTTCAAATAGCCGCTCCTGAAGCGTTACAGTTCTCTTCCTTTAATGATTGATGGTTGCAAACCAAAACAAAGCTCAGCATTCGATGTTCTCCCTATCGTTACTCAGGGTAACCTCTGCCAGAGAGCAGGAGGGTACCGCTGGTGATGCTTGGGGAGTGCAGGGTGAAGGACCAGGCTGTGAATCCACTGCTGGGTTAATGGAGCAGCTCTGGTGATTAAGGGCTATAACAGAGGCATTAATCTGGCATGGAGAACACAACGGGAGCAGATCCAGGGTAATTTTATTTCTTTCCTTCCCTCTGCAGCACTGGGACTAGTGTCTACGTGGTTCTTACAGATTGGCAGGGAGATGTGGTAGGTCGGAAGCTTCGATGAGCTGACGATCTGGAAAAAAAATCCCCATTCATTTCCTTAACACTTCGTGCCTTTTGTTCAATTCTGTTTCTAAACAAATTAATTGCAGGTGAAAAATCCCACTGTTTAATGTAGAAAACTTGTGTTTCGAGCCACCTTTTCCTAACTGGAACATCTGCAAGAGGTGGTTCCTTGCCCATGGCCATCCCTGCGTGGTGACCTGCCACTGGAAAATGACATTTTGTCAGGAAAATCCCCCAAATATCGGGATCGTCCATGCCTCTCGTTAAATCTGCATCCTCGTCCCCAGCAGACGTTGGTATTTGCCTGTTACGCCACTGCTGGCAGGTGGCTGAGGGGTCTCCCATGGTGCCAGCAGGTTCCTCTGCTGCTTTTCTTCTCTTTAAAAGCCGGTGCGTCTTGATAAGAGATTCCTCCATTGATCAGGGGAGCATGTGTTGGCACAGAGAGGCTTTGAAACATGGGGTTATGCTCCTGAGACGCCGCAAATCGCTGCTCTTCCTCACCTTGCTTGCGTTGGGCCCACATTTGTTTGTTCCAGCTTCTTAATGCAAAGGGTGTCATAAAGTCTTTTTGTATTAACAGGGAGTGAAAAATCCCACAATTTAAATTCTATCATCCGTGTGGTTTTATATATATATTTATCTATTCAGCTATACTTTCAAAGAGGACCATAGGACCCTATAGACACCTTGTAGCACGTGTTTGGATGGAGGAGTTCTTAGGTCTGTGAAAGCATGTCCTGCTTGAGGAGAAGAGCAAAGCTGGGAGGCTGCGGGCTGGCTTATGCCTCGGAAGGGAGTAGTGCTAAACTTGGACAGCCGGGGAAGTGTTTTTATGGCACCTGAGTGCCGAGCGCCTCCTTCCGAAGGACAAGGCGAGAGATGAAATCAGCTCCTGTTTTCCCACCGGGTCTTCCCACCCCTGCGTTCGTCACCAGGAAAGCTGCCGGAGAAGCAACGGGCCGCCTGCCTGTGCCGAGCGGCCCTCGGCGGAGACGGGCGCCTGAGCTGCGGTCACAGGCGCTGCTGACGGATGGCAAATCCCCGTGGCTGACGACAGGGCTCATCCATCTCAATGAAGATGCTTTCCTTCCCCCGGAAAGAAAGGAGAAACAAGCTGTGTTAGCTGCTTGTGTGCCCCAGGCTGAGCAATGCCGGAGCATTTCTCTTTATAAACGCACTAAAATGGTTTTGCTGCGTGAGGGAAGGGGTTGGCAGCTCCCGCAACCGCAGGGACGGAGCCAGCAGCATCCCCAGGCTGCTGCCAAGGTTTGCTGTGGGACCCCGAATTCAGGGGCAGTCCCACCCTTGCAGCTGGTTTTTATCGCTCTTTGCAAAACCGGCCAGGGTGGCACCGCCTCGTTTGCCTGAGCAATTTTGGGCTTTATAAGCTGAAAAACTGTGGCTGTATCTGCTCTGAGCTGCTTGGCAGGGAGGGTTCATACCCTTGCAGGCAGCTACCTTGCATTCCTTGTGGTTTAAATGGACAGTCGGAGGCGTATTGCACTGTACAACCTTCACCTTCTGCAAATGGCTCTGTAACGTTTTCAGACAGATGAAAATGAAAAAAAAAAAACCAACAAAGGGGAAAGGAAGAGTTACCGTTTTCTGTGTGTTACAAATTGAAAAGGAAAAATTAACCATCTGAAAAACGCTAGTAATGATGCATGCTTTTGGACGGGATAATTAATCAGTCTCAAAAAGGTCACAGTTTTGCTCATGGTTGACCTTCAGCAAGCCATTACATAGGCAGGGCGTAGGTAGTGCTGGTATCAAATGAATCCATCTCCTTTTTTTCTTCCAGGAGTGGGACTGAGACCTGCTGAGGGATAACCAGGGCAGCGCAGCACAGGGAACTCCTCCAGCAAGCTGTAAGGATCGGACGGCACTTGGCTTCACCGACAAAAGGCATACAGGGGGAAGGTGTTGGAACTGCAAACGTGGAAACTTGCTGCACTGAAGACAGAAAGTGAGTTTTGGTCTGCAAAATATTTGCTGCTGTCGAGATTTCTGTCCGCTGATGGGGAAGATGGGGTCTGCCCGCACGGAAAAGGGAGCGACGAGAAGGGCGAAGCTTTGCTGACCGCTGGGGAGCCTGGCCAGTGCCTGGATGCGCCTCGCTGGTGGAGAAAACACAGTCAAAACTTGTGGGCAGGGAGGGTTTGGGACACTGGAGGGGCCATGGGGCTGCTCTGGGCTCTGCCCCACGGTGGGGCTGGCCAGCTGCGCCGGCACTGAGACACCGGGGACACGGGGCCCGGCATCTGGCTGCACCGCCAGCCCCACGCGTCGTCATCGTCTTGGGGCCATCGGAGAAGGAAAACAAGAAGGTGGCTGAAAAATGTAGCAGCACTGATCTGTTAGCGTCAAGAAAAATAGCCTTTTTGACTTGCTAGAGATCTCTGGGCAGCGTTTATCCACACTGCTTGGAAAGCCTCTTCTACCCCTGGATTTCTCACACAGTTTAAAACATTTTATTTGTGTGTGTGTCTGTGTGCTCGCATCTATTGTCCCTGCATCTGCGTATCATCTCGAAGTGATGGGCTCAGAGCGAGACCGCCCCAAGCAGCTGTAAGTAATAATGAGGCGCTTGATTTCAAACCACATTTGCGATCTGGAAGCCCTTGAACTCTCCCAGCTTTTCAAGTGACGAAGAGGAAGAAGCTGAAAGAGGACGGAGCCCGCGATGGCAGAGAAGTGCGACTGTATCGCCAGCATGTACGGGTACGACCTGGGCTGTCGCTTCATTAATTTTCGCCCCTTGGGCTTTGGGGCCAACGGGCTGGTGCTATCAGCCCTCGACAGCAAGAGCTGCCGCAAAGTGGCGGTGAAGAAGATCACCATCGGTGATGCGCGGAGCATGAAGCACGCTTTCCGCGAGATCAAAATCATCCGCCGCCTGGACCACGATAACATCGTGAAGGTGTATGAGGTGTTGGGGCCAAAGGGGACCAACCTGCGCGGGGATTTTTTCAAGTTTAACATGGTGTACATTGTCCAGGAGTACATGGAGACAGACCTGGCGCGGCTGCTGGAGCAGGGGAAGCTCGCCGAGGAGCACGCCAAGCTCTTCATGTACCAGCTGCTGCGGGGCCTGAAGTACATCCACTCGGCCAACGTCCTCCACCGCGACCTCAAGCCGGCCAATATTTTCATCAGCACGGAAGACCTGGTGCTGAAGATCGGTGACTTCGGGCTGGCCAGAATCGTGGATCAGCATTACTCGCACAAGGTAGGCGATGCCGAGTCGCTGAGGCCGGTGCTCTCTCGTCGAGCTGCTGGCTGGCACGGGTAGGCGTTGAACGCATGTGGGGTGAAGCAGTCGGTAGATCTTCTCAGGAGAAACCGGTCCTTGAAGCTGTTCGGGCAGCTCTAAGGGCTGCTGGGGCGGTCGCTGGTGGTGGTTGCCCTCCCTGCCCTGAGCCAGGATGCATTTCTTGGGCAAAGCCCATGGGTTGAGATCTGCCAAGCATGACCTGGGGTTTTCCAGCCACAAAGCAGTGAGCAGGACACAGGAAGGCTTCAAGTGTCCTTTATTGCTTATATATATCAAATATATATTTTATTCCATCCCAGCAATGGACTGCAGGAGATGTGGGTTTGCTCGCTTTACTTAAATGACTAAAGTTTCTGTTTCTTGCTTTGCTGCTTTTATAAAACATGAGCTGCCATTCGTGCTCGCAGCAGAACCACGTGGAAATGGGACCTGGCTCGTCCGCAGCCACTTTGTTTGTCTTTGTCCTCACTTCTGTGCCAACCCGCTTCTTAAAAACCCAACTCTGCCTGAATTGTGCTCACTTAATTGTAGGGAAAGAGGGATGGGTCTTTGAGATACAGTCATATTCTTTCATCTGAGGTAGAGATCCAAATAACACAAATTTCTTTTGCTGTTTCTACCTAAATACTGTATTATAATGCAATAATATGTGTGAGTGGCTGGGTGCAGCCCGGGTCAGCCTGGTGTGCCCCACCGCTGCCCTGCTTGGGGCAGGGAATCCCCCTGGGCCCTCCAGCCTGGGCATCCCCTGCGATCCCGTCCGTTGGTCCGTGCATGCCTTCTCGCAGCAGTCTGGCTGGGGTGGAGAAGGGAAGGAAAGGAAGAATGAAGCAAAATGCAGGAAAACAAATACCTGCCCTTAAGTAGGGGAAATCCATCCCCTCCTTGGGGGGGTCTTTGGGACTGACTCAGTTTTCCTCTCCTGCTGCTGTCACCATTTTCTCTCTGCCCAAGGAGGGCTGAAACTCCCCTGAAGGGGCACTTTCTAACAAGCAACTAGTGAGCCACAGGCTGTGGGCTCCTCCCGGAAGGGTCTGCCAGGCATCTGCCAAACCCTGCAAAATAATTGCAGGTACTGGAAACAGTTCTATACTCAAGCACAAATGCAGCTATTAAAAGAGCTGCGTTTTTTCTCTAGCAAACGTAATTTGGTGTGGCAGTCTCTTGCAGCGAAACCCTGCCGGTGGGGTAGCCCTGGATGTGTTGCTCTCCCTTGGGACAGGGGCTGGGAAGGGACCCGGGCTGCCCTGGGGCTCCTCTGTGCCCTGGTGAAAGGGAGGTTGGAGCTGGGAGCAGCTCGTGGCGGCTTTGCTGGTGGAGCAGCTCAAGGTGGGAGCAGTGGCGGTGCTGAGAGCGGGCAGGCAGTGTGGGAGGAAGGGAGGCAAGGCAAAAATGGGTGAGAAGTCTCTGTAACACACAGTCCTGGTGCTAATGGATTTTGAAGGGAGTCGCAGATGTTTAATGCAGGTTGCCGTGCAGGCTGGAGGTTTTGAGCGGCGTGGCGGAGGCTTCATCAGCTCACGGATCCACGTGGTCCAGGGAGAAAGCAAAGTATCGCGTGCTCTGCGCCAGTGGACGTGATGCAGTCTGCAGCCAGCTCCTGGTTAAAGTTCCTATTTAGTATTGTAAGGTAAAATCTATTTTCTTGAGCTGGATGTTTGTGTGGACGAGTTCAGTGTCCCTCGTGGAAGCGTTCAGTGTCCCCCATGGACCTGCTGCTGAGCCTGTGCCGAGATTTAAATACTCTGCGTTTACCGGTGGGTTTCTGCCCAGCGCGGCTCTGATTTGGGCACTGTTGCTTTGTGCAGGGAGGCAGGGAAGGGGAGAGGAAGAAGGACAGCGCAAAGACCATCTCGTGATCCTGAAGCTGAGCCCTGATTTATTCTGGTTTCGAGTCTGGTGTCTGGGGAGAAACAGAGCCTGGGGAAAAGGAATAAGGTTGCAAGGGACACTGGGGAGTGAGCGCAGAGTCCTTGTGGCTGCTGCCTCCCCTTCCTGTGCTCCCTCCCTCATGAGGTCGTTATTACCCAGCTCAGGAAGAGCCGTTTTAAGTGAGTGGTTTGGGCTGTTTTGGGTTTTTATTCAAAGTCAGGTGCATTCAGAAGCTTCTCTCAAGGGGGAGAGTAACTCCTGGAGAAAACCCCTGCAAGCAAAGCAGTGCTACATGAACGCAGAAAATCACTGATTTAAGGAGCGTCATCTTGTCAGAGGCTGCAGGATCAGGGTAGGGGTCACCTGTATGCATCTGCTGCAGAATTATTGTTATTTCTAAGCAATTTTCCATTGCCTTAATGACAGCCAGTGCAGCGGGAAGGTGCCATCAGGAGGGTGGCCAGGGCTGTGGCTTCATGGTAGGACATAACTTTGCAAGATGCCATTGCATGAGCAGCCTCCAATTCCTCCCAGGAGTGGGAGGCTGGAGCATCAGTGCAAGAAAAAAAAAGCAGAGAGACCTGGATACTGCTCTAGAGCAGAGCCGTAAATAGCAGCGCTGTGGTGAGCATCCAGCACCACGAATAATGCCAGTTATTTGTAAGTTCTGGTGATGGGGAGGACTGTGTTTGCTGAAGCTGGGTGACGGGCACTGCAAAGGCAGAGCTACAACAGGAGGGCTTGGGTCAGTCCTGCCTTTGATTTCCAGATCTTCTCAGATGACTCAGAAAAATCAGTTCCCTTCTGTATTTCTCTTTCAGCCTCTGCTTTCCTTAGGGGCTTGTGCAGATTTATAAGCTCCTCGGTCTGTGCTCTCGCAAAGAGCACCAGCAAGAGGGCGCAGACTGGAGCATCACTGTGTCTGAAGCTGCTGAGCCTCCACCCCACCACCGACGGGCACTGAGCAGAACGGGGATCCTTTCACCCCGAATTTTTGGTGCTGCCAGCAGGTGCTAACGCAGCGCTGCCCAAAAGCAGATGAAATCCTCCTCCCTGGGTAATTAATTGCTGAAAAGACCCAGTAGATCCAAACCTCTGAAGGCAGCGCAGAGCTACAGCTCTAGAGTAATACTTTGCTTGCAAGCCTTTGCAGTGAGGAAGGGTTGTCTTAAATGCTTGGATTTTTTTTTCGCCTTTATGATGTTTTGTGTCTGGAACATGCTTAGATTGATGGCTGGGGTCTGCTAACATGAACAATTGCAGGTTGTGTGTTGTCATCCATCTAAAGGGTCACAGCTCTTCTGATCTGATGTTTCTCAAATCCCAAACCATCCTGCTGAGTGTTAAAATGGTGAATAATAACTGCAGTAGATTCTGAGCAGAGTTTTAAACACAGGTTAGAAACACATATTCCACCTAAATAATAGTTCTTACTTGCACTGTGCCTTGTTTACATGACTTGCAGCAAGCAACCATTAAATTAGGATAATTTGGTGGGAAAGGGAGAGCTCTTCTCTGGGAGATGCCCTGGACCACAGCAGGGTGCTGGCCTTCACCAGCTTTGACGCAGAGCAGCTTCACCTGTGTTTTTCCCACCATTTGGCCAGCGTTTGCTGCTCGGGTCCCTTCCTCCATGTGGTAAGAGCAGTGTGGGGGCAGCTGTTCATCTGAAACCTGCCAGTAGCGAACGAGATGAATTTCAAGCTGCCAAGGTCATGTCTAGATCTGGGTCTGCACCTTCATGGGCTGCTTAGACCCGACAGCTTAAACTTTAGCCCTGTCTCAAATAAACACACTTTTAAGCTCCCTGGGTGCTCAGGTACTCTTTAGGGCACAGAATATCAGGTCTAGCAGGAGAGGACCCTTGGGAGATGATCCTGTGCATCCCCCTCTCTCTGTCACCCTGCCTCTTCCCCGATGCTCTCACCATCCAGCCACGCAGGCTCTTTTCTCTTCCTTCTTACTACTCTTTTTATCCCCGGGAGTCACTAATCCTGCTGTCTATTCCTCTAGAACATCTCCATATTACTCTCTTTTTCCCCAGACATCGGTGTTTGTGGTCTGAATGCTTTGCTCCGCGCCCAAACGGCGAGCAGAGGAGTGTTGGAGTTGAAGATAAGGGACAGTTCTGGCCTCCATGAGGTCCTTACCCTTACGCAAAACAAAGGCAAGCATTTCCCTCTTCATAAACCAGCTCCTACTAAATGCAAGCAACTCGCCTTCACCATCAGAGCGCTCTGCAGTGCCCTCTCTGTCTGAAGCCTCGTGGTCCCGCCTGCCCCATGCCTCGCTGCCTTTCCACCAAGGTCCAGCCCCTGCCCATCCATCCGTCCATCCACACTCCTACACCCTAATAAATATCTTTGGCTCCAAAACAGAGTCCAGATGTGATCTGCCCCAAGTTCGGGGAGGAAGAGGGTATAAAAGTGAGGTGCTGTCCTCCCTTGAGCACCCTCAGCTTGTGGTGGGCAGGAGGGATGGGAGAGCAGGGAGACAGCGAAGTCAAGCATTAAAAATTGGGATAAATACCAATGAATGTCTAGACTTAAAAATAATAGATGTTTCACAGGGGAGGCTCAGCCCTGGCCTGCACATGGGGTGTTGCCCAGCGCCGGTCGGAGAGGAGCCGTTGGGTTGGGTGGTCCATTCTGGAGAAGACAACAGAAGTACCTGCTCTATGGGGATACGGAGACTTGCTGAATCTCTTTACTCGGGGGACGAGACAGCGAATTGGGACGGTCCTTAGCCTGCCTGTGTTGCACAGTATAGCCAGATTATCTCTTCTGGGGGTCTGGGGGCTCTGCCTGGTGCCCCAAAGCACTTGGGGCCGTTGGCATGGTGCTGCCAGAGGACCCTCTCTGCCTATTGGCAACATTAATTACTGAATTAATTGGCAGAAATTCCACGCTAAGGCGGAGATCCTGTAGTAAATAGTTTCCAGAACATCTTCAAACCTTTTAAGTCCTCCCTTCGTTTTGTACTTGCAGATCAGTGCAAAAGTAATAGCTTCCAGTTCATCCAGTAAAATAATAAAATTCCCAGGTGGGTCATCATGCGGAGGTCTTCAAAGGGGATGAGGATGTGGGATGTTGCTTCATGCTCGCCCTGGAGAGGAACACCCTCCATGTTCAGCCCTCGGGCAGCTGCCCACGGCCCCGTGCAGCCAGCGCCGAGCCTTCCCTCTGCGACCCCCCACTCAGTTATTCTCCTTCTCTGTCCTCTGATGAAGCACGTAACAGTCTGCGGTCCTGAAATAAATGCGTTCTGTCATCCCAAAAGGACGAGAACACCCGTCACATTGCTGGAGCCATGCACAACGGCATTGCTGTTATTTTGTTACGGAGCAACGTTCCTGCAAACCCCACGTCTCTCCCAGCCTCTCCTACAACTGCCCTACCTGCCTTTTAAAAAAAAAAGCTTAAAAAACATGCTGTGAAGAGGCACCAGCCTGCTGCTGCGCCAGGATTATTCCGAAAGCTTGGGGTTGTTGCTATTTTGGGGTCCCCCCCTCGGCACTGCAGCCGTCTGCACCAGGAGCCAACTGGCTCCTGCGGGTGCAGCAGCAGAAATCTCCTTCCTGGCTGTGGCTGGAGGCACAGATGCACAGGCTGTGGCTGGATCCTGCTGGATTTCCAGTTTGTGGGTGCCTGGTCCGCACCTCTGTGGCTTTCTGGGTGCAGGAAGATAGATTTTGGAGTGAAATACTCTCAGGAGAAGCTTTGGGCTGCAGCATTAGGGGCTGCTTGGTTTGCAATAGGTGGGCTCCTGAATTTCGGCGTCCACCTTGAGAAGACCCGCCCTTGGTCCCTCCAGCTCCAAGGAGGAGCTCCAGGCTTGGGCAGCGGTTGTATCGGGGCACCGGCGGGTCTTGCCATGCTCCCCCCGCGCTGCCGTGCCATGCCGTGCCGCGCCAGCTTCCCTCGGCGTGCTGGGGATGCAGACGGTCCAGCGTGCCGTGACCAGTACGACACCGGGATGCCTGAAATTGTTTCTCCTTCTGGTGTTACGAGCAACGCACAAAACCCCTGTTGTGTAAAGATTAGAAAAAGCATTCAGTTTTCTTTGCTTTTCAGTTTCCTTGCTGTGCCATTTGATAAGACTCGATGCTTAACCTACCTGTAGTGAATTCACCACCTTTATAGATTGCCTGGGCTGTTCCTGCAAGAGCTGCGGGAGCAGAGGAGAAGCAGAAAAATGATACTTGAAAACTGCAAAAAACAAAATAGCATGGGAGGGCTTGCGAGCAAGCCTTGGACTTGAAACTATTTCTGGTTTTAAATTAACTCTGTTATATTGGTTTTTAAATAGATTCCAGTGGTTTTTCAGTTCAGAAAGGGCTGTGCTGAATCCACAGAATATTGTCATGAAGATGTATTGTTGTGTCTTAATTAGAACTAATTAATATGCTTCTGTTCTTGGACTTTCTGTCCGGTTGAATCTACATAAATGATTAAATTCTCATGCTAAAGCCCATCCCTTGCATGGGTGATGGCTGGAAGTGCTCTGGCTCTCTCCATCCTGGCACCGCTGCCGCCTTCATGTAGGTCTTGGCTCCTTGGGTAAGAGCTGAGCCCGTGCCTAAGCCAGGTTTAGGTGGATCCTTACCTAAGCATCCCGCAGCTGTGCAGTGACTGCATGAGAAGTGCTGCTAATTAATTTACCACCAGTAACCTCATACAGCAGGGGGAGGGGTTGAAGATGGGTTCAAAATATTCGGTGAATTTTTGCAGGGAATTTTCTCCGATACACGAGAGGTGCCCGGGGAAGAAAAGGTTTGGTCTGTTGCAACATACAGGTATTTGTGGTATGTTGCTCATATATTTTGCATGGTGTGCGCACCCCTGAGAATTCAAATCCATCTTGCTGTTAGAGAGGAGAAATGTATGAACTGAGCATTAAATCTATAAGGAGAGTGGCCTTCCTTTGGTGGGAAAGGGAGGGAATTGCTCCAGCCAGGAATTGCCCTGGATCACTAACCCCAAAGTTTATTTTCTTAGGATTTTTCCAATAAATAGCCACGTCTCCACTGTTGGGAATAATTGCAGAAAGCAGCGGACTGATGGGATAAGGCCTGGGGGCTTTTGTGCCGGTTCTGATTCAGCAGCATTAGCAAAAATATAACAGCATTAACTGAAACTTCTTAGCTAATCAGTCTCTGTTACAACTTACCTTAAGAAAACCAAAATGAAAACATTCTTTTAAAAGCAAACCCTTTATGATTAAAAGCCTGACGACTTGCACGTTTGGAAATTGGGACAAAAACCTGCACTGGGGGAAGAGGAGCAGTATAAACCTCGTAGTGCTTGTGATGGAGCGCTGCTCTCATGTTTAGGCTGAGAGATGTATCCTGTAACATCCTAGGAGATGTTACATAGCGTAACTGCAGCGGTTATATTGCAACTGAAAACAGTTTATGAAATTATATCAGTTAGGATGGAGGTTTTAACTGATTTTTTACATGCACTGTGTTCACGCTGTCATTGCATTTCGATACTCCCCAAATGCTTCATGGCATCTAAATGCAATTCAGCTTTATAATTTCATTTTATTTTGTATTTTCGACTGTGTTTCAATCTACCTCCTTCTGTTAATACGTTATATTTAATATAGAAAATACAGCTTATGAATATTCCAACATTACCCTGATGAAATAACCGTTCGTGTCCAACCCCGGCGCGGCACCCGCGCATCCGGAGCTCGGCCGGTGGGCGAAGCCGGCAGCGCTGGGCCATCCCTTACGATGCCAGCGTTCTTTGCAGGATTGAACGCACCCCCTTGATTTCAGCAGGAGCTGCTGAGCGCTTGGCGCTCGTGTCAGGTCTCCTGGGTGAGTTCGGGAAGGGGGAGGGCTGTGGTCCAAAGAGGTGACGACGCTCGGTCTTTGTCCCGTGGGGTGCTGCTGAGGGCATCTCCTTTAAAACCAGGACAGACATCCCAACCCACCATCCTCAGTGGGAGCAAAGTAGGATGGAGGACGAGGAGCTGCCCCACGCTGCCTGGCTGCCGGAGGTGATGCTGGGGCTCCAGCAGCTGGCTGGCAAGGGAGGGAGGCAATTTATTAGGCAGGACCCAGGCTCAGTGCAGAGAGGGCAGGATCTCCTAGCTCTTCATCACCTAGCTAATCCCCGAAAGGGCTTTCCTACTTACCCCGTGGTGTCTTATTTTCAAGAATCTTGGCTAGGAGCCCTTGTGGGGCTGTGTTACCCACTCAGCAATGCTTTAAGACATCTGCTGGTCCAGACTTTCCTTCCAGGCAGTAGTGATTTTTCTTCCATAAATCTGTTTTTCCACGAATCCCCTTGTTCTCGTCTTTATTATGAGATCCTACATCCCACCCCTGTGAGATGCTGCATGGGCTTGTCCGCAGTTCCCAGCACGTGTCCCAGACTGGAGCGGGATTCACTGCAGCAGCATCCTGAGGATGCAGGCGGGCGAACTCAGCTGGCTTCTGTGAGAGCCCAGATCCCGCTGAGCACATCCTCTGGGTGCTGCCCACTTGGGAGGCCTCTGTGCTCCCCGTGCCACCTCTGCCCCAGTCTCGCACATCCCCCGGTGCTCACTGCGGGTTCGTGCCTGGCCGGGGCTGACCCACAGGCAGCAGCTCTTGCATGGGCTCCCCAGGGAGCTCCTGCCCTTCAAATCTTTAATTTCAGCATCGGGGCTGGGAGTTGGGTCTGTGGGAATTCAGCACCACATAGTTTGCTGTAACCAGTGGTTTAGGTGGCTGTGGAGGGACTATAGATACAGGCTTAACTGGAGATGGAATTGGCAAAAGATTGTAGACTGGTAACTTCTGGACATCCAAGTGCTGTGCTTGTGGGTACTGAGCTGGGAAAGGCTTCCTTCACGTGCCGGCGGGTTATAGCTGGGACTCAGCAAAGTTCTTAAATAACGTCCTTAATTTCCAGAATGTCTCAGTTGGTCAAATTGGGATTTATATAATACATCTAAGTCTTCTAACAGTGATGTGAAATCACTTTTGCAGGTATGATCCGTGAATCTGTGCTATTAAAGCCATCTGTCCTTTACAGAATATGCTTCAATACCATGGTGACAAACAGCAAATAAGTTTTTGGGGAGCAAAAACTTCTCTCTTACTTCCTGCAAGACGTACAACCGCAGCCCGCCATAGATGCAGCACGAGCTTGGTGGGCAGGCTTCTCTGCAGGATCCGATGGCGGGGCCACGGTGGGTGGTGAGGAGCGACCGCCGAGGAGCTCTCTTGCAAGGTCACTGACATCTCTGTCTCTGCTTTTTCAGGGTTACCTTTCCGAAGGCTTAGTAACAAAATGGTATCGCTCCCCCCGCCTCCTCCTCTCGCCGAACAACTACACCAAAGCCATTGATATGTGGGCGGCCGGCTGCATCCTGGCCGAGATGCTGACGGGAAGGATGCTCTTCGCTGGTAGGTTTCTGGCTCCCGTTGATTAATTTTATTTTCTCCATCCTTCCTTCCTTGCTACCCAATTCCAAGGCTTTTTAGCATGGCAGGGGGAATTCTCTCCTCGCCAGCCAAGGCAATGCTTGTAACGTCACTACAGGGATGCTACGGTCAGTTATTAGGTGCGAGAGCTGTCCTGAGAACAAACTTCACTTGCACAATCTATTAGAGGGTCCCTTGGTTGATGCCAGTCTCCCCAATACAGGCAGGCCCTTGGGGATGGAGAAGAGTTACCATCTTGATTTTCACTGAGCCGTCTCGGGCTTGTCTGGGAAGGACACGCGGTGGTATGGGTGCGATGGACACCAGCAGGGAGTCATCGGTGCCTCCGTACCGAGCCCTGCCGGGCAGGGACGGTCTGCTGCCTAAAGCAAAACCTCAGACAAAGAACAATTCTGATGCAACAACAAAACCTTTTTCTGTTTCTGGATTTCCAACAGAGAAAGCTCTCTCCAAGAGAGCTTTTTGTTGGAAGGGAGGATGCTAAAAAAATATCACGGGGTGGAATATAAGGCCAGGAGGTAATGTGGCTCTGTCCCAAGAGGTTTGTATTCTCTGCTGTGGATTTGAATTGTGATTGGTGTCTTCAAGGTATTTCTTTTCTTTGAGGGAAGACATTTGAATGCCGCTACCTGTTCTCAAGATTTTCCTGTAAGCAGGTATTGGAGTTGTAAAGGTGCAGTGCAAGGAAAAGCAGACAAAAAAGCACCGGCAAGGAGCGCATAATTATCAGTGCAGCGTTTGAAGCTCAACTCTGATATTCTTGAGAAGCAAATCTTTATTTAATACAATTCCAAAAATGCTACAGCCAGGAGCAAAGCTGTGCTTCCCAAGCTGGAACGCGGAGCCGTTCGTTCAGGAATGAAGCAGGCACTCTCTGCCTGTTGAACAAGCTGCCTCCCTGCCCAGGGACTGCAGCAACGCTCCTCCTTGGTTGTCTCTCCACCGCCCGTTAGTGTTCTGAATGACAAGGTTTAACGCATTTTTTGAGCAGCTGTTCAGAGAGTTGTGTAAATAAATAATTAGACTCATTAATAATGGAGAAGGACATTTTCTTCACAAATATTTCAGTGCACCGCAAAGCTCCGCAGCCGGTGTTTGATTGCAGCTGCTCTGTCACTCCCTCCCCGTTCCCGCTTGCAGCTTCCATATTTCTTTTGTGAAAGCTGAAAATTAAGCAGTCGGTATCATTTTGAAGAGATCGTTAAAAGTGCCTCCCTCTCTTTCCTTCCTCTTGTCCTCAGTCTTCCCTCCCCAAAATTTTCAAGTCCAGGGACTTCAGCTCTGGAAATTGTGCATCAGACCTGGCTGCTCCTGCCGCCTCCTCGGGATATATTCCAAGAGCGGGGGCATCTCCACGTGCCGCTTGTCCCTGCAGGCACAGGGCATTTTCTGGTCTCGCTGGGAGGTGCTGCACGTGAGAGAGCTCCCGAGGCAGCTCTGCCAGCTGCCTCCCCTTGCCAAGCCATGGTTTGCACCGTGGAAGAGTCTCTGAGCTTTTTGGGTGGAAGCAAACTGGACGATGCCTTTCCAAGGCAGAGCTACTGGTCCAGGGACTGAACTAGCCCCAGGTAAACCAGAGCAGCAGAAGCAAACCCAAGCGCAGATGGCAGGGTCTCGGTCCTGCAGGATTTGCACCAGACCAGAGCAATGCACTGCCTTGTATTCAGCTGGGTGTAGCTGGAGTCCCAGGGAAATCCTTTTGGACTCTTAGGACAATCTCCTTTCATCTACTTGCGCCTCATACAGCAAAACAAAGTGTCTTGCCAGGTCCTTCTCTGGCCATGTTATTAGAGCACCCAAGCATTCACCTTCATCCTAGCTTTCCAAACTGTGCTTGACCCCTGCCTCAGCCCAGCTTGGTTTTTTGTGCTGTTTGTGAACCCCAGGGGTAGAAACTGTGTTGATTGACACCAGCCATCTACTGCCTAGGTGTCCCAGCTGCTCCCTAAAGCTCCCTTCATGGTCAAGGCAGAGGCAGCTTGAGGATGTGATTCATCTGGCCTCTGTTAGCTGTCTGCCTTCAGCTGAGATCAGGTCATGACAACCCCAGGCAACGCTGCAGGCCTGGGGCAGAGGGGCTGGGAAGTGCCCGGCGGAGAAGGCCCTGGGGGTGCTGGCTGACAGCCGGCTGGGCATGAGCCAGCAGTGCCCGGGTGGCCAAGGAGGCCACCAGCCCCCGGGCTTGTGTCAGCACTGGTGTGGCCAGCAGGAGCCGGGCAGGGATGGGGCCCCTGTGCTCGGCCCTGGGGAGGCCCCACCTCGAATGCTGGGCTCAGGTTTGGGCCCCTCGGGACAAGAAGGGCCTTGAGGGGCTGGAGCGTGTCCAGAGAAGGGCAGCGGGGCTGGGGCAGGGTCTGGAGCACAAGTGTGCTGGGGGGCGGCTGAGGGGGCTGGGGGGGTTTAGCCTGGAGAAGAGGGGGCTGAGGGGAGCCCTTCTCGCTCTCTGCAGCTGCCTGAGAGGGGCTGGAGTGAGGGGGGGGTTGGTCTCTGCTCCCAGGTCACCAGGGACAGGACGAGAGGAAACGGCCTCAAGCTGCGTCAGGGGAGGTTTAGGTTGGAGATGAGGGGAAATGCCTTCCCTGCCAGAGCGGTCAGGCCCTGGCACAGGCTGCCCAGAGAGGTGGGGGAGTCACCGACCCTGGGGGGGTTCAAAGGACGTGCAGCCGTGGCCCTTGGGGCCATGGTTTAGGAGGCCTGGGGGTGCTGGGTTGGGGTCGGACTTGATGATCTTAGAGGTCTTTCCCAACCTTAATGATTCTATGACTTTACGAGATTGTGCCATAGTACTACTTATTTTTCCACTCATGCTCATAAAGATCATCTGGAGAACACGCTGAAGTGCCCATGCTTGTGTTGCACGTGATACAGGTGAGATCGGTTCTGTCCCAGCTGCCCAGGGAGACGCCCCAGAGCAGCTGAACAGGAACCTACTTTGCAGGTCAGTTCCTCAGAGTCCAGCTTAGGTTAGAGGTGAGGAGATGGGATTTGGCAGATCACAGACTGCACTCAGCCAGTCAGGTGCTGTGAGCATCCCTGCTTCTCGGCTTTCCAGCCCTGTGCAATCTCTTAATAAGCCCCAACCTGATGGTAGGATACTAGTTAATGGGCGGGGATCAAAACCGAAGCTCAAAATATACATATTCCTTTAAAAATAGTCCGTAGAGTTGTTAGGGGTAGATTCTGGCCCCGTGCCACATTTTCCTGGCCTCCTCCTATAACAGTAAGTAAAGAAGAGCCAGGGTGGGAGCCCGGCAGTGGGGCAGGGTGCTTGTGGTGTCCTATGCCATGTACCGTCTTTCATCTGCTGGTGTCCAAGGAGGAGGAGAATAAAACCCAACCACTCAGAATAGCTAAAACTGGCAAAAACTTGCATGACAGCGTGGGTTCATCTTTGCTTTTGCTTTTTTCCTCTTTGCTTGGGAGGAGATTGCCCTGAGCCAGCTACAGCCCGCATTGCTGAAGGACGAGACTTTCAGAGACTCCTGGGTCACACCCCACAGGAACTAACAGCGATGTAGTTCCCAGAAAGCTGCAAACCTCCAGTAATTGCCTTACACTGGATAAATTGGTCTTTGACTATGCGTGAGCAGCACAATGTAAATTGGGTGCTTAGCATAAGTCAATATAATTAACTCAGGTGTCTATCTGGGGTGCTTAAGCGATGTGGTTAAATTAAGGTGATCAGATATTAGGAATAGATGTCACTCGCTGCTTTCGTTCTCCTGCACAAGTTAATGAACACCCAGCAGAGAGGGACCCCAGCGCCCTTGCCCTCCTCACAGCCCCTTCTCTGGGCGATGTGGTGGCAGGAGCAGCTCTGGGTTTGGCAGAGCCCTCGGAGGGCACAGGAAATTTGGCTAACCCAAAGCTCCCAGGAGCGTAGCGTGTCTCCAACAGCTAAAATCTGGTTCACAGACCTTTGGAGGGCTCTGCACCACGAGCGGCATGGAAAACAAGGAAGAGCTTCCGTAACTGGGTGGCTACAGCTCCCTCCAGTGACTTCTCCACCCTCTGCTGTCCAAGCCTATCTGAAAGCACCGCCAGTGGAAGCAAGAGAAAACAGGAGAAAAAGAAAAGCCGCCTGTCCTCGCGGATCTCTGTGGGGTTCAGCGGTGGGGCCGTGCCCGTGACCGAGGGCGGTGGCTTTTCCCATGGGATCAGTACTTGCTCCCAGAGGAGCAGGGCTTGGGTGCTCACCCAGGACTTGGTTGCAAGCCTGGGGAAGTGTTCGCTTTTCATCTTTAGTTTCTCCTTGAGCCATGCCGTGAACCTCTAAATGACCTAAAATTAGTATTTTTCTATAGGAAAGTGAATTTATTTGCCCAGGATTGGTATTAGGAGGGTGTCCCTCTGTCTTTCGCTTTTCCTGTTGCTCTATCTTCTTCGGAGGGTTTGTTCTGAGCGGACATGTGGCGTGACGGTGACGAGCTGTGCTAACATCAGTGTTAGTTTAGGGTTGTCTGATTTCATTGCCATGTCCTGGCTCGGAGCTCTGCTGTTCGGGGTGAAAGTGGCCACGGCTGCACTGAACCAAACCTTGTTGGAGTGATGAGGCCATGATGCATGGAGACCCTTTCCCAACCTTGATATTTGGAGCTCCCCTTGCTCTGGGGGTGGGGGGAGGGTGTTCAAGGTCAGTTCCATGGACGTGAGTCTGGAAACCTCCTGCAGACCCACAGGGAGCTCTGGGCTGGGAAGGGCAGCCCCTGTGAGCTGCCAGGGACCTTGAAAGGTACAGGGTTGCTTGAGGGTGTGAAGCCAGCGATGGTCTCCACAATCCCCTACGAGCTGGTCTCTCCACCCTCCCTGCAGACCGATCAGAAGTGCTGTGCCATAAATGAGCTTCATTCCTCTTGCTGTGGATGAGCTGGGCGCTGCTTGCCAGTCAAGCAGCCTAAAATCCATCAGTGGGACAGCAAGGGGCTTGGTAGCCCAAAAATCCCTGTTGGTTTGTCCGCCCCAGCCAGCTCGCTGTCTAAATGGATAGTCCTGCCTCTGATGACAGAATATTTATAACCAGCGTTTCTGGCAGACAGAAAATCAATAGCACAACTCAGTATTTCTGCGAGGCTGCTTCTCTGTACACGTAGGAAGCTGGAAATCAGCCGCGGAGCTCTTGATCATGTCCAATAGTGCACTAAAGAATGGGATTAACGTTCATTAATGAGGCGGTTGGCTACGCTCCGCCGGCGCTGCTGCTTCTCTCCTCTCACTGACTGGTAGCCAGTCCTGAGCAGAGGCTTAGGGATGCACGGGTAAATATGTCCTGAAGGATTTAAAATATATGACTGCTCATGGTAGCTGTGGGGATCATCACCATGAGAGCCTTGACTCGGTGCCCAGCAGCCAGGTGGGACCCGGTCAGAAAAGCCCTTTCCCATCGGCAAAGCGCAGAGGTCAGGCACTCGCGTTCATTTAAAGATGAAGCTCTGGGACTCATGGAGCTGGGTTCACGATCTTCTTGTTATCGTTGGGGATGCAGCAGTGCTTTTTTGTCACTGCTGCATGGAGGGGCTTTGCTTCTCAGTGTAGCACAGCACATGGCAGGGACAGCATCGGGCACTGCCCTGCCTGGCCGCAGCCGAATGAGCTGAGCTGCTTTATTTGGGGTTACGAACAAGCCCAGCCATAGTATTGATTAAAGAGGGTCATCAGTTTTGAGGCCGTTAGAGCCAACATCCATCTCCTTCCGTCATGCAGGATGGACCCCACTGATAGATACCCCGTGACTTCAGACGGGTATGGTTTCTGCTTCATAGATTTTTTTAAATAGATGGCTAGGTTAGTTGAAAAGCTTCGCAGGGTGGTTACACCAGGAGGGCAAATTGTTTAGGTTAACCCTTTCACCCTTAAAAAGAGGTGACCTGGCTGGGACCCCCACCACATTTTCCTTGGAGCAAAGAGTGGTGGCTGACGTGGGGACGTGTCAGCGTGGAGGGGCTCGCAGGGATGGTGGAGTCACCATCCCTGGAGGTATTTAAAAGATGTGTAGACGTGGCGCTTGGGGACATGGTTTAGGAGGCCTGGGGAGGGGTTGGGCTGGCGGTTGGACTTGATGATCCTAGAGGTCTTTTCCAGCCTTAATAATTCTATGATTCTATGAGATGCGGTGCTGTGGTGACGTGGCTCATTTCAGAGCGGTGGCCACGTGGGAGGTGGCTGATAATATCACACACACACCCCCCCAATTTAACTTCTGGGTCTCAACTCACTGCCTGTTTTCTACCCATTTAGGGGGTCACGAGCTGGAACAGATGCAGCTTATTCTGGAGACAATCCCCGTTATCCACGAGGAAGACAAAGAGGAGCTGCTCAAAGTGATGCCCACATTTATCAACAGCACCTGGGAAGTGCGGAAGCCGCTGCGCAAGCTGCTCCCCGAAGTGGACAGCGAAGGTACCGTAGCACCTGCTGGCTTTGGCGGTGTCCTCCTCCTGGGACTTCCCCCAGCTGCCGTGTTTTCAGACCTATTTCCCCAGGGGGTGACAGGAATCATCCTCTAAGGCCACGTGCATGAAAGCTGGTGAATGAGAGTTCTGATATCTGAGGGTCTGCGATGCTTGCTCCCGCCTGGCACTTACACGTCCCCACCGCTGTCCCCCCAGGTCCTGCTCACCGTCCCACCGGGGAAGGCATGGGCTGGAGGACAGCGCTCATGACCCAGTAGCTTTCTTGCAGGTAGCTCATACAGAAATGAGGGTGAAATAGTCTTCCAAGACTGTTCCAATACTCTTTCAAGGTCCGTCCCTGCCTTCCTGTGCCTCTTCCTGAGCTGTAAGCGAGGGTTCAGCGCAGAGGTTATCTTCAAGCCCTGTCATTTTCCTGCTGTGCCCTTTGCATGAATGCAATTGTCTAGTACAAGAAAGTAAATGCTTTTATTTCATAAATATCTGAACTCCATGAGATGGTTGCTACAGGCAGAAACATCCTCCGAGTGCTCTGAGGCTTGGTAACCACTCGCGTTGGGCTGTCACAGCTTGCAATGCTCAGATACCGCTTCAGCCACTTCCCTCCTTTGGCTAAAGCTTAAAAAATAAAATCAGCAGCGCGTTGTTGCGAGGGGGCTGCAAACCACAGGCTTTTGGACCTGAACTTTTGCCTGGAGCGGCTTCGCAGACAGTGAGAGCTTGCAGGGCGGCAGCCAGACTTGAGCAGCGCGGACCAGGGCACGTCAGCTCTTCTGAGCTCCTTCCAAGGCTTAAACTGGGCTGGGGAACCTGGCCACTTGCTTTTGGGAAGGCGTCAAGACCAAGCCCAGCTTACGTTCCCTGGTGTAACTCTTCATTATAGGACGGCCACTATATGGGCTTGGCAATGCAATACACGTCGGCGCGGGTTACCAGGGACCGCGTCAGCCCCCAGCAAGCAGGAATGGATTTATTCCCTGTCATTACTGTGGGAAGAAAGGTCACCTGCGCCCCTTGCATAAGTCGTCGACATTTTCCTGCCTCTCTGACCCGTAATATATCGTAATATATAACTCGTAATATATCGTTCCACCGTGCTTCTTGCCCACAGTCGGTGACCTTATGAAGCTATTGATTCCTTCCTACTTAATTAGTCCAAGCAATGAAATAGTCCCATGGGAGACAATCGGATATTGGTTAATGTTTAAGCACTGAGGCAGTAGGTACGGCCCTTCTTTTCTGCTGAGTGATTTTGCCCCTAAAGAAACGGTCCCATTCACACAATCAAGTCTTTAATGGGGATATTTCTGAAGGTACAGTGCAAAAGATGGAACTGAAGAAAGGCGTATTCCTGTTTGTATTATCTGAACTCGAAGGGACTCTTCCATGCTCCAGGAATCAGCTGAATAAACAACATCTTCAATGATAGGATTTGATCTTTTCACATAACCTCAGTAAAGAGAAGCATCAAAGAAATCACAATAAACCCTATACGTTTAGAGTTCATTCTACTCACTTTAATTGCGCTTAATTTCCTCCTTCATCGTCCTAGAAAGAGTTCACGCTCCCCGGTCTCTCTAACATAATTTTAGGCGCTCAGGATTCTTTAAATATTAATGGGCAAAATAGTTTCATAGTGTTGGTCACGCCGAGGACTTTTAAAAATCGCACTTCAAATCTAATCCGGCTTCAGCTGCCTGTAAAGATGTGCCATCAGTTGTCTGAAACACAATGCGCTTGTCGAATGGATCTGAGAGCGTGGGACCAAATCCCAACACCGTCCAAAGGTCTTTCTGGGGTGCGAGCTTAGCGTTCTGGCCCGGGATCGCAGCTGTCCTGTGGAGGTGTGATGCTCTCTCAGTCGTTTCTCCTGCCTCCCTAGATGAACCAAGGCCTGCGGGCTGCAGGATTGCTCCCGTGGGGGGTAAGATGGGCGCAGCAAGGGCAGAAGTGCCCATTTTAGATGTACACGGGTTGCGACCTTTAATTCCTTCCTTACTGGGCGGGGATTTATTATGGGGGATTCACGAGGAAAGGAAGCTGGTATTGCTTTTGAGGAATTAGTGAGCTTGTTTCTCTCTGCTTCGCAGCTATTGATTTTCTGGAGAAAATACTGACATTTAACCCTATGGATCGATTAACGGCTGAGATGGGTCTGCAGCATCCTTACATGAGGCCGTATTCCTGCCCCGAGGATGAACCAGTGTCTCAGCATCCATTCCGGATTGAGGATGAGATTGATGATATTTTACTGATGGAAGCCAACCAGAGCCAGATGTCTAACTGGGACAGGTATGGTACCCAAGGCTGGGCCAGAGACTAGATACTGGCTTAAATTCTTTAGGCAGAACTTGACTGGTGAGTCTCTGACCTGCTCGTGACTGGGTACAGTCACACATGTTCCAGACCCACAAAAGACACCTGCTTTTCCTTCTTTATGCCGTATTGTAATTCTGGCCCGAGCTGGCACCTTGCTGAAGCCAATGAGAGCTTCAGCATTGGTTTCCACAGGGAGTAGACGTTGAGTCTGCAAGTTCTGGTTACTGAGTATCTTCCTGCTCTTGGTTTTATTCACAGCCTATGTTGTCATCATTTGAGTTACACCTGTCTAAGTGACGCTACAGTTCTTCCCTCTGTCCCTATAATACAAGTTATAAAAGAATGTAATTCTTGTACCTTTTGGGGACTGGGCCTGATTTGGAGCTCTATATTTATCACTTTTCAAGGCATGTAAGCCCCAGAGGCCACAGATCTGGGGTCTTTTAAAAAATCCTTAATTGCATTGACTTTTAAATGGTTTGCTGAAAGTCGTACAGGAAGTTTAGAGCAGATCAAAGCCTTGAGCTGAGGTCTCTCATGTCCTAGATGACTACCCCAGTTACTAGGCCAGTCCCAGTACTGGACCAGGTAGGACAAAACAAGCAGCTAAGAATTAACTAGGTTTACTTTCCTACAGAGCTCCTGCGGGTGAGCTGGCTGAGGATGTCTGCAGCGTTGTTCCTCTCTGCATAGCAATTACATCTCCTCGCCTTCTTAATGCACTATATTTCACCAGCATTGAAAAAATTAATCTAAAGAAATTCCTTGCCTTCACTATCATTAATCTCTTTGGCTGGGTGAACAAGTATCAGGTTGGCGGCTGGCGGGGACAAGCAGGTAAATTAGGTAAGGAGGGAAGCTGGAAGCTTTTCTCAGGATATCATCTATCTTCAGCGTATCCCCACAGCTCCAGCATCCCTGCCAGTTATAGTCCCCAGAGCAGCAAATCCGTTGCTGGAGGTCACGTTGTCACCTTTTTATCTCTCGGCTTTATTGGCGTGGCACAAGAAGCCGGAACCTAGACCGTTGGTCCTGCCACCCAGCTGGGGATATCTGCTGTAAGGCCGTAAATTTTGCAACACAAGCTGAGTGTTTTAGATAGAAAATTATTTTAGAGATGGAAAATGATAGTTGAGATGGAAAATTAATGTGTGTTGTGGGACACCTGAAGGGAATTTCATTGCCAGGACACAGAACCCCAATACCTGGGATAACACATCTTTTAAAGGCAGCTCAGTTAGGAGCCAGTAAATTAGATGTTGCTTTGAAAAGCATGTCTAAGAATGGGTGTTGTTGGGTAATTGCGATCAAGGGAGTTTGACTGGCTTGAGAAGTTATCGCTTAATAAGGCGACCCCTCAGGGATGCTTTTGGTCCGCGATGTCAGAGTAAACTGGTGATGCCCGGTCTCAGTGGGGATTTAAGCTCAGTTATTTTACTTTTATGGCCACAAACAAGGAGCGCTTACACTGTGCTTGTCTCTGGGCTGGGGGACGGTTTCATTATTAATATTGTTAATCACGTTTTGATCCCAAGATGGTCCTGTCCATGCAGCCTGGGCAAGCCTCAGACCCCTCATAAATTACTCAGCTGCCCCGCCTTTTATTAACACACAAGAAAAAGGTCTCTAATATTAATAAGAACTTAAAGATCTGTAGGTAAGTGGCATATTAGCAAAAAAAGAAAGATTAAAAGAGCAGCAGCAGCATGCCTATCTCTTTGAGTACTGCTGTTACTAACAAAGCCGTCGTCTGCGGGTCTAATAGCAGCGTGTCTTTCACAGGTATCACGTAAGCCTCTCCTCTGACTTGGAATGGAGACACGATAAATACCACGACATGGATGAGGTTCAGCGGGACCCCCGGGCAGGGTCTGAATCCATCGCTGAAGAAGCGCAAGTTGATCCACGGAAATACTCACAGAGCAGCTCGGAGAGGTTCTTGGAGCTATCCCACTCATCCATGGACCGAGTATTTGATGCCGATTGTGGAAAATCGTGTGATTACAAAGTGGGGTCACCCTCCTATTTGGACAAATTGCTGTGGAGAGACAATAAGCCCCATCATTACTCAGAGCCCAAGCTAATTTTAGATTTATCCCACTGGAAAAGAGCAACCATAGCACCCGCAGCTGAGCTCTCGCTGGAAGAAGAACCATCCAACCTCTTTCTGGAGATTGCTCAGTGGGTGAAGAGCACGCAGGTGGGTCTTGAGTGTCCCAGTCCTCTCCCGGAGATCCAAGAACGGAGCCTGCCGTCTTCTCCTCGCCATCTCCACCAGGAACCCACAGAGGTGAACAGCGAAACAGACCCTGAGTTTAACTTGGACGTCTTCATCTCCAGGGCACTGAAACTTTGCACAAAACCCGAGGATCTTCCAGACAACAAGCTCAGTGATATCAACGGGGCCTGCATATCTGAGCACCCCGGTGAGATTGTACAAACAGAGGTGTACCAGAAGGAGCGATGGTGAGGAACCCGCACCCAGGAAACCCCGCTGTATCTCCTGTTCCTCTCTGATGGTGCGGCCGTTGCCCGGGGCTGAGTGGCTTCCGTCTGTCATTGAGCATCTGTTTTTTACACTATACCGAATGCCTTTTTCTGAAAAGGCAAGCACAAACCACATGCCCCTTTTGATGCCTTAGAAATACCTTTAAGGGAATCAAGAGGTGTGAATGAAATACTGAGTTTCTTATACTGCCTTAACACTCTTGCCTTGCAATCTCTGGGACCAGTTTGAAACTTAAATGTACAGTGGAAAGGTGACAGTACGTGATAAGTTTACAAACAGAAGTCAAATCAACTTTTCCTTTCTTTTTCTATAGCATCTTAAAATGACAAGGACAAAATCAGCATTTTTGTTATGGTCAGATACCCTCCTGGTTTGATGGGTTCCCAAAAAAATGCCAGACTTTGAGCTCCTCTGAGGCACCTGTGTGAGTACAGGCGGTATGGAGAGAAGCGATGCCAGGCAGCGTCCGTGGTCAGCCGTCAGTTGGCAGAGAATGGAACTAAAGGTAGAGTTTGGCCATCGGACAGAAAACAACTCTTTGAAAATGTTAACGGGGAAGGAATTTGACCTCAAAAATATGGGCCACTTGGGATTTGATTTTATTTTTTCTGATTGGAAGACAAAATTTTTGCTAAGCGCGTTCTCCTTGTTTGGTTTCTCGCACATAAGTTCTCCCTTCTGTTGTACGGGGTAGACGTGAGCTCTCTGAGTCCTTAAGAGGCCCCATACGATGCATTTCAGTGTAACAACCTGGTGCTGCGAATCCTGTCTCGGGCAGCTGCCGAGCAGACCAGCAAATTCTGGTGGTAAGGGCTGGGCAGGAGTTGAGAGCTACAAACAGGGTGTCTGACGGTGCGACACTGCCTGGCACCACCAGCTACGCAGACTCAGCAAGGGCACCCACCTTTGCTAATAAAAAAAGGAATGGAAGTACTACTCTTTTACCTTCTGACAAAGATGTTGTGAAGAAAACAACAGTTCCTGTGGCATTAGATTCGTAACTGGCCGCTTCGCTTCCAGCTTCCTTGGAAGATGCTGGTGTCAGCAGGCAACCGAGCACGGTTTGTAAATAGACGCAAACACAACTGATCTACTGTAACTTCTGTTTTCATCCACACTTCTGAGCACCTTAATAATTAATCAGCTAACAAGAGTTTGTATATGGAAGAAATGATCTATACTTATATTTAATCAAACTCGGCAGTTTTTTAAATGGAAAACCTGTAAATACTGTCATAAAAGCCAATCTCCGCTTTCCTTGCTGTTGTGTCGCTGTGCTCTCCAGCACAATTATCTCTTTGTAAAAGAGAAACTACTGTACTTAGTAACTCCAAGGTCCACATTTAGCTATTATTCCTGTATGAATCATTTCAACTCTTTTAGCAAGCAATCTACTCGATGTTCTGAGATGCGAAGGAAACTCATGTGAGACTCGGATGATAACTAACAGCAGCATTTACTGTATTAACCCTGGTGTCTGTTCTTGGTGGGATCAGGTACAGGTTTAGCTGTAGGAGAGCTTGTGCAAGGCATCGACAAGCCCAAAAACTTCTTATTGTGAAGATCTCTCCTTAGGCTGCTTGAAATGCCGTTACGCCAGCTGGTGAGCAGCATAGATGTGAAGGCTGCCAGCTGCATGGATGGGATGGGGTGGAAGTCCTGGGGCAGGGGTGGAGAAGGCATCTGGAAGGCAAAGCCTTTGGAGAAGGCACCTGGAAGGCAAAGCCGTTGGGCTCTGGTCTTTGCTTCGGGTGCTTGGACATCCCCCACGGTGGTTTAGAGAGGGGAAACAAGGGAGAAACAGAGGGTTGGTTTCCAGGGTGTTGCAGATTATTGATATACCTCAACTAAAGCTCAGCACTTTTACACATGGTGGGAGAAATTCAGACGCCGAAGCAGCTGCCCCTGCAGTGAGGCGCAGCCAAATCCGGCCCCGGCAGCCCACGACTCACCGCCTGTGGTCCTGCTCAGCTTCGCCATGCACCCGGCAGCGGCCAAAAAAGAAGCTGGGATTGGGATTGCCGGCGCTCGAGTGAGCGTGTGCCCAGAGAGGAGGAGGTGGCGGCAGCCACAGCTGTGCCCCATCACTCCCTGGTGCCACCCTAGGAGGAGCAGGTAACACCCAGCCTCTGATGGGAGGTGCACAAACGCTGCAGCCGGAGGCATCAACTGAATGTTTGGGAGCCGATGGAGTTTAAACCTGAAGGATAAGATCAGCAATGCGAGAGCTGACTTTTAAAACTCTCTTCTGACAGATTCAGCAACTCTTTGCTACCGTTGGGTTAAACACAGAGAGGCGCTGACATGTGAAATCAGCAGCGATCAAACCACGCTGGCGTTTTCCTCAGCGGGCATCAGTCGCCACGTCCTCTGAAGCCAGAAGCCATTTTCTGGGGGTGGTTACATTCGGCCTGAACGTCTGCACCAGAGGCGTACGGGACTATTTATTATGGCCGTGAAAGTAACAGGTTGGCTTTTGAATATTATCTTCTAAGGAGGAGTGGGAGCTTGGAGGCCCACAGTTAAGGTCTAATATTAACTTCACAAGTTTATTGCCGCTGCTCCAGATTTTCCACCTCGGTTCACGAGCTGTTATTTAACGTTGTTCCAAAACCTCGGTGTCACGTGCTGGGAGAGGGGGGGGGGTAACAAGAGGGGTGGCTTTAATTTGTTACCCGAGTGTGCTCAGCCGATCATAAGCCAGACTTATTTCTCATCTACAACAATAAAATTTAAGGCTTGAGCCTTCCTTGCTTGGTAGTGTGTAATTATTTTGCTTATTATGAGACTTGAAAGGTTTATTTCAGCACTTGTAGCTAGGTTTCTTCTGCGAATGATCACGAACACCTGAATTAGCACATACATCGCATGGGTATTTGCGTTCTGGGGTTATTTGGCGTTGGGTGGCTTTTCACTGAGCTTTGCTTTGGCGGGTGCAGGCCGTCTGAGCACTCAGGGTCACGGGGAGGGAATTTAGACCTTGTCATCAACACGGTGACTTCTTCAACCTACTACTTCTTGCAGGAGTTTGAAGAATCATTTCAGGGCAAGGTTAACCATCAGGTATTTCAAGAAATTTGCAGATGCCACTTGCGAAAGAGAAGAAAGGGAGCGTTGCTATCGTTAATAGTGTAGATGGTGTGTTGGGCCACCGAGGCCACGTGGCAGCGGGGTGGATGGGCGTCCTGGGTTTGGAGATATGCTGGCTGGGCAGAGGCGGGAGGGACAGAGGGTGCTTGTGATTTCCAAGGCTCAGGAGTGAGCGATGTCGTCCTGTGCGGTGACGTGGGGAGGCACCGCGATGGCGACGCAGGGGACTTCACCGCAGATGTCTTCAGGCTGAGGAGGACCTCAAGTTGTTTAGAAGCTGGCGGTTGGGCCGCTGATCAGGTATGCAAGTGGCCTTGTGAGTCCCAGCTGTTGTGGCCAGCCTTTTACATGGTTTTATTTGAAGAAGAACAAGGGGAGCAGCTTCCCCCCAGCCCTGAACCTGCGGGAGCTGCATGTGGTGGCCTCCATGTGAGCATCTGTCCTTTCCCCTACAGCCACAACCACCAAGCTGGGGACTGGGAATCCATCAGGGAGACGAGGGTGCAGGTGCCTCCTCAGCTTCTCTTAAAAACACCTTTAAATGTCGAAATGATGCCTCCTCCAGTTCAGTTGCTGGCCTGGTGATTGTTCTTCCCAGTCACAAATAAGGGACTATTTTTACTGCAGTTTATTTTTAATCGTGTTGGGATTCAGCAGCTGTTGCACCATCACAGAGCTGCGTTAACAAGATCTTCAGAGCTTTACCATTAGAGTCATGAAAAGAAATCAACTTCAGTTTACTTTTAAATATAGTTTTAGGGGCATCCTAGGAAGTGTTTCCTGCACGAGCCACAGCCAGACCCCAAAGTAAAACCACAGCGCCGTGTCACTGGATATTCCAAACGGAGCTATTGGAGGCTGGAGGGCTGATGATTTCTGTCCCCTTTCATCCAACAAACACGTATTTGAGCAATTTCATGTCACCATCTAACGTTTTGGAGAGCTTGCGGCGAGAACGCTATAGAACATGGCACGCAGTCATTTCAGGTCCGAAATGTTCTTTTCTTTTTCCCCCCATTGGTTGCAAGAGGGATTGAAGGGGACAAATACACCATATGGTGTTTGCTCCTGAATAGCTGCCTTTGACATTTTCAAAGGCAGAGTTTGATTTTGAAGTACTACAATACTCGGGTGAGCGTAGTCCTCTCAAAGTGCATCTCCACTTTCGAGACCGTGCTTACCACGGTATTTTGAACCGCCATCTGGCTGCTGTCAGAGCTGGATTGTGACAATCATGTTGCTAAATTCAAAGAGTAGGATTTTATTTGTCAAAAAAAGGAGAATCTGTCTTAAAAAGACAACCTTTTCTCGTAGGGGCTTATTCTGTCGGCTCTTGGGTTGCAGCAGAATAGATTGCAACAGCAGGATCTCAGAAGGGTTGCTTTGATTAATCTTGCAGTGAAAATAAGGTGTTTTAGGAAGTCTATAAATTTTATTAAGCTTTGGAGAGAATAAACCCAAGTACATCTTTGACGACACAGACTATACCTGAAAATATAATTAATTCCTGTGATATATCACTGTTGCATGAAGTGTTTGTGTGTACACACAGATGGTACATTGTTTAAGCTTTTAGCTTAAGTTTAAGCTTAAAATATTCCTCCCAGAAAATGGCAATAGATGTAGGTAAAGGTGCTTCAAGGTGTGATTTGAACTCTGCTTACTTCATGCTTCAGTACCTGCGCGTGAGAACCACTCAGGGCCCCTCCGACCAACACTTAGTGCTTGGATGCCGGCTCTATCCTCGCGTTCGGGCTCTATCCTACGTAGGTTCACACTGGTGGTGGTATAAATATCTGGGGGAAAATCTGGGGTAATTAAACAAAACTTTGATAGTCCAGGCTGCAGAATGGAGCAGGAAAGAATAACCAGTGTGTGGGAGCAGCTCTGCGGTCAGGGATAGCAGAGGGAAGAACTGCGATTTATTTGGTGTTGGTTTTTTTTTTTGAAGAATAAGGAGTTTCTCATTATAGCCTATTTTTGTATGGCCCTGTACTCAAAACTGATTTGAACAGCCTAAGCCTAGTGCCAAGTGTAACGAAAACAGTCCCCAAAGGAGCAGCCTGAACCTTGCAGCTTGGCTAAAACCACCGTCACGAACCAGCTGCTAAAAATTGCAAAATCTTCAAGCTCTGCGGAGCCTTCGCTCCTGCCTCGCGTCCCCCGTTGGTATCGCTGCTTGGGCGCCTGGGGCTGCCAGCACCTCCTCCGTAGCGCTGTACGTACGCCCGTTAGCACCTGCCAGCTCTGCCCTGGGCGCGCGGGGAGCAGGAGGGAACGAGCTGGTGGTGACGTCCCATCTTGCTGCCATGGCCTGTGCTTTTGCATCCCTCGGTGCCTGTTACGGCAGTTCCTTCCATAACCGCCACCAAAAACCAGCAAGGCACCCCTGGATAATTCTAACAACTCTTTAAAAGGAGCTGGTCTACATTTCTAACTGTACGCAAACCAATTTGCTTTTTGACTCAACAAATGTGGGTGCAACGCTGACCATGTTCATGATTTCCTGCCCCCTCCCGCCATTTCTCCTCTGCTGCAGGTTGACATTTCAGTGCAAGAAGGGCAATGCCGGGTTAGTGAATGCCCTGGGAATGCCATGCCTCTGGTGGCAGCGCTGCTCCTGGACGGAGCAGGCAGCGCTGGGCTGGCTGCTCCTCTGTGGTTATTGCAGTAACTATTTTTAAATCCTGGGGCATTTCTGTTGGTCCCGCTGGCACGTCAGGAGAGAAGTAAAGATCAATGGAATGGCTTGAACTCAGCCAGGTTCAATTATAAAGGGAAGTTTTGCTCCAGGATGAGTAACCACCCGGCTGCAAACAGGGCTGGGTGACGAGATGGGCAGCACCATCATGCTTCCGTGCGGTTACCCCGGTGCTCTTGGAGCAAGAATAGGACGGGTTGATGTCAGATGGATGGGGTGAAATAGATTTTGGAATGACAATTTAATAAAGAAAAGTTCCCTTTAAAAAATATATGCTGTCTGTCCCCAAATCCTGCTGGTTGTTGTTAACAGCTTCAGTGCCAGCCGGAGCGCCCAGGACAGAGCCACAGTAAAAAGCCTCTTGCTCTACACAAGTTCGTTGCTGCATCTCCCCGAGTGAGGAGGACAGTGAAAACACACTGCTGTTGGGGGATGGGATGGGGAAGAGAGCACGTGAGCATACAGAGGTGATGAAATTCCCCTGCCAATCAATAACGTGCAGTAAGGGAAGAAAATGGCTTTAGCCCGAAGCGTTTTTGCTCTGTTCTGCAAAGGACCTGTGCTCATGAGCGCTGGGTGCCAGGATGCTGCTGGTCACCTGGGTAAGTCCTTCTCTAAAACACTCGACAGCGATGCAGGAGGTGGAAGGTGAAAGGAGACGTGCCATGCGAATGAACTGGGCTTGGTCAGGCACAGGAGATCGTCTGTGCGCAAGTGCAGGTATAGAAATGCGCGTTTCATGTGCTGAAACCCCGGGGGAGCCTCTGGATCACGCCTTTGGATTGGAAGGGTTTGTTTCCATCCTTAGAGTTCCATCTCTTCCTCTCATCATGGAGTTCAGCCATGTCTCTTCAGCCTCCTTCCCCTCTGGAGACGCGAACTCCTTCCCCACAACAGGGGCTTCTTGGCACTGTTGTAGGAATAAAAACACCAGGAGCCAGAATACAACAAAGCAAATGCTCAGAGGAGCCGAGCTGTCCCCATACAACTCATCGGCTTTTTCAGCTTGCTGGAGATGGTTGATACTCGAGTTCTTCCACCCCTGAGTGAGTAGCCCGTATTTTTAGGAGTTTGATGAGCCTAACCATATTTGTGGATGGGCAGCGTTCGCATCCTACCAAGGAAGACTCATCAGTCCCCAAAGCAGTTGCTGCTGGGGAGGAGGAGACCGACCTTCAACTGAGAAGGTCTCCTCAGCTTCGAGAGTCAATCGTTGGGCACAGCCAGGTGTGAGGAAGGCTAGGCAAGGCAAGAGGGACACGTGGACGCCTGCCATCTGTCCAGTGGAGAAAAACTGTCTCCAGGGAGGTCTGGAAATGAGACACAACCTTCCTGGAAACAGTTAAAAATTATTTGGAGGGGCCTCCAGATTTTTCTTGTGTAATCCCATGCAACTGTCAGCTGTGAAAGGAAGAAGAAAAGCCTTTCTCTCCAGAGAAGACGGTACATGATGGTTATTCATCGCAGGCTGAAAAGGCTGTCACGGCAGCAAAACAAGGCCTTACATCTGAGTGCTTCTGCCACTAATTCAGCATGCTGAGCAGCTGGAGCCCTCTGTGGTCCCACCAACCACGATAGCGCATGATTCTCTTCCTACAAAAGGATGCAGAGAAATTAGCTTTTCTGGCCAGAATTAGAAGCAAATCGGGGCCCACACTGCCTGTGCATGGTCCACGCCATCTCTCAGACATGGCCGCTGCGCATCTCATCCTGCTGTCTGCTTCTGGAGCTGCACCCCACCACCTCCCCAAGTGCCGCCGGAGCCGGACGGGCTTTGCCTGAGCTTCCTCATCCTCCCACGGCAGAGGGACAGGCTGGGCTGGGAACAGAGGCGGTGCTGGTACGCGGAGTTGTGCGTCTGCAGGGAGCTGGCAGTGGCAGTTCATTTGTGTGTCGCCCCTTAATCCTCAGCCAGGCTGTGCCTTCGCTCAGTCTCTGATGAAAAAAACAAACGGGAAATGGAAGGAAATGGTGGCAAAAATTTCAGCCCAGGAACTGCTGAGCAACAAATCGAAATATTTAATCACAGAGCCATTTATGGAGGGGCTGAACAACAGGAACCTTAGGTTTTTTCTTTTGGCTGTGACTTCTCTGTCTCCAGAGACACCGACTGATATTTCACACCAACTGAACTGGCTTATTATAAACCAGACATGGGCAAGACCCGTTCGTCATCTCTCCACCGAGTGAGGGTCCGTTCCCACAGCAGGTACTTTGTTGCTTTAAAAGATGTCCCTCAAACCCGCAAACGCAGCAGTTGCCAGTAAATGCTAAGATCTTCCATCCTCTTGCCTGCCGCTTCGAGCTGCACCCCCAGGAGCTGTGCGGTGTCTCTGTGCTGCTGCATCTCCAGATGAGCATGGCTGTGCACACGCTCCGTTTCCATTAGAGCCAAGCCTTATTTCCTGGCTTGGTGATTAGGAGCGAGGCGGAGCGCTGCGCTGGGGCTCACTCTGCAGTCTTTAACCTCGTCTGTAAAATGGGAGATGTGAAAAAAAAAAAGCTTTTAGACTGATTGATGAAAAGAGTGAGGTATCCTCTGGTTTTCTTCTCCAATCATTAAGCTTTTATAGGATCGTAAAATGGTTTGCATTGGAAGGGACCTTGAAAGATCATCTAGTTTATGGTGGTGAAGTTATCGTGAATGGGCTGAGCGGCAGCCCGCAGGGAGCCCTGCTGCTGCACCGGCTCAGCTGGGGAAGGGCAGACACCCAGCCCACATACCCCAGCTACTGTCACTCTGTTTCTGGCTGAGGCTCCTGCTGGTGGCTCCACAGCAGCCATAAAAGAGCCGGGATTGGCTTTTTGAGATGACTAGAGAAAAAAAGGGGTGGAGGGAGAAACCTGGGGGAGAGGAAGCCGAGGGGGTAGAGAGCTGAGCAGGCAGATGGAAGAAGAGGAGCCAGTAGTGGATTCAGGGACTCCCACCAGGTCCTGGAGGTCTGTTGGTATCTGGGGTGCAGAACCAGCCAAACGTGTCCTTCGGGAGGATGTCCCCAAGCCGAGGATGTCCCGCTGGAGGGCAGGTCTTTCCAGCCACTGGGCAGGTGGGAAGAATGACAATATTCCTGACGCTATTCCAGAAGCACTTGGACAAGGCCCTCAGAGACACGGGGTGAATTTGGGGTGTCCTGTGCAGGGACAGGAGTTGGACTCGATGTCTTTGTGGGTCCCTTCCAACTCAGGGTATTCTATGATTCCACGATTCTATGATTCTAATTGTATTTTCTGGTTAAAAGTCTCTGACTTCAGAGCTGTGCAGCTCTTGGAGCTGTCTTAGGCGAGGACGGACCGCCCTCTGCAGGAGAGCTGATAAAAGTGGGGTTCTGGCCTTTTCTAATTCACTGCCTGGTTTAAACCCTACAGATCAGCCCCACAGGGGATTCAAACTGATGACACCACCCAGGGCGAGAGCCCCGCCGTGGCCTCACATCCTCCAGCAGACTTCCATTTTTAGTGCCCGTGATGTGCAGAAGAGCTGCAAGGCGAGGGTGTACCAGCGGTTGGTGATTTGACATCAAGCTTTCCCCCCTGCAGGGGGAAATAATGGGATCAGACCTATTTGGCCTAGGTGTGAGCAGTGCGGAGCAGCTGTAGGTCTGGGCTTGCAGGGTGGTGAGCGTTCCCCGCTCCTCGGAATGAAGCCAGGAGGCGCTTTGTCTTGCTGAATCGCATCTGGTAGGTTTTCTCCAGCAAAGTATTTAAGCGCGGCGTCATCAAGCAGGTCAGCAGAGTCATTTAAGTCAGTGGGGATTACTCTTGCGCTTTGTTGCGTGCATGCGCGTGGCTAAGCACTTTGTTCGCCTGGGTTGGTATTTAAGTAACAGAGGTTAGACTAGAAAAGGGAATTATGCTGTTTCTGGTGACCCAAGTCCACACTGCGCAGGCGCTGAGGCCACCTGGATTGTATTAATGTGTCTAAAAAAATATAAAACCCCATCTTCAGCTTGGACAGTCTCTTCACTGCACCCTCTGACAAAGAAGACTTCTTCCCATGTGGGACTGAACTGATAGGATGTCACCATCCATGGCTGGGTTGAACAGTTTGGCAGAGGTTGAACCCCCTTGCTTTCCAACCTACCTCAGATAATTCTGGGAGGCTGGGGGCGGCTGGGCTTAACTTCTGATTAACTCCAATGTGTTATCGTGACTAGGTTCCTTTTACATTCTTGGAAACAGAATTAAGATTCAAAACGGAGTCAGGTGCCAAGTCACTTTGTTTGGCCAGAAATAGATACCAGAGAGAAAAGCAAAGAAAGAGTGGAAAAAAAAAAAAGAGGGGGGAAAGGGAACGAGCAGGAAAGAGGGAGGGAGAGAGCGGGACTGTTGCGATAGCTAGCACCACGGATCTGCGGCAGCCCGTCTGGTCTGGGTGGTGGGGAGTCCAGGTGTCTGATGCATCTTTGAAGCCGGTGGAGGGGGGAGATGTTCCAGAACGCACCTCTGTCATCTGCACTGTTTTCCCCTTTTGTAAGGTTGCTCTCTTGCATAGTCAATAACTGCTCTGCATACCCCTGCCTCCCACTCAGCAGTGGGGCGCATGCCCGGTACTGTCACTAAAGGGTGCTTGAAAGTTCTAGAGGGTCCGAGTCCAACCCCACATATGCTGCCAGTCAGCCTTGAGTCCGGGCGTATACGTGGAGGACGAGTACTCCGAGATAACAGGGTGCACATTCCTGCCGAGTCGACCTTGGTGGTTAAACTGTTCTGCTAAGCTGCCGTAGTGATCCGGCTTTGGTAGAGAAACTTGCCTGCCAACAATGTTGAGACAAGTTTCTAGTCCCTGACATAGGGTTAGGAGCTGACCTGCTGGAGAGCGGCTCTGCTGAGAGGCCTTGGGGGTGCTGGGGGGCAGTGAGGTGACCCTGAGCCAGCACCGGGCCCTTGGGGCCAAGGGGGCCAGCGGTGCCCTGGGGTGCATGGAAAGGAGTGTGGCCAGCAGGGCGAGGGATGTTCTCCTGCCCCTCTGCTCTGCCCCAGTGAGGCCACATCTGCAGGGCTGCAGCCAGGTCTGGGCCCCCAAGTCCAAGAAGGGCAGGGAGCTGCTGGAGCAAGGCCAGCGCAGAGCTGCCAAGGGGATCAGGGGCTGGAGCATCTCCCTGGTGAGGAAAGGCTGAGAGACCTGGGCTTGTTCAGCCTGGAGAAAGAGAAGCCTGAGGGGGGATCTCATCGATGCCTATAAATATCTGAAGGGCGGGTGTCAGGGCGACGGGGCCGGGCTCTTTTCAGTGGTGCCCAACGCCAGGCCAAGGGGCCACGGGCACAAGCTGGAACACGGGAAGTTCCACCTGAACATGAGGAGAAACCCCTTTGCTGTGCGGGTGCCAGAGCAGGGGCACAGGCTGCCCAGAGAGGCTGTGGGGTCCCTTCCCTGGAGACATTCACCCCCCGCTTGGACGCGGCCCTGTGCCCCTGCTCTGGGTGTGCCTGCTCCAGCAGGGGGTGGGACGGGATGAGCTCCAGAGGGCCCTTCCAACCCCTGCCATTCTGGGATTCTGTGTACCTGCTAAATTAGGTGGCTTGGAAAACCTAAGAGGCTCATGGTTTGTGTCAATATTTTAAAAAATTATGCTGGAGACCACTTTTTCTCTCATGAAGAGAAGCATGTGATCTATTGGGGGAGCTCAAAATAAGTCCAAATCTTTCTGAACAGTAACCTGGCGCCACAATGAGTTTGCTTATAAATTCTGTACACGCACACCACCACACCACCACCCCACCCCGATATTTGGAACAGAGATAATGCACAGCTCACGTTCACATGAGTTTATCAGCGGTTGAAAAAGTACAATATCTTCTTGTTCACGTCTTTGTATGCCGTGCTGGAAGGTAACGTATCCAAAAAAGCAACAGGTACAGCCGCTATCCCTGTGAGTATTGCAACTTGCAGGAGCCGTGGGGAATGACTGAGCAGCGAACTGGCTCTCCTGGGTCCAATTGTGCAGAACACACACCTACTGCAGTCCCGCACGCTCGCTTCCAGGCCTGGCCACACACCTTCCCTGGGGACTCGGGGACGGCTGCGGTGCGGGTTGGTGTCTGGAGGCTTTTGCTTCGGACAGCATCTAACAGCTTCTGCTGGCGGTTTCCCGATTAGGGACTGATTGCTGGCACCTTTTGTCTTCAGCTGGCTCCTGGAGTGGTGGAGGTGCAGCCCTGGGAGGGCGTTAAATAAGGGCATTAAATAACAGCAGGGGTGCAAAGGGACCCTGAAACTCTCCTCAGGACAGAAGGGACTGCTCGAGCCTGCAGGTCAGGCAGCCTAAGCTGAGGTCCTGCAAAGGAAAGGGAGTAGATCCCCCTGGAAGCCATTTCCGAGCACCTGAAATGGATAAAGGTGGTTGGGAACAACCCACATAGAGTTACTGAGGGTAAATTGTTCCTGGCAGCTTGCTGTGATGGCAGCCTGATGGCTTTCTTCTTTCAGCATGCTGCCGTTAGACCTCTGGCCAGCAGGCTCTAGAGCAGAGGAGGTAGGATCTGTGGCTTCTGCAGCTCTGTGTCATCCCATCTTTTATCCTCAAGTGCCTTTCGGCAGCGGCTTCATTCAGCTTCAGCCCACCTGATCCTCGGACTGAGGAAAATAAGCCTGAATTGGAAAAAAACCTTGCTAGCTAAACAGGCCTGAATTGTCATGAGACTCAAGTTGCCTCACTCTCAGAAAACAGAAAAATCTTGTCTGTGAAAGCTGTCAAGAATCGGAGACTTCTGTTCTCAGCAGTGCTGATGAAGTCTTGATGGCGTTAGGTTCGTTGTAATTTAAACTACAGAAGTGCTTCTGAAAAAGCTCAATTTATAACAGAGGTTTTGTAGCTGGCTCGTAATTCTCCATCCAGATATCTCATAACTAAGACATCTGACACTGTTCCAAATTCAGATGTCTGCGCATTCTGGAAAGTGATACAGGGTGCAATCGATGTAAAGGATTTATGGCTTTTATTGTTTGTTTGAGATATAAACCCCTCATCGCATAATTGTTCCTCCTTCATCACATTTTTAACACTAACCTTCTTCTGCGGGAGGAGGTATATTTTACGATTGGGCTAGCCACGTGTGGTCAGCGAGAGCATGTGTCGGATGACTTGAAACACAGCAGAGTCCGAGCACACAGAGATGTAACGCTGTGGGTCAGCAGCTCCAGTCCTGCTTTGGCAGGGTCCCGGCGATTGCTTTGCCTTCGGCAACGATCAGCAGGCGAATGGTAACTCCAAAAGCAAAGGCTGTTTCTCTTTAGTGCTGAGATGATACTCTGCTTATCAGCTCAGAGTCTCTTTTCTCACTTATTTTGTAGGAAACTAAGCTGGTTTGCACCGCTTAGGATGCTATCCTTTGCTAACCTTACAGAGAAATCAGGGTGGAGATGATGATGTTGTGCTAACAAGTACAGAAAAGTCACTCTTTGGGCTCTCAAGACAGTACAGTTTGGAGACCTGCGCAGGTTAATGGGTCTTTTTTGGCAGATTTCTCTATTAATTTTGTCTGTCACTTCCATATGAAGACCTTGAAGGCTGAGACACCAGTGTAATTGCCTGGGAGCACAGGCTGAGAGCGCTGTACCCATCAGTTTAAAGCAGAAGCAAGAGTCGTCGAGCGTGTATATGCTGATGGGACTCATCATTTAACTTTCAAGTCTCAGCACTGGCTCTGATCAGTCCCCGTGAGGTCCATTCTCGTTCTGCAGTAGACATACACACCGTATTGGATGAGAGAGACAGAAAAGTGCTGTATACTGACTTCAACGTCTTAAACCCAGATGCAATGGCACTAAACGCTGATGGGGTTAGATCCTCCTCCGAGGTGTCTGAGTGACACCCCTTTCCAGCTTAACCAAGATCAGTTGGACTTTAGGACTTATAAGCTCACTGTGGGTTTAAAGACAAGTTTTTGGTGTGTTTTACACCAGCTTTGGTCAAATAAAGGCGTGATAATCCCAACTTGATACATACTGAGCAATCAGAAGAGGGCAGTCCTTCCCGTCTGTACTTGCTCTGCTTTATGCTTGACTTAACGGTCGCAAAGCCACAAGATGGTGCTGCAAACTTGTGCTGATACGGTTACAGTGGTTGGGGATGTGGAGAGATGAATGGCATCGCTGCACTGGAATAGGGCCCACCGCCAACACAGTTCTATGAACAAAGCTGTTCTTTCACCTTACTTGCTATTTTCCCTGCAGAGCTGCACGTATGGAACATCTGCAAGGATTATGTTAGTCCTCAGCCTCGTCCTGGATAATCACACAAAAGGGAGACAGAGCGATAGACCATTCAAGCCTCATGATGAAAATTAATTGGTTACTTCTGCAGTTAAAGGAGACACTTTACAGCCACAAGGTTTCTCTCCTGAGCCTAAATTACCAGCCTCAGTTCAGGCATCGTGTCCTTCTGTCCTTCCATCAAGACAGTTAAGGAGCTCAGCCACTTGAGAAGAAATATAAGAAACATGATGTCAAAGAAGATGATTGAGAAGGGCAGAGGTAGGGTGCTGTAGAGGATCTCTGGAAGAAAGCTCCCAGTTACAAGGATGGCATAGGGAAAGGTCACTGCATGTCTGCACCTGAGCTGAGAGCTGTGACTGCACCATATATGAATCTACCGGTTTTAATGCAACTAATACAACTCACAGTAGTGGAGAAGAGGAAAGGGTTTACCCTGATTCCCAGCAGAAAGGTAGGTTTTTTAGGGGATGAAGGCACCAAAAAGATGGTGGCTTCCCCTTGCCGAGGCCACTTTGGTGCCTGTGGTCTCTGCCCCAGATGGTAAAGCAGGAGCTGGGCAGCCTTCCCTTCACGGTGCATTTGCCTCTGCCCTTGCCGTGGGGGCCAGACCAGCTCCAGTACGGGTGAGACCGTGCAAGCTACAGCTCTATCCTCTATGTTCCATATGGCTCTATTAATAGAGCAAAAATGAGGAGGGAGGAGAGGGTGGTCAGTCAGGATGAGTGAAGTAGCGTGGGGCAGTGTTGAAGGTGGGCTGAAGAAACTGAAAATTGAAGGAAGCAGAGGAAAAGCAAGATGAAATATCACCTGGTCAGATCATCTCAGATTTTGTCACCACATCCCTGGCTGTTCCAGAGCTCAGCGGACTAGAAGCAAATGATGATCTGAGGTCAAACGGGTCACCAGCCTAAAAAGAGGCTCCAGATCAAAAGCAGAGAAAGTGAAACAAATTTAAAAGCAGCCAATACCAGACCTGTTAACCTGCAATGACACTTACATGAGTCACTGCCAAAGGAATTCATCAGAACTAGGGAGGGGAGGGACTTGCATCCATGCGTGCCAAAGCTCCCTAACTGGGAAGACTTACGTATGGATATATGTTTAAGCAACAACATCCCTAATCAAGACAGATTTAATGGTGCCACAAAATGTCCCCAAGAGCTGGAGCTTTGTCATCTACACAGCTAAATCATTAGCACAATCCCAGGCGTAGTTCTGGATCAGCTAGCATTTTCCCAAACAACTGCTGGAGACAGTGTGGGAATTAGAACGCTCTTCCCAAAATACAGTGCGCATGTGAACGTTGGTTTGGACGGCAAAACTCTTTAATATCATGGATGTGGGCTGTTCGCACGCGAGCTGGTCTCAGAGCCAGAGAATAGTCTGGACACGTTTGATTGCAAAAACACTACGTGAGAAATTTTAAGCAGACTAACTTTGAAAGATAGAACAAAATTACTAGGCAGAAGTAGAACTTAGTGGAAACAGCGTAAAGGTAATTAGCAGTGTTGTTGCTCTAAAGGTGTAAAAGAGGTAAGGTTTGTGGAGAGAAGTGATATCTTTTAGTGGAATTGGTGTAATAAAAGATACTATTTTTCTCAACAAACCTTGCCTCGAGGTAATGATCATCTTTACTGCCTAGTTCCTGCTGTAGTCTCATAATATACATGCAAAGAGTCAGTAGGGTCCTCCACATGAGGCTTAGTCTAACTACATAGTTAACCCTCAGCACTTTTTAACAGGAATAAAGAGCGGAGGGTAAAGATGCCAGTTTTTACTAAGCCACAGAAACTTTCTTCCTGAGAGATGGCTTGTCTGCTAGTCTGTACTGTAAAAATTGTCTGCTAGCCTGTACTGTAAAAATTCCTGAGGTTGGAGGTAGATAAAAACATGACGGCTTAAAGAATTATTTGCTCAGTAGCTGTGTACATACAGCTACATTATCGGTGTACTTACGGGGGTGACAGCGTAGGTGTTGAGGCAGCACAGTGGAGGGAAGGAAAAGAGCCCTGGATCTAGGTGAGTAGAACAGAGATGCGATTATTATTTTTTTTTTGTAAATTCACATTAAGAATCAGTGATATAAAAATCAAGAACACTGGGTCCAGCTCTGGTGGTGTTGCTTTAAATAGGATATATGAAAAACTAGAAATGTTACAGAGAGACAAAATTATCTTAAGGATGGGAAACTAAAGGCTCTTGGTTGATCGTTCGGCCAGACTCGGTGCAATCTGTAAGGTTTATCGTGAGAAAAATGAAACAGGAAGTAGCCAAGACTGTGATCTAGCAAAGAGAGACAGAACATGCCGCAAATGATCCAAAGCCCAAGAAAACTCAAATGGGAAATACAGCACAGTTTTAGGAGAGTGAGTGATTTAAGCACCTTGATGTATACCCTCAAACTGCAATCGGATGATTTTTGGGAGGTGCATTTTACTTCAGCACAAACCACTGGCTTCCCGTGAAAAGAAATCCCAGCAGAACACAATGGCCTGTACGTGTGGGAGATCTGCCACGATAATCGAATATTCTCCCATTGTATTAAAGATTTCTGAGTGGATTTGCACCCTGTAGCGAGTGAGCAGTGAAACTGCCTGAGGCTGGTCCTGTACAGCCAAGAGAGAGAGCAGGGCCGGGACAGTTGGCTTCAAAGGGTTGAGGAACACCGACGGCTCCCAGTTGTTCTCTTGGCAACAGCAAAGCAACAACATCGTGTGCGCCAAAAGAAACTCTTCTGTGTTGAGCACCAAATATGGTGATAAAAGTCCTCAGAAGGAAGAAGAAACGACGGCTTTTCTTGTTCCATTGCACAGGCAGTTGTGTGAATTAGCTGTTAAGTGTAACAGTCACTCAGGGGCTGTGTAGCAGCATGAGATGAAGAACAGGCTGGAGAAAGCAGGGTCCCATGCTGCATAGGATTGCTGCCCGTATGGATCAGACGTAAAACACCCCCGTTGTCTCAGGACGAGCCAAGTCTGGGTTATCAGGTAGCAGGCTGAGCTGTAGCGTGACACATTGCTCCAGGATGCCACTGCCCACCCGTGCGAGACTGGGGTTCTGTTAAGGCATGAAGCACGGTCCGGACCTCCTCTCCGCAATGGCCTGTCGCTTGAAAAAGGTTTGGCAGAGTCTGGATTTGAGAGTGATACCAAAGAGCAGCTGGGAGAAAATGCTGGTGCAAAAGTAGCGGGTGTGCTGTCTAGAAATAAAAGCTCTCCCTCCCCTTAAAAATCGTTGCTGGGAGTTTCAGACCCTGCAGCCCTGCCAAATCCCATTCCCTGGGGTGGAGGGTTTTCTCTTCTGGGACTAATTACAGCACAGCTTTCAAGACATTCTTTCACAAGGAAGCGTTATGCAGCGTATTTCAGTGAGGCGTTAACTGTTCATTAGATGGATCGGGCAAGATCCTCAACCAGTCTAAAACAACGTGGGTTTACAGCAATACTGATTTATGCTATTCGGGTATGACATCTGACGTCTTTAAATGCCTTTAATTTGGGCTATTTTTAGCCAGGCAGAAAGTCATGACCTTGCATGTTGTTTTACCAATCTCCTTTGTTTATAGGTGCAGCACCACATTATTCAGAAAGGTTTCAAAGCCATCACAGTCATGCTGATGGGGGGGGGGAAGCAGCAGAACGTCCACTTCGTGACAGGCCTCAAAATCATGATTAGAGGAGGAGGTTTTGATTGAGTGGGTTTATATATTTATTGTTATAGTTACTATAGCAACTCTTCTTTTAACTGCATGGCACTCATTTGTACGTCTAACCATTTACATCACGTTAAGTGCCAGAAGAGAATTAACAGCCTCGCAATTTGCAACGCTGGGAAACATCTCTGCGTTCAGGCTGGGGAGGAGACGGACAAAGCCTCGGATGAGCTGAGAGGTCACATTTCATACCATCGTACAGTCCCTCTCCAAACAAAGCTTAGCTGGGGAAGAATATAATTTCTATTAAGGTGACACCAGCGTTAGGACAAACAGCTCTATGTTATTACAAAAAGCGATGGTTTTTGGAACGGCAGTTCTCTTCTGGGCCTGGCAATTTTAGTGCTGACCTGCAGCATCAGCTGCCTCACCGTCTCCTGCCAATTCTTCTGTTTTAATACAACGTGTTATATGTTATGGGTGTTCCAGCCCTTTAGGCTATGGCAACACATGAGACATAGGTTAACTCCTCAGTGCTGTTGCTCTGCGTGTTTTGAGGAACCCTAATCAGTGTAGGGGATCCGGGGCTGTGGTCCCAGCCTTTGGGAAGTGGCATCCGTCTTGCTTCAAATAACTATAGCTGGGGGGACCCCGTTTCCCTGCCACCAAGACCCGCTCTCTGCTACTGTCCTCCTGCTCTGCCTTGCCTGCCTTGTGCTCCTCCCCAGTGTGTCGCCCCTCAGGAGCCACAGCCCCCCTCGCCATCCTGGGCGCTGCCTGGCAGCCCTCATAGTCCCTGTCCCCTCATGGACCTCGTCCCCTCACAGTCCCCCTGTCCCCTCACAACCCCCATCTCCTCACAGTCCCCTGTACCCCATCCTGTGACAACCCCCGTCCCGTGACAACCCCCGTCCCCTCACAGTCACCCTGTCCCCTGACAACCCCCGTCCCCTGACAACCCCAGTCTCCTCACAGTCCCCTGTCCCCCATCCCTTGACAACCCCAGTCTCCTCACAGTCCCTGTCCCCCATCCCTTGACAACCCCAGCCTCCTCACAGTCCCTGTCCCCTCACAACCCCCGTCCCCTCACACAATCCCTCGCCCCGCCCTCTTTCTGGAGCACCGCCCCTCGGCACCGGACTCCGCGCTGATTCGCTGTCGCGCCTGGCCTAATTAGCATATAGCAGACCGCGCCTGGCTGGGTTTCCCCTCTGTCAGGGCGGGAAGCCGCGGGAAAGAAGGCTCATTGGCCGAGCGCGGCCGGTGAGCCGGCTTCCTTTTCATTGGCCGCGCCGGTTGTCAGTCATGGGGAACAGTCCGCCCTCCGGGGTGTCCCTCCCCGGTGCCTCCTTGTTTGCTCCATTCAGTGGCGGGTTCCGAGGCGGACGGAGCTCCGGCGGATGGGCGCGGCGGTTGCACAATAGACACAGGTCCTCGGCCAGCATCACTCAGAGGGCAGCAGCCGCAGGAGGAGGTAGATCCCGTTCTGGTAACAATTTTACAATCGCAATGGCGTACGAAAGGCCTCTGTCTCTTTACAAACCCGTATCTTTGGGGGCGTCTTCTCCGGAGCCTCCACCCTTGCCGCCTTTCCTCCTCCAGTGCCTTCCCCGCTTTGAAACCTCTCCCCCGGCCCTGCCGCCTGCCTGAGGAGAGGGCGTTCGCTTCGCGCCCTGCGCCGCCGAGCTGGCCGGGTGCGGTGGGCAGGAGCGGGGCCGGGCGGGCCCGGGCGTGGGGCTGGCCCCGTCCTGCCGTGAAAGGGGGGACGGGACGGGACGGGGCCCACCCGGGAGCGGCGACGGAGGGAGCCCCGCGTCCCTCGGGCCGGTCGATCCTCCCCTTCCCCGGTTTGGTGGGAGGCCCCGAGGCTCGGCCTGCGCAGCGCGGCGGCAGGTGGAAAACCCCAAAAGCGGTTGTTTTTCCTTCGGAGGAAAGAGAGGAGGCTGGCCGCCTCAGCCGTGCAAGGGGTGCGTGTTTACCACCTGTCAAAAATAGGTGACAAATTCATCCGCCACCCTCCGAGAACAAGCCCCCTCGCTTGTAGCGGGGTGAGGCGTGGCAGGACGCTCCCCCCGACCCGCCACTTTTGGGGCGCAGCTGCTCCCGCACCCCCTGAGCCCACACCAACGTCCAACCCGCGGTGAACTTCTACGGCGCGGCCCTAAAAAACTAGAGAGGAAAAGTTGGGAAGTGTCAGAGCTGCTGGTGCGGCGTTGGAAGAGGAAACACCGTCAAGCCGCCTGGTATTTTTAGAGCCGGTCTCTGCGGTTCTTGGGTTTTGCATCTCGGCTGTTCGTTAAAAGAAGCGCCGGTGGCTGCTTGAAATGCCACCGCCGCAGGTCCCGCGCTCCTCTTGGCCTCGCTGCACCGTAACGTTAAATGATACAAGATAAGCGCTGGTCTCTGAGCAACCTGACGTGTTGTGTCATGGCATGGAGCGCGTAACTACTTGAAGAAACCCAAAAACATACAAGCAGAGTTGATAAAGGGCTGGTAAAACAGGATATTTGTGCAGGCGAGCGAGCTATTAACTAGACGGTATCTTTGCGGTCTTGATTCCAAAAAGTAGTGAATGGCAAAGGGGAGTTTTCTGGATGTGTGTATATGGACATATATAATACAAAGAGCTAGGCAGAATATGAAACTCTACAAATAATCTGGGTGCGTGTGCAGCCAGCAGTGTCTAACGTGTTGTTGGCTCTTATCAGATGCGCTCAGGTCCACAGAACGTTAGCCCTGAGCGTGTATTTTAAGAGAAAGTGCGTGTTATGCTCCCAGGACAAAACTCCTGATAAGCGGCGTTGTGAGTCAGCAGCGTGAGTGCAGACGAGATTTGAAGCATTTTCTTCTGCAAACTTAAGGAGCTGTCAAAATGCGTGGTAGCGTGCCGTGCTTGAGCGAGTGCTAATTGAATGTTCATCTTTACTACCGGCGGCAGCACCTTTATTGCAACAGAAGGAACATTTTGCTGCTACTTGGGCTGGTAACTAATTGTGTATGGATAGTTTTTCAGATTCTTCTGTAATTTAAGCAGGATTTTTTTTTCTGTAGTGCACACCGAGGTTTGTGAGTGGTTGACAGGCTTATACTTCACCTGATCGGCACTGAATTAGCAAGCAGCTCAGCTTCTCCGTGCTTATTACTGACTTATTCTCCCAGGAAGAATTCCCATTTGCAAGTGTGCAGCAGTTGTTGAGAACATCCGTTTCTCTCTGAACTTACATCCAAAAAAATCTGAATTTTTGAACTGAAGAAAACAGCTCTAATACAGCTGTGTGTACCCGTTCTTCAGAATACAGCAGCAGTGGCTTTCTGTTTGTTTGGAGGAGTTTACTGTTCTGCAGCCTTTCTGAGGATTCTGCAGGATAAGGCCTTTGTCCCGCATACATAGATGCCCTTAACTGTACTACTGGGAGCCCTCCCAGTAAGATAAATGGAATAAAATCAAGAATGTGAATACATCTTGTCAGAGAAAGCCAAAAGTACTGCTGCTGCAGCTACCACAGTAGAAGATAATGCACTTTCTGATGCTTAACAAAAATATTTAGGTCAGATCCATTAATGTATAAAAGACAGGCAGCTCTCTGATGTTGTGGGGTAAGAGCTTTTATGAACCAAGACTCCAACACCAAACAATTTAGTCCTATTTTCTAGCTGTGCTGTGAGAAGTTAGCTAATATTGTAAGCTAACGTAGAGAACGCCCTTTTTTTACAAAGGTGTTCTGAAATTATTCTCATTTGAATCCATCTAAGTGTCCTTTATTTGCTAGAGGTTTCAAGCCTCAGATTGTGAACTTACTAACTCTGCATCTAACTTTTCTCCTTGTTGAATTGGTTGCCTCAGAATAACAGGGAAGAAACCTAGTTTCAAGATCTGCCTCCAAAATGAGCCACGCACCGCTTTGGAACATTTTATTAGTAACACATCTCCCCCGGATACGATTGTTCCTTTTGCTTTGCAGATCTCAAGGTACCTTAGAAATGTCCTTTAAAATGCTCAAAAAATGCTTTAAAAGGCTCAAGGACTTTGCTGGAAGGAACTTGAAATATTATTACCACCATTTTCTGCTAACCTCCCCCCAAGTTTTCTGGTCAGCTCGGGAAGTCAGAGGTGCTGAGTTGCAGTGCAGAACTGCGTCACCCAGCCTCGTCTCTCTGCTCCTTCCTCCGCACACGTATGCACTGGGGTGCTCCAGTTGTAAAATGGAAGTGCCCCCTTCCCCCTTGATCTGCAAAGCACCTGCTGCAGGGTGGCAGGTACGGGAAAAGCTTCTTTCTTTAAGTAAAAGTCTCACTGGGAGACACATTTATAGTTGGTACTTGCCTAATGTAATAAGTCTAGACTGCTTTATCATTACTGAAGTGATGAAGCCAGTTAGCGTGTGCCTGGTTTGTGTCATGCTTGGGTAGGCAAGGCTTGCCTGTTTATTAAAAAAAAAAAAGAATAGGGTGCAGTGTTTGCATCCACACCAGTCTCGGGCTAGGGCAGACTCACTGGGTAGACTGCTGTGGGTGTATAAGAGAAAATGTTTGTTGGCCCTGGTGCTTAAAAAAACCAACACTAACTGAGGCCAGAAAGATTGGAAACTCCATGAGGCCTGTATGGTCTTGAATTAATAGTCCCAGCTTGTCTTATCATGAACAAGCTCCTGTTAACACACAGGTCTTGGTAGTTTCTGTAGATGAAAGAACGACTGGAACTGGTCATTTACGTAGGATTTCAGGACTACCTGAAGTGTATTTCTGTTGGCCATCCTTCAGACTGAAGGAAGACTGCAAAGTCATCAAGCGCAAGTTGCTGTCTGCTGAGAAATGCTCCTTAGTATTAAGATATAATCCACAACTCAGCCAGCCTGTGCAGTAATTGAAGCAGACCTCGCTTTAATTGACTCTGAGCTTCCTGACTCTCTAAGCAATGTGCTTGTACCTTGTAAAAGTATGATAAACCTTTCCCTTAAAAGTAGCTTTTGCAATTTAACAAATCCATAATTGCAGCAGGAAAAACATTTGCTCCCAGATAAGGGCACTTGTGCAGTATTGGTAATTAGTTTGACCTGGCCAGATGCCTCTTGATAAGGCCCAGAAGAGAGCTGTCATCTGGTATGCTGAAGAATTTAATTCTAAGTTGTGACACAGCACATATGTGGTAATAAGTCAAAAATTACTGGTTGTGTTGGATTAAGTCTAGTGGTGCACCACAGTCTTGTTTGCTCCTTACCGTTGTCGAGTACTGAAGGACAGAAAGAAATGCTTGTTCTGGTTATGCTGATGCACACTTTAGCAGGTATTTTGTTCCTCTTTCAGTTCCTCTGCTTTCTAATTCCTCCTCACAGGACATTGCACAACCTCTATATCTGTTTTCACATCACTACAACCCCCCCATCTTTCCCTCAGCTGACATGTTTCCCGCTTCTCTATCAGCCTCTCCTGGCAAAATCCTCTCTCCTTTTTCTTCTGGTTAAAGTACCCACCATCTCAAGCTTGGCCTCTCCTCTACAAAACCCATCATAAACCATTTAAAAACCTTCCCACAAAGCAGCATGACCCAATCCTTTCATCTCCTTGGGGACCTTTTTTCCAGAGCTGTCCTTGCAGCTTGCCGCCTGCCCAAAGTGCTTCCCAGGAGTGGGGTAAACACGAGCCACTGGGCATAAGGCTTCTTCCTTTCCCACGAGGCCAGCGTTGAAGCGGTGCTGCCCAGGGCAGCTTATTTGCTGTCAGTTGAACTATCCTGCATCTAAAGTATTCTTGTTGTCTGGTGGTAGCTTTCACATGAGAAGCCGTTAGCTGTGATCCCAAGCTGCTGGTGGGAGCTGGTTTTACGGCTACCCCAGTGCTGTGTCTGGCTCCAGCCGTCCCGTGAGCCTTGGCTGGGGGTGAGCGGTGTCAGCCTGGGAGCACTGTTTTAAAAAGCATTAAACTACTAGTGGCATGTATAGATGCAGCCTTGTTTTTTTTTAATCGTAAGGGCTGCCAGATTGTCCTGTGTGTGTATTCTTGAGGAGGAATTAGGATTTTTGAAGCAGAAGGGTCTGGGCAGGTGGATAGCATGTTCTTGCCAGGCTGGTGGCCAGCGGAGCTGGGAGGAAAGGGTAGGTGAGTCACGGAGGGCCACCGCCACGCAGGCAAAGCACGGAGCTCTTGGCACCCCTGCAGAGGAGTATCACAGAATGTGGGGGTTGGAAGGGCCCTCTGGAGCTCATCCTGTCCCACCCCCTGCTGGAGCAGGCACCCCCAGAGCAGGGGCACAGGGCCGCGTCCAGGCGGGGGGTGAATGTCTCCAGGGAAGGGACCCCACAGCCTCTCTGGGCAGCCTGTGCCCCTGCTCTGGCACCCGCACAGCAAAGGGGTTTCTCCTCACGTTCAGGTGGAACTTCCCGTGTTCCAGCTTGTGCCCGTGGCCCCTTGGCCTGGCGTTGGGCACCACTGAAAAGAGCCCGGCCCCGTCGCCCTGACACCCGCCCTTCAGATATTTATAGGTACCGATGACATCCCCCCTCAGGCTTCTCTTCTCCAGGCTGAACAAGCCCAGGTCTCTCAGCCTTTCCTCACCAGGGAGATGCTCCAGCCCCTGATCATCTTCGTAGTTCTGAAGTAGGGGATGGGGACGGGTGCTTGCTTTGTGGCTTCAAGGTAGGTCATGTTCAGGTGAGTTTTGGAGGCAGATTCTTGCTAAAACATGTTTAAGTTTGCAACAAAAGGAGGTAGAGGAGATGTGCAAGATGGGTGATGGCACAGAAGTAAGAAGCAGTTAGAAAAGCAGGGGGAGGAGACCTAAGAGCTGAGTAACTTGTTAGGTTTTATGCTGGATATAAATGAACCGGGACCATATCTCTTGGTTCTAAAGGGAGGGACTGAGTGGAAAATGAAGCCTGATTCCTCCCGCATGCTGTATCTATCTGAGAGCTCCACCAAGAGAATGATTTCAGGTGCCTGTACGGGCACCTCGGAGGAGAGGAGCAAGTCTGTCTCACAGAGGGGAGGAGAAAGATTTGTAAGATTTGAATCACACCCCTGAGAAGTCTCTCCCTCCCTCTCTCCTTAATTAGAGAGTTAATTGATCAAGTTAGGAGAAATCTGGGCCACAATCTTGCTTGGTTCTTAAATGCCCATTAATTGCAGTGCAGTAATTTAAATTTCATTAGAGTTAAAGATAAGATGTGGTGTTTGTCCTAGTTTTTAATTGCTTCTTTAAGGTATTTGCTCTTGACAGATTGAAGCCACCCTCACCCCAGACTGATGGGGTGCGGGCTGAGGTTTGCTGCGACACTGTAATCACAGGTCATTTTAGCGTGAGGAGATGGACTCGCAATTGTGTAACGCTGGCAAATGAGCAATCAGAATTAAAACCAGTTAAGACTGAGTTTGCTATTCCTAAAAGCTGGTTGTATTGCCCCACAAATTTAATTTTGTTTATCTGATCCTGATTTTCAGCTGCCCCCAGTTCTGGCAGACCAGCTGTGTTTAGTCCACCACTAGCTGGTTTAGGGAGGAATTATCATGTTAAAAGCAACATTTGTTTGTAGTGCTGGCAAGGCTTCCATTCCTCCTGTCTCCACACAGTAGATTTATGTTATTTACCAGGAAACAACTAAACACATGGGTTTTGAGTGGAACTTTTTTCAGTTGCAAGGCCTAAATAAGCAAATAAAGGATGAGAGAAAGGGATCCCGCTGAATGTCAGTGTTGCTTTACTCTACGCTTTATAATGGGTAGAAGAGAAACTTGGGTGTAACCGGTGATGAAAAATATTAAATGTTTGCCTGTTCTTTTAAAGCTTGGAAATATTTTGAAGAAAATCCTCGGATTGTAACTTGTAAGATCAGTCTGCCGTCTTAAAAGCTGATTATGGGTAAATTTGATTATGGAAAGGTCTTCTAAAGTATTCAGGCTATATTTAAGATAATGAAGTTTTGTTCCTTAATCTAATTTTGCCTTCCGTCTGGAAGAAACACAAAATCCCAACCACGCATCATTTCATTCCTTAAAAACCTCTCATACCTGCTTTACTATCCTTGTGTGTGTCTTGGATGGGAGCATCGAGCCGGGCCAGGGGATCATGGAGTGCCGGCTGCAGGGGTCCCCCACCCATGCAAGCTGCAATGGGGAGGGAGAGGGGTTCCCCGGCCACGCCAGTCCTGGATCTCTGCCTTCCTCTGCTGACTGCACAGGCCTGTTGCTAAAGGGATCTGGTTTTTGACTCTCCCCGTGTCAGGATTCTGCACGATATTGCAGCCAAGCTGCGTATGTCTGTCCTTTCTGGCCTGCCATGGTAATGTGTGTTCATACTGGCTGTGGGCCCGTGTACGGTCTCGCTGCGATTGCTGTTGTCTCTCCGTGTTGGTGAAATCATGTTTAGAGACGAGTCCAGTACGCGTTCCCTGGCGGTGCTGCATCTTACAAGCATGTAATAAATTATGATTTCAGCTCCAAAGAGCTTGCAATTAATAATTGAATAAAGTGGGTTTGAGTTATCACCTGGCAAGATTAAGAACTAAGCTTTTGAGTGGTACTAGCAAATTTTTTATTCTGTTAGGAAAACACATCCTGTATTGAAAAGGATGTAGTCTCTCTGAAAAGAACCTTTTTAGGCTTGGAATTTAAGAAAAAAATCTAGGCATGGAATCCAGAGTTCAGTGAATTTTTGACCATTTTAATTCTACGTTTTGTTCTAATATAGTTTTACCACACTAATAGACATAGTTTCTTCCCTTTCTGTTGTCCAGGCCACAAGATTTCACCATAAGAAAGTTATTGGAGAAACTCAGCTTAAATTTTCTTGCTGCACTAGCCCAAGTCATTCTGTCCTCCCTGGTATTTGCACTGCTGCCATTGCATGGGTCACCACAGAAGGTTAATATTTGCTAATGGCAATTCTGCTTTGCATTTATGGTGCAGCTATAGGACAATACCTAGTGAATGCCGGCTGACTGCAGCCGCAACATAATGCTAGCTCACGTTAGTATCCCTGTATCTTCTCTCCGCTCACTCAAATGCTCTTGTCATTGTAAAGTTTTCCTTCTTTTTATACTTCCTGTCTGCCACAGGGCAATTTGGGGTTATTATCATGGTGTTAGAGCGAAGAGTCTTATCTAGCATGTACCTATTTCTTTTACAACAGATGGCCTACAAATATGAATATCAGTCCCACTGCCTCTGTATCAGAGTGATTTTCTTTCTTTTCCCAGGTGCAGTATAAAAGGAAAAATGTTCTCCCGACTAAGGGTAGCTGCCACTCCCTGTGCGATGGCATGTCGCAGTGCACATACGAAAGAAAAAGGCAAGCCGTTGATGTTAAACCCACGAACAAACAAGGTTGGTAGTGTGCGATTATCAAATATCTTATCTTCATCCGGAAATGGTCCAATGGACCTTTTTCCAAGGTTAAACCACCTCCAGGAGGTGTACTGGGCCACAGCCAAAAAAGGGTTCAGAAGATGGAGGAGCCAATGATCATTTCAAGTTTACGACGTGGACACCTACAGTACAAGGACGTCCAGTAACGCCTTCTGCTTCTGTCAGCCTGCACTTCCCCTGGTTTGCTGAGGTTTATGCAATCAATACTGCTGTCCCTTGTGCCAAATGAACAGTCACTGATTCTTGCTGGCTTAGTTTTTGGGCTTGTTGAAGTAAAGCTTTAGCAGACAGAGTCTTATTTCAGACTTTGCAGAAGTTAATCCTGAATTCAGTCTTGCTAGTGATAGAAAGCGTTAGCCTCTCTGTCCTAGTCCCAGATTTTCCTGCAAGACCGTGAACTGGGACCAAGACATATCAGTAAGAAACATCCCTGTGCAGAGAGTTGGACAGAGATCATCTGAAAATAAGCCTTGAATGAAGCTAGCTGAGAGGTAGAGGCATTATGTTAATTCCATGCATTGGGAGGAACTTCTCCTAACAAAGAAGTTTTTTATTCTGCCCCGCTTCACAAAAATTTTCCTATTTCCACAATCCTATCCCCAGTCTCTTTTTTTCTTGGAGTAGTAGTAGCCTTCAAGAATATTGAAACAATTAATGTATAAACTAAAAGTAGTAAGAAATTACATGAGGGCTTTCAGTAGCTGATCCAAGACGTCGAAAGGGCCAAGAAAGGTGACCAATCTAGCTGCCTCTGAGGGTATTTCCTGAGCTATGTAGCTATGGAACCTGGTCTTCCATAGTTTTATCCTATGTTTTCAATGCCTGGCTTTTCTCCTCTTCCCCATTCTCTGATTTTACCTTTTCCCCTCCTGTACTGCCTTATATTCCCTGTTCACTGTAAATTTCCTTCCCTTCCTTTTCTGCCCACAGCCCTGACACCTCTGTCCCCTGTATTCTTAGCTCCTTTCCCATGTCCCCTTTGCCTAGATGTGAAGAAGCACATCCTGCTTTAAATTTGCCAGCTGGCAAGCCAGACATGTAACCCCGAGCCTTTCTCTCAGCAGAAGGGCTAGGCTGGATCTTTCTTCTGCACAGCAAAGCTCTCCTCTCCCCTCCTCTCCCCTCTTCCTCTCCCCTCCTCTCCCCTCTTCCTCTCCCCTCCTCTCCCCTCTTCCTCTCCCCTCCTCTCCCCTCTTCCTCTCCCCTCCTCTCCCCTCTTCCTCTCCCCTCCTCTCCCCTCTTCCTCTCCCCTCCTCTCCCCTCTTCCTCTCCCCTCCTCTCCCTTCTTCCTCTCCCCTCCTCTCCCCTCTTCCTCTCCCCTCCTCTCCCCTCTTCCTCTCCCCTCCTCTCCCCTTTGGTCCCTCTCTTTTTGTCAGAAATCAAAGTTGCCCAATAAGCTCAAAATATCTCAGGAGGATACCAAGCTAGGAGCTTCAAGCTGCATCTCCTTGTGTCCTGCCCGTAACTGCAGGGAGAATTGCTCATGTTTCTTTTGGCAAAAGTGATTTCCGAGTGTGCCGAAAAGAAAGGACGAAGAAAAATTGTAAACCTGTAGGCATGTTTCTTACCGTTTCTTGTACCATATAGTGTAGCGTGAGATGCCTTGACGAATGCAGGTTGTGTATATAGAGAGCTAGCTGTGGACATTAGAGACTGGCTGCCGGCAAAAACAGAATTGGGATTGCCGTTTTGGGGAAGGACAAAAGACTAGATTGGTGTGATTTGTCAAGATCAGATTATCTCGACACTTTTCTGAGCTATAAACACTTTGACATGCAACGGAAATTATTCCAAGCCCTGTAAGCTTTTCCAAGTGCTGATTATGCAACAGTTTTCAGAAACAAAACAACAGGTCATTTCTTGTCTCTCTAGTGGTAATACCTTTCTAATTTTTTTCCTTTAAGCCTGGAATTATCTAGTGGACTGAGCACAATGAAGTTTTTTTTTTTGAGGAGGAGGGAAGAACAGAGAGCTGCTTATTAATAGCAGTGGATTTTTAAAAAAATTTTGGATGTCTCCAAGAAATTATACTTGTGATAGGAAAAAAATTTCCCACATTTGTTTGGCTATGTTGTATCGGTCTGCCATTAAGGCTGGCACCTGTTTGAATGGATCTGTAAGCTAGTTAAGCGATACTGCTTGATACTGGATGCAGTGTCTGTATAGAAATGTATTTTGGAAATTTAGCAGAGAAATAAATGATTGACTAAATAGGGGAAGTACTTTACCCTTTGTGCTCTTCTTGCCCACAGTGCCTCATGGGGATACATATATACTTACAGGCGCAGATAAAGGGCTTTATCTCTTGCTGGCAGCTTGTTGAAATCATCATTTTATGACCTGTGGCTTAGTTGCTTATGTTCAGGTTTTACAGTCCCTATCAACTCTACAGAACATTTGGTCTCCTTTAACAGGCCCTAATTAGGGCCTAATGGGCCCTAAAATAAGAACTGCAAGATGGCAGCGTCGCTAACAGAAAACCACTCCTTCCCCTTGTGCAAATTAGAATCATAGAATTAATCTGCTCCTGTTCTTTGCCATTGGAGTTTTTTCTAATTCTAATTTAATTAATTCTAATAATAGAAATTAATCTGCTCCTGTTCTCTGCCATTGGACTATATTTTTCTCTTACCATTGGGGGTTGTTTTTTTTCTTTCCCATCCTTACCTGTGTTTTGCAGGTACGTATGACACCTACATCAACTGGTTTCTGGTTTTATGTTTCAAGACCGGTTTTTGAAGTGTTTCTTGTCAGGGAGGCTCAGAAAAGGTCGTGAGCTATATCGGTAATACCCTTGCTGTTGCAGCCAAACAATTGCAGAACATACTGTAACTGCATTGCTGGCATCCATGGATATTTACGGGCTTCCATGATGTTTGATTTCTGCTCTGTGACAGGGATTCAAATTACAGTTAATTGACTTCAGGACCTTTTATTCTGCTAGAGATCCCTGCTGTGCCAAGGCAGCGTTTTAAGCTTGTTGGGCACTGAGAACACTGTTAGGGCAATCTCTTTTGTTTAGTACTGGCAATTAAATTGTTATTTATATTGTGGGAGTGCTTCGGATTCCCACTCAAGTGCCAGGACTTCTACCAGCACAGAACAGATGATGAAGGGGGTAGATGATCCCTGACCTTGGCAATGTCCATTCGGCCATGTAGAGTGGCATCGGTATGTCTTTAGCTTCACTGGAAATACATGACCTGTAACGTTATTCGTATGTTTGCTTTCTGCGTGCTTGCAGCAAATCTGTGGCTCTGAATAATTTATGACACTTTCTGTATTCTAGTTGGAGATTTTTCTACCATGTGGCATCAATTCTTCATGTTACTCATGATTGTATTTTGTACAGTTGATTCCATTACCCCTTTTTATATTACTCTGCTCTTCAATATTGTTTAGTTATTTCATTCTTTAATATCCTTCTCCTGTACTGACAACACCTCCCAGATTTTTACCTTCAGCAGATATCTTTAGGGCATTGCATTAAGCACACATGTGCGTGCACACATATTTGTATATATGTAGGTGCCTGGGCACGTGTGTGTGGGAATACATGATGAATTTTGAAAAAGAATTCTTGGATGGTTTCACAGGTGGCAGTTTAATCCCAGGCCTGAGGACTCGTCCATATGGGTGGTCATCTTGTCATAACTTGTGTTCGGCTAGACCGTTAATCACCGCTTCATCTGTATTCATTCCCAGCTTTTTCAGTCCATTTTATTTTCATCCATGCCTTACTGAATACTTCCAGAAACTCTGAGAGATTATGTTTGTTTAAAGAACAAGTTCCCTTGACAAAGATGTAGGTCACCTCACTGGCTTCTGGCAAATATCCAAACAGTGTGTTTCCAATTCAGAACAAAAGACAAACAAAAAAACCCCAACCCAAAGTTAAAGCTAGTTTTGCAAAATAAATAGGGTAGGACAAGAGAATGTGAAGGAAAATTGTATAAACTTGAAGATTTAAAAGCAGATGCTCCCTTTCCCCTTCTCCTGCCCTTTTCCATCATGTTGGTTTTTGACACATTGAATTTCTTCTGTTTTAATACTTTTTAGGCTGTGTCAGTTGGGTTTAGCAGCCAGGGCATAGTATACGCAATGCCCCTCTGCCTTCCTGGGGAAGACAGGAAAAACAAGAGGTGGAGATGTACCGCAAATGGTAATTGTCATGTTGCTAAGAAATGCACTGCTTGAAATACTACCAGCAGCTTCAGATCCTAGAAGGCACAAAACTGATAGAAACTGCCAGTTGCCTTGCGTACACACACACACAGAATCACACAGAATCCCAGAATCCCAGGTGGGAAGGGACCTCAGGGACCATCTAATCCAACCTTTCTAGGAAGAGCCCAGCCTAGACAAGATGGCCCAGCACCCTGTCCAGACGACTCTTGAAGGTGTCCAACGTGGCCGAGTCAACCCCTTCCCTGGGGAGATTATTCCAACGGTGACTGTCCTCACTGTGAAAAATTTCCCTCTCGTGTCTAATCAGAATCTCCCCAAGAGCAACTTGTGTCCATCCCCCTTGTCCTCTCCATGTGACTCCTTGTAAAAAGGGGGTCTCCATCTTCTTTGTAGGTACCCCTTAAGTACTGGTACGTGGTGATGAGATCCCCTCTGAGCCTCCTTTTCTCAAGGCTGAACAAACCCAGCTCTCCCAGCCTGTCCTCGTATGGCAGCTTCCCGGTCCTTTGATCATCTTGGTGGCCCTTCTCTGGACCCCTTCCAGCCTGGCCACATCCTTTTTGTATTGCGCGGACCAGAACTGTACACAGGACTCCAGGTGTGGCCTGACAAGCGCTGAGGAGAGCGGGATAATGACTTCTTTCTCTCTGCTGGCGATGCCCTTTTTGATGCAACCCAGCATCCTGTTGGCCTTCTTGGCCGCAGCAGCCACTGTTTGCTCATGTTGAGCTTCCCCCCACCAGGACCTTTCCACAGAGCTGCTCTCCAGCCAGGTGGATCCCAGTCTGTGCTGCACTCCTGGATTATGTTTTCCCAGGCGCATGACCTTACACGTCTCCTTGTTGAACTTCATACTGTTCTTGTTAGCCCACTCTTCCAGCTGCCCACACCCAGCCTAAAAGTCCCACCACAAGTTTAGTGTCCTGCCCAACTGGTTTGGAAATGGAGGGATTGTTGGATGGAAGTTGCACGGGCGTGCTTATGCAGCTTTTGTCAACTTCCTTGAGATCTGCATGCTTTTAAAGGGAATTAAAAGTGGAAAGATGGAACTGTTTAATCTGTAACCAGCTTTTATCAACTATCTGAAAAGGTGCTGTAAGTGCCAAAGGTGGTAGGTAATATTGTACCTCATTTAACTTAGATCAGCTATTCTGCTCAGGACTCGTGAGCTGCTGGGATGGCAGGTGGAGGAAGGAAGGAAGCTGTCTTGGGTTTTAATACTTTTCAATTTCTTTTTTTTTTCTTGTGGGGTTAATGCCGTTAAAGGAGAACAAAAGCAATGGCATCTGCTCAGTTAGAAAAATAGCAGTTTAATGAAATGTCGCCGAGGTGCTCAGTGACGCTATATGGTGTAGATGAACCATTTCAGTCCATCGTGCTTGTGATTTGCAATGTACAGCTTTACCATAACCGTTGGTGCTTGGGAACAAGCCCTAGAGAGGCTGGATGACTTTGACGCTGGTGTGTAAAGGCTTTCTGTTTCTGACTTTTTCCCCATTTTCTGCAGGGGAATGCTTTTAGTTGAAGCCACGTCATTAGTAAATGAGAGCTACTGCAGGTTAGCTAAGTCTGGTTCAGCAGCCAAAGTGATTTACGTCTGGTTCCACACAGAGAGGCGCTACAAGGACTGGTGGCATCTTTGCCTGCAGAGGGACTAACATCTTTAAAGGCTTAATAACCTGGTGAAGGTCTGGGTCATTTCACAGTTCAGCAAGGAGTAGATTGCTGTGCTGTGTCAGCAGTACTCTCCAGTATATATACTATGCTGTTTCTGGAAGAATAAAGGTAGGAAATTGAGTTTAAAAAATGGAGGAGGAAAGAAATCAGAGATTTCCATACTCTACACTGTTCTCATAAACACAGAGAAACTTTGAATCTATGGCTGAATTAGCAAATATACCTTTGATTCATATGAGTGAACTTTATTAATTTGCAGCGGAGACACGTTGTGCAATAGTGAACTTTGTGATTTAGCAAAAGGAAGCCGAGTTAAGGGAAGCAGCCCATAATCCAATGTAAAATCTACTTTATTTTATAAAAACATTTATGATGCTACTTCAAAGCCTATGATATGCTGTTGAATATGTTATAACAATGATTAGAAGTTACATGAAAAACCATTTGATTAAATCTTCCTTGTGAAGTAGGCTAACTCATTTTCCAAACAGCGGCATGTTTGGATATATTCTGCATTTACATCTTTATCAGGGGCTTTGAATGGGTTGGTTGTTATAAACTGTACAGGTTTTCAGAATGCTTGAGAGTAATGATGGTATCAGGTAAAAGTACTCCCTCCTGTATATAAGCCTGCAAGACTTCACAGGTGGGAAAAAAATTATCACCGCTGGTACTTCTCTGCTTAAAAACCTCTCGGTATTACTTAGTGGCGCTATAAAAATCATGCTTGCAGGATTCACGTCTCCTGTTCACCTTCATGCAGAGCAAGCAACTAGAATTTTTATATGCTGCTATTTATAGCACCGCTCGCTTTGTGTCATAGAGCCCAGTTGTTCGGGCTAAAGCGAAGTCCCAGTGCCAGATAGTTTGTGGATTAAAGGCACAGTACATGGTGATTCAATTGGAGCCTGTCTTAACTAAAAAACTGTCAACACTTCATTTTACTTGCCTTTTTTTACCCCACCCCCCTACCCCCATGGCAGTATGTTGGTTTTGTTGCAGTAAATTTGTCCATGCATATTCATTCATTTGTGGTCTTGGAAGGCGTGCTGGGTTTTCTTCTAGATGCACTCCCTCCTTTGTCTGTGCTGTCTTAGAAAGGACACCTGTTTTTTTCTGGGCTGTAAAGAGGATTAAGGGAAAATAATCTAAGTGAAAGTCAGTGGATAAGACTCAGAGAAAGGTCACCTAGCACTGCTGGGTCAAAGGAAACCAAAAAGTGATCCCTGTGACTTAAGCCCAAATCTTTACAATATTTAGGCATTTAATCCCAGCAGAAACCAGAGGGAGTTTGGCCCTTTAGGTGTTGGGAACTTAAGTGCCTTTGAGAACATCATCCCCAGTGCTGCAAGTTGCTGAGTACCTCTTGATTCACTGGGAGCCAATCGCTGGTTCTGTCAAACTGTACTGGGGTTTATAAATGAGGGGAAAAGGCTAGGAGATCTGTAGCAGTGCACCTCCTAGGCACACAAGTTTAAGGAAGATCTGTCCTGTGAGGTGCTGTATGGAGAACAAGCCGTGATCCGAAATCTAAAACAAGAGGCAGCTGATGGTCACGGACAAAGTTAATGAATGGGAATACAGCAAGTGTTGGAAGGGCTCTGGGTTTTTTATAGTGCCGCTCTGGACTAAGTTTGTTCTGTTCTAGTTGGAACGAGGATTAAATTTCTGTATGGAGGCTGATGGCATTCAGGTTCCTGAGTTAGGCCTGGGCAAAAATTAAAGCACCATTTAATGTGGTAAGAGTTAATTGTCACATAAATAAACAGCTGGAAGTACTTAGTGCCACTTAAAGAATTCACTGTGCTATTGTAACTCCAGATACACTGAAAAACTAGGTTGTCTATAGACTGGGAAAAATGTGACTAAACTGAATAAAGATGGGTAACTGTACTAGCTTAGCACTAGCCTTGGGGCTCGTTTCATGTTATTAAGGACCCAGGTAGTTTAATGCCACTGCTTTCACCCTATAGGGAAATTAAGGAAAAGCTGTGCCCCCGTGTCATGCCAATAGTGGAAATTAGAAATTAAGTAGATTTTATTTTGAAGGGACTTGAGAGTTTCTGATGGGGAGGACGTAGGTTTTGCTAGTGAGATATTTCAGCTAGTTGAGAGCAAAATATCAGTGTAGCCAGTATGTTACCGCTGAAGGGATTCTGGCCTTTGACATGCCTTAAACGAGTGACGTTAGTGGCTTTACTGACCAGTGTTTATATATCTCCTGAAAAGAGAATAAGCTGCTTTCCCCCGCCACCCCACCCCTTCTTAATATCGTAAATCTTTTGGCATCATTTTTGTTTTTGTAGTGTCTAAAGTAACAGTCAAAATATTACGGATGTTTACCAGCTGTACTCAGCCTTGTATCCTAAATCACTCGTGCTGCAAGTACAGTTTGTGTTGAGAAACGGTTGTTTTAAAAAGGCAAAACCCTTTGATGGTAACAAATTAGAGGGTGGTTAAGGAAAAGGGGAAGGCAGCCGAGATGTATGTTTGTGTGGTTTGCTTCCGTGCAACTTTGGAAGATGCATTTATATTCCCAGAGAATCTTTCCGTATTTCTTGTGAAGCATGCAGAAGTGAAACTAAAGTAAGATGCTTTGCAATATAGGAAAAAAAAAAAATTCCTACATTCAGTATGTGTTCCTCGTGGGTTTTTTTCTCATGCCGATGCTGCTTACGTGGTTGTGTGCTTGGTGGAGATTTTGGATTATTCAAAACAGTTTTCAGAAAAATTATCATGTGGCTAAAGTGACTGTTACACCCAGCAAAAGACCAGCAGCAAGGGTAAAAAGGTCAGGAATAAGCCGTCATCTGAAATTTATTTACAGATAATAGTGGAAAAATACTTGAGAATAACGATTACATGAGGACAGAAAACAACGCTTTGCGAATGACTCACTGGTAGTAGAGAAAGGATAAATTGAGTCCAGTATTTAATGTCAAACCTGTTACATGGAACATTGTCAGAAACACAAAGCATTGATCTAGACTGGGGTTAAACACTTAGAGTTTTTTGCAAGAAAGTATTTGCAAGTGGTTTTTGCAAAGCCCTAAAGTTCTTTTCATTTTGTTCTTTTTTTTTTCCTTGTTTTCTAACTCTTCAAATATTTTATTACTTTAGAACATGGTGTAAAATCAGTACAGAAAAGCAGGTGGAGTGATCAAATCAGTGGAGTCAAAATAACTGATATCAAATATGATTTAAATAAGCAAAGGGGAAAATTACGTAAAAAAACAAGTTATTTTAATTATGGATTTTCCTAAGGAGTAGTTCTGTTGGTTATAAACCATTCAAGTGTGCTGAATTACATGAACCATAGACTCTAAATCAGAGAAGTTTTGTTAATGGGCGTGCTTTCTGCAAATAACCTGTGAAAGTCTATTCAAACATAAGCAAAGGTGAAATTTATATATTCTAATGTGTATTCGTCTTTTATTCTAAAGTGGGAAAATAGGAATTTTTTTTCCTTGTGATTTTTCTGATTGCAGGAGGAATTTGGAGTGTAATTACAAGGCATAAAACAAACCTTAGAAAGCTTTTTTTAAACCTTTTTTTTTTTTAATTGGCACTAAGAATCTGCTTCCAGCATGGGGAAATTTGAGAAAATGTGCTCTTGTTTTTTAATCTAGCTGCTTTAGTAAAGAAGGGAAGTGTTGTGTGAGCAGAACTGATGTTTCTTGTTTCCATCTCTCAAAACATCACAACTAGCAGACTATCCCTCTCAGACTCTGCTTTTGCTCACAGATTGATGCACAGCGTTGCACAGCAAAGGCTTTCCTGGGTTTTCAGCTCCTCCGTTCGCAAGTTATTGATTTAATCACTCACAGAACCAACCCAGTTGGATAAACTGAAATAAGGAAATTTTATCCTTGCTCTTTTGGAAGTGGCAAACTTAAAGTGGGGTCAGTTGTAGTCGGAAACAGGGTCAGCACTTGGAGCCACGTTGGCTGTGAATCCGGACTCGGGTCAGTTAACGTTTTACAACGTTACACCTCGAGTTAACTGCCCTGCGAAGACATCTCCATCGGTTGAAAACAAATGGATGAGTTCTAGCCTTAAGAAAAAAATGAAGGATTTGGGTCAAATTGTGATCTCAGTAAAAGCATTAGGGCAATTTAGGGCATTAGGGCAACTTTAGGATCTGGCTGGATTATCAAAAGTATGTAGAAAAAACAGCAAATGGAGCAATTCAGAGAAAGCTCTCTGGACTAAATATTATTGTTTGTGATTGTAGGCACCAGACTGGGTGACCCACATATTCCTGGTCAGCCTTATGTTCCTATGAAACAATTCAAGAAGCAACTGTTATTTTACTTTTAAACCTCAGCCTGTCTGCAGTGGGATCTTCCCGGTTATTCTCCGGTTTCACAGAGGAAAATGACATCTGGCAAAGGTACCATGTGGTCTCAGAGACATGGAAAAACTGTGGTCAACCGGGATGAGGAGAGGATGAGAACTCCAGCAGAGGCAACTATATCCAAACCCTGCCTTCTGTGGCACCTGCCATGAGAAATGGATGCAGCGGATAGTCCGAAATGGCAAATAGAAAGACATTATAAATAGAAATGCTGGAGGAAGAACTGCTAATTATTTCTAACCTCTCTTGTTTTCAGGGTATGGCCTTTACATTACATGAACGACAGATGCTTGGGTTGCAAGGACTCCTACCTCCTAAAATAGAGACACAAGACATTCAAGCCTTACGCTTCCATAAGAATTTGGCAAAAATGACCGACCCCTTGGAAAAGTAAGCGCTCCTCTGGCCTTGTTTTGTCATGCAAGTAAATTGAAATGGCTGTAAAATATTTCATGGGAGTAACCAGGCAAGGTTTCTGTGCCTCCACTGGGCTTTTCACTTGTTGGAGGCTATTTTCACTTTTGCACAGAAAACTGCTTTGATTGATCATGTATTCATGATGCGGCTAAATGAGGTTGGGGAGCTTTTTCTCTTACATACCATAGTCGTAATATGTATTTCTGTAATATGTAAAATTTGGGTGGCAGCTTGTTAGAGCGCAGGACTATTGGAGGGAGGAAAGAGGGCAGCGAGTGCGTACTAGAAAAATATGTGAGAATGAAGGAGTGGGTTTGATAATTAGGTATGAAAAACTGTTTATCATATACAGTAGTAACCGCTAGAAAGGAATTATAGGGTTGGAATTTTGAGTCTCATAATGGGCTTTTTTTTTTTACATCAGTCTTTTTTTTTTTTAACTCACTGGTTTGGTGAAAAAAAGGGGAAGGATTTTGATTTATTTCTTTTAGAATGGCATGTTTCTAGCATCCTGTTACTGGTTTCATATAAGCCTATGTGTATCGACATGTAAAAATATGCAGTCTCCTAAAAGCAAGAGGAGCGCTGGAATGGTTTGAGGTTTACTGGACCACATCAAAACTCTTTTGTTCTCGTGAAAACCGAAAGATGACTTTTAAATCCACATCATGTCCGTTGCTGATCTGAAACAGTCATGTCATCTGTATTGGCAAAGTGCCTGGTTTCTGTAGCCTAAGACAAATGGCTAATTCATTATCTGTGTGTTGTCTGGTCAGCAAGACTGAATGTGAATCGATAGGCGGTAGATTGGTAGGTAAATTTGCAAAAATGCAGGTTTAATTTACACACATAGGTAAGTCCTTCAAAATGAACTGTTTGTTAGGAGTTAATTTGTTTTACAACTCTGTCGATGTTAAGATTAACACGAACCTTATTGTCAGGACCTAACCTTTTTTGGATGACAAATTCTTTCACCGATAAGTTTGTTCTTCTTTAACAGTAATGAGACTCCCAGCTGCATCCTGTAATAAATCCATGGGTTATCTTTGATCGCGGTGCATATTTGTGCGTTAAGCTGTTAGCATGCATGGTATGCCACATCCAGTATTTTTTTTTCAGCTTTTTAGTACTGCTACTCTATCTTTTCCAACTTCTTTTTAGTGCTGAAAGCCCGACTGGAGTAGAAGCAGGAATTTGACGAAGAAATAATTAGAAGCAAGTTTGGTTTTCGCTTTGACATTTTTCACATTGTCTTAAATAAGCATAAATATGAAACACTAAGAGGTTTTTCTTTTTCTTTTGCTTGATTTCAGGTATATCTACATAATGGGAATCCAAGAGAGAAATGAAAAGTTATTCTATAGGGTGTTACAAGATGATATTGAGCGGTTAATGCCAATTGTATACACACCAACAGTAGGCCTTGCCTGCACCCAGTATGGACACATCTTCCGGAGACCAAAGTAAGAACAATAAATGTATATTCCTGCTACTTTTATTATTGTTTTCTCTGTATACTTGCCTGAGGTTTGGAAACGTTTTATTTCATTTTCATTTGGATTCAGCTATGCAAGAGTTGTGCCAATTCAGGGCGGTGAAGGTACCCCTCTGCTCGGGAGGGGTAGGTCACCATTAAATGCACCCGGGCACGCAGCATGCGCAGAGAGGCAGGAACACGAGTGCATGCACACCCTTACAGCAGATTTGCTGGAGAAAGCTCAGCCTAACCATGGTCCTGGTAGAATCAAAGCCTTGACCAACATGTACCTGCTGGTGGCAAAGGGTCGCAGTGCTGGAGAGATTCTCACAATGCTCTGCAGAGCAGCAGAGCGTGACATCTGTGGTGCAGGAGCAGAGGCCAAGGAGAGATCTCAGTCTGAGGAGAGATGTTGGCAAAGCAGACAAGGAGAGGCTTGATTAGTGGTGGCTTAGCAGACTCCGCTGGGTGCAGATAGTCCCTGTATTAAAGCTCTGCTACTAGCAGTCAGTGTTCAGTTATTCCGACACAATAAATGCACTTGGCTGGGATCTGTTTTGGGTTCAGCAGTGACTTCAGAACAACCATTCAGGTTATTAGCTCTGCTTTGAGGAAACCCGTTCAGACTGGCAGTCATTTCAGCTCATTTCCATGCTACTCTCACTGCAATTCAAAGTGTATTTCAAGAGCCCTCTCGCTTGAGGGCTTTAGTGCTGTGTGGAGGAAGGGCGAATCCTTCGCTGCCACGAGGACTCGGCTGCGTAGTGCAGCTGCTGTGATAAAGACAGTGACAAACTCATGGTTTTGCTCCTGATCTGGGGCAGGAGATGTGAAAGATGTACTCTTAGTTTTCACATGCTTCCTTTCCTCTTTCACATCTCTGTATGTATTATAGACTGATTTGAAAACTGTCCCCCTCTAGAAGTTGTCTGTACAAGAAACAACAGCGTGGACTGGAACTCAGGGTATGCCCCTTTTTCTCCTAGAATCAGAGCTTTCCAAGTGTTGGTAATTTCTGATGCCACCTCTGCCAAGCTTTTCTTGCCCCTTTCCTCCTAACCACACAGGGCTTGCTAGAGCAGAAGAGATAGACCCTTCTCTTCACCTCTGCTCCTCTGCCTCCCCTCCCATGTTCCCATAGAGGAGGACTCAGTGGGAAGCACTGTCCTCCTGGGCTTGGAGAAGACAGTAAGCACAGTCCCTGTCTTTTTCCTTTCTTTTCCCTCCCCTCACCTTGTGTATGTCATGAACAGAGATTCACTAAGGTAAAGCCAGGCTTAGGATCATGTTCCCTTCTCATGTCCTTACAGGCAAGTGTAGGTCATGTTTTGCCCTAGAGGAGTATTAAAGGTGAATATCTGTAGCAGTGTAAAACGAAGGTAGCATCATGAAAAGTATTTTCTCTGTACCCTTATTTTAGAGTGTCAAAGTAGCCAAATAGACTTATGTATTAGAAATTGTCCTTTGAGTGATATACGTTAGTGATTACAACGCTTCCGATTTTAAGAAAATTGTACTGTTTGACATATAGTTTCACAAATCAAGGTGAAATTTCTATTTGCCACCTATAAAATATTTCTGCTTTATGTTTTTTCTTTCAGAGGGTTGTTTATTTCTATCTCAGACAGAGGCCATATAAGGTCAATTGTGAACAACTGGCCAGAGAACGACGTTAAGGTACTACCACTGTATAATTTTTTTTCTAGTTGTTATTTAATCTCAGTTGAGCTGCTTAAAATTTGTTAGTATTTGATGGAAATGTATATATTAAATAACACATCCTTGGGTGTTTGATGAAGATGGCAAAATACAGCTAATGAAGCTAATGGGTAACTTGAAGAGCAGTGTTTTATCTTAAATATGAGGTTTGTGGTTTCAGTAAACAGTGATGATGAGAACTAGACTTGCCAAACTTTTTATTTTACTTCATTATTCTACTTTTTGGGGGGTGTTGGGGGATGCACTGCTGTGTCTTACTGTGTTACATAGCAGTAGGAGAGGTGATCTTGTCCTTGGATTAATACACAGAAGTGGTAGTTGGGAGGCCCAGATTTTGCCATTAAATCCTGTATGACTCAGCTGGGTCGAGAACCACAAGGGGAGATGAGGTGAACAATACTTATACAAACTTTTTGATGTCTGGAGGATTTACAAGTGGAAATCATAAACTCAAGTTACAAGCTGCGGTTCCACATGGCAGCTTGGATCCTTCCCATGTAGCTTTCAAAGATTTGGGCAGTAGATTTCAGCAAAGAAAAAGGAGCATAGCAGATTCTAACATGAAGCATTGTTACTTCCAGTAAAATATTCCTTGTAATCTATTCTTTGATAGACTGTGCAAACATATTTCCTAATATTGAAGATATTAGGAAAAGGTTCTTCCCCCAGAGGGTGGTGGAGCCCTGGCACAGGCTCCCCAGGGAGGCATCACGGCACCAGCCTGGTGATATTCCAGAAGCGCTTGGACAAGGCCCTCAGAGACACGGTGCGAATTTGGGATTGTCCTGTGCAGGGACAGGAGCTGGATTTGAAGATCCCTGTGGGTCCCTTCCAACTCAGGGCATTCCATGGTTCTATGATTCATACACCTGAATTTTTGCCTGGAAAAAACCACACTGGTATTGCTCTAAGCTTTATAAATTTCGGTGATCATATAGAATTTCACCTGCTTTTGTTTTCAGGCTGTTGTCGTCACTGATGGAGAAAGAATATTGGGTCTTGGAGACCTAGGTGTTTATGGGATGGGAATTCCAGTAGGAAAACTGTGTTTGTATACAGCCTGTGCAGGAATACATCCAGATAAATGCTTGCCTGTGTGCATCGACGTTGGAACTGATAATACAGTGAGTTTGACTGAACTTTGCCTGCCATAAGTGTTATCCATGTGAGAAGTATTTATTTACGAGTATTTAGTACTATAAGAGAAGATTTTGATTTGAGCACTTTTATTTAAGATGAAACCAAATATTTTATGTAAGGGTGACTGGTTTGGAATTCACTATATAGTTACATATCAGTGATTGAAAAACACCAGTTAATTTGTCAGTGAAATGGTGCATTTGGAAGTCACTTGAATGCTGGAACACTGTAAAGCAGACAGTCAGGTTGACCTGACTTGAAGCTGGAATTGTGAATTGGATTTATCAAAGCAGTTTATTGTTCACAGTATTGATTTGTTCCATTTTAAAAGCAGCCATCACCAACCTCAAGTGCCAGCTGAAATTACTGAACATTCATACAGGCTGGAGGCACTTACAGTGGCTACATAAATGCTGTATCTCTGGTGTGAGATGTGTTACTGTGAACTCTGGAAAGTGTATACTGAGGAAGTGATTCATCCTGCTGCCGTCTTTTAATTTCTTCTTTTTCAGACACTCTTAAAAGATCCATTTTATATGGGCCTGTACCAAAAAAGGGATCGCTCACAAGTCTATGATGACCTAATTGATGAATTTATGGAGGCCATTACAGACAGGTAACGACGTGGAATATTCTGCACAGAAGTACGGCCAAAATTGCTGGCAAAAAAAAACCAAACCCCATAACACACTGTCCTTCAAACAGCCATTGAAGAATAAGGACAGGACTAAAAGTCAAGAGATGTGGCTGTATTTCTGGCTCTGTAGTGATTTTCTCTGTGACCTGGAACACGCTCCTTGTAGTTATGTTAAATATGCACAGGATGGAGATGGAACTGTTTTAAGCAGTGAAAGGCCTGAGGACATCCTCTTTCCAAAGATAATTGATTACGTGCAGGGTTTGTTTTAAAAGGATTGTTTCTTAATGTGTCTAGTGACAGGAATATTTGCTATGTTCTGTAGGTATGGCCAGAACACACTTATCCAATTTGAAGACTTCGGAAACCACAATGCTTTTCGGTTTTTAAGAAAATACAGAGAGAAATATTGTACCTTTAACGATGATATTCAAGGTACACCCTTTGTTTATGTCCCTTAATGTATATGCAGCAACTTTGCCTAAAACCATAATCTGCCATGTAGGTCTGTTCAGCTCACCTTAGATTTGTACTGTCTTTACAGGGACAGCTTCGGTGGCCTTGGCAGGACTGCTGGCAGCACAGAAAGCCACCGGTACACCACTTGCAGAGCAGAAAGTGCTGTTCCTTGGAGCAGGAGAGGTGAGTCCTTTAAAGGGCTCTACAGCAACAAGAGATTTAACTGTCTATTTTCTGGTTCTGTGGGACTTATGGAGATTCCCATTCTCGCAATTCCAGTGCAGAACTTTTTCTATAAGGCCAACTGAAATAATTAACAGGAGGGACTACCTGCTTAAAGATGACTGTTTGAAAGGTGTTTAACATTTGCAAGGACTCAGGTTTTTCACATTCTTACATGGACTTGAAAAAAGCATCAGGGATTTGCATGTAATTGAAGGGGGATTTACCATAAAATTATGATTTTGTAAGAAAGGGAGTTAGGGCATCTTGTTAATTTTTATAGCATTGGAGGAAAGTACATGGTGGTTTTCTTAGCAAGGTAAGTCTGCTGTTTGCAGCAGACCAGTTAGTTACTGGGGCAGCAGTGTCAGGACCAGCACCATGCTTCCCGGTATATCAGCAAAATTGCTTCTATGGCGCTGACAAAATAACTTAATTAGCTGAAAATTTCTCCAGCTGGGAAAGGTCCAGATTGCAATAATTGGCCGATGTTGTGTTGTTGCCTGAGCAATGAACCCTGCTCTGCTCTTCCCTCTACCTTCTTTCTTCTGCCAGACTTAGCAGCGCGTACAGCAAGCCAAGAGCGGGGATGTAGAGGGAAGCACTGCCAGCATCCGCTTTCTGCCCTCTGCCTGCAAGGCCCTTATGACAGGGAGTGGGAGCAGAGGGATATTCAGAAAGCAGCTGGGCACAAAACGCTACGCCGTGGTTTCTTGACAGGAAGGCTGCAGCATTAACTCGTTCTTATTGTCTGGTTGGGCTGCTTTATTCTGGCGGCTAAACTGGTACAGGCCTGGGGGCACGGTACCTAGGGGAGCTGCCTCCCTTTTGCCTGAAGACATGATGCTGTTGATCCCAGGAGTCTGTCCCCATCTGTGCAAACAATGCTTGTTTCAGAGCTGACTCAGTGAATTATTTTTGTGGTGGTGTAGAACAGGGTGATGTTTGTGAAGAGGGACCTCTTTTGTGACTTGTTAATCAAAGTCGTCTTATCTACAAGGCCGCCCTGGGAATTGCAAACCTCATTGTTATGGCTATGATGGAAAGCGGTGTTTCTGCTGAGGAAGCCTACAGGAGGATATGGATGTTTGACAAATATGGTTTGCTGGTTCAGGTAGGTGTGCGCCATGCCTTGAAATACCACAATAAAGATGGTCAGTGCTTTCCATGTCCTTCTCACAAAAAGAATCAACTTTTTATCTATAGGGCCGAGAACAAAAGGTAGATTCCAATCAAGAACCATTTATGCATCAGGCTCCAGAGCAGATACCAAAGACATTTGTAGAGGCAGTGAATGTACTTCGGCCTTCAGCTATCATTGGTAAGGTTATTCCTGTTTCTGTGTTTCCATCATTTGGTTATTTGCTGTATTTAATTTGCTAACGTGGCTCCAAGGAGGTTGGTGACAGTGGTCTGTATTTCTGCTGGTGTAAATAAGATGAAAATGTGAGGTCACTTTTCTGCTTGAAAATACACTGAGCTGCAGGTTAGCACTCAGTGTATCCTGAGTGACCTGGGAGCAGAGACCAACCCCCCCCCCCTCACTCCAGCCCCTCTCAGGCAGCTGCAGAGAGCGAGAAGGGCTCCCCTCAGCCCCCTCTTCTCCAGGCTAAACCCCCCCAGCCCCCTCAGCCGCCCCCCAGCACACTTGTGCTCCAGACCCTGCCCCAGCCCCGCTGCCCTTCTCTGGACACGCTCCAGCCCCTCCAGGGCCTTCTTGTCCCGAGGGGCCCAAACCTGAGCCCAGCATTCGAGGTGGGGCCTCCCCAGGGCCGAGCACAGGGGCCCCATCCCTGCCCGGCTCCTGCTGGCCACACCAGGGCTGACACAAGCCCGGGGGCTGGTGGCCTCCTTGGCCACCCGGGCACTGCTGGCTCATGCCCAGCCGGCTGTCAGCCAGCACCCCCAGGGCCTTCTCCGCCGGGCACTTCCCAGCCCCTCTGCCCCAGGCCTGCAGCATTGCCTGGGGTTGGTGTGACCCAAGGGCAGGACCCGGCACTTGGCCTTGTTAAACCTCACACAGCTGGCCTCGGAGCATCGATCCAGCCTGTCCAGGTCTCCCTGCAGAGCCTTCCTGCCCTTGAGCAGATCATACTCTTGCCCAAATCGGTGTCATCTGCAAACTTACTGAGGGTGCACTTGATCACCTCATCCAGACCATTGATAAAGATGTTAAAGATCTTGTGTCCCTGTTAACTGCTTCCTCTAGCAGCTGCTGTTGGACCTTTCTTAGAAAACTCTGAGCGTATTCTCAAGGGCTGCATGGCCACAGTGAACTGAAACCAGAATGAAGGGCACTAAGGGTCAGGAAGACAAAAATACCACCTTTTTCCCAGACACGTTCCCTACACCAACAGCAGGGGAGACAGCAGTCACAAACAGATTTTCTGCTTTACAGTAGTTCCCTAACTTTGAGTAACACATTTCTTTCTGACCTTCCTTCCCCTAGTCAGCTTCTCTGGCCAGAATCTGCCAGCAGCATGGCTTGAAGGAGCTATTTCATACTGCAGATCACCACCACCTGTTAGGTCACTGACATATGTAGCTATTGATTTATAACTGTGGCTGTCTGCAGAGGTCAGATGGGATTACAGGTATTTCCTGGTCCAGCTTTGCAATTTTCTTCTCACGTGATTTATTTGGAAAAGAAAAGGGTTTTGGCTGAGCAGCTACCCTGAGATTTGTAGCTTGTGTGCAAATGTACGACATTTTTATGTGATTGTACCTGTGTGTTTGGGTGTGGTCAGAAATACCAGTATCAAAGGGCTGACCGCACAGTTAACATCCAGCTAGGATGAATCATCTGTGAAGAACTTGGAGTTTTCACTTGCTTATTCAGGGCAGCGATAAGTCTCCTTTACACAGATCAATACAAAAAATCATGTAAAATAGGCTTTTGGAACACATTAATTAGATATTCCTGTGAAAATGAGAATTTTGAGCAGCCACTAACCTAGCAGTGCCTGGTTTCCATCTCCTGCTTCTAGAAAAGCCTGCCATGCTTTGCTCTGAGTGGGAGACTTCAGGGGTGACGTGAACTTAATCTACAGTTGGTGTCATCTACCCTGAGGCAGTCAAGTATTGATCCTATTTTCATGTGTTTCCATTTGCTTCAGGAGTTGCAGGGGCTGGGCGGCTCTTCTCTGAGGACGTGATCAAAGCAATGGCCTCTATCAATGAGCGACCCATAATATTTGCACTAAGTAACCCTACAGTGAAAGCTGAATGCACAGCAGAGGAAGCATATACGTTAACAGAGGTATGTAATGCTTAGAAATGTTGACTTGTTGGCACTTAGTGACAGAACTAACAGTACGGAGTGTCAGAATGCAAGAACTCAGATTATTTTAGCATTACTTGGATTTACTGATATAATAATACAGATCTGTCTTCTGGCAAAAGGAAATGGAGGTGATTTGAAGAAAAAGTCTTCATTTTTAAAGACAGACATTTTGCAAAGCCTAAAATAACCTAAATCTTATTACTCTTTAAAAGAATGACCTCTAGGTACTGTTTCATAGCTTTGATCAATTAACTGTTTCCCACCATGCTTTTTAATTATTTTAAAGAAACATCTTATGTTAACGTTGTAAAAGATACTAGGTGGAACCTTTAAAAGGTAACGTCTGCCACGTGGTGAGTGAAGTCCTTAAAGCAGGTAATGTCCCTGCAGCAGTCCCGGCATTCTGCTTTGCGCTCAGGCGCTTCCTAGTGTCTGCAGGTCAGAACTCGTATCAGTAGCATGGGAAGAACTTCGCTTCCAGTGCAGGAGTCTGTGGTGGCCCTCTGTCCTCACGTTCCCCTCTAGCAACGTTTGTGTCTCCTATGCTGGCCTTGAAAGGAGGGAACCAGGAATGAACTCGCCTCATTCTGCACCGTTACCTCAAAGCCATCACACTTGTGGGGTGCTTGGGGACGGTTGGAGGTTGGGGTGTTGCAGTGGATTTTTTAATAACTCTGTCACCAGTGCATCCAGACCTTGGTTTTGCCTTAATGAAGCAAGTCTTTTATCCTTCTGCACAACTTCTATATAAAACTAATTACCTTTGAAGAGAGCCTGAGGGGAAGGAGGTGGGGCAAGGGAGCATCAGGTAGACAGAGCCCTAGCTTTAACGCTTTGAACTGGATGGTAATGCCTTTTCTTGACGTTGTAGATTCCCGCTCGCTGGGATCTCTCCCCTGTCCGGAGGGCCTGCCTGCAGACTTCATGAAAAGACCTTTATTTTTTTCCCTTTTCTTTGTTTTTCTTTTTTTTTGTTTTAATACAGTCCTGAATCAAGTGACTTGTGTGAAAATGAGTGGGTGGCGATCTTTCCTTGTTTCTTGATGCAGAACTGTGAACTCCTTACTTCCACTGTTAGTGTGGCTCAGTTTCCCGCATTATAGACTCAGCGGTGTTAGCTTCACACGGGGAAGGGTAGAACTCCGTCGTCTCCAGTTGGCACACAGATTCTCTTCCATGTTACTGGCCCCATCAGCTCAGAGGGAGCTCTTGCTGCAGAGATTTGCAGGTCCAGAGTGAGCCCTAGGCAGGAATAACAGCCTCTGGGCAAAATCTAGACCTTAGCTTTTAATAGTAAGTGAGAATCCTTTTAAATGAAGATGGTTTAATATCTCTCAGATGTCTTGCATTAGCCAGAACAGTGAGCTGGGCAGTGTTTCAGTATACAGAATTAAATTCCAATATCTTCCATAGAAAGTAAACGGGAATTAGTTATACAGCCAAGCCTTTAGCTGGCATAGATAAATGTAAAAACTACTGGCATCTCTGATGGCTGAAGGAGGCCAGCAGCACTATCAGAGGGAGAACCAGCCTAATTTTTGCTTGCACTTTTTATAGGGTATCAACAGGGCCATAGATGTTTTAAGGGAAGAGGCTCACTTGTTCCCCGCAGCTGCGTGTTGAGTCCCAGGGAGCTGGGCCTCGGGGTAGCTGTCGCTGTCAGACGCAGAACCAAGGCAGTGCTGGTTAGATTCAGGTGTGGTAATGTGCCTTCACTGAAGCAGCTGTGTGAGCATAGCGCTATTTGCAAACGTTGTGCCAAATGGAGAGAGGATCTTTGGTTTTTTCCTGTTTTGGATCCATATATCCTTTTATTTATGTTTTTCTATAAGGTATTATTTATAGACATGTTATTTGGACAACTAAATATTACTGGTCAGTAAATGAACGTGTGTAATTGTGTTCCAGTCCTTATTAATAAATTTTTATAATGTTTCTGGCTCTTTAGACTTTTCTTCATCTCTAATGTTTGTTTTCACAATCCTCTTTAGTTGTCTGAAATATACTCAGTTTACCCATAGTTTGCCCTTCAAATGTGTCATATTTTTCCTTTCGAGATACAGTAATTACATAGAAAATCCTCTCCGACTTTACTTACTTTGTCATTTAACTAACAAAGTTTGTCAGGCAATTAAGGATCAGAGTTATCAGCCCCACGTGTCTCCTGGCCTTGGGAATAGCCTAATGCTGGCTGGTGTGAAATCTAAACTAGGAAATCAGTAAGGAAACGAAGTATATCATCACTAACCTCTTATTCCTTATTCTTTTTCCACTAGATGGCACCTGTAAAAGCCTGACGATGCTGTAGTGCCCTCTGCCACTGTGTATTGTGTGGGCTTTTGGTGTCTTTTAATTTTCATTGTCTTTTGGTCCTGTCCTCAAATGCATCCATATCTTTTGCTCCCTACAAAAAAAGGCTGCTGTCATGGGTATGCCCTAACATTCAAACGTAGTTCCCGAGTCTTCAGCTGCTTTGGTAATTTGTTCTCAAATGCAGTGGTCCTGGGAAGCCTTAAATATTTTAAAGCAATGTTATTAAACCTGTTACTCAAAAGAAAGTCAAGATCTTTTGCTTACAAGGGTTTTACTGCTTGAGGAAAGGGTCATTTATCTGGAGGGTGTATTTCACAACCCAAACTCTGTATTTGCTTTAATATTTTGTGCTGATTCAAATCCTTTTCAAAGGAAGGATAAGCAAACTGCATTATTCACTGCTCTCAGAGCTCTCAGCAATAAAAGTGTGATAAAGCAGTCCCTTCCTTCACCCTCGCACCCATCAGTAAACAAGACACCTTTTATTACTGTACTTCTGTCTCCTTTTGGAAGTTGCCGTTATTCAGCTGTCTCTGGATAGTCCCTGCAGTGGTGGGTTCTGGCTTGTGGCTGTGGTTCCTGATACATGGTTATGGTTAACGCACAAGTATTTTATTTTGTGTGTGAGTAGTTCCTCTAAGTCACTGCTGTCTTAAAGAACAATGAATGCTAAAACAAATAGATTGCTTCCGTTCCTTAGGAAGCTGCACATTTCAGTGCGTATGCTTGCCTCTTGCTTTCCAGATGTTTGCTGCAGAAACATGCAGATGCTTACTGATCCTTGTACCTCTCCCAGGCTCTACTGGAAAGGGTGGGTTCGGTTGTTGTCATTCTGGGACTGTAGAAATTGAGTCAGCAAGGGATCCACGTACGTGCTTGAATCTGGATGCATTCAGTAGGGCCGTTTGCCTTTTTGCATTTGTCTGGTGCTCGAGTACCTTCCTCACTCAGTCCTAGAGCTGACTGGGAGCTACAGGTGTCCCTGTATTTCATAATAGCTGTATTGCTCCATGCTGTTGGCTCTTTAGAAGCTGCCTGACTGTGATTATTCCTCTATTTAACAGGGCCGTTGCTTGTTTGCCAGTGGCAGTCCCTTTGACCTGGTGACTCTGAAAGATGGAAGAACCTTCAAACCAGGCCAAGGAAACAATGCTTATATTTTTCCAGGTAATAAATACATTTATCTTCTTTTTGATCTTTAAGACTAGGCTATTAGCACCTCTTCTTGGGTTCCCTTGCTACACTAGGCACAGTTAGTGAAGCAACATGAAGAGGTGTTACCAGCATCTAAAGCAGAGAACTCAATCAGAAGAATAAATGAAAGAATAAATCAGTTAAGGATGGATGTTAGGCATGTGCAGCTACGTATGCAACATGTACACCGTGAGCTCAGCCAACTGGATATTTCTAAGAAAATGAAAAAGTGTTATTAAAGGCTTTGAAAGCTGCTGCATTATGGGCTCTCCTGCTTATTTTGGGGGGGAGGAGAAGATAAGTGTCAATATGTTCCTCTTGAAGTACATGGGTGAGGGTACAAAAAAAGCACAAGGGATATTTCTCTGCCTTCCCCTTCCTCTCCCTGAGCTGCTAAGCTCCAAGCCCTTGTCAAAAGCCACCTATTATGGTAAACGACTAGCACACACAGTAATAGTTTTGCGAATGTGTGTAGAAAGCTATGGGAAGACTTTTAAAAATAACATTCTAGATGACTTGCAGCTTCTGGGCAGCAGGCTGCATATTTTAAAATGATGTGGCCCTAATTGGCAATAATTTTATTGTAGGCGTGGCTCTCGCTGTGATCCTCAGCAGTGTTCGACATATTAGTGATAAGGTTTTCCTAGAGGCTGCTAAGGTAAGTGTGGAAGCAGAGTAGGCTGTCCTTCTGACCTGATGGTGGATGATGTGATGGGCAATTTCTCAAATCTTGCAGAAACTCCGTGGTTTCCTGTTTGATTTCTGTTGGTTTTGTCCCTCCCCAATGGAAAGAAAATGGATTTTGATCAAACAAAATTGTGAAAAGTATCAGCTTCCACTGCAGTTCTAATTTTTTCATCCAGAAACCAAATACCCAAATAGGAAATCTGGACCATGTGTAAATTGTCTCCTGGCCCAGTAGGTCTGGCAGCAGGCCTGCCTCCTCCTCCCGCCCCGCGCCGGGTTCCACAGCTGGCGGTGTGGTCAGGGGTGCCCATCCTCTCCTGCCTTTCCGCTCTGGAGCAGGAGCACCTGCCACATCGGAGTAGCCAGTGAATTGACTGGCCAAACACATGGGCAGTCCTGCAGGCATGTTGCACTCTTACAACTTCCATAGTTACGAGTAGTTTGGCCTCCAAAAAAATAGGATCTTATTTTGCTAAACTCTTCCAAGCAGAATTTGCTGATGTGGGCACGGATCGCAGAGTTAGTCTTTGAAATTTTGAGACGTTGACTGCCTTATGCTGGAGCTTTGGGAGCACTCTGGTAGCAAGAACACTGCAATTTGTTTCTCTCAGGTGTTTTAGCATGTCAATAGTGGCCAATGACAGGCCAAGGGGCAACGGGCTCAAGCTGGAACACGGGAAGTTCCCCCTGAACATGAGGAGAAACCCCTTTGCTGTGCGGGTGCCAGAGCAGGGGCACAGGCTGCCCAGAGAGGCTGTGGGGTCCCTTCCCTGGAGACATTCACCCCCCGCCTGGACGCGGCCCTGTGCCCCTGCTCTGGGTGTGCCTGCTCCAGCAGGGGGTGGGACGGGATGAGCTCCAGAGGGCCCTTCCAACCCCCACCAGTCTGGGATTCTGGGATTCTGTTATTGATCCCATTTGGGACGCCGTAAATAGAACTTCTTTGTTTTTCTAACTCAGGCATTGGCAGAACAGTTGACTGATGAAGAACTTGCACAAGGAAGACTTTATCCACCACTGTCCAACATCAGGGAAGTTTCTATTTATATTGCTGTCAAGGTGAGTGTGAAGCATAAAAGTGGACTTTTAGAAGTGTTTTACGTGTATGTTAACCTGCTGAATTGCACAGTGTGACCCTTGAACATTAGTTGCTTGGGCACAAAATACCCAGTTCTTTGTGCTGTTAAGAAGAGACAATTATAGAAAATTTGAGTTTGTTGGACGCTTCGGTTTGGCAGTGATGATGGGCCAAACTTGGGCTCCTTTGAGTTCTGAAATTAAGTTTTCAGAACCCTGATAAGGTATTCAGAAATTTTAAGACGACTTTGGTGTTTGTCCTCATCCAGTTTGTGAGTCCTAAACGTATAGCAGCAGAAGTGTGGATGTTACACGTATGTTGTCAAAGGCACAAACTGCATGGTGATTTAACTTTTCAGGTTATGGAATTTTTGTACGCAAACAACATGGCTTTCCATTACCCTGAACCCGCAGACAAGAACCGTTACATTCGATCAAAGGTTTGGACCTACGAATACGAATCGTTCATGCCAGATGTGTATGACTGGCCTGAATCTAAGGTTCACTGATGCATCAGAAGATCACACTCCTCAGGCAGTATCTTCTACTCTGCAGGGATTCCTTTTCAGACCAATTTAAATCATGATCTTCGAGTCCTGTAATTTATTTTTGCTCATTTTGTTCTTTTTTTTCCCCTTCTACCCTGTTTCTCACTTGACGTAGACTTCTCCCCACTCTCCCAAGTACCTGATAAACTGTATGGATGATGGTATCCATCACAGGAATGAGAGAGCTCTCCAAAATTAATTTAAATAATGACATTGCATTTCTAGCTTAGAGCCGGCACCACACTAAAGAATTCCAGTAATGAGGTTTTAGCTACGTGCGTTTGATGATGAACTAGAGCTCTCTCATCACTGTTGATTTCTAGAATGATTTATTTCTGCTTTTAATAATCAGTCTTCTAATTGTTCTAGTGTTGTCACACTGCGTTATCTGTGACATCACCAGAGAGCATTTTTAAGAAAAAAAAAAAAAGGACAGCTTAAGACAAATTTAACAGTCTAATGGGCTTTTCTGATTTGTCTGACGTTTAAAGATGCCCACGTCCAGACTTCCTTGTGGCATCGGCTGCTCTGTTTCTTTGAACGTGCTTTGAGGAGCAGCATGGTGTGCACGTGTGGCATCTGCAGCAGTGTTTGTATTTCATGTTCTCATCGTTGCGTGAAATCTGTTATCAGGAAAAATGTGAACTAGTTGAAGTTATCCTTGGAAAGCCTGAAAATACTAGTAATCACTTAATAGCTTTTAAAAACAGAGCTATGCTGTGGCATAATAAATTCTGTCACATAAAGGAAGGATCTGAAGGAATTTATAGAAATCGTTTAGTGATTTTTACAAGATGTACCACAGGATTTTTTGTTCCATCTGTTAATTTTTTCAAGGTTCTGTTTCTTCTAAGCTAAATTGTTTTCTCCCTTGCATACCCTTGTTCTCACAAAAAGACTCGTGTGTGATGGTTTCATGACATCGCTGGCTCAAAACCTCCTAAGCGGACTCACTTGCCACTTCAAAAAAAACCCCACAGGCAGCTGATGAATCTGAAACAGAAGGTGTTACAGGCAGCTATTGACGTGCCCATTTACAGAAGTTTGCATGTTTCTTGTGGTCTCAGTCCAGTTTATTCAGTTCGGTTTGAATACAGGACTCGAAAGATCTCATTTCTTCAGCATAGAAGCTCGAAGTTGATTGCTTCATCTTCCTCTCTCCATTTACAGGTTTAATTTGTCAGGTTTTTTATGTAAAAACAAAAATTGCAAGGAGAATTTTTTCTTGCAGTGAATAGTACTGCACATTTGATACAGATACCACAACGTGCATTCCTTTTTGTTTTGATCGTATCGGGTTTGAGCGCCCTCCGTTACTTCGCATGAGCAGGGCAAGGCCACAGAGTGATACTTACAGTCTGTGACTTCTCTAAATCTGGGCTCTGGAACAAGAACAATGGCATGTCAGGAACAGAAATAAAAATAATGTGCTGTTCCGTAGCTTGCTGCATCAAGGCAAAAAAAAAAAAAAAGGACAAAAATAAATGGGTAGATGTAAAAGGGCTATACTGCCAAACTTGAAGCCGGAATCCAAAGAGACAAAGTAAAGCTTGCTTAGGATTTCCCCGTGGCAAGCACCGCTCTTATATCCTCATTTATACAGGAAAATGCCGTCTCCGCAGAATAGGTCCAAAACAGAACGGGGAAAATAGTCTCTGTACCCCTGTGGACACGGTCTCTGTCGCTTTCTGCCTAGTATCTGATTTTAAAATTACAGTCATGTATTAAATAAAAAGAGCAGCACGCTTTGGGAAGGCTTTAGCGGAGTGAGGGAAGAAGACTGATTATATAAACACAGAAAACAGTGACGTGGGGAAAAGGCTGCTTATTCAAACTGTGGTAAAGTGCTGTCTGGTGGGGGCTCGGGATGCTGCGTTGCCGAGTTGGGCGACGTACGTGGTTTGCAACTTGTATATGTAAGTATATGTATAAAAAAAAAGACCAACACACGCATATGATGTTTTTACAAAGAATGCTTTTTTCATCTATTTTTGCTATGCCTGGTTTTTATTGTATTTAAATTTGTGATCTTAGTGAAAAATTATTTATTTAGTGTACAAATTCTTTTTACCTTCTGAAAATTCAACTCTAGCCTGTTGCAGTGTGTCAGTGGAGTTCTGCATCATCGGATTCAAGTATGTTGGGAACGCACACTTCCTCACTTCTGCCGACACACTAATTAGGCAGATGAGTAACAAAAATACCCCATGCACTGATCTTGTGTCCTGGCTGAGAATGATCACAGAGGCAGGGCAATCGGTCCGGAAATATAACTCTGTCTTACAAAATAAAGATCTGCATCCATCTATTCAGTCTGATTATTTTTTTTCAGGCAAGAAGTACAGTCATGGTTTGTAATCGGTGGGCATTGATAGTACTCAGGAAAACAGCATTACCTGCACGCAGCAGGAGTCTTGGTTTGGGCAAGAGTGGTTTTGGTTCCCAAAGGCAGTTGTCACGCAGGAAACTCACAGCAGCTGCCATTCAGCCAAGGGAAGATACCCGCTCCATGAAGCACGGTCCTTCTACTTCCTGGCAGGGGCTCCCTGCTGTCTTTAGGCAGATGCCAAGAGGATTGTTCAGAACTGGCTGGCAGTGGGATTTTCCCCGAGTTCCTGCATAATTTTTCCTGGAAATTGCACTGTACAGGTGAGGAAGAACCAGTCTTTAGCTGACTCGAAGGCTCCGGTTACAGTACAGCCCTGCCCTGATCGGGCTGTGCGTGTGTTGGAGCTCGAGAGTAAAGAAGGCCTGACTGTGTCTCTCTAACCTGTCCCATTTAGAGCAGCTAAGTGGTACCAGTTAGGCTTCATCTGTGCATAGGTACCTGTGGACATTGCTTAATCAGGTTCTGTGGATCATCTGTAGCTTGCAGTGTAGACTTGGTGGAATTTTCCCTTTAATGTATAGCCATTGTTTTCCATTAGCGACAGGTAACATGTCAGCTCACAAAGTTTTAAGTGCATCTCACTCTCCTTTTCATTTTTTTCAGATTTTTTTTTTTATAAAACATATACATTCATCTTCAGTTTTGTGTATTCTTCAGGTCTAATTAATCTTTGAATTAATTATGACTGCTAATCTTGCCGCTTACTAAGGAACCACAGTATCCTTTTTCATATTCCACATAACCTGCCTTTTTCTATTTGCTGGCTTATTCAGAAGCATTTACCGATGTTTATCTATACAGAAAATTCTCTTGCGCAGCATGCAAAGGGCAAAGGTTGTCACCAGGATGTGTTTTGTAATGCTGCATAGTGTAAGTTAAGCTTATACTGCTAAGTTAAGCTTATTCTTTAAAAAAATCCATCACCTGAAGGATGCCTAGTTTTCTAGTTGTTCACACAGCCCTCATGACTTTTGCCCTCCGAATGTTATAGGAGTCTGTCTGTCATGTTTCTTCTGTGAGGATACTATTCCGGATGTACGGACACCTGGGAGAGGATCAGAAACTCCCACTGAGGTCAGTAGCTCAGCCTTTTCCAGGACTGGTCCAAGACTTGCTTCCTTAAAATCAACAGAAGCAGGACTGAGCCTCTTGGCAGCGATGTATAGAAATGTCTTGGGGAGGAGGAGAAGGGTAGCTAAGGGAGCGCAGCCTTTTCTTACCAAATACGCGTGTTCTTGTTCAAAGATGTTACAAAGGTTTGTATGTTCCTGAAGCGTATGCCCCCGTGCCAGCAATTGTTATGTAGAGGAAGACTATTAAAATGTTGTGTCTGATAGATTCTAAAACCCAAATGTGACGCCTCGCCTAAGTTCTTGGTTATATTTGTGAACAGTGATGTTTCATGATGTGGTGTTTGTTACCCAAGCCTAAAACGAAGTGACACTTAAGTGCAGCTCGGTGTTTAACAGGTTTCCTCTGGTAGGAGGTGTCTTTGTACTGTGAGTTTTGTTTGTTTGTTTGTTTCAGGAAGGGGGTATAGTAACCTTTTGTCACACTTCTCTGATAGTATCTGTAAAGATAAATTATACGGTTTTTAGTTTCTCATTAGTGGGCCTATTTAGTGACTATTCCTGTAGGAGAGCAGAGCTCACTATTGTACAGCTACAACTGTGTATTTTAGTTCAGCTGACTCTGGGCCTAAGTAAATCCAAGTTGTTGTCTTTCATTTGCTCCTGGTCTTCTTGACGTGAGAGGTGCAGATTGAAACACCTCTGTCAGTTGGGTAAAGATACCTATGAAACTCTCAGATCAGACTGTAAGAACAGTAGTTTGGACTCCCGTTCTGTCTCGGCTGTAAGTGCTGCTCCTGAGTTTAAGAAAACCACTGTTGTTTTTGGACTCTTTTAAAGATGATGCATACTGTTATCCTGTTTCGTAACAGCCATGGACTGGTGTTATGCTGAATACTGGAGCAAGGAGAAAATCTAGAGCAAAGCTCTAATTGCACCCACTTGACAGCTGAATTTGAGCAATATAGTTCAGTTGCTGCCAGTGAAGGGACATCTAATTCTGTACGGATCTACCTTGACCTACCTACCTACTCCTGAAATACACACTACTGTGGTATCGGAAAGCCTGCAGATATTCTGGGTGAACCGTGAGGAAAATTCAGCACGCTTTAGACCTCTGCTTCTTGCCATCGCCTCCCGAATCACAGCACTCGGTGAGGATGCAGCTTGCTCGTGCCTTCTCCGGAGGAACATGTGCTAACAGCTAGATTGTACATGGGGAATTTGGTACCTGGTGGCACAGTGGACCATGGCTGCAGCTCATGTAAAAAGCTCTCTCATATCAGACGTTTTGCTCCTGGAGCAGGAACCCTGTGGCGTGCGTGTATGTTCTCTGCGTGTGAAGTGGGTGCTGGGTTGAACTGAACTCTCTAAGGAGCTTTGACTATGACTTATCCATCCTTTAAGTAGTTTACTGAAAATGGAAATAAAACCACTTTTAGGACTGCATAAACATAGCAAGATGGCCAGTTTGTCGAGAAATAAAATGTCAAAATAATTTACATTCATTTCTGTCTTAAGCATATCTACCTTACACAAATAAACATAAGTCTACTGGAGTGCTTGTGAGAAGAATAGTTTTAGCCTAATCTCTCCGGGGTTGAATTTCCCTGGGAGGGTCATTGCTCAGCTGAAACTAAAACTGTATTTAAATGTGAACTGATTGGGTTTTTATTTTTTCTCCTTTATAATGTTGTAACTCTATTGAAATATGTGTTCTGGTCTTCTATTTTCTTAGTAAAATGCATTCCCTTGCCTAAATTACATTTGATTTTCTTTATTCTGGGAAAAACACCACTTGACCTATACAGAATCGCAGTTGCCTAAATCATCGGGGTTGTTGTTTCTTCCTTTTGTCCCTTGCAAACGATCAGCAAACAAACCAGCCATTTAGGCAGCAGGGAAAGAAATTACCATTTTATCCCTGGTTTCTAGAACGCCTGGCTCTGGGGCAGCGCTTTACGAAGGACCTCTTTAAAAGGGATTTAAGGATCTACATCCGTATTTTAACAGATACAAAAAAGCACTACGCTGCCCAGCGGCTTGTAGCATCCCCTGGAAGCGCCGGGCTCCCACCCGGGGCCAGGCCCGCCGGTGGCCGCCCGCCCTGCCCTGCCCTGCCCTGCCCTTCCCCTCCCGCCCCGGAGCGCCGCCTGGGAGTGCGCCGAGCTCCGCCCGCCGCCGCCCGGGGGAGGGAGACCGGCCGGGCGGGCGGGAGAGGCCGGGGAGCCGCGCCGGGCCTGCGCGTTAGGCCTTTCCTGATTAAACCCCGCCAGACCCGGGCCCGCGTCTCCCCGCCCGCCGCCGGCCGTTCCCCACAGGCGCTGGCGGGCAGCCGGGCAGCCCTGAGGTGCTTCGGGAGGGGCTGGAGCTCGGTAGGCCGCGGTGTTACCGCCGGCCCCGCGTCTTAGCCCGCCGACACAAATTCACAGCGTAAAGCCCGTGGCCGGTTCAGCCGAGAAGCTGTTAATCTGCTTGTACGCTGAGGAAAAGGCAGTGAAATGTCTTATTTCTGCCTTTTGGGGGCGTGATGGACACTCATCCTGCTTCCCGAGGTCAGGTAATTAATTACACGGTGCACCTTGGTGTGCTTGGGAGGACCCTGCTGGTATAGGGAAGAGGGCTGCATTCCTTTGGAAGGTTGTGGCAGCTCCTCTGAAAGCAACTAAACCTGAGAAACGCTAATTCTTTTGCTTGAAAGGTATCTGAAGCTGTTGAGGCACCTGAAGTTTGAAATGAGGTGGAAATACATCCGAAAACGAGGTAGGAACTAAGGCTGGGAAGACTTAAGCCTGGAGAAAGCGCATCTCGTAAGGCAAGACAGCGACGGAGTCGAGCATGTGGAAGTTCTGCCCCTAACGCAGCTTTCGGAAGGTTGTTCTGCTCCTACAGACCGGCCAAGCTCCTCACCTGGACGGTATAGCAGATACATAAACAGCTGGGGTATGGCTGCTGATTGTATTGATCCTTCTGCTGCAAGAGGTGTCCTGTGATCTGTCACACGGCCTTCAGGCTATATAAGGGTTTGGTAGCGTTTAATATGTTACTTAACACTGATGAGAGGTGAAACGCCGATCGTTTTCAAGGATGCTGTTGCAAAGGCAAGGAAAATCAGGTCTCTCCTGCCTCTTGCGGTCTCTGAAGTTGCTTTGAGGGGAGCGAATCTTTCCCCGCTGCGTTGCTGGGTTGCCTGTTCCGGATGTCCAGTAACAGCATCTAAATATCAGCAGCGGCCGTTTGGTGTTAGTCATCCTGAAAAAGGCTTTTAGAGGAAAGTGCATGCAGGAGAATTCATAGAGTGAAGAAGAAAGAACAGTAGGTTTAAAGATCAGAGCATTTCCAACTGGCTTGGGCTATATCTCTAGGTAGAAAACAAAGGTTGCGTCTTACGTTTGGGCGGCGTGTTTGCAACCTTTCGCTGATGTAAAAAGGAAATCTGCTGCTTGTAAATATTGCATTGTCTGGAAGTCATATCCTAACACAGAGAGATTTTATTTTTTTAAGGGAAAGCAGATTTGTTCCTCACACTAAAGTACGGAGGATGCCTTCATTTGAAGCAAAAATGTTTGTTTCTTTCCCAGTGTAAATACATGTGTTCATTAGCCCAAAACCTCTCTTTCAGGTGGCACACTGACAAATGCAAGATGTCGATGGATATAACTTTCCTCGGCACAGGCTCAGCGTATCCCTCTCCCACGAGAGGAGCATCGGCGTTAGTGCTTCGCAGGGAAGGAGAGTGCTGGCTCTTCGACTGCGGAGAAGGAACTCAGACACAATTCATGAAGAGCCATCTCAAAGCAGGTTTGTGCTGTTGCAAGGGATTGTGATGAGAGAAGGGGGAAAGTTTCATGAGATCTAAACAAAATACTTTGTCCTCGTGCTTATGGCATTTGAATGCACAGTAAACATGCATGAGCATCTGAAGGTGCTGCGTATGGGTGGCAGTTGCTGAACCTGCTGTGCAGTAATCCTTGTTTACCCTTCGGTAAAGAATTGTGTTTGAGAGCCAAACTCTCCTGAATTAAATTCTTCGGGTTTGCAATTTCAAACGTGGACCATAGAGCAGCTTTAACCTGGCACAGTTTGTATTTGTCTGAAGGCAGCTCGAGATAATACCTGCTGTGAGTCTTCCTGTCAGTAAATATTGTGCTTTTGTTTTCAAGTAAAGGTGTTAGTATTCGTGGTAACTGTTAAGTTTTTGGCAAATAAAGTGGAAACCAGAGTTGCCTTCAGTGGCTGTGCTTTTGCAGGCTACAGCGGCAACAGCAGGCTTCTGACTCTCAAGTTATAAAGATGGAGTTATCAATTACAAAAAAAAAAAGCAACCACCTGCTCCCCCAGAATCTGAAGCTATCGGGGAATTTAATGACAAAGTGAATAGATTACTTTTTACTAAATTTACTGATTTTTACTAAATTGTTCTTAGATTAAAACAAAGAGATTCTGTTCTTTTATTGCTCAGTCCTAACAGATGCTGGAGAAAATGCCTTACCGCGAGGAAGTGGGAACTCAGAGAGCAGAGGAGACTGAGGCAGCCTGATTGAAGTACACACGTCTGTAGGGAGAGAAAATTCTGGGCTTTTTTAATCTAGAAAGGGCAGGGCCCAGTGCCTGGGAGCTGGAGTGAGACAAACTCAGACGCAAAACAAACCCCAAAGCTTTTAAGTGCAATTTTTCATCTGTTTGAAACAAACCAGTCAGGAACCGCGGGGTTCTTGCCTTTTAAAAAACTTTGAAATCAAAACTGGATGCCTTTCTTTTTTATTCTATATTATGTTCATTTCGTGTGCTAGATTCAAAACTTGGAACAACACAAATTCCACTTTGTGTTTCTCATTAGTTTACAGCTTCCATGTAATGTAGGAAAGCAGAACCATTTTCCAGCACTTCTTTGTGTTTTAATATGGCAGATGTCACCAGTCAATTCTCTTCCGTGCTTGTAGCACGTCGTGCTTAGAAGCAACTAGAACTTTTGTCTCAGCAGTCTTTTCTTGACAAATGAAGCCAAAATAAACCCTGTGTGGAAATTTGCTACTGTGGGGAAAAAAAATACTTTGTGGTTGGGGATCTCTTTCATAAACGCTGGTTTTATTTTAATTTCCCTCCTTCCTTATTTCCTACTTCTTGCTGAAAAGTGGTTCTTTCTGAGTTGTTACGGTGTTCATTTATTTTCCTGTCTTTTCTGGTTTGTCTTTCTTCTCCTATTCTTCTAACCAATAGGCAGAATTACCAAGATTTTCATAACTCATCTTCACGGTGACCACTTTTTTGGACTTCCTGGCCTGCTGTGTACACTCAGCCTCCAAAGTAGCCCTGACCCGAGCAAACCCCCTGTTGATATTTATGGGCCGTTAGGACTGCGAAGCTTCATATGGAGGAGCATGGAGCTCTCCCACTCACAACTTCTGTTTCCCTACACCGTTCATGAACTCGTACCTACACGGGACCAGTGCCCTGCGGAAGAATTTAAAGAGTTTTCTTACTTGGACAGAGATGAGGTACCTCCGCAGGGAGCACAAGGGAGAATACTCCACCTGGATCCAGTAGAAAACTCTTACTTGCTGGTTGAGGATGAGCAGCTAGTTCTGAGAGCATTTTGCCTATTTCACCGCATTCCTTCCTTTGGCTTTGTGGTGGAAGAGAAGCCCCGCACCGGTAAACTCAATGTACAGAAACTGAAAGACCTTGGTAACTACTTTGACTTATATTTTTCCTCTTTTTAATTTTTTAAATGCTTAAATGCATGTGTTCAAACCAAGTAGCGACTCAGATTTTCAGTATATATAACATATAAAAATAAAACTAGCGATAGGATGAGAGGAAACAGCCTCAAGCTGCGTCAGGGGAGGTTTAGGTTGGAGATGAGGGGAAACGCCTTCCCTGCCAGAGCGGTCAGGCCCTGGCACAGGCTGCCCAGAGAGGTGGGGGAGTCACCGTCCCTGGGGGGGTTCAAAGGACGTGCAGCCGTGGCCCTTGGGGCCATGGTTTAGGAGGCCTGGGGGTGTTGGGTTGGGGGTTGGACTTGATGATCTTAGAGGTGTTTTCCTGCCTTAATGATTCTATGGTTCTATGATAGTGTATTTCTCCTTAAGTGATTTTTTTTTTTCAGTGATTTGATTTTGTCAGGCTTAAAGCCTGACACTCATCATAATACTTATGGACTCTTTTGCCTTCATTTACCAGGAGTTCAACCAGGCCCTTTATATGGGAAACTGAAGAACGGAACAGCAATCGTTCTAGAAAACGGTGTAATGATTTCTCCTTCAGACGTCTTAGAAGACCCCATTCCTGGAAGGAAAATTTGCATTTTGGGGGATTGTTCAGGAGTGGTTGCAGATGCAGCCGTGAAGCTTTGCCATGAAGCGGATGTACTGATACATGAAGCCACGCTGGACGATACCCAAGAGGAAAAGGCCAGGGAGCATGGTCATAGCACTCCAAAAATGGCATCAAATTTTGCAAAATCGTGTAAAGTTAAGAAGCTGATTTTGACTCACTTCAGTCAGCGGTATAAACCAGCTGCTCAGAGCGGTGAGGGAGATACGGACATCACCGAACTGAAGAGACAGGCAGAGTTGGTGTTAGGTGGTCAAGAAGTAACGCTAGCTGAGGATTTTATGACAATAGAAATTCCAATGAAAAAGTTAAAACAGTAGGCTTAGCAATCTCTGCGTGAAGATGTAAAGTAGGATGGTGTTGGATAGCGCTTAAAAATAACGGTGAGGTTTCTGGTATCTGAATTGGTTCTCTTCTGTGGCACACAGAGAACTGTTGGAAACTGGAGAGAGCACCAGGTACAGTTAGCGCTGCTTTTGTAAAGCGAGAGAAAAGGATATACAGACATCTGGAACTTGGAATAAATTCATAAGTGATGGTTTCGGACACCTAGCCTCCCCAGAAACAGAATGTGTGGGCTGGTGCAAACTGTCCCAGCCCAGGGGTTTTCCTTGGACCACAGATTCCAAGAGCAGAGCACTGGATCATTTGACTTATTAATACAGCCCTCAGGAAGGTTTGTGTTCTGCACCAGAACTGAAGATACCGTGCCTGTTAGAAGCTTTGGAATAAAATCTGTTTCAAACTTGTATGCAGTATTTTGTAACTGTTATCCGATTTCCGTGTGAGAGGGCTATTACGCTGAAACTAATCAAGTATTTATAACTCTGCCAGGTGGCTGTAATTGGGGGTGTTGCTGTGTTCAAGTTGAGGAGCTCTTGTAATTCTCCCTTTGTGTATGAAGTTTTCTCATAAATAAATACAGTTCAGGCTTCCTGTCAAAAGCTAATCGCTCTTAACAGCTTGATTCATGTAAAGCTCTGAAGCGTGAGCCTTAAATTTGCATACCTGTTCCCTACTTCAGTAAAGTTTTGGAAGTATGCTCTGGAAGTCTTCAGGCAGATGACAAGTAGTCTTTGCTAAAGTGTTCCTCTGAGTGCATTTTCAAAGACTATTTATCCTGATAAAAACCTGTCTCTCTTTGTAGAAATGCCCCTACGGGAGGAATTTCACCTGTTGCTGCAATGACTCTATTCTTTCAGTTAGAGGACATACAGCCCAACTTTATCTCCTTTTCTTCCCACCTCAAAACAAACTAGAAGTTGGAGTTTCCCAAATTTCAGCTCAATTTTCTGGTCAAAAGTAAAACAGTGGTTTTGAAAAGCCAACCCTAAATATGTTTCCCCTAGCATGGATTCCCGAAAGCTGAAACACTTCATAGCTTCCTAATGAACACTGAGAACTCTGGCAGGTTTAAGCACAGCTGCTCGAGTTTGTGCTTATGCTGCTGTTGAGTCGATGGTAATACAGATGGAAAATGAATCGGTTTGAAGATACATAAATGCTTTAAATGTAGAATAACAAAGCTCCGAAAGACACTCCCCCTCTTCCCAGATCTCTCCCTTGTAAGTGGTGCACTGCTCAAAGGTGGTTTGCGTGACGTGGTAATCCTTGCCTGGATCAAGCTGGTGAGGTGAGGATGTTAAATCCTGACAATGGTTCTTCACGTTTTCTTCACTGAGAGTGTGCTTGGCTGTAATTAAGCAACAATCTTCAAAGCCAAAGAAAAGGAGTGTGATTTCCTAGTGTTTGACTACGTGGCTTGAATTGAATTGGATGCCTTATCCCCACCCTTCAAGCAGGCACCATCTTACCTGCGGGTGCGGTAACTCCAAACTGAATTACACCAACATTATTATTTCATGCTTCAAATGTAGAGGGAGTCGTTGATTTCTTTAAAAATATATATTGGGAAGAGCTACAAACTAGAAGAACATGACTTCTGGAGAAGAAACTCACCGATCTCTATGACTTCTCTCTTAAAAACAGTGTAAAGCAGGCAGAGTCTACAGATCGTGCAGTGGCATGTTCTTTCCCATAAATTGTTCTTCTTTTGTAAGACAAATGTTAATGGCAGGTGCAGAGATCTTGATGCCGTGCTCTGCTTTATGTAGTCAAAAGCTGAGCAGACTCTGGCTGTTCTATGTTTTGTCCAGTGAAAGAATAACTTTCAGGGTTATTTCAGGGTCCGGAGGAGGGCCACAGAAATGCTGCGAGGGCTGGAGCCCCTCTGCTGTGAGGAGAGGCTGGGAGAGCTGGGGTTGTTCAGCCTGGGGAAGGGAAGCTGCGGGAGACCTTATGGTGGCCTCCCAGTGCTTAAAGGGGGACTATAGGAAGGATGGGGGTGACCTCTTCAGCAAGGCCTGTTGTGACAGGGTGAGGGGTGATGGTTTTAAACTAAAGGAGATTTAGACTGGATAGAAGGGAGACATTTTTTGTGATGAGGGTGGTGAAACCCTGGCCCAGGTTGCCCCGAGAGGTGGTTGATGCCCCATCCCTGGACACACTCAAGGTCAGGCTGGACAGGGCTCTGAGCAACCTGATATAGTTGACGATGTCCCTGCTCACTGCAGGGGGTTGGACTGGATGACCTTGAAATGTCCCTTCCAACCCAAACCATTCTGTGATTCTATGAACCTGTGAACTTTCTTCATGGTCACAACCTGCTCTGCTACATCTGCTTCCACCCAGAAACAACCAAAAATTCCTATTTCTAAGCCATTTGCATTTGTGACATGAATTTTAGGGAGCAGCTTCAAGGCTTTGTGGAAATTCAACAGATGCTGCCAGCAAATGAGAGGAATCAAAGGATGGAAATAATAACAAGGGACAACCCAAAATCCGATGCAACTTGAAATGTGTGCGCCCACCAGTGTAGCTCGTCTCCCCACAGTGCTGGATCGGGCTGCGCCAGAACTGAGTTATCCATCCCAGCGGTAAATACATTTTTGCATATGTGTGGTTAGTTAATTGCTGTGAATTCAGGAATATCTTCAGTTCCCATTCAAATGATGGAGGGTGTGGGTAGATGTGTGAGATGAATCGATGGTGCAGGCTCCCAGCACGGAGGGAGCCTCGGTCCTCTGTGGTCCTGGTGCCCCCAAGGTCCAGCTCAGTATGCCAGTCCAGTGCTTGCCTGGCTAAACAACCACTGGTCCTCGCTAGCCTGCAAGGAAACAGCCTCTGGGCTAATTTTGGGTTTTATTACCGAGTCGATTAGCAAGCTGTCTTGCTGCACAGTTTGGACAAGGGCTGAACAAAGGAGGGTGCAGAAGTGCTTGGATAGAAATGGGGAGCTGCTTGCCCTCCCCCACACTTTTTAGCAGTAGTGAGCTGATACATTGGGTCAGTCCTACCACATAGCTACATCCTAAGTACGTTTTAGGATCTAAATCCTAAATAAGAATGGGTCAATTTCGATAAAGAACAGCAAGGGGAAGAGTGTATCCAAAACAAAGGAGCAGGCCAGGTCACAGAATCCCAGACTGGCGGGGGCTGGAAGGTCCCTCTGGAGCTCACCCCGTCCCACCCCCTGCTGGAGCAGGCACCCCCAGAGCAGGGGCACAGGGCCGCGTCCAGGCGGGGGGTGAATGTCTCCAGGGAAGGGACCCCACAGCCTCTCTGGGCAGCCTGTGCCCCTGCTCTGGCACCCGCACAGCAAAGGGGTTTCTCCTCATGTTCAGGTGGAACTTCCCGTGTTCCAGCTTGTGCCCGTGGCCCCTTGGCCTGGCGTTGGGCACCACTGAAATGAGCCCGGCCCCATCGCCCTGACACCCGCCCTTCAGATATTTATAGGTACTGATGAGATCCCCGCTCAGGCTTCTCTTCTCCAGGCTGAACAAGCCCAGGTCTCTCAGCCTTTCCTCACCAGGGAGATGCTCCAGCCCCTGATCCCCTTGGCAGCTCTGCGCTGGCCTTGCTCCAGCAGTTCCCTGCCCTTCTTGGACTGGGGGGCCCAGACCTGGCCGCAGCCCTGCAGCTGTGGCCTCACTGGGGCAGAGCAGAGGGGCAGGAGAACCTCCCTCGCCCTGCTGGCCACGCTCCTTTCCATGCCCCCCAGGGCACCGCTGGCCCCCTTGGCCCCAAGGGCCCGGTGCTGGCTCAGGGTCACCTCGCTGCCCCCCAGCACCCCCAGGGCCTCTCAGCAGAGCCGCTCTCCAGCAGGTCCCCCCCAGGCTGTGCTGGTGCGGGGGGTTGTTCCTCCCCAGGGGCAGGAAGGTCCTTTCAAGTATTAGGTTTGGGGACTTTGTGGCATAGCATTGATGTGTTAGTGCATTTTTAATGGCAATTTATTCTGTGTGAAAAATCGAGTTGGGAAATGTCAGTTTCATCTAAGCTGAGAAGAAAAGCTGCAAGTTGCCTGGTCTATATTGAAGGCCGGATTAACTGTATGGCTGTCATTTTTAAAAACCGTTTCTTTTTGGTATGTTGGTGAAAGAGGGTACATTTACTGATGGAGTTATGTGAAATTCCTGTATTTTCAATTTAATATATTTTAGTATTTGTAATGAAGTTATAGTTGTCTCTTTCTTACCAGACCCATGTATCTTCACTTACCATAGTCCGCTCTTCTCTCTAAGTCTGGATACTAAATTACTTCATAAATCTGACTGCCGGTGAGACTTGAATTAAATTAATGGGAACATGTGCGCCAGTAAGGACAGAAAAATTTGGACCATAAATTGTCTATTTTCTCAATGAGTTTATCTTTCCATTAGCCATTTGTTAATTACCAGAGAACAAAATTCCTTTGCATTAAAATAGATTTGCCTGAGAGTATTTTGTTGACAGCAGGTAAAGGACACCAGTCTAGTCCCATAGGGACCGGGGAGGGTGTTTTAACAAGTTCTGGATATGTAAATGAAGATGTTTTTTCTTTTTTAGCTTTGAATAACTTATTTTAATTATTATTCTGCTTTTCTGGAAGAGTTCCTCTAAGTTTGGTTCCTTTTTTAGCTGGTACTAGCAGAGGGACTTGATAAACTGCAAAAGAAGCTTTTTATGTTATGGGAAAAAGGAGGAGGAGGGAGGAAATAAGACGTGAAGAGTTTTGTAACAGCAGAGATGTTCCTGCATTTTACATGTAGCTGGTAACCGAATGGATGAGCGCTGATCGGAGCGAGTGAGGGTAAATCTTCCTTCTGCCAAGATCTGCATGAGCTTGCAAAAAAGGTTGAGAAATAAGCACAGAACAGCACAAAAACAGTTAGCTGCTCCAAGAGTGGTGCAGTCTGTGTCGAGGATGGAGAGCTCGAGGTCTGGTCCGGGCTCTAAATCCAGCTGGGAAAGGGATCCTTGGTGCTAGAGGTGGTTCAGCCTTCGGTATCAACTGCTCCCTACAGCCCACGGTGGGTCTCTTTATCTGTCAATGCAGAAGAAACATGATCTTCATTTGGGAGCATTTCTTTTTTTAAACAGAGTTTTAAAATAATTTGCTCCTACTGAATTATGTTCATTTATAAGGAAGAGGATATTAATTATTTACCTCAGATGGCTTCATTCTAGAAATCTAGTTTCTGGCGAGGGGGTAGGACTGATCCAGGTCTCACTGAAATCGGTGGTTTGGCACATAGTCACTAGAACAACTTAATGCATTTTTTATTAATACTAAAAACATATTGATTGGGATCTGGAAGTAGAACAAGTTGCAGAAATTTGATCAAAGTCACATTTTGAGGAGGGTGGGTGGGGACGGATGCTAAACCACGACATGGTAAATTGATCCTCCTAGTACCAGCATTTGATATTTGAAAAATGTTTGACTTCAAAGGAGTTTAGGTGGTCAGGAAAAAGTGCCATTTGGTTGGGCACAGTATCCCTGCAGCCTTCGAAAATCACCCCAATGGTCTGTGAAGGTCCTTCCCAGGACTAATTGTGGCTGGAGCTGTTTGCGTTTGGATAAATATGAGGCAGCGGCTCAGCACCTTCCCTGGTGAAGCACCTACCTGGTGATCACCCCAGTCCTTTTACAGCCCCAGGTTAGTCCCTTCGTTGTGCGCTGGTGTCGGCTGTGGTAGGATTCGATGTGTGTCCCCAACACAGAATCATAGAATCACAGACTCAGTAAGGTTGGAAAAGACCTCTAGGATCATCAAGGCCAACCCCCAACCCAACACCCCCAGGCCTCCTAAACCATGGCCCCAAGGGCCATGTCTGCATGTCCTTTGAACCCCCCCAGGGACAGTGATCCCCCCACCTCTCTGGGCAGCCTGTGCCAACAGCCACCACACATGGAGGCTCATGGATGCCGTGGCGAGCTTGGGATATGGGAGCCCCATGGTGGCACCGGCTCAACGGCCTGTGCACCCCCAAATTCCACATTTCACCATCAAGTTGAGCAGGACATCACAATAATTGCTTTATGAACCTTAAAACAGACACATGTATAATGACAGAGCGTTACCGTGACGTGTACTGTGCTTTTAAGATACCTAATTTAGATCCTTTCAGATTTGATACAGCTTTAGAAGTGGATTAATCACCTACCCCATAACCCAGCTGCAGCGTCATCGTTGGGGATTTTCTCATTCATATTGCAGCTTGTTCACACCTGCTTGTGAAATGTAGTGAAAGATCGCACCGGATTTCCCAACAGCCTTTCATCTCCACTCTTAAAAACATAATTTTGTGTATAAAGACAGATTGCTGTTGAAAAGATGCTTAAAACATAGCATTAGATTGGCAGTTCGTAGTGCCTCAATGGGATGGGGTACATGGTATGACTTGAAAGCAAAGCAGGGCTATTGCCGATGGAAGGAAATTTAACATATTATATTTAGACTTATTATTTGTTGTTATAAAACCAATGGGAAATTGGAAAATTATACCGCTAGGTGCTCGGCATCAACATTTTGCAGCTTTCATCCATATATTGGAGCACATCATCTCCCTGGATGAGGGGCTGCAGCTGGTTCTGCAAGCACAAGGGAAAAGAGCCCGTGCTTACCAATTATTTAATAATTCATTGTTTTTTTAAGTGATAATACCTCGGAGAGGGAGGGGAAGTGCTGGTGTGTAACTCGGCAGCACAGAGGCCGGTGTAGGCAGCCTGCGAGCACGTGGATTTGCTGTGCTGCGTCCACCAGTCCTGCACGGCACATGCTGTCCGTTGAAATGGAGCTCTCATCTCCCATCCGTAACGCTTCAAAAACTCTAGAAATAGATAATTTGCAACACACTCAGCAAATCCTGGTGTGAAGAGGCTTCAGTTATATCTACCCAGGAAAAGATGACAAACATAGCAGCATTTTACATGGCTTTTCATCACTAAGATCTTCCTAAGGATGTGGGAGCGACTATAAATGACTTCACAGAGTGAGAAGGAAATTTTTATACGGCAATATAACAATTTCTAAAAATTTCCGTCAGTCTTAGTTCTTAACAGAGCAGCTGTGATAGCACACCAGCACCTTGCTAAACACCCCACTTATTTAGCAAAAAATATATTGTGTTTTGCGGCAGATATGGTATTTCATGCACCTTTTCCCTTCTGTTTTTTATTCTAATGGTGGCCCAATGCCACAAAGGTAGAAAGATGTAACCTTCTAGTTAAAAAAAAAAAAGACGCTTTTCAGCTGAATTCCTTTGGAGAGTTTGCTTTTGCTGGACGAAGTGATGAGGGACGGGAAAAGCGGTTGCATTTGCGGCCGGGTGCGTTTGTTGGGGTTGGCTTTGTGGGGCTTCGCACTTCTGGAGGTTGTATTTGCGGCCCTGTGCATTTGTTGGGGTCGCATTTCCAGGGCTTTCAACTTCTGGGGGTTGCATTTGTGCAATTTTGCACTTGGGGGGGTTGCATTTGCGGGGCTGTGCGTTTGTTGGGGTTGCATTTTGGGGGGTTTGCATTTGTGGAGGTTGCACTTGTGGGACTGGGCATCTGTTGGGGTTGGATTTGCAGGGCTTTGCACTTACGGGGGTTGTATTTCTGGGGCCCTACATTTATGAGGGTTGCATTTGTGGGCACCTGCGTTTGTTGGGGGTGCATTTGCAGGGCTTTCAACTTCAGGGGGTTGCATTTGCGGGATTTTACACTCACGGGGGTTGCGGTTATGGGGGGTTGCATTTAGGGGGATTGCATTTTCGTGTTTTTGCTCTTACGGGGGTTGCGTTTGTGGCCCCGTCCATTTATCGGGGTTGAATTTTTGTCGCCGTGCCTTTTTGGGGACCGCGCTTTCCCTGCCAGGAGCCCTGCCTGCCCCACCGGCGCTCCGCCGCCGGACACCAACCACACAAATAAACCTCCGAACGCACCCGCCCACTCCGTTCTCCGGCAGCCGACGTCGCGCCAACCGCGGGGACGGCGGGCGGACGCGCAGGCGCAGTGGCGCCGGGCGGCGGGGGCGGCGGCGGCGGCGGCGGCGGTGGCGGCGGGGCGGTGGTACCCGGATGTGGCGCATGCGCGGTGGCGGCTGGACGTGTCGGCGGCGGCCGCGGAGCGCGAGCGGCCGGAGCCGCGGCAACAACAACAACAACAACAAGAACAACAACAACATCAACAACAACAAGGAGGCGGCGGCGGTGACGGGGGTGGCGGTCGTGGGGCGGCCGGGTCCCCCCCCCCGCCCCCGCGCCGCGGGCCTGTGAGCGCCGCCCCGCCGGCCCGGCCCGGCCGCAGCCCGGTGAGGGGAGGAGGGCGGGCGGGGGGGCGGAGGCCTGGCCCGCTCCGCTCCGCCGCACCGGGGCCGGCTGAGGCGAGGGAAGGCCCCGTCACCCCCCCCTCCCCGTCCCCCCGCCTCTTCGCCGCCGCCGCCGCCCCTCACCGCAGCCGCAGGCCGCGCCCGGAGAGCGGCCGCTCCGCCGCCGCCGCCTCGAGCCCAGGTAACATCCGCTCTCGGCTCCCGCCCGCCCGCCGGGGCCGCCCCGCATCCGCACCGCGCACCCCCCGCCTGCCCCACGCCGCCCCCGGGCCCTCCCGGGGCCGTACCGGCTGCCGCCCCGGGGAGCCGGGCCCCCGCCTTCACCCGCCGCCCGGGGGCTTCTCCTCGGCCCCGCCGCACCGAGTCCCCGCACGGTTCCTCCCCCGCTTTCCCCCAGCGAGAAAAACCCGCGACTCCCCCTTCCCCCCCCCCGCCCCCAAACTTTTACTATTATTAGTTTTAAATCCCGGTGCCCCCCCGTTAAGGCTCTCCAACCGGCCTGACCCCGGTTAAACTTTCCCCCGCCGCCGTCGGTGCGGATCCCGCTCTCCCAGCGCTCTCATCCCGCACGCTGGAAAATACCCTGAATGGTTTTGTGCGAGCCGCTTTGCCTTTAGTTCGAAATCTGCCATCTTATTTGCGATAACAGGGAACGGGGCTTTCAGGTGGTTTTCAGGCAGCACGGGGCCGCTCAGCGCAAGGGGTGTTCCTGACGGATTATTCCATCTTTACTATTTTTCCTTCCCATCCTCGTATTCTGGGGGCGTTGGGTTTTTTGGGGGAGGTTTGTGTTTTCTTGCATAGTTGAGTTTTACACGTTTTACCACGGAAGGCTGGTTAATTTATGGGGTAATCTAGTTGTGGGTTAGATGTGTTATTACTTAGAGTCCGCATTGTACCACTGCAAACCAAGTGTTGTCAAACGTATACGGTCGGAGTAGGATCGCGGTGTCTTTTACCACCGTTTCTCAAATTATCTTGGTTAAGAATGGTGTGCCGCTGTCAACAGGCAGGAGTGATTTCTGACCCTGCGATAGCAGTCATCTTTGAAATTGTAAGGCTCTTGTCCTGTTGTTACTTCATTCGATAACGTTGGTAATTCCACGCGAGGTCGTTGAAATAGCCATACTGCCCTATAAAACACAACGTGTTTTTGTACTCCGGTGTCATGATAAGTAGGCAACTTGTCCTTCTGGCCCTTCTGTTATCTTGGCCGGGTTGTTACTGGAAGGAGTTTCTTCTCGCTTTGCATTCATGAACCTCTTTTGATTTGCGTGTCGCATAAGTATACGTGTTTAATATTGATATAGAAACTTTATTTCAAAGAGGCGAAGCCTCAAGAGAAGCAGTAAGCGTCTCAAACTGATTAGAATTCCTTTTTTTTAAGTAGATGGCTCTTTACATAATGCACTCAAGCGCAGCTTAGCACAATAGGGATGTGAGTTCTGAGAGGTACCAACAGATTTAGTGGAGAACAAAGGTGCTGAGAGCAGATCGGTGATCCCGGTGAGGAGCTGCCTTCGCCGTGCTGTTGTTAAGGTTCTGCTGGAATTTTAGGACTCTGTTTTCCTATGTTGTTAACCTTGTGAAAAACTCTACTTTTGGTTGGGGCTGGAATTTTCCATGCTTTCTTTGCCCAGAGGTGATTTTTTTTTTTTTTAAAGCTCGAACAAATGCAGAGAACATTATCCCTGTGCAGATTACAATAAAGAACAGATGTTATCTAATACACCTATCGCTAGGGTATTGAAACATGATGTACAAGTGAAAAATCACACCACTTCTGCCTGAGCAAGGTTTGACTCTTCCTTTTATTGCTTGGCGTAGCCACAATTGTTTCTTCTGTTTGTGAGGTTTTGACAAATTACATTTGTCCTTGTTGAAGGAAGCCTTCTGCAAGAAGATGGGTCTTGCAGGATACTCTGAGGAAGAGCTCAGTTCAGGTTTGCTCTGTTGTTCTACGGAGAGGACTTCCACCGCCCGCTGCTGACTGAGCGTGACCTTTCCTGCCGTTCCCGGGTTTTCATCCCCTCCTTACCCGTGGGCTCTGGGATGAAGAGGGGATGACCCCTTGCTTGGTGGGGACACGCAGGGTGCCCTCTCGGAGGTGAGGTGGTGCGAGTCTGGCTGCTCCGTTGCAGAAATAGATCCAGTTGTAGGGGGGTTTACTGTCCTTCCCTTGTCGGGGGGTAACATGCCGTGGTCTTCCTTGTCTGAGCATACAGAAGCCTGTATTGAAAAGAGGAGTTTTCTGAGCTGTGTGCTTTCTCAAAAATAAAAAAAACAGAGGGAAGGGGAACCAAAATGACAAATGCTACTTTCTAGGATTTAAAACGTGTGCATACGTCGTCATACCAGCATAGCAGCGCTACCCTTTTCATCGTGTCCTGCCCCCCCAACATTCAAGGACAAGATAAGGATTTGGGTGTGTTTTTTACCATTATATTAGTTTCTCGAATGAGATTAAAAAACCTGGAACCTTGCACAGCAGAAATGTTTGCTCCATCTCCGGGATCGCTCTGTTGCATTTATAAAGTGCTTTTGAAAGCAGTTGCAAGCGCACAGGTGGAAGCTAAGAGGAGTAAAGATGCTGAGCGCTGCAGTTGGGCAGCTACGTCAGACCAGTTTCTTCCACAAAGAAATGGCTGCTCACGCTTTTTAACCGTGGATTTATGTTAAGATGAAAGAGTTGCCACTCAGAGTTGTCTTAAAACTCTTCTCCGGTTCCTTTTATGCTGTCATGTGTCTGAAATTTTTGTAGCTACTGACAGGGAGATGAGCTGAATTGATACTGATGATTCAGATACACTCACAAAAATAGTATTCTGGGGAATGTTAGCTCTTACTGTACCGAACAGTGCAAGTGCAGTACCTCCTTGGTGCTCTTTTTCTTGCTCTTTAATGCTAATTGTTCTTATGTCTACAAACATTTTGTTCTTGTTCACCCTTTGGGCAAGCAGATAATAGTTTAATGTGCTGGAAAGTTATCTGCAGTTTAATCGCTTATTCATATCTTCATCAAATCACGAGCTGCCTTTTGGTTTATTGGTTTATGGATTTTTCTTTATCATGTTTTATCATAAAACTTCTACCACTGCATTATTAAACAGCAAAACTCTGTAGTAATGTTTTGGTGGTTAAAAGCTATCAAATGTAGAGGCTGCTTTTCTGACTCCTTTGTGCTTGTCTAATTTTGGAGGCAACAGCTTATGCAAGAGCCTTTCTTGTCCTTTATTCGTGTGAAATGTTCTAGCAAGATGTCAATTTGTACGCTATTCTAATTAGCCAGTTCGTTAGCATTGTCTTACTGCCTGGTATCAAAATGCTGGAAATCTGTGACTGGGATGGCTGTTACTGGGAAATCGCGCTCCCAGAGCATCGGTAGCAGCTTCAAGCAAATAATTCTTATTTATTTAAGATCTTTTTCCAAAAATTACCTTTGTATTTGCAGTTTGGAAATAACGTTTTTTGGTCATTAAGGTATTTTTTGCGTTAATTCATTGCCCTGCTCCCGCAGTATATGACTCCCCACAATTGCAGGCTGTGCATCTTTCCTCTCGATATCATAGGGTACCACAGGCCTTGATCTGGCTGTGGCCTGTCTTTGTTAATGTGATATACATGTTTTTATATTCGTTTATCCTTGGAATATCAGATGGTATGAGCTTTTTTAGTTTTTTTTTTTTTTCTTTTGAAGACCATACTAGTGGTATTCACTTTAGTCATGGCTCATCTCGAAGGATATTCTGCCTCCAAATTTTCTGACTTGCTTAAACCCTTCTACAATATCTCAAAATGAATAATGGCCAAGTTATCTTCAGATTAATAGCATAGATAGAAATGCTGTATCGTACCTGGCGAATGCCGTTAGGCACGCATACTTGCCTTATGTTACTGTCTCCAGCATCCCTTTACGTGTTTGTACCACCAGCCCTTATGTGGCTATACCAGTACGAAGAATTCTCAGGCTTATGTATTTACGTGCATCGTGGAACATTTTTGCATAACTGCTGCTAAAATGCTGTGTTCTTATTATTTATAATAGAATAGTTCATTTGGAAAGGACCCACAACGATCATCTGATGATGATTTGAAATGCTCTGAGGCGACACAGGTCTGTTGTCCAATCCGTTTGTACAAAAAGGTGGCAAATCTCTCCTCGCCTTGCAGTTTAAAGGCTTCCTGAGCCCCCAGCGTGTCATCTGATACTTAGCGTGTGTAAAATCTCTTTTTTTTCCTTTGATTTTAACTTTGCAGACTGGTTGGATTTCCACCACAACTGTTTAGTTCAGGCTTCTCGTGCATGTGGTTGCCAATCCATCTTGCATTCTTCGTTTGCCTCTGATATGTCAGCGTATGCTGCGCGTTCCGCTGCCTCCCTTGTTCGGCATGTTTATCAGCCTCTGGACCTTCAGCACCATGTCTAGATGTGGAACCTCTTTTCTGAGCCGGTCTGCAAGACTGCTTCCCTTTCTCCATCAAACAGAGATGGCTTTTCATGGCTTTTCAAAGGGCTGTTGCTGCCCTAACACATGCAGGAACTATTTTTCCAGTTGTGCCATGGCTGTGCTGTATTTTTTTTTTAACATTTTTTTTCTTTAAATACAGCACTTCACAATTCTTTGCATCTTAGTTTTTATAACAAAGTGTTACTCGATTGCTCCTAATCACACTACTTCTCATGACATTTGTTGTGCAAACAGCGAAGTCTCCAAGAGTCTCAAGTTGTCTCTTGTTTGGAAAAGATCTAGCTTGCCGTAGAAACTTAATGGATAAAATACATGCTAAGAAAGCGACATGGAGGGGGCTTTGGCCTTTTGTCCATATCTTAAGGTAATTATCCAGCGGCATGTGGACTGTCACATTTTTAGACTGAGTTTCTTGGTGAATTTGATCCCTCCGCAGCTGCGATTGGCTTAAACCCTACTGTAAATGAATAGCGTAGTGTATCGTATCAGCGCCGGGCCCGGATTAACCGTCTTGACCAAGCTGTTGGATTGCTGATTGCCCGGATCATATTCCTTTGGGTTACGTCCCTGACTTCCAGCTCCATCCGTAACCTCCTGGTTTGTCTGTGTAACCGTATTATTTCCTTTTCTTGTTTGGGGTTGATAGTTGTCCCCAAATTGCCAAGTGTGGCTTTTGTGGGAGGAGAGGGAGAAGATAAGTGACTTGTGAGTGTAAAAAGTATTCATTTAAGGTTGTTCATAATATGTAGAAAAGAATGTGGGTTCTTTTTAAGAAATCTGGATTTCTGAAAGCAAATTTCAACCACATTAGAGAATTGGAAGTGGGAGTTGTTTGGAAGAAGGGATTATTCAGAGAAGCTTCAAAATGCCCTTGGCTGAATGGCTGGGGCATGTTGACGGGGGTTTAGGTGAAGTCTTGGTGGTTTTTTACCAGCCTCTGCCCTTACGTCTCAGTTGTGCTGCTGTATGACCGTAGTAATACCTCAGTAAAAGCAAGGAAATCAAGCCCGTGTGGTTTTTCTAACCATGAAAGGCAGAAACCCCTTTCTTTCCCCCTCTTTCTAAAACCCTTGTACCTTCGTCAGACCGTGTGTGTGTGTCTGCCTTACATCTGTATGTGCCTGCATGCTTTTTTGCTGAAGAATTTCAAACTGTAGCGTACCTCAGCAACTCCTGGGCCTCGTGTGAGGCCTTCCAAATGATCGTATCTCTGAAATACCTAGTATGCTGCCTCTTCGAAGAGTTGCTGCGAGTGTTTGGAAGTCGTGGTTCACGCTGGTTTTGCTACCCTTGGGTTTTGGTATGTAAAAGCACTTATTCTTAAGCAGTCTTAGCTTTTAATATTATCTTGCTGGTGCAGCTGAAGAGATACTGGCAGACAAGGTGGAATATTAATTTTCTGTTCTGAGATCTCACCTTCCTTTTATCTAGTTTTGTCTAGTTGATAAGGAGCACCTTGCTTCCACAAATGGGAGTGCTCTCCTGGAGCTCTGAGCCAGTGCTGGGTTTTCACAGCTTTTGCAGAAGATGCTGAACATTAAACCTGGTCTCTGATTTCTAGTCATGCTAGTAAAACGATTGCTGTTTTGAGAGAGAGAGAGTGTAGCAGTTGATCTGAGAACAGAGGAATAGTTTGAGTCAATACAGTGCTTATTTTGCTTTCCTGCCCATAAGATAAATGTAAGTGCAATGAGGGCACTAGCGTGAGAGCTCAGTAATGTTACTTCCACGTAGATAAGTCAATAAAATACTTGATTTTAGTTAGATGAGGTAGCATACTATTACAGGTGCCTCTGTTTTTAGAATCTATTTGTATTGTTCAGGTAACCATTTCTGGCAGAATTATCCACAGACGTGAAAATGAGGCTTGCAGCACCAGTGTTGCATTTTTAATTTTAGACAGCTGCTTCATGTTTTGAATTTCATTGCACAGGCTAAAAAGATATACCACCCTTCAGCAAGGCAGCCGTGGGGAAGCGGGATGTACGGAAGAATTATGGTATTTGTTCAAGGCTGTGTCGGTCTGGGAGGGAGAATTTCAGCTGATGGTTACTTACCAGTTCTCTGAGATAGTAGTGTGTTTGCTACACATCATCAGAGGTCTTTTTTAATTACCTGGCAATCTTAACTTCTTCCGTCTTTCAGTTTTATCTCCTCTTCAGAGGATCTTATTCTTGTTCCAATACTTAGTCTATCGCAGAACACTAGTTGTTCGCTTTTGTAATGTACGTGTTAATACTTAGTTGTTGAAATAAATGACTTTCTATAACATAATGAGGTACTTCTATAACTTCGTTGCTCATTAGCTTGTCCCATTTTTTTTCTCTGTGTTCTGCTCAGGTCACACTATAGCAAAAGGGGGAGAAATACCTTTTTGCTCCTTGGCAGGCCTTGGTAGGTGAAGCCAAGAGCTTCACTGCAAGCGCTGTCTCCTGCTGCTGCTTTTCTTGCGTTCCCTGTTTCTTCTCTCTGCCCCTTTCCCCCCGAAGTTCTCTCTTGCCTGTTTCTATTTCCATGAAATTCCTGGGCAGAGGGAAATAAGATCTTTGTTCATTTGGCTCTGCCTATTCCCCTGTAAATCTAAGCTTGAGCTGTAGTGTGGGATCACCTACTTGGATGGGGGTTGTGCTCAGGAACGAATTGGAAGTTTCATGCTTGCACCAAACAAACACTAAATCACACAAGCATACTGTTGTTTTGCAGAACATCTAGCGCTCCGTGTCTGAGGGCATGCTGGAACCTTATCTTCAAAGGCTATCTTCTAAAAATATAATGCATTAAGATTGCATTTTGCTTTTATTTGCACACATGAAAGTAATATAGTAAGAAGGTGTTAAGGCACCTCTTGAATGTGTGACTCAGTCAAAGATAGGCTTGTAGAGCTGTTTTGTGAGAAACTAAATTTGTGGGACGTAAAAACTTGGCTTGTCTGCAAAATACGCTCATGCTTCTGGTGCTTCGGAAGAAATATGTCACAGCATTTATCAATATGTGCCAGGTTGGTAGCCACTGACCTCGCCCCTTTTGTCTGGGGATTGAAATTGCAAGATTAAATACAGGATTTTGGCAGAGGGGGCTTCTAAAGGAAGGCTCCTGAATTACTGTGCAATTACGCACCACCAGTGTGTAGCAGTATTGAAAATCCTAATCAAGTGGCCCGGCTTTCAAAAGTGCTGAACAGTCAGAAGCTCCTATTGAGCGCAGTGGCAGCTGAGGGGTGACTCAACATTTCCGAAGATCGTTCCACTTAAATAAGGATTTATTTGCTTGATGGTAGTCTTCTGAAAGTCAGCAAGCAAAATTGTCATTCGTAGTTTTAGGGGTGTAGAAGATAGAGCTGCGTGTCTAATTTTAAGCATCTCTTTATTTAAAGCTCTTTTGGCTAATAGCTTTATCTAGTCACTTATTTATGATTACTTATGCATATCTATATGGGATGCTGTTTTATATTTAAGGAAAATGATGTTCTATTCTGTTTTAGCTGGCAGGCTTTTACAGATTTATGTGAGCACGGGTTGCCATGGAGAATGACTGGCAGGTTAAGCTTGACTTTTAAAAGAGGCTTATTGAGTTGAAGCGCAGAAGAGCCTAGCATTGAAGGAGAAACTTTAATAGCTAGGTGAAATGATCTTCCTCAAACTTCTAGTAATTGTTTTCATTTGGGAGAAATTAGGTCCAAAAACATCCTTATAAAAGAAGAAAACTACTAAAAATGGGGGGCGGGGAGGGTTTGTGGTGTGTTTTATCCAGGTGTACTGAAGCATGCTGTATTTGAGGTGAAATTGGAGAAAATATTAAATAGGGAATACTTTTTTGTTTGTTTCCTTTTATAATTGTGCTGGATTTGTGTTACAATATTGCTTTGATAAGAAGGGAAGCCATGCATTCACACTGTAATTTGTGTGATGCGTTAACTTTCTAAATGAACATCCCACTCTTATTTTTGTGCAACACATTGGCCTCCAGTAAACAGCTGCTACTCCTGTACCTCTAATAATGTGGGAAATTCTAGTGCAGTAGCAGGTCTTTGACTGGATGTGTTCCTCAGATAACGTGAACAAACTTTTTTTCCTCAACTATGAAAATCAAATATATTTTATTTATATTGCTGAGAATGGCATGTTAGTTTTGGAAGGGCTTACAGTTTAAGCTTATTCAGAAAATGTAAATGTAGTAAAATCACTTACGTATATTTGCTGCCGGTGTCTTAAGTCAGACCACATAGTTGGTAGAACGGTGTTGGTGGATGACTGACTGCCTGAAGCCAGAGGTGCTTGAAGAACCAGAGCAGCTTTTTGACAGCGTTAGACTCCTCTTCTGTGAGTGCACAAAACGTGCCGTCCTATGTTTCTGGAGAAAGCAAGATAAAGCGTAGTAATTACCTCCTTCAGAATTGAGAAAAATCAGGCCAGCTCTTCTGGTTTGCGAAATAAAGGCAACTTCAGAAGGATGAGGTCTGCTGGCTTAGAGAAGAATGACTTCATGACCAGAAACCACTGCAGGTCCTTAACAAATGGAGTTTAAAGGCCAAATGTGTTAGGCCGGACCTATTCCTTATCTTATATTTAGTGTAATTAAGGCAATTCTGCTTGAGACAGTTTGGAAGTGCCTTTTTTAGTGACGTCAGCTGATTTGTCTTGATCTAGAAGAAGCTGGATCCAAACAAAGGCAAATGTGCCAGTTGGGGTTTTCATATATGAAGATACACACAATGCTTATTTACATAAATGTGCATTAAGCTAATGGCCAGGTACGATTATTGCCTTTCTGATTAGCAAAGAGGAATAGAGTTAGTCGGAGGTCAGAACATAGCTTTGAATTATTTGAACAGGATTATTAAATAAAGATGACAGATGATTCCGGTGTGCATTCATGCTTCTTCACTCTTCAAATTTTGTTTAAATCAATGCCCCTTCATTGCCAGTCAGTATTTTCGCTTGGTTTCATCCTACCAGTATAAAAAGTAGAAAATCATTGTCACTGTTCTCCTTTTCCTGATTCAGAGCCTGTTCATCTAATAATCCCTACCTTTCTATATGTACATACTATGTGTACATGTATATAAACTATAATCTTTATTTAACTATTGTTACTAGGGGAAAAAATCTTATATCTAAAACTGTGCAAGCAGTGTCTTAAGCATGTTTTAACTATCACGGGACAAGCAATGCAGTTTTTTCATGTGCTTTTAATATCCTGCACTTAGCTTGAAAATAAAAGAAGCAAAAAGCCACAGACTTCCTTAGAAACATGATCTGCAATTTGTTAAAAACAATTCTAATGTAGATATTTTTTCCTCCTAGGTTTTACCAAGAGACAGTACATCTAACACTTAACTTGGATCATCTCTTGTTCATCAGCTTGAAAATCATAACAGCCCCCAAAACTGACATTTGATCTGAAAGAAAAAAAGCTGTGACAAATGGACAATATGTCTATTACTAACACGCCAACAAGTAATGATGCTTGTCTGAGCATTGTTCACAGCTTGATGTGCCATCGACAAGGTGGAGAGAGTGAAACTTTTGCAAAACGCGCAATTGAAAGTTTAGTTAAAAAGCTAAAGGAGAAAAAAGATGAATTGGATTCTTTGATTACAGCTATAACCACAAATGGAGCTCATCCTAGCAAGTGTGTTACAATACAGAGAACGCTGGATGGGAGGCTTCAGGTTAGTACAAGTGAAAATCAGATGTTTTCCTCCTAGTGAAGCTGGAGCAAAAGTGAGTGACGCAGGATCCTAGAGTGTTGAGGAAGAGTAGCTCTTCTCTTGCATCCCCCCTCGCCCCCATTTGTAGGCATGTTTTGTGGCTGGAGCTCTGGATTGCTGCAGTAGTTGATTATTTTTTTTTCAAAAGGAGCAGAAGGCGTTGGATCAGCCGTTCTAAACGAGTGTGTGTGTGGCAGTAAAAAGCAGGGGCACGTAACAAATTCGGCTGTTTATCCTGGTATTTTCACTACAAGCTTCTGTTAGCTCTCTGTTGGTCAGCAGTGTGAAGAAAGACCTATGATCCCTTGCTAAGGTACTCCAAGGAGTCTGCACTGAGGATTTACGTTAGCCTTATATCGTCAGTACTCAGTACCTGTATAGCTTGGGTTGTGATTTCCTTGTTCCAGGACAGATGTCATGTTTGCTGGCTAGCTTTCTGTCTACCCTAGAAGCATTTTTTTTTTTTTTTTTCCAGTATAATGGATTGGCATTCTTCTACTCGTAAATTCCTTACAGTGTAGCCTAGTGCCTTGTTCCTCTTCTTCTGGGGCAAAGCTCCTTCATCATCCACGGTGGGGAAGGTGACCATACATACTACATTAAGCACAAATTCTGCTTCTGCCATTTTGTATCCAGTATTTTTTCTTAAGAATCACAGTGTTGGCTTAACCGTAGCAAAACCCTAATAGAAATATATTTCTGTTGAGTACAGAACTTGGGTAAACTGTACACCACCTTTTGGGTTTTGGTTTTTTTTTTCATATTTTGATGATGGAGAGAGGTGGTTGTGTTGTTTGTCCTCTTCCAGCTTTGCTCGTCACTAAGTAAAGCGAAATGTCTTGCTACTTTCCCAATCAACTTTTGTGTCTAACTTTTTAGGTGGCTGGTCGCAAGGGATTCCCTCATGTGATTTACGCTCGTCTTTGGAGGTGGCCTGATCTTCATAAAAATGAACTCAAGCATGTTAAATATTGTCAGTATGCTTTTGACTTAAAATGTGACAGTGTCTGTGTAAATCCTTACCATTATGAGCGTGTAGTATCGCCTGGCATTGGTAAGTAGACTCTTGATTTAAAACGGAACAATGAGAATGAAATGTAAAATGTTTTCCTTTTGAGTGGAGAAAATACAGGCCTAAATTAGAAACATTAACTTTTAATGATCTGATTATTAATTACTCTCATATGCTCTCGTCAGTTGTCTTAATGGAATTATTCTTTTACCTTTGTTCCAAATTTGAAAGAACAGTTTGTGGCTTTTGTTTAAGCCTTTCTGTTGGCTTTGCACATGGTTCTTACAGTTAACGTGTATCCTAGGAATAACTTAACGTTGAGACTCGTATTGTGGTGGAGGGGGTGTAGACTCTGTAGTATTAATTGGTTAAGCCTTATAAACTTGATGTTCAAACGTTGTTGAAGATCTCTGTGTATATAATCTTCCACACCCCCTTTTCTTTTTCTTTTTAAAGATCTCTCAGGACTGACACTACAGAGTTCTGGTAAGTAGTTCTGTTTACTATTGCATTTCTGTGGGCACAGACTGTATTGAACTCTTCAGTGCGAACACAGTTTATTCCTGTGCGTCTCCTTGGGAGGGAGTATAGCGAGCAGATGGAAATGCATTTGTCTCTCCGGTTTTGGAAAACCAGCTAAGTAGCGTTTGAGAGGCAAGTATTGGTGATTTCTTTCAACTGAGGTTTCAGCTCAGCTTGTAGGTGTGTTCTGTTTTCATTGCCTGCAACTTATAAACCCTAACAAAAAAGAAAAGCAAAAACCTCACTGTTGAATGCGGCTAATTAAAAATACCTCAACCCACCCAAAGACGTGTGCACCTGTATAATATGCTGATTAATTGAATTGGGGATAATAGATGCTTATGATTTAATAAGTAGTTTACCAAGCAAATAATAGAAGTACTATAATTAATATGCAATTGAATGAAGCAGTCTAATATTCTTGCTCTCCCTGAAATTTGAGAGAAATTGGACATTAAATGTCCAATGACAATATCCAGAAATCTGAGATTGTGCAGCTGGTAACTGCTTTATTTCGAAACTGAATTTTTTTTTCCTTCCAGAAGAAATTCACAGAGAAGGAAGTTTGGGTAATCCAATGTTTTTTAGCACATTATTAGAAGTATTCAAGCTAAAATGACTTAAAAAAAAAAACCCCAAGCGACCCAACAAACTGTTTAACTTCACAAGCTTTAACTTGTGTGCTCTCATCTCCGCTAATTTGCGTTGTTACCTGCGTCTTCTGAAGAATGATCCTTTTGTACAGAATCAAAGCTTACTAGCCAGCAGTTAAATACATAATAAGTATTTCCTTGTCGTGCTACTCTTCTTTGCAGCAGGAAACAGAAAATTACTGTCAGATTTTAATATATTTAAGGCTGCTTTAAAAATGAGCATGGGAGCTAATGTTGTGTAAGAGTTTTACTTGAACATGCTCGATAGGATATATAGAAATAAATTCTTGTGGCGATGGTAGCAATTTCCTTACGCTGTGTGTGTAATATTCTGACTTAGTGGCCGCACTGTTAAATATAGAGCAGCGTTATATTGTCTTTCAATGTGAATTTGATGTTTCTAGGCAATTTGGATGGAAGTTGCTCAGAATTACTTCAGGGGTGCATGAAGTTTTTACATGCTGTGTTCATGAATTACATTTTTTATAGGAGCTACATGTATGTTCTTGTGTACTAGGAATTAGTTTGGTAGCTACTGCGTTAGCATGTATTTAAGTGCTTGACAAAAAGTATGTTCTTCCCTTTTATTTAACTGTGTCCAATCACACAGTGATGGACCAGAAACCAAATTACTATTGGAGTCTACTGCCGTGGGACTAAACTGCTTGTTTAATAGCAGTAAGCAAAACAAACAGTTTGCTTTTCCCTCCAGTTATGCTTCAAAACTTCCTGCTGCTGACTTGAAGTGTTTATTTGTAATTTAGAGGAGTGCTTTAGCAATGTTTATATAGGTTAAATCCTCCCCCCAGTAGTTTTAATAGCATTGTTATTGCTTGAAAGTAGCAGTGCAATTTGTAGTTAAATCTTGAAAATAGATTTGCTTTGCTTGTTTAACCGTTTGCTTCTTCGCAGCTCCATCAAGCATGTTGGTGAAAGACGAATACGTTCATGACTACGAGGGGCAGCCGTCATTGTCTTCTGCCGAAGGCCATTCGGTCCAAACCATCCAGCACCCACCAAGTAACAGGGCATCTACCGAGCCTTATAGCACCCCAGCCATGTTAGCTCCTACTGAGGCTAGCACTACCAGCACCACTAATTTTCCCAACATTCCTGTGGCTTCAACAAGTAAGATCATTGAGATTATATGAAATACTAAACCGTGAAAATGTGACGGCTCAAAGATAACCACAGATTTTTTTATTTTTGCCTAAGTAGATCTTGCATTGGGACTGTGCTGTTGCCACACCGCACTGCTAAAGGGCGTGGCAATATGATCTAGGCAGTCTCATAAGCGTTAATGTAAAGTTTTAGCTTGCAGCATAGTTTGAGTAGCTTTCCCTGGTGACCCAGTCTTTTTTTCAGTGAGACTGACACTCCAGCAGCCTTGTAACGCTTGTATATGCTAAAGGTTCGGGGATAACAATGTTAAAACAATTGACTACTGACAAGACGTGATGGCTATAGTTGGAATAATTCCTGTAGGAATGGAAGAATTACATTATTTTGTTACGACAGCAAGTAGGGTAACAAACAGGTATACTGTAAGGTGCCAGTGTCGAGGAGGTTTTCCGACCATTCTTTAGTGTTCCACAGCTGATAAAAGTGAATCTTCCAGTTATAACTCGATTATTTTTATAACGGCCAACTGTACTACCAAAGCGACAGCCTTTAATTAATATTTTCATGAGCCCGTTGGAGTGCTGTGTCAAAGTTTTTCTTACTTTTCCGTGTGTACTTGGTACAAGTAGAAGAGTCTGGTTTGCCAGCATCAGGCGTCACGCTTCACTCCAGCAGGAGAGTAAAGCAGTTAACGTACGCAGTGTCCTGCAGCTCTAATCTAGGTGAAGTCTGGAGGGGTTTCACATACTCTTCGTCACTTGAATATCAAAGATGTGTGAATATAGTGGATTTCATGTTATCAGACTTGAATTATGGTGGCATGGTGTTTTGATAATGTTCTTTAATTTTAGCTGACAACTTTTTTGCTAAAACTAATGATGGTTTTGCCAAGCTGAGATACGATGCCTGTATTTGTCTCCAGTAGAGAAAACAGGATAGGCAGTTTAATTGTATTGCCTTTGCACAACAGTTCATAGTCAATAAGTTTTTCTCATCAGTACTATAATTGTTGGAGCCAAGTGAACAGGGGAAAAAAAAAAAAAAATCTCGTTTTTAGGTTTTAGTTCAAGTTTTCAGTGTGCTAAATTCTGCTAGCCACACCAGTTTGAGAGTGCAAATGTACTTGTGAAACTGCTGATCAGTTTAGTGTTAATGGCTGAGCTGAAGCCTTCTAAAATCAAATTGTTAACCTGTTCTGAAATATCTGTAGTTTTACTTTAAAGCTTAGACAATTCTTGAAATATTTATTTGGGAGAAACAAAAAAAAACCCAGCAACTCTTTCAGGAAGGAGTCCAGTGATGTATGCAGCTCTATTCAAGCACTATTTTTAAAAATAAAAGACTGTTCACTGTGTTTTGGAGGAATGTAAATTTAAGCGAGTGTCCTCCTTAGGAACAGTAGTTATAACATGCTGAAAATAAGCAACTTATTGGACGTACTGCTGGCCTGTTTGGATTCACACCAAATCTCCTCCGGCTATGTTATTCAGTAAAACCTGCGACATCTCTTCTTCCCTTCCAAACTGACAAACGAGATGTGGACGAAACAAAGATGCGGTTGATAAACAGAGTTCTCTGCATACTTCTACTCCTAAAATATTAAGGGTGTCAGAGTCAAAATTAGCTGATGCAGAGCATCTTGCTTCAAGTTTCCTAAGACACTCTGGTGGGTGGAAAAAAAAATACTGAAACCAAACTTGTAGGAACTGTGTATTGCAGTGCCCTTAGTTGGGTGTATTTTCCTACCCAGTAGTGCTGAGCTCTTCTTAATTAAAATTTTGGAACGTTCATGAATAGGTAGTGTGTTCTTTTACCAGGTCAACCTACCAGTATATTGACAGGTAGCCATAGTGATGGACTCTTACAGATTGCTTCAGGGCCTCAGCCAGGAACTCAGCAGAATGGGTTTACAGCTCAGCCAGCTACTTACCATCACAGTGAGTATATACATATGTGCACTCTTCTTAGTTTTCTAAAACCAGTTTCCAAATGTTCAGGAGAAATAGAGGATTAGAAGGGAGATGCGGGAAAACTCCCTTAAAAACCAACCACTCCTTTCTTTTTCCAGATAGTACAACAACTTGGACTGGAAGTCGCACGGCAGCCTACACACCTACCATACCTCACCACCAGAATGGCCATCTTCAGCATCACCCACCTATGCATCCTGGACATTACTGTGAGTAGTGCAGATTTCCAAATACTTCGTTTTCAATGTTGTTGAACGGTGGGGGCTCATTTGTGATTATTCTTTATCATCAAATCCTTTTTTTTTTTAATTTCATTATAGAACTACCAGTATTATGTTTAGTATACTCTGACAGTTAAATGTAAGATCTTGATGGACTTCCCTCCATTAAAGCAACAGAGATTAGAAATTCAGATAGCTGTAGTGATACCATCCATATTATAGATATCTTACTGTACCTAACAAAGCTAGCATTTCCTTTTTAAACCTCTGATTTTAAAGCTTTGCAATCTCCTTGTAAATATTTCCTTTTCTGCAAAGGAAGTTGATTCAAAATGTGCTGTTGGATATTTTTCTTTCAAAACTTGGAAGTCCCTGGCTGTTCTTATTTTCTAGAAGTGTGGAAGTCATGTCTTAATGATGTAACAATCTACATTAAGCTTTGGAAGACGTGTGTCCATGTACACGAGTGAATTTAAAAGAACTTTGTGAAAGCTCGTGCAATAAAGCACTTGTCAATAAAGTGCTCTTGCTGCAGCCTGGTCCATGAGTATATTCGGCACACAAACTTGAAAATCTTTTTCATGTATGAAATAGGACCACAACCTCTTGTTTTAAGGTACAGGAGAGGGGAAGGGGAAAAAAAGTGATTAAACCTCTAGTGTAAGTGTCTGCAGCAGTATATGCATTATAAGAGTATAGTGTAGAAAACCCCCACCCAAAATAAAGTTTTTCTAAATTGCCTGGCAAAAAGCTGGAACAGTTCTTTATTTCCTAATATTGCGCTTAACCAGATCACCTTTTCAGAGCAGTTGTTGGTAGTGGAGGGGAGAATATACTGTGAGTTAACGTTAGAATGACTTTTCAGCTTGTGTCTGTCAAGAAAACTGTGGTTTAGGTCCGGTTGTTAAGTTTCATTATCTTGTTCTGTTAGGATCCCACTTCCTTTATAATCTTCTTTGTCAGAAATACCAGGATGTAAAAACTTTAGCCATGCTGTAGATACTCTATAAATGTTTCTCGGTGCATGTATCTTTCCACAGTTAATATTTGTAACTGGCTGGTGATACCACACAGAGCTTTTCTTGGCTGCTGCCACTTCTCACTTCAGAAAGTTGCATGTTTTGACACCTTACAAAGTTGTGCCTGTTTTGACATCTTGTTGCAAAAGCTGCCGTTACTTACAATACTATGTTGAAGCCTTTCCTCTGCTGCCTGTAAGGGACCTGGTTAGTTTATAAAAGTGCAGAGAACAAACTGACCGATAACAAGACTGTATTAATTATTTTCTTTAGAAAAATGAGTTCTCTAGGGCTTTTTCCCATCTTCAGGGAGTGTTTCTTATGGTCAAGTCCACAGCATACTGAGCGGCTTGTTGTGTGATTGATGAAATTAATGAAGGGTGGTTTCTGACAGATTTATATCAAGCAGGAGGTTGGTCAAGACGATCTCTGGAGGTCCCTTCCAACCCCTACTGTTCTGTGAGATCACATGCCCCTGTACAACGCTTCTCTCCTTGCCCAACTTGGGGGCAGACGTGAAGCCTAAGCCCTATTTCTGTTACATCTCCGTGCTGCATCTGGTTTCTGCTCTTTCCTGGAGCTGGGTCTGGCATGAGCAGTGTGCGGCCTTTCCTCCTGCAGTACTAATGGAGCTCTTCGCTCAACGCAGCTCCTGAATTTTTAGGAAACCTCTAAGAGTATAATTTTTCTGTGGGTATTTTTCTCCCCTGTCAGATTTAGCCAGATGATTCAGAAATTACTGGGATTTATATCATCTGGCATCCTCACAAGTCTTTTTTTCATAGGAAAACAAGTTAAGAAAGAAACCCTTATTTTTCTTCATGTAAAACAAATCGCATGTTTTCTTTTAAAGGGCCAGTTCACAATGAACTTGCATTCCAGCCTCCTATATCAAATCATCCTGGTGAGTAAAATCTAACATGTAATGCTAAGGCTAATAACTTTCTGGTTTGAGTCTGTTTGGTTTTGGTTTTTTGCGGGTTTTTTTTGGGGTGGGGTTTGTGTGGTTTTTTTTTTTTTTATGAAGTACTCTGAAATTTGTGAGATACGTGTTCAAAAGGGGAGGGAAGAAGGAGAGGAACCATTTTGTGACGAGTTGTCTTTTGAATTCAGACCTCTGTTTTGAAATAGTGGCGTACTCTGTGAACTGTGAATTTAATTTAGATGCCCAAGTCAAAAATTGCAATTCTCAAACCCACGCTGAGCTGGTTCCTACCCTGGAGGTGTCTGAACTCTGAATGTCCTTGATCCTAAATTTGCAGGGTGCCTGAAGTTGTACTTTTTGCCTGCTTAGAAACATCATGGAGGGTCATGTGAAAGCCCTTTTGGATCCATGATCTAGAAGTCCGTCATCACAGCCAGATACCCTGAGAGATAGTTATTGCCCTTCCTAGTGGTTTGGTGCTGAAGCTCCTCTTTGGACCTTTGCGTACAAGCTTGCTCTTTCCAAGCATCTTTGTTAATGGCAGCAGTTCATGGAACCAAAGAGGTCTTGCCTTGCGGTACAAGCTAGCTCAGTTGCAGGTGCAAGGTGATATTCTGGTTTTAAGACCAGCAAGGCTGTTGCCTGCACAGGGAGAGCTGCGTAGTTGAACAGCCTAAAAGTTTAACTCGTTTATTCGTTGGCCAGTGACTAAATCAGTACCAGAAATAAAACTGCTGATAATTGCTGGCCCAACTTAACTGTAGCTAAATTGTATTTTCTATTACGTAGTATGTCTTTTTCACCCTGTCGATTCACCTGTTGATTTCACCCTGTTCAGTCCTCAGACATGAATACTTATTTGAAGATTAAGAAAAAAACCTTAAGGAATTCAGGCACTTTGGTTTATTCTTTCCTAATAAAAACAGAACAGCAGTTTCTTAAGATAAGTAGGTGTGCTGTCGAGCGCTGCAGTTTGTAACGATCGAGTACCACTTACGGCGTTGGGAGAGCTCTTTTTCCTGTTGGCTTATCAGGCTGCTGTGTTTAGGTCCTGTCACATTAGCTCTTCTGCTTCCCCTATTTCGAGCACGCCGTCCTGCTGGTTTTCTTTGCCCTCCCCAACAAGCTGCTTAAGTGCCAGCTGTGTTCTCCTTTTGTGGAAATGGGCCCTTATAGTCGGCAAAGGTGCTGAGTCCCCGAAATCCCTAGTGGCTTAAGCTCATAGCAGCTTTAGGTTTTGATGTGTCTGAAGAGAGAAGCCTCTTCAACGCTGAAACCGTGCGCAACAAGCTACGCAGAAGGCTTGACAAGCCAGTTGCTCCCAGGTGGCACCTGAGATCTACAGCATCTACAAGCATGTAGCATCTACAGGCAGCAGAGACACCTACACAGCATCACTTTGTGTGCTTTGTCGGGTTTCCTCGCTTGAGTGCTTGGGGTTCAGTAGCATCCTCCAGGGAGTCAGGATTTCCTTTCTTCACGTGGTAGCTTCTTCCTTTGTAGCCAGTTTTCCATTTTAAAGTGGTATGAGCTAAAAGGTTCCCCTTTGCTATTAAAACATGCCATAATGTTCTGCTCCCTCACTTAATATGGCCTTGTTTTATCCTATACCTGACTTTCTTTTGCGCAGGCAAGATCAGTAAGTGATCCTTGATGTTTTCTCCCCCCTTGCCCTGCTTTCTAAATGCGGTTTGCTTTGCAGGGAGGACGGAGAAAACCGACTTCGCCTTGGAGGTAGTTACACTCATATCTTAAGCCAGATCTGTTTGAGAGTTGGTTTCTATCAGCCTAGCCGTGAATAGACATATATGTGTTACTTCTTTACTCTAAAGGAGGACAAAGTCAAGCTATAGTCATAAGGTGCAGGAGTGCAGGTGGCTTACAAAATCTAAACTGGAATTATAAACTCTGCAAAGACTTGTAAGGTCTTAACTACAAAAGACTCTAGCATTGGTGTGTGCTCAAATAAAAACGACAAGCCCACGTTTGTTGTAGTATGTAGTATTTTTCTGCACTAGCAGACATGTCTTTGTCTGAACTTGCTTATGTGAGTGTGCCCTCTGAATGACAAATGCAGTTGCAGAAGGATTAATTGATAGTCTGGAATGGGTTTATAGGGTGTTTTTTGTGCCTTTCAGTCAGTTAATTGTATATATTCTTTAGCTCCAGAATACTGGTGTTCAATCGCATATTTTGAAATGGACGTGCAAGTTGGGGAAACGTTTAAGGTCCCTTCAAGCTGTCCAATTGTCACTGTTGATGGATACGTGGATCCTTCTGGAGGAGACCGTTTTTGCCTGGGCCAGCTTTCCAACGTGCATAGAACAGAAGCCATTGAGAGAGCAAGGTATTCTGCAGATCCTGAAAGCTCCAGCTGTCTGTGGTATTTGATAATACTTTGTTTTGCCTTCAGTGTGTGCCTCCCTTTTGAAAATACAAGTATGGTATGTTTCTTTTAACTGAATTAACTGTAGTAGAGTGTATCTTCCTAGGCCACTACTGTAATATGCTCAAAATGCAAACTGCGTGACAAAGCCCTTCAGTGCTTTGCAGTAGCACGTTGCTTTTCATTGCTTTCAAAGGCTATGCCTTCAAGGATAAAATTAGCAACTCGTGCCATTATGTATGCAAGCTGAATATTAACTCTCCACACCACAGAGCGATGTGAGAATAACTGCAATATATAGAATCGTCAAAGGAGGGTTGATAGAGAGCTAGTTGGATTTTTATTCATTCTCACCATGCGTGCGCTAGGCTTTGATGGGGAAGGATAGAGAACTGAAGCAATCTTGCAACTTCTTTTTCCTCCTTTGAAATGAAAAGGAATAAAATGATTCCATTTTATGGAATCTTAGGAAACCTTGCATTATGACAGTCAAAATGCCAGGTTGCTGTAGCGTGACCCAAATGAACATACAGCTCCGCATTAAAATGGGGCTCTGTGTATGTACTTCAGTGACTTTCTGTACTAGAATACTTGTGGGATTTTACACTTCTGAACAGAACCGACTGCGTTTGGTATCCCAGCTCTGTGTTGTCAGTGAGTGCCGTACTTGCTACCCAAATATCATTGCTTCTACAGTCTGTGTTTCCCGTAGATCTTTACATGGTGTTACAGATGGGTTTTTTACTATACAGATTTTGTGTAACTGTATACTAAATTATACTAAGATAATAACTGCAATTTCAAGTCCTTGTATGAGTCGAGCGTAAAGGAAGATATCACAGATGACTGAGAGTTGAAGAATGGTTTATGGTTCATTTAGTAAAGGTCTGATTTATAGTGTATTATACACAGGTGCATTGGAACCGTGTTTCTTTTCAAGGTTGCACATAGGTAAAGGGGTGCAGTTGGAGTGCAAAGGAGAAGGTGACGTGTGGGTTAGATGCCTCAGTGACCACGCGGTCTTCGTTCAGAGTTACTACCTGGATAGAGAAGCAGGGCGTGCACCAGGGGATGCTGTTCACAAGATTTACCCAAGTGCATATATAAAGGTTGGTTTGCTGTTCCTAAATGGAAACTGGGGGGAGGGGGCAATAGCATACATGTGGTGCTTGTCAATGTTGGGGAAGCTGTGAGACACTGAAATAAATATAACTTTGCTTTTGATTACCCTTGGAAATGAAAGACAAACTTTAAGGATTTAAAGATTTAAATCTAAGGATTTAAAACTTTCCATTTGACAAGTCACTTTAGAGTCATTTTAAAAAGTCCTTTTAACTGAAAGTATCTAGATACTACGAAAGTAACTAGTTTTGTATTTTGTCACAACCTTGATAGCAGTTTTTTGTATTTTTCAGCCTTACAGTTTTAACTGCTACTAAAATTTTTAGTGTAGGTTATCTGTTCTCTTTACTCCCTCTCCAAAACAAGTGGAGTTGGGAAAGTACGTATAAATGCAGTAGAAGAATAAAGTGTGTGTTAAAGTGTTATGAAGCAATCCAGAGGTAACAGAAAGTTGCATGGGAACAGATTATTTTCAGGGGATTCTTACCTGGACGTGCCTCTGCCAGACTTGAAACTTTATTTAGGATAAGTCACACTTGGTAAAAAAATCATTCTTGAATTAGAGATAAACTGCTTGAAGTTTGCAGTGATTTGGGGGGTTTGTTTTTGTTAATCCTCAGTTTTGCAGGCAGGTTGTGTAAGGAAGGTGAAAGAAACCCCCTGCCCCAGCCTCCGTGTACGAGCTTTCTAATATGAGAGCAGAGTTCTTGTATATATTGGTGCCAAGCCTGATCGCAAAGATATAAAATGCCACCGACCTGAAACCCAGCTGCTGAAACTTCAGGCCTATCAATTATTGGTAGTTCTTTTAAATAGACGAACACGTTTTTCAGTAAAGCAGCAAAGAAGAATAAAGCCTGACAAAGTTAAGCAGGACTTGTTGGCTTCCATTTTTGTTTATATGCCTAATTTTTTCTGGAAATCCTGGGATTTAACTAAAAAGTCAGGATTTTATCAGCCTGTAGCATCCTTCAGACTTCGATCCTGCAGTCAGTTCTGTGCAGGGTACTGCTTTAGCCTGCTCAGCTTAGCCAGTATTGCCGGTGGTGGTAACATCATATGAGAAGAGTCTCTAAGAGTCAGCTTTATGGATTATTAAATTAAACTAGTCAGGGAAGGTTTGCTTTTACCCAGGCGTATGGCGAGACTGTAGAACTTGCTTTGGGGGAGCAGAGCGGTCCAGATTATTGGGGGTGGGAGTTAAGGAGTTCTTTCCTTCATTGTAGACTTACCGAAATCATAGTTTTCTATTTTATTTTATTTTAAAGGTGTTTGATTTACGCCAATGTCATCGCCAGATGCAACAGCAGGCTGCGACTGCCCAAGCTGCCGCTGCTGCCCAAGCTGCAGCAGTAGCTGGAAACATCCCTGGACCAGGATCAGTAGGTGGAATAGCCCCAGCCATTAGTAAGTACATTAACCATGTGGTCTCCTTTTTTCCCCTTACCTGAAAACAAATAACACAGCACCCCCCCACCCATCCGCCCACTGCCCCTGCAGCAGTACTAACGAACTTGGAACGAGGTAGCAGGATCGGGCCGAGGTGGGCCTGGGGTGGCATCACGGTAAGTCTGTATTCATTCACTTTGCACCTGCTCCACACACCGGTTTTCACTCCGTAGACCTCAGGGGATGCTGGATATGCAGCACAACAGAGAGCACTTATATATGAGGTCAAATCGCATAACCCTATTACTCAAACAGATAAACTTTTGGCTGCTTAGACCCAAGCTTGAAGAATGATCTTTGAGATCTAAGCTCATAAAAGCGTTACACGAAACAATGGGGATTACCAAGCAACAAAGTCCTTGACTAGGTTTAGGGAAACTTAAGATTCTTGAGAAGAGGAAGAAGAGAGTTTGCGGGTGTTTTTTTCTTTTTCTTTTCTTTTTTTTTTTTCCCTGAAGTTATTCTGGGCTAGAGTTTTCTTAGCTGCTAAATTCTAGATCCTGGAAATTATACCCAAGTCCTTTAAAAGTGTAAGTACTTGGATGCCTCAGACTGCTTTAGGTGCCATAGTGTTTTGTGGCCTGTATTGCCAACTGGCTCTTCCCAGCTCTCCTATAAATTGCTGACGACATTTTGGGGGTTTAACAGTATTTAGCTTCTGTCTTAGCCATACTCGTGATTTGAAGTTTGGCAGCTGTATTCCTCTTTTTGTTTTATTAGATGTAAGTATTGTAATTTGTTAACCCAGCTTCCTGCAGGTGATCAGTCGTGAGTTCTTGCGCTGCAAATGCCGCATTTGGCAGACCCCAAGAATATGTTGGGTTTTTTTGCTATATTTCCTAAGTAAGGTTTATATGCTTGTATCACATAAGACATTAGGTTTCATCCTGTCTGCTTGATTTGAAGGTTTACATTTCAACATGCCTTTGAGACTGCAGAACGATAAAAAAAAATTCACTTGGACGAAATGCAAAATAATCGCTGTGTTCATTATAGCAGAGATCTAGAGATGTGCATTGGCCTTGGCTGTGGTGAGAGGGAATTGTACGTGAAGAAGGAGCTGAGCAAAGAGGAATGGCTAAACAGGCAGATGATAAAAGAGCATGTCTGTGAACACTTACTTGAAACCTCTCCTGTTTAGGTTTGTCAGCTGCTGCTGGAATTGGTGTAGATGACCTTCGCCGCTTATGCATACTCAGGATGAGTTTTGTAAAAGGTTGGGGACCTGATTACCCAAGACAGAGCATCAAAGAGACACCGTGCTGGATCGAAATTCACTTACACCGTGCCCTCCAGCTTCTAGATGAAGTACTTCATACCATGCCTATTGCAGACCCACAACCTCTAGACTGAGATCCCTCTGCTGCACTGCTGTGGGCCGTTATATTGTGAGGATGGTGGATTGTAAAATACAATTCTGTTTATAACCTGAAGATATATTTTACTTTTGTTCTGCTTAATCTTCTAAAACCAGGTTTTAAAAATGTGTTTGCCGCCTTGCTCTTAGCAGAAAGAAACTGAACATGCAGAATTTGGATTTCAGTTATTTTCAGAACTTAATTGTCATAACACATGGCTCAGGGCTTAAAGTGAAAGGTAAACGCCTTATAGAGACTTTACAGTATTGGGTTTGTTCCCTTTGAAACTTTCCTTCTCTATTATGGCATCTTGGTGATAAGCCTCACAGGAGCCTTTTGTATGCAGAATATATATTATATATATATTTATATCTGAAAATTCCTTCTAATAGTTATGAACATTTACCTTATAGCAACTTTAAAATTCCAGCTGATTCGTGATGGTCTTTTTAGGGAACAATAGTTAACAGAAGACTTCTTTATTTTGTTGACTCTCTTGTTATGATTTTTTCCAGATTAAAACATAGAAGCTGCCAAAAAGTGAGGGACAAGGCGTACGTTGGTTGGCATTGATGGAAAATAGCGAGGAAAAGGAACGTGGCTTTTCCTTCACTAGTTTTTAAGAAAAAGATATCTTAGATTTTTATTTATATAGACACGTGAGTTTTAAAACACTAAAGGAAACGGATACTTTCAGTGCTGGCACTCAATTTAAGTATAACATGAAATACCCGGTCTGCAAAGTTGCCACTGAAATCGCATAATGAGTATCTAATGGCAGGAACATATTTTCATAACTACTACTGACTTCTATGATTTTACTCAAGTAAAACTTGGCAGGTGTTTTAAAAAGTTGCATGACTCTTTTTACTTGCATATACCATGAAATCACGTACCACATTACATCGATATTTAGGATCCAGTTTTTGTATCTGTTCACCATTTCCACTCAGGGCAAGATGGCAAACTTGTTTTTATACCTCTTGGTTATTTTAAGCCCTATGCCATCAACGACCGTATCAATTGGCAATGACTTTGTATAGAGAATTTATAGTAGAAAAACTGCAAATGAATTGACTGTATGACAGATACAATATGTACGCTTTCTCTATAGCCAATAGTATAAATAAAATGATGAAAACCCTGATTTTTATAAATTTAGTTTGCTTCTATTATGTAATTCCGCACCTCGAAACCACAGATCTTGAGTGATGGATTGCTTCCCTTTGCAAGACCAGCAGCAGCAGCCAATGGTGGTAGGAATTTTTGTTGATTTAAGCTTGCCAGGAAGCAAGTCCAGTTTTTCTTTCTTTCACTGCTTCGCAATAAAAGCATGTCCTGAGGATCTCTCTTTTGGCTATTGGATGGGGTATGAAGAGGGAGCAGGAATTCCTTATTTTTTCAGCATGTGTGTAGGGAGCCGGAGCTTAGTTAAACAGGCTTAGAAGGGCATAGACTCCGACTTTAGTCCTTCAAGCGCTGCCGGTTCGATCTGCCTGCCGTGCTGTACTGAGCCGACCTGGCAGCACAGTCGTCGTGGTTAACATAAGTAGAAGTCTTGGAAGAGATTATTCAGAAGCTTTTTGCCAAGTTTCTCGCATAGTTTCAGGAATCTGAGAGGGCTGTGACGCACGGTGTTTAGGTTTTGCTTCCCTCATACACCGAAATCCTTACGCAAGAAGTCAGCGGTCGTCGTTTCTGCCTGGAAGCGCAGAAGACCGGTGGCTTTGGAGTGATGGCCAGAAACGGAGGTGTTTTCTCCGTATTCTCAGTAACAGCGTTGCCTTCTTGAGACGAACTTCTAATGAGATCACTTTTTTTTTTTTAACCCTCTTACGTGGCAACTTCTTGATGTTTGGAAAAAATAGCGTTTGCTTTTCTCGAGGCCTTTAGTTTAAAACCATTTTCATTCTCCTTTCTCTCCGAATGATCTAGTTTGTCCGAAAAGCGAGCTGCTTTGGATTCTTGAGGACCGCTTTCGGTAGAGCTGTTCTGACTGCATCCTCGGAGAAGCTCATTAACCACCAGCTCGGTTACGCTTCATCCACAACAGAAAACTTGATTTGGGGGAAGAACTGAAAAGCCTGACTCCACGTTCTTCTTGCCAGCCTCCCTTTCGAATTGCCAGCCCTGCTCTTACTGCTGGGTTTGAGGTGCCTCAGCCTTTGGGTAGCATCTAGCCTGCCGAGCGATGAATTGCTTGTAACAGACTGTTTGAGCAGGAGCCGTGAGCCTTACCCCCTGTTTACCTTTGTGGTTTTGCAAGGTGCTTGTCTTGGAGGATGGCTGATCTCTGTACGGCTGCTTCACAGAAAACCCTCTGTACCACTTGCTTACGTTTTGATTGTGCCAAACTTTGATAAAACAGTGAAAGATTGTTTCCGCCTGTTGGTGTTCTTGCCTGTGTTACAGTCTGATAGAATTCAGCTGTTAAGACTAGGGTTTTTTGCAGGTGTTCTGCAAGCCTCCTGAAGTCTCTCCCCTACAGCGAATGGTACCTACGGTGTAGTATTTAGATGGCCAAAACCGTTCAGGATAGAACAACAAAATAACGTTGGATGAGTTTATTGGAACCAAGAAATCACAAGCTCTCCAGCAGGAGAAATCTGAACGTGTGAGGCAGTAAAACTACTGGCGAGGCATCCATCTCACCCGCCAGGCAGTTACTGATAAGCTGCAATCGTAACTGTTAAAGGGCAAAATGAGAGACTCTCTTTCTTCATTTTTAATATGCCTTTAATTTTTGTACTCTTATTTCTTATGACAAGGCATAAAAGGCAGGGCATAATGGATTGGAAACCCTTCAGCAGCAGCACGTTGAATCGTTGACAGTTTTGCATTTATGTCTTTTCTCCGAGATTCAGAAAAAGAGCTACAGCTACTTGACAGCCGTGACGATCCCCATACGCACTGTAGGCAGGGGTGTCAAGGATGCCAGCATCGCGTCTCCTCTTCAGCTCTGAATGGCTCAAATTCAGTGAATTTAACAAGTGTTTTTTCCAGCTAGCAAGCGCCTGCTTGCGATCCTGCTCCCATCTCTGCTCTGCTTAGTTCTTTCGGTGAAGTAATTATCCCTGTGTTTCTCACCCTCAATTACGCGCTCCTCAAAAAAAGCATCGTGCTGGAGTACTTTGTAATTTCACTTTGCGTCCCGGAGAGCTGGGATTGGCACCGGAAGGTTTTAGATGGCTTTAACCTTGTTATTGTTAGTTTTGAAAGCAAGGGTGTTTATAGTTAACACAGTAGAGGTGTAGGAGAGGAAACCTTTTTGCTGGAATGGTTGAAAAATACTTAGCAATTCTAAGAGGAATCGAGCCGTAACCGCTAAGCGGTGCTGGTTGGAAACAGTTGGTCCTTACGTCGCTTTTCTGCACTTGATAAGAATGGTGTGCTTAGGGCCCTGGACCCCCTGGCTGTGACAATAAATCACTTCGATAGCGTCTCCAGGCACTGAAGACCCGGGAAGTCCTCTGGCTGCTTTATAGAGAGGGACCTAAAGTACGAAGGAGACGACGGTCTCCCCCGGTCACAAACAGGTCTAGCAGCAGTAGTCATTGAACCTGTGTCCAACTCCTGTGCCTTACCTTTAAGACCATCTTACTTCTTGTGACACTTCGAAAGACGACAGCGTCCTCTCTGCGTAGCTCAGGAACGACTGCCTCAATTCTTTTACTAGGAACCGTTAAAAAAATTCCTATGCCAGTGTATATAGGGGGGGCTTCTGCCTCTGAACCCTTCAAATGTTGTTTACGTCTTGACGGTGGTCTTTTATTGAGACATCTTTAATCTCTTCTTCGAAGAGTAAGCGCTTTAGAAAGGACTGTCTCCTTGATTTGCATTTTTACGCTGCTGCGCGGAGTGACTGGGAGCGCTGGTCGCTTCTTTAATGCAACCAGTTAAAGGCGGCCAGATGGGTCTTCCTCTAAGTGGGACTCAGACTTCAGTTAAGAAATCCTCTTTCCTCCCCGCCTTCTCCTGTCAGGCCCCATGCTACTTAACAGCTGCTCTGTAAAATTATAAGATGCTTCGTTGCCAGGTGTTAAGGGGACAATTTTTGAGAGGTTACTTTCTTTTTTTAAAGTAAGACTTAAGAGCGACGGTCCTGCCGATAATGGGACTGTTTCCATGACTGGTAACGGGTTGTGGAGGACCACAGCGTTGTTCTTGGGACTGAGATTTGCAAGATTTGTGTGACTCACGAGCACTAAGCCGGTCGCTTCTACCCCTGATGCGCCCACTCGGTGCTTTGGTCCCGGACAGGGGAATGAAACCAACGGAAAGCGCCGCTCCGGCAGTCTCGGGGGAGCTGGGTGCCGAACCGTTGTCATCCGCCTCCAAAACGCCATGCTCGAGCGCGTGTTTCTGAAAACGATGCGGGAGGTGCGACCGTGCCGAGCCAAAGCTGCCGCCTGTGACGCTGCCGAGGTCCCCGAGAACTGACCTGGCTTCTCGGCGCTGTGAAAGTTTCACTTGGTGAGACCCGGTGGAAAGGAGATCTACCGTCGACAAATACCGCCGGAGGTTTTGGCCCTGCTGGCTGCTGTTGTGCCTTGTGAGTGATTCATCGCTCCTAAATTTACAGGACTTAATTCTTTCAAGCTCACCAAAATCACCTAGCGCTTTCTTGCTCCAGTACCTTTTTCTGTGTCTTTTTGGTGAAGTTTGGTAGCACTACTAAGTTGTGATTCAGCCGGATTGAGAGCTGCGAAGCACCCGTAACCCAAAACTCACCGTGAGAGGGTTTTTCGAGCATGAAAGCCTAGTGAAGCGTTTCTTTTAGCCATTGCCTTTTGATAAGCGGTCAACAGGATTCCCAGTAGTTCCTTTGTAGCTTACTGTATGTTTTTCATTAGACCTAGTTTGTGGATAATATACTGTAGTTAACTTTCCTGAAATTCTGTAACAGAGTATGTTTTTGATTAAAAAAGGTAAATATTCAAGTCTTTGGCTTCTTTATTTCATTCAGGGGAGGGTTTTTACCCTGTTTCTGGCCGGCTGTCAGGGCTGCTAGCCGCAGTCTGAACCGTGTTGGGGCTAGGAGAGCTCGCCGGGGCAGGGCTGCGATTTCAGAGGGTGCTGTTGTGGGGGTCCCACGGGTCAGATCCTTGGGTGCGACCAGCACTGAACCCAAACCCGAGGGCGGTGACCGGTGTGGTGGGCTCTGTGCACCTGAAGGCACGCGGGTACCCGTCTGTGTTAAGCTGGGGTGGCACGAGAGCTTTGTGGGAGTTTTGTATTAACAGAAAAGATTTCTTTCAAACGTTTGGCCAAGCTGTGTGCGTGTTGTGAGAGAGAGAATATAAAGTGGTCTCAGAGCTGGAACCAGAGACCACGGCAAGTACCGGGTCTCCGTGGCCATACGTGCCGGTGAGCGATTGACATCCTGTGTTAAAAGGTGCACAGGAGCTCTACTCCATCCACTCCTGCAGTCGCCAGGCTGCAAAACTCTTCCCAAGAAACAAAATACCAACCACCACAAGCCCATGGGGTCTGGGAATAAAGCGGGAGACCAGTGATGCACTTGTAATGCTCTAGGTCTCCACTGATGCCGGCAAGCAACCGCATCCCATGGTTAGAGAAAGGGGGAAAAGGCAAAACCACCCTCTGAACCCCAATGAATCATGAGCGTGAGGCAGGGAGAAAATTCCTTCTTAATCGCAGATCTGGTGGTCTGTTTAGCTCTGAGCAGGAACGGGGTACGCCGGCGCGGCCTCGGTGCGCGCCCACTCTGCAGCTGGGGCTTCGCAGGCAAGCTGTGGAGGGATGGAGGGCGCCGATGCCCAAGACATCCCGTGCCCCGAGGTGCCAGACAAACAACTGCAATGCGCGTGGTGATACTTCCCCCTCCCCGAAACATCTTCCTGGATGTATGGAAACATCAAATGCTCAAGTTCTCCCCACAGATTAATTTCTTGTCGCCCGGACTGTCCTGTTCAGTTGCACCGTCCCTCCGTAAGCTCATCGATCACCACCCAAAACCAGTTTTAGCTCCTTACCTCTCTAGAAGGCTTTCCACACTCTCCCAGCGCTGTTAGCAACCCTTTTAGAACTGCTGGCTGGTCATGGCCAACGTAAAGCCATTGGAGCTCATGCTGGTCTTATCCTCTAGAGCGCTGAGCAACTGTGTGCCGGCACAGGACCCCCCGGGCACGGTCACGTGGCTGCACGCTCAGGCTACATCCATGCCACGAAGCTAAAGCAAGAGCAAAAAGTCTTAGTCTGAGCACCAGCTCCTCCTCACCCGTCATCCTGCAGGTGAAGCGTGGGCTTCCCGTTCTTGGCAAAAAGATCACAGGTCTGGATTGTATTATCTCGTCTCGCCTTGGCCTGCACACACAAACACTGTAGGGACGCGTGGTTTTTTCCCCCCTCACCTGTCATACTGGGCGGGGGAGATGCTCTACAGGGTGGGGGGAATGCGGCACTGTGGTTTAACTGCCTGGTTTTCCCAGCTGAGCCCTGGCCCCGTTGCCAGGTGCTGGTACAGCGTGTGCCCACGGCAAAAATCCCTCTTTCAGCCTCAGCCGTAGCCTTGCTGCCGGTCGATGCAGCTCCCAGGCCCCGCTAACGCCCTGCCAGTCCCACTCCCCAGCTGCAGCCCGGCACCACGCAAAGCTTGGGAGGGGGGTTTGCACTGTCAGATGTCACCAGTGCTTGAACTGTGATCCTTCCTAAATGGGCTCGTACGCTAACGGTGGTCGTGCTCGGCTGTGCCGGCAATTGGAGGGAGCAGATGGCCGGGGCGGCCGCTCGGGCCCCCGAGAGCACCTGGCTGCTGGAGGTGGGAACCCCAACCCGCCCCCGGTGTGGGCAGGACGGCGCCAGCCTGGCACGGAGAGCTGCGGCAGTTTGAAATCCTGCAAAAACTAAGGGGTTTGGGGTTTGGTTTGGGGGTTTTTGGTGGGTTTTGGGTTTGTTTTGGGGTTTTATTTTCCTCCCACCTGCAGCTGCATCGCGGCAGAACTGAAGCTGTGGGGCTGCTGCTCCATCGCTGCGCCTGCAGAAGCGTGTGTGGAGATGGTGTCACACGTGTGTGCCCTCGGAAGCCTTTAAGGGACATGAGGCTGGCGGGTCCCCCGGCACGGAAGGGCTGGGGACAGGAGCCACTGACGCCGTCCTGAGCCAGCAAACGCCGCAGCTCCGCAGTGACGTCCCGGTGGCCGCGGCACCGTCCCACCTCACATTTGAGCCTCATGTCTGGCTCAAGATGGCCTCTGTGCTGCCCGAGGGGGCTGGGGACATCCCTGTCCCTGCACCAGACCCCTGCCCACCACCGGTGCCATTTCCATTCCCATGGGAACACTGGGGTGACCCAGGGGGCACAAGGCTGCCACCCTGGGGACCCAAGCCGGGGTGCTGCTGCGGGGCCGTGGCCGTGCCCTGGGGGGGTTTTGGGGTTGCTGTGCGGTGCCGGACGCCTCGGGGCCTCTGGGGTGGGTGCCACTAGATGTCCTTAGAGCTCCATCTGCCGCTGCAGGAAATACCTGCTGTGTGTGGGGAAAGGGGCCCAAGCCCACCCAGGGGCACGGCAGCCCCTCAGGCCCAGCCGAGGGGGCTCATGAGGGGGACAGTGGCGTGGGGACCCGGTGGCTTTGGGAGCAGGGACAGCCCACAGCCGGTGAGGGCCATGTCCCCTTTCGGTCATGTTCTCCATGGCCACAGGATGTTAGCAGGGTTTGGGGCCACCCCAGGTCAGTGCTTGACAATTTGGGGTGGGTTTGGTGATTTGAGGAGTTGGAGTGAAACTCTTGCAGGGAACGTGACCAAGGACACCTGGCATGGTGGTGGCAGAGGTGGGAATGGCGGCCGTGGGTGGGAACCGGTGGGGATACCTGGGCAGCTCATGGCAGCGAGGGGAATCGCCACCGAAACACCACGCTCGGGTCAGCCTGGGCTGGTGGAGCAGACCCCAAGGAGGGAACGGGCATGGAGCATCCCAAGGAGCAAGTGATAGGATGAAAGGAGATGGCCTCACGTTGCGCCAGGGGAGGTTTAAATCAGATATTAGGGAAAACTTCACCGAAAGGCTTGTCAAGCACTGGCACAGGCTGCCCAGGGAAGTGGCTGAGTCACCATCCCTGGGGCTATTTAAAAGACATGTAGCCGTGGTGCTTAGGGACGTGGTTTAGTGGTGGGCTCGGCAGTGTCAGGTCAGCGGTTGGACTAGATGCTCGTAAAGGTCTTTTCCAACCAAAAGGATTCTATGAACCTCCCTGGGTGCGCCTGGGCAGCTGCCATGATCAACTTGATCCACATAGTTGTTTCTTTTAATTCCCTCCCCCTGCCCCTTCCCTCAAATTATGGACACATGGTTGCCCCATGACCCAGTTTCACTCTTCCCGTGACTTCAGGCAGCCTGACCTGCCCGGCTGCGCTGAACCACAGCCTCAGCCTCCACCTGCACATCGCTCCTCCTCAAAGCACTGCGGTCAGAGAACAAAGCTTAGACTTTCCTTGTGCAGCTTTGCATTCCTCCTCCCCCCCGCTTCCCCATCCCTAACACTCCCATGCCGTATTTCATGGACTGCTGGTCTCCATTTGTGGGATTTCCTACAGCTCCTTGGCCCAAAACCCATTTATTTTCTTTGCAACAACCTGCACCCCCAGCTCCTTTTGCATTTATTTTAAACCTTACCCAAGCAGCTCCTGGAAACACAGTGCAACTTTAAAAAAAATTAGGCCAAGGAGATTTTTTTTTGGGGGGGGGAAACGGGAACCTCAATTTTTGTTTATACCAGTTTTGCTTCCTTCAGGAGTGGAGCTCTGCATCACTGGTATGGGATCCCACCAGCCTGAGCCCTGCATGTCCTACCAAAGCCGGGCTCAGCCACGGCCTGGGGCTGGGTGCTCAGTCCTGTGCCTCCTGCCGCCAGCTGCCTGCACCCTGCCAGCACGACCCAAGCTGCCACCCTGCCCGCAGGTCCCAGCCACAGAGGAAGGATTGGGCCTTTCCTGCAGGCTCTGCCACCCAAAGTGCTCCCCACCTTACCAGCACCGGCGGTCGTCCCGGGCTCCGGGAGCTGATGAGCAGAAGTGCTGCAGGATGGGGCTTAGGAGGCGCCCGTGGACAGGGAGCGCCTTCCTGGGACACCAGCCCGAGTCAGGAGCTCCCTCAACCACAGGCGAGTTTTACCCCGAACTCTTCATTCCAACCCCAAAAGCCAGCTTGGCTCCTATGTCTTGGTCCACCTGCGGTCTCATCCCAAGAGAAGCAGCGCCCTTCTACCTCTGCCAGGGCTACACACGGCGTAAGCATCCTCACGATGCATGGAGACGGGAGCTTTGATTCTGAGGAGGGAGAGGATTTCTGAGCGCAGCTCCCTGCCCTGGTGCACCAGCCCGACTGCTCGCAGAAATGAAGGAACAGAATGAAGTGCAAAAAGAGATTTATTTCTATTTTTTTTTTTGCTGTTGTTTTTTTTAAACTTAAAGCATTTTGTTGCCTGTCCCCGAGCTGTATCTACTGTCCCCGGGAGCAAGTTTGAACCCTGTGGTTCCCTGAGCAGGAACAGCCTGGCTGATTTTCCGGACCCAACGGGAGATGCTGAGCACGGGGACGTGCCATTCCAGGCACAGCCTGCTCTGCTTCCCGCCCCGAGATTCAGACGCCTGCTAGTGAGCAATATCTGCAACATGAAGCCGAAAACAGCCCTTAGCTCCTTCCCTGGCAGCTGGGAGAGGTTTTCCATCCCTGTTTCCCCCCCTTGGTCCCAACAAGGAGCCAGAGGAGGTTTCCCAGGGCAGGAGCTGGGCTTTTGGAGCAGCCAGACACCATTGCAGGAGGGCAGGGCTGGGAGACCCCCTGCCAGGCGAAGGTCCTGCGGGGCTGGTGGCTGATGCCAAACCAGCCTTGCCGATGCCAAATCAGCCTCGCTGGAGCCCTCCCTGCCTGGGGAGAGCCGCTGCAAGAGCTCCCGGGCCAGCACAGAGCCCAGCCAGGAACGCTTCAGGGGCTGAAAGGACAAAAAAAAAAAATCAAGTTTACTGCTTCCTTAAAACTTCACCTTGAAATAAAAATACCATTATTAACTCTCCTCATCAGCCCAGCTGGCAGCGGGGCACAGCGGCTCACACCGATGCCCAGTGGCAAGTGCTTCTCTTTCCATGACTGAGAGTTAAGATTCCAGGCGGGTTACTCAGCCATCACAAGTGCTCCTGAGCATGGAAAAAGAAATTCACTACAACAAATTGAGAACTGGAGGGTAGGTTTTTGTGTGGTTTGTGTTTTTTTTTAAAGCCTGTGCCTGTCTTATGCAACGCTGAAGTAACCGCAGTGCTACTTGCTCTACTCAATAAACTGTGTTGGAGGGGTTGGGGGTTTAAGATAGTTGATGTACAGCTAGAAATAACCAGGTTACATCTCCCTGCTGCCTGAGGTTTTACGTCTGAGGCCTCTTGCTGCACCACTAAAACCGCCCCAAGACCCAAGTGAAGGGAATTTAACTAGTCTTTGATCTCTTCCCAAGACTTAGTATTAAAAAGGCACTTAAAAAGAAATATTCTCCCCTCGGTCCTCCTGAAAAAAGTGAACATAAACGTTTAGCTTTGAGGCCCCGAGCTGCAGGGTGGTGGCTTTGAGGACCACAGGCAGATGCACAGGCTCCACCACCTCCATGTACCCCCCGGGGATGTTTGAACAATTGATGATGAAGGAGGGGTTGAAACATTCCGCCCCGCACCCCCCTCCCAAATGGCCCTCGGGCAGCTGAAATCCTTGGCCAAGCAGGAAAAACTCATGTCAGTGAGTTTCCATGTCCTGCCAGGAAGGGGCAGCTTTTTTCTCCCCCACCAAAGAATAATCAGAAATAGCTTCTGGCAAAAAAAGACTTACCAGCAGCCCACCATGGAGGCCCAACAAGGGTCCCCTTCAAAAGCTCCATGGGGAGCCGCGCCTGACCCGCCGCCCGGCTGCAGGAACAGCCCCCGGCAGCGTTACTAGCAATATTTCTAAGTATACACCTTTGCAGCCAGCCGGCCTTAAAATGCCTTTTCCTATTAACTGCCGTCACTCTCCTTCATCCCAGGGAGGGGCCAGGTGCTCTGCTTCGCTGCAAACCTCCTCCCCAGAGGGGACCGGCTCCCTCGCGTTGGTGAGAAGCGGGGAAGGGTGCGTCAACAGGGAGCAAGAGTAGAACTGCGCCGACCGCTGAAGTACCCAAGCACGCTGCCACACCAGCCCACCCAGCACCCAGGTGACGGGGGCCCCAGTGGGGCGCCTTCCACCACCCAAGTCGAAAGAGGAGGCGGCCCATGGCAAAGAGGGGACATGATGACTTCAGAAGGAAACGTTAAAGCACTCCGCGCCAGGCACGGGGCGCAAACCTCCATCAGGCAGGGAGGAACGGCAACAGGAGACCCATGCAGCTGGACATCAGGAGGTCCTTTTGCAGCACTCTGATGGAGTGGGGCCAGAGGGGGGATCAAAAATGCTGTGAAGGCTGGAGCCCCTCTGCTGTGAGGAGAGGCTGGGAGAGCTGGGGTTGTTCAGCCTGGGGAAGGGAAGGCTGCGGGGGGACCTTATGGCGGCCTTTCAGTGCTTAAAGGGGGGCTGTAGGAAGGATGGGGGCGACCTCTTTAGCAAGGCCTGTTGTGACAGGGTGAGGGGTGATGTTTTTAAACTAAAGGAGGGCAGATTTAGACTGGATAGAAGGAAGGAATGTCTTACCATGAGGGTGGTGAAACCCTGGCCCAGGTTGCCCCAAGAGGTGGTCGATGCCCCATCCCTGGACACACTCAAGGCCAGGCTGGACGGGGCTCTGAGCGACCTGATCGAGTTGGGGATGTCCCTGCTCACTGCAGGGGGTTGGACTAGGTGGCCTCTGAAGGTCCCTCCCAACCCAAACCATTCCGTGATTGCTGCTGCTGGCTGAGGCTCACGCATACGACTGCCCAGAGCTCATGCTGCAGCCGCACTGAAGTAACTCTGAAACGCAAGTCCCCGAGCATCGCAGCCAGCCGCGGCTGCGCCCTCCGGAAGGGCACAGGTTACTTTTTAAAGGCAGCGATTAATGGAAAAACCAGATTCTTTGCACATGAGGTCACGCAGCCACACCAGAGTCAGGGCCCTGGTGTCTTAAAGCCCCTTTGTGGGTGGAGGGGTTGGAGGGAAGGGAGGAGGGATGTCAGCCAGCCCCAGCCTCCGTGGGCTGCTCCGAGTGACAACCATGAAGACAGCAAAACATTCAAGTTAATGGAAACAAGTCTTTATTAAGTAACTTTTAATATCAGAAAAATAAAACTCTTATAATTCTCTTTACAGCAAATATATAATATCAGTGCTTTGGCCATCATAAGTTAAAGGCCCTTTATCATAAAATATATGGTTTTTAAACTTTACTCAAATTGAATTTATAATCCCTATGACCTCCCTACATATACATAACAAAAAGTGTAGTAAAATTAGCAAATACTAAACTATATCGATAGTTTATCATTCTTAGTTCGTGGTTTATAGAAACGGTACACGCACCTAATGTCTGTCGATTCCTTGGCTTATTAGTTGCGGTGTACGATGCAATAAAATACAAAATACATGCTCGGTGAACGTTCGTTCGTATCTACAAGCCTGCAGCTAGAGATTAGGTTTCAATACTGACATGTAACTACCCTACAAGCAATCATAGCATTAAAGTTATGCAGTACATAATATGCCGTCAAGGCAACTCTTATACTCAAAATCATAAAATAAAAACCGTTATTTGTAAACTTTTATACGAAATGTAACTCTTCAAGTGGAAATAAAAAATAAAATTTTCTGTATATTTACTAGTTCAATACACATAGAATTTTTTTTGTTATACTGAGAAAAAAGCTTTTGCCTTTGTCTTGGGAAAATAATGCTTCAAAAAAAAAATTAGAAAAATCCACCAGAACTCCGCTTTTGTGTCTTTTTTTTTTTGTTTGTTTTTGTTGTTTTAATATATGCCAGCACAGATTTGGGAACGTACTGAGGATGAAAAATCTCGAAACATCCACAGGCTGAAATGTAAGAAGCGCATTCAAAACCACCTTTTTTTCCCTCCTCCTTATGATTGGAAAGACGGTTTTTGAAATGAAGTAAACTGATTGCAGGGCCACTGTCCCAGCTGCTGTCACGAATAACACAAGGGCACGTACAACAACTCCCCCTTTTTCCTTTTCCTTACTAAAAATAAAATATGTATTTATATATGTGCAAGACAAATATGGACTGAACATAAAAATGCTTCACATTTTGAACTAAATACTCTCTAAAAATGTAATTTAAGAACAGACTAACGAACGGAATGTCAGCATCCTCACTATCAGTCGAAGTATGTGCACCCCAAAGCCCTCGCTGAAACGGGATGAAGCCAGCCAGACTTTTTCCCACGTTACATTAAGAAAAGCAGTGGGTACGAATTCGCAAATCGAGATGTTCCTGATCCTCTGAACGTGCTGCCCTTGATCAGGCACAACAGAGGTGCGTCGGGCACCCTCTCCCCCCCCCGCCCCGCGTAATTTATCATCTGAACCTGCCAACAACATCATCCATTTCAATAAATCAAACTGTACTTTAAAAAAAAAAGGGTACTTGCAATGCTGAAGAATTAGGCGTAAGTTGTCACAGAAAGCAAAAAATAATTTCCCCAAACCTGTTTTTCAAAACTGGCAGTGTAAAGAAGGCAGCATTGGAAGTTGTCTGATATAGCGGTAATGCCACAAACCCTCCCCGGCAGACGAGTACTTCTGCGTTTAGGCGACGGAGGTTCGCTGCTGCCAGCACACAGGAGCCAAACGCTTAACAGAGATCCTTTAGAAAGCCTGGGAAATTTGTTTTGTTCTTTTTTTTTTTTCTTTCAGTTGCGTAACTGATGAAAGCTCACCCTCGCTGTGCCGTAACATGGCAGCAGACGCATCTCCGCTAAGACGTGCCATCTGCTTACGCTGAACCGGACAGAGACCACCTAGGTGTAGTGTTACCGTAGCAGCCTTTTGAGAAAGTAGAAATTTATTAACAACTTCAGCCTAATCCCAAGAAAGCCCAACAGTCAGAATTCATTAGGAAGTTTACTAGAGGGTACCATTACACCCATGCCTTTAGGAGTTTTAAAAAGTCCATATATAATAGTATCTATATATATTTAAGAGTGAATTTGGATTGCCTGAGTAACAGCTGTCTGGCAAACGGGACACGATGGCGTCTCCTTTTCACAGATTTTGTTGGCACACTCCATGCAGAAGAGGTTGTGGCCACAGGGGACCAGGGCCGCAACGACTTCGCTCTCGAAGCAGATCACGCAGTCGTGCTTCCGCCTCGACTCGGGGGGCGAGCTGGACGTGGAGCCGCCGTTGGAAGAGGAATAACTGTTGGTACCATTGGAGAAAGCGGGGATGTATATGGGAAGGCCCGTTTGGTGGCCGGTGCTAGGTGGGTCGCTCCTCACTCTCCTAGCCAGCGGGTGATCCAGACTTTCTGGAAACGTGGGCGACAGGCGAGGAGTAGATGGCTGGCTCCCTCGGCACTGAGGCTTGGCGTTACTAGCAGGGTCACTACCAAAGCCAGAGAGCGGGTTTACAGGTTCAAAAGGGGTCCAAATGGTTTGGGAAGGCGTCGGTAAGGAGTCATACGCGGGAGAATCGACGGCGAGGTCTTCTGTACCCACCGAAGGCAGCGTTTCTCCAAACCAGAAGTTGCCTGTGCTAAATGGACTCGTTGGGCTGAAGTCAGCCAATCTATTGCTTCCAAAATAGGAATCTGTGGAGCCGCTTCCCAAGGAGCTGGAGCTGTCATTCCTATAATTAGAAATCATTCTGGTGCGGCTAGGAGGGACAGGATTAGAAGCGAGCCACGCAGATCCGAGAGTGCCTCCTTCAAAGCTCACATCCGTACCGTTGTAATGGAAATCGTTCTCTTCGTTCAGCTCGACGTAGTTGCCGGTACGCATGGCTATATGCATCTCGATCTCCTCGCGCGCGCGGTCGACGTTTTCGGGCATTCCCGTGACTTCGAAGACAGGCTCCTTGTCTCTGCTGGGAGTGACTATGTAGGTGTGGGTCTGCTGCTGAATTCTTTTGATTGTAGCTCCTTTCGGTCCAACCACTAGCCCAACTACACGGTAAGGCACCCTGACTTGGACTGTCGTCTGACCCGGCAGGTTGGGGGTACACGGCAAGCCTCCCAGGGCAGGGCCGTTCTTGTTGCGCGACGCTCTGATCATGGAGAAGTGTTCAGCAGCTGAGAGAATTTCCCTTTTGGCCATGGCTACGTCCTCTTTTCGTCCAGTGACAACGAAGATGGGTTCTTCTCCACGAACAGGGGTCTTAATGTAAGTATTTGTCTTGGCCCTTAGTGCTTTTATTTTGCAACCTGTTTAAAGGAAACACATGCGAGTTTAGCAAGACGTCTAAGTTTAGAAAGCCACAAGAAAGCCATCTATTTTAAGCTGCTTGAGAGTTTCAAGAAACTGTAGGGTGAAACCAGAAGCAGCTGTTTTTATCTGTGGAAGCCACACGAGAGAAAGCGGTAACAACTTCTACCTATTATTTCCGAACAGACCTCTGACTCTTACAGCCACAAACTATTTTTGCAACGTTTCTTGGGCTGGTTTAGCCCAACCTCTCCCCAGTTGCTATTAGACAGCAAATAAACATGAATGGCTTTTTCGCTGTGACAGCCACATTCACGGTTGTCCCGTAAATACTGGTAGGGTTTTATTTTTTCCATTGATTGGGTAGCCTTCAGTTATTTCTAAGATCCTGCAAAAGGAGTAAAGGCGCACACATACACACACTTAAATCTGCTGATACATTGCCCTTTCACTGACAAGCATGACCTAAAAGCAAATTAAACATTTACAAGCGAGAGAAGGGTTGGTACCACAACCTGTGTAGGATATAGATAAAATTATTGATTTACTGAGAACTCCTAATTTGCTTCCTGTTATCAATAAGTGTTATTTAAACCTTACTCTTCCCCGTGGGATGAAGGAGCCACTCCTTGAACTGTCAAGTAGGAGTTCAAGCAGCTTGTTGCATGTAAAAAAGCCTTACTATGTAACACTGCATGCCTATGCAGAATTTCTCTCGTTAACTGGGTAAATACAGCCTGGAAGAGAAGCAAAGAGTTAACGGAACATTTGTCTTTGATTTTCAGGGCCTGAATTATAAAGTTTGCTAGGACACAGTGGCGGCAGGGTCTTTCCTAAGATGCTTAGGGCGTTTTGGCATGGTGCCTACAGAAGCACCTTTTACCCATCACAGGACCAGAAAAGCAGGCAGTGAGGAATGAAGACACACAAGCAGGTCTACGACATGCAAGAGGGTCTACTGGATTCAGCCTCAACTGAGTTTAGCCTATATTAAAACAGGTTCAAAAGCACATCGCACTAGATGTCATTTTAATAAGCGAACTTCATCTTGAAACAACTATCAGCAACATTTGCAGATCAAGTGTTTTAAGCATCATTTCACTTGCACAGTGAAATTTGTTCCCATTTTCCTCATTTACTTTAATTATCTCGTAACTGTCTGGGTACACGGAATAGTCTCTTGAAATAGTGTTTTGTCAGTCCCTTGCACCCGAGATACCACGAGCGATAATGATTTTACAGACAGAAAGCCACTCAAAGATGCACTTTATTCAGAACTATCTACTAATAAAATAGCAAATATGCAGATGCTGGCTGGAATAGAGGGAAGGGGAAAAAAGCTTCTTCTCGCAGGGCCCCTGCACACAGCAAGGACAGCGAACACAACAGCCCTTTGTTTCCAGGACACAGCTGGAGAGGAAGTTCATTATCTTCAACAGCTCGTCAGGAGGGCTGTCGGAGGCCCTACCTCCACCAGAACGTGCACGGAGGAACACGGGAGGGCTCCCGCAAGGGAAGGAGTGAGGCAGATCTGCACAAAGGAGGGGGTGCAGACCCCAGAGCCGAACAAGAAGTTCGGCACGAAGAGCAAATATCTGCAGGAGAGAACAAACCCGTAAGCCTCAACCTCCCAACTACAGCCCACCGAGAAGGGCACTAGCGCTCTGCTGGATAAAAAGGGACAACACAGGTGTGATACGCTTTATGGAAGAAGGGAAGCGCGCGTCCCTCGGAGCCACACCATCTCCCCGCTCGTAACAGACAGCGGCACCTCACGCCAGCAACTCGCCTTTCCTCCCTCCATCTCTTCGTTTGCATTTCTCCCTGTAAGTCAATCTGCTCGCCCGCTCCATCACAGTTACTTGGAAAATACGGTGGGCCCAAACCTTAAACCCCCAAGGATCCCCCAAAATGGTGCTGCTGAAGTTTTCACTCCAACCAAGGCCTCTTTACTGGAACACCTAAAACCAAAGTCAGCCTCCTGGTGCATATCCATTATTCTCCAATTTACACAAATTAATTTACTCCATTCCACCCAAGTATTTATTCTTATTTCCTAGAAATTAGAGGCAGCATCTAAAAGTACTCTGAGTGTCTAGCATAAGTTCTCTATATAAAAAAATATATATAATTCATTATTATATACCACAATTCAGAGCCTACTTAATTCTAGTTTCCAAAGTGCCTCACCAATTCTTACAGGTTACATTTTAGACAAGATTTTCCTGATGTTCTAAAACTCAAATCAAGTTGGAAGTCTGCAGCTTCGGCTCCATTCCCCATTTCAGCTGCGACCTCCAAGCGTGCATCGCCAGAGCCACGTTTCCAGACCACTCCGGTGCGAAGAAAAGCCCTCCCACCTTTCTTCCTCAGGCTGCAGAACGGCACAGACCAAGGTGGGCTGAGCCTTTCTTTTAAGGTACGAGTCCCATACTTAGAAAGCAGAGGCCGAACGCTGCCTCGACTCCCTGCAGCGATAGAACAAGTCTTGTGAAGATCAGAAAGCTGGCTTCAGTGGAAAGCTGACCCCACAGACCGTCGAGGTCAACTCTCAAAACTTTGCCTGAGAAGTTAGAAAGAACTGAAGAAAGGCGCCACATACAAAAGCAGAGATTTCTGAATGACTCAGTCAATACCCCTTGGGTCTTGTCTGCAAGGAGCGCTGGAAAACCCCACAACAGTCATGTCGAAACGCATGGTCAGTAGCCCATTATACCACACACCAGCAGGATGATCTTTCTATTTGCTTTTACTCAGCAGTTCTGGTTTCCTACCCTCCTCCATTAGTCGCTACCGAGGCAAGGATACGAAGCACGGCTGATCCCATCCCCTCTCCCATAATTCACGGCATCACTGCGCCCACGATGACACAAGGTCGGTCAGCTATGAAGTCATGCAGCTGAGGGATGAATCAAGAAGTTTCCCAATCTCCTGAGCTTACACACAAAAAGACAAAGGAAGGAAAAAAAAAATACACCACCCCACACTTCTGCAATAAATCATCAGGTCGTTGCATCCAAGTTTTTGAAGTACAGAGACAAAAAAGCCTGAAGAGGGGACTTCTAGTCTTGAAATTCAATTTAATCGAACTTTTTAAAGTCACTTTAGTTTTGGTATAATGGAAGTCTATTTGATACAAGTTACCGTGCTTGGTTCAGCGGTATGTGCATTCCTACGCAGCGCACTCAGCCATACGCACATACTGACATAAAGCCAACCCGTTAGCTTTACTTTCATTTAGGTACAGATTTAGCACTTGCCTGCCGAGGCACCCGACGAGGAGCCAAGCCCGTACTGAGCCCTGCAGGCAGCGTTCATCCTGCCTTTGCTGATTTACATCACCCTTCTTAAGCCTCCTCCCTGTTTTTCCCTTAAAGGGATTATTTGACTGAACATTTTAAACATGCTACGAATGTTATACTCCCCAGGAAACTTAAGGATTGCTCTGAAGGAACGGTTTACCTCATACGCTACTGATTTTAAATGATCAAACACTTCCTTACTAAAAAAAAGGTCGTAGGAAAACAGATTTTTCTTTTCCCCTTAAAGTAAGAGTTAAGCACAGCTGCCGCAGCACCCGCCGTCCTCACCCATCACACAGACAGCTCAGCCTTCACTCAGGCTTTCACCTTTCATCACCCCAAACAGGACGAGATACATCAACCCCGGTCTCAGGCCATTCCCTCCACGAGGGAAACTCCCCAGCAGAGCCAAGTGACCGCAGCGAGAGCCCCACGCCCACCCGCCTCGTGCCGACCTGCTGCCGCGAGCCAAGAGCCGCCCGAGAGAGCATCCCACGGGCGACTCCTCTGCACGGCCCAGGAGAAAACCGGTGCCTTCCCCCTGTTTCTTTCTCCTGCTGAATTCACCTTGATGCCGCAGACTGGGAATGGGGCAAGGACTGATTTACAGATGAGGATCTCTTCGTTGCGTGGTCTCTTCCAAAGAGGGAAGGGAGTCCTTCACGCTTCCGAGTACCAACGCTAGCAAAAGGCAGCCTGCCAAAGCAGGGACACATACCTCATACCCACCTTCCTCCTGCAGCTCTTGCCCAGCACTGGGAAACCGAGGTCCAGGCTGCAAGAGGAGCGAGCAGGGTGAAGCTGCATTAGCCCCAACTCATCTCTCACGCATGAGGCAGGGCTGATGAGCCGCCCTGACCGAACCTGGCACCCTCCAGCTTGTCCCCCCTGAGCAAGGCAAAAAACACTCCGCAGGCAAAGCTGAGATCTCACGGACTGACCTCCGCAGCGCTCTGTAGCACTAAAGAGAAAGCCGTAGTTCACAAGAATATTGTTCAGTAGCCTAGCTGTTATCTGATGAAAGGCAATAATGTATTACAGCCTCCGCCCTGAATACGGTCTTTAGCAGTCTGACCACTGACTTTGTGCTGACGCCAAGTAAGGAGGCAGGGACAGAGTCACGAGTGACATCAACCTGGAACCAAGAGCTGTTAGCAGAGCCGTGGCTAATTCCTTGCCTAGAAAGTAAGGGCAGGGTCTGGGAAGTCCCTGCAGACCTGCAGGGGATGGCACAGCATCGCCGGGCACGCCAAGGAGAGAGGAGGCCGCACAGGGATTTGTTTTCTATGAACCTGCGACTTTTGTGTACAGACACAGCTTTAAAGGTAGAGCCAGTAAAGCTGGCACGGCCCTCGTTCCATTGCTAGGTTGCCACAGGCTTTTAATTGGAAAGTGAGAACTCCTGCGGCTAAAGTAACACAGGATTTGCAGGGACTGGACGTACCGTAAGGCTGCTGGGTCTGCAGAGCATAACACTGCCCACCTGATTAACAAACAAAAGAAAAATTCATCTCCTTCATTAAGAAGGACTGCTCTACATATTTTTCAGAAGAGCTGTTCATTCCCACTGGTGGCACAAGCTACATTCTTTCGCTTAAACGTAGAGTGCTTCCTGTCAGCTGTGACACGGCTAAAAATATCTATCCAGTTTGTGATTATACAGTAGAAAACTGATATATGCCCCATTTATTAAGCAGAGATGAAGCTGCACTGGGACAGAAAATTAAATCCTCAGTTGTTTAATGGTTAAGCCTCCTTAAGCAGGCTGGTTACACAAGAAAATTAAGACCAGAACGTGTTTGGCACTTTGGTGGGTTATTAAAGTCATATGAAATACTACCTGTTGTCTGGTCAGTTGGTAGACTGGTTACTATTGCCTTTCACCAAAGATCAATTAATTCACCCCACACCCTGTTTTAATTCACAGACTGGAGAATTTCAACCTGACAACTGTTTTTCATCTGGCTGTTGAATACAGTTAGTTGATGCAAGGGAGATGAAGAAAGGAATTTTTCTGCGCTTGCAAAAGATGCTGATCTGCACAAAAACCTAGCTCTACGTACTCAGGAAGCCATTCATCACCCCTCCGGCATTTCGATTTTAGGAATGAAGGTTGTAAAAATACTGCTTTTAATTTTAAACCATTTTAAGAGGCAGCCTAAACACGGATAAGAATTACCAGACAGCATTTTCTGAAAGCGAGCTTTCATTTATTGTTATTCAGCCTTCTCTACAGGCAGAGGTAAGCTGAGAGACCTCATCACAGAGCACAGCATCCATCCCGAATACAGGACTAGAGCAACCACCAACAGCTTTATAAGCTCCCCATTAGCATTCTATAGCACAGATAATAGTCTGATCACTATTTGGGTTAATTAGCCGGTAAGATTAGGGCTCCCGTGTGACAACCAGACACGATACATGCCAGAGAGCTAACAAATACGAACACACCGAGAGATGGGCGCAGCTTGCAGCTGGGATTTGCTCAAGCTCACAGGGCAAGCCGCTGGCAGGTTTGGAACCAGAAAAGGAGAGTCCCCGAAGAAGAGAGCAGGCTAAATGCTTAAACGGGGGCACAGGTATCAGCAGATTTTAAGGAACAGTTGTTTTGTTCATCACCTAACAAACCAAAGCAATCTCCTCCCTGGTGGTACCCAAGGCACGGTTCCTTGGAGATGGCCACATGGAGCCCACACGCAGAGTTGTGAGATTAACATCCCTGGGCAAAAGCTTTCCCTGCGGGCTCCCCAAGCACTAGTACACGCTCCTGCCCTTCATCAGGTTGTTTTTTTAGAGGAAGTTTTCTATTTATCACAGTAGAGATACTTCAACATGAGAACCCACCAAGCTGAGCTTCTCCAATTTACAGTCCAAAACACAATACTGATACCATTGCGACCCAAAACTTGGGAACAAAGTTCCATGGCTCCAAAGCTCCAGAGCATGGCTGTATCAATGGTTTCAGACAACGGCTGTACCTCAGAAGCGCTATACAAGGGTAATGACCATCTTTAACTACAACAGCACTCCAGTAAGCAATGCTACAAGTAGATACATCAGTGACTAGTGTAGAAGAGAAAGAAAAACTCAACTGACAGCCACTCTTGAGAAAGTTATTCCAAGAGGAGGAAAGATGACATACAGGTCTTTCAAGAACAATAAAAATTAGAGCATTTTATACCGAAGACAGCCTCCTGACCCCATCATTAACTTACCACTGCAATCAAAGGCTTTTAGTTACGCTGCAGTTACCAAACCCCTGTGCCTGCTTGTGGAACATTTCAATACGACTCACGCTATATATAGCGACCGAGATTGCTCCCATTATAATTCCATCACGCTTACCTATTTCTGAGGAACAACTGACCACTTATTTCGCTTTGTATTTTTTTTTTTATGTGTACGAATGTGAAGATGATACATGAATTTCCTACTTGCCATCACTCAGCTAGAACTGCAGAAGGGTTTTTAAGCAAGATACTTTCCAGACGAGCACTTCAAGCTTGAGCGCACTAGACACTGGAGCCGTGCAGGCTTGTCGAGGTACCAGGATGGACAACCTGGAGATCTCAAGTACCAAAAGTCAAGGAATCACGACCAGCCACTCAGTTCTGTCAGGCCACAGGGAGCAGGACTTCGTTTGGCACTACTGCTGCCAAGCTAGCAGATGGGAGAAGAGGGGGGCTTTAGGGATTACATTGGAGAAAGCTTCCCAAAGGAAAACTCCTCACAAGCGCTTGGGGACATTCCCTCTTCTGGAAAACAAAAGCCCTGGTTCAAGAACCACATACAAACTCTCTAATAAAGATTTCTTAGGTATGTATCAATTTATCAATCGATTTATATATCAATCCAGTACCGAATGAAGTAGTCAGCCCGCACACCGTTTCCTCCTGTATGTCAGGCTGGGCCAATCTGTCACATCAGCAATCTCACTCCAATTCCCAAGACAGATGGCAACCCAGTAAACAAGTTACACACAGCAGAAGAGCCAGAGGGCAGCAACTTGTATTATTAATTACTTGCCCTACTGCAGCGCCACAACTCAGGTAGCAGCTGCTGAGCAAAATTAGAAAGATGTAGTAGTAGAAAAGCAATAGTTATGAAAGGGAGCACGTCCAACAAAGCAGCTACAGGGAAAAAAGGTTGTTTTCATTAAGACCATTGATCTGGTGAATGAAAGAGATCAGTGCGAGCAACAGCGTTGGGACACCTGACCCGCACAAGGATATTAAAAGATTCAAGATGCCACACACCATGCGAAAGTGGCCAATAAAAGAAAATTGGAAAAAAAAAATCCCCACAAAAAGAACCCACACAAACCTTCACCTACACCAAATCCCCGATTCAAAAGTGCTGCTAGGCCTGGGGTTTTGTACACAAAATTCCACAGTATATTATCAAATGTAAGATGAACTAGAACGTAAAGAGTAAGAGATACTGTGTCTTTGTTCGAAGGAGCAGAGCGCTTGGTGCAGACCGCAGGGTTACTGACTCACACCAGTGAGGGAAACTGAGATCTCGGGCGCTGGCGAGATCTCATGAACTTAAAGGAATACCTGAAAAAGAGAGAAAAGGAAGACATTCTTAAAGAGTAACTGAAATTGGAAATAAACACTCAGTTTAGAGCTTTTTGGCCTTTTCTTTTGATCAAGTAAGAATGTTCTAGTGCTCAGCAGGCTTTTTTTTTTGTTACAGCAAGTTTGCAACCCTATCCCCGTTAAATTTTTTTGCCTGCAGTGGGGGATTGGCCGTGCGTGGTGGAGGTATTGCATCAAAACCAAATTTAAGACTTTTGAGATACCCAACACTTTGTTTAGAACAAAGTTTCTCTTCCAGAAATTCAGTGTACTAGAAGAGAGAGTAACAGGGGCTAAGACATGGAAACACACAACATCTGCTGACTTTACTAACAGCTTAAAAAAAAAAATTCACCATTTTCTCATGCCAGGCAGGTTAATCCAGTGCAGTTCGGAAGCACTTTCATCAGGATTTCTCTTGTATGTGCACATTATAAACGTAAAAAAAACCCATACTCTCAGAACACAGCAATTTTACAAGAAAAACAAAATGAGCAGAGGATTAGAAATTAGCATTTTACGTCGCAAAGTTTGTATTATTTTAATAAGTTCAGCTTCATCCAAAAATCTTACTTATGCAGGTATTCGCTTCTGGTATTCATATGTTAAAATCTACAGAATTTCTGGCAGACTACGCAAAGAGAAAAAGCTCTCGAGTGTGTGCTGTGCTCGGTGCGCTTCCCACCCAACAAGCCAGACAAGAGCAGCATTTATGACCGAGGATTTATGATCCCAGCTGGAGAACCTGCACCCTTCCGACACACTTTGCAGCTTCAGTTGGATCTCTGCATAGCGCAAATGACAAACAGCAGAACTGAAATGGCGTTTGTTACGCAGTACCAGAGCAATCGGCCGCTGAAACTTCAGCAGCGATTTCAGACTGTGCCAGGCCACGGTATGCTCACGTGTTTCCGTTCCTGGAGTTCCAGGCTCCAAAAATGATGAGACTTCAGCTTCTCAGAAAAACAGCCTTTATATTGGATTTCAACAAATAGCTCAAGTTTTCTTTCCAGCTTTAGATCAAACCATTTACTATAGCATTTAATAACCTGCTTGTTATAGAAGATGGAATACAAAAAATATCTAAGTGTTACTGCCTTGTCAGCTTTCACTGAAACTAAGTTAGCTGAACCTGTGGTCTTTGCTGTCTGCGGCAATCGACTGACACAGGGATATGCGATAACTTAGTCATGCAAACGAAACTTATTCTTGAGAGTGGAAATCTTAAGCATCCAGTTTTAAAACCAACTATATGTATGCTTATGCTGACTACTTCTTACAGGTCAGCGATTAATAACCAGGCAAGGCAACATAGGTATCATCAGTAATTCAGCAACGTTATCATCACGACACACTGAGACATAAAACCAGGCATATAGTTCTTTTTGGAAGGCCTATAATTATCCTACCATAGGACATCTACGTACTGGCCTCTGCTAACGCAAGTATTTGCTCCTGGATTGTTTGAGCACTGTTTCCACCCTCTGCGAGTGATAGCTGTTGTTTTTATTTGGCTGTTCAGCTATGCTAGATAGTTATCAGCTACCAACTTATCAGAATTATTTTTTTCTGTTTCAAGTTACAGGACTATTTTAAGCAAAGCAATATTTTGCTCAAGAGCCCACTTTCAAAAGCAAAGAGCAAGAAGTCGTCCAAGATCATTAAATATGCATAAAACTGTTATTTTAGTTGCGAGGCTGTCTCATGCAAAGCAGATTTGTCATTATTGATTTAATCAGTGAAATGGGATGATATCATTCCTCTGCCTCTTACTCATCTGGGGTTTGGAGACTGCCCTGCCCGTTTCAAGTTCTGCAGCCATCATCTGAACTATTCTTACTGAAGAAAGAGAAGGGAGCATCGGGCTTTAGGGTTAAGTAGCTTCAACTCGAGCGATGTCTTCAGGAGAAAAAACTACCACTGTCTGCTTTACTGAGGATACAAACACTTGGAAAAAAATAATCACGTTACTTAGATACTCACAACACGGGAATGCATTAGGAAATATATTCCAGCAATTATTGTCTGAAGACAGTTAATACACTCAGGGATGCAGCATCTCTCTACAGGACCTACTTTTGTCCTTTCCAGCATCATTCAGGTTTTCTGTTTATGTCTTCAGACACCACCCCTCTTTTTGCATTATTCAAGAGAGCTTGTGGTTTTTTAGTGTGAAGAAAGTAGCGGGGGGGCACTGAAGACTCCTGAAACTTGGCAAATCCTTCTCAAGGCCCACCAGGCCACGACAGGGTTGCCACAGAAAATCATCATCCCCAACTTCACGATGGGAAACAGTTTTCAGGTGATCCACAGCAGCCTTTCCCAAGTCCTTCAGGTGATTTAGAGATTAAAACAAAACCTTCCAAGTTAGATCTCCAGAAGATTTTTAAAGTCTGGTTACATGCTTACATAATTTTGGGTATACGCCCTATGCCAGCTTTTCTCAGGCAAACAAGGCTACCTCCTCGGCAACGCGGCTTTCTTGATACTGCTTCTCAACAGCGCTTTCTCCAACCTTATTTTTTTTTAAAAAACCAATGCAACTTCGTGCATGCAGGATTTTTAGCTGCTGACAACAAAGGAAGTCACTCTTCTGATCAGCACGACGACTGGCCAACTTACCGAAGGTTGGATTCAACAGCTAGTTCAAATTCATACAGGAAGCCTGTACAATGCCATGAATGGAATCTAGTTTTCCTGGCTCCCAGTCACATGCCTTAACAAGAATAAAAGGATACAAATATCTTTTCCTTTGTTGTTCACCTTTGAGATTCTTCCACTTCAAAGATGACAAAGAATTGTATTACACTACCCTCCACCAGGGTCTGCCAGCTTCATTTTTTAAGGGGAAGGGGAATAAGAAGAGGCTGAGAACATTTAAGATTTAAAAAAACCCAAACACACACCAAACAAAACCAAGAAAAAAGGCACAAAACTCACCAGGTTTTAGAAAGACTAAAGGACTTTTTTTAAAAGCAGGAACACCTACTATTTGTAAAAAGAAAATCTTCCTTAAGCCTTTTCCAGTGATGTAAACGCTTCCAGCAGCAACACATTGAACTACTGTCACAGTAACCCAGCAGCCTCCACTGCAGCTTCACAAGAAAACCATAAACCACAAGGCACATTTCAGGCACTCCACACCTTCGGTAGCTGCGACATCCCACATCTGTGCACAGCTACCAGCGCAGATTCGGTAAGCGCAGCTACCCACGTGGGAACCAGCAATACAGCGACCCAGAGCGGGGCTGTGGGAGCACCACTTCACTGCCTCAAGTGCTATATTTATCTCTGAAACTTGCACATAGTTGGAAAAAAAAAAGCTAAATGCAAGCTCCGTAGGTTTTTGCTTGTTTACAGCTCTCTTAGAAATCAGGGGCTCCTTTGGTCGGATAAACAGTGTCTGGAGGTTCTCTCCTGTGCAAAAACTTAAATCTGGATAAAGAATAGTGTGGAATTCTGGTTATCATTACTCCTTCAGTTAGGGGGTTAGAGCTTACAACAAACACGCTTTCAGACACAGTAGTGAGGCCTCCAGCAAAGCCTAGATCAAACTCAGCATTCCTGGTATTTCAGAGCTGATGCTTTCAGGCTGCAGACATTTCAAGTTCTTTTTATACCTCACGATGACAGCAATAGAAAGAATATAAACCTAATCTTCCTGAAAATCCATCAGAAGTACCATTCCAACTGCATCGCCCTTACACAATTAGAGTATCGCAGCACAGAGGAGTCTGGCATAAAACTTAAGCTGAATCTGTCCAAGATAACGCAACCAGCTGGTTACGATGTCTGCTAGGAAGAAAATATGCAGCATCTTCATTCTGAGAGAGGGCAGAACAATTGGTGAAGGACCAGCCTTGCTCGAGGCAGACCAAGCTGTGCTACAGCCGGCCGATGACACTTCGCTGGGCTGGACCACAGACACATGCAAAGCAGGTGGATGAGGGAGCAGGAGCCTCTAGCCCATGCAATGAGCCGGCACAGCTCTGGGCCATAAAAGGAGATGAAAGAACTAGTATTTCTAAGAAATCTGACAAATATTTAGTGGAACTAATACAACTTACATAAGCTGGTCTCTAAGCCTCCTTTGAATGAATCTTTTGAAGGACCTCCTTAGGCAGAGCTTTCATGCAAGTATATTTGGTCATATATTTTTTTTTATCTCCCCCTCCACTCCTTCCTCTTTTGTAGCCTTAACTTTTTATTATACAATCCCTCCCCACTGAGGCTAAATATTTTATCACAAGCCAAACAGTGTGACATCAGATAAGAAATAAAAGCAGAAGCAGCAAATGAACTCTTCAAGAACAATGATCCTATTTTTATGCAAACACCATTATCTTGTTTTTAAGTGACTCAAACTACTGCAAAAAAGATACTACAGAGAACAATCCTGATCTGATGGAGAATAAACACAGCAGCCTAATCGGTCCTCGAAGCCCGATAGTTTGTATTTCTCTTTTAGAAGACTGTAGCAATAACTGTTTTCAGTTCTGTTTTCCACCTTCCCCCCCCTCCATCCCCAATGACACATGAGCAAAGTCTTAAGACATTCAAACACTCTTTCTTGGAAAAGATATTTTCTGCTTGAACAGAACAGGCTTGTCTGCATCAGAGGAAGCTACCTGCCAATTTCTGCAGCACAGCCCTTGGTTCTCCTTTGACACACCCAGCCAAAAACCCATCCTTGACTGTTAAAAGCCTCAAATAAATGTAGGAAGGGAAAACAAAAGTCTGCCTGAGCATCAGTACCCCATTGCTTCAGACCAGTTTTACCATTTCTTCCATATTCAGGGGGGGGGAAAAAAAAAGAGAAACAAAAGCCTAATTGACATAGAGGGACCAGACAGCACAACCCTTCGTTATCAGAGCCGATCCGCAGACGAGACACACCAACCCCAGACCAATAAAGAATAAAACAGAAAGGGAAGAGGAAGACAGTGGCAACTTCACTGTCTGCATTTCCACACCTCCACTTGACACCACTCAGCGCTTCTCTTGATATATAAAAAGTGCTTTTAAAACTAGGTTCACCACCGGCAAGCTGGCGCGAAACGTCATCTTTCTAACTCCTCCAAGCACCGCTCCCACGAGACCGCACGAAAGGCCGACAGCGAACGTGACATCACCGACGTGACCTTATCCTAACGGCGTAACAGAGACCCACGGAGCGTAGCAATAGCGATCAACAGGAAGCCACAACCCGAGCAGAAAGACAAGGGCTTTCACACAGAGGAGGGCTGCACGTGGCTCCTTTCTCCATCTCGCTGGCTCCCGAGGTCCCGCTTTGTCTCGGCGAGCACCGCGGGAGGCCGTAGGAACGGCGTCGGCCCTGTTCTGCAAGGCAAGCGAGTTAAAATCCTTCACACAAAGGTTTTTTTTTTTTTTTGTAAAACACGGTCTAAAGTTCCTACAGCAAAAAACAGCTTCTTACCAAAGACCGAAGCCTGTACCGACACCTACCTGTACACGACCAGCCTATCTGCTCGAACCAGGGATCAAGTCAGGGCTCGAATGAGGGCTCAAACTGACAATAAGCCAAGGCCTGAGCTAAGCCAGCGCTCGCTCTCGCCTCTTGGCTTCTCAAGCAGGGCCAGCCCGGTGCCCCGGCCCCAGCCGGCGCCTTGTCCCCCGTGGGGAGCCGGGGTTTGGGAGAAGAAAGGCAGGCCCGGTGGGGGGGGGCGGGGAGGCGAGAGGAGGCACCACCGGGGCGGGGGTCTCCTCCGAACCCAGGGGTCGGTGGGGAGAGGCCCGCCGCCATCCCCCGGGGGACAGGCGGGCAGGGGGGGCCCGGGGCGGGTTTGTCCCCGCTCCCCCACTCACCCTGCCGGCCCACGATCTCGGCCACATGCTCGGAGCTGGGCACCGGGACGCATTCGGTGGTGTTGACGCTCTTTCGACGGAGCAGCGCCGCCTGCTCGCCGTTGAGGCCCGCCGCCCCGCCGCCGCCGCCGTAGGCGTGGGACAGCATCGCCGCCATCATGCCCTGAGGATCCTCCGCCCCGCAGAGCGCCCCCGCCGCCGCCGCCGCCTCCCGCGCATCGAAGGAGGGCGAGAGCAGGACGGAGCCCAGCGCCGGCAGCAGCGGCAGCGGCCGGGAGGGCGAGGAGGGCGAGGAGAGCAGCAGCAGCGCGGCCGGGTCCTCCTCCTCCTCCTCGTCCTCCCCCGCCAGCAGCTCCTCCTCCAGCTCCAGGTCTCCCTCGTCCCCCGCCGCCTCCTCCTCCGCCCCGCCAGGCCCCGGCTCCCCGGGGGGGTCGGGCGGCGGCGCCAAGCCCGCCCGCCGCCGGGCCGCCCCTCCGCCGCCGGAGGAGGAGGGCAAGCCGCGATCGCGGAGGCCGAGGTCAGCGAGGCGCTGTTGGAGCAACAACAGCGGCGGGTGGGGAGGGAGGCGCGGCGGCTCAGCGGGCTCGGCGGCGGGGGAGGCCGCGGCGGCGCTACCGCTCGGCATGGCGGGGGAGGCGCTGCGGGCCTGGCCGGGCCAGGCCGAGCCGTGCTGAGCCGGGCCTAGCGGCGCGGGGCCGCCATGCCGCGGCGGGCACCGAGCGTGGCGGGCGCTGGGGCCGCGCTCCTCAGCGCGCCTTTTGTCCCATGGCGGCTCCCCTCGGCGGCGGCGGCGGCCGCGGGCGGCGGCGGCGGCGGCGGCGGAGGGGGGGCGGAGCGACGCGGCCCCGCCCCGCGCTCCCCGCCGCGCCATTGGGCGGAGGAGCCGGTTCCTGGGCGTGGCCGGCGGTGGGTGGGCGTGGCCGGCGGGAGGGCGGTGCAGCTGGGCGTCTGTGAGGGGAGGTGGTCGGGTCGTCCCGGGCTCCCATTCACCCTCCCTGGGGAAACGCTGCGAGTCCAAAAAAAGGCAAAAAAAACCCCAAATCAGGAGCCTTTCGTGGATGCCTTCCTTCCCTCGCATTTTTGCCGTGTCTTTCCCCGCTGAGGTGAAGGCTTTTTGATGCACGAACCTCACAAACATCAGAGCCGTGCCATCTTTCGTATCAACCCCTTGGAGTGTGTGTGTTGGAGTCACAGGTGAGCATTTTAAGGGAAAACATGAGGAAACTTGTTTCAAAATGTGATGTCACGAAGGGTCAGAAGTGAGACAGGTCTCCCTGACTCTGAGGTGAAGTGCTGAGCAGGGGGCAAAGAGCCCTAGCTCCCATCCCACGTGCCGGGGCAGAGAGCCTGAGGAGGAGCACAAGCAGAGGGTGACGTGATCCTTCACAAAAACAGACCAGAAAACAGTCTTCAAGAGGGGCCGTCAGGGTTGGTGGGAGCAGAGCAGGGTTGTTCTTGATCCAGTCAAGGAAAGCCACCTGCAAACGGTTGGAATCTGAACGTCGGAGCAAGAACTGGGGTTGTGCGGCTGCTTTCTGGAGGTGTCAACGCTGAGGAAAGGTGCTAGGGAAAAGTCCAAGTCCAGGTTAGAGGTGCCAGTGTTGTTCCCAGTGCTGGCAAAGAGAGATGGGGTTGGAGCATGGGCTGGCAGAGATGAAAAGTTCCGCATTCACCATGTAGCTGTGAGCTGGCAGGCAGCCACGAGATGCGAGAGGGACAGCAGATCTTTAGCTGGGGTAGAAAGGCAGAGGCCTGCAGGAGAAGGATCAGTCTCTGCACCATCGGCAAGGCGTGTAGATATTTCCATGATTTACTCTGCCACAGGTGGCTGATGGGCCCAGGAGAAGGAGGATGGGTCTGGCCAGCATGGCAAAGCCCGTAGGGTGCCGGGCTGGAAGACTTATGAAAAAAATCCAAGGTCTGAACCAGAGGAAAAGCTCTCCAGACTGCAGCAGCTGGACTCGGCGCATGTTGTTCTCAGCAGCCAGATGTCCACGTCATCACAATCACCAATGGTGTTAATTGGTGCCCAGGTGGATGCTGCTTGCAGCGAGACCAAAGTCCAAATTGCCTTGCTGTGACCGCTCCATCAGTGGGAGCCGATACTTGTCCTCAGAGGTCCTCGTTCCAGGTCAGAGCTGAGAAGAGCTCCTGGACCTCCGTGGAGATGCTCTCTAGGTCACCATGCTGGGGGCACAGCACCTGTGCTGGGCTCCAATCGTTTGTTTGGATGATGCGTTCCAGACGTGGGGCCTTTGTTTCTCCTTTTCAACTAGTAAATAGGTAAATGAACACAATAGCCCCTATATCTACTTGTGGAAAATACCTGTAAAAATGAGGATTAGAAAATTGCCTGCTGGAGCCTGTAGTCAAGACAAAAAGTATTCTTGGAAATATTTTTTGAGCAATAGGGGCTGGAAACATCATTCCAACATCGGGTCAGAGGTAACAGCCAAAAACCCTGTATGCAGTGAGAGAGGCTTTTACTCCCCCTGCTCGCATCTGCTCCATTAGCCTTCACAAATACCCAGCAGAGGCTTTCCTGGCACCACTGTTAGACTTCAGGTTGTATTTCAAAAGCGTCACTAATAACCAAAGCTCTTAATTATTTTGAAAACCTCCAGTGGCCTTTTCCCTTTGTATATCTTTGTTTCCAAGTGTAAATTACTGAAATTATAAATGCAACTTCGTGAAACCACATATAATGGACTGATGTAATCGGCTTGAAACAATCCATACGTTAAAATTGCTAATTACGATAAGAAGGGGTTCTTGTGTCTGGAGGGAAGTGAAAGTAGGGTTGAGGAAGAGAGAGCATAGAGAGGTTGCTGCAGGGATGAATCCTTCCCAGGCTGTTGATAAGGCTCACACAGGCTTTTATGCTCTTGCTGCTTTTTTTTTCCTTTCTTGATAAAATCAGAGGGAGAGAAAGGCTCAGTTGGACCTTTATACTGTGTGGAACATGTTGTGCAATGCTACCACTTATGCTTTTCTTAATAAATCCCACTCAAATTCAAATGCTTCCCTCTTCTATTTCATTATAGGTTAAATCTGGTGTTCTGTAGCATTCATTTTAAAATCTAAAGTCAGGCTCTGTGGGAACTCTCCCACTTGTACTTAGGCACAAGTATTTACAGGCATGGGGTTGTGGGGTTTGGGGGTGCACCCAGCCTTGGGTGACCTGCTGTCCCAGGGCAACCTCGTGGCTGGAGCCTGGAACTCCTCTTCCATGCTACATCAAATCCTCCATTCCTGGCGTGGTCTGCTCTAGGTGACTTCAGATTTAATTAAAAAAAAATTATTTGTGAAGCAGGGAGGTAACGTGAAAAGAAGGAACGGTGAAGTAAATGTGTTTTTCTGATGTCTCTTTGTGTGGGATGGGCAGGGGTTTCAGATACAGGCGAGCAGAAGAACTCGGCAGTTCAGCTTGCATTGAGCTGCAGATCTCGGTGCATCAAAGGGACGCCTCTTCCTCCAGCCCTGTGCATGAATGTACTGATAGTAAGGACACCTGCGAGGACCTTTTCGGGGGGCGGGGTTCTGGGGTTTCCGCGTTGTATTTTCAAACACTCCCTGCAGGTGCTTGGGAGGTGTCCAACAGTGCAGGCGGACAAGCAGGGCAAGACAGGACAATTTCCTTACGAGGTTGGAAGGAAGAGAAACCAGAGGCTCCCTCTATGTGGTGGGTTTTTTCCACGATATGCCCGACGATACTGATTTCTGCATTGTCCAGACACGTTGCAGGGCACCCCAGCTCCCTTTGGCTTGTTCCCCCAGGTTTTCTTCCCGTGGAGAGGGGAACACTATGAGCAGTGAAAAAGAGGTGGTTGATGCTTTTGTAGATCTTGCTCTGAAATAACATCCAAGGCAGCTGGGGCGTTCGCTAGCCAAGGAGCTGGAGAGTCCCTCGGTGCCCTCGTTTGGTGGTAGCCAGAGGAAGCTGTTCAGCCACTCCCCTTGTTCCCTTCTCTCCCCGTCCTCCTGATCCATCAGTGTCCCCTCCATGGCAGGAAACTCTTGTTTTATGTTGGAAGAAGTGAAACTGGACCGTAACTGTACATTATATGTAGCATTTCTTTGTGACTTTAAATACTTGTTCTTAAGGAATGTAAATGGCAGTCACGTTGCCTTCTGCAGACAAGCTTTGCTATTTGGTCATAGCTTTTGAAGCCCTCTAAAGCTGATAAGTAAATGGAAATTTATTTTGGCAACATTTGCAAAAACATTGAGGGTTAAATGTGAGACTAAAGGGGAGCAGTAGAGTCTTCAGCTTTTTGATGACCTGAAATGAAGAATAATGGATCTCTATAAGATATTTATACACGAATTACTAGGTTACAGCCGTGGTAACTGGGTGAAGTTCTACGATTAGATTCGATGGCCTGAAAGCTCCTTTTTTCCGATGAACTCTGTCAAAGTTTCCATGTGGAAACACAGGACAGAGGGGCAATGAGAGCCCGCTGGGGCGAGAGGTGATGCCCCCAGCATTCGATGCTCTGAGCATCACCCCCCTTCGGGGCACCCCAGAAGAAGGGTGCAGAGGAGCCAGGGAGTTGTTTGGACCCGGTGTTGGAGGAAATACAATGGAGCACATCTGAAAATTTGGGGGTTGAATGATGGTACCCACAGGCAAAGCAGAGGAGGGATGTGGGTTATAGACTTTTCCAACATCTTTTTGGCAGCGAAGGTTCAGGGACTGCGTGAACTTAAAGGAGCTGTGAAGCTGGTAGGGTGAGAAACCTGTTCCTACCGAATTCTTTCAGAAGAGAGGCAGAATTTCGGTGAGGTTTTGCCTTCTCAGAGATCTTGTGTGGGTATGAGGAGGGGTGAGCTCTTTGCAGCATTTGGGAAAGACTTTAAACTCAGCCTGGCTTCTGCATTTTTGAGACCAAAGCTGCAGGTAGCAGGTACCTGAGGAAATGCTAATGAGTGACCTGATTAAAAATACCCTGGTTGAAAGCCAGACCCGCTCTGCTGGAAAGAGAAGCATAATTCTGGCTGGCTGTTGGTGTAAACATGAAAACCATTTGGCCAAACACCTCTCTGTGTGGATCCAGTTACCCGGCCATCCACCAAACTGGTTTCCTACCAAGCATAGACTGGGATTATGCCTGGGAGGCAGATGGTTTCTTGTAGCAAAGAGCTGAAATAGCTTCGTATTCTTCAGCTTGCAGATTTTCTTCTGCAAGGCTGTAGCAACAAAACTATATTAAAAAAGCCAAGCAAGAAAAGAAATAAAAAGCAAAGGAACTGTGTAACATTGGAGCCTGCAATTGATTTCAGTGGAAAAACAGAAGTAAAATGGTTATAATGTGCAAGTCAGCCGGCACCATTTCATCTCATCATCTCATTTGGACCCATTGAAAAATTGTGCCTGGTTTTTGTGAACGTGTGCGTCTCCACATTGAGTTGCCTTTTTTTTAATGAACAGCGGATCCTTAATTTTTTTGCCTGAAGATCTATTTATATACGGATTAATATCCGTTGATAAAGTGTGGGGATTATTAAGGTTGATTATTCATCATAGGTGTGATTTCTGTCACCCGGGATTGCTTCCTTTCCTGTATTGGACAGCTAAAGATTTTATAGGGTTTATTAAGACATACCAAGCGATAAGCATGTTTAAATGCTTGCAAATGCAGGTATTTCCATGAAAAAAAAAAAGCTGTTTTCCAGATGGACATATAAACACACGTGCATCCATGTAAACGCTCATAAAACGGCGAATAAAAAAGATGATTTGAAGGGAACTGTTGCCCAGCAAGGAAAGCAGCAGCGCTCCGGTGACTATGGGAGGCTGCTCCAGCGCGGGGTGACGACCGCCCTCATCCCTGCCGTGCGGGCTGGCAGCGGGTGCGGGCAGCAGCAGCTCTCTGCAGGGACAGCGGGCTCCGATGCCTCTCTCTCCTTTTCTCACCCTCGGCATGATAGGAAAAGAAGCAGGTTTTTTTGGCGCTGGGCCACTGATGTCCTGGAGATGGACAGGCTGGGCGTTTGCTTGGTTTTTAAGTGAAAGAACCACAGTCACATCACTGAACGTAGCCTGCCTGGGTGCAGGGGGTTCAGGAGGACAGACAGATGTCTTTATCCGTGGCGTTTCAGCCAATCTCCAGAACAATTCTGGCTTAAAAAGGGGGTGAAGCCACTTTTCTCACAGCCTTTTCTGCGGGCTGTGCTGAGCCAAACCCCGTTTTGGTCAGAATGGCTCAGATGGAGTTTTAGCTCAGCCCTGCATGTTTATACAATGCTGAGCTTATTTTAAGTGCTTGATTAACAACCCTGCCCCCACCTTCTGCGTAGCCTGAACAGACTAATATTTCCCACCAGTAAGAAAATTTTTCAGGTAGTCTAATTTATCCCCAGCTTCGTTTGAATCTACTGTGTAAATGATGTAGAAGATATCCTGATACAGAATGTAGGGGTGACTATATATTTAAGCATACACCACTGATGAAAACACCTGTTCTGGAGAATTCCTGGGGCTCTGAGATGACATCGGTGCCAACCGAGGAAGACAAAATGCATTTCTTCTACCTTCAGGAGGCTGAGCATCCGCACACGGCTTCCTGCAGGGACGGTGACCTTAGGTGATTTTCTTCGCCATCCAAATGACCTGGGGCAGTGATGTTGTCTTGACATCACCTGGCATGGGAACAGCTGTTATCTAATATATTTAATAGATTTCTGAGGTCAGAAGACACCGTTACGATCATCTGGCTTGACAGTAACTACGATCAATTGTGATATTTTGGGCTCCAGCCAGCAGCCTGCGAGGGTCAGGGAGGACTTTTTTCCCCCCAGTGCACAATCAGTGGGCATTTGCTGGGTTTGGTTTATGAGTTTGTTTTCCTGGTTTTTGTTTTTGTTTTTTTTTCCTGGAGGCATCCGAGGCTGGTTTGCAGCTGGAGATGGGGCCCGGTAGGGCCCCGTAGTCATGCAGAGAAGCCGCTTCCCCCGGGGTGGTGATGTCTTCTCCTGGAGATGTTCTGGCAAAGCAGAGAAGCTTTTGGGTATCGTTTCTGACCCCACCCAGCTGCTATACCAACCCATGACCTGGGTCAATCTCATATGAGGTACAGGATCAGAACAAAGTTTTTTACCAAATCAGGTTGGAAGGGACTTTTTGCTGCCTTCTGCAAGATGCAGCGCAGGGGGCCGGATCTAGCCCACCCAGCATAGCTCATGCAGGAACATCCTTGTTGGTGCAGCGCTCAGGCACTGCTGGCACTTCAGCCCGTCTTCTTTGCCCACAGCACCTAACAGTTCAGGTTCTGGAGAATAAAACCGACTCAGCCTGCCAAGAATCGGTCCCTGCAATGTAATCAGGGAGGAACTGGATGGATTATGAGGAATGGGAGATGAGGTTGGTTGATCTAATTGGCTTTATTAACTTGAAGGCTGAGAAATGACTGATACTGGCTGTATTATCTGACCTTTTGATTTATTCTTGGGGCATTATGGAAACATAATTCTCATCATTAGAGTAAAGCAGAGCAGTGGGGTGGCCTGCCAGCAGCGACCTGGGAAGGCAAGGAAAGCTCTGTACCGCCCGGCTTGCCAGGGACTGGGAGTTCACCATGTGTACTGCGAATATAAATAACCGGATCAGCCCAGAATCAACAGTTTTGTCAGCTGTGTACCGCGGCTGTGCCAGCTACAGACTCTACATATGTAATTCTTATTATAATCCTTTCTGTTACACCGGTGCCATAATGATCTGGTTGCATAAGGAGGGAGTTTTAATGGGGTTATAAAAGGGAACTAGTTTTTCAAATCCATTGCCAGTGGAAGGCTTTGTGGAGGATGGACTGCCCCATTCCCTTCCTAAAGCCAAGGATTTATCCCTGCATGTCTGGTGAAAAAAAAAAAAAAAGACAGTGAGCTCCTTCATTCCAGGTGAGTGAAAAATCATTGCTGAAGACCCGGCCAGGAGCTCGGGCTCGTGTCTGTTTTGTGGCAGCAAAATAATGCCTTGTGCTTGACCCTACAGCTGCTGTTTTACACCTCACTGGGTTTAATCTTATGAATAAACAGTATACTAATTGTTTCAGCTTTCAGGGCAGCAGGGTTTGCAAGGCAGCCTAGTCATGCCAGGAATTTAAGTTTATGTAATTCGTTTTTTGCTGTGGATTGCAGGCATGGCCTCTGGCCAGCCATGCTTCGGAGATGCCCCACACCAGGCGAGAACCTGCTCGGTCCTTACACCGCTGGAGCATCCTCCACGAGCAGCCAAGCCCATCGCACCGTGATGCCCAGGGACCAGCTCTGCTGGACGCTGCTGCCCCATCGCGATGCTCCTGCTGGGAAGAGTGTGTGGAGCAGAAGCCAAAGCAGCTCCGATAGCTTTGAAAGCAATGCTTTCTGAGCAAATAAAAGCAGGGTGAGCTGTGCCGGTGGTAGGGGTGTGTGGCAGGGGAGAAGCACCCCGTTCTTGAACACACACTCCATGCTCATTTTACTTCCCACATGTGGTCCGGATGCTTCATGGACCTGGCGTGGATAAAGCTAGGGCAGAGAGGTTGAGTGTCTATATAACAAAAGGAAATTTGGGCGTGGTTTTAATGGTAACTTGTGTGGATAAAATCCAGACATGTCTGGTATTTTCTCTGCCCGATTGCATTCGGTGTGGTTTTAGCCCGCCCTGGGTGGGGACCACCCCGCTGCCCGCCGGCTGGAGCGAGGATGGGAGCACCGTCTCTCAAACCGCCTCCCCTCCGCCGCCGTCTCCCTTCCTGCAGAATAAACCCAAACACGCTGTCTCCTTCGGTTTGCGTTTCAGCTCCCCCTCCCATCTGCTCGTCTCCTCCCCTGCTTTCCCGAGCATCCCTCTGCGCCATATGGTTCCTCTCTCCCGCGCGGCCTCGGCAACGCTGTCTGGTCCTCCTCCCCTCCGGGCACTCTCAACCCTGCCAAGCCCCAGGATTTTTCTTGCAAAGCTCGTGAAACTTGATGATTTTAGTGATGTCCCAGCTCCTGCGATGATGGCTGGATCGCAGCTGTTTTCTTTTATCTTCAAAAACAAAATTTCCAGACCCAAGGCTTGCATTTATGATATTTAGTGCCTTGGGGGTTTTTAAGCTGATCAGGTGGGATTTCTCCTTGATCTTTGAAACCCGCTAAGCTCTCTAGCTGCCTTTTTCCTCTCCGTTTCAGGGATGTTCTCTGTTTGCCTCATTCCTTTCAACTTTCTGCTGACCGGTCAGATCTGCACTCCAGTTTGAGGTGGATTTTCCTATTTCATGTCCTCTAGTTATTTAGCAGTGACCCTGAATAATCTACTCTTTCTCTGCCAGCTAGGTAGGTGTCCAGCTTCTTCTGCAATGAAGAAGGACATTTTTGTAAGCAGTTGGAGTAAGCAGGAGGAGGTAACGCAGCCACCCATCCCTGCCAGCCTGGTCCCTGCCTGCTGGAGTGGAGCCTCTGTCACAGGATGGGGATTTCCGTGGGAGGTTTAATTTAGAGGGTCACCGTGATGTGGCATTGCTGAAGCCTTTCTTTTGGTGAACAGGTTTTATTGATTGATTTGGGGATATTTCCTACCAGTCTAGGACCAGCTCTAGTGCTGGTTAGAAAAACCCAGGGTGTGCCCATGGAAGCTGCGGTGGTGGCAGGAGGAGATGGACAAAGGGTTGGGTTGTCCTGTTGTCTGCTAGGGAGTGCGGTCACGGCCAGATAGCCAGGCTGAGAGAGGGACCTTCACACCAAGGAAGTCAGGATTTTTGGCTTATCCTGCTAATATAAGAGTGTGTATGCACAGGTGCCAGGGAGTTATGCTTTTTGAAGGCATTTGATCTGCTCTTGGACGGCTGATTCAAAGGGAAGCCATCACACGCTTCTGCATCCCTGCAGGATAGTTGCCATCCCAAATCCACCATCTGCCTGCTTCATTTGTGGATGCGGCATCTTGTTTTTACAGTTACAGATGGCTTGAAAAGTGAAATCGACTTGACACAACCATGGCACAGAATTTTTCCTTCCCTCCCACTCGTGCGTGTCAGCGCAGCCCGTTACGATCCATCAGCCGTTTTGGTGGTGATGGATGGTTACCGCCAGCCAGCACAGGATGCTGGAGTCAGGCATCCTGCAGCCTTATAGAAAACCACGGTATCGTAGCAAGCTTCAACATCCTTGTTTTCTAACCAACATCTGAAAAAACATGTGCTTGTGTATCTTCATCAGTAGAAGTCCTAGATATGGAGGTTTGGGGTTCCCCCCCCCGCCCCAATCTGTCTGGCCTGGAGCTGTGCTGGTGAGCAGACACAATCCATCGCCTCTTCAACCAGCAACCAGCAGAAACCATCGGTGATCCAGGTCTCATCCCACCCTCACCGTGGTCCATATCGAACTCAATGGGAGGCTAAATGGCTTCTGAACAAAAAAAGACCCCAAATCCTTCATTTGAAGAGCAAATGTTACTCAGCTGCTTTTATTTCTTATGCTATATTACTATATTATTCCTTATTTTTTCTGTATTATCCTGTATTATTTCTTATTCTGTATTACTGTTTTTGTTTCAACTCCTCATGTAACCATTTCAACCATGCTAGTTCAACTCTGGTCTCATACGTGGAAAGAGCAGGGGATGGGGGTGTCCTCTCGACCTGTTTTAATTAGGGTGCCATCACTGCTAGGCAGGAAGAGTTCTCACCTCTGAAAAATCATGCTCAGTCTTAGCTTTTGATTTCCAAGTGGTGGCTCAGCGGGATTTGAGTTGTTGGTATGTGGTCCAGTAAAAGCCACGTGTGTCCAGATACTGCATGTTGGCCTCCAAGTAGGTGATAATGAACAGAAACCTAAAATCGAGGAATTCAGAGTCTGGCAATACGTGGATTTGTGCCTGCCTGAGAGTGTAAATACATTTACCTGCTAATGCGTGGGGAGGTGAAGAGGTTAATTAGACCACAGCTAATCAAGCGCTCCACTGAAGCGGGCTGCTCGGGGTTGATTGCGCTGATACTTAATTGGCACCTTTAAAACAGGGGTTCCAGTCTGCCCTTAGAAACAGGAGAGAAATGAACTGAAATGGGCTATTTAAGGGAGCATATACACAAGGGAGTGAAGTGGCTGTGCAGTCTGTGACAAACAGATGCTAGTGTCCGAAGGAAACCCGTTCAGGGACTTCTTATATATATTATTTCTAGTCTTCCTCCCAAAAATCCCTCTTGATCCCTTCCTTCACCTTCAGCACCTGGAGCGGTGGTGGCCTGGCCTGCTGGCACGGCAAAGGGAGGTGGCATCGGGTCTCTTGTCCCAGCAGACACGGACCTGCCGTGGCGGTGCCTGAGGTGGCTCTGCCACCCGCCCCGTGGCATCTGCGTGGGGAGAGTTACCTCAGGTCCCTGGCATTCGTGTTGTTTCCAGGTGCTGTCTTTCTCCATCACAGAATCATAGAATATCTCAAGTTGGAAGGGACCCATAAGGATGATCAAGTCCATCATGTTTTGTCCTGGTGCGGCTAAGAAACACAGATACGAGATTAACGGGATCCCACTGTCAATTGCATGTACAGGACATACAAATCAACCCATTTTTCAACAGGTAGGTAAAGCTTACCACCTCCCTCCAAGATGCCATGAAGAAAATACTGCCTTGCCTAGGCAGATTGGAAATCTTTGATTAATTAATTGTTTTGAGCCAAGTGTTGTTCATTAGTAAGTTTAGGAGACCCACGTGGAGCGGCTTCTTCCTGCGAAGGAGGACTTACGCTGTGGTGCAGGGGTGAGTGAGGGTGTTCCTGGCTGCATTTTGAGCTAAATCCTGAGAATTACACACTACTGAAATTATATACTTTTGAGGCGTTGCTGGTATTTGCATAATTGCTCAGCTTTTCCTAGGTTGCAGGCAAGGATGATTTTGCCATCAGCACCAAAATCCCAGGAACTGGCTAACCCTCCTCCCTCCATGCTGTTGCATGAGGTGTCAGGGTGCCCCAGCTGACCTGGAGCTTGTTCACTTGTTATTTGGGTTGAGAGCTTGAAAATCCCTGAGATACACTTACAGTAGCTGTGAGAGGAGTCAAGCACATCGCCAAATGAAGAAATTCAAAGAATTTGAAATTTCATTTGAAACTTCATTTGAAAATGAAGAAGTTCAAAGAATTTCTGAGCCAAAGCCCCTTGCATGGTGCTGGGGGAGGGAGCGCTTCTTAACTGCCTCATTTAAGAAGGCACTTACCCAAATCCATATTTATTTTTTCTCCTAAGAATAGAAAGTTTGTTCTTCCCTAATATTTATGAAGATGCATAAACTTATGCTGCCTTATGAATATGCAAACTAATAAGCTCATCGTGCATGTAAAAGTGGTGATTTGTGATGCTGACTTTACACAAAAAATTTTGGTTTTAATGAAGACATAGGTCCAGTGTTGCGGTCTCCCTCTTCGGTGTTGCTCAGCGGGGATGTCAGAGGCGAGGGAATAGGAAACCTCACTTGAAGTCCTTTATTAAAAACAGGAGAAAGAGGATCAGGACATTTGCCATACGTGGGAGACGCTGGCTCCTGCGGGAAAACTCCCTCGGGGAGGCGACCACTCCGGTTTGTGTGACCCGAGATGGCCTGGTCATTGCTCACATCCCCTCCCGACACTGTTTCCAGGAGCTCAGCATACGCCAAGCTTGGAAAACACAGCGGTGAAGTGAAATTATTTTGAGAAATCAAGTGGCAACCAGCGTGAACAGATGTCCCCGGGAAGGAACCACCAGGGAGATGGGTCTGGACCGACTGCCTTCTCCAGCAAGCACGTAGCACTAAATAACTAACCTGCATCGCTGCAACTATTGCTGTGGCTTTCATTGCTTTTTGGGATAGTTTGGTAGCTGCTTTAGCTCCTCGTAGGGCAGGTCTGCTGGGGGAGGTGTAAAGATTCCCCTTGACTTCAGTGGAATCTGCACATCCCTGGGGGGTTTGGTGCATAACCTGCTGAAGTGGTCAGACTCGTTCCCATGAACCTGATGGTGTTTGGGTCAGATATCTCATTTTTGGGAGCTAATCATGAGAGAAATAAGTTCTGTGGTAGGGATCATGCATTTGGGCAGTGTCCTCTCCCCTCTTATCCAAAAGAGCTTCCACCTGAGCAGCGGTCAATGTTGCAGGGGTGGAATAGCCTTTAGCAGGACACGTGTCAGTCATAGAATCATTTAGGTTGGAAAAGACCCTTAAGACCCTTATGGACATCAATGTTCCAGTAAACTGTGAAATCTACTAACCAACAGCAAGCATTTGTTACTAAGTGTCTTCCAGTCCTCAATGGGTGATATTTATTTTCTTTATTGCCGTTCTCATCCTCTTCATAAAATATTTTGGCCGATGCTAATGTCATTTCTTCAGTCTTTGAATTTCCCAGGGCAGAGGATGAGCACTGAAAAAAATACATATGTAAATACATCTCCCACGTACGGGGAGAATTCAGGCCCGCACGGTGACTGTTTTTGGGTAGTGGATATAACGGTGAGGAGGAGGAGGAGGAGCAGGCCGGGCCCTGCCATCTTAAAGCTGCTGTTTTAAGAGTAAAAAGCAATTCTAAAGCTCCAGAAATTAATAATAGCATTTTCCCCTGCTCCTCTCTGGCCAGTGACAGGTGACGGTGTGCAGAGCGTGCCCTTCTCCGCACTGCACCCCAAGGATGGAGCTGCTGGCGAGATGCTCTGTACGCTCCCTACATGCTTTACATGCTAACATGGTACTTTTATCTTTTACTTCAGTTTTTTTCCAGTACATCTTTTCCGTCTCTGACTTCTCATCTGCACGCCACAGCGCCAGAATGGGCAGCAAAAATAAATGCAAACCCTGGTACCATAGTGCTTCGTCCCAGGTGAGGCCAGGCTGCAGATAAAGCAATATAAATCTTATTTTATTTATTAGGCTTTTACTTATTTGGAGTCCTTTGACAGCAGCCAATAAAGATGGTCCCAAACAGAGACAGCTGGTATAAAAATGTGGTTGACAAGCATAAATAAATAAAAATAATTGAAATAGAAAGGCCTTCTGCTTCTTTATGGTGACAACTGAAGCGCTTCACTAAAAAGGGATCAACTGCAGAGAAGAAGAAAAGAATTAAGAGGTGCTGTAATAAGCTGGGGAGGCCGCTTTCTCTTGGAAATGTTTTGATAGAAAAGTGGGGTTTCAGTCAGTTTTTTTCACTGGCCACAGTGATTTTCTGTAAAATATTTTTTTTCTGGGAAGCTATGAATGCCCTTTGTCCTAAAAAGTGGGGTTTGGGGCCATAATCTGGAATGTGGGAGGCTGTAGCTTGGAGGCTCAGCTCTGTTCCTATACCTTATCTCGCAGTTGCTCTTTTCCTGGCATGGGGAAATAACTGTGCCTTCTACCACTTTATCTGAGATATAAAAAGTCTGAGGAACAAACCAGGCTTTCTCTCCTCAGACAATTGTCTCTGCATATCTTTGCTCTGTGTACAGGAAAAAGATACACCATAACAGCTGCAGATAACTGGGTGAATAAAGAAAGGATTTAAAATAAAACATAAATATCCTTTAAAAAGCCGTACATACTCTATTCCTGACCTCTCTGCTGAATGTAGCCTCAACCTGATTTTATTTGCTTTGGTCAGGGGTAAGTTAAGGGCTCCTTATTTGAACACAGTATTTTTAGATCCAAAATACAGAATACCCGTTGTGGGTAGTGGCCTTGCCCTCAATTTATTTTATTTTCTGTCTCCGTTGTTCTGCTGCACTATAATCATCTTGCGGCTTGTGTTCATGGTGTACTTATATTTACCATGCAACGTGCAAATTGGTGTCTTGTCAAAAAACCGGTGTCTTTCCAGTGCCCGTTGCAGGAAGCACTTGGTTGGCTCTGGAAAACAGTGAGGCAATTAAAAACCAATCCTACTTATTTCATAATTAAACGGAAGCGCCTCCCATTCGGGCTTTGCACCACTTTAAGAAGTGGACGAGGACACCCCCCTGAGCAAAACGGTGTTGGGTGAAAAGTCTTCTCCTCTTATGCCTGCTAGTTGGCATCTTGGTTGTCCCATCCCGGGGGCCGTGCCCGAGGGTTTCCACCTCCCCTGGAGATGCTGGCCGCTGTGTGAGCAAACCTGCATCCTTCTTCGCTGCAGTGAGAACTCATCTTCTCCATCACTGCCATCTCTCCACAGAGTAATTAAGCGGTTTGAGTTCCGACAAGGGAATGATAATCCCATCCTGGAGCAAAGTTTCATGTCACAACATGTCCTTGCATGCTATCCAGCAGCCGGCTTTCCCCTTGGACATTGGGCTCGCCAGCAAAGCCTACAATGAATCAGGTGTAGGCTGCAGTCCTCAGGAAATTACAACCTGGGTGTGCAGGGAGAGATCAAAGGGGCTCCGGTCAGCCCTCCGGCACGGCCCTCGGGGCACGCTTACAGCACCAAACCAGGGGCAAAGGTGGCGGAGGCTGGATTTAGCAACTGCTTAAGTAACATCAGGTCCACCCGGGCTGGTCTGCGCTGGGTTGGCGTTCCAGCCCGTGCAGCAAGGGCTAGTGCCGGGCTGCCGCGTCTCCCTCGCTGTGAGCCGGGGCCTCTCCTGCCTCCTACATCCCTGATTTAGGAAGAGATCATGTTTCAAAAGCAACCTGATGAGATGTAACCAGCTTTTCCTCGAGTGATTAATTGCCTGCACATATCTTCTTGTTGCACATAACCAATTTGTTTTTACTAAGTGTAAATATATTTACCTCCTACCTCGCATCATTGGGAGGCATCAGTTTGAGTACGCAGAGTTAATGGTGACAGCCTTCCTCCTGCCGCTCCTGAGGGGCAATAGCTACTCCCATTGCAATACAGAAACGTCGGCACGTATATGCTCGCTGCAAGTTTCTAAGTGATCCTGTTTCTGAACTTCCCCAGGAAAAAGGGAGGTGAGAAGTTAAGTCCCCAGTCTGGGGATGCACCCTTCTGCATCCCTTCCCAACACCGCCGATGCTCCAGCAGTTCTGATGCTCCAGCTCCTCTGCTTGGTAACCCGACGTCCGAACGAGGCATTTTGGTGGTTTTGAGACTCCTCCTTGTCATAATGTGGATGGACCCTTGGGCAGGGTCCAGATACAGCATGTGCCAGGCCAGGATCATTGTTCTGGATGAAATCCCAGGAGATAAGGCCTGGGATCACTTGGGAAAGCGTGGCTAAGACCTCCTCCGGAGCAAGGTGTCGGTGGGCTGAGCCCATGTTTCTCCAGCGGTGCTGGGGGAAGGTGTCGCAAATACAGATTTGTCGACGCTGCCAACTACACCAGTTTGTCAGGAATATGATTTATTACACAGCTTTGGTTAGCAATTTAAGATTTATTAATATTTTTGAGATAGATCACAGTATTAGGCTGTATTATTCTCAACAGCACTTAAGCATCAGGCAATTTAAAACAGCAATTTGATGGAATTTGTTACAGTCAACACAGTGACTTAGTTAAAGATTCGAGAATGACAAGGTTCACTCTGTTACTTACGTGGAAGAAGTGCACAAAGGAAAATTCAGTTACACTCCAGTTAGAATGATTCACAGAGGGGTCGTGGATGCAGGGGATAAGGAGGACCCTTCCGTTGAGCCAGGAGGTCCAGAACAGACCCCTTTGCTTTCTAAGCTCTTTTTAGAGGGGAGTCCAGGTGCAGCTGGGTCCATCTTAGTCTCAGACTTGGCCAACGGTTTATGTGAATAGGGATAATATATATGTATATACAGTCAAATTGTGCACACACACCCCGAGGTTAACCTGTGATTAAAATTTACCTTTTCATGAGTTTCATGAATTACTCACTTATACGTGCTGGCATTCATCAATGGTGAGCCTTGCGAAGTCAGGCCTTTGAGTCCTCGCGAAACCAATGGGCAATCCTTCAACCCTCGCAAAATCTCCTCTGCGAGGCGTCCCAGCCCCGGGGCAGATACAGGGTCGCACAGCCCGCTGCGGTCCCGGAGAGCTCAAAGCGTCTCCCTCTTGGGTTGCTGGTTATAGGGTCGAGATGGTTGGCTTTGGTCAGTATTTAACATTCTGGCCACAATTCGTGCTGAGTCATTCTGCTACACAACTCAGGGAGCAGATGGCCCAGGTGTGGACAGAGACTGCCTGACATGGAAGTTGTTATGACCAAGATAACAGCACGATAGGGCTTATCCTGGCATCTCGGGGCGGCCCGGGGGGCTGCACCACCACAGAAGGCCGTGCTGCGGCGTACCGGAGGTTTTACTCCTGCTTCCAGCATGTTCCTTGGGCTGTCATGCTCTCTGGGAGGTGTGATGGAGATGGGCTCCACAGTCCTGGTGCATTATATGCCTTTTTTAGTAGATTAGCTCATTTATAAGCTAATAACCTACAGGTCTCTCTTGAGGAGCAGCAGTTTTGCTCCTGGTGCTGTCCCTGGGAAGTGAAGAATGTTGGGAGCGAGGTCCCGTTGAGCATAACGGGCCTGACAAAGGTGGTGTCTTGTGGTGGGAAGGGGTCCTTGGGTGCCATCAAAATTTGTCTCTGGGAGGCTCTGAGGGCTGTGAAGCAGCTCTTGCTGGGTGCTGAGCTGCTGCTGCTGCGTCTCTGCCATCGGCAGCACGTGGTCCCGGGTCCCTGATGCACAGGTGGGTGCAAGGTGGCACCTCCTGGGCGAGATACCTGCAGGGGGACAAGCCCCTCTCAGATCTGACATTTGAGAGAAAATTATTGCTGTTTTCTCCCTTACCCTGCTGGGAGCTTGAGCTCTGGAGCCGATTGCTCGGGGGCTGCATGAGACAGGCTTCCGGGAGCTTGTGGGCTTGAGAGACGAGGCGTCAGGCTTTACAGGATGCTCTCCAGGCCGGAAAATAAGTCAGATTTTTTTCAAAAATCTGCCTACTTGTTAGATGAAATTTTGTAAGAAACCTGCCAGGCTTTCTGGCAGGATTTCAAAACACCCAATATAGTCCCATGTTGTGTTTTAACTACAGATACATTGGCAAGTGGAAAATAAATGTTTTCAAACCTTCCTCGTGGGCTCTAAACCGGTGACTCACCACGGCGCTCTCAGCCAGGATGAGGTTCGACCAGAAAACCTCCCCACGCCACTGCATGGGAATGGTGGCTGAATGAACTATTTTATCAGTCTAAAAATACTTTAAGAATGGATTTTGCATAGGAGCAGAAGAGAATGTTGTCGCCTTTCTCAAAACCCCTGCTTCGACTAATGATATGCCAGTTTTCCAGAAAAAAAGTGAAGAAGAAAAATATGACTTTGACTTTGATAATTTATAATCAGACATGCATATTTATCCACAGCCCTTTGTACAAACATTTATTTATTGTTTATTATTTTCTTAACTGAATCAAGGTTTTTGCATTTCAGGGACATTTTTGCTGCCAGCCCTCGGCATCAGGACAGGTGGGAGACAGTGACATCCTTACGTTACAGGGATCAGAAGTCAGGTTACTGCCGGATGCACTTGAGGTGATTCTTGGAGATTATGTGACCTAAAAGTGGGATTTTAAGTTGGCTGATTACCTTGTGAGAAAGGTCTATTATGGTGTGGGGCTGGTAAATGGCAGCGTGCAAAGAATAATGATTTCTGCCTGTAACTGCGTATGGGGAAAGCCAAGCATACAATGTTGATGAACATCTTTGAAAGCAGATAAATGTACTTCTAATTTGTTAGCATAATTACCACAGCTTTGCATAGCACTCAGCCGGTAATTCCTTTCTCAACAGATTATAAATCTTAAATAATTCTCCTGGAAGATTAATTCCTCCCCCTTGTATTTGGACATCTCTCTGCAGCATATTTGCAGAACCCGGTTGGGTGTCATTAACGTCCCAGCACGGTTACTGCGGTCGCGTTGTGATCTATAAACACCCCTCTGGAGCAGGTCCTGTGGATCCAAGTATGCAACATCAATCTTCCTCTTGTAATTACATCCTCAGGATGGGAGCGAGGCTTCATCCTCCCAAAAGAACTTACTGCCAATTATCAGGCTTTAAGTTTTGGGTAGACACCCTATCATCTGTCCGCTTGAAAAGAAAGTCCATCTTTTCACCCTTTCCAAATTATGGTTGTAAAAAACGGGGTATAATCTACAAGATTGTAAATGTGAGGGTCTTAGCCTTCTTTGAAACTGCTTTTAACTCTCCTGCAGTCAGTTGTGTGTAGGAATAATTCAATCAATGAAGCTCAGTATGAATTTTGCATCAAGAAACATCCCTGAAATATGTAGGCCTCCTTTTCTTCTTTTTTCCTTTTCTCATTCCCACTACCAAAGTTAATATCAAAACATTACCTGCTTTGACGTCTCTTACATCAGTAGGAGAACCAGCAAGTCCCATTTTGGTGGTGGACTAAGCCCAAACCTGGTCTGAGCTCTCCCAAAACAGAAGCTTAGAAATCTGAGTTTCAACACCAATCTTGTGTAGTCTTGGATTTGTGCTTTTAGTGCCAGGACAGCACTTTAAAGCCAGTCTTGGATCATTTACATAGGCCACGATGGTCCTCGGAAGAAGATGTGCAACCTCCCGCAAGCAGGGAGTCCCCCGGAGAGAGGGGAAAATGTCTCTGCTGAGCCACACAGAGCCGTTTGCTTTCAGAAAGTGTTCTAAAACAGGTTTCCAGGGGCATTTGCTTAGCTAGATGTGCGTATATAAATAAAATGCAAGTGTGAGACTGCAAAGGCATGTGTCACCATTACCCTTCCCCGTGATTTTTATAATACTTCTGCTCTCTTCCCCAGTTTTACCTGCTAGCTGTGGACTTATGGGACAGCCTTTCATGCCAGACAACATTCAGATCAGCTGAGGAGGCTGACAGTTTATTTCCTTGCATGGTAATTTCTGACTTTAGTCTTACCGATCTGGCTGTTCCCTGGTTTCTCAGTCTTTCCAAGACCTCAAGGTACCGGGTTTCTCTTCCTCAGCGCTTGGCTGCTGTTGGATGTTTGCCCCAGAGCTGCTCTGGTTTGCAGCAGGTGACTTGTCTGACTGATGGCAGTTGTCTGCCCTGAGATGACAAAACCCAAAACCTCATTCCCTAGAAGTGCCTGCTTCTTACAAGCTATGGAGCAAGCTGGGGTGCCAGGCTTAGGTGTAGACGCTGGTACGGTAGGCATGAATGGCCTGACTGCTCCCGCTGGTGTTGTGGTAGGGTTGGCAAGCTGCGAGGATGCCTTACCTCGTGCTGAAGCTGAATTAATAAACCTGACATTTTTTCAAAGCAGGGTTTCATGAATCAATTCTGTTGCACTGTCTCTGGAGCTGCATTTGCTGGTGGCACTAAGCTGCTGGACATGGCTTTGAAGCTGGCGCCTTTGAGGGGTGGCACTGGAGGTGCTGGTGCTGGTGGCTCTACCAGGCCATTATCCCAATTTATTTGAAAATATAAAAGCAGGTTGAGAGGATGCTCAAGGGTCCCCAGGGGAAGGGATGGTTGGTGATGCTTCAAGAATAAATGAGTGATGCCGGTGGTGAAGGGGATGCCCCTCTCCTTGCTCCTGCTGACCGCACGCCGGGGCTCAGTTCAGCCATGAAGGATCGCTGATCTTCTGAAAATGAATTGGGAGGGGTCTCTTTGGATAAACTCCTTCCCGCGTCCCTGGTTATCGAGCTGCTTGTCATTCGAGGAAACCAGAGGCAGGACTGTGCGCTATTTTGTGATTCCTCAATAGATGAAGCCTTTGTGTAGGATTTGATTGTTTCAAGCTGTAACTGCAGCGTCAGCAAGAGAGGTTTTTATTTTTAACAGTGTTACTGATTGCAGCCTTCCCTTCGAGGGCGAGCTGGCTCTGTGTGGCTGTTCCTCTGTCACACACAGTCGCTACTTAGCTGTGTTAGAAATGGCTTTTTATTCTTTGCTGCTCTCCTTATGGTTTGGAGGCTGCCCTGGTGCCACGCTGGCACCGCTGGGATGAAAAGAAACCTGTGGGTCCCACACAAACCTTGCACAGCCGTGCACAACCATCATCACAGCCTTTACTCACAGAGTAGGTCCATCCGTGGTCATCCAGGCACCTGCTCAAGTTGGTGGTGTAGAGGCTTTGTTTTGTGTCTCAGATCATAGAATCTTAGAATCATGGAAAGGTTTGGGTTGGAAGGGACGTTTCAAGGCCATCTAGTCCAACCCCCTGCTGTGAGCAGGGACATCTTCAACTCGATCAGGTCGCTCAGAGCCCTGGCCTTGAGTGTGTCCAGGGATGGGGCATCGACCACCTCTCGGGGCAACCTGGGACAGGGTTTCACCACGTTCATCACAAAAAATGTCTTCCTTCTATCCAGTCTAAATCTCCCCTCCTTTAGTTTAAAACCATCATCCCTTGTCCTGTCACTACAGGCCCTACTAAAAAGCCTGTCCCATCTTTCTTCTAAGCCCCCTTTAAGCACTGAAAGGCCGCCATAAGGTCTCCCCGCAGCCTTCCCTTCCCCAGGCTGAACAACCCCATCTCTCCCAGCCTCTCCTCACAGCAGGGGGGCTCCAGCCCTCAGAGCATTTCTGTGCCCCCTCTGGCCCCGCTCCAACAGCCCCGTGTCTGTCCCGTGCTGAGGAGCCCCGAGCTGGAGGCGGCGCTGCAGGGGGGTCTCACAGAGCGGGGCAGAGGGGCAGGACCCCCTCCCTCGCCCTGCTGCCCGCGCTGCTGGGGATGCAGCCCAGGGCACGGTTGGCTTTCTGGGCTGTGAGCGCACACTGCCAGCTCATGTCCAGATTTTCATCCCCCAGCACCCCCAAGTGCTTCTCCTCAGGGCTGCTCTCCATCCCTCCATCCCCCACCCTCCATCCCCAGCCTGTACGGATACCAGGGGTTGCCTTGACCGAGGCGCAGGACCCTGCACTTGGCCTTGTTGAACATCATGAGGTTCTCACAGGCCCACCTGAGGATCAGTTGCTGGGTCAGTGTCTGCAACCAAGCCAAGTCCCCTCAATCTCTGTCTCTCCTTTTTCTTCCCCATCTTCCGAGGATGTGTTGGGAAGGGGAGTTTGCCTCCCTGCCTCAGTCTCCCCAGTTTAGATTTAGCCTGTGTGGGTGGGACAATAGCGCTGAGATTTGACCGTGGCACCCAAGAAGGAGATTTTCCCGAGGGCGTTGTCCCCACGCAGCATTAGTGACATGCACCCCAGCCTCCCCCAGACACCCCTCCTGAAAAATAACGGTGTGTAAGTGACTGTGGTCCTTCTCATCTGGATGGTGCTGAGGGCGCATCTCCTTGCATCCTCGTGGCCTAGGGATGTCATGGTTGCCACCGTTCCCAGCGCATGGGGCATCACGGGGAGGCAAGCGCATGCGGACATGGACTTGGATTTCTGAGAGAAGCTGGGGAAATATTTAAACCAGTTCTCCAGCAGCAGCATCTTCTGCTTTGTGTGGTTTAAACAATTGTGGTGCCAGTCTGCGGAGAGTGTCCTGGGAGGATGGCAAATGTCAGTGATTTCACAACTGGTTTCAGCAGTTTTTGCCTTTTTTTTTTCCTTCTGAAACTTGGAGATTTGCAAAGAAAATATTTTCTGCCCTTTGAAATCCTGCGTAAAATATTTGGGGTTTGACGTTGGCTGGCACAGGGTTGGTGGTTGCACTGTCATCTGGCAGCATCCGTGTTGCAAGGCGCGCTCATGGGGCAACCAGAGTCTGTTGAAGCTCTTGCTTTATCGTTATCTGATGCTTACAAAGAAGGAGAAAAGAGAAATTTCCCCAGACTAGATGCTGTCTCTAAAATCGAGGTGTGATGTTGGGATGTGCCTGGCTGAGGGACTCTGGGTCTCTGCTTGATGCCTTTTTCAGAGCTTCCCTTTGCTTGCGGGGAGAGGTAACGGGGCCCCACGGTCCCACGGGAGCCGCCCTGGTCTTACCCCACGAGCCCCATTTCCAACCTCATCAACCAACCAGTGCAATGCCCCTGCAATATTAATTATTCTTTTCTCCACTTCCTAATAATAGGGATATTTTGAGTATGAAACATTATTTTCCTTGTCCAGTTTTTGTTAAGAGGTTGTTTCCAATGCTAATAGGAAAACTCTCAGTGAGTACTAAAATTAAAAAGATAAATCATCAGGATGGAGAGGCGAGCCGCTCTCTGGCAGTTTTCTTGCTGTCCCCTCATCACGTTCAGCAATTTTTTTCATTTGTTCACCATATTAATCCTACTAAATCTTCTTCTGTTAGCAGCCGGCGCAATAATTCAAGCATGTACTAAATGCCGGTAACAAATGTTAAACCTCACATCTGGGACAGAAAATATTAATTTTTCTAGTTGTAGGCACAGAGAAATGGAGTGAAGGAAAACAGAGAGACTGTGCCTGGTTGGTGATGGCGCCCAAGCCCTGGAAAGTGTGGGATGCTCACAGGGCATGTGTGTATACATTATATATGTTTTATATTATCACTATATATATATTTTTCATTTAATTATAGAAGTCGAGGGCAGGATTCAACCTCAGAGTAATCAACTATAGCCATTACACCTTCCAAGGTGATTTCCTTATTAATTTATAGCCCAAAAAATGGGGCATCTTGACAATAATGGTAGGACCCGTCTGACCGAATGTGAGAAACCAAGGTTTCTAGGTGCGATTTATCTCATCCCGAAGAAGACATTTAAAATAGATTCAATGAATCACTCCCTAAAAGCGCCTGTTTCTCTTCGCTGACTAAAGGAATCAGGAGGTGATTAGCTCTGATGGAGACATCTACGCTGCAGATACCTTGAGTTAAGGGAGCTGAATCCTCTCCAGCTGATGATAAAGTCTTTATTTTCCCTGGGGTCCCCACTGACCTTTTAGCCCAGCAACTAGCCTGAGCTCCAAGTAAGCAAACCACTGGGAAGCGATAGTTCATTTGTGATAACCGATTTATTTCTAAGGTCCCCACTCCACCGGCAAGCGTTAACGCGATGTTGGAGGCTGCCAGGTCGAGTGTGCATCTGGCTTTTGTCTCCTGCAACTGTAATAAGGCATTTGATGATGTGTCAAATGGCAGTTTGGCGAGGTAAACAGGGGCAGCGTGGTCCGGAAGAAAGTCTTTTAAGGTGGGGAAGGGCTGGGTAGGAAATCGCCATCGGACAGTAGTCATCAATGGCTCCCTGCTGAAATGGAAACAGCCCCGAGTACATTTGGGGGTTACCCAGGGCTGTCCTGGGGTGGGGACTCATCTCTGGTTTTTGGGGATGACCCTGGTGGTGCAGTAATGTGCTTATCAAATTTTCAGGTCACCCCAGACCGGGAAAAGCTTCAAGGGCTTTGCAAGACAGGGCTAGAATTGGAAAGGATCTTGGCAGATCAGAGAAATGCTCTCAAAAATGGTGTGGTGCTACTCAGTATGGTAAATGCAATGCGTGTGGATCAGCGATCCAGCGTGAGATGGGATGTAACAGGAGAGGTGAAGGTTTGGGGATGTCATAGTCGCCAACCAAACCTTCCTGCTGGAGGTGGCCATCGCCCTGGGCCGCTGAAATAGGGATACTGCGAGTATCTGTAAGAGCTCGGGGACAGTCCTGCTCATCTCGGTGCTGGCGAAGCCCCAGCTGGCGTCCTTGGTGCGGGGGTGAGCACTGGTCCAGATGAAAGCAGTGAGAAGGAGCGGAGAAATGGGGTCCTCCGAGGAGCGTCTTGGGGGCTGTGTGTCCTGTGTAACTCTGGAGGAGGTGGAGGAGACACACGGTGGTGGTTTTGCAATGCACAGTGTGACGAAGGAAGGGAATAAATTGTTTTCTGGGGTTTTTGTGGTTGGGACCTGTGAGTAACGTAGCAATGTGAGCACCAGCACAGGATGTGGTTTCTCAGCTGCATTGGGAATTGCTCCCTGGATGGGTGGCTGTCCCCTGGATGGGTGGCTGTCCCCGCATGAGCCGGGCATGGGTTGAAGCATCCTTATCTCTATGCTTACTGATGGCCATGTGCAGCCGGGCTCCTCTGGGCATCCACAAAAGAAAGATAAAATGTCAGTAAGAAGGACAGAGCTTGTTTCATCCCACCCAGGAGCCAGCACCGGAGCGGAGACTTAGCAATTTGCATTTTTTCTAGATCTGCTGCTAACTAATCCCATCACACCCCTGCAAGGCACGTAGGTGGGTAGGAGCGATTAGCTCCATTTTCAGATCACAGGATCACAGGGGTTAACTGATTTCCTAAGGCGCCTCGGTGGCTGAGCGGGGATTACAGCTCAGCTCTGAACTCCTGCTCTGTGCTCCCTTCCCTGCACCGCAGGCTGCATCCCGTCACTTCTCTCTATTTCCTCTTTTAACTTGCTGTGTTTACATCTACAGGGTTGGGTTTTCTTCCCCCCATTTTGCTGTGTTCAGGGTGATGGCGAGATGTATTTTTCTTTCTAATAAGGGCATTTTTTTTCCCTAGCGTTAGCACAGCATCGTTGACCCGATGCTTGACAACACGCAGGCCTGGCTGAGCTTTTGACAGCTGTGTTTTTAATGGCTCAACAATTTATTCGCCTACCATGGCAGAGCAGTTTTTTTGGGCGAGATGTATGACTTTGCAATGTGCTGCTCTGGCAAGCCGATGCGATGACTGCTCCGTGACCGGTGAGGAAGTCGTTACTCCGCCGCGTTGGGAGATTTCAATTGCTAAAACAAATAATCATGGCCAAGGATGAGCCGGGAGGTCTGGGCAGATGGTTCAGGGCTGGGATCCTTGCACTGGTCCCTGAAGATGAGCATCCTTCCCCTGTCCGGGGCTGCAGGGTCTGGCTTAGCCCAGACTCCCCCCAGCATCCCCTCCAACGTCCCCTGGAAGCAAACCCCAAACTACTTCAGCCTCTTGACTCAGCTTTGGCCTCCTCTTGGGCTGCTGGACTTGTTAGAGGTCACTCAGTTACTGAAAAATAAGTGAACCTGGATCCCCCAAATGCTTTCCATGCAATACCTTCTACTTTATTAATATATAAGGCCTTCCTTCTAAGCTGTTTTCCAAGTATTTTCTGTACAGAAAAACATGTCTTCTGATGTCTGCAAATTCGCTTTTGAGGACCTGTCACTTCGTCTGAGTAGCCAGTTGCAATGAAGGAATTTCTCTCTCCCTTCCTTCTTGTGCCTTGTAGTTTTGCTTCTCCCTCCGGTTTTGTTTCCCTCTTGCCTTGAAAAACATGACCTAGGTTATTCGCTTCTTTGTTTCTCTTCTGTCTTGATTTGCCAAAGTGAGTGGTTTTTACATCCTCGTATGTGCTGTGTCGTAGTTGGGTTTCTCAGCGTGGATTTGGTAAGAAGCTAACGGGAGGAAGCAGGTGGAGCATCTCCTGCTGCCTTTTTATGTACGTATTTTGCATTTGCTGTAACTGTGGATCTTTTGACTCAGTGACTTAGTCCAGTATATTTTTAAAAAATCTGTTTTGATTAATCCAAACATTTCATTCAACCCTATGTACAATACTTCTTCATACTGCACCGTGTATGCACCCTAAGTGCATTTCTTCTTTGCATGCGTAAGCCTTTTAGAAACCTGATTTGAAATAAAGTCCATCCAATTCAGAATTCAAGTATCACCTTCAGATAAAAACCAAACATTAAATTATTTTTTAAAAATCTCTCTTTTTCCCCCGCCTCTGGCTGCAGCTCTCAGTTCAGTTTGACTTAGGATTAAGCCTGGTTTTGGCCGTGCCCCAGCTGCGCTGCCGTGCTGGGTGGTCTCCAGCCAAAATAACCTGCGAGTTCCTGCAGCCCCAGTCAAAGCACGTCCCCGTTAACCACCTTTCTTGTTATCATTAAACCTCAGTGCTATCACTTAAGAAGCGCCCAATGGCTGGAACATCAGCCTCTCAGCTGCCTGCCCCGAAGTGATGTCCTGGTCTTGCCGTCCCTCCCAGAAGGTGCTCAGAGCACCAGGAGAAACCCAAAGGGTGGAGAGTCCCACTGATCCTCCCGTTAAGCAAAGGAAGCTGCTTCTCTGCTTTCAGAAACAGGGATGACTTGGGGATGGAAATTTCTCGTTTTGAAGAGACTGTCAGGCAGAGAAGCTTTCATGAAACCATTTCAAATGATTTTTTGGAACAGATCTGATATCGACGTTCAGGATTCATGCGTACGTTGTGCACAAAGCAGCTGTTTCCCTCAGTATTTCTGTTCCCGATGTGGTGGGAAACACCTTGCCTGCTGTACAGTTGTCACAAACACATAGAAACAAAAATCTTAAAGCCAGCAAAAAACTAGGTGCATGCTGTGTTTCATCTCAGGGATCCTGAGAGGCTGAGTGCCAATTTGTGGATTTTACTGTTTTCTGCAGTTTTCCAGGTCTAGAGGGCTGTTTTCAAAATCTCAGAGTCTAGATGCGAGCCGTTTGCTTTGCAGAGTCTATCTGAAGGTTGCACTGAACTCCTGCAGCATCTCCCGGTGAGGGTGATGGAACGGGGCAGGTCCAGTGCCTGCAGCGGGGCGCTGTCGGTCCCCCAGCCCTCAGGGCAGACTCCTCCGTGTACCCAGGCTGATGGCACACCCGCCTCTCGGGGTTTTTAGCAGCACAGACCGTCCTGGTTGCAGTGCCTTGTGTTCCCTGGCACTGCTTCATTCCCTGGCACAGACGCCGGCTTTGTCCCGCCGTCCCCTGCGCCGCCTGCGACAGCTCAACAATAGTCGGGCGGCCGCCGCGCGCTGCTTGTGATGCTCCTCACAGGCATCTGTTGCCTTGTGCTTCCCCATCTGCCGCTCAGATCTGCTCCTGTTTTCTGCAAGAACCACGGGGGCAAATGCTGCCCTTTTGTCGCCGGAGGGTTCGTCTGCTCCCGGAAGGGTTTTCACATGGGGCGGTGATTTCACTTGGCGAATGGAGTAATGGGCTTCTCCCTTGGGTATGCAAACACAGTCACTTCACTCGGGGAAAGGCTAGAGCAATGCTTTGTGTCCCCTTTGGAAGGGTTTTGCTGGACGGATGAGCATGCACAGTCCAAGCAGAGAACCATTTCGGCTGCCTGCACTTTGGGAATCAAGGCTTGGGCACTGCGGCATTTCTGAAGTGCCGAGATACCCTCAAAGCAAAGACAGCTATTGAATATCTCTGGTGTTGTGGAGTATTTTGAGGTGAAGTCATGCATCTGAAGACGAGGTCATAGTAACCCCAAAATTCCAGCTGGGCGTAGCCTGCAAGTGGCCAACCCAACTCAACCCAACGCATGGGGCAGGCTGTCAACAGCTACTGGACGGTCTGGGCATTATCGCTGACATGTGGACTTGGAGTTCTCATTGACAATAACTCAGTTAAAGCTTGACAAGGGCATTACAGGTAAAGAACACTGTATATTTGGAAGAAGAGTGAGCATGGGTGTCACGGGTGAGGCCCTACCCAGCTCTGCGACATGCTGTCTCCAGGGAAGGGTCTCAAAGGCGGGTTGTAATTGCATAGAATAACTTTATCAGTCTCTATGACTTTAATCCTGTTTTCCCTGCTAAAGATACACCTACACACTAAAGTGCTTCTCGTCAAGTATGCCAAAGATATATGTAATAATTAAGTAGTCTTCCTATATAATTTTTTTTTCAGGAGATGTACTTTCAAGAAGTTCATCTTTTTGATGCTGCTAAAATTTGCATGTAAAGAAAGGAAGCGGATGTCTTCTGAATAGTATTTCCTTAGGGACAAAAAGTCCTGCTACAGTTCAAGACGGCCAAACAGTTTCCAGCATGAGACCGTATTGCCGAGCAGATGATAAGGCGTGAGAAGAAGATAAAGGCTTTTTTGAGCCGTAGAGCACCTGGAGGCTGGTTTTCTTGGGGGAGGTGAAGAGGGCTCGGTGCTCAGAGCTCCACACAAGGGATCCCCATGTTATCATTTCATTTTCTCCCTGCTGGTGTTGGGAAAAAAAAGCAGGAAACATCCAAGCAGCTGTTGCATAGGCATCACTCATCCAATAAAACCATCAGTTTTCTTAAACTCATGGACACCTGCTACAGGCAGATGAAATGCCCCTGAGTGTGTAGGGTGGGAAGGGGAAGAGAAAATGTTAGGTGAAACTTCCATTTTCACTTCAGGTTTCTAGCATAGCTTTCTCTGGCCATGAACCATGGCCAGTGGGTGCAAATGGGTCTAAGCCACATAATTCAGTGGTTTTAGAATCACAGGATTGTTAACATTGGAAAAGACCCTTAAGATCATCGAGTTCTGTTGACCTGAGTCCAAGGGAGGAGGAGAGCTTTTAGAGTTTAGTCTCAGCCTTGCGATTAATGGGTAGACGCAGCATCTCCGCTTTGGGGAGAGCCAGCTCAGCCCCACCACACAGTCAACCACGCCATGGTCCACCAAATGGTGATAGATAGCGCATGTCTGGTCTCCCATCAACCTCTGCCATATATCATGGGACAGACTTCCTCATGTCTCCAGGAAAGCAAGTTGTGTGCCAGAGAACTCATTAGCTAAAATGTTATTACAGAGCTGACTCCATTTCCCCTTTTAAGGTTATTTAAGCTTTTGTTTAGAGCGGTGTGGCTGGTGGGATGCTCACAGAATAGCATATGCAGGTAGAAAATGAAAGCAAAATTGAAAATGCTGGTGACCGTCAATGAAAACAAAAAAATGTTGTTTCTTATCATATTTCCAAACTGCCTTTTACTGCTTTCATCCTGTGTCTGCGTTTGTTCCCCTCCTTCTCGGAAAGAAACTTGCACAACATCAGACTTCAGCATATCACAGGCAGAGCGAACTTATTTCAGGTGGGAAAAGAAATGCAAAGACCATTCGCAGGGAGGAGCTTTTCCTCCTCTAGACTGGCTGAAAGAGCTCTGCAAAGGGCTGTTTAAGGCTCACACAAGGATGGGAAACGCGCTCCTGTTTTGTAAGGGAAAATATCCAAGGGATTCTGGGGTGTTAAAAAAATCCCAAGCCTCCAAGGCGAATGGGCAAAGGGGTGGGCGGGAGAAGATATTTCAGGCTCATTCAAGAAGAGCTAATGACTCTCTTTTCCAAACCCACCCTCACATTACCTATAACAGAATAGTCAGGATATGTCAGGACTAAAGTGAAAACATCCATGGTGCACTGTGGCTCCAGCAGCTTGACACTATCTTTCTTTTCAGCTGTAGATAACGACGTTCAGTTTAGGGTAGAAGTCAGCAAAAAGAAAAACTCACCACTTCTTTCTTCTTAGTGCAATCAGGAATAGGGATTATTAGGTGGCTTGCCTAGCTGGTGAGACTACTGACACAAGTGAAGTATGTGTAGTATGTATATGTACATATAGCTTCTGTTGTGTATCAGCTTGGCATAAAGCTGGGCTCGTGCTTTGACCACATTTGGGAATAAAGACTTTTAGGTACATGGCAGTAATTATCGCTCACGAACCTGGGCTGACACCACTTTTACCCTGGGCCAGCAGGGCTCGGCGCTGCACAGTCTCACCCTAAGTACACCTGGCAAATCTGCTTACCTATTTTCCTCCCTGAAAATCCGACATGCCTTGTTTAAAGGCAAGACTTGCCTTGATCCTTCTGCCTGCGATGCTGCGGAGGTGTGCAAAGCAGAACGTAAAACATCGCCGTGTTTTGCCCGTCGCTGCAGACTTGGCGGGAGCTCATGGCTCGGGCTCCCCCGTGTGGGTCGGGATTTTCCCTTTAGGATAAAGGCTGCCGGTGTTTTACGTAGACAGGCAGCCAAAAAATCCCTGAGACATTGTACCGAGTGGAGGTACAAGATACGTCAATACCTGTCTGCTGCCAGAGGGAATCTGCGCTCCCTCAGCCACTCGGAGCCTCAGCACGATAGCGATAATGTCTATTTGCAAAGCTGATGAGGGACAGGGTGACATATATTTAATTTAGCTAATTAATACATATGGCAATTCAGCCTACAGCTCCAGCACAGGTACCTACGTGGGCGGCTTCGCCCTCGAACCGCCTTTTGAAAGGCTTTTCCCAGTTTCAGGTTTTATAACTCTTGTGCCTCTCACTGCGCCGGAGCTTTGCTGTGAAATGTGCCTGACGGGCTCATTTCTGTTACTCCTTTGCAGAGGAAATCAAGTATTCTCTTTCAGTCTGCAGAGATTTCCACTTAAAAAACAGAAAAAAAATGTGCATGCAGAAAGGAATTTCAAGGTGCCGCGGTTTTATTAAATGCATTTGCTAGTGTGATAGCATGGCTAGATGAAGCAAATAATTTACATTGAATAACTGAGTCAATTAATTTAGCTTCTTTTTTTTTTTTTGCCTTACAATCCTGCTAGCCAACTAATTATAATTATTGTTTTATTTACGTGAAATTTCAAGCACCAAATAACTGCAGTGAATAACCTTCACCGAACAGCTATTTTATAGCTGCTTTATGTTATAGGCACTTAAGACATGTTAATTAACCTTAGCAGACACCCTTGTCGCACAATATCACATCTTGTTTCTGGATGGGTTCACCTGGGGTTTGGAGTCAGCTCTCCACAGCAAGTAGTTGTGGATCCTCGTCTGAAAATGTAATTCTCAATGACTTCTTTCTAATAATTGTCTCCTAAAATTACCTGCTGTAAATATGCTCAACAACAAATCTACTTCCTAAAAGATACTCACAAAAAGCCAATAAAAAAGGGATGAAAATGTAGCTGAAGCAAATTCTGTAGGAGCTTCTGAGTCTTTGCTGGTGCTTCCCCCTGGTGTAAAAGACCCAAGGTGGCCCCATCTCATGGGTTTCTCTCTGTGGGCCCATGCTTCTTCCTTATGGCCCTGTTTTGGACTAAGCAGCTCTCTGGTGTGATGTGTGGTCTTCAGGTTTGCATCGAGAGGTGAGGGCAAAGGGTTATCCCTTGGGACGTCCATTAGGAGTCATCTTAAACTGGAGATCCATGTTGACGTGCAGCTGGTAGGGCCATCCAGTCTTCCCCTACCCAGTCTTACCCTGAAATTGGGATTTCTTGGAGCAGATATACATCGGTTGCAAATACACATTGGTACCCGAGAAGCTCCAAAATAACGGCTCGCCTTCTTTCTCCTGCGGTTGTGGGTTCACCATGCTGTCCAGGACAGTCCAGGAAAACCCTGATGGACTGCCTTGAACTAGTACAGCTTGTCAAGGTGTGCTGTAATGACTTCAATAATCAAAGGAAGGCCACAATATATGCATTCCTTGTTCAAAATCAGCATCAAAAATCATGAGTCATATGCCAGAAGAACTTAACATTTCTGATTAAGCATTTTTGTGTTGTTTCTGAGTTTTGGGTCACATTTTCTGGTTTCCCTTTGAGTCACAAAAGCGTAACAACTTGTACTTGTAGAGCTCCCAGTTCTTATGATTTCATTATGAATCTGCTGGGATCTGGCTCTTTTCCATAGCTTCAGCTCTTGGAGTCTGGGGATACTGGAGACTATTAGAAAAAATCAGTGAGTGAACAGCAACTCAGCAAAAGACTGATGGCCATGATATCCTGGGCACCGTGCCATGTGCTGTGGGTCCCCAGGGGAGGGACCCACAGCTGGGGATGGCTGGGGACAGCGTGGGGATGAGCCTGGCAGGCAGTGGGGCTTTGGCCGTGGCTCCTGATATTCAGGAGCTGAGCCTCAGCTCCTGCTCTCACCCCAAACCTACCCCCGTGCTCATGTCATCCCTTCTTTAGACTTTAACGAAGCAATCGCTTAATTGGGGAGTGCATATATTATTTAAATTCTGAACAAAAGCGTGAGAAGCCTGAACCCTCCCTCTCAGGTCAACAGAAAATACAGCTCAGCTTTTAACGATGTTCTTTATTAAAGTAAATTCCTTCAGCCGTGACGGGGGTAAGAGCGAAGCAATAGGGGAAGGCAGAGGGTTAAAATGGCTTAGCCGGTGTGAAGTGAGCTGTGAGGAACAGGTCCCAACAGGTCCCCACATGCGTAATTCTTTTTTCAGACTTAATCTACCATCTCAGTTCACAATTAAGCACGTAATCCTTCTTGCTTTAATATTTCTGCCTCACTCTGCGGCTTCTCTTTGTTCTGCCAAAGCAGCAAAAAAAAGGGGTAAGACCAGAGTAGGAAATTCAGGTGCGTGTGGACCTTGTGGGTCCCTCTTCTCTTCTAGGAGGAGGTTCACTTCTGGTGTCACGGGGAGAGTGCATTTGGATTAAATTGGTCCAGGTCCAGGACTAACCTCCCTGACCCCATATGCCAAACCAGCTAAACAAATCAATCCCAATAATTTTCGGTGAGACATAGTTTTGGAGAACCCTAAGGAAACTGGGACTTCACTTTACCTGCAGATGTTAGAAATATGGTCCTCCTGGGGGTTTTCAATGCCTTTGAAAGGACTGGAGTTGAGCTGGAGCGTGCTGGAAACCAGACACTGTTAGTCCGTGATCCAAAAGTGAGCCGGTCGTTTATGGGTGAGCAGCAGGATGCGTCCCCCCCCGAGACTCCCCAAAGTCACTGTGTGGGATTTACGGGGAGCATTTGTTGTGCAGAAAGTCATGTTGCTGCTGCGGCGGGGGCGGCTCTGAAGCTGTGAGCTCATTTTGCCGTTCAAAAGAGCAAAGGGAAGTGAACCAAGAGTCAGAACTTCGGCTACATCAACTGGGCTGCACCTGCATATACATTTGATATACCCCATATTCCTTCCATACTGCCTATGCCTTCAGACAATAGATTTATGTAACTCTTTTATAACCAATACAGACAGAAGTTTAGAGAATTACACATTTTTTTATCAACTGTAAAGTCATTATACGAATCTATCACCTAAAATATGAGTGCTGTGGAAAGAACTTGATACTCCTAAAGCAGCCTTTATAAAAGCTTTATTGGATTTTAATTTGTAGCACGGGCTATAAATTGTGCAAACTGCAGTGCTCGTACCACGTCCCTGACGTGGCATACATTGGGCTGCCCTTGAACCAATGACAGTGACGAAGATGCTCTTTTTAATAAAGT